>NC_091063.1:29077060-30380444 GCF_000393655.2 Nicotiana sylvestris | reverse complement strand
AGTTGATAATGGTAGGCGGTGGCGGCAGTTAATAATGAATATGTGATAGCATCTTAATGAAATTAAGTCTATGTTATAGATCTTAATCATATAGACCTATTCAGACCCAGTATAAAAAAAACACACTTAATGATTAAGATCTGAATAATTAAGTTATCTTCTAATTGTGTTACTTTCTTAATCTTTTAATTCAGAAAATAAATCTAAGCCATCAACATCCAATTGATTATTATTCTTTAAGGAACGTTCAAGATTAAGACAATATTTTTTCAAATTTCTAACATCTAGTGATCTTAGTTTTTACTGCCAAATAGAAACCAAAAATATTTTCATATGCTTCGAATTGTTCAAATCTATTTTGAAGTGAAAAAATAGTCTTATCTATTATGTATAAAAGTAATCAACTCTAAAGGACTCTTTGAAAGATTTTGAGATCAATATTCACATCAAATTGTTACTTCCTGCATATCACGTGTTTCTTACAAAATTCAGGTCCGATATTCATTTCAAGTGCAATTTCCTTGGTAGAAATCATAGTTGTTGTAAATTCTTCTTCTCTATATTTGGTAAAGAAAGAAATCAAACTTTTTCACTTTACATAACTCTTTTTTAAACTTATACATAATCTATTAGGTGTGACAAAAAATGGGGCATCCACAAATATGGGGCCTAAAGCGGTTGCTTTACTTGCTTTATGATATACTGCGGTGAGGTGATAAGTAAAAATGCATATGAAGGATTAGCGTTGCCCTGGTTCACTTGTATATTGTCAGTGCTACTTGTATTGGGAAAAATTAAGTTCATATATAGAATTTATTATAAGATGACACGTCATGACACATGGAGCAGTCAAAGGAGGATATATGGCAAAGAATGATCAAAGAGGCACAAGCTTCAACAGGCATGAGCAGATATTCAGAAAGATAGACGCTCGAACCTCTTTATGATTAAAGAGAATGAATCTGATAGTAAAAGAGGTATAGATACGTATTATTGGGCATTAAATACGGAAAACGTTAAGGAATCTGTAGTGAATCAAATATGATTACCAATTGTAACATTACAGGCTATTAAATGCCATTAATTGTCAATAATGGCTCTATTATGGCAAAAACAAAATGTATTACCTAGAGATAGCTATAAAAGGAGAAGATTGATCATTTGTAAGGACACAAAATACTATTGGAATACATTGGTTTACTTTGCATCATATTCAGTTATTATTTTTCAATTATTCTTATTTCTATTTGATTATCAGTAACCCGAGTTCTTCTAAAATAAGCTTTGACCGAAATTCCAATTTTTGGTTAAACAAATTGGTTCCGTTACCGGGAATCTGATAATCGTTTGCTTTCTTAATCAATTCTTTCATCAAAAAACTTACCATGTCGAATAACAACGACAACAACCAACAAGATCCACAACATCAGGAAAATGATGCGGGTGCCCCACTTCCCTTACCCCGTGATTCACAACGTCAGTCACGAGAAGGAACTCCAGATGGCTCTGAAATAAATAACGGGATTGCGAACCAAAACGGATTTGAGGCAAATCAAAATGCTGGAGTTGCGAACGAACAAACACTCGATGATGCCCTAAAAAATCTAATTGCTCAACAAGTCAGTAATGCTCTCCGTGCTTTTACCAGCCAGTTGCCAGTTGCGCCACAACACCAACTCCAAATCAAAATACTTTGGAAAACCCACGTTCTGGGCTCGTTCATTCAGGCACTGGTGGAACTCCAAGCGAGTCTCGTGATGGCGAACTTGGTAACATAGTTAATTATGATTTACAAAATTTAGTTCTAAGCCTGCAGAAGCAGCTCAAGGAACAAAGCGATCGCATAGAGCAAATACCTGGAGTATCACCTGCAATCAAAGGAATAGACATGGATAAATACTCACAACAACCATGGAAGCCTAGTGCTGCTTCGGTGCTAATCCCGAAGAAGTTCAAGATGCCTGATATTCAAAAGTATGATGGCACAACTGATCTACGAGACCACGTGATTGCATTCACAACTGGTGTGAAAAGCAACGATTTAACCAAACAAGAAATCGAATCAGTATTGGTCAAGAAATTTGGTGAAACGCTCACCAAGGGAGCATTGACATGGTATTCCCTCTTACCCAAAAATTATATAAATTCTTTTGCTGAGCTTGCAGATTCATTTATCAAAGCACATTCGGGAGCTCAAAAAGTTGAAAAAATAATGGAAGATATTTTCAATATCAAGTAAGGAGATTCAGAGTTGCTTAGAGAGTTCGTGGATAGGTTTCAGCGTGAAAGAATGGCGTTACCACGCGTACCTGATAACTGGGCAGCTATGACTTTTGCCAGTAATTTGAATGAGAAAAGCCTAGAAGCCACGAGACGACTCAAGGAAAGTCTGCGTGAATTTCCAGCAACAACCTGAAATGACCTTTACCGTAGATACAACATGAAGCTAAGGATAAAAGAAGATACTATCTCCTGATCTTTAAAAGAGGAGAAGGTGAGTTCGAGACGTGCAGAAATCGTAAAAGGTTCGGTAAAAATAGATACGAACCATATATGTGCCCAACAGGAAAAGACTTACGATCAAAGCAGGACAATTCAAGGTATGATCATAGATCAAGGAATAGAGAGTCGGGTTCATCATCGAGGTTTGGAAACGATCGAAACATGCGAGAGATGCGAGATGATGATAGAAACTTGAAGGCAAGATTTGGCGGTTACAATTTTAATGTTACCACTTCAGAGTTAGTAGCCGTATTAAAAAGCATGGGTGATAAGGTGCGGTGGCCAAAAGAAATGAGATTAAATTTAAATAGATGTAATCCTGACCACTGGTGCAAATTTCACAACGATCATGGTCATAAAACAGCAGATTGTAGATTGCTATAAGGAGAAGTCGACCACCTATTAAAGCAAGGGTATCTCACCGAACTATTCAGTGAAAAAAGTAAACAAGCATACATGAAGAACAAACAGGAACCTCTTAAACCACCTTCTTCGAAAATGACCGTTAATGTTATAAGCGAGGGGCGAAGAAATCAACGACGTAACATATATAGAGGCCAATAAAGCTTCTAAAGTTACTGTAAGCACGTGATTTTTTGCTTTACGAGCAATGGCTCCAAAAGAAAATAAAAATAGTGACAAATGATTTCGCTGTACAATTTTTCGATCTTTCCGTGACATGTGTTGTTAGTCGTTTGTGAGTCTGTCCATTTTGCATCTAGTCCTTATCAAACAAAAATACAAAAAATATATGTGGCGTTAAGAGAAAATTCAAAAAATAAAAAAAAAATAAAAAAATATAAATATACGTGCATCGTCCGTTTTAGGTTGTGATTTAACTTACTTGGTATGATAATTATGTTGAAATGCCATATTGTTATTTGTTTTAATTTCATTTGTTTTATTAATTATTTTTATTTTTATTTTTATTTTAAATTGGAAAACAAAAGAAGTTGAAATCAGTTGGGCCCAAAAAATAAGACAAAAACAGGCCCAAACCAACGATCTGACCCGGTCCAAACCCAGCCTGCCCAGGCACGGACTCAAACGACGTCGTATCGGCGTCCCCATTTGAAGCCGTTGATCTGATTCAAAGGAACGGTCCAGATCAGGTTGTCCAACTCACCTCAACGACGCCGTTTCAGGCAAGTTGAATCTGAGCCGTCCAACCTCATTGATCCAACGGTCCCTGGTTCCCTCATGACCCGACCTATTTAGCCGGTTTAACCCAACCCCTCACCTAAACCAAAACGACCCCGTTCCCATACCAAACGACCCCGTCCTGTTACCCACCAATAGATCTAAGCCGTTCAGATCACTTGATCTAACGGCTCCAATCTCTCTTCCCCTTCCATATATAAACTTGACCCTTTACCCCGCACCCCCTATCCGAACCCCCCCTTTCAGTCATCTCCTTCCCCGAACCCTGAAACCCCCAAACCCTAACGCCGCCCTGGTTTCCTTTCCACCAAAACCCGGCGGCACGAACGCCGGTGACCACCCCCTTCACACCCCTAAAGCATCCAACCACCCTGAACACGAATCCACTAACCACGAACCTCGAATCACTTTCGTTCGTCTCGAATCTTCATTTGAAGATTTGAGTCGAACCCGGATCTATGCCAAATCATCCCATCTTCATACCAGACACTCCCCTGACCTTCCTCGTGACCAAACCAAACTTGGTTTGGTCCGAATCTACCCACAACTCCCAAAAATCCAGATCTGGAAATCCAGACTTTAGAACACATGCACTTGGGGAATCCGGCCGGTTTGGACATAGGTTTGAGGTCTAATAGACCTTAATCAAGGTGTTCTCATGTGAGAACACCCTGATTAAAGTTTGTTCGGCCTCAAAAGTTCGAAGTCGAGTTTGATTTGAGTCCGTTTGATTTCAAACTTTTTCAGTAAGTTTCCTTTTCTCTTTGTTTGGTTCTAATTAAGTTGTCAGCATATTTCTTTGTGTTTGTTTGTTATTTTGTTATTTTTCATTCGGATTTCTTCCATCTCTGTTAAAGGCCTTTTATTTGGCCAATTGTCTTCTGTTTGTGTTCTGAATATACCCTGTGATATACGTGTTCATCAATTAGATTAATCGTCAAGCGAGTTTAATTCATATAAGTTCCCAGTGTTTGAACAAATTTATCTGAGGTCATTCGGGACTCTATACGTGTTGTTTATATGAACGATTGATTGTTATGTGTTACGATTAATATAGTCGAGTCGATATATGTCGTCAATTAGTTTCAATCGTTAATGGTAACAACTTGATTCGTATTGCTTATTTCTGCTGTGATCGTATTTGAGTCCCATTAGAAACTGAATTGTATTGCCTGTTGATTTTGTTCAAATTAAATTAAAAGAACATCTAGGGGAAAGGTTATAATGGCAGATTCAGATTTTGGTTTTTAAACACAATGCCATTTGGTTTGGACTGTGGGCAGCATGTGTATGGTTTGCTTTAAGGAATTAAAATAATCGGACAGCATGTGCTGTCAGATTATATTCCTACTGCCCATACTTTGTTTAAACAAACAAGTGATCAGTACACTTTAACAACCAAAAAGAGAGAGGGGCTGTCAGGGATTTCATGGGGGCTTGGTTATTTAAAACAAGTGAGTGGAAAAGCAACATGGGGGGGGGGGCAATTTTGAGTTGTAAAACAGACTGTAAAGTGTTAAGGTTAGGCTATAAAAGAGGAGACCATCCGTTAGAAAAGGTTGATTTTTCGAGTCTTGAGAGAGTCTGTGAGTAAGAAAACTGGAAAAGAAAAAACAGGAATAAATTTCAGAACATTGTGAATGAGTATTGCCTAGAAGAAACTGTGTAAGAATCCAGTTTGATCAGGTTGTCTTCGTGGCTTTGCTTTGTCTGTCGTTTGCCAAGTTTTCTTGTGGTCATTGGATTTCTGTTGCTGTTACATTCAACATTCTGGGCTGTTATTTCCTACTCTGTTTACTGGGATTGCCCATTTGTTGTTCGACTCTTTGCTGAGCTTCATCATCGTTGTTGCTGTGTTGTTGCTGTGAATCTGCTGTGCTGTTGTTTGCTGTGTACTATTCAGCTGATCCTTTTCCTTCTTCTTTTGTTCCTCTATACCAGGTACACAACTAATACTGTCCATGTAATTTGAAAGTCGAGCATGAATACAAAAGGGAAGATTTGAAGACATCTATGTCCACATGTAGTTGCTATATAGATGATTATGTAGTGTGTAATGGTTTACAATCTTGTTTGGGTATTGGATTTGGTCCTTTCATATAGTGAATACAAAAAAGGTAGTATGGTTTAATATCATATGTTGGTTAGGTTAACAGACAAAAGGATTGGCAGTATACTAGGCTATGTCTTGAAAAATTAGTTGTGTTTTGCAATTAGCGTTCTCTTTTAATGCATGTCAAAGAATAAAACTATCCGCCTTAGTTAATTTTCATTCTCTTTTGATAAACTGCCTCGTTATAATTATCAAGCCACACCCTTATCACAATTAGCACAAGTCCGCGCCCCTCAACCTTATGAAGGTCGAGCCCAGGTCAAAACGGACCAAACAGACCCGCCTCGGATAAACAGTGGCCCAGGTCTGGCCCATCCCGCATGAGCTGGATTTGGGCCCATAATATTCGATCAGCTGTCCGTATGCATGGTCATGTTTCCTTATTCTGTAAAAACGTTTCGGATCCTGCTGTAAATAATCTGCAAGCATGTAAATAATTAAGAGATTTTCTTTTATTTTAGAGACGAACTTAATAGGAAATATAGTCATTATAGGTTTATCCTTTAAAAATAAAATGAGACGAGCCTCGACAAACAAAAATGTAGAATCTGCGGGGCCCTCTAAATGTATATATTAAATACTTAGATTCCGGGACGGGCCGTTTAGCAAATTTCACGGCCATTCCTAAAATAATAACGCGATAGTCTTTTAGGCGCGTGTTTAATAATTTACTTTCTTAAAACTTGGGGTGTGCATTTCATGCGACCCAAATCCAAATCCCAAAACGTCAAATAAGATATGTTCCGGATTGTGGGTGCATTTCATGTGACGCAGTCCAAAGACATGTTTTAAGCGACGTTCACATTCCTAATAATAATAATTAATAAAGTGGTTAAAAGATAAAATTTGCACATGGTTCATAATTGTATTAAACATCAGATAAACAAGCCGAATATAACAGTTGAGCGACCGTGCTAGAACCACGGAACTCGGGAATGCCTAACACCTTCTCCCGGGTTAACAGAATTCCTTATCCGGATTTCTGGTATGCAGACTGTAATATAGAGTCATTATTTTCCTCGATTCGGGATTAAAATTGGTGACTTGGGACACCCTAAATCTCCCAAGTTGCGACTCTGAAATAAATAAACAAATCCCGTTTCGATTGTCCTTTAATTGGAAAAACTCCTCTTGCGCCTGTGGGTGCGGAAAAAGGAGGTGTGACAGCTCTGGCGACTCTGCTGGGGATCTACCCAGAACCACTGGTTCAGGGTTAGAAATTCGAGCTTAGATAAATTGTTATATTTGGCTTTATCTGATTTTTTTTACATATTTTAAGCCTAATGTGCTAAATGTTGCTTTTACCGCTTTGATACTATGTGAACTGTATATAAATTGTGCCGAAATCCATCTTCTCTCTGAGTCTTCTAAATCATGAAGAAGGGCGTACTTCGTATGACTTCTTTTCTGTATAGTGTCAAATCCCAATTTAGAACGAGGTTCGGATAAGTTGCTAAGCCGGTGAAGCTTCTGTATTCCCGGTACGCTGCCCCCCCTCGGCTCGAGCTGTCCGCTCGGGTAAGCCAGGTCTAGAACAAACACCCAGGTTCTGAACCTAGTATAACAAAGCCACATGCCGGATCCCTAGTAGGAACGTTTATTTGCATCATGTGCATTTGACTTAGGGGACTCAACACAGGGGTTGGGTCCGTCTAGGAATAGCAACCTGAAATAGAAAAAGGCCATCCTGATGCATCCTACTCACTGCTTGTGCATTTATTTGCTTCAAACATGCATGATGACCGGTTTTGAATGTTGGGAAATTTACAAAAAAAAAAAAAAAAAATATATATATATAAAAAAAAGAAAGAAAATAAACCAGTTAGTTTATCACCCGAACTACGTCGGTTTGATTCTCACCGGATGTGAGATACGTAGGCAACCCTCATCGGGTCCAACTCTTTTTCCATTTTTACCAAAAATGATATACCATAAAGCATATATGTATATATGTATACACATGTATATAAATAAATTTTTTTGTTTTTGTCCAAAGATTTTGGTTAGAGTCAAAATAAAGGTTTTTGTTTTCACCTAAAAGGTCACCCTAATAAATGTGCAGGATGAACACAGAGCAAAATGAACCATTCTCAGCCCTCAGCGAGGTCCCTCTACAACTCCACATGTGGTGGAATGACTTGGAAGCCGATAGCAAAGGGGTAATAGGAAGAATATTGGGAGGTTTTGTAAATTTGTTGGGTGTTGAGCCGAGGACAGATATTCTTGAAGCTCTAATACCATTTTGGGACCCCACCTGCAATGTATTCCGTTTTGCTGATTTCGAACTTTCACCGACACTTGAGGAAGTTGCCGGGTATGCGGGACTGAATGAGAAGTTAAGAGGGCAATATTTGCTTTCGCCAAGGCCAGTGTCCCCGCATGCGTTTCTGGATCTACTAAGCATTAGTCGGAAGGTACAACATGACGATTTATCGAGAGGGTGTTGTGATCTCCATTTCTTGTATCAGCGGTACGGGACCCCGCAGGGTTTCGAGGAACCGAACCTTGGGCTAACTCACGGCGGGAACAGAAACAAATGGGAAGCAAGACGTACTTTGGCTTTTATCACAGCATTCTTGGGAGTCATGGTCTGCCCAAGGAAGGACAAAAAGATAGAGATAGGTCTGGTAGGGATGGCCGACGTGGCAATCAAAAGAACCAATAGTACCGTGGTTCCTTTAATTTTGTCCGAAATCTACCGGGCTCTGACTATATGCCGAGAAGGAGGCAAGTTCTTCCAAGGTTGCAACCTGTTACTTCAGCTATGGATGCAGGAACACCTCCATCACCGAGTAGGATACATGAACCACGGGTTGACCGAGAGGAACTGTATCAGCGGATTCAAGGAGCGCATGACAGGCGCCAGATTTCCTGAAGGTGTCGAAGAATGGTTTACACGGTTAAGGTCAACAACATCTGACCAAATTGAATGGGCATTTGGTTGGTTGACTGATACTGAGGTTATCTACATGTCGGCTGAAGAATGTCATGTTCTCTTAATGGGGCTTCGCAGCATCCAGCCATATGCCCCTCATCGGGTATTACGACAACTGGGCAGGTTTCAAGTAGTCCCTAATGATGAAAATCTGAGCAAGCATGCCTTGGAATTAAGCCCGGGAGTCATATTCCCCGAGGGGAAGATTAGAAAACTGTGGCATGAATGTAGATTCTTGGAGCCCAAAACCATGGTACGAGAGCTAGCTAAAGGTGAGGTAGACCCAAAGTACGATGCTTGGTTCGAAAGAAGGTTTCAGACTCGGCAAAGACCTGCTAAAAGGGCCCACGTCCAACACTTCACCAATGATTCACAAGAGCAATGGGGATGGTTAAAAAGGGAGAAAGGTTACCGGGTCGAAATCGGGAAGCTAAAGCAACAAGTTGAAAGGCTTGTATTTGAGAACAATGTGCAAGTCGCCTCGGAGCAGGCTGAAAGAAACAAGTTAGCCCAAGAAAACCAAACCTTGAAGGCCCGCCTTCGCCAAGCCAGTAAGAGTAACGTTGACCGACAGAAGCGTCGCTCTGATGAAAGATTGATAGCAAGTTTGAGAAATCAGGTCATCCAAGGCCAAGAAGAATTAGAACAATCAAGAGCTTGCATAACAAGGATGAAGGTCAGAGGGGCAAAGTACGCAATGGCCCGGAAGCAGCATTTGCAACAGGTCATAAGGGATTATGAAATGAGCGTCAGAATATTAAGGGAAACGAGCTCCACTCTACATGATCGGATCGTCAAACAAGCACGAGACGCCCAGGCCGACAGAAGACAGTGCTATGATGCAATGGCCTGCATGGAAAGACAAATGGGGTTGTTTCAGGATCGAATTGCTGACGATGCTCAGGCACTGGGGTTAAAAAACCAACAAATCAGGCAGTTGCTCAGTGAAAGAGATGACATCCGAGCAAGGATTGATGAAATAGGGCATTACATCTACATGAAATGCTTGGCATGTGAGCAAACACCTCGGAAGACCCTCCTTGTTTCCATCATGGGCTGCGTCCGCCGGATTATGAGCGAGTTGAAGAACCTGCAAAGAGACCTTACACCTAGAGCCGCGGAAAGGCCGAATGATGCCTCGCGGGCCCTTAAATTGGAGAATTAGTTTTGGTCGAGTCCTGTTTATTTGGCTTTGGTTGTTTTTCCATATGTTGTTTTCTTTTCATCAAACCAAGTTTAAAACCGTGGAGTCTGTACTTCTGCTATTTTTATTTTAAGTACTGTGTAATAGCAAATTTTGATAATGAAATTAAGTGACTCCAGAAGAATTACTGTGTGTCTTTGCTTTGAGGCAGAACTACGCCTGGTCTGATTCACGCGGGGACGTGATACGTAGGCAATCCCCATAAGATTCGACCGCTTTCAATAAATAAAAAAAAATGTAAATAGAATAAAACGCAGGGTTTCGCAAAATACTTTAAAGAGACGAATGAACAAACCGGGATGACGCATGTGGATTGAAGCAAAGCATGTAGAAACGGTTAACTGCTTAGGTGCATTGCATCCTCTATGTGTTATGATCAAATCTGTTAAGCTCTAACACTAACAAAGTTTGTTGTTGTCTGACATCAGACAGTTAGTTGTTAAAGAATTCTGGCAACACATTCATACCAAACCAGATCCAAAGGACCGGTAGCAACAAACATGACTACTTCAGAGAATAGTAATGAGGAAGAAAGGCCGATGAGCCAGTTGCTAAAAGAGGCAATGGAAAAGATTGAAAGGATGGGACTAGAGATGCATGCAATGCAGCTAGCCCTGGCCAAAACGCAAAAGAGCCCTGAGACAGTGGGACACGTGCCGGAGTACCCTCACTCTGGCCCTTCCACAAGCCGCCCAAATCCCCTCTATCATCAAGAAAGAAGCCCTCATGATTCCCAAGCTCCACCACCCCATCAACCTCTCCCAACACCCAATATTCCCATTTTTGTGGGACCTGCATCAGCCCCTTTGCAGCGAACGACCAGTGAGCCATTGTTTCAGGCTCACGATACACAATACTATCCCCCTGAGCCTACATTCCACGCACCGGAACCACAGGCTTACAATCCCCATTTGGAAATACCGGCAGAGGTTGAGAAGCCGGTTAAGGCCCCTGAACAGGATGAAGTGTTAAGAAAGTTCAAAAGCCTGGAGCAGTCCTTCAGGAACTTGCACGGGTTGGGCAATCAAGTCAGCGTGGCATACAAAGATCTGTGCCCTTTCCCAGATGTCCAACTCCCGGCTGGGTTCAAGATGCCCAAGTTTGATTTATATGAAGGGCACGGTGATCCCATGGCACATTTGCGGGGATTCTGTAGCAAAATGAGAGGGGCAGGAGGCAAGGATGAGCTTTTGATAGCTTATTTCGGCCAAAGTCTGAGCGGATCTGCACTGGAATGGTATACCAGGCAGGATTTCAGCAGGTGGTACACGTGGGATGACCTGGCGCAGGCTTTTGCAGGTCATTTCCAGTACAATCTGGAGATAGTTCCTGACCGTCTCACGTTACTGAGAACTGGGAAGAAACCCGGGGAAAGTTTTCGCGAGTTCGGGTTCCGCTGGAGAGAACAAGCAGCTAGGGTCGATCCTCCCATGAGAGAGGGAGAGATGGTAGACTACTTTTTGCAGACATTGGATCCAACCTACTTTGGTCACTTGGTGACAACGGTTGGAAAATCTTTCAACGAGGTGGTCAAAATAGGGGTCATGATAGAAGAAGGTTTGAGGTCGGACAAGATCTTAAACTATTCGGCACTTAAGGCCACAACCCAGGCTATTCAAAGCGGCACGGGAGGTGCGTTAAGAAGAAAGAAAGAAGAGGTTGCCACGATCGAGGCAGGCAGTTGGTCCAGGGCTGGCAGGCCGCACTACAACCAACCCAGGCCTCACAGGTCAAACTACCCATACAACCCACCACAAAATTTCTATCCACCTCGAGAACCACATTGTTCCGTACACCAAGCCCAGGTATACACTCAGCCTCCGGTTCGCCCACAATGGCGCGCACCGGCTCCCCAGAACATATATGCACCACCACAAAACACTTACCCTCCACCAAGGGCATATAGAAATCCTTCAGGGGCAGGTTTCCGGGGAAATCCAGATGCCAGAAATGACAGGTTGCGGAAGCAAAGAACCTTCACCGAACTGGGAGAAACCTACACCGCTGTGTTCCACAAGCTGCGGCAATTGGGTTTGGTTAGTCCTGTCCATACTCGGGAACCAAATCCCCCGCCTCAGAATTTGGATCGTTCAATCAGTTGTGAATACTGTTCAGGGATGCTCGGGCACGATACCGAGAAGTGCTGGAAGTTAAGGCATGCCATACAGGATCTTATTGACACCAATAAGATCGAGGTCCAGACACCGGAGGCTCCTAACATCAACCAAAACCCACTGCCAGCGCACCACGAAACTCACATGATTGAGTTGGTGTGTGAGGGAGGAGAATTAAGAAAACCCTCACAAACAGTGATGATGATCCAGGCTGCCCCAAAAGAAGTCTTAACCAGTGGAGGAACAAATGTACAGTCGCAGGAAGAAGGCGTCAAGCCGGTAGTAATATGGGGGAAGAGCCCGTCCGTCATAGCAAGCAAACCCGAGCCAAGCAAGTTGGTAATACCAGGGATCCTGCCCACACCGGCAGTCATGTTGAAAGGGGTATGTGGAGAACGGGTGACCATAAAGCCGGTGGTCCAACTGCCAATGCTTGACAGCAGGGCTGTGCCCTGGAAATATGAAAAAGCAGTGGTGACGTACCAAGGAAAACAGGTGGAAGAAGTCAGTTGTGAAGCGCAAGGGCTGACTCGATCAGGTCGATGTTTTGCTCCGGTGGAGTTAAGGAAAACCAACCCAGTGGCAACCAAGAAGCCAGTGTCAGAAGAAGAGGCTGAAGACTTCCTGAGGAAGATGAAAGTACAAGACTATTCTGTGGTTGAGCAGCTGAGAAAAACACCTGCCCAGATCTCACTATTGTCATTACTCCTCCATTCCGAGGAACATCGTCGGGCCCTGTTAAAGATATTGAACGAGGCCCATGTACCCAGTGAGATTTCTGTAAACCACCTGGAAACCATTGCTAGCAAGATTTTCGAGGTGAACAGAGTGACATTCTCAGATGATGACCTGCCGGTGGAAGGTACGGAGCATAACAAAGCTCTATACCTAGCTGTCAAATGTGAAGACTCGGTGGTAACCCGAGTATTGGTGGATAACGGCTCAAGCGCCAATATTTGTCCATTGTCCACCCTAGACCAGTTAAAGATTGACCGTGGAAGAATCCGGGAGAATAGCATCTGTGTCTGGGGGTTTGACGGAAACGGAACAGCCACTGTGGGGGATGTTGTACTTGAACTAACCATTGGCCCGGTCCTGTTTACCATGGAATTCCAGGTATTGGACGCCACGGTATCTTACAACTTGCTGTTAGGACGACCCTGGATTCACGCAGCTAAAGCGGTGCCTTCCACCCTACATCAGACAGTGAAGTTCGAGTGGGAAAGACAAGAGGTCGTGTTGCACGGCGAGGATACAACATGCACCATGGGCGGAACCATTGTGCCTTTCATAGAGACCACTGATGACAAGGGTCCCTGGGTCTACCAGATTCTCGATACAGGGTCGGCCAACAAAATTTCTGAAGGAGAAATCATCCCGCACCCTAGGGTAGCTGCCGCAACAGTCATGATGATATCAGAAATGCTGGGTAATGGGTTTGTGCCGGGAAAAGGCCTGGGAGTTGAACTTCAAGGGATAGTCCAACCTGTCTCCCTTCCTAAGAATCTGGAAACTTTCGGGTTGGGGTTCAAACCAACCGCAGCAGACAGGAAGCAAGCACGAAAAATGAAGAAGAGAGTCTGGTTTCTGCCTAAACCAGTGCCACGCCTCTCAAGGTCTTTTGTTAAAGCTAGTGCCAAGGGGTCAGCGATCCCAAAGATTCGAGGACCTTTGATCGGCATAAGTGAAGACCTGAATCAGAGTTTTGAGAGACTATTCGCGGATGTCAGTATGGTGGAAGCTGGAGAGGGTTCCAGCAGAGCAGAGATAAAATTTGTGGGGCCTGAGGCCAAGACCAACAATTGGACGGTTACTCCTCTTCCTGTCCGAGGGGAGTCTTGGTAGTAGGCTTTGATTAATGTTTTGTTTGTTTATTTGTTTGATCGGATTATTCAAGGGTGTAATCCAAATTTTACTTTCGTTTTGTAAAAGTGTGAACCCTTTTTATCCTGCAAATTTAATAAAGTTCTTTTCTTTTGTCCCATTTTAATTTCTTGTTTTGTTCTTTTTCTTTCTGAACAGTTCTCTTTTTACTGGTCCTAATGACATGGCATGCACAGCGGATCTTCGACCTAGTCTAATAAATCAATCTGAATCTGACTCAATGATGCAAGAGGTCGTTTGTGATAATGAATCCGAATGTGACGAAGGGGAAGCCTTCGAAGAAATAAATCGAGAACTGTGCCAATTTGAAGAGAAACCCAAGCCTAACCTAAATGACACTGAGGCTGTGAACCTAGGAGACGCTGATAACATCCAAGAGACCAAAATTAGCATCCACATTGAGCCGAATGTCAAAGCAGAATTGATCGAAACTCTCAGGGAATTCAAAGATGTTTTTGCATGGTCATATGATGATATGCCTGGATTGAGCACCGATTTAGTGGTTCACAAATTGCCCACTGACCCGGCATACCCTCCGGTCAAGCAAAAACTAAGGAAATTTAAAACAGAAATGAGTGTAAAGATCAAAGAAGAAGTGATTAAGCAATTACAATCGAAGGTCATTCGGGTCACTCGGTATCCCGAGTGGTTGGCCAATGTGGTACCAGTCCCAAAGAAGGATGGAAAAATCAGGGTGTGCGTCGACTACCGCAACCTCAACAAAGCAAGTCCCAAGGACAATTTCCCGTTACCCAACATTCATATCCTGATCGATAATTGCGCTGGGCGCGAGATCGGATCCTTTGTGGATTGCTATGCGGGTTATCATCAGATCCTAATGGATGAGGAGGATGCTGAGAAGACAGCGTTTATTACGCCATGGGGAACCTACTGCTATCGGGTAATGCCGTTCGGGTTAAAGAACGCTGGGGCAACGTACATGCGAGCAATGACTGCTGTGTTTCATGACATGATACACAAAGAAATAGAGGTGTACGTCGATGATGTGATCATCAAATCTTGGCGTCAGGAGGACCATGTGGCAGACCTAAGGAGATTTTTCCAAAGACTCCGGAGGTATGATATCAAGCTTAACCCGGCCAAATGCGCATTCGGGGTTCCATCAGGAAAGTTGCTAGGATTCATCGTCAGTCGACGGGGGATTGAGTTAGACCCATCCAAAATTGAATCCATCCGAGACTTGCCACCGCCAAGGAACAAAACAGAGGTAATGAGTTTGCTGGGTAGACTCAATTACATCAGCAGGTTCATCGCTCAACTCACAGCAACTTGTGAGCCCATATTTCGGCTACTGAGAAAGGATGCTGCAGTAGGTTGGACGACAGAGTGTCAGGAGGCTTTCGACCAAATCAAAGGGTATCTGTCTAATCCACCCGTATTGGTCCCGCCTAAGCCCGGGAAACCCCTAATCCTTTACCTGACGGTCTTGGAAAATTCATTTGGTTGTGTACTGGGGCAACATGATGACACAGGAAGGAAGGAGCAGGCCATCTACTATCTTAGCAAGAAATTCACAGTACATGAGGTCAAGTACACTCAACTCGAGAAAACGTGCTGCGCCCTAACTTGGGTAGCTCAGAAGTTGAAACACTACCTGTCTTCATATACTACTTATCTCATATCCCGCTTGGACCCATTGAAGTATATCTTTCAGAAACCTATGCCCACGGGGAGGTTGGCAAAATGGCAAATTCTGCTCACAGAATTTGATATCATCTACGTGACAAGGACGGCCATGAAAGCCCAGGCACTGGCAGACCATTTGGCAGAGAATCCCGTTGATGAAAAATACGAGCCCTTAAGAACGTATTTTCCTGACGAAGAGGTGATGCATACGAATGAGTTGGAATTACCTGAGGAACCGGGTTGGAAGCTTTTCTTCGATGGAGCTGCAAACGCAAAAGGGGTTGGAATAGGAGCAGTACTCATTTCTGAAACAGGACGGCATTATCCTGTTACGGCTCAACTGCGCTTCTATTGCACCAACAATATGGCCGAATATGAGGCTTGCATTCTGGGTCTGCGCCTGGCTGCCGACATGGATGTCCAAGACGTCTTGGTCTTGGGAGACTCGGACCTCTTGATACATCAAATTCAGGGAGAATGGGAAACACGAGATCTAAAACTCGTACCATACCGACAATGCTTGCATGATCTGAGCAAGCAATTTCGATCGGTAAAGTTCAAACACATCCCGAGAGTTCACAATGAGGTTGCGGATGCCTTAGCCACCTTAGCATCAATGCTGCACCACCCTGACAAAATGTATGTTGATCCTCTGCACATCCAAGTCCGTGATCAGCACGCCTACTGCAATGCCATAGAAGAAGAAGCGGATGGCGAACCCTGGTTTCATGATATCAAAGAATACCTCAGGATGGGGATATATCCAGAACATGCCTCTGGAGACCAAAAAAGAGCCCTTCGGCGGTTGTCGAATGGTTTCTTCCTCAGTGGAGGGGTATTGTACAAAAGAACCCCGGATTTGGGATTGTTGAGATGCATAGATGCCGGGCAGGCAACGACAGTTATGGCAGAAGTACATGCTGGAGTTTGTGGGCCACACATGAGTGGATATGTATTGGCAAGAAAAATCCTTCGAACAGGGTGTTATTGGCTCACCATGGAACACGACTGTATCACTTTCGTGAGGAAATGCCATCAGTGCCAAATACATGGAGACTTGATTCACTCTCCGCCAACAGAGTTGCATACGATGTCAGCACCCTGGCCGTTTGTAGCATGGGGCATGGATGTCATTGGGCCCATCGAGCCAGCAGCGTCCAACGGTCATAGGTTCATTCTAGTGACCATTGATTACTTCACCAAATGGGTTGAGGCTAAAACCTTCAAATCAGTAACTAAGAAGGCAGTGGTGGACTTTGTTCACTCCCATATCATCTGTAGATTTGGGATCCCAAAAGTGATCATCACGGATAACGGTGCGAATCTTAATAGCAGCTTGATGAGAGAGGTATGCCAACAATTCAAGATTATACACCACAATTCCACCCCATATCGTCCTAAGGCAAATGGAGCAGTCGAAGCAGCCAATAAGAATATCAAGAAGATACTGCGAAAAATGGTGGAAGGGTCCAGACAATGGCACGAGAAATTACCCTTTGCTTTGTTGGGTTACCGCACTACCATCCGGACTTCCATAGGCACAACTCCTTATTTGTTGGTGTATGGAACTGAGGCCGTGATACCAGCGGAGGTCGAAATTCCGTCCCTCCGAATTGTCGCTGAAGCCGGAATTGATGATGATGAATGGATCAAAGCTCGCTTGGAACAGTTGAGCCTGATAGATGAGAAAAGATTGGCAGCAGTGTGCCATGGTCAACTGTATCAGAAGAGAATGGCAAGAGCGTATAATAAGAAGGTGCGCCCCAGGAAGTTTGAAGTAGGGCAGTTGGTATTAAAGAAGATCCTCCCACATCAGGTCGAGGCAAAAGGCAAATTCGCCCCAAATTGGCAAGGGCCTTATATCGTGACCCGAATATTGTCCAACGGTGCTTTGTGTTTGACAGATGTCGAAGGTAGATGTGTCGACATGGCTATCAATTCAGATGCAGTCAAGAGATATTATGTGTAATTTCTTTAAATTATGGCAATTTTGGTTTATTCGTTTGTATTTGGCATTTATTGAATAATGAGATGACGGAGGCAATTCTTTCTTCTATCCAAACACTTTTAACCCTCGCTTCCCCCTTTGAGCCTTAAGCAAATTCTTTCAATACCCCTCTTTTGGAATCACTAATGGGAAAGATATGAAAAAAAAAGAAAGAAAAGAAAAGAAAAGAAAAAAGACATGAAAAATGAAAAAAATGAAAAGAAAGAAAAGAAAAATCAAGGAATATAAAACCGTGGGAACTACGTTTGACCTGATTCCTCGAAGAGGATACGTAGGCGCCTCACGGCTCGGTCATAGTATGCATCATAGCAAATATAGGATGCATAATGTACATAGTGTGCATAATAGGCACAATGTGCGTAACGCACGTAGCTCAACATAAGCATAAAAGATAAATTCCCCAAGCAAGAAAACTGGGGCAGAAGTTATGTTTTGAGTTCCAACAAAGGTTTGATTCCAAAAGTCGTAGCACATCACCCTTCAAATTTGTTTTCATTTTTATAGCCTTTCTTCAAACCCACACCAAAACCAACGTCAACATCCAAAAGACCTCCCGATCAATGTTCGAGAGATGCCAAATCCGGCAAATAAGACCGAGAATGATACACTGATCCCCAGCAAAGAAGAGGATCGTGAGACTGGGAATGAATTGATAGTCAAAGGAATCTCCAGAAGAGAGGGTCGTATCTACAACGCCCCGATTCATCGAAAGAAATAAAATGAGAGAGTCTCATCGGTGAAAACCTTCGCAGGCACCGAGAGGCGACGTAAGACGAGGGATATGAAATGAGAGAGTCTTATTGGTGAAAACCTTCACAGGCACCATAAGGCGCCGGGAGATGAGAGAAAAGAGAGAGTCTCATTAGTGAAAACCCCTCGAAGGGCACTATGAGGCGACAAGATAGAGCAGCAAAAGCTACCACATTCGCAACAAGATGAACATCCATTTATCATCCCCAGCAAGTCAGACCATCGGACAAATCGATTGATACAAATAGACTGGGTCGGGAATCTATGGTGCACGCCATGATCACGGGGACCAGTCATGTCCTCCAGATAAGTTCTTTTGATTAGCTCCTCCCACAAAATATTGGTTCACAAAGTTTTCTCTTTTCCATATCTTTATTTTTTTTTCCTAAAATGTGTCTTTAAAGGATTTTTCAAAGCTTACTACCAGAAATCGAAGGGGAATTCATCCAATGCAGGAGAATACAAACAGTCCTAAAAGCCGGCCCCAGGCAATGCAGGGATTGTGCTCAGAAATTTTGAAAGAAGTAAGCTCCAAAAGGGAGTGGTTTCGGGAGGTAGAAGCAGACTCCCACAGGATATGCTTAAAGAGAAAGCAGAAAAGGGGATAAACTGAAACCCGATCCCCAGCAGGCTAGAAACCCCCCCAACAGGCAACTTTGCCCGCCAACCAATCATGGGGACAAAGAGCAAGAGAAGGGGAAGAGAGAAAAATGGCTCGCCAGAAAGGCACCCTCTACCACCACGATTAAAACTGATTAAATCCTTTTGTCTGCTGCAGGAAAACAAAGGATTGATGATGGCAGCAAGATGCACCGCCATGGAAGTCACCAAAAACCGGGGCAGAAAATTTTCTGCCAATTGTCAAAAATTTTCTCGGAAGAACGGGAAAGCAATTTCAATACATTTAAGTGCTAGGTCGCCCACCAGTATAATGCGGGAATACTTTTAAGTTCTAGGTCGCCCACCAGTATAATGCGGGAATACATTTAAGTTCTAGGTCGCCCACCAGTATAATGCGGGAATACATTTAAGTTCTAGGTCGCCCACCAGTATAATGCGGGAATACATTTAAGTTCTAGGTCGCCCACCAGTATAATGCGGGAATACTTTTAAGTTCTAGGTCGCCCACCAGTATAATGCGGGAATACATTTAAGTTCTAGGTCGCCCACCAGTATAATGCGGGAATACATTTATGTTCTAGGTCGCCCACCAGTATAATGCGGGAATACATTTAGGTTCTAGGTCGCCCACCAGTATAATGCGGGAATACATTTAAGTGCTAGGTCGCCCACCAGTATAATGCGGGAATACATTTAAGTTCTAGGTCGCCCACCAGTATAATGCGGGAATACATTTAAGTTCTAGGTCGCCCACCAGTATAATGCGGGAATACATTTAGGTTCTAGGTCGCCCACCAGTATAATGCGGGAATACATTTAAGTGCTAGGTCGCCCACCAGTATAATGCGGGAATACTTTTAAGTTCTAGGTCGCCCACCAGTATAATGCGGGAATACATTTCAGTTCTAGGTCGCCCACCAGTATAATGCGTGAATACATTTAAGTTCTAGGTCGCCCACCAGTATAATGCGGGAATACATTTAGGTTCTAGGTCACCCACCAGTATAATGCGGGAATACATTTAAGTGCTAGGTCGCCCACCAGTATAATGCGGGAATACATTTAAGTTCTAGGTCGCCCACCAGTATAATGCGGGAATACATTTAAGTTCTAGGTCGCCCACCAGTATAATGCGGGAATACTTTTAAGTTCTAGGTCGCCCACCAGTATAATGCGGGAATACATTTCAGTTCTAGGTCGCCCACCAGTATAATGCGGGAATACATTCAGCTCTAGATTTTGGAATCAGTCACCCCACCTGAAGACAGAAGGTTACAACAGAGATCCCCAAACGGGAAACAATAAAATCCCCAGCACCAAGAAGCAGACAACTGCAAAAGCAAGCGCACATTCAAAGGGAAGAAGGAACGCGTCTCAAAAGAAGTAGTTTGGGAACGTTGTAGCATGCCCAGTATAACAATTCTGATGAAAAGCCATACCACTGAAGAAACCATTGGAAGATCTAAAGAAGAAAGCCGTGTCCCCAGCAAATCAAGCAAAGTGATGAGAACTGACATTCAGAAAAGGTGAAGGACCAGCATCATCTCCAAGTTCACAAAATAAAGGCGTCGGAGGAAAGCATTAGCCGACAAGAAAGCAAGGCAACAAGAACAAGTTGAAGATGGATGAAATTTCAGGATCCTCAGTTTAACTTAGCTTCTTGTTTTCCTTTTAGAGCAATGTAATAGGGAGATCGGTTGAGCAGTAGCATCCTACAGCAGCATACAACAGCGCACAACAACAGCAAACACTACAGTCACACGGTAGTCCCAGCTACCAAAATTTCCCGAACTACATTGACCTGATTCCTGTTTCAGCCCAGGATATGTAGGAAACCTCTGAAGCAAAGGTTCGGTCAAATCTTTTTCAAAAAATGCTTCACACGGAGTATTCGGACGGGCAAAAATCGCTCGCTTATCTTTGCGCGAAAACCCTTCGTGTCTTCGTGCAAAGAGGGGCAGCTGTAAGCACGTGATTTTTTGCTTTACGAGCAATCGCTCCAAAAGAAAATAAAAATAGTGACAAATGATTTCGCTGTACAATTTTTCGATCTTTCCGTGACATGTGTTGTTAGTCGTTTGTGAGTCTGTCCATTTTGCATCTAGTCCTTATCAAACAAAAATACAAAAAATATATGTGGCGTTAAGAGAAAATTCAAAAAAAAAAATATAAATATACGTGCATCGTCCGTTTTAGGTTGTGATTTAACTTACTTGGTATGATAATTATGTTGAAATGCCATATTGTTATTTGTTTTAATTTCATTTGTTTTATTAATTATTTTTATTTTTATTTTTATTTTAAATTGGAAAACAAAAGAAGTTGAAATCAATTTGGGCCCAAAAAATAAGACAAAAACAGGCCCAAACCAACGATCTGACCCGGTCCAAACCCAGCCTGCCCAGGCACGGACTCAAACGACGTCGTATCGGCGTCCCCATTTGAAGCCGTTGATCTGATTCAAAGGAACGGTCCAGATCAGGTTGTCCAACTCACCTCAACGACGCCGTTTCAGGCAAGTTGAATCTGAGCCGTCCAACCTCATTGATCCAACGGTCCCTGGTTCCCTCATGACCCGACCTATTTAGCCGGTTTAACCCAACCCCTCACCTAAACCAAAACGACCCCGTTCCCATACCAAACGACCCCGTCCTGTTACCCACCAATAGATCTAAGCCGTTCAGATCACTTGATCTAACGGCTCCAATCTCTCTTCCCCTTCCATATATAAACTTGACCCTTTACCCCGCACCCCCTATCCGAACCCCCCCCCTTCTTTTCAGTCATCTCCTTCCCCGAACCCTGAAACCCCCAAACCCTAACGCCGCCCTGGTTTCCTTTCCACCAAAACCCGGCGGCACGAACGCCGGTGACCACCCCCTTCACACCCCTAAAGCATCCAACCACCCTGAACACGAATCCACTAACCACGAACCTCGAATCACTTTCGTTCGTCTCGAATCTTCATTTGAAGATTTGAGTCGAACCCGGATCTATGCCAAATCATCCCATCTTCATACCAGACACTCCCCTGACCTTCCTCGTGACCAAACCAAACTTGGTTTGGTCCGAATCTACCCACAACTCCCAAAAATCCAGATCTGGAAATCCAGACTTTAGAACACATGCACTTGGGGAATCCGGCCGGTTTGGACATAGGTTTGAGGTCTAATAGACCTTAATCAAGGTGTTCTCATGTGAGAACACCCTGATTAAAGTTTGTTCGGCCTCAAAAGTTCGAAGTCGAGTTTGATTTGAGTCCGTTTGATTTCAAACTTTTTCAGTAAGTTTCCTTTTCTCTTTGTTTGGTTCTAATTAAGTTGTCAGCATATTTCTTTGTGTTTGTTTGTTATTTTGTTATTTTTCATTCGGATTTCTTCCATCTCTGTTAAAGGCCTTTTATTTGGCCAATTGTCTTCTGTTTGTGTTCTGAATATACCCTGTGATATACGTGTTCATCAATTAGATTAATCGTCAAGCGAGTTTAATTCATATAAGTTCCCAGTGTTTGAACAAATTTATCTGAGGTCATTCGGGACTCTATACGTGTTGTTTATATGAACGATTGATTGTTATGTGTTACGATTAATATAGTCGAGTCGATATATGTCGTCAATTAGTTTCAATCGTTAATGGTAACAACTTGATTCGTATTGCTTATTTCTGCTGTGATCGTATTTGAGTCCCATTAGAAACTGAATTGTATTGCCTGTTGATTTTGTTCAAATTAAATTAAAAGAACATCTAGGGGAAAGGTTATAATGGCAGATTCAGATTTTGGTTTTTAAACACAATGCCATTTGGTTTGGACTGTGGGCAGCATGTGTATGGTTTGCTTTAAGGAATTAAAATAATCGGACAGCATGTGCTGTCAGATTATATTCCTACTGCCCATACTTTGTTTAAACAAACAAGTGATCAGTACACTTTAACAACCAAAAAGAGAGAGGGGCTGTCAGGGATTTCATGGGGGCTTGGTTATTTAAAACAAGTGAGTGGAAAAGCAACATGGGGGGGGGGGCAATTTTGAGTTGTAAAACAGACTGTAAAGTGTTAAGGTTAGGCTATAAAAGAGGAGACCATCCGTTAGAAAAGGTTGATTTTTCGAGTCTTGAGAGAGTCTGTGAGTAAGAAAACTGGAAAAGAAAAAACAGGAATAAATTTCAGAACATTGTGAATGAGTATTGCCTAGAAGAAACTGTGTAAGAATCCAGTTTGATCAGGTTGTCTTCGTGGCTTTGCTTTGTCTGTCGTTTGCCAAGTTTTCTTGTGGTCATTGGATTTCTGTTGCTGTTACATTCAACATTCTGGGCTGTTATTTCCTACTCTGTTTACTGGGATTGCCCATTTGTTGTTCGACTCTTTGCTGAGCTTCATCATCGTTGTTGCTGTGTTGTTGCTGTGAATCTGCTGTGCTGTTGTTTGCTGTGTACTATTCAGCTGATCCTTTTCCTTCTTCTTTTGTTCCTCTATACCAGGTACACAACTAATACTGTCCATGTAATTTGAAAGTCGAGCATGAATACAAAAGGGAAGATTTGAAGACATCTATGTCCACATGTAGTTGCTATATAGATGATTATGTAGTGTGTAATGGTTTACAATCTTGTTTGGGTATTGGATTTGGTCCTTTCATATAGTGAATACAAAAAAGGTAGTATGGTTTAATATCATATGTTGGTTAGGTTAACAGACAAAAGGATTGGCAGTATACTAGGCTATGTCTTGAAAAATTAGTTGTGTTTTGCAATTAGCGTTCTCTTTTAATGCATGTCAAAGAATAAAACTATCCGCCTTAGTTAATTTTCATTCTCTTTTGATAAACTGCCTCGTTATAATTATCAAGCCACACCCTTATCACAATTAGCACAAGTCCGCGCCCCTCAACCTTATGAAGGTCGAGCCCAGGTCAAAACGGACCAAACAGACCCGCCTCGGATAAACAGTGGCCCAGGTCTGGCCCATCCCGCATGAGCTGGATTTGGGCCCATAATATTCGATCAGCTGTCCGTATGCATGGTCATGTTTCCTTATTCTGTAAAAACGTTTCGGATCCTGCTGTAAATAATCTGCAAGCATGTAAATAATTAAGAGATTTTCTTTTATTTTAGAGACGAACTTAATAGGAAATATAGTCATTATAGGTTTATCCTTTAAAAATAAAATGAGACGAGCCTCGACAAACAAAAATGTAGAATCTGCGGGGCCCTCTAAATGTATATATTAAATACTTAGATTCCGGGACGGGCCGTTTAGCAAATTTCACGGCCATTCCTAAAATAATAACGCGATAGTCTTTTAGGCGCGTGTTTAATAATTTACTTTCTTAAAACTTGGGGTGTGCATTTCATGCGACCCAAATCCAAATCCCAAAACGTCAAATAAGATATGTTCCGGATTGTGGGTGCATTTCATGTGACGCAGTCCAAAGACATGTTTTAAGCGACGTTCACATTCCTAATAATAATAATTAATAAAGTGGTTAAAAGATAAAATTTGCACATGGTTCATAATTGTATTAAACATCAGATAAACAAGCCGAATATAACAGTTGAGCGACCGTGCTAGAACCACGGAACTCGGGAATGCCTAACACCTTCTCCCGGGTTAACAGAATTCCTTATCCGGATTTCTGGTATGCAGACTGTAATATAGAGTCATTATTTTCCTCGATTCGGGATTAAAATTGGTGACTTGGGACACCCTAAATCTCCCAAGTGGCGACTCTGAAATAAATAAACAAATCCCGTTTCGATTGTCCTTTAATTGGAAAAACTCCTCTTGCGCCTGTGGGTGCGGAAAAAGGAGGTGTGACAGCTCTGGCGACTCTGCTGGGGATCTACCCAGAACCACTGGTTCAGGTTTAGAAATTCGAGCTTAGATAAATTGTTATATTTGGCTTTATCTGATTTTTTTTTACATATTTTAAGCCTAATGTGCTAAATGTTGCTTTTACCGCTTTGATACTATGTGAACTGTATATAAATTGTGCCGAAATCCATCTTCTCTCTGAGTCTTCTAAATCATGAAGAAGGGCGTACTTCGTATGACTTCTTTTCTGTATAGTGTCAAATCCCAATTTAGAACGAGGTTCGGATAAGTTGCTAAGCCGGTGAAGCTTCTGTATTCCCGGTACGCTGCCCCCCCTCGGCTCGAGCTGTCCGCTCGGGTAAGCCAGGTCTAGAACAAACACCCAGGTTCTGAACCTAGTATAACAAAGCCACATGCCGGATCCCTAGTAGGAACGTTTATTTGCATCATGTGCATTTGACTTAGGGGACTCAACACAGGGGTTGGGTCCGTCTAGGAATAGCAACCTGAAATAGAAAAAGGCCATCCTGATGCATCCTACTCACTGCTTGTGCATTTATTTGCTTCAAACATGCATGATGACCGGTTTTGAATGTTGGGAAATTTACAAAAAAAAAAAATATATATATATATATAAAAAAAAGAAAGAAAATAAACCAGTTAGTTTATCACCCGAACTACGTCGGTTTGATTCTCACCGGATGTGAGATACGTAGGCAACCCTCATCGGGTCCAACTCTTTTTCCATTTTTACCAAAAATGATATACCATAAAGCATATATGTATATATGTATACACATGTATATAAATAAATTTTTTTGTTTTTGTCCAAAGATTTTGGT
The DNA here is from genome assembly GCF_000393655.2 of Nicotiana sylvestris. Classification (NCBI taxonomy): domain Eukaryota; kingdom Viridiplantae; phylum Streptophyta; class Magnoliopsida; order Solanales; family Solanaceae; genus Nicotiana; species Nicotiana sylvestris. Next base: position 30,354,852 of record NC_091063.1, on the reverse strand, counting down.
TAGAGTCAAAATAAAGGTTTTTGTTTTCACCTAAAAGGTCACCCTAATAAATGTGCAGGATGAACACAGAGCAAAATGAACCATTCTCAGCCCTCAGCGAGGTCCCTCTACAACTCCACATGTGGTGGAATGACTTGGAAGCCGATAGCAAAGGGGTAATAGGAAGAATATTGGGAGGTTTTGTAAATTTGTTGGGTGTTGAGCCGAGGACAGATATTCTTGAAGCTCTAATACCATTTTGGGACCCCACCTGCAATGTATTCCGTTTTGCTGATTTCGAACTTTCACCGACACTTGAGGAAGTTGCCGGGTATGCGGGACTGAATGAGAAGTTAAGAGGGCAATATTTGCTTTCGCCAAGGCCAGTGTCCCCGCATGCGTTTCTGGATCTACTAAGCATTAGTCGGAAGGTACAACATGACGATTTGTCGAGAGGGTGTTGTGATCTCCATTTCTTGTATCAGCGGTACGGGACCCCGCAGGGTTTCGAGGAACCGAACCTTGGGCTAACTCACGGCGGGAACAGAAACAAATGGGAAGCAAGACGTACTTTGGCTTTTATCACAGCATTCTTGGGAGTCATGGTCTGCCCAAGGAAGGACAAAAAGATAGAGATAGGTCTGGTAGGGATGGCCGACGTGGCAATCAAAAGAACCAATAGTACCGTGGTTCCTTTAATTTTGTCCGAAATCTACCGGGCTCTGACTATATGCCGAGAAGGAGGCAAGTTCTTCCAAGGTTGCAACCTGTTACTTCAGCTATGGATGCAGGAACACCTCCATCACCGAGTAGGATACATGAACCACGGGTTGACCGAGAGGAACTGTATCAGCGGATTCAAGGAGCGCATGACAGGCGCCAGATTTCCTGAAGGTGTCGAAGAATGGTTTACACGGTTAAGGTCAACAACATCTGACCAAATTGAATGGGCATTTGGTTGGTTGACTGATACTGAGGTTATCTACATGTCGGCTGAAGAATGTCATGTTCTCTTAATGGGGCTTCGCAGCATCCAGCCATATGCCCCTCATCGGGTATTACGACAACTGGGCAGGTTTCAAGTAGTCCCTAATGATGAAAATCTGAGCAAGCATGCCTTGGAATTAAGCCCGGGAGTCATATTCCCCGAGGGGAAGATTAGAAAACTGTGGCATGAATGTAGATTCTTGGAGCCCAAAACCATGGTACGAGAGCTAGCTAAAGGTGAGGTAGACCCAAAGTACGATGCTTGGTTCGAAAGAAGGTTTCAGACTCGGCAAAGACCTGCTAAAAGGGCCCACGTCCAACACTTCACCAATGATTCACAAGAGCAATGGGGATGGTTAAAAAGGGAGAAAGGTTACCGGGTCGAAATCGGGAAGCTAAAGCAACAAGTTGAAAGGCTTGTATTTGAGAACAATGTGCAAGTCGCCTCGGAGCAGGCTGAAAGAAACAAGTTAGCCCAAGAAAACCAAACCTTGAAGGCCCGCCTTCGCCAAGCCAGTAAGAGTAACGTTGACCGACAGAAGCGTCGCTCTGATGAAAGATTGATAGCAAGTTTGAGAAATCAGGTCATCCAAGGCCAAGAAGAATTAGAACAATCAAGAGCTTGCATAACAAGGATGAAGGTCAGAGGGGCAAAGTACGCAATGGCCCGGAAGCAGCATTTGCAACAGGTCATAAGGGATTATGAAATGAGCGTCAGAATATTAAGGGAAACGAGCTCCACTCTACATGATCGGATCGTCAAACAAGCACGAGACGCCCAGGCCGACAGAAGACAGTGCTATGATGCAATGGCCTGCATGGAAAGACAAATGGGGTTGTTTCAGGATCGAATTGCTGACGATGCTCAGGCACTGGGGTTAAAAAACCAACAAATCAGGCAGTTGCTCAGTGAAAGAGATGACATCCGAGCAAGGATTGATGAAATAGGGCATTACATCTACATGAAATGCTTGGCATGTGAGCAAACACCTCGGAAGACCCTCCTTGTTTCCATCATGGGCTGCGTCCGCCGGATTATGAGCGAGTTGAAGAACCTGCAAAGAGACCTTACACCTAGAGCCGCGGAAAGGCCGAATGATGCCTCGCGGGCCCTTAAATTGGAGAATTAGTTTTGGTCGAGTCCTGTTTATTTGGCTTTGGTTGTTTTTCCATATGTTGTTTTCTTTTCATCAAACCAAGTTTAAAACCGTGGAGTCTGTACTTCTGCTATTTTTATTTTAAGTACTGTGTAATAGCAAATTTTGATAATGAAATTAAGTGACTCCAGAAGAATTACTGTGTGTCTTTGCTTTGAGGCAGAACTACGCCTGGTCTGATTCACGCGGGGACGTGATACGTAGGCAATCCCCATAAGATTCGACCGCTTTCAATAAATAAAAAAAAAATGTAAATAGAATAAAACGCAGGGTTTCGCAAAATACTTTAAAGAGACGAATGAACAAACCGGGATGACGCATGTGGATTGAAGCAAAGCATGTAGAAACGGTTAACTGCTTAGGTGCATTGCATCCTCTATGTGTTATGATCAAATCTGTTAAGCTCTAACACTAACAAAGTTTGTTGTTGTCTGACATCAGACAGTTAGTTGTTAAAGAATTCTGGCAACACATTCATACCAAACCAGATCCAAAGGACCGGTAGCAACAAACATGACTACTTCAGAGAATAGTAATGAGGAAGAAAGGCCGATGAGCCAGTTGCTAAAAGAGGCAATGGAAAAGATTGAAAGGATGGGACTAGAGATGCATGCAATGCAGCTAGCCCTGGCCAAAACGCAAAAGAGCCCTGAGACAGTGGGACACGTGCCGGAGTACCCTCACTCTGGCCCTTCCACAAGCCGCCCAAATCCCCTCTATCATCAAGAAAGAAGCCCTCATGATTCCCAAGCTCCACCACCCCATCAACCTCTCCCAACACCCAATATTCCCATTTTTGTGGGACCTGCATCAGCCCCTTTGCAGCGAACGACCAGTGAGCCATTGTTTCAGGCTCACGATACACAATACTATCCCCCTGAGCCTACATTCCACGCACCGGAACCACAGGCTTACAATCCCCATTTGGAAATACCGGCAGAGGTTGAGAAGCCGGTTAAGGCCCCTGAACAGGATGAAGTGTTAAGAAAGTTCAAAAGCCTGGAGCAGTCCTTCAGGAACTTGCACGGGTTGGGCAATCAAGTCAGCGTGGCATACAAAGATCTGTGCCCTTTCCCAGATGTCCAACTCCCGGCTGGGTTCAAGATGCCCAAGTTTGATTTATATGAAGGGCACGGTGATCCCATGGCACATTTGCGGGGATTCTGTAGCAAAATGAGAGGGGCAGGAGGCAAGGATGAGCTTTTGATAGCTTATTTCGGCCAAAGTCTGAGCGGATCTGCACTGGAATGGTATACCAGGCAGGATTTCAGCAGGTGGTACACGTGGGATGACCTGGCGCAGGCTTTTGCAGGTCATTTCCAGTACAATCTGGAGATAGTTCCTGACCGTCTCACGTTACTGAGAACTGGGAAGAAACCCGGGGAAAGTTTTCGCGAGTTCGGGTTCCGCTGGAGAGAACAAGCAGCTAGGGTCGATCCTCCCATGAGAGAGGGAGAGATGGTAGACTACTTTTTGCAGACATTGGATCCAACCTACTTTGGTCACTTGGTGACAACGGTTGGAAAATCTTTCAACGAGGTGGTCAAAATAGGGGTCATGATAGAAGAAGGTTTGAGGTCGGACAAGATCTTAAACTATTCGGCACTTAAGGCCACAACCCAGGCTATTCAAAGCGGCACGGGAGGTGCGTTAAGAAGAAAGAAAGAAGAGGTTGCCACGATCGAGGCAGGCAGTTGGTCCAGGGCTGGCAGGCCGCACTACAACCAACCCAGGCCTCACAGGTCAAACTACCCATACAACCCACCACAAAATTTCTATCCACCTCGAGAACCACATTGTTCCGTACACCAAGCCCAGGTATACACTCAGCCTCCGGTTCGCCCACAATGGCGCGCACCGGCTCCCCAGAACATATATGCACCACCACAAAACACTTACCCTCCACCAAGGGCATATAGAAATCCTTCAGGGGCAGGTTTCCGGGGAAATCCAGATGCCAGAAATGACAGGTTGCGGAAGCAAAGAACCTTCACCGAACTGGGAGAAACCTACACCGCTGTGTTCCACAAGCTGCGGCAATTGGGTTTGGTTAGTCCTGTCCATACTCGGGAACCAAATCCCCCGCCTCAGAATTTGGATCGTTCAATCAGTTGTGAATACTGTTCAGGGATGCTCGGGCACGATACCGAGAAGTGCTGGAAGTTAAGGCATGCCATACAGGATCTTATTGACACCAATAAGATCGAGGTCCAGACACCGGAGGCTCCTAACATCAACCAAAACCCACTGCCAGCGCACCACGAAACTCACATGATTGAGTTGGTGTGTGAGGGAGGAGAATTAAGAAAACCCTCACAAACAGTGATGATGATCCAGGCTGCCCCAAAAGAAGTCTTAACCAGTGGAGGAACAAATGTACAGTCGCAGGAAGAAGGCGTCAAGCCGGTAGTAATATGGGGGAAGAGCCCGTCCGTCATAGCAAGCAAACCCGAGCCAAGCAAGTTGGTAATACCAGGGATCCTGCCCACACCGGCAGTCATGTTGAAAGGGGTATGTGGAGAACGGGTGACCATAAAGCCGGTGGTCCAACTGCCAATGCTTGACAGCAGGGCTGTGCCCTGGAAATATGAAAAAGCAGTGGTGACGTACCAAGGAAAACAGGTGGAAGAAGTCAGTTGTGAAGCGCAAGGGCTGACTCGATCAGGTCGATGTTTTGCTCCGGTGGAGTTAAGGAAAACCAACCCAGTGGCAACCAAGAAGCCAGTGTCAGAAGAAGAGGCTGAAGACTTCCTGAGGAAGATGAAAGTACAAGACTATTCTGTGGTTGAGCAGCTGAGAAAAACACCTGCCCAGATCTCACTATTGTCATTACTCCTCCATTCCGAGGAACATCGTCGGGCCCTGTTAAAGATATTGAACGAGGCCCATGTACCCAGTGAGATTTCTGTAAACCACCTGGAAACCATTGCTAGCAAGATTTTCGAGGTGAACAGAGTGACATTCTCAGATGATGACCTGCCGGTGGAAGGTACGGAGCATAACAAAGCTCTATACCTAGCTGTCAAATGTGAAGACTCGGTGGTAACCCGAGTATTGGTGGATAACGGCTCAAGCGCCAATATTTGTCCATTGTCCACCCTAGACCAGTTAAAGATTGACCGTGGAAGAATCCGGGAGAATAGCATCTGTGTCTGGGGGTTTGACGGAAACGGAACAGCCACTGTGGGGGATGTTGTACTTGAACTAACCATTGGCCCGGTCCTGTTTACCATGGAATTCCAGGTATTGGACGCCACGGTATCTTACAACTTGCTGTTAGGACGACCCTGGATTCACGCAGCTAAAGCGGTGCCTTCCACCCTACATCAGACAGTGAAGTTCGAGTGGGAAAGACAAGAGGTCGTGTTGCACGGCGAGGATACAACATGCACCATGGGCGGAACCATTGTGCCTTTCATAGAGACCACTGATGACAAGGGTCCCTGGGTCTACCAGATTCTCGATACAGGGTCGGCCAACAAAATTTCTGAAGGAGAAATCATCCCGCACCCTAGGGTAGCTGCCGCAACAGTCATGATGATATCAGAAATGCTGGGTAATGGGTTTGTGCCGGGAAAAGGCCTGGGAGTTGAACTTCAAGGGATAGTCCAACCTGTCTCCCTTCCTAAGAATCTGGAAACTTTCGGGTTGGGGTTCAAACCAACCGCAGCAGACAGGAAGCAAGCACGAAAAATGAAGAAGAGAGTCTGGTTTCTGCCTAAACCAGTGCCACGCCTCTCAAGGTCTTTTGTTAAAGCTAGTGCCAAGGGGTCAGCGATCCCAAAGATTCGAGGACCTTTGATCGGCATAAGTGAAGACCTGAATCAGAGTTTTGAGAGACTATTCGCGGATGTCAGTATGGTGGAAGCTGGAGAGGGTTCCAGCAGAGCAGAGATAAAATTTGTGGGGCCTGAGGCCAAGACCAACAATTGGACGGTTACTCCTCTTCCTGTCCGAGGGGAGTCTTGGTAGTAGGCTTTGATTAATGTTTTGTTTGTTTATTTGTTTGATCGGATTATTCAAGGGTGTAATCCAAATTTTACTTTCGTTTTGTAAAAGTGTGAACCCTTTTTATCCTGCAAATTTAATAAAGTTCTTTTCTTTTGTCCCATTTTAATTTCTTGTTTTGTTCTTTTTCTTTCTGAACAGTTCTCTTTTTACTGGTCCTAATGACATGGCATGCACAGCGGATCTTCGACCTAGTCTAATAAATCAATCTGAATCTGACTCAATGATGCAAGAGGTCGTTTGTGATAATGAATCCGAATGTGACGAAGGGGAAGCCTTCGAAGAAATAAATCGAGAACTGTGCCAATTTGAAGAGAAACCCAAGCCTAACCTAAATGACACTGAGGCTGTGAACCTAGGAGACGCTGATAACATCCAAGAGACCAAAATTAGCATCCACATTGAGCCGAATGTCAAAGCAGAATTGATCGAAACTCTCAGGGAATTCAAAGATGTTTTTGCATGGTCATATGATGATATGCCTGGATTGAGCACCGATTTAGTGGTTCACAAATTGCCCACTGACCCGGCATACCCTCCGGTCAAGCAAAAACTAAGGAAATTTAAAACAGAAATGAGTGTAAAGATCAAAGAAGAAGTGATTAAGCAATTACAATCGAAGGTCATTCGGGTCACTCGGTATCCCGAGTGGTTGGCCAATGTGGTACCAGTCCCAAAGAAGGATGGAAAAATCAGGGTGTGCGTCGACTACCGCAACCTCAACAAAGCAAGTCCCAAGGACAATTTCCCGTTACCCAACATTCATATCCTGATCGATAATTGCGCTGGGCGCGAGATCGGATCCTTTGTGGATTGCTATGCGGGTTATCATCAGATCCTAATGGATGAGGAGGATGCTGAGAAGACAGCGTTTATTACGCCATGGGGAACCTACTGCTATCGGGTAATGCCGTTCGGGTTAAAGAACGCTGGGGCAACGTACATGCGAGCAATGACTGCTGTGTTTCATGACATGATACACAAAGAAATAGAGGTGTACGTCGATGATGTGATCATCAAATCTTGGCGTCAGGAGGACCATGTGGCAGACCTAAGGAGATTTTTCCAAAGACTCCGGAGGTATGATATCAAGCTTAACCCGGCCAAATGCGCATTCGGGGTTCCATCAGGAAAGTTGCTAGGATTCATCGTCAGTCGACGGGGGATTGAGTTAGACCCATCCAAAATTGAATCCATCCGAGACTTGCCACCGCCAAGGAACAAAACAGAGGTAATGAGTTTGCTGGGTAGACTCAATTACATCAGCAGGTTCATCGCTCAACTCACAGCAACTTGTGAGCCCATATTTCGGCTACTGAGAAAGGATGCTGCAGTAGGTTGGACGACAGAGTGTCAGGAGGCTTTCGACCAAATCAAAGGGTATCTGTCTAATCCACCCGTATTGGTCCCGCCTAAGCCCGGGAAACCCCTAATCCTTTACCTGACGGTCTTGGAAAATTCATTTGGTTGTGTACTGGGGCAACATGATGACACAGGAAGGAAGGAGCAGGCCATCTACTATCTTAGCAAGAAATTCACAGTACATGAGGTCAAGTACACTCAACTCGAGAAAACGTGCTGCGCCCTAACTTGGGTAGCTCAGAAGTTGAAACACTACCTGTCTTCATATACTACTTATCTCATATCCCGCTTGGACCCATTGAAGTATATCTTTCAGAAACCTATGCCCACGGGGAGGTTGGCAAAATGGCAAATTCTGCTCACAGAATTTGATATCATCTACGTGACAAGGACGGCCATGAAAGCCCAGGCACTGGCAGACCATTTGGCAGAGAATCCCGTTGATGAAAAATACGAGCCCTTAAGAACGTATTTTCCTGACGAAGAGGTGATGCATACGAATGAGTTGGAATTACCTGAGGAACCGGGTTGGAAGCTTTTCTTCGATGGAGCTGCAAACGCAAAAGGGGTTGGAATAGGAGCAGTACTCATTTCTGAAACAGGACGGCATTATCCTGTTACGGCTCAACTGCGCTTCTATTGCACCAACAATATGGCCGAATATGAGGCTTGCATTCTGGGTCTGCGCCTGGCTGCCGACATGGATGTCCAAGACGTCTTGGTCTTGGGAGACTCGGACCTCTTGATACATCAAATTCAGGGAGAATGGGAAACACGAGATCTAAAACTCGTACCATACCGACAATGCTTGCATGATCTGAGCAAGCAATTTCGATCGGTAAAGTTCAAACACATCCCGAGAGTTCACAATGAGGTTGCGGATGCCTTAGCCACCTTAGCATCAATGCTGCACCACCCTGACAAAATGTATGTTGATCCTCTGCACATCCAAGTCCGTGATCAGCACGCCTACTGCAATGCCATAGAAGAAGAAGCGGATGGCGAACCCTGGTTTCATGATATCAAAGAATACCTCAGGATGGGGATATATCCAGAACATGCCTCTGGAGACCAAAAAAGAGCCCTTCGGCGGTTGTCGAATGGTTTCTTCCTCAGTGGAGGGGTATTGTACAAAAGAACCCCGGATTTGGGATTGTTGAGATGCATAGATGCCGGGCAGGCAACGACAGTTATGGCAGAAGTACATGCTGGAGTTTGTGGGCCACACATGAGTGGATATGTATTGGCAAGAAAAATCCTTCGAACAGGGTGTTATTGGCTCACCATGGAACACGACTGTATCACTTTCGTGAGGAAATGCCATCAGTGCCAAATACATGGAGACTTGATTCACTCTCCGCCAACAGAGTTGCATACGATGTCAGCACCCTGGCCGTTTGTAGCATGGGGCATGGATGTCATTGGGCCCATCGAGCCAGCAGCGTCCAACGGTCATAGGTTCATTCTAGTGACCATTGATTACTTCACCAAATGGGTTGAGGCTAAAACCTTCAAATCAGTAACTAAGAAGGCAGTGGTGGACTTTGTTCACTCCCATATCATCTGTAGATTTGGGATCCCAAAAGTGATCATCACGGATAACGGTGCGAATCTTAATAGCAGCTTGATGAGAGAGGTATGCCAACAATTCAAGATTATACACCACAATTCCACCCCATATCGTCCTAAGGCAAATGGAGCAGTCGAAGCAGCCAATAAGAATATCAAGAAGATACTGCGAAAAATGGTGGAAGGGTCCAGACAATGGCACGAGAAATTACCCTTTGCTTTGTTGGGTTACCGCACTACCATCCGGACTTCCATAGGCACAACTCCTTATTTGTTGGTGTATGGAACTGAGGCCGTGATACCAGCGGAGGTCGAAATTCCGTCCCTCCGAATTGTCGCTGAAGCCGGAATTGATGATGATGAATGGATCAAAGCTCGCTTGGAACAGTTGAGCCTGATAGATGAGAAAAGATTGGCAGCAGTGTGCCATGGTCAACTGTATCAGAAGAGAATGGCAAGAGCGTATAATAAGAAGGTGCGCCCCAGGAAGTTTGAAGTAGGGCAGTTGGTATTAAAGAAGATCCTCCCACATCAGGTCGAGGCAAAAGGCAAATTCGCCCCAAATTGGCAAGGGCCTTATATCGTGACCCGAATATTGTCCAACGGTGCTTTGTGTTTGACAGATGTCGAAGGTAGATGTGTCGACATGGCTATCAATTCAGATGCAGTCAAGAGATATTATGTGTAATTTCTTTAAATTATGGCAATTTTGGTTTATTCGTTTGTATTTGGCATTTATTGAATAATGAGATGACGGAGGCAATTCTTTCTTCTATCCAAACACTTTTAACCCTCGCTTCCCCCTTTGAGCCTTAAGCAAATTCTTTCAATACCCCTCTTTTGGAATCACTAATGGGAAAGATATGAAAAAAAAAGAAAGAAAAGAAAAGAAAAGAAAAAAGACATGAAAAATGAAAAAAATGAAAAGAAAGAAAAGAAAAATCAAGGAATATAAAACCGTGGGAACTACGTTTGACCTGATTCCTCGAAGAGGATACGTAGGCGCCTCACGGCTCGGTCATAGTATGCATCATAGCAAATATAGGATGCATAATGTACATAGTGTGCATAATAGGCACAATGTGCGTAACGCACGTAGCTCAACATAAGCATAAAAGATAAATTCCCCAAGCAAGAAAACTGGGGCAGAAGTTATGTTTTGAGTTCCAACAAAGGTTTGATTCCAAAAGTCGTAGCACATCACCCTTCAAATTTGTTTTCATTTTTATAGCCTTTCTTCAAACCCACACCAAAACCAACGTCAACATCCAAAAGACCTCCCGATCAATGTTCGAGAGATGCCAAATCCGGCAAATAAGACCGAGAATGATACACTGATCCCCAGCAAAGAAGAGGATCGTGAGACTGGGAATGAATTGATAGTCAAAGGAATCTCCAGAAGAGAGGGTCGTATCTACAACGCCCCGATTCATCGAAAGAAATAAAATGAGAGAGTCTCATCGGTGAAAACCTTCGCAGGCACCGAGAGGCGACGTAAGACGAGGGATATGAAATGAGAGAGTCTTATTGGTGAAAACCTTCACAGGCACCATAAGGCGCCGGGAGATGAGAGAAAAGAGAGAGTCTCATTAGTGAAAACCCCTCGAAGGGCACTATGAGGCGACAAGATAGAGCAGCAAAAGCTACCACATTCGCAACAAGATGAACATCCATTTATCATCCCCAGCAAGTCAGACCATCGGACAAATCGATTGATACAAATAGACTGGGTCGGGAATCTATGGTGCACGCCATGATCACGGGGACCAGTCATGTCCTCCAGATAAGTTCTTTTGATTAGCTCCTCCCACAAAATATTGGTTCACAAAGTTTTCTCTTTTCCATATCTTTATTTTTTTTTCCTAAAATGTGTCTTTAAAGGATTTTTCAAAGCTTACTACCAGAAATCGAAGGGGAATTCATCCAATGCAGGAGAATACAAACAGTCCTAAAAGCCGGCCCCAGGCAATGCAGGGATTGTGCTCAGAAATTTTGAAAGAAGTAAGCTCCAAAAGGGAGTGGTTTCGGGAGGTAGAAGCAGACTCCCACAGGATATGCTTAAAGAGAAAGCAGAAAAGGGGATAAACTGAAACCCGATCCCCAGCAGGCTAGAAACCCCCCCAACAGGCAACTTTGCCCGCCAACCAATCATGGGGACAAAGAGCAAGAGAAGGGGAAGAGAGAAAAATGGCTCGCCAGAAAGGCACCCTCTACCACCACGATTAAAACTGATTAAATCCTTTTGTCTGCTGCAGGAAAACAAAGGATTGATGATGGCAGCAAGATGCACCGCCATGGAAGTCACCAAAAACCGGGGCAGAAAATTTTCTGCCAATTGTCAAAAATTTTCTCGGAAGAACGGGAAAGCAATTTCAATACATTTAAGTGCTAGGTCGCCCACCAGTATAATGCGGGAATACTTTTAAGTTCTAGGTCGCCCACCAGTATAATGCGGGAATACATTTAAGTTCTAGGTCGCCCACCAGTATAATGCGGGAATACATTTAAGTTCTAGGTCGCCCACCAGTATAATGCGGGAATACATTTAAGTTCTAGGTCGCCCACCAGTATAATGCGGGAATACTTTTAAGTTCTAGGTCGCCCACCAGTATAATGCGGGAATACATTTAAGTTCTAGGTCGCCCACCAGTATAATGCGGGAATACATTTATGTTCTAGGTCGCCCACCAGTATAATGCGGGAATACATTTAGGTTCTAGGTCGCCCACCAGTATAATGCGGGAATACATTTAAGTGCTAGGTCGCCCACCAGTATAATGCGGGAATACATTTAAGTTCTAGGTCGCCCACCAGTATAATGCGGGAATACATTTAAGTTCTAGGTCGCCCACCAGTATAATGCGGGAATACATTTAGGTTCTAGGTCGCCCACCAGTATAATGCGGGAATACATTTAAGTGCTAGGTCGCCCACCAGTATAATGCGGGAATACTTTTAAGTTCTAGGTCGCCCACCAGTATAATGCGGGAATACATTTCAGTTCTAGGTCGCCCACCAGTATAATGCGTGAATACATTTAAGTTCTAGGTCGCCCACCAGTATAATGCGGGAATACATTTAGGTTCTAGGTCACCCACCAGTATAATGCGGGAATACATTTAAGTGCTAGGTCGCCCACCAGTATAATGCGGGAATACATTTAAGTTCTAGGTCGCCCACCAGTATAATGCGGGAATACATTTAAGTTCTAGGTCGCCCACCAGTATAATGCGGGAATACTTTTAAGTTCTAGGTCGCCCACCAGTATAATGCGGGAATACATTTCAGTTCTAGGTCGCCCACCAGTATAATGCGGGAATACATTCAGCTCTAGATTTTGGAATCAGTCACCCCACCTGAAGACAGAAGGTTACAACAGAGATCCCCAAACGGGAAACAATAAAATCCCCAGCACCAAGAAGCAGACAACTGCAAAAGCAAGCGCACATTCAAAGGGAAGAAGGAACGCGTCTCAAAAGAAGTAGTTTGGGAACGTTGTAGCATGCCCAGTATAACAATTCTGATGAAAAGCCATACCACTGAAGAAACCATTGGAAGATCTAAAGAAGAAAGCCGTGTCCCCAGCAAATCAAGCAAAGTGATGAGAACTGACATTCAGAAAAGGTGAAGGACCAGCATCATCTCCAAGTTCACAAAATAAAGGCGTCGGAGGAAAGCATTAGCCGACAAGAAAGCAAGGCAACAAGAACAAGTTGAAGATGGATGAAATTTCAGGATCCTCAGTTTAACTTAGCTTCTTGTTTTCCTTTTAGAGCAATGTAATAGGGAGATCGGTTGAGCAGTAGCATCCTACAGCAGCATACAACAGCGCACAACAACAGCAAACACTACAGTCACACGGTAGTCCCAGCTACCAAAATTTCCCGAACTACATTGACCTGATTCCTGTTTCAGCCCAGGATATGTAGGAAACCTCTGAAGCAAAGGTTCGGTCAAATCTTTTTCAAAAAATGCTTCACACGGAGTATTCGGACGGGCAAAAATCGCTCGCTTATCTTTGCGCGAAAACCCTTCGTGTCTTCGTGCAAAGAGGGGCAGCTGTAAGCACGTGATTTTTTGCTTTACGAGCAATCGCTCCAAAAGAAAATAAAAATAGTGACAAATGATTTCGCTGTACAATTTTTCGATCTTTCCGTGACATGTGTTGTTAGTCGTTTGTGAGTCTGTCCATTTTGCATCTAGTCCTTATCAAACAAAAATACAAAAAATATATGTGGCGTTAAGAGAAAATTCAAAAAAAAAAATATAAATATACGTGCATCGTCCGTTTTAGGTTGTGATTTAACTTACTTGGTATGATAATTATGTTGAAATGCCATATTGTTATTTGTTTTAATTTCATTTGTTTTATTAATTATTTTTATTTTTATTTTTATTTTAAATTGGAAAACAAAAGAAGTTGAAATCAATTTGGGCCCAAAAAATAAGACAAAAACAGGCCCAAACCAACGATCTGACCCGGTCCAAACCCAGCCTGCCCAGGCACGGACTCAAACGACGTCGTATCGGCGTCCCCATTTGAAGCCGTTGATCTGATTCAAAGGAACGGTCCAGATCAGGTTGTCCAACTCACCTCAACGACGCCGTTTCAGGCAAGTTGAATCTGAGCCGTCCAACCTCATTGATCCAACGGTCCCTGGTTCCCTCATGACCCGACCTATTTAGCCGGTTTAACCCAACCCCTCACCTAAACCAAAACGACCCCGTTCCCATACCAAACGACCCCGTCCTGTTACCCACCAATAGATCTAAGCCGTTCAGATCACTTGATCTAACGGCTCCAATCTCTCTTCCCCTTCCATATATAAACTTGACCCTTTACCCCGCACCCCCTATCCGAACCCCCCCCCTTCTTTTCAGTCATCTCCTTCCCCGAACCCTGAAACCCCCAAACCCTAACGCCGCCCTGGTTTCCTTTCCACCAAAACCCGGCGGCACGAACGCCGGTGACCACCCCCTTCACACCCCTAAAGCATCCAACCACCCTGAACACGAATCCACTAACCACGAACCTCGAATCACTTTCGTTCGTCTCGAATCTTCATTTGAAGATTTGAGTCGAACCCGGATCTATGCCAAATCATCCCATCTTCATACCAGACACTCCCCTGACCTTCCTCGTGACCAAACCAAACTTGGTTTGGTCCGAATCTACCCACAACTCCCAAAAATCCAGATCTGGAAATCCAGACTTTAGAACACATGCACTTGGGGAATCCGGCCGGTTTGGACATAGGTTTGAGGTCTAATAGACCTTAATCAAGGTGTTCTCATGTGAGAACACCCTGATTAAAGTTTGTTCGGCCTCAAAAGTTCGAAGTCGAGTTTGATTTGAGTCCGTTTGATTTCAAACTTTTTCAGTAAGTTTCCTTTTCTCTTTGTTTGGTTCTAATTAAGTTGTCAGCATATTTCTTTGTGTTTGTTTGTTATTTTGTTATTTTTCATTCGGATTTCTTCCATCTCTGTTAAAGGCCTTTTATTTGGCCAATTGTCTTCTGTTTGTGTTCTGAATATACCCTGTGATATACGTGTTCATCAATTAGATTAATCGTCAAGCGAGTTTAATTCATATAAGTTCCCAGTGTTTGAACAAATTTATCTGAGGTCATTCGGGACTCTATACGTGTTGTTTATATGAACGATTGATTGTTATGTGTTACGATTAATATAGTCGAGTCGATATATGTCGTCAATTAGTTTCAATCGTTAATGGTAACAACTTGATTCGTATTGCTTATTTCTGCTGTGATCGTATTTGAGTCCCATTAGAAACTGAATTGTATTGCCTGTTGATTTTGTTCAAATTAAATTAAAAGAACATCTAGGGGAAAGGTTATAATGGCAGATTCAGATTTTGGTTTTTAAACACAATGCCATTTGGTTTGGACTGTGGGCAGCATGTGTATGGTTTGCTTTAAGGAATTAAAATAATCGGACAGCATGTGCTGTCAGATTATATTCCTACTGCCCATACTTTGTTTAAACAAACAAGTGATCAGTACACTTTAACAACCAAAAAGAGAGAGGGGCTGTCAGGGATTTCATGGGGGCTTGGTTATTTAAAACAAGTGAGTGGAAAAGCAACATGGGGGGGGGGGCAATTTTGAGTTGTAAAACAGACTGTAAAGTGTTAAGGTTAGGCTATAAAAGAGGAGACCATCCGTTAGAAAAGGTTGATTTTTCGAGTCTTGAGAGAGTCTGTGAGTAAGAAAACTGGAAAAGAAAAAACAGGAATAAATTTCAGAACATTGTGAATGAGTATTGCCTAGAAGAAACTGTGTAAGAATCCAGTTTGATCAGGTTGTCTTCGTGGCTTTGCTTTGTCTGTCGTTTGCCAAGTTTTCTTGTGGTCATTGGATTTCTGTTGCTGTTACATTCAACATTCTGGGCTGTTATTTCCTACTCTGTTTACTGGGATTGCCCATTTGTTGTTCGACTCTTTGCTGAGCTTCATCATCGTTGTTGCTGTGTTGTTGCTGTGAATCTGCTGTGCTGTTGTTTGCTGTGTACTATTCAGCTGATCCTTTTCCTTCTTCTTTTGTTCCTCTATACCAGGTACACAACTAATACTGTCCATGTAATTTGAAAGTCGAGCATGAATACAAAAGGGAAGATTTGAAGACATCTATGTCCACATGTAGTTGCTATATAGATGATTATGTAGTGTGTAATGGTTTACAATCTTGTTTGGGTATTGGATTTGGTCCTTTCATATAGTGAATACAAAAAAGGTAGTATGGTTTAATATCATATGTTGGTTAGGTTAACAGACAAAAGGATTGGCAGTATACTAGGCTATGTCTTGAAAAATTAGTTGTGTTTTGCAATTAGCGTTCTCTTTTAATGCATGTCAAAGAATAAAACTATCCGCCTTAGTTAATTTTCATTCTCTTTTGATAAACTGCCTCGTTATAATTATCAAGCCACACCCTTATCACAATTAGCACAAGTCCGCGCCCCTCAACCTTATGAAGGTCGAGCCCAGGTCAAAACGGACCAAACAGACCCGCCTCGGATAAACAGTGGCCCAGGTCTGGCCCATCCCGCATGAGCTGGATTTGGGCCCATAATATTCGATCAGCTGTCCGTATGCATGGTCATGTTTCCTTATTCTGTAAAAACGTTTCGGATCCTGCTGTAAATAATCTGCAAGCATGTAAATAATTAAGAGATTTTCTTTTATTTTAGAGACGAACTTAATAGGAAATATAGTCATTATAGGTTTATCCTTTAAAAATAAAATGAGACGAGCCTCGACAAACAAAAATGTAGAATCTGCGGGGCCCTCTAAATGTATATATTAAATACTTAGATTCCGGGACGGGCCGTTTAGCAAATTTCACGGCCATTCCTAAAATAATAACGCGATAGTCTTTTAGGCGCGTGTTTAATAATTTACTTTCTTAAAACTTGGGGTGTGCATTTCATGCGACCCAAATCCAAATCCCAAAACGTCAAATAAGATATGTTCCGGATTGTGGGTGCATTTCATGTGACGCAGTCCAAAGACATGTTTTAAGCGACGTTCACATTCCTAATAATAATAATTAATAAAGTGGTTAAAAGATAAAATTTGCACATGGTTCATAATTGTATTAAACATCAGATAAACAAGCCGAATATAACAGTTGAGCGACCGTGCTAGAACCACGGAACTCGGGAATGCCTAACACCTTCTCCCGGGTTAACAGAATTCCTTATCCGGATTTCTGGTATGCAGACTGTAATATAGAGTCATTATTTTCCTCGATTCGGGATTAAAATTGGTGACTTGGGACACCCTAAATCTCCCAAGTGGCGACTCTGAAATAAATAAACAAATCCCGTTTCGATTGTCCTTTAATTGGAAAAACTCCTCTTGCGCCTGCGGGTGCGGAAAAAGGAGGTGTGACAGTTACAATTACCCACGGGAAGCGGGTTCGACATGTTTTGGAGGAAGAAAGTATTACATTTGATGATGCAGATGCGGGCAGCGTATTAACCCCACACAACGATGCATTGGTAATCTCTCTACTTGTACATGCTACTAATGTAAAACGAGTTTTGATTGATCCAGGTAGTTCCGTGAATATTATTTTGCTAAGAGTACTAAACGAGATGCAAGCTGAATATAAGCTAGTACCTAAGGCACATACTTTGTAGGGATTCGATATTTCAAGCGTCGTAACAAAAGGGGAGGTAACACTTACAATATTCGCAGAAGGGGTTGTCAAAGATACAAAATTTCAGGTTGTAGAGATGGAAATGGCTTACAATATGATTCTCGGGAGACCTTGGATCCACGAGATGGATGTTGTTTTGTCTACCTTACATCAAGTTATTAAATTTTCATCACCATGGGGAATACATCAAATCCGTGGGGATCAACAGACATCCAAGAGCATCAATTCTGTAGCATATTCAAGTACGAAAAATGAAGAAAAGTAGCAATTACAGAATCTAGTTGAGGATACCATGACACAAGCCTCAACTTATCAAAGGCGAACAAATGTAGACTCAAGGCCCGATTCCATTCAAGAACCAGAAGAAAATGAAAATATCAAAACAACAATTGAAGAACTGTAGAGTTATTTGCACAATGGCCTGAAAGGAAAGTCTACATTGGGGCCAACTTAAGCCACGACATGAAAGGTAAGTTGATTGAATGTTTAAAAACTAACGTGGGTTGTTTTGCCTGGTCCTATTCTGATATGACAGGAATACCCCGGAACTAATGACTCATAAGTTAAATGAAGATTCATCGTATCCGCCTGTCAAGCAAAAGAAGAGAAAGTAGGGGACTTTCAAAAATCAAGTGAATCAAGATGAGGTTCAAAAACTATTAAAAATTGGGTCTATCCGCGAGGTAAAGTATCCTAATTGGTTAGCCAATACTGTCGTAGTACCGATAAAGAATGGCAAATGGCGAGTTTGTGTAGATTACACTGACCTTAACAAAGCCTGTCCTAAAGATTCTTTTCCATTACCACATATAGATCAACTGATTGATGCTACTGCAGGACATGAATTATTAAGTTTTTTAGATGCATATTTAGGGTATAATCAGATCAAAATGGATCCCCTAGATGAAGAAAAAACTTCATTTATAACAGACAGGGGGACTTACTGTTATAAAGTAATGCCCTTTGGTCTCCAAAATGTCGGTGCCACATATCAAAGATTTGTGACCAAAATGCTCCAAGAACATTTAGGAAAAACTATGGAAGTCTACATAGAGGATATGCTTGTCAAATCTCAACAATCAGGAGATCATATATCGCACTTGTCTGATACATTTTAGATCTTACGAAAATTCAACATGAAGCTAAATCCCGAGAAATGTGCATTCGATATTTCATCAGGTAAGTTTTTGGGTTTTCTTGTTTCTAACCATGGTATTGAAGTAAATCTTGCACAGATTAAAGCCATTGAAGAAATTCCTGACATGCTTACAAATAAGAAAGAGGTGCATAGACTAATGGGAAGGATTGCAGCCTTGGGAAGATTTATTTCCAGCTCATCATAAAAATGTTTTAAATTCTTTTCGGCTCTTAAAAAGCAAGACCATTTCGAATGGTCCGAAGAGTGTCAGCAAGCGCTCAAAAACCTGAAGGCATACCTGTCAAATCCACCTTTGCTCGCAAAACCGAAGGTCGGGGAAAGGTTACTTATTTATTTAGCTATTTCAAAAGTAGCGGTGAGTGTTGTTTTAGTTCATGAAGACCAAGGTAAACAGTCTCCAATTTATTATGTTAGAAAATCATTATTAGATGCGGAGATGCGGTATCCTCAATTAGAAAAGCTTGCGGTTGCACTAATCATGGCATTTAGAAAACTAAGGGCTTATTTTCAATGCCACTCTATTTCCGTAGTAACTGCTTATCCATTGCGTAAAATATTAGACAAACATGAGTTATCAGGTAGGTTAGTCAAGTGGGCCATAGAATTGAGTGAATATGACATCACATATCAACCTAGAACCACAATAAAATCTCAAGTGTTAGCAGGTCTTTTGGCTGATTTTAGCCATGGGATACAATTAGAAGCTGAAAAGGAACTACAAGTGTTTAATGGGTCTAATCCCAGAATTTGGACCTTATTTACTGATGGCTCATCTAATGTGAATGGGGCAGGTTTAGGAATTATTTTGGTACCACCTACAGGTGAAACCATTCGACAAGCCATAAAATGTCATCCTATAACTAATAATGAGGTAGAGTATGAAGTTGTGATTGTAGGTTTAGAACTGGCACGTGAACTTGGCATTAATCAAATCATAATCAAAAGCGATTTGCAGCTCGTAGTTAATCAGATGCTGGGGACTTATACAGCCAGGGAAGCACGAATGCAGCAGTACTTAGAGAAGGTATTTGATTAGGCAATTCCAAACCTGGAAAGTTACGCAGATACGAAGAGAGGAAAATGTCGAGGCAGACGCCCTAGATAATCCTTCATCCGCGACGGACGTGACGAGCAACGAAAATGCTTCTGTAATTCATTTGTTTCATTCAGTACTCGATCCAGACAAAAATGAGGTAAATTTCAATAATTTAACCTGGAATTGGAGGAACGAGATTGTCACTTTTTTTGCAGTGTGGAACTATCCCTGAAGACAAGAAAAATGCTCACGCGCTTCATAAAAAAGCTGCTCGGTACTGTTTAAAGCAAGGCAATCTTTATCAAAAATGTTCCGTGGTCCCTTAGCAAGATGCCTCAGGCCTTCTCAAACGGAAAATGTGATGAGAGAAATACACGAGGGGCATTGTGGAAATCACGCAGGAGGAAGATCACTGGTAAGAACCATGATTAGAGCAGGCTATTATTGGCCTAAAATGAAAGAAGAAGCGGAAAATTTTGTGGCTAAATGTGATAAATGTCAAAGATACGGTAACAACATGCATAGACTTGTGGAGTTTTTACATCCAGTCATTGCACCGCGACCTTTTATGAAATGGGGGATGGACATCGTGGGTCCACTACCACAAGCAAAAGTCAAGGTAAAATTCCTGCTTATACTCACTGACTACTTTACTAAATGTGTAGAAGCAGGAGCAGTTAAACAGGTACGAGAAAAAGAAGTCAGAGATTTCATTTGGCGAAATATCATATGTCGATTTGGTGTACCAAAGGAAATCGTGTGTGATAATGACCCACAATTTATAGGCACACAACTCACAGAATTTTTTCAAAGTTGGTAGATTAAAAGGATTACCTCAATGCCTTACCATCCGGTGGGTAATGGACAAGCTGAATCAACAAATAAAGTCATTATCAACAATTTGAAGAAACAATTGGAAGAATCCAAAGGCAATTGACCAGAATTGCTACCTGGTGTTTTATGGGCATACCGCATCACAACAAAAACAAGCACGGGTGAAACACCATTCTCATTGGTGTACGGATCTGAAGCCTTAATTCCAGTTGAGATAGGAGAGCCAAGCACCAGGTACACGCAAGCGTCAGAGGAATCCAATGAAGAAGAAATGCGCATAAACATTGATTTACTTGAAGGAAAAAGGAAAGATGCATTAATAAGAATGGCAACACAAAAACAAGTCATGGAACGATACTATAATCGGAAAGCTCGTCTAAGATACTTCAAGATTGGGGACTTTGTACTCAAGAAAGTTTTTCAATCCAGGAAAGAGGCTAATGCGGGAAAATTAAGTCCAACCCAGGAAGGACCTTACAAGATTCACGGTATCGCGGGGAAGGAAGTATACGAGCTGGAAACAATGGATGGCAAGATATTACCTTCACATTGGAATGCCATTCTCCTGAAGAGATACTATTTCTAAGGAGTACCCACGGTCATGTATCCTCATTTTATAATTTTATTTTTGAATTGTTAAAATTTTACTAACGATTTTAGATGATAGGCAAAAAGCTAACCCGCACTAAATGATGAATCACGACCTGCAAGGCACGTGGAAGAGAATAACTTCCCGGTCTAGGGTTACAATTATTCTGATAGAAATTAAGACGGGTTAAGCAGTTTTCATCTATAATCGTACCTCCGAGTCTCGTATGTTTTATTCCTTTTCAGGAAAAGGACGAAATAAGAGGAGTAATCAAGTGCTCGAGACTTCATACTTCAAAGCTCAAACACTTGGGGGACTATATAATATACATAGACATATATATAAATAAGGCAAAGAAGATTGGAAAATAATCAAAGCTCAAGCCTGAAAAGTTTACTCATTGAATGATTCAAGTGCAGAGCAAAGTTACGAGCCAAAGTCAAAGAAAACCTTGTCATAGTTCGGTTAAAGGCAATGTACTGAAACGGGTTATAAATAAAAATCTTGTGTTTTATTTTCTTTTTTGAAATCTGTTGTAAAGAAAACAGTTACGAAAAAGTTATAGAAGTTATTTAAATACATATAAGGTGTTATTTAAAACTTGAAAAAGTTCAAATGAAAATTTATCAAAGTTATTTCAAGAAACATGTGTATTCCTATTTCTTTTGCCGTACATTTACACTATTATGAAGTTGAGACGTCTTCTTCATTAAATGTCGAATATAAAAGGGACCTCTTTTATAAAATTCATAATTGATTTAAACATTCATGAAGTTAAGAAAGCATTTTATAAAATAAAAGTGCAAATTATTCAATAAGTCCTTAAATATAAAGGCAAGAATGAGCAAAACAGAAGTTCAAAATAACTACGAAAACTTCTTAATATTAAAAAGTTTAGACTAAGTATGAACTTAGTCATAAACTAAGAGTCACTTATACAAAATGCCCCGAAAAAGGTCTGGGGACTTGATGTTTTCAACAAACCCTCAAATGGGACCAAGGGTTATAACCACATTCCACCAAAAAAAGAAAGAAAAAGAGTCACACATCATAAACTTGTCATTGAGGAGTTGAAGAAGGAACCAAAGCAGGGTCATCAGCAGCAGTAGGCTCAAGTTGACTTGAAGGAATTGGAACACTCACCGTACCTATATCATCTTCAATACTTCCAAAAGTTTCAGCCACGGGAGAGGGAAAGTCTTGGCTCTGCTGAGTCTTTTCAATAGTTTCTCTTATTTTAGCTAACTCAACTTCCAAGTTAAAGTTCTCTTGGCTAACCTCCGCAAGGGTATCATGGCGAGTATTCAAAAACGCCAAACTCACTTCAATTGCGGTCTTGTCTTCAAGAATCTCGTAATCTTTTTCCCTTTCAGCAACTTCACTTTTAAGCTTTTCATTCTCAGCCAAG
Source organism: Nicotiana sylvestris (assembly GCF_000393655.2). NCBI lineage: Eukaryota > Viridiplantae > Streptophyta > Magnoliopsida > Solanales > Solanaceae > Nicotiana > Nicotiana sylvestris. The sequence goes on along the minus strand of NC_091063.1, from coordinate 30,332,581 downwards.
GCAGAATCATAAAAAGTTTGAAAAGAAGCATATGAACTTTCTAAGGAACAAACCTTATTAGAAGACTCCCGGAGGTCTTCTTGAGTCTGAGTCAGTGTTTGCACAAGTTCACTAGCATACGCTTCTTTCTCACTTAAGAGGGCCCTCAACTCTCTGATTTCTTCACTATCCTTGGAGAGTTGCTCGGAAAAATAAGTTTCGAGAATATACTTGTCTATACTAGCTTGATTTGAGGAAGCTCTTTCAATCGCCAATTCTGAAGTTAAAACCCTCAACTGCTGCTCTAAGGTACACTTGCTCTCTTCTAACACTTCCATATCATTTTGAAGGCTTTCATATTGTTCTCTCCAGTTGTCTGCTTCAACTTGATACTCATGAATTAATTGCTCCGTGTGAGAAAACCTCTTCATCATTTCTGTACCAACGAGGTTGATCTAAAAAAAGAAAAGAGAAAAGGATAAGAACCTTAATTAAAAAGGAATAAGTAAACCATTAAAAGGAATACCTTTAATGATGATTGTATTATGTCGTTCATCCAAGTTAAAGAGTTGTGGCTCTCAAGCTTGGCTCTCTCGATTGGACCAATCAGGGGTTTCAACCACACATCAGGCCCACCTGATTTTCTCAAAAGATTACCATCGGCAGGGACCTCGATGATAACCTATTTCATAGCTCCACTTCCACTTGAGGAACCAATCTCAGTGTGTTGAACAGTTGTAGGAAGAACTGCGGAAGGAGTCAAAACAGCATGGGGCGGAGCAGCAACAACAACAGTCACGACAGGTAGAGAAGATGTCATAGGGACAGACATGGAAAAAGAGGCAAGGGGCACTTCGTCAGAAACTGGACCCAAATTTTTATTATCGAACCCACGAGCAAAAAGTTGATCAACAGAATCATGAGCAGCCGCAGGAGTATCATCATCGAAAATCACCAACGAGGCTTCAACAGGCTTGGTGGAAGGAATAGAACGAGGGGGAGATGCTTCATCATCTGAAATAATGCGTCTTCTAGCCCGTGGTCTTTTTATCAAAGAACCCACGTCTTGTTCTTCCTCCTCTTCAGAGTCTTGATCAACAGTAGCTTTCCTTTTAGATGAAGAACCCAAAATTATATCTTGGGCTCTTTCCAAATAAATTCTGGAAGTTACGACGGCCTCAACACTTATGCCTCGAATAGGAAACCCTGACAACAAGAAGGGTCAAAGTAATTTCTAAAGAAAGAAGTAAACAGAAATGCAAAGAATATAAGGGAAAGAAGCACTTACCATGAGTTTTCATTTTCCAACCAAACCGATGAGAAAGGTTTTTCCAGGACCTACCATCCATCGGAGCAACATTTAATAGCTTTCCTACCCAACCACAGAAGTTGGGAATTTCATCGACAACTCCCATGGTTGCTGGAAAAAAAAGAGGAAATTAAAATGATGACCATCAAAATTGAGAAAACGGTATTAAGAAGAAAACTCACGTGAAAAATTCCACTTCTCAAGGAAGGGAACATTCTCTTTACCCACTAAACCAACAGTAGGGGCATCAACGAACCTGACATACTAGCCACGGTCTTTATCGTCTTCTGGACTAACCAGAACTTCTTTGCTTCTTGCCACTAAAGTAAAGATTCCATGGCGAAAGAGTTTGGGAGAATAGAGATGGATTAAATGAAAAAACGTAAAAGGCATACCAGCCATGTTGGCTAAATGCCTCAAGCAAGCAACATCCCTCCACATGATGAGGCCAATTTTTCCTAAGCAAATATTGAAAAAGCGACATAATTCAAGGATAACAGGGTCAATAGCAGGTTTAAAACCCAACGTGAAAGGGTATGTATAAACAAAAGAAAATCCAGTTAAAGAAGAGGTGATTTTTTGGTTCGCATTGGGGATTACAATGGGGAAGTCATGACTCCAATGGCAATCTCTACGAACTACAAAAATCAGGCCTTCAGTAATCTGAGTCGGGTAGATGTCAGCACGATCTAATGAAGATAGTTGGTTTTTGATGGATTCTCTATCATTGTAGAAAGATAGTTCCGCAGGAATAATTTCATCCACTAAAGGTTCACGAAGAGGTTCAGTGAGTTCTTTAGTCCTAGATGAAGATCTTTGATAAAGTGAACTCCTGGTTCTAGAAGGTGGAGTAGAACTCGATGAAGGAATAGAGGGGTCTCATGATGAAGAAGACCCTAAACTACGAAGCCTTCCCCGTCTTCTACTTCTAACAGGAGCAAGAGGAAGGTTATCAACAATAGACTCTCCGAGGGTTAGGGTTTGAAAAAGACATAGTAGTACGAGGAAGAAGAAAATTAGAATTGAATACTCTAAACTTTTGTGAAAAAGACAAAGGTAAAAAGTTATATTTATAGTCAGAAGCAACCGTCGAAGGAAAAGGTGCAATGATGGAAACGTCATAATGAGAACTGTCGTTTCGTAAATGGTGAAGCCGTAAAAAAGCCTTAAAAGGGGCTAAAGGATTGCAGAGCCAACCAGGAGATGCCACGTGTCACGGACATTAAATGAAAGTGACAGATGAAGCATCAGTTCCAGGGAAGAGTTAATGGCGGCAAATATTCCCCCTTTAATGAGATCCACTTCCCAAATATTCTATTGATGAATAAATGGCAAGTGGGGGAACTATCTGTATTGGGAAAATTTAAGTTCATATATGGAATTTATTATAAGATGATACGTCATGATACGTGGACCAATCAAAGGAAGATAGGTGACAAAGAATGATCAAAGAGGCACAAGCTTCAACAGGCACAAACATATATTCAGAAAGATAGACGCTCAAACCTCTTTATGATTAAAGAGAATGGATCTGATAGTAAAAGAGGTATAGATACGTATCATTGGACATTAAATACGGAAAACATTAAGGAATCTGTAGTGAATCAAATATGATTACCAATTGTAACGTTACAGGCTATTAAATGCCATTAATTGTTAATAATGGCTCTATTATGGCAGAGAAGACTGATCATTTGTAAGGACACGAAATACTATTGGAATACATTGGTTTACTTTGCATCATATTCAGTTATTATTTTTCAATTATTCTTATTTCTATTTGATTATCAGTAACCCGAGTTCTTCTAAAATAAGCTTTGACCGAAATCCCAATTTTTGGTTAAACACTACTACTAGTAGTATAACTTATTCCTCACAAAATACTATGCAGCATTTACTACCAAATCAAACTTACTTCTTATACAAGATCGAAAAGTGTTATAACTCTAACAAGAATCCATACTGAACAATAAATATGCCTCGCGCACAATTTCTCCCAATGGACAGGGAGCTGGACATATAAATAAACACCCTTAATTTTGTGCTTTAGCTTCATGCCATTCATAAGGTTTCTGATAAAAGTTGGTAATATTGTCTTATCAGAGACAGATGGGGAAATTTTCTCCACAGCCCGTTCGAAATGCAACTCCTCGATAGTCCAGGACTTTTCATCACTTGTATCTGATGCTTTCAGTTTATCTTCAAGTGCAAGCATTGCAGCTTCATTCATCAATGCTGATAGATCAGCTCCACTTAAATTATTACAAGCATTGTCTCTTACAATTTTCATCAAATCGACACTAGCATCTATAGGTTTTTTCCTAGCAAGTGCTTTTAAAATTAGTCCACGCTCGTCTGGACTAGGTAAAGGGACATATAGTTTTTTCCCTAATCTTCCAGGTCGATGAATAGCAGGGTCCATAACTTCAGGCCTATTTGTAGCACCAATAACATAAACACCCTTTCTCTCATCTGCACCATCTAGTTCTATTAGTAGCTGATTCAAAAGCCTTTCGACAACCCAACCTCCTTCCTTGCCACGCTTAGTTGTCAATGCATCCACCTCATCGAAGAACAGTATACAAGGAGCACATTCTTGCACGAGTAAACAATGTCCGAATAGCTAACTCACTTTCACCAACATACTTGTTCAGAATTTCAGGTCCCTTAATGTGTATAAAATTTGCTCCAGCTTCATTAGCAACAGCCTTGGCGATTAATGTTTTACCACATCCTGGTGGACCATAAAGCAAAAATCCTGCGTCGAATGCACTCCATAACCCGTATAATCTTCAGGACGCTTTATAGGATTAACAATGTATTTAACAAATTCATGCCTCAACAAGTCAAGTCCTCCAACATCTTCCCACTTAACATTTGGTATGGCGGAAAAACCTTCTCTTCTAGAAGAGGGTTGAACCAATTTAACTGCTTCCTCAAAATCAGCCATAGTAACGCTGAGTTTTGCCATCTCTTCAGGTGACCACGGCCTTTTCCACCATTCTTCAGCCTCTTTCCCATCTACAAGCACTTCACTTGTTAGCTCGACCTTCCTCACATCTATTATCCTCTTCATCGCCAAATTACCCGCCTTGTTAGTTAGAGCAGACAAGTCTGCTCCAACAAATCCTGGAGTAAACCTAGCTATCTTCATTAGATCAAACGTGCCCTCAACTCTTAGGGTACGCGTGAGCACAGACAAAATCTGTGCTCTCGCGTTTTCATCTGGCATACCTAATGCAATTTCACGGTCAAATCGTCCAGGCCTCCTCAGTGCCGGGGTCAATAGCATCAGGTCTATTCATGGCCCCAATTACCAGCACATAACCAGCATTACCGCCATTAAATCGATCACCATCTTTTTCATCATTAGGTTTTACAAGCCTATGTGATTCATCCATGCACGTCATCAGCTGCGTTACAATGCGCCGTTCCATTTCTCTCTGTAAATTCTCTCGTTTAGAAGCAATTGAATCAATTTCATCAATAAACACAATAGACGGCGCTGTCCTGTACGCTTTCGAGAACAATTCCCTTATGTTCTCTTCTGATGCACCTGAAATTCCAGAGACCAATTCAGTAGCAGAGATTTTGTAAAATGGAACTCCAGTCTCGTTAGCAATTGCATGGGCCAGCTTTGTTTTTCCACAACCAGGTGGCCCATGAAAGAGTATTCCTGACATTGGCCTAACTCCAAGATGCTTAGTTAACTGTGGATGGTACAATGGAACAATTACCTCCATTTTAATTCCTCCAATACATCATTCATTCCTCCTAAATCCTTAAACCTTGGCCCATTATTCACAACATTATCACTAATTGCATCAGTTAATGATGAAGGCTCCGATTCAAGGAGCGGTAATTGTTGCTCACTGCTGTCGATTATCTTCGGCTTTTTGCTCGGAAGAGTTTCTTCTTCAGTGGGTTTGGGAGTGGGAATGGGATTGGTAGGGTTTTGCAGTTGGAGAACAGGCTTTTCGCCGCCGCCGCCGCCAAATCTTCGCTTTTTGTTCCCTGCCGACCGCCGACCCATACTGCTCTGTCAAAGTGATTCGATTTTTGTTAACGACTGGATTAACAAAGGGTGCAAGATATAATTGAAGAATTAACCCAAATAATAGTTCACCACATCGCTTAAATTAAAAATAGCATATGGATAATTTATGTATTACATATGCATAATTATGTATAATCAATGTATAATTTATGTATATTGTTAGAAAAAGTAAACAAGTAATATGACAGGCTATTTGTATAAAGATCCCAAGATAATTTTCACCTAATTAAGGGTTGTAGGGAGAAAATAATTTCTCCTATTATAAAAAATGGAGTAGTAATAAGCCCATACAAATATTAACCCTCAAAATCGGATAACAATTGAATTTATATGCGGTCATAAGGAGTACGTGATCTAATTTAATACAAATTAAAAAATCAGATTAATGTGGTAGTAAACAATAGAAAGCTAAATGTAAACCACGCAAGTTAGAGCAATCCTAGCCTTGTGAGATTAATCTTCCTCGAGCTAGAAAATAATATTATCAGTGCCGGAGTAAACTGAACTGTGACAAAGCTAGAGATAAACAGTATATTGCTTTTTGATGTATGTTACCATCTCCTCTTATGAATTACTAAGTCCCCTTTATATATTAAGAGAGACCTACCTTTTAAGATATAATTTTATTCTATAAAAAACATAAGTCCTTGATTTTGAAGACCGTTGGCTCCTTTTTTTGACTAATTTCATAATATCTGCCATAATAATTGGTTAATGGCGAGAATTATGGACCCTTGTCGGGTGAGTTGGCAAAGCTTTTCTTCGAGGTTGTTAGAAACAAGACCGATTATGCCTTCGATAAACTCGAGGGAAAATCTGATGGTCTCGATGGCTGGTTTTGACGATGCTTTGAGTTTGAAAATATCATATTCGATCTTGGCCGACCATGCTGGACATTAGATCGAACTTCGATATCGAGCTGGATTTTACCCGTAATTTTGATTTTTACCCAATTACAGATGTGCCGACTCTGGCCTACTATTTCAGATGCTCGATCGAGCATCAAGCTTGGTTTTACCGGTATACAGATAGTCCCCTTGTTTTTTCGAGAGTAGGCGACGTGAAATGATATGAGCCCTCGGTTCTCGCTTTGCTAAATCATGACGTAAGTGAAAATAGGTAATTGAAATGTCCCGTTGGTCCAGTCTTCAAGGCATTAAATGTGTGTCAGTTAACGGTCAGCCACTACGGGATGTGAATCGCCGTTTGAGAAAACTATAAATACCCTTCAACCCATTCATTAGAACTTTTACATTCAAACTCTTCTCTTGTGTTCTAAGAAAGCTTCATCACCTACGTCTTCTGGTTTTCTAGCTTAGCCTCAAAACTTCTTCTCTTTTAGAAGCTTCATCACCTACGTCTTCTGGTTTTCTAGCTTAGCCTCAAAACTTCTTCTCTTTTAGTTCTTTGAAAACTTACATAAGTTATCTACTAAACTCGCCTCCTCCGTTACCAACACTTTCTTTTCTCCACTGTTTATAAGAAATGGCAAAGACTTCAAAATTCGTTACTAACAAAGAAACACCTTCTTCCCTGAAACCATCCGAGAACGTTCCGCCTGCTGCTATTGAGGAATCGATATCGAAACCCCCTCTGAAGTCGTACGTCCCTGCGGGGTGCCTAACTGGGTCTGGCTTCAAGGTTGAGAAGACCTCCATGGTACTGGGTCAGTGCGAGCCGGTCTCGAGGTACATATGTACGATTACTACCAGTATCCTCGATAAGGTCAAAGAGGGCTGCAACTGGAAGATAAAATCGTAGTGGTCCCTACCCCCAAAGAATCGATCACCGCCCACGTGGAGGGTTTTTTAAGTGTTTACACTTACCCTTTCACGTTGGGTCCTCTAGATCTAGTTATCATAGCCTTTTGCAATACGTATAAGGTGACACTCGGCCAGATTCATCCTTTATTTTGGAGGAAACGTTATTCTGCTTCGTTTCTTTGTAAGAAAGGTTGAGGGGTGTCCATTAACCATCAACCACCTCATGCGCATGTATAGCCCTCGACTTTACCGAGGGGGATTAATCAAGCTCGCACGTCGAGCCACTAAGGCCTTATTCTTGAGCATCGACGAGGAACGGAATCGGGGCTGGTTGGGCCGATTCGTTCGAGTGTGGACGTCAGACTTAATCCTAGCAGCGGACATGCCATTTCCTGAGAAATGGAACATGAAACGTAAGTATAACTTTGCCTTCAGGATTTCTTTTATTGCTTTTCTTTTACCTCCCTTCTCATCGATGTTATGTGATGATGCAGCTGTTGCCCAGATGTCGGATGCCATTCCTCGACTCAAGAAGTGGGTCGAGGGCATTGCGACACAGAGACGTTATTTCGAGAGCTTCTAGAATTAAATGTGTGTTAATTGATCCAGGTAGATCAGCCAACATAATTTAGTCGAGGGTCGTAGAACAGCTCGATATAGAAGACAAAATCGTGCCTGCAATCTGAGTCCTAAACGGGCTCAACATGGCATGTGAAACCACAAAGGGAGAGATAACATTACCGGTCAATACCGCTGGGATCATACGAGAGGACAAATTTTATGTGATCGAAGGGGACATGAGGTACAATTCCCTCCTCGGAAGGCCATAGATCTATCACATGAGGGCAAGGCCCTCATCTCTTCAAAATGTGTTAAAATTACAAACCCCCCCGGGGGGGGGGGGGGATTAAGATGGTCTACGGGGAACAACAAGCTGCAAAAGAGATATTTGCAGTCGAAGAATTGATTTCGATATCAACATCCACAACATCAAAGGAACCAACTTCGAGCGCAAACCAGGAGGCCAAATAGCAATCACCGATACCGTTCGTGACCTAACGGGATAAGAAGAAGACTTATGAAGACGATGATTATGGGGTTCCACGATCTTTTATAATCCCCAATGACTCCTACGCAACCAAATCAACAGTTGAAGAGCTGGAACATATTATATTGATCGAGTATCTGCCCGATCAGAAAGTATACCTGAGCACAAGATTGACCCCCGAGCTTAGGAGAAATTTTATTCAGTTTCTTATAATTAACATAGACTATTTTGCTTGGTCCCATCTTGATATGGCAGGTATCCCGCCGGAGATAACCACTCACAAGCTAAGCCTGGACCCGAAAATCTATCTGGTCAAGCAGAAGAGGAGGCCCCAGTCCGAAGTAAAACATACTTTCATCAAGGACGAGGTATCTAAACTCCTTAAAATAAGTTCAATTCAGGAGGTTAATACCCGGAATGGTTAGCAAACGTAGTGGTAGTCCCTTATAAAGGGGACAAATTAAGAATGTGCGTAGATTATAAGGATTTGAAAAAAGCATATCCTAAGGACTCCTTCCTTTTACCCAACATTGACCGCATGATCGATGCAACGGTCGACCACGAGATCCTCAGTTTTCTTGATGTATATTCCGGGTATAACCAAATACGGATGAACCCGGGTGACCAGGAAAAAACTTCCTTCATCACTAAATATGGCACATACTGCTATAATGTAATGCCATTCGGATTAAAAAAATGCCGGTGCCACTTATCAACGCCCAATAAATCGGATGTTTGATGAAAAAATATGAAAAATAATAAAAGTTTACATTGATGATATGTTAGTTAAGTCCTTGCGTACAGATGACCATTTAAAACATTTGCAGGAAACCTTCAGCATATTAAATAAGTACAATATGAAGTTGAACCAAGAAAAGTGTGCATTCAGAGTCGGATCAGGAAAATTCCTTGGGTTCATGGTATCCAATAGAGGGATCGAGATCAACCCCGGCAAGATCAAAGATATCAAAGCCATCATAGTCGTGAACAACGTAAAGGTCGTGTAGAGGCTAACCGGGCGCTTAGCCGCCCTGGGGCGATTTATTTCGAGGTCGTCTGACAAGAGCAGCTGATTCTTTGCGCTATTGAAGAAGAAGACTAACTTCTCATGGACTTTGGAATGTCAACGAGCTCTAGACGAGCTCAATTGATACTTATCGAGCCCACCGCTGCTTCATACACCAAAGACAGACGAATAATTGTACTTGTACTTAGAAGTCTCGGAGATAGCGGTAAGTGGAGTCTTGGTTCGGGAAGAACAAGGTACGCAATTTCCAATTTATTACGTTAGCAGGACCTTAGGTGAGGCCGAAACTAGGTACCCTTACCTGGAAAAACTGGCGCTCGCTTTGCTAAGTGCCCCTAGAAAGCTAAAACTATACTTCCAATGTCACCCCATATGTGTTATAACTACTTATTCGTTAAGGAATGTTCTGCATAAGCCCTAACTCTTGGGCCATTTGGCCAAATGGGCAGTAGAATTTAGTGGGTATGATATTGAGTACTGACCTCGGACCACCATTAAATCCCAAATTTTGGTAGACCTCATGGCCGACTTTACACCGGCCCTAATATCCAAGGTGGAAAAAGTTATTGGTTAACTGAGGGACTTCTTCGGGACTTTGGACCCTCTTTACGGATGGTGCTTCGAACGCAAAAGCATCCATACTTGGTATCGTACTAAAGTCGCCAACATGTATTATAATTAGACAATCTATTAAGACTATGAAATTGACTAACAACGAGGCTGAATATGAAGCCATGATTGCATGCCTTGAATTAGCCAAAACCTTGGGGCAGAGGTGATCGAAGCCAAGTGTGGCTCCCTTTTTGTGGTAAACCAAGTTAATGGAACATTCGAGGTCAGGGAAGAATGAATACAGAGATACTTGGACAAGTTACAGTGACATTAAGTCGGTTCAGAGAATAGGCTTTGCAACATGTACCTCGGGATCAAAACAGCAAGGCCGATGCCCTTGCTAACTTGGTATCATCGGTCGAAGACAACGAGTTCAAATCGGGAGAAGTCGTGCAGCTTATGAGATCGGTGGTGGAAGAAGGCCACACCGAGATCAACTCAACGAGCCTAACTTGGGATTAGAGGAACAAGTACGTGGAATATCTCAGGATCGGAAAACTACCAGACCCAAAAGAATCGGGGTCCCTTCATATTAAGGCAGCCCGGTTTAGCATGTCCAAAGACGTAACCCTGTTTAGAAGATCATTTGATGGCCCACTTGCAATATGTTTAGGGCATGAGGATACTGAGTACGTTCTGAGGGAAATCCACGAATGTACCTGTGGAAATCATTCAGGATCCAAATCACTGGTTGGAAAAATAATCTGAGCTGGTTACTACTGGATCGACATGGAAAACAATGCAAAGGAATTGGTGCGAAAATGTGATGGGTACCAAAGATACACTCCGATGATTCATCAACCTGGGGGGCTGTTGCGTTCGATTTTGTTGCCATGATCGTTCATGAAGAAACCAAATCGAATGCAACAGCTCCCCAAGTTGATGAATCATCGGAGCGTGTCTTTGGCACCCATCACATTTTCGCACCAATTCCTTTGCATATTTTTCCATGTCGATCAAGTAGTAACCGACTCTAATTATTTTTCCAACCAGTGATTTGGCGCCCGAATGATTTCCACAGGTACTTTCGTGGATTTCCCTCAGAACGTACTCAGTATCCCCAGGCCCTAGACATATTGCAAGTGGGCCATCGAATGATCTTCTAAATAGGGTTCCGTCTTTGGACATGCTAAATCGGGTTGCCTTTATATAAAGGGCCCCCGATTCTTTCGGGTTCGAGGGCAGTTTTCCGGTCCTGAGATATTCCATGTACTTGTTCCTCCAATCCCAAGTTAGACTCATTGAGTTGATCTCGGTGTGGACTTCTTCCACCACCGATCTCATAAGCTGCACGACTTCTCCCGATTTGAACTCATTGTCTTTGACCGATGATCCCAAGTTAGCGAGGGCATCGACCTTGCTATTTTGATCCCGAGGTACATGTTGCAAAGTCCATTTTTTGAGCCGACTTAATGTCACCTGTAACTTGTCCAAGTATCTCTGCATTCATTTTTCTCTGACCTCGAATGTTTCATTAACTTGGTTTACCACAAGGAAGTAGTCGTACTTGGCTTCGATCACCTCTGCCCCCAAAGTTTTGGATAATTCAAGGCCTGCAATCATGGCCTCATATTTATCCCCGTTGTTAGTTAATTTCATAGTCTTAATAGATCGTCTAATTATATTACCTGTTGGCGGCTTTAGTACGTTACTAAGTCTGGACCTTTTTGCGTTCGAAGCACCGTTCGTAAAGAGGGTCCAGAGTCCCGAAGAAGTCCCTCAGTTAACCAATAACTATTTCCAACTTGGATATTAGGGACGGTGTGAAGTCGGCCATGAGGTCTACCAAAATTTGGGATTAAACGGCGGTCTGAGGTCGGTACTCAATATCATACCACTAATTTCTACGGCCCATTTGGCCAAACGGCCCAAGGGTTCGGGCTTATGCATAACGTTCCTTAACGGAAGTAGTTATGACACATATGAGGTAACACTGGAAGTATGGTTTTAGCTTCCTAGGGCCACTTAGCAAAGCGAGCGCCAATTTTTCCCGGTGAGGGTACCTAGTTTCGGCCTCACCTAAGGTCCTACTAACGTAATAAATTGGAATTGCGTACCTTGTTCTTCCCGAGACCGCTAAGTAGAAGTACAGTTGTTCGTCTGTCTTTGGTGTGTGAAGCATCGGTGGGCTCGATAAGTATCTTTTGATCTCGTCCAGAGCTCGTTGACATTCTGAAGTCCATGAGAAGTTCTTCTTCTTTTTCAATAGTGCAAAGAATCGGTGGCTCTTGTCGGATGACCTCTAAATAAATCGCTCCAGGGCGGCTATGCACCCGGTTAGCCTCTGCATGGCCTTTACGTTGTTCACGATCGTGATGTCTTCGATAGCTTTGATCTTGTCGGGGTTGATCTCGATCCCTCGGTTGGATACCTTGAACCCGATGAATTTTCCTGATCCGACTCTAAATGCACACTTTTCTGGGTTCAACTTCATATTGTACTTCTTTAATATGCTTAAGGTTTCCTGCAGATATTTTAAATGGTTCTCTGCTCGCAGGGACTTAACTAACATATCATCAATGTAAACTTCCATCATTTTTCCTATTTTTACCTCCAACATTTGATTTACTAAGCGTTGATAAGTGGAACCAATGTTTTTTTAATTCGAATGGCGTTACGTTATAGCAGTACGTGCCGAATTTAGTGATGAAAGGAGTTTTTTCCTGGTTACCCGGGTCATATGTATTTAGTTATACCCGGAATAGGCATCGAGAAAACTAAGGATCTCGTGGCCCGTTGTTGCATCGATCATGCGATCAATGTTGGGTAAAGGGAAGGAGTCCTTGGGACATTCCTTATTCAAATCCTTATAATCTATGCACATTCTTAATTTGTCCCTTTATTAGGGACTACCACTACGCTTTCTAACCATACCGGGTATTTAACCTCCCGAATGGACCCTATTTTAAGGAGTTTAGATACCTCATTCTTGATGAAAGCATATTTTACTTTGAACTGGGGCCTTCTCTTCTGCTTGACCGGATTGATTTTCGGGTCCAGGCTTAGCTTGTGAGTGGTTATCTCCGATGGGATCCTTGCCATATCAAGACAGGAACAAGCAAAACAATCTATGTTAACTATAACAAATTGAATAAATCTTTTCCTTAGCTCGGGAGTTAATCCCATGCCCAGGTATACCTTTCGATTGGGCAGATGCTCGATTAATATAACCTGTCCCAGCTCTTCAACCATTGATTTGGTTGCGTCGGAGTCATCGAGGATTATAAAACACGTTATCAATTAACACACGTTTAATTCTAGTTTTATTTACGAGTATAGATATCATCACTACATCATAGTGAGTTTGTATGATTCTTTTCGCATCCTCGGCGCTGAAAGATAAGATTCCTTCAGGTATGTAGTCTCGATTTCATTTTTCCCTGGTGATCGACACTGTGGTCTATTTCAACATCGACTCTTGTGGGATATCGACTCTACCAGTGATCATACTAATGACGTGTTAAGGTTCGATATCTTCTTGTTCTGTCTGTTTGTTAGAATCCCTATTCCTAAAATGATTCTTGTCCTAGTCGCTCAAGAATTCTCGAAGGTGCCCATTGTTGAATTGTCGGGCTACCCCTTCTCTCAATTGTCAACAATCTTCCGTTCTATGATCGTGAGCTAGATTGGATTGTAGAGTTCGAGGCCATTTTGTCTCCTTAATTTGCCCGATGGCAAATACGATGTCGGCAACACCGATATTAAAGTTGTATTCCGATAGCCTCGGTGCTTCTTTAGGACCGATGGACCTGTGGAAGATGTTTTGGTCATGAGCCCCCGGTTGCTTCGACTTTTTTCATTTCTCTTTTCATTTCTAATGGGGTTCCGCCCGGACCCACTGCTCCTCCTATCTCTATTATATGGTTGATACCGATCCCTGTTTGATCCTGGTTCGCAATTGATGTCTCTCTTAACTCTGTTGAGGGTTCTGGTAGGATAAACAGACTTCGAAGGGGCCTCGAGTTGATCATCTTCGACCCTGGTTTTCGATTGATACCAATTGTGTACATCGGTCCAGGTAACGATATAATACTCTATCAGATTCTGCTTCACTTAATGTGAAGCCACCGAGCTTCGAATATTGAGTCCCTGAGTGAAAGCCTGAATGGCCCAATCATCAGCGATCGACGACATATCCATTCGTTCTATTTAAAAATGGGACATGAATTCCCTAAGCATCTCGTTATCTTTCTATTTGACTTTGAAAAGGTCCGATTTTCTGGTTTCAACCTTGGTGGCATGGGCATTTGCTTTTATGAAAGAGTCTACAAGCATAGAAAAAGAGTAATTAGAGTATCATGGCTCCCTTTTATAGGGTCTCCCCAAATTCTTTCAGTAAAACAGACTCGATCTCGTCGTCTTCCAAGTCGTTCCCTTTGATGGCACATGTATAAGAGGTTACATGCTCGTTTGGATTGATCGTCTCGTTATACTTAGGTATTTCAAGCATACGGAATTTCTTGGGGATCGACTTCGGAGCCGCACTAGGAGAAAAAGGTTTTTGCACGAACTTCCTGTAATCCAGTCATTTCAATATCGGAGGTGCTCCTGGGAGTTGATCTACCCTGGAATTGTAGATTTCCACCTTTTTGTCGTTTGCTTCGATTTTCTTTTTCCCTTATTCTATCCGCTTTGTCAGCTCCTTGAGCATCTTTATAATTTCGGGGCTAGCGCCCGATTCTTGTTCATTCGACCTCACTACAACCGGTTCAATTCTGCGGGTGGCTTCTTGGGGCGGATCGGGTTCAACCCTGCTCGGTGCCTGGCTTTGACTCTACAACTGAGCTATTGCCACCTGTTGAGCTTGTATCTTTTCAAATATCATTCGTAGGCTGATCCTGTCTTCTTTAATGATTTGTGTGTTTCATGCTGCCGATCAGGCTCCACAACGGACGCTATTTTCAGGGTCGGTAAGTACATTTACGTAGAAGTACACAAGAGAATTAACATCAACCGGATCCGCGATCCGAATTCCAACGGGATCAGTGGGTGAACCAACGTTACCAGGAACCATGTTGTTATTCTTAGCTTGATGACCAGATTCGTTGTCGATATACAGGGGTGCTAATTGAGAGTTTGTCATTTTTAGCATGAAATCAAAGTCATTTCAAAGAGTAAGTGTGAAGTAGTGTGTGTTATGGAGATTTGTATAAAATGACTATTATTATCCTTATCCCTACGGTGGACGCCAAACTCTTTACCCTCAAAATCGGATAACAATTGAATTTATACGCAGTTATAAGGATACGTGATTTAATACTACAAAGTGAGAAATCAGATTAATATGGAAGTAAATAATAGAAAGATAAATGTAAACCACGCAAGTTAGAGCAATCTTAGCCTTGTGAGATTAATTTCCCTCGAGCTAGAAATAATATTATCAGTGTCAGAGTAAAATGAACTGTGACAAAGATAGAGATAATAATATATTGCTTTTTGATGTATGTTACCAGCTCTTCTTATGAATTACTAAGTCCCCTTTATATATTAAGGGAGACCTACCTTTTAAGGTATTATTTTATTCTATAAAAAATTTAAGCCCTTGATTTTGAAGACCGTTGGCTCCTTTTTTGACTAATTTTGTGCTTTTCGCCATAATGATTGGTTAATGGCAAGAATTTTGGACCCTTGTCCGGTGAATTGGCAATTTTTTTCTCGAGGCCATTAGAAATAGGATTGGTTATGCCTTCGATAAACTCGAGGGCAAATCTGATGGTCTTGATTTGATGATGCTTTGAGTCCGAAAATATCGTATTCCGATCTTGGCTGACCATGCTGGACATCAGATCGAACTTCGAACTTCAATTTCGAGCTCGGTTTTACCCGTAATTTTGACTTCTACCCAATTAAATATGTGCCGACTCTGGCCTACAGTTTTAGATGCTCGATCGAGCATCGAGCTCGATTTTACCCATATACAACTAATTAATGGCAATTTTTATATTTTAAAAATTCGAGCAATAAATAGTGGTATTGGAGCAAGTGGAAATCTCATTCAATAAAAAAGTGAAGAGGGTATGTATTTGTTTTTGGACCTAAAATGTTATGTCGATAAAGTTGGATTTATAAGTTTAGATAATTTTAACTAGAGAAGAGGTTCATCTATTTTGTGTAAAATAGAAAGGTCGAATATAAAACTCAGTATTTTAATCCCCCTATCACTAAGACATCCTCAATAGCATATTATTTTTCACCAGAAACATATAGAAAGGATATTATGAAAAACCTCTAACCATACATGAATCAGCATTTTACAACTTCAACAAGAAACTCATCCAAGGGAACTGTGTTTTTTTGGGATTGAATCCTCGTATTCACATTATCCGTGTGAAATACACACACTTTTACCATATCAACCATATCAACGGCACATAAGCTCGGTCAACACGTTAATGAATTTGTTTTGATCAAGTTGATACGTCTAAATAAAAATCTGCGAAGTACATATCAAAATGTTCAACTACAAGTTTCACTTAGGCTATTTTGCCTAACATATTTGATATGAAGAGTTACATATATTTGTAGGTTGATTTCATCCGATGATGTAAAAGAAATATAAGCAATGTCAATGCATAAAAATTATGAATGATTATAGGTTGTTGGCATTATTTATACTTGATAATACAAAGCCAAAGATTTTCTTGTGGTCCCTTTTTCTTCTTTACTTCTTTGTCTTTTGTGAAAGATAAAGTGTCTCATTCGTTGTGAAAATTCCTTTTCTTCTCCTTATATTGAATTGCTCTTTGTTGGGCTTGGAAAGAGCTAGTAAAAGGGAGTGGCCTCACGCACATAAGAAATTGGTCTTGAGCTGATTACTTTGGTAAAATTATTTCTTAT
Source organism: Nicotiana sylvestris (assembly GCF_000393655.2). Classification (NCBI taxonomy): domain Eukaryota; kingdom Viridiplantae; phylum Streptophyta; class Magnoliopsida; order Solanales; family Solanaceae; genus Nicotiana; species Nicotiana sylvestris. Next base: position 30,315,949 of record NC_091063.1, on the reverse strand, counting down.
TTTTTGAGATTATCAGAAAAGTGTCAAAATACATGCTTACCAAAATATGTCGAAATTCATTCTCTTTGAATTGAATTCTGTAACGTCTGATTTATTGCTTTGTAACAGCTATAATTTAAATTATTGTAACTACTACTTGAATTCTTGTAACTCCTACTTGAATTCTGTAGGAGCTCTTCTTTTTTTCATAACCCTCAATTTAATTCTCCTTCTTGTAACAACTCTAGCATCTTATCTATATTAGGAGATGTTTTGTGAAGTTTTCAAACATAGAAAAATACCCCATCTTCTCTTCTTCTTCAACCGACTTTTGGGAAATTGGTTTGTGCAAATTTCAAACTTTTAGCCACGAGTGCACGTGTTTGGAGATGTTGTGGAACCTTGGGGAGTGACCAGTCTTAACGATTTGTACTCAGTCGGGCCGAAATTACTTTCAAGGCAGTGGCTTGCCACGACATAGTATTTTTTGGTAAGTTGTTCTTGTTTTCCATCTTGTTCCTTGTCAATATTATCTACTATTTATCTTATTAGAAAGCGACTTCTACATATAATACTGACCAATGGCTACCACCACTTTGAATAAGCACTTCCTGATCTGTCAAAGCTTGAGCCTTTAGATGGAAACAATTATAAGCATTGGTCCCAGAAACTTTTAATTTTTTTTGAACAATTAGAAGTTGATTACGTTTGGAAAGTGGATCAAGTTTCAGATGGTTGATGATGAGTCAATCATGGAGCAGGTTCACGAGTATAGAACTTGACTACTCATGTTTTGAACGAATGCATGAAAATGTGTGAGATTCTTCATGCTAATGTTCTGCTTGAAAAGTTTCCACCTTCCTAGAGTGATTACAGGAATCAACTAAAACACAAGAAGAAAAACTTAAATTTTCAAGAATTGATCAGTCACATGAGAACTGAGGAAGCAAACCGTCTTAAAGATGAGGAGGTTGAACGACTTAAGGGATGATGAAATCTCTCTCTCTTAATTGTTCTAAAGCTAACCTTGTGGCATCTTCTGGTACTTTTGTGAAAGACAGATTTAAAGGAAAACAGAAGAAAGATCAGAAAAAAGGACAAGTGAAGAAGCAGAATTATTTCAATAAGCCGGAGGGCCATATTCAAAAGTCGAAAGGACCTTGCTATGTCTGCGGCAAAATTGGTCAGAAGGCTTTCCAATGCAACTAGAGACAAGGACAAAGCTCAAAGCATGGAGGAAAAACTCTAGTCCAAGCTAACCTTACCAAGGATGGATGTTATTGCTTTTGTGGTCGTTGATGCATATGGTGGCTAACAAGACTGACTGGATACTAGACACAGGCGCTTCAAAGCACCTTTACGCCAACAAGGAGTTGTTTCACGAATTTGAGGAAACTGCTGATGGCGAGTGTGTCTACATGAGTAATCCACTATAGCTGGAGTTATGGGAAAAGGAAAAATTCTCCTTAAGTTAACTTCTGAAAAACCTTAGCCATGAACAATGTTCTATATGTACCCTCCCTTCGTAGAAACTTAGTTTCTGGTGCGCTTCTCAATAAAATAGGTCTTAAACTTATTTTTGAATCTGATAAAGTTGTTATTTCTCATGGGGGAGACTTTTTTTGGGAAGGGTTACCTTAGTGGGGGTTTATTTGTATAGAACAACGCTCAAGAGATTACTAATAATGCTAGTACTTTCAATTCTGCTTATGTTGTTGAGTCCATTGATTTGTGGCATGATAGACTAGGTCATGTTAATATTGCTTCTATTAAAAGACTTAGAAAAATAAAATTAATTCCTGCAGTTAATGTCGATAGTTTTTCTAATTGTCCTGTTTGTGTAGAGGCAAAACATATCAAAAAGCCTTTTAAGAATGTAACTAGTAGAAAGACAGAATTGCTTGAACTAGCGCATTCAGACTTAGCAGATTTCAAGAACATTGTTAGTAAAGGTGGAAAGAAATACTATATCACTTTGGTAGATACCTTCACAAGAAGTTAGATAAAACCCTGTATGAGTTATGGAAAGGGTTTGGCCCTAACTTGAAAATTCTGAAAGTGTTGGGGTGTTTGGCTAAGGTTGGTCTACCTGATTTTAAACAAGTAACTGTTGGACCTATGACTTTTGATGTTATTTTTATTGGTTATGCTCAAAATAGTGTTGCGTATAGATTTATGTCTTTGAATAATAGTTCTATTTGTGAATCTAGAGATGCAGAATTTTTTGAGCATGTTTTTTCATTGAAAAATATTTTGTCTAGTGATGTGCCTAATAATGCTTCTACATCTATGTGTGTTAATTCACATATTTTGCCGTCTTCTAGTGCTACTACTAATGAGCATGAAAATGAACTTAATAGGAGTAAGAGATGGAGAATTGAAACTAGCTTTGGTCCTGACTTTATCATTTCTTTCTTGACTGAAAATATTGATCTTGATATTTTGAGTGATGAATTAGTGTCAATCTATTTAATAGAAGAAGACCAAAAGACTTATAATGAAGCAATGAGATCAATATATGCTAGTGTTTGGAAAGAGGCTACTAAAAGTAAATTCGGTAACAACTTTTTTTTTCTTCCCGTAGCTCCCAATTTGATTCTCCTTCTTGTAACAACTCTAACATCTTATCTATATTAGGAATTGTTTTGTGAAGTTTTCAAACACAGAAAAATACTTTCACCTTCTCTTCTTCTTAAACGATTTCTAGGCAATTGGTTTATGCAAATTCCAAACTTCCAACCACGAGAGCTCGTGTTTGGAGGTGCTGTGGAACCTTGGGGAGCGACCGGTCTTAACGATTTGCACTCAGTCGAGCCAAAATCGCTTTCAAGGCAGTGGCTTGCAAAGGAACAAGGGTCATAGTTCAAACAAGTCCACCATAAGTCTCAACTTGTTGCTACATTTACGGCTAAATGGGTGTATCGTACAACAACAACAACAAACTCAGTCTAATCCCACAATTAAATGGGCGCATCTTATGCAAGAGAAAAAGTCAAGCCACAAAGAAAGAAAATCTTGAACAAAGTTCCAGTCACAAAGATTCTATGTATGTTGTTAATTTGTTTATGTGCCTAGTTTCCTGACGTATACATCTAATCCAAGTAAATACATGTACAAAACTGACTTCTGAAAGAAAAAAGCTTCCCCCCTATTATGTCTGGTTGAATTCTCTTTGATCATTGAACTTAAATGCTCAGAAAACAAAAATTCTGCCTTGAAAAAACTGCTGGCTTTCTTGGTAGGCTTGGTATTAGTCCTTATGCTCAAAATCTTTTCTTTCCAGGAGCAATGGGACTTCAACAAACACAACAGAATTGGCTTCTTCATATTCATAATTTAGTAGGAATGGAGATTTTGGATCAGGCAATTGGGGAAACCATCAAATGGTGATAGCTATGCTGACTGTCAAGAATATACTGCACTAATGGTGCATGTAAATTAGTTCATCTTCCTTGCATTCTCTTATCCCTATTTCCATGACATTACCCGAGGTAGAATGTAATAAATCACAGCAATGCCTTCTTGGAGCTAGCAACTGCATATCACATTAGATCAAATTAGACAATAAGGAAATTTTAGAATGCACGGAATTTAGAGAAAGAACAGTACTAAGCTCGAGAATGGCACCTGTTGTTTGTCGAGGACTAACTTGGTCGATACCACTCTGATTTCTTCTAGTCTTATTGGTGAAGTCATGTCAAATTTGCATTCCTCAGATGTCTTCTTTTTGTAAATTGTCTCAGTTCCATTGCTCCCAGAAAACACTTTGTCCAAGTAATAAACAAGCTGCCTTCTGCACGGATCAAATTCATATTTCCTCGTATCGAAGTCATATAATCCACCTAAATGACTCCTTTTCCAGGGAGCATAGCTCTCTTGCACGCGCTGAACATCTGACAAAAGCACATTCCTATCAAACACTTGAACAGCATATCCCCAAGACACTGAAACTGTCCAAGAAAACCAACGATCATAGCACACTGTTTGCTGTAAAATCCGATGCGGATCGAAGCTTGCTGCCTTGTACAAATGCTCCACAGCCTTTACTGTTGTCATATTCGGAAATATAGGATCGATTGCCTCCATATGATGCATAGATACCAATGGCCTAATGGGATGTGCAGCCAACATTCCAAACACATTTCCATGAAAATCCATCTAGCATTTCAATTTCACACAAACAGAACAAGAAAGTTAGAAATGCAAAATTCTCAATAGCCTAACTGTATTTTATAAGAAATTCAGACGTAAGTGAAAATGGCACCTGATGAAAACCAGGCTCGCGTGTTAAGCCGACACCAAGCTCTGCTAAACAGGCATGAACTCTACCATCACTTCCATATAAGTGGGGATATCTTTCTATACATGAATCAAAGACTTTGGCAAAAACTTTTGCCAAAGGGTAACTTATAGCAAAACCAGCTCCACCAAAAGCCATATCATAGGAGAAAAACTTATTCTGCATATAGCTTTCTGAATTTGTGCCAATGTAGTACCAAAGGTCATGATCATATTTAGAAAGTGTCTTCACCAAATTTTCAGGGAAGAAAATGGTGTCATCATCTCCAAACACAAACCATCTTACATTAGAATGATTAAGCGCCACTGTCTTAGAGACCACACGTGCCACACGAATAGCTGAAGGTGTCCCACCTCTATGCGTATATCTAAACCGAGAAGTATCCTCAGAAATGCAGATGGGAGGCAGAGACTCATTAGATGTTCCATTTGATGAAAAAGGTGGCATCTTTTCAAGAAACACACATCCCCTCATTATATGGGGTTCCCACCAGAGCTTAACATATTCCTTTCTTTTGGACCAAGATTGCTCATTGGATGCAATTCCAAAAACAATATGATCAAGATTGGTTTGGGATGATAATTCATCATCCTGTAATGAAACTGAGGTATGGAAATGCTTGTTGTTGTTGTTGTTAGGAGCAAGAAAGATGGTACAAACAAGATAAATCATGCAACCAAAAGAGGATATAATTATAAGATTTTTTAAAGGGTTGGGGGAATATTGCGCCTTATTGGGAACCTGAAAAAACTGCATTTCTGAGGATGGAATTGAGGACAATGGAAGAAGGGGTTTAAAGGAATTTAGTGTTATTGGTAAAAGCTATCAATCACACCTTTAGACCCGGAGTCCTTAGCCAAAGAAAAGCAGGAGAAATTTGACAATCTTATTGCCCTGGAAAATAGGTTACATCTTCATATGTGTTTATTAATTACAGCAAAAGAGTACTTGGAATTAAGACACTGATGAATATGTTAGGTTACATTTGGGAAAGTTAGGTTACTTTGAATATGTAACGCCATCTTTCTTTATCAATCTTTTGAGGAACTCCAATCAGATTTGGTGGAACTGAGTCAACAATGTGATGTGAAAACTGACTGAAAATGAAGAAAACAGAAGGCGTTTTTGCACATTTAAGATAAAAGTCAATGTATGAAATGAATATGTGACGTGTGTAAATTAAGGATTGTGATATTAAATTAAGGGTTCGGTTGCCGAACTTGGTGACCTTCTATCTTTGGAAGCACAAGTTTACCAACCCCAAATTTAAAAACAGATTTGCCTCAATTTTTGCAACAAGTGAAAGTTAACTTTATGTATGCCAAACTTGTTCTTAGTTTTTTCTTTCACTAATCATTAATCATTCCAATATTTCATAAAGTGATTTATTCTAATAATAAAGGGTGATTTTTCATATGAAAAATGACATGCACAGTACTAAATTATACTATCAGAGATCAAGACAATCAGCTTGATCAGCTTATTCAACGTGTGATTCACCATTAAGTCTGCTTCTTTTAGATATCACATTTACTGATTGTAAGAATTAAACTAACAGTTAAGGATTCAGTAAAACTTGATATCCACAGTAATTTCTTATTGAACATTAAATGATACATGATACGAGCTCCAGCTGAAGTTATTATTTATACAATTCATCTTTCTCCAGTTACAAATGCCTAAAATCAAATCATAGTTCCTATAAAATTAGAACAACTTCAATCCGCGGTATGTCAGAATACACCAATACAATTATAAGCACATAGCTTGCTTTCGCCATGAGATCCGTGGAATTGACAGGCGACCAAGGTGTCTGAGGAGTGATTAGTACTCATTCCAAAAGAGATGCAAGACACATTACCCCCTCAAACTAGGGTGCCTTAATATTAGAAGAGGTAGAGTAACAATCGCAAAAATCTGCAATGACAAGGAGAAGGAAATGGTGTTCACTATTCCAAACCATGAGTAAGAGAACAAGCTTAACTTTACAATCCTTTCAGTCTCAAAGGAAATGAAAAACTTGTTGCAAGAAACTTAAAATCTTGGCTGTGGTAAGATCAAACTGCTGCAAATTAACCCATTCAATACTTGGGCCAACGCCCAAAAGGGAGAGCCAAAAGGACAAGAAATTTAGGAACACGGAGTTCTGCAGTTTTCCTTTTAACAGTGCATACACCATTCAGGACTTCTCTGATATGTCCCAGCTAATTTCCAGCATGTCAATAATGCACTCTGACTCGAAACATGATTGTTATTACTGCCAAGGCCCCTATATTTCACACTACAGTGCAAACTACTAAATATATCTTGAGATTTTAACGACTCCCTAAACTAACTATTCAATTACTCCCTCCGTTCCAATTTATGTGAACCTGTTTGACTGGGCACGAAGTTTAAGAAAAAATAAGACTTCTGGAATTTGTGGTCCTAAACAAGTCAAAAAGGGGCCCACAGTATTTGTGTGGTTAGTAAAGCTTCTCATTAAGGGTAGAATTGTAAGTTTAAGCTAAATTGTTTTCAAATTTAGAAAGGGGTCATTCTTTTTGGAACAGACCAAAAAGGAAATAGGTTCACATAAACTGGAACGGAGGGAGTAACAGATATTCAAACCGTACGAAAAAGTTACAAGGCATTTAATTAGCAAAATATTAAACAATGACGAGCTTTAATATATAAGACAGAACACTACTAGCCAGGAAAACATTTGCAAATTAAATCAGTTGTTCTATGCATTTCAATTACAAACCTCTCTTCTTTTTGTGAGCATATAAATTTTCTGAGGAAATTTCCATTTAATCAACTTTTAAAACTTGCCACGTAGTAAATATTGTGTAAAAGAAATACGAAAAAAGGGGTCAAAACATCCCCTTCTGTTAATTAAAGACTTGCAGAGGTCTTCTTCCCCAAATGTTCTGGAGTTAAGCCCCCATAAGAAGAAAGAAGAGTGACACTAGACAGGCCTACCATATACGTAAATGCAGACAATTCAAATACTATGGTACTTAAATGCAAACAAATCAGATATCTAGATGCAATTTCCAGGAAAATGACATGATAAATAAGATTAAACACAGCATTAAGAGTAGTAAAAATGAAGTATTAGTATTAGATACCTAGACGCAATTTCCGGGAACAATATTTGAACTACTTGCGAACACAACTGACCTCCCTTAAAATAGGCACAGGGATATGGGAGGAACAGTTAGTTCAAAGGTTCCATAAAGCTATAATTCAAATTGTTGCACAAAATGATGATGCCGAATTCAAGAAGGTTGTTAGGACAAGAAGCTGAACTCTACAAATGCCAGAAACAGGAAAGGATTCACAATCATAAGCAAATGACAGAAATAGGCACAGCAACAACTAACAAGTGATCAGAAAAGGCAAAACATATTGCCATAATGAGAGGAAGGACTTTTATATGATCCAGATTTAGAAATCGGAAATTGGAATAGTGTTGGGAGAAACAGTCTTGTGTTAATCAACAAGGCAAGGGTGGAAGGAGAAGGCATATGATGTCTTTGTAAGAAGAAATTGTACCTTGTAAAATTCAGAAATGAAGAGAGAGTTCCTGTCAAGACACTGCATGATCCCCGCTCGTGCGTCCAGTCATATATTGACAGATCATTTGTCTAGAGCAATTTCGAGGATCTTTCTACGTTTGCATCGAGATCAACTCATCATACCCACATTGTCTAATACCAATTATCATCGTCTCATTGATAGGTGATGAAATGTCACAGCATGATCTACGGGGCGCCTTCAACTGATTCAGGAAACTCAGATATTCAGCAGAGGAAGTGCAAGATAACAATACACCACAAAGGAAGGAACAGCAACAATAGAAAAACAATATAAACAAAGTTCAGGGTTTACATGCAAGCAGAGTACCTGTTCAGCATCAAAGGCTAGCTTCTGCGAGAAGACTCTTATCTTTGCTAGTTCTTTTGTCGGACTACTTCTTACGCAGTTCCCATCGTGTCTTACATATTCATTCCATATGCCATCTCTACTAGAAAGAACATTTTGCAAGAAGTAGACCGCAGGTCTTTCGCATGGATCACTGGGTAAGACCCTAGTGTTGAACATATATTTTGCAGCGACACTTTTACCCCTTTTCCATGGTCTAAATGTTGGCTGTCGTGAGAGGAGATCTGGAAGAAGTTCGTTCCCTTCAAACACCTGAACTGCGTAACCCCATGCAACCGAAACTGTCAGTAAGTTGGACTTGTTGTAGCACACTGTTTGTTGGAAAATCCTAGCTGGATCAGCCTGGACAGCTTGGAAAAGATGCTCCGTGGCTGCAATCCTGGTCATGCCAGGAAAAAGTGGCTCCACAGCATCCAAGTGATGAAGTGATAACAGAGGTGATAATGGATGTGCGGAAAGGATACCAAATAAATCTCCTCGAACATCAACCTATTAATGGAATCAACTTTAGCTTCATATACAAACTAAAATTAAGAACATCCTAGGTGGCCTATATACTCTCAACTGCACCAAAAAAGGCTGGTCCATATAACTTCCATAAGCAAAGAAACAAACTTTGATGTTAGGTTTACTCATAAAGTTCACAAAAAGGCAGCATGCCAAGAACACATAAATATAAAACACATAAAATCAGTATTTCTATCGAAATGTTGACCTATGTCTATTTGTGTTTTCTTCTAGGTTGGCTGACCCATTTTTGTTACTATGAGATATATTGGCAGCCGCTGATCATTTGATTGGGCTGAAATTTGAACAAGCCTCACTTGAATTGCCAATGCTATTAAATTTGCCAACTTGGGCGGGGTGGTGCACAATTTCTTTGCTGAAGGGGTTGTTAAGCCCTAAGTTTGAATTCAAATTTTATTGAAGAAAAAGATAAGAGAAAAAAATTTGAAAAACATGCTAAACAGAGTTTCCATAGTTTGATGTGCACTGTCAAAAGGCTATCCCTTGAACTTCCATAAGCAAAGAAACAAACTTTGGGGCTAGACTCATAAGCTTGCAAACGGCTGCATACGAAAAACATATAAATATAACAAAGAGCCTAAAACACTACTTCTATGGGAGCAAGTCTTCAAAATATTTATTGCAATTGCAGAACTATAACGTTATTGAAGGAAAATAAGAGAAAAATTCTCCTTTGAAAACATGCTAAACAAAGTGTCCATAATTTCAATGGGCTGCCAATCAAATCAACCAAAAGATATGAAAAGATCAAACATTTCCCTCTGATACTATGATAACACATACATCAACTTGACAAAAAGGATTCATTCACAAATCAATTAACTATTTAACATAGCACTAACACGGTTTATAAATTCCCTCATGCTTTTACCAAATTAGGAATACATAAATCAAATAAATGAATCTTAAGATCGTCCAGTAAGTTCATCTCATTAAAACCAACTCCAAAATTCCATCTTGGTCTATTTCAAACATTGTACTTCAAGTTTCATTAATGAAATATAAACTGTAGAGTCGGTTGTTTCTGAAGACCCTCGGGCTCAAGGACAAATGAAAAGAAGCAGTAGCTAAAGAAAAATAAACCCCAGAAACAAAATTGAGTAATAAAGTTAAAATTAATTAACCTGATGGAATCCAGGTTCATGGGTCAAACGTACTCCAAGCTCAGCTAAGCAAGAAAAAACCCTAGAATCACTTCCATACAAATGAGGATACCTCATCAAACAAGAATCCAAAACTCCAGCTAAAACCTTAGCCAAAGGAGCACTTAGCGCAAACCCACCACCCCCGAATGCCATATCAAAAGAATACTTCTCATTCTGCTCATAACTCTCAGAATTATACCCAACATAATACCACTTTTCATAATCATATTTCGACAAAACACTAACCAAATTCTCCGTGAAAAAAACAGTATCATCATCACCAAAAATAAACCAACGGGTGTTCGAAAAGTTTACATTTTTAGCTAAGTCAAAAGTATCTTTAACAATACGAGCAATCCGAATTGCTGAACGACGACCAGAAGGGAAAGAATAAGGAAACTTCGAAGTATCAGAGGAAACAAGAATTGGAGGTGAGGAAACAGAGAGGGTAGTGGAAATTGGGGTGTCGAGGAAAATTACAGCGTTTGTGGAATTGGGTTTGTACCAAAGGTTAATAAAAGGGAGACGGAGAGAGAAAGAGGAAGAAGCGGCGGCAATGGAGAAAAAGAGGTGAGAAAGAGAGAGATTAGTGGAGCGGGGTGGGGTGGTGGGGGTATAGTCGGTGTTAGGGATGAAGTTGGTTTTAGGGGTGTGGAGATGGTGAAGAAGGAAGATTAAGTAGAAGATTACAAGTGTGGAGAAGAGTAAGAGAAGATCTTTGAGGCGGTTTTGGCTATGTAGAAATCTTGGAACCATGGGCATGTTTTCTACAGAGTTTGATGAACTGAGCATGGAATTAGAGAGTGTGATTAGTGCCTGAACTGGGTAACTGTGTTATGACCAGATCTCAGATTTTTGTTTCTTGTTTTGATCGACTGTGTTTCTCGTACATTGTCAAGAATGGGGAGAAGTGAGAACTGAAAAGTTGACCAATTGATGTCACGTGAAACTTTTTGTCATCTAAAACTTTTTTCTGTTTCTTTTGGTTTAACTACTGTGGATTTAGGGTGTCTTTGGTAGGAAGCAAAATATTTTTTGAAAAATATTTTGCTATTTATCCATTCGGTTAGCTTAAATATTTTGAAAAATATTTTTCCGTCAACTTATTTTTTTTTAATTGGAAAACTATATTTTTTTTATAAAAAAAATATATTTTTCAAAACTTTTTTCCAACCTTCTCTACCTTATACCCAGCTCACAATCCACCCACCCCAACCCCTTGTAGTAAAAATATTTTCTTTTATTTCAATTAAATGAACACGAACGTTTTTTTATGATGTAGAAAAAAGTATTTTCTTTCATTTCAACAAAACGAGTAGTTTCTTTTCATGATATAGAAAAATTATTTTCTTTAATTTCAACAAATTATGTATTTTCTTTTCCTGAAATAGAAAAAATATTTCAAAAAATGAGTACTTTCTTTTCATGATGTAGAAAAAGTAGTTTCCTTCATTTCAACAAACTAAGTATTTTCTTTTTCTGAAATAGAAAAAGTATTTTTTCCCCCAATAAAGCGAGTACTTTCTTTTCATGATGTAAAAAAAGTATTTTCTTTCATTTTAACGAAACGAGCACTTTCTTTTCATGATATAGAAAAAATATTTTCACATTTCAACAAACTGAGTATTTTCTTTTCATAATGTAGAAAAAATATTTTCTTTCATTCAACAAAACGAGTAATTTCCTTTCATGTTGTAGAAAAGATACTTTCTTTTTCAACAAAATAGTTATCAAGTTCAAATTTTAACGTTGTTCTTGTGTGAAAAAATAAAGTAGCACATTAGTTCCTTTGGGTTTGTGTGAATTTTAAAAAGAATATTTAAATTATTGAAGGAAATTGAGTCGGGAGGGGGGGGGGGAAGGAGTACAAGAAACATGGGAATTATGGGGAAGGTGAGTTGATGTAAGGCCCTATAAAATTTTACCTAAAACTCGGGGTTTCATGGTGCCGAGGTAGACCGTGCGTTGGGGAGTTGAAGAAATTTTTTGGAAGTGCAGGGTATTTTTGCACTCCTTTATGCGATCACACAACTGATTTACAGATTGCAGATTTGTCGCAGACTAAAGCAGAAACTTGGGCAAATATTTGGACCATAGATCGCAGAACTGACCTCGTGCATCAGGCTATAGAGAAGGTTAAGATCATTACAGAACGGTTGAAAACTTCCTAGAGTCATCAAAAGTCCTATTCGGATATACGTCGTAGGGATTTGGAGTTCCGAGAGGATGATTGGGTATTCTTGAAGGTTTCCCCATGAAGGGGGTAATGCGGTTTGGTAAGAAGGGGAAATTGAGTCCAAGCTATGTCAGAACGTACATCAATCAGGTGGCTTGCAGGCTAGAACTACCTCTAGAGATGTCTTTAGTTCACCCAGTGTTTCATGTATCCATGTGAAGAAGGTGGTTCGAGATCCATCACTTATTGTTCCGGTTGAGACTATAGAGGTTAATGAAGGACTAACTTATGAAGAAATTCTAATTGCCATTGTTGATAGGCAAGTTCAGAAGTTGCGAAATAAAAAGATTGCCTCCGTGGAAGTGTTATGGCAACCAACAGGTTGAGAAGGCCACCTGGGAAGCCGAGGAATAGATGAAGAAGAAGTACCTAATTTATTTGAATAGCTATGTAATTGTATCCATGATGTTAAGAGCTAATTTTCTGCAAATTATGATTTCCCATGTACAACTTATGTTAAGGACACTCCCTCTTGGTATTGCAATGTTTATGGCGTTGTTGCTGGTGTTGTTTCCATATTGTTTCATATCGTTGTGGTTGTATTGTTAGGATTGGTTTCTAGGATTCTCTGACAGGTAGATAGGCCCAATTATAGGGAAAACACTACCAAATTTTTTAGAAATTTAGGGAGTTAGTCAAAAATTTGGGGACTGCTGGTATGTGAAGTAATAGTTGAATCACAGCGGATGCTAATGACGACTTTTGACCCTCATTCGAGGACGAATGATTCTAAGCGGGAGAGGATGTAAGGCTCCGTAAAATTTTACCTAAAACTCGGGGTTTCGTGATGCCAAGGTAGACTTATGCGTTGATGGAGTTCGGACTTTTTAGGTTGAACAGTGCGTTAGGGAGTTGAAGAAATTTTTTGGAAGTGCAGGGAGTTTCTACGGTCCATTCTGCGATTGCATAACTGATCTGCGGATCGCAGATCTGCTGCAAACTGAAGCAGAACTTGGGCAAATTTTTAGACCATTATGCGGCCGCATAATCATTTTTCGGGCCACACAACCTATCGCAGTTCCATTACAAAAATTTTGGAGGGAAGTTCTACGGTGCATTATGCGACCTCAGAATAGGTTTGCGGACCGCAGACCGGTCAAGAGTGAGGTAGAAGTGCCCAGTTTCGGAGGGCTATTATGTGGTCCATTTTGCGTACCGTATAAGCATTATATGGTCGCATATGCTACCACATATCGGCGTTGGGGTTTCATTTATCTAATTTCTTTTAACCCGACCCTATCGCGATAAATAGACATAACGGACCAGCTTTGAAGGGAATATCTGATATTTTTAGAGAGTAGAAGTGACCTATAGTGAAAGGAGAAATCCCTAAGCTAATGTTCATCCAATATCTTGCTCAAACCTTGAAATTCAACAAGAAATCTCACAAGGTCTTCAACCAAGAGGTAAGATTCTAGCCCTAATCTTCAATTTCGAATTTTGTTTGGGAATAGGTAATGGGGAGGAAGGTTTTGAGAATGAGGGTTGTTGGTTATGCATGCATGTACATTCATGAGTTGTGGGAAAGTAGTTGAACTCAAATAGGTAGACCTTGGGTTGTGGAGTGAAGGAAATCCTCCATAGGAGAAGCTAGAAATCATAATGCTACCTATTGTTTGATAAAATGCTCAAATGAGCTAAAAACATGAACTCCCCCCTAATTTATATTCAGTTTTGCTATATCTCTAAATAGATCAAAGTTGCTAGGATTTCTGGAATGGTGTAGTGAATTAAGGAAAGCTCAAAGCGAGGTATGTTGGCTAAACTCCTCCTTTAAAATTGAACCCCACAATGGCCTTGTAAGTCTCGTGTTGCTTATTATAAATTGATTATTACGAATAAACCTTGTGTCAAAAGATATATGCATTCAATTTGTATTCCAAATGTTCTTGTCATGTTGGGCTACTATTTGATAAGGTGATTAAGCATGGGCTGTGTGTTAATATGTTATGACTTGAAAACGTGATTCTAATGAAAACTAGCGTGTCGAATTGTGTAAGAAACCACATGCGCCTAAGACCCTTAATTTGGTTAGTTGCTCAAATGTTTATTTAAAGTCTTGAATAGAAATGTTTGTTGTTGATAATCCATGATGATGTTTGAAAATGAAACAGTAAATATAGAATATGAAATACGGCCAACGTGCCAACAATGACATTATATTTGGGGCTATTACTGCCAATAAAACAAACATGCGAGAACAAGATGTTGAAATGAGTTGTGAATCCTTTTAAAAAATAAATACTCTGGGAGTATTGTTTAGTCACTGAGGGAGGGTAGGTCAAAATAACCTAACTCCAAAACTACACGTGCCCGTGTAGGAGCGATTGAGGGATAAATCCCCGTGTTAATGTGATGAGGTTGTTTTCTTTTATATGGAATGAGAATGATGTGTTGAGATGTTTCCCATTAAATGGAATGAGATTATTGCTAGCGAGATATGTTGTGATGTCGACCCACACGATATTGTGGTGAAACGGCTTCGCCGATCGGGTTGAGATCGGACGCCATGCCGCGCACATGGTAGTATTGTGAATGGATGTCTCGGGGTGAGACGGTTAGCCGGTCGGGCTGAGATCGGACTCCGTACTAAAAACGCGATGGTGTATCGGTGCTAAAGATCTCCCAACTTAAAATACCAAAATTTTACTTGAAAATTTCCTTTCCCTAATTTGACACCTTGATACTGTTTGAGTCTCTTATTGATTTTATGTTTTCTTCTCCGTTTACTGTTATTCATTCTATTGAGAGTGTATTCAGTTTTACATACTAGTACTATTTCATATATGCTAATGTCCTTTTGTCGGGGGCGCTGGATCTTTATTAGATGCAGGTGGTATTGATCAGTGATAGCAGCATACCCTCTCCTCAGCTGACTTGGTGAGCTCCACTTCATTTCGGGGTCCTATATCTCTTGTCCTTTGTACACAGAGTTTTGAGGTATAGCAGGGGCCATATTGCCTGCATTGTCGTAGCACTCTTTTGTTTCTGTTAGAGGCTACATAGACATAGTGTGGGCTCTATCTTGTTTTTGGAAAGGTTAAACTAAAAATGTTGTAATCTTATCATCTGTTCCACTTTAACTATGATTGTACAGTGTACTATTTTGGAGACTTGTTAATGACGTAACTAATGAAAATGAACTGGTGTTATTCACATGACCACTTACTGTCTAATTAATGAAATGTATTCTTATATTTAGTCATGGGTGAGTTGGGTAAACGACATTGTGCAGTCTTTCTCGATCAGGGTAACTCTGTTGAGCGCCGGTCGTGCTCCCCAAGGTCGGGGCATGACAAACTTGGTATTAGAGCCTAAGGTTTTAAAGTGTCATAGGATGTCTCGGAGCCGAGTCCTTCTTATCGGTGTGTTGTTGACCACATCTATAATTAGGAGGTTACTTGGGAATTTAGGAATAATACCCTTATTTAATGTTTTAGATCGTGCTATAAAGCTGATTGTAAGATTGTTCCTCCTTTAACTCGTGCATTGCGCTAATTTTTAGTATATGGCGCCTAGGAAAAAAGCAAGAACTGGTCAAAGAGCCAATGCCGCCCTAGGAGTGGTAGTTAATTCTTTACTTGATGATGCGGGTGAGCACCCGAGGGGTAAGAATCTTCCCCCGACTACTACACTGCCTGATTCTACTATACCTGATTAGACTGTAGCTGTCCGTACACCTGCTAGGGGTGTAACGATTCCTCCAACTGATATTGTAGTTCCACCTCCAACCCCAGCTTCCGGTCCCAGTGTATTTAATGGGGATCTTAGGGGAGCCATATGGATGTTGGCTCAGATAGTGGTTTCTCAGGCCTAGAGATCAAATGTTGCACCCACTTCTTCTAGTCAGCCAGGGGATTCAACTAGTCTCGGGGTGAACGAGTTTCTCCGGTTGGATCCTTTAGTGTTCACATGTACTGATCCTGAGGAGGAACCCCAGGACTTTATTGACGAGATGCATAAGACACTTTGAATTATGCGTACTACTGAGATGCAGGGAGCGGAGTTGGCCTCCTACCACCTGAAAAGGGTGGCCTATTCTTGGTTTGAGATATTGGAGGACTTCCGTGAGGAGGGGAGCCCTCCGGCGAGGTGGAGTGAGTTTGCCGATGCTTTCACTGATCATTTCTTGCCTGTCAAGACTAAGGCAGCCCGTGTCGCCGAGTTTGAGAGCTTGAAGCAAGGTAGCATGAGTGTGTGGGAATATCATATGAGATCCGCGCGCATGTCCAAATGTGTCATCTACATGTTGCCCACTATGAAGGCTAGAGTGCACCGGTTTGTCTAGGGCCTTATCCCCTTGGTTATCAATGAGGCCGCTACAGCTGCCTTGAATTCTGATATGAACTATGGTAAGATGGTGGCATTTACTCAAGCTAGAGAGACCCGCATATTGAAGAATAGAATGGAGCGTGAGGGAAGCAGCAAGGCCCGGTCCGCGAGCAACTTTGGTGGTTTTTCTAGTGGTGGTGGTGATGGTAGGTCAACATTCAGGGGAGGGTCATCAAGGCCATCCTAGTCTTTTGCTCAGTCTTTAGTCAGTGCGCAGCCATCAGGGTCCACTCAACAATAAAGGAGCTATTTTAGGCGTAGCTAGGGTAACACGGGAACCTACAAGTAGGGTCGTTCTGGTGGGAGATTTCAGCAGCAGCTAAGTCCCCTATGTTCTAGGTGTGGGAAGATGCACTCTGGGGCTTACTTCATGGACCAGGCTGTATGCTACGGGTATGGTGTGAGGGGTCACATTCAGAGGGATTGCCGTTTGTCTTGCCAAATCATGGGCAGGGGTGTAGCACCCCGGAAAATTTTGAAGTACTTAAGCGTTATTAAGAAAGTTGATATGCGCTAATTTTATTATTTTGTATGTAGACGAGGACTGTTTATGTGATGGATGTCAGTTGGATATGATAATAAGTGTACGAAGCATATTGTAAGTGATATGGGGTCTAAGGATAGACCTAAGTCCAAGTCAAGTTGGAAATTACATGAGAGTTCCAATAAGTACGCACAAGACCAAACCTTGGATAAGCATACATATATTTAAGGAGTTATTGATGGAGAACCTATCAAACGAAAGATCTTCGAGTCTAGTTTTTAATACTTCAAACCGTTTGTCATTTGGACATTCCTACAAGAAGTTATGACCAAATTACCAAAGGCTGGCAGAGGATTCTACCATAGCATCTAGGCCAAAATGACCTGGGGATGTTTGTCATCTGGGACTGCGTCTGAAAGAAAGACTGACAGTGAAGTGCTGCCATAGCATCTAGGTCCACATCCGAGCTTCGAAAAAGAATGAACTGGGGATGCAAAGCATCCGAGGCCGCGTCCGAAAACCAGAAATCTGGGCCTATAAATACAAGGTTGGGGGATGAGAGTATTTTGAGTATTTGGGGGTTAGGGTTCTTGAGGTGAAGGGGAGATTTTGAGCTCAAATCAAGTCCAATCAACTAAGGTAAGTTGTTAATGATGTTTTGGGTTGATTCTTACTCAATATACATGAGTTCTAACATCATTCATGTATCCAAATGCTAGATTTCATCATCAAATCCTCAAGAACACTAAAATCATCAAAGTTGTAATTTTTCAAGATTGAGCTACTAAAGGTAATTTCAATGCTTCAAACTCGTTTATTATGAGTAGTTAGAAGTATTTGAAGCATTTGTTATAAGTTTTAATGATTGAAAGATTGGATTATAAACTCTAGTTCATGGCATGAATAGTACTTTTCAGAAAATAAGAGAGAAGATGAATGGTAATCTTGGCGATGAAATTTATGTATACAATGAATGGAATTATTTAGCAAAAGATGAAAATTATTAACCAAGTAATCACCCGAATTGTATATTTTGCAAGTGTTGATTATGGAAGACGGTGAATAGTAACTTGGTGGCAATGGACAATTGATGTAGTATCATTAATGACTTCGAATGGGTATTAAAACATAATAATGAAGTTGAATGGTCTAGCATGTAAAACTATTTGGTGATTTAAGTTGTTGGAGGCTTGTAGCCAACTTATGAGCCATATATGGATGTTGATCAATATCTCAGGTCATATT
Organism: Nicotiana sylvestris; assembly: GCF_000393655.2. Classification (NCBI taxonomy): domain Eukaryota; kingdom Viridiplantae; phylum Streptophyta; class Magnoliopsida; order Solanales; family Solanaceae; genus Nicotiana; species Nicotiana sylvestris. Next base: position 30,297,770 of record NC_091063.1, on the reverse strand, counting down.
TTGATGTAGTTATGATATCTAATTGTAGATATCGACTTGTTGGTGATGTTGAGCATTTTAATCAACACTGGAATAATGGGGGAAGATTAAAAGTTTGTGAATGTTAATAAAGAGAAAGCGAGGTAAGTTGATTAACTTACTCTTCTTGAGGGACTTTCTCTAAAAGCATGTTCTTGAGTTAGTACTTAAGTTGTTTGGAAATGTGCTTTTGTGCTTGTGGGGATAAACAAGTACGGATATCTCCATGTATTAAAATGTTATGTTGCATATATAGTGTCATTTTGTATTATAAATTTTATTTTAAATCTTGTTGGCAAAATGACACTCAAGGTAAATGTTATAAAGTTTTTACCAAAACTTATGTATTGACAAGAGTATACATTTTGAGTGCTAAATATAAGTTTTCATGAAAGGTATATCTTTTGAAAATTGACGAAAAAATATCACTTGTGGTATCTTTTAAAGATTGATGTTAAATTGCTAAAGGCATTATCATGTAAAAGGTTATTTATTTAAATTTTGTTCAAATGATTTAGACTTTCTGTAAATGCTATGATTTAATAAAAATAGATCCTTTAAGGCTACTATGCTATGAATCTATTTTTGAAGTATCAAATATTTTGGGAGTTACTTGTGTTCACCGAAATTGGCTTCAGATATATCGTGTTCATTGTCATGAAACTATAAGTGCCGATGTAGGCATAGATGGCCTCTTTGTGGTATAGACTACGACAGATTGTTCTCCATTAAAAGGGTATTATTTTGTGCTATTAGTAGCATGGCTGAGTCGATTCGTACGACACTACGATGAGATAACATGAGCAAGTAGGGTATATGATACTTGCCGCTAGGTACATAACCTAGTTGACCTTCTTATGTCGGTAATGCTATAGTACTCCCAGTGAAAGGTAAGGACGATTCTCGTATGTTTAGGACGAAGGAACCGAAAATGATTTCAATGACTTAAAACAAATGGAATGATTGTATGATTTTATTCAAAATCATGGATTGATGTGAATATTTTAAAAGTTTATATTTTACTTGTATTTTATTAAAAATGACAAGGATCATGAATTGATAAACTTCTTATCATTTTATATCAAATATTGATGCATTATTTTTTTATAAAGTTTGTCCCAAGAACTTTAGTTAGAGACAGTCTATGACACTTATTGAGTACTGATGTGGTGTACTCAGCCCTTAGCCCCCCCAGGGTCCCGCTTGCTTTACATGTTTAAGGATGAGGTATGATACGTGGCATGCAGTTAGGGCTAGGATGACTCTCTTCCTGAGGTATATGGTGAGGCACCACTCCTATTTCGTGGTAGCTATCATGTTGTTTTCTTAATTTACGCTAGTCGGGTATTAACACAAATGTTAAATTTTATTCTTTGGTATAGAGGCTCCATCGATAGTTGTGAAAGGTTGTAATACTTGGGTTGTACATGACATACATGAAAGTATATTTATTTTACTTAGTCTCATTATTATTATTATCATGAAAGACGTCATGTGTGATTTTGAATTGAATTTTTTTTATCATTCAGCTTGAAAATGTATATGATTTTCAAGGAGCTTCCGCAGTTAAATTGATTTTCATGCATATGATTTGGGTGCATCACATGGTTTGGTTAGCTCGAGTCGGATAGTGTGTCGGGTGCCGGTCACGTGGTTTTGGGTCATGACAAACTTGGTATTAGAGCACAAGGTTCTACGATGAGTCCTTGGAAGTTTATGGAGCCGTGTCAATTAGAGTCCCTCTTATCGGTGTGTTGCCGTCCACACTTATATCGGGGAGGCTACAATGACATCTAGGGAGTTTCATTTTTTCATACTCTATATCGTGTGTTTGTGCTTGAAGTAAGAGTGCAAATTCCCGATTGTATTGATTACCTGTTGAGGAAGATATTGAAGTGATGAGAATAAAGCTCAAGGTTCAAGTTATAATACAAAATGTTTGGGCTAATAGCCAAAAAGTGTCATATTTGTTCAAAATGGAAGGATAAATTAAGAATAGATTGGTACTGATACAGTCAACACGTTTGACTTTGGTGAATAATACTTAACAGTCAAATACTGAGAAATCATGGAAGAAAATAAGGTGATGATGCTAGCTAGTATTAAAATTTTATTAAAGGATGCTAATCAAGGCACTTATGTTAAACCCTAGATTTCAATTCCAGATTGTTGGTCAAGATGTTAGAGTGACTGTTTACTATGGTAATCACCATTAACGAGTTAAGCAAAGGTACAAAAAAAAAATAGAATATTGTAAATGATGATGTTGCATCTTAAATTTTCATGACAAGATACAGATTGGTGATATGGATCTAATTGATAAGTGAATGTGAATTAGTCAAGTTTGAGATGAACATAGTATGATTCATAAGAAGTATGGCATGGTTAAGATAGTGTCAATAATGACCAAAGACACCTTCCCAAAAAAAGGACTTCTTGATCATCTGAAAAAGGAATGTTACAAGATGAGAGAGATGACCCTTAATTGTACTTGACATCGGGTTTCCCCTAAGCATGATAGATTACCGTCATGATAGTGTCATATGGAATAGAAGTGGTACACAAAAAATAAAGTACCACGTGTAAGTATGAGTTGAGGATAGACGAAGTATGCCATATGTAAAAGATGGGCATGACAACCTTGAGTTCCTCCAGATGATGAATGTGATATAAATAAAAGTCAATCTCTAATTATGCATACCAAGGTATGCGAGGATAATATGTGAACTTAAATGGGTAAGCGTGAAAATATTTAAGGCATGAGATGTACAAAGGGCATAATATTGGAGGTTATAAGAAGTAATATAGGTTATTAGAGAAGGGAAAAAAATGACGCGGAATGATAATCTTGAGTTTTTCTAGTCGAGGTATGTCTTATTTTATTCTGTTGAAATGATGAAAATTTGAGAATTTCCAAGAATTATCTCAAAGCAACTATATATGTGCCTGATATTGAAAGAGCGATTAACTTATGAATGAAAGAATCCTTATGATTCAAGAATAATAAATATTGAAATGGCTCATGGGTTAAGTTAAATTTGTTGGAAAGTTATACATATAATGTGTACAGGTATAAGGCTAAAAAAACAAAAATTGAAAATGGTTATGGTACATATTTGGAGATTGAGAAGTTACAAGAATTCTAAGACTACATGATACCGTGTTATAAATTCCTAGCATGATATGTATGGACGAGGTCAGTGATACCATGAAGAATGGGATGGTATGCAAGTATATATATTTTTATTTGAAACATGTTGATGTAAATATGTGGTGTTAGCTATGGCCAAAGAGTTCACATTATGATGAAGACATGATGGTGGCATATGGATACACTGCGTATTTTTTACATTTAGCATTGTGAAGATGGTATATACTGTGAAAAGTTATATTGGATTTAGCCTAAGGTAGTCACACTCGTTCAACTTATTTAAGCATGAGATGAGAGGCTCAAGGTAGTTGTACTTGATAGAACTGTATTAGAGCATGGATTGAAGGGTGAAATGTTAGAAGAAATTTCAACGGTAGAGTGAACATGAAAGAGTGAAGTTCTAACTATAATGATATTGTAAGGGTGGAAAATAATGGCCCTTAGCAATATATGTTGCAGCTAGTAGCAACGTGATACCTGGATACGAAAATAAACGAAGAAAGTTCCTACGAGTATAACCGATATCATATTATCATAAAAATGAGCATGTTGGTATAATGATGAAACAAAAGACAATGTACGATAAAAGATTGAAGCGGTAAAATAAGGATTTTTAATTGGGGGGATAAATATCCCGAAAAGCAGGTGAGCATGTAAATGTCCAAGAAAATTTATCCGAAATTTCAGTTAACTCTTTGTGTGGTAGGTAAGAGTTTCAAATTTCATTTTCTCCTAAGTGGGGGAGCGTCTGAGTAAGCAAATTTCACCTTTAAAGTGATGGTTTATTAAAAAAAAGAAGAGAAAAGGTTATAGTTACTAAAACAAGACGAGTGAGGTATTATCAGTTACCTTTATGATGAGACGGGTACAATTTTCATGAAGTGCTTGTACTACAATTACAAACTCATTACAAGCAATAGTTTCGATGTTCTGCATTAGGGGTGTGGAACGTTATGTCTGATAGTCAAGAATTTAATGAGCAACTCGAATGTATTTCTACAACTTGGGGACATATATAATTTGAATTAAATTCAAATATTGGCGGAGAACAAGAAAGTACTTTGAATTGTACATGGGATTAAGTGGAATAATATGGTATTTTAATATGCACACTTAGCATGAAATCAAATAGAAAAAGGTAATGTAATGTGCATTCCTGAATGAGAAATGACTTTTGTACAAAAAAACGAAGTATGCCAGTAAAAAGCATGGGTTTAAGAAAGGGCGCTAATCTTAAAAGGTGTAAGTGTCATCGTGATAGCAATGATATGCAAAGCTTACGAGCTATAGTAGTATACCTATGGTGCACCCGTAAGTAGATAAAATCTCAAAATTTTGTTGGAGAACCATCACAAGAAACTCAATAGAGTTAAGGAGTTGGTTAAAGTTAAGAAATGGAAACTTGAACCCTGGTATTCGAGAATGGATGGAAAAGTAGCATCATAAAATGAATGAAACTATGATGATTATATTTTTTTCCATAGAGAAAATTTGTCAACAATAATGGTTATCAAGTTGGGATCTTTAGGAACTCCAAAAACAATCACGAGTGAAAGTGGGGTTATTAATTGCCATATGATGGATGAATCTAGGTCAAATATCTTATTAGTCTTTAAAAGGCACAGAAGAACGTTCCAGAATTATTTTAACAATTATAGGACATCAAGAGTCCTAAGTGGAAGAAAAAATATATATGGAAACAAGAATAGTGAAAGGCAACAGATTTATTTGAAAGTACTGTTTATAAAAAAATATTCAAGATTACGAGTCGTAATGAACAAGTTTTGCAGATACCAAGTGAGAAATATAACTTCAATCTCATAAACTATGAGATATTGCCTTGAACAAGCTAAGAAATTAAGATGGCATGAAAATAAGTTATTGTTAATTAAAGAAGTCCAATCACAGAAGATTTTTGATTTATTTAAAGTTACTTTTCAGGTACAACTTGACATTTACATAACTAAAGAAAATGTAGTTGTCACGACCCCAAATACCCGGTCGTGATGACGCCTATCACATAACTAGGCAAGCCAACCAAAACATCGGTCACAACCCTTTGTCTTTTAATAAATCATAAGAAGGAATTAAACAACTAAAAATGTGCGAAAATCAATAAAACATAAGACAACAGAGCCCAAACATCTGGTGTCACGAGTCTAGAGCCTCTAAATACATAACCGACTGTCTAATACATTATAATTCTAAAAATGCAGAAAAGAATAAGATAGGAAGGAGGATAGCAGGGATGCGGATGCCATACAGCTACCTTGCAATCTCCGGCAACCTCTGAAAATGCTGAGGACTCTCACTCCGGCACTCGGGAACCTGGATCTGCACACAAGGTGCAGGGAGTAATGTGAGTATGCCAACTCAGTAAGTAACTAAAGTAAATAAGGTCTGAAAGTAGTGACGAGCAGTTAAAAATTATATAAATGAATAAACAACAGGATAATAGATCAGACTCCACACTTTGAAACCAATTTTGTCATAAAATCATCAATTTCAATTTAAATACTTGAAATTGTATATTTAGCAATTCTTCAACAATGGCTTATTTTAAAAGACGAGTGAAATTAGTGAAAATATCATAACTGGGCCCCTCGGACAAGGTATCACTCAGAATATGGCCTCTCGGGCATCCTCTCAGGCACTCGTGACTCAACTCTAGTCACTCAGTACTCACTCTCAACACCCAGGCTCATTGATATCTCATAATAATAATCATAGAAGCCGCTGCGTCTTGCAGCCCGATCCGTAATTTATGGTTGACTACACTCACTGGGGGTGTATTGACTCCGGAGGGGCTCCTACAACCCAAGCTTTATATCGCTGCGGCACGCAGCCGGATCCAATATATATATCGCTGCGGTGTGCAGCCGGATACATATAAGTATCGCTGCGGCGTGCAGCCCGATATAATATATATATATATATATATATATATATATATATATATATATATATATATATATATATATATGTATAAATCCTCACCATTAGGTTCTCAACCTCTATCAGTCATTAACCTCACAGCCTCTCAGGTACAACAGTAGAAATTAGGGAACTCAGTCCAAACAGTCCTCACATTTAAGAAGTAGAGAGATAAATCCAGTTTTAAATAATAAACAGGTAAAACATGACTGAGGATACGCTTTCAAACAAGTAGAGTGAGGAAAGACAGTAAAAATGCCCCTAAGGGTCTCAACAGGTCGGCACAAGTCCCCAAACATGGCATACAACTTATAATATAGTATAAATGACTAAAGTATTGAATATCATAAGGTTCCAAATCAAATACGTGGCTTAATAGTCGCTACGGGACGGACCAAGTCACAAATCCCTACCGGTGCACGCCCACACGCTTGTCACCTAGCATGTGCGTCATCACATTTATCAAAAACAATTCAAATATCGGGGTTTGTACCCTCAGTTCCAGATTTACAATGGTTACTTAACTCAAATCGGTGAAAATACTACTCCGCAACGCCTTTACCCCTCAAATTGGCCTCCACTTGTGTCAAATCTATCCAAAATAAGAATCACAACATCACAATATGCTAAGGGAACGAAGCCCAAGGAAAATAATCAATTAATACCAAAAATCTCGAAATTGCCAAAACCCGACCCCCGGGACCATATCTCAAAACTTGGTAAAAATTACATCAACGAAAATCTTATCCTTCCACGAGTCCATACATACCAAGAACACTGAAATCGGAGTTCAAATGACCCCTCAAATTCCCATTTTAAAGTCTCTTAATCTCAAGCCCTAATCCCCAATTTTTCTCCCTTGATCTCTACTAATACCATGATTAAACAATAGAAAAATGATCATGAACCCAAATAATGAAGCTTAGGGAACTTACCCAACTGATTCCCTTCGATCTTCCCTTGAAATCACTGCCCTAGCTCGCTTCTCGTCTTCAAAAATGGAGAACTTAGCAAAATTTCGCGAAGAAAACAATATATACCTTCTGACCCAGGGATTCCGCACCTGCGGCCCAGATTCCGCTTCTGTGGTACCGCATTTGTGGTCAATGAGCCGCTTCTGCGACTTTCACTTAATGGTCAAAAACCGTATCTGCGACCAATTAGTCGCACCTGCGCCATCGCAGGTGCGGTCAGCCAACCGCATTTGTGGCTCCTGCCCTTCTCCTCCTTGACTGCTTCTGCGGCCCTTCCTTGCATCTGCGATATCGCACCTGCGGTCCCCAATCTGCAGGTGCGGAAATACCAGAAGCAGAAAAATCTGCACCTTCAACAAAATCTCAAACTCTCCGTCAACCATCCGAAATCACCCCGAGGCCCGCGTGACCTCAACCAAAAATACCAACATATCCCAAAACTTTATTCAAACTTATACCAACCTTCAAAACACCTCAAACAACATCGAATCAACCAAAACACATCAGATGCAAGTCTAAGTTTCCAACTTCCGAATTCCGCTTTTGATAAAAAAAACCCAACCAAACCACGTCCAACTGACCCGAACTTTTGCACACACATTCCAAATGACACCATGGAACTACTGCAACTCTCGGAATTCCATTCTGACCCCTATATCAAAATCTCACCTACCAGTCAGAAATTGCCAAAATATCAACTTCGCCAATTCAAGCCTAAATCTACTCCGAACCTCCAAAACTCATTCCGATCAGGCTCCTACGTCCCAAATCACCTCCCGAAGCTATCCGAACCGTCGAAACTCACATCCGTACCCTCTAACACATATGTCAACATCCGGTTGAATTTTCCAACTTAAGCTTCCTCAAAAGAGACTAAGTGTCTCATACCTTACCAAATCCTTTCCGAACCCGAACCAATCAACCCGATCACATATAGAACCATTAGACAAAGCAATAAGAAGCAGAAATGGGGGAAACAAAGCGGTAACTCATAAGGCGACTGGCCGGGTCGCCACATCCTCCCCAACTTAAACAAACGTTCGTCCTCGAACGAGTCAAGAAATATACCTAAAGCCTCAAACAAGTGAGGACATCTACTCCGCGTCTCCCACTCGGTCTCCCAGGTAGCCTCCTCCATGGGCCGACCTCTCCGCTGCACTTTCACTAAAGCTATATCCTTTGACCTCAACTTTCAAACCTGACAACCCAAAATAGCTACTGGCTCCACATCATAAGTCAAATCATCATCCAACTGAACCATGGTGAAATCCAGAACATGAGACAGATCCCCAATATACTTCCGGAGCATAGAAACATGAAATACCGGATGCACACTCGACAAGCTAGGTGGCAAAGCAAGCTCATATGCCATCTCCCCAATCCTCCGAAGCACCTCAAAAGGCCCAATGAACCGAGGACTCAATTTACCCCTTTTCCCAAATCTCATAACACCCTTTATGGGCAAAACCTTCAACAGAACCTTCTCGCCAACCATGTAGGACACATCTCGAACCTTCCTATCAGCATAACTCTTCTGACTCGACTGTGATGTACGAAGCCTCTCCTGAATTACCTTCACCTTTTCTAAAGCATCCCACACCAAGTCTGTCCCCAATAGCCTAGTCTCACCGGGCTCGAACCAACCAACTGGAGATCTACATCGCCTCCCATACAAAGCCTCATATGGAGCCATCTGGATACTCGACTGGTAGCTGTTGTTATAAGCAAACTCTGCAAGCGGTAGAAACTGATCCCATGACCCTCCGAAATCAATGACATAAGCACGCAACATGTCCTCCAATATCTGAATAGTGCGGTCGAACTGCCCGTCCATCTGAGGGTGAAAGGTTGTGCTCAACTCCACATGAGTACCCAACTCTCGCTACACAGACCTCCAAAATTGCGAAGTAAACTGAGTGCCCCTATATGAAATGATGGAAACTGGGACACCATGCAAATGAAAAATCTCCCGGATATAGATCTCTGCCAACCGCTCTAAAGAATAGGCGGTACACATAGGAATAAAGTGCGCAGACTTGGTTAGCCGATCCATGATCACCCAAATAGCATTGAACTTTCTCAAAGTCCGTGGAAGTCCAACTTCAAAGTCCATAGTGATCGTCTACCACTTCTACTTGGGAATATCCATCTGCTGAAGCAAGCCACCCGGTCTCTGATGCTCATATTTCACCTGCTGATAATTGAGACACCGAGCTACAAATCCCACAATGTCTTTCTTCATTCTTCTCCACCAATAATGCTGCCTCAAATCCTGATGCATCTTCGCGGCACCCGACTGAATGGAATACGACGAGCTATGGGCCTCCTCCAGAATCAACTCCCGAAGCCCATCTACATTGGACACACATATCTGGCCCTGCATCCTCAACACCCTATCATCACCAATAGTCACATCTCTAGCATCATCATGCTGAACTCTGTCCTTAAGGACAAGCAAATGTGGATCATCATACTGGCGCTCTCTGATGCGATCATATAAGGAAGACCGAGAAACCACACAAGCCAACACCTGACTAGACTCCGAAATATCGAACCTCACGAACCGATTGGCCAAGGCCTAAACATCAACTGCAAGAGGTCTCTCCCCAGTTGGAATATATACCAAACTCTCCATACTCACCGCCTTTCGGCTCAAAGCATCGGCCACCATATTGGCCTTTCCCGGATGGTACAATATAGTGATATCATAATCCTTAAGCAGCTCCAACCACCTCCGCTGCCTCAAATTGAGATCCTTCTGTTTGAACAGGTGCTAGAGGCTATGATGATCAGTAAACACCTCACAACACACACCATACAAGTAATGCCTCCAAATCTTCAATGCGTGAACTATAACAACCAACTCCAAATAATGAACGGGGTAGTTCTCCTCATGGGGCTTCAACTGACGAGAAGCATAAGCAATAACTCTACCCTCCTGCGTCAATACACAACCAATACCAACTCTCGAAGCATCACAATACATAGTATATGAACCTGAAGCTAATGGCAAAACTAACACTGGAGCTGCAGTCAAGGCTGTCTTGAGCTTCTGAAAGCTCTCCTCACACTCATCCGACCATACAGATGAAGCACCCTTCTGAGTCAACTTGGTCAAGGGCAATGCGATAGACGAGAATTCTTGAACAAACCGGCGATAATAACTTGCCAAACTAAGAATGTTGCGAATCTCCATGGCTGAGGACGATTTGGGCCAACTCTGAACCGCCTCTATCTTCTTCGGATCAACTTGAATACCCTCGCTAGACACCACGTGCCCCAAAAAAGCCACTGAACTGAGCCAAAACTCACACTTGGAGAATTTTGCATAAAGCTTCTCCTCCCTCAATCTCTGCAACACAACTCTCGAATGCTCCGCGTGCTCCTCCTGACTTGCGAATACACCAGAATATCATCAATGAAGACTATGACAAACGAGTTGAGATAAGGCCAGAACACGCTGTTCATCAAATGCATGAATGTTGCTGGGGCATTGGTCAGCCCAAACGACATCACCAAGAACTCATAATGACCATAACGGTTCCTGAAAGCTGTCTTAAGAATATCTGAGTCCCTGATCTTCAACTGGTGATAACCCGAATAGAGATCAATCTTGGAGAACACTCTCGCTCCCTAAAGCTGGTCGAATAAATCATCAATGCGAGGCAAGGGATACTTGTTCTTCACTGTTACTTTGCTCAATTGCTTGTAATCACTGCACATCCTCATAGTGCCATCCTTCTTCTTAACAAATAGAACTGGCTCACCCCAAGGTGACACACTAGGCCGAATGAACCCTTTATCAAGGAGTTCCCGAAGCTTCTCCTTTAACTCTTTCAACTCTGATGGTGCCATACGATATGGCAGAATAGAAATGGGTTGAGTGCCCGGCACCAGGTCAATACCAAAATCAATATCCCTATCCGGTGGCATGCTCGGTAGGTCTGCAGGAAACACATTGGGAAAATCCCTCACAACTGGAACATAATCGATATTGGGAGTTTCAGCACCGACATCCCTCACAAAGGCTAGATATGAAAGACCTCCCTTCCCAACCATATCAAGCCTTCAAGAATGAGATCACTCTATTGGGAACATAATCAGTCAAACTTCGCCACTCGATCTGTGGCACACCTAGTATAGCCAATGTGACTATCTTGGCATGACAATCTAGAATAGCACGACATAGAGATAGCCAATCCATGCCCAAAATGACACCAAAATCCACCATACACAATAACAAAAGATCCACTTGAGTCTCCAAACCCCTAATAGTCACCACACATGACCGATACACACGGTCTACAATAATAGTATCGCCCACCGGAGTAGATACATGAACAAGTGAAATAAGAGACTCACGGGGCACATCCAAATAACGGGAAAAGTATGATGACACATAAGAAAAGGTGGAACCGGGATCAAATAATACAGAGGCATCTCTATGGTAGACTGAAACAATACCTGAAATCACGGCATCTGAAGCAGCAGCATCTGGCTACCTGGGAGGGCATAGAAACGAGCCTGACCACCACCTGATCGACCTCTCCCTCTAGGGCGACCCCTAGTTGACTGAATTCTACCCCTAGCTAGGTGGGTGGGTGGTGAAGTAACTGGAGCTGAAGTCGAGGGCTAACCCCTCTGCTGAGACGGACCATCATGAAGACGAGGATACTATCTCCTCATATGCCCAAACTCTCCACAGTCATTACAACTTCCCAGTGCTGGAGATGGGAACTGAAGGGAACCCCTAGCACCAAAATGACCAGTAGAAGGACCTGGTATGGAAGAACCCTAAACTGATGGAGCACGGGATGAACTCTAGGCTAGAAGGGCCCTGAGTGATGAATGGCCCTGATGAGAACTATGAGAACCATGACCCGATGATGCCCCACGATAACCTGTGTGAACCGACTGAGCCTGCCTGAACGAACGGCCTCTGCCCTGCTGGAACTAAACCCTCGAAGGAGCACTACTAAAACTACCAGATCATCGAGGCCTCTTGGCCTCCCTCTCCTCTCGCTCTTGGCAACGAACTGACTCAATCTCATAGGCGATGTCAACAACCTCCGCAAAAGTAGTACCTATCACCCTCTCCCTAGTCATGAGAATCCGAAGTTGATATGTGAGGCCATCAACAAACCTCCTGATCCTCTCTCGATCGGTGGGAACCAACCAGACCGCATGATGAGCTAACTTAGAGAACCACATCTCATACTACGTCACTGTCATCTCTCACTGACGCAACTGCTCGAACTGCCTGCGCAGCTCCTATCGGCGAGACTGTGGTACATACTTCTCCAGAAAGAGAATAGAGAACTGCTACCAGGTAATGGGCGCTACACCAACAGGCCTATGCCTCTCATACGCCTCCCACCAAGTGAAGGCAGCCCCAGAAAACCGAAAGGTAGTGAATGCTACACCACTGATCTCTAGAATACCCACTGTACGAAACATCCTTTGGCACATATCCAAGAAACCCTGGGCATCCTCTCCCTCTGCACCACTGAAAGTCGGAGGCTTGAGTCTACCAAACCTCTCTAATCGACATTGCTCATTGTCCGGCATAACTAGTGCCACATACTCCTGAGCTGGTGCAACTGGCTAGGCTGGAGGTGCCCCCAGTGTCTAGAGTCCCTACACAACCTGCTCTAGTATGCGAGCAACGGGAGTTTGGGTGCCTCCCCCGGCTTGAGAAGTAGCTGCGGCCGTAGTAACTGAGACCGCCTAAGCCAAACTGGTACACACTGATAAAATATGAGCTAAAGACTCCTGAAGGCCTGGAATCATATAGGCACAACTGGTACCTGGGCTGGTGCTGCTGTAGCGTTCACAACTAGGACCTGATCCTGAACTGGGGCAACTAGTGGATTTGCAGGTGCTGCCCTAGCTGCACTGCCCATACTAAGGCCTCGACCGCGTCCTCGACCTCTAGTGGCCCCAGCTAGTGGTACTGGTGGTCGTCCATCCTGCCCGGTAGCACGTGTCCTCACCATCTGTGAGAGAATGGAATAATAGAAGTTTAGTACTCGGGTCAACAGACTCGCACGACAAGAGTTTCAAAAATATAAAGTTTTTCCTAAAGGTTTTGCAGCCTCACGAGGATAAATACAGACATCTCCATACTGATCCGCGAGACTCTACCAAACCGGCTCATGACTCGCGAGGCCTATGTAACCTAAGCTCTAATACCAACTTGTCATGACCCCAAATACCCGGTCGTGATGGCGCCTATCACATTATTAGGCAATCCAACTCAAACATCGATCATAACCCTTTCTCTTTTAATAAATCATTTTCTAACACGGGTTTAAATACCAATTTTTCATAAGAAGTGATTAAACAACTAAAAATGTGCGGAATCAATAAAACATAAGACAACACAACCCAAAAATCTGGTGTCACGAGTCTAGAGCCTCTAAATACATAATTGACTGTCTAATACATCATAAGTCTAAAAATGCGGAAAAGAACAAGATATGAAGGAGGAAAGTAGGGTTGTGGATGCCATCTAGCTACCTTGCAATCTCCGGCAACCTCTGAAAATGTCGAGGACTCTTACTCCACCAATCAGGCATCTGGATCTACACACAAGGTGCAGGGAGTAACGTGAGTATGCCAACTCAGTAGGTAACTAAAGTTAATAAGGTCTGAAAGCAGTGACGAGCAGTTAAAAATCATATAAATGAATAAACAATAGGATAACAGATCAAACTCCACACTTTAAAACCGGTTTTGTCATAAAATAATCAATTTCAGTTTAAATACTTGAAATCGTATACTTAGCAATTCTTCAACAGAGGCTTATTTTAAAAGAAGATTGAAATCAGTGAAAATATCATAACTGGGCCCCTCGGGCAAGGTATCACTCAGAATATGGCCTCTCGGGCAGCTTCTCAGTCACTCGTGATTTAACTCTCGTCACTCAATACTCACTCTCAGCACATAGGCTCATTAATATCTCATAATAATAATAATAATCATAGAAGCCACTGAGACATGCAACCTGATCCATAATTTATAGTCGACTACACTCACTAGGGGTGTACAGACTCCGAAGGGGCTCCTACAACCCAAGCGTCATATAACTGCAGCGCACAGCCCGATCCAATATATATATATATCGCTGCGGCGTGCAGCCCGATCCATATAAGTATCGCTGCGGCGTGCAACCCGATCCATAGTATATATATGTATAAATCCTTACCAATAGGTTCTCAACCTCTCTCAGTCATTAACCTCACAGCCTCTCGGGCAAAATAGTAGAAATTAGGGAACTCAGTCCAAACAGTCCTCACATTTAAGAAGTAGATTGATAAAACCAGTTTTAAATAATAAACTGGTAAAAACATGACCGAGGATATGCTTTCAAACAAGTAGAGTGAGGAAAGACAGTAAAAATGCCCCTAAGGGTCTCAACAGGTCGGCACAAGGCCCTCAACATGGTATACAACCAATAATATAGTATAAATGACTAAAGTACGGAATATCATAAGGTTCCAAATCAAATACGCGGCTTAATAGTCGCTATGGGATGGACCAAGTCACCAATCCCTACCGGTGCACGCCCACACGCTCGTCACCTAGCATGTGCGCCACCACATTTATCAAAAACAATTCAAATATAGGGGTTTGTACCCTCAGTTCCAGATTTACAATGGTTACTTACCTCAAACCGGTGAAAATACTACTCTGCGATGCCTTTTCCCCTCGAATCAGCCTCCACTCGCGTTAAATCCATCCAAAATCAGAATCACGGCGTCACAATATGCTAAGGGAACGAAGCCCAAGTGAAAATAATCAATTAATACCAAAAATCTCCAAATTACCAAAACTCGACCCCCAGGACCACATCTCGAAACTTGGTAAAAATTACATCAACGGAAATCCTTATCCTTCCACGAGTCCATACATACCAAGAACACTGAAATCGGAGTCCAAATGACCCCTTAAATTTCCATTTTAAAGTCTCTTTTCTCAAGCCCTAATCCCTAATTTTTCTCCCTTAATCTCTACTAATACCATGATCAAACAATGGAAAAATGATCATAAACCCAAATAATGAACTTAGGGAACTTACCCAACTAATTCCCTTCGATCTTCCCTTGAAATCTCTGGCCTAGCTCGCTTCCCGTCTTCAAAAATGGAGAACATAGCAAAATTTCGCGAAGAAAAAAATATATACCTTCTGGCCCAGAGATTCCGCACCTGTGACTCAGATTCCGCTTTTGCAGTACCGCATTTGCAGTCAATGAGCCGCCTCTGCAGCTTTCACTTAATGGTCCAAAACCACATTTGTGACCAAGTAGTCGCACCTGCGCCATCGTAGGTGCGGGCAACCAACCGCATCTGTGGCTCCTGCCCTTCTCCTCCTTGACCGCTTCTGCGGGCCTTCCTCGCATCTGCGGCATCGCACCTGCAGTCCCCAATCCACAGGTGCGGAAATACCAGAAGCAGAAAAATCTACACCTTCAACAAAATCTCAAACTCTCCGTCAACAATCCAAAATTACCTCGAGGCCCCCGGGACCTCAACCAAAAACACCAACATATCCCAAAACCTTATTCAAACTTATACCAACTTGCAAAACACCTCAAACAACATCGAATCAACCAAAACACATCGGATTCAAGCCTAAGTTTCCAAAATCTTCTGAATTCCGCTTTTGATCAAAAACCCAATCAAACCACGTTCGAATGACTCGAAATTTTGCACACACATCCCAAATGACACCACAGAACTTCTACAACTCTCGGTATTCCATTCCGACCCCTATATCAATATCTCACCTACCAACCGAAAATCGCCAAAATATCAACTCCGCCAATATAAGCCTAAATCTACTCCGAACCTCCAAAACTCATTCCGATCACGCTCCTAAGTCCCAAATCACCTCCCGAAGCTATCCAAATCGTCGGAACTCACATCCGAACCCTTAAACACATAAGTCAACATCCGGTTGACTTTTCCAACTTAAACTTCCTCAAAAGAGACTAAGTGTCTCAAACATTACTAAATCCTTTCCGAACCCGAACCAATCAACCCGATCACATATAGAACCATTAGAAAAAGCAATAAGAAGCAAAAATGGGGGAAACAGAGCGGTAACTCATGAGGCGACTGGCCGGGTCGTCACATCAGGCATGTATAATAGTGATATGGGAGCTATATATAGTAGCAATTACTGATAATGAATGGTATTCATTTATGTTACAAGTTAAAAGTTTTAAAGATTTACATTTGATGCACTTATGGTATATGTACGGCCAAATGGGGTCAAGATGGTACATTATATTGTGTATTGTTAGCTGTTGAGCGATATTATTATTGTTGCCTGATGACGTCCAAATCCACTACTAAAAAGTAAATGGACTCGGTCGCATGCAATATAATTTACCCAACTATGAGTCGGGGTTGAATCCTACAGAGAACAATATGTAGGCGATTAGGAATGTAAGAGAATTATCACTTATCGCGCAATGCCAAACACTAATAATTGATTTGAGAAAATGTTTTATACCTAAATGCGAAAATGTAAACTAACCTAGAAAGCAAGTAAAATGATCAATGGCTACAAGTATGGATGCATCGGGAATTACACTCAAGTAACGATCCAATGTATTTCACGATTTTACAAGTATGAGCGAGTTTATGTTAATTAGCCACAGATAATAATTCTTAATTAGCTTCTTCCGAAGACTAACAAGACTTCCTAATTGAATTATCCCTAAAACAATTAAGAGATTAAGCACACCCGGAATGGCTATAAGTAGTTCAATCCTATCCCTAGGTAGAATCTATAAAATGAGGGTTAAAACCTCAAGTTCTTGTTAATTAATCTTTCCCAACCCCAAATTATCTTTTCCAAAATTAATTCGGAGTTAATGGGCGAGTCCTAGGGTTAGCTAATCCCTTTGGAAACATTAAAGAACAAGAATAATTAAAGAAACAACAACTCACTTCATAAAAGGATAAAAATCATTCAATACATAAGCACAACAAGGTATTTAATCCACACTTTAACTATGAATATTTCCATAAACAAGATTCAAGTGTTGGAAATAAATACTACACACTTAGATATACAATACAAAGCAAGGAAATGAAGAAATAAACATAACTGGGTAAGAAATCCTTAACCACAAGCTTGAAATCTTCAAAACCCAAGTGTATGTGCAATGCCCTAGTTTCCAACCTTGTTCTCTCAAGCCCTGAGAACTGAAAATATGCCAAAGATTAGCCTAAGATTTTGCTAGGTCGAGTATTTGTGGATTTGGAAATGAGAACATGTGAAATGCCTAATTTGCCCAGATCAGATGCCCGTTTACCACACCTGCGGAAGAATCCTCGCAGGTGCAGCTCCGCAGATGCGGAGATCCCATTGCAAAAGCGATTTGCCTGCTAAAACTCTGTTACCGCAGATGCGGTTCACCAGGCACAGATGCGCCACCGCAGAAGCGGTAATCTAACCACATATGCAATTCCTTTCAATCTCAGACAACTTCACAGATGCAGAACTTTTCACGCAGAAGCGGGGTCGCTTCTGCGACCATCCTTTCGCAAATGCGGAATCACTGGGGAGTTTTTAGATGTTTTCATCCTTTTTTGCTCAATTACACTCCAATTGAATTAAAATCACTCCATGGCATAATTTACCTGAAAATATAATAATACACACCATAAACAACCTCATATTATAGTTAAAGGACATAAAAGCTAAAGAAAAGAGACTACAATGAGTGGTAAAATCACCATTCATCAACACCCCCAACTTAAAGCTTTTGCTTGTCCTCAAGCAAATCAAAACCAACAATTCAATAAGGATTTACCATTTAAAGCACAAGTGGTATTGCTATTATTTACAAATCACATTCTCCAATTAAGCACCATACTTATGGATTTGGTTGGTACTAATAATTAGGTTCAAGTATGTGTATCTTTCTCGAATGACTCCCTCATTTAAAAACCACTTCAAGAATGTGCAAGGGAGTTTCAAAATAATCAAGTGACAAGAATAAGCCTCAAGAAGTAACTCAAAAGCACTAGTTCACTACATATGCTCAACTTACCTAATTTCACCAATCCTTCCTAATTCATGTGCCCTCACAAGAAAGAAAGTCCCAAAATCACTATATTTACAATACAACATAAGGGACAAATTTACAAAGACACTCTCTCTCACAAAGAATTTCAAGTGTTACAACATCTCATACCATAAGCTTGACCTTATTTTTATTCATCGCCTAATCAAGAACATTTGGTTGAAGATCCCATAAGGACTTTTTAAGCTTGTAATGTAGGTTTAGGAAAGGGTCGGATAAGCATTTGGATACAAGTGACTTCACCCTCCTTGAATACTACTCACATTTGTCTTTCTTTTTGCACTTTGTTTCTTTTTAAACCACTTAGCCTCATTGGCATCTAGTTACCAACATAGAACCACCTTACATACCTCTCTAATTTTCTTCAAGGCTCCTTATTTATATACATACATATATTTCTCTTTTTTTATATACATATTTTTCTTTTGGAGCTTGAATAATTTAATATGAACACTTTGAGGTATATGTTCCTACACTCAATGTACAACCTTACCAATTTCCACTTTGACACCACACCCCCAACTTGGGCTTTTCACCTCATTCTCAATGTTCAAGGAGGGGCAGGTTCAAAAGAGGGAATTATTTTATAAAAGGAGAAAGGTTTGTAATGAGGTGGCCAAAGAAAAGGTTAAAGGCTCAAATAGGGTACTAGTGATATTATTTATACAATGGTAGGCTTGAAAGGCTAAAGAGGTTTTGCAAATAACACAAAGAATGCCTAAGATCATCCCTCCAACCAAACATACTATCATTGGCGTTGAAAGACCAACCGAGCAAGTTCTAGATGATAGAACTAAATACAAGATTTATTTGTACAAACACTAACACACATGACACATGAATTAATCAAGATGGATCAATTTAATTTTCTAATAAGAGCATCTAGAGCAATATTATTTAAACTAGTGGGCAAAGAGTTACTAAAAGAGCCAAAAAAATTTCACAAAAATTATTCATCACCATGCAACTTACTTATTTTAGTTCAAACTAAAATTCGGAGGGGTATTCTTAATTCACATTTCACATACAAGAGACTAATTTTATTAGTACCAAATAACTCAAAAGTCTCCTCCTAGCAAAACAAGACTAATTCCCTTAAGAAAGTTGTCACACCATCTATCATAGGGAAAAATCACCCGGTTCACTTCAAAAATGTTCCTTGGGAAAGAACTGTAGCATGAAGAAAACCCAAGGAAATAATAATTAAAAAAAACTCAAAGAACAAAACTACTAAAAAGGATGCTAAAATAAAAGCGACTAATACAAATAACAACAAGCTACTAAATAAATAAATAAATAAATAACGAAAGAAAGCTAAAAATAGACTAATCACAACAAGCTCAACAAGAGAACCTGCTACACAAAATAGCTCGGCAAGGGCACACAATATCCATAACAACACAATAAGCCCGCCAAGGGCACACCATATCCATAGAAATAATATAAGCCCGACAAGGGCATACAATATCGTAACATGAATACAGTATACTCTTACAGCCACCCCTAACTAAAAATATTGCAGTGTCCTCACTGCACAATATCAAATATAAAGCACAAATAGTTTGAGGGTCTTCTTGAGGTCTGCATCAGACGAGCAGACTCTGGGAGGACGGCTGATCAATGCTGTGCTGAACTCGTGGCCTCATCATTGTCATCACCATCACCATCACCAACAGCTTCTAACATGAAGGAATACTCCTCGCTATTATCTTTGTCCCCCACAGGTATCTTCTTGCCTGACTGCCCCCACTTGAAGATGGCCGTTATGCCTCTCCACATTCTTATCATGAACTTTCTCTTCTTCTTGTTCCTCTCCTTCTCCTTCTTGAAGTCTAATTGGAGATCTGCATGCGCCTTGGCCAAGTTGCCGTAGGCTGTCTCAAGTATCACTAATGCTGCCATCTTCTTATGAGACTCTTTCTGACTCTTCTATGCATCTAAGTAACTCTTCATTTCTTCCCTGGAGAAGTACGATAGCCCAGGCTGGGAGGATGAAGGCCCACTCGGAAGCTGTGACACTAACTCTCGGATGGATGCCAGCTCGGAGTTTAGCACCCTAAATGGTCCCTCAGGTGAAGCTGCCTGTGAAGATGACTCTGAACCAGCAGCTGTGGTGGTGACCTTCCTTTTCTTGCTTTTGACTGCACTACCCTCTCCTGTCACTCTCAGTGGATGAAAATGTTTACTAGCTGGTAACCATCGATCGGTGCTATGCACCTCAACCTCTGCTCTCGTGCATAGCTGTGTGATCAATGAAAGGAACATCATCCCTGCGTCCTTGTCCCGCAAATACTCCCTCATATCCCCCAGGATATAGTAACCGACATTCACAGGAATGTCGTCCAGGAGGCATGCAATGTTCAATGCCCTGGTGTAGGAGACATCTAAGACATTTCCACAAGGAGACACCCTATTGCATAGGACGTACAACCACATTTTTGCTTCAACTGTGAAGTCAATTGACCTCAAACCTTTTCTCCTATTTCCCCATTTGGCTCTCATGCTTGGAGGGTAGAGTTTGGAGACCAACTATCATATGGGGGCTTGTTCTAGATAGGTTATAGTTTTTGGATAATCCTAATTATAGGGAAAACTCTGCCAAATTTTTTAAGAATTTGTAAAGATAGCCAAATTTTGAGGGCCATAAGTAAGTTGTGATTTTGTAAAGAAAATATAAGACCCATGTAGTTATAAGTTCCTATTCATAATGGTTGGAGTTAAAAGGATGGTAAATCTATTCTTAGAAGTGACTTGTAAAATATTCGAGGACAAATGTTCTTAAGTGGGGGAGAATGTAGCCCCCCCAAATTTTTTGAAGTACTTAAGCACTATTAAGAAAGTTGATGTGCGATAATTATATTATTTTATGTGCAGACAATGACTGTTAATATGATTGATATCTATTGGATATAATAATAACTGTACGAGACATATTATAAGTGACGTCGGGTTTAAGGATAGCCCGAATAGAATGCCCCTCAGGTATAAACTCCCTCACATTAGCGATAGTACCATAATCTCATACTTGGTTTCAATCTTTAATCAATCAAGTGACTGCATGCCATACTTATGCAATATTCCCGTGGGATACGCTCCCACGACCTTCCGCACCAGGTAACAAGTCTGCAAATCCATACCACCGGCAGTACCAATATTGTAAAGCAAATCAAGAATCCGCAAATCAGTACACAAAACCTCTTACACATGACATCGATTTTAGGTGGTGCTAAAGACAATACCAACTTACTCTTAAACATCTGAATTCTTTCCTACTTATCTGAGCTCGTGACATTCTTGTCTATACCGAACCGCAACCTCGATCCTCAACTTCCGATTCCCATACCGCTCACTGCACCTAGCATGCCAATATGCGAGAGTACAAGAATTCCATCATAACTCTAGAACCACTAATAGAATAAACACTCCATCATAAAGAAACCTTTCACTTAACTTATTTAAGGAGAGTCATTACAACATGCGACTGAATTCCCATAACTGTAGAAAATACAATCCTCAGGTAGTGGTATAAACTATCATTACTCTTCCGGGATCCATCTACACATAACATGCCATGATAATCGAATACCTCCAAATAAATCAAATTACGGCGGGCATCAAGCCTCGCACGTACCGCCACAAATCACCTGCATAACTTATCACGCTGAAGGAACTAATCACTGCCACCATTATGCCAATTCAAGCATTGCTAACCGATCCGACCTCTTCTATTTTACTCTGGACTTGCCTTAGAAATAATAATAGCTCCATTCAAAATATAACGAACTCAATCTGCATTTATCCTAAGTGACCCCATTTTACGAGATCACATTGGCTCTAAACCCACGAACTAACTCATACCCTCCTTATGCGCACATTCGCATCTTCAACTGGTACACCCATTCTGACAATTCCTCTACGAATCCGAAGTTATTTTCTCCCAATTCCTACAATGCTACACCGTATACCTATGATAACATAGAACACTCCAAGCCCCTTTCATGATCCACTATAAAAGCCCGATACTTAACCATACCATGGACTCAAAATCCTTAGGCACCACATTTAAAATTTTGAACCCACTAGGACCATTGTTGAGAATCACCCACTCCGACTTGTTCCTGAATATAATTAAACTCTAAGGCCCTGCTAGCACATGAACACCCTCTCAAAAAAGCAACCGGCTGCATTCCTTTTCTTGTACATCACATCCACATGAAGCATAGAGCCTGAGTCTCCCCAAAACCTAAATATGCAATTTGTTCTATATTTGTATATTTTTGCTTGTGCTTGCATGTTTTGCTTTTTGTCCTTTTTATTGTTGTCGCCTTCTAGATGACCGTAGCCTTTGAGCCGAATAGTCGGACCTCTATACCCTCCTTTCTAGGGAAATGTCCTCAGTCAAATTTAGCTGCTCCATGTCCCACCAAATAACCTCTCTCCAAGACTTCTTAGGCCTACCTCTACCCCTCCTGATATCCGCTGAGGCTAATCTCTCGTACCTTCTAATTGGGGCTTCTACCCTTCTCCTCTTAGCATGCCTGAACCATCTGAACATTGCCTCCCGCATCTTATCCTCTATAGGGAGCACTCCCACCTTATCCCGAATAACTTTATACCTAATCTTATCCAACCTAGTATGCCCACACATCATTCTTATATCCTCATCTCAACTACAACTATATTTTAGACATGAGAGTTCTTGACATGCCAACACTCAGATCCATACAACATAGTTGGTCTAGCTAGTACCTTGTAGAACTTACCTTTAAGTCTCAATGACACATTTTTATCACACAAGACATTGGAAGCGACCCTCCACTTCATCCATCCTGCTCCGATATGCTGCATGATATCCTCATCAATCTCCCCATAATCTTGTATTATAGATCCTACCACAATCTAGTTGAGAGTATTAGCTCGAGCCAATCTGAAGATCCTCCCTTTTATTTAATCTAGTAAGCCTTAGAGCCAAATTCCAACATCTAAAAGTATCTACCAGGTATGTTTCCAACATACGAACACCGTATCAATCACTACACACTATACCAAATATGATTTTATACCCTTACTAAATTCACACCATGCACCACATAATTTACATGAGCATAATAACACCCTCTACCAAAATTTCTGTAGATCTCTAGGAGTTTAACATTCGAGGACAAATATTTCTGGGGGGGGGAGAATATTGTTACACCCTGTGCGTCCCAAGGCGACGTATAATGAATACGAGACTTGTTTGTCATGATTTAAATGATTTTAAAGTCATAATATAACTATATATGATGTTTGAATAGAAAATATAATGTTTGGGAAAAATCGGGTTTAAGTTGTGGAAAAACCGACTAAGGATTTGCCTTGTAACAAAGCTTTTTGAGAAATAAATTTTGTGTGCTATATAAAGTATTTTTTGGACATATTATATACCATATGGAAGGTATTAGAATAGAGTTTCCAATGCACTTAACTGTTTGTTCATACGACATCTGGATAAAAGATATAAGCGTCGGAAGATGGGCCAATGCGATGGTGCCAAGCTAGCACCTCTTTGAATTTTCAAAAGTTGATATATAGGTCTTAACTCATCTCTCTCTTCATCGTTACATAGAACCCGACCATGGAACACCATAAAACCTATCCTTGAGCACTCTAATAGGGTTTCAAAGAATACTAACATCCTGGGTACGAAATCGAGAAGCGATAACATTAGAACGATCCCTACGACGTAAGTATCATTATATCGCCTCTATTTTTTCTTTGTAGTTTGATTTTTGGAAGGTGCTACATAGTCTAATTTCTGTATTTAAGTGTATAAATATCAAGGAATGTTGATAAATTTATTTCCTAATAGTTATAACTCACGAGATGGTGATCGGAAGCCGTGAGTTCAATTTTTTTCCACTTTTAGTGGATTGTTTTGTAGTCCCCTCATATTGGACTATCGTGCTGCTGATTTATGGAGTTTGGAAGGATAAAAGGGCGTGGAGAAATGCCATATGTGGTAGGGTAGTAAGTTGGTTGCTCGTCGTTGCTGTTTCAGGCTAATTGATAACTTGTTGATTGGGTGTGTTATGGTATATTTAGGGTTTTTGTTGTATTGAAGGTCCCGAATTGTATCTCACCTATAGTAGGTTTGAGGGAGCAGTAAAATCAGGGGAAATGCTGCATGTTTTATTTTAGAATCGAGTTATCTTTTGAGATACGTAATATACTAGCGCTATCTAAGTCGTACATGTATTTCTTTGTGTGCTAGTTATCATAAGCTTGTTGTTGAGTTGCATTGACGACTTAAGGTATGTTAAGGCTATCACTTCTTTGTAACGATCCGATCGTTCGTTTTGAGCATTTACACTTCGCTCGCAAGATATCGGGCATGACTAGCCCCGTATGATGTATTATGACTTATATAAATCGCTGGTTTTGGATTTTAGGATAATGAGATTAGATATGGAAGAATGATTCTCAGCTTGAAGCTTTAAATTTGAAAGGTTTGACCCAGTCTTGGCTTTTTAGTATTCGATCCCGGATTTAAATTTTTATGATTTGGTTAGCTCCGTTGGGTGATTATGGACTTAGGAGCGCATCCGAAATGTGATTTGGAAGTCCGTGGTAGATTTAGGCTTGAATTGGGAAAATTGAAAATTTGGCATTTCCGGTCGGCATTGGAAATCTTGATATCGGAGTCGGGATGGAATTCTGGAAATTGGAGTAGGTCCATAGTGTCAATTGTGATATGTGTGCAAAATTTCAGGTCATTTGGATGAGGTTTGATAGGCTTTGGCATCATTTGCGGAGTTCGGAAGTTTTGGAACCCTTAGGCTTAAATCCGAGTGTGATTTGAAGTTTTGATATTGCTTTGAGTGTTCTGCAGGTTAGAATAAGTTTGAATGGTGATATGTGACTTGATGACATGTTTGGTTGAGGTCCCGAGGCCCTCGGGATGGATTTGGGTGGTTAACAAAAGGTTTGGTCTTGAATTGTAGCTGCAGATTTTGCTGCTTCTATTGTTTCATCACCTGCGGAGTGAGGACCGCAGGTGCGATGATCGCAGAATCGGGAAGCAACTGCAGATGCGGAGTTTGTCGCAGGAGCGGAGGGATTGAACCACACATGCGAGCCCGCAGGTGTGGAAGCTGGTGACTTAAGTTAAACCCGCAGATGTGGTTATTTTTACCGCAGCAGCGGCCCGCAGGTGCGTGAAATGGGCTGCAGGTGCGAAAGTGCTGGGCAGAATGTATCAAAAGGCCCCTTCGCTATTTTCAGCCATTCTTTCACCATTTTGTGCGATTTTGGAGCTTGAACCCGAGAATTCAAGGAGGAATTGAGGGGTTTCAATGAGGCAAGTTGCTTGGACTTTGTATTTGGTGTTTGCGATGAATTATCCACTACTTAACCATGAAACTAGTAGGGAATTTGGGGGTGAAATTGAAGGTTAGGGATTGAGTATTGGAGAGATTTGATTGAGGATTTGAGGGGTCATTTGAGGTCCTATTTTGATGATTTTGGTATGTATTGACTCGTGAAGGGATGAGGATTCTAGTGTTGTGATATTTATCAGATTTCGAGACATGGGCTCGGGGGTCGGGTTTGGCCAATTTCGGGACTTTTGAGTTAATTTGATTATTTTCTCTTGGACTTTATTCCTTTAGCGTGTATTAATGATGTGATACTTATTTTGGTTAGATTTGGAGCATTTGGAGGACGAGTCGAGAGGCAAAGGCATCACAAGTTAGAGGTTGGTCCAGTTTGAGGTAAGTAATGACTGTAAATCTTGTCCCGAGGGAATGAAACCTCGGAGTTCACATCGTTTCACTACTTTAAGGTGACGCACACGCTAGATGACGAGCGTGGGGGCATGCACCGTTGGAGATTGTGACTTGGTCCTCCTGTACGACTATTAATTCGCATATTTGACTGAAAACTATTTGATACTATTGTGCTTTGGAAAGTATTACTATGTTTTGGGCTGAATGCCATATTTGGGCCTCATGCCAAGCTTTTTGGACCTTTAGGGGCTTTTTACTACTATTCCTCACTATTTTGATTTAATATCTGTACTCAGTCATGCCATATTTTACTGATTTCATAATTAAGCTTTACTTACTCTATTTTGATACTATAAATGATATTTTGGGCTGAGCACCCTGTTTTACTGTTAGCCCGAGTGGCTTGAGAGGTTTTTGGCTAAGTGAGGCTGAGGGCATGTGTTGTGAGGATATCATGGGAACGTGCTGCACGCCGCAACATGTTGTACTGATTTGTGATATATGAGAGGCCGAGAGCCTGATTTATTATGCCACGAGATGGCCTGTTATAACGCTTGGGCTGTAGGCACCCCTCCAGAGTCTGAACACCCCCAGTGAGCGCGGGTACCTTGAGTGAGTGATGTGATGTTACCCGATGAGCTGATCTTGATTCATGTTGTGCCCGAAGGGCTGATTACGAGTGACTGTAAGGTAGCCCGAGGGGCTGGTTCTGATTGATGTTATGCCCGAGGGGCTATTTATGACTTTCATCATTTTTATTTTAAACTTCATTGAATCTTTGTTGAAATTGTTGGAAAGATATTTTTCAAAGGATTTTAACTAAAATTGGATTTTTAACGGGACGACTTGATTTATATACTATTTTGGAAACATCCTATACTTAATGTGGTGTTATGACATGGATTATGTGTTTTCTTACTGCTCAATCTTTATTTACTTTATTACTTATTGATTTGGCGTACTCACAATACTCCCTGCACCTTGTGTGTAGATACGGGTATTTCTGAACTCGGTAGCGAGTATTGATTACTCAGTGGCAGGTCCATCGGAGTTAGCAAGGTAGCTGCCTGGCGTTCGCAGCCTTGCTCTTCTCCCTCTCATCTTCCTTAGACTGTTTTAGTATTTTCCAGAATATGGTAGTCTTCATTGTGTTCAGACCTTAGTAGATACTCGTGACTTGTGACACCCCAATGTTGGGCTTGTGTTTTCTTTCTGCTCTTGTTATTTAGACTCATGTTATGGGATTTTATTTGGTAAATAGTTTAAAACATTCCTTTTATGAAATATTGGTTTGATTTGGGATTGTGTCGTCTGGCCTAGTTTCACGATAGGCGCCATCACGATCGGGTCGGTTTTGGGGTCGTGACATTCTTTCCTTTTGGCATGATCCATATGATACAATGAAACGCGCAAGCACACAACTTTCATAAATGATTCTATTCGTAGAAGTATTAGGGCTGCCTATATTGTGGATTCCCCATATGTCCTACTATCATATCGTTTGTTCATGGGTCTATGACATTCCGAGAGATCTTATTGACTTACTTCATTATGCGTTGCATCCAATTATACATGTATACTGGCCCATGACCAGATGGCGTCATATACGCATATAGTATATGTATATGGGGTATGGGGAAATATTATGTCATTATATATGCACCACCACCTGATCGGCTGGTATACGCTTATGATTTCGCCCACAGAGGCTGAGATGATATGATGGGATGCCCTCAGAGGCTTGATAATGTTATGTATGTATATACCTATGCATGATATGACATTTATAAGCATATGCATGACATTATAAATGTTTCATGATTCACAGAGCTATTTAGACTTACAGGTTGAGTCCTTTATTCCATGTTTCTTTCATGTCTATTATATATAAATTTTTATGCCTTACATACTCGGTATATTATTCGTACAGACGACCCTATTGTCTAGGAGCCTGAATTTCATGCCTGCATATGAAGGTAGACAGGCTGAGTGTCCCCCATCTTAGGATCCTTGCTCAGCGAGAGTTGGTGTGCTCCATTTGATCTGGGGTTGTTATTGAGTTTTGGCATGATACTTTTGTAAACATATAGGTATGACGGGGCCTAGTCTCATCCTTTATGCAGTTGTACACTCTGTTAGAGGTCTATAGATAGTCATATATAGTTAGATAGTAGGTGTGCTCCATTTGATCTGGAGTTGTTATTGAGGGTCTATATATATATATATATATTTTTTTTTTTTCTTTTGGGCATGTTTTCCCACGTATGTTGTTCATATGAATCAGTAGTTTATTTCGAAAAGTTATGTGCGACCTAAACTTATTTTATGTTTATATCTTAGACATATGCTTAGGAGTGTTCGATACGTAGAACTCAGGAACTCGTCACGGCCCATCGGTTTGGGTCGTGACACGACCTTCTCATTGCAAATGCGATAGAACCAGCACACAAAATTCTAACAAAACAATTTGAAACTCATCTGAACCCTCGGGGCTCCACACCAAACATCCACATAAGTCTAAAATCTTCATACGAACTCTCTCGCGTGATCAAAATATCAAAATAACATCTAGAACCACGAATTGGACATCGAAACACATGAAAATCACAATGAAATTCAGGAATTGTGAGAAAACAAACACGCATTCGATTCTTATCAAACCAACTTAGAATGACACCAAAATTTTGCAGACAAGTCACTAATGACAAAACAGACCTATTTCAAGTCCCAAAACCAAAATCTGAACCCGATAGCCATAACATCAAACCACGGTCAAACTTAGGAAAATTCTAAACTGTCAAATTGCATTTTTTTTTCAAATAGGGCCAAAACCTTCTAGAAACCTCCAAATGCATATATTGGCATATGCCTTAGTTTAAAATTACCATCTAGACCAACCAGAACTATCAAAACTCCGATCTGAAGTCAAATACACAAAAGTTAAACTTGGTCAACTATTTCAACTTCATGCTTCTCAAGTCAGAATCATCCTTCTAAATCAATCTCGACCCACTAGAAAACCAAAATAGATAATTCCAGCAAGTCGTAATACACTAGACGAAGCTACTTGTGACCTCAAACTGCCGAACTAAATGCAATTGCTCAAAACACCTGGCCGGGTCGTTACACTATTATGTTTATATAAACTGTTAGAATATTTTCTCAAATTAATCATAGTTAAGTGAATTGTACTTATGTAAGACAAAGAGCCATGATGTGATTTTTATTGGGATCAGGTTGCGCGCCACAACAGATTGATATTTGGTTATTACATATCATCTTTAATTGCAATTTCCTTGACTGTTTACCTAATTTACTTACATACCTTCCTTATATGCTGGATTGCCAACCAAGGAAACCACTTTAAAAAAGAATTATGAGCGCCAAGGTGGTTCTATCTGTGGTTTCCTAATTTGATCAGATATCGGTTCTATACTTATTGTAAATTTATGAACTTGTACAAGTGACTGGTGAGTATCATTTATAATTCTTGCTATTATTACCTTGCTGAGGTTAGTTATGATACTTATTAAGTACATGAGTCGATTGTACTCATACTATAGTTCTGCACCTCACGTGCAGATCCTGGAGTTAGGATGCTGTGGATGATAGGAGCTGGTGCTGAAGACGTACCTGCGCTCCGGATATGGCTACCATTTATCCTTGGTAGCTTTAGATTTGAATTCTTTTTATGTATATTCCAAACAATTATTGTATTACTTCATGTCAGCTTTGTAAATCTAAGTCTTAGTGGCTCGTGACTTTTACTACCATCCATTGGGTTATTGTATAAAGTTTCAATCGTTTCATTTATTTATCCCTTATTATTCTCAATTAAATTGTGCTGACTATTTGTTGGCTTACCTAGCAGGTTGGGTTAAAAGCCATCATGACTTGTGTATTTTGGGCCATGACAAGTTGGTATCGGAGCTCTAGGTTCATAGGTTTTACGAGTCATGATCAAGTGTATAGTAGAGTGTTGAGGATCGATATGATGACGTCCATACCTATCTTCGAGAGGCTACTGGGCATCTAGGATAAACTTCCTGTCTTTTTTTCCTTATTATGCGACATTGATTCAGCTTGTAGCGTATCTCTTTGAATTCCTTCCACTCACTCATATGTTATGTGAGTGCACGATATAATATGTGCATCGACAACTTGTGATTCCATGGATGAGGTGCGAGATGTGTTTTATGTGTTTTGGTGATGGGCCCGTCTGGAGGACTTGAGGCCAAGTTTAGACCACAGCTTGGGCTCGGTAGTTTCAATAGTGTAAGTATGTGCTTTTGGACTTATATGGCTGGTAGTGTCCCTAGGAGTGGGATTTATATCTTGGTGAGTGGTTAGATGGTTATATGATGAGTATGGTGTGACTGCAGAATGTGTTCAAATGGCTTGGATGCGACGAGAAGAGTTTTCTTAGGACGTGAAAAGGACTATTAGGTGCTTGATTTCTGTCTTGATGTGCTATACATTCCTGAGTTATGAGTGTGTTAGGGACCTTTCAGTTATTTGTTTGTAGAGTGAAGTGTATCCTTATGTCTTGTTGATGAGTTTAGGCTCGGAAGATTTAGCGATTGCTTAGTGGTTGTGACCATGGTAGTGTGTAGACTGATGCTGGTTTGAGGTTAAGCAGGCGAGTTATCGCATGTGGGGTAGTTTATGGATGTGTGATTCTGGTGATGTTTTTATGGAGAGTTTCTTTCTACTAATGGGTTATATGTGATGCAATTGGAGTTTGGATCACTTGAGGAAGATGTCTTGATTGTTACAAGGATGAATGTGAGCTTTGGAGATTCTTTGAAGAATTTCATGATTTGCTCTACATGAGCTTGTGAAAGATTTAGTTGAATTACAATGCGAGATTATGGTAGTTGTGGAGTAAGTAAATTGGAGAATTATCAAATGTTGAGTTTTATGGCTTCGAGCCAAGTGGGGGAGTATGCTATAGACAATCAGATTGCATGGTTGTGTGTTTTGTTGGTTTCTGTTTGAGGCATATTTGTGGATCAGTTATAATCTGTAGAGGTTGGTTTGGAGGATAACTTGAGCAAGGATATTTCTTGATATATGATGTATTACACTTTATGGGCATATTGGAAATCTTAAAATGGGTTGGGTTACTATTCGTTGTGGATGTAATGTGCTAAGAAAAGGGAGTCACTCGGTTGCGTTAAGTGGGGTTACATCTTAGGGTGTTGGTGTGTTAATGGGGCACATGTGGTTCAGCCCGTTTGGTGGTATATAAGAGATTTCGACAGAGTGGATGACTCTCGAAAAGTTCTAATGAGTTTATGATTCATATGTGCTATTTGAGGAATTTCCATATTGCGAAAATGGCTAAGATCTACGTTTTACATTGGATGGTGTTGAGACTCGCGGTATTTTTATCATTATAGATTCTGTATTTCAGTATTAGAAAGGTAAAAGAAACAATTTTAGATTCACATAAGGTCTCTTCAGAGTGGGTATCTTAGATACGGTGTTTTTGAAGGCTTAAGAGGGAGTATAGTGGCTTATGAGCTTTAGGACGATGTGGTTTAATGATACGACCACTTGTGGTGAGCTTTTGTTAAGGATCGTAGTATACTAGAAAATAGAAGTGTTAACTTGAAGGCAATTCAGAAAGAACTCGGAGAAATAGGATAGCTTGGTAGTAAGTTGGATCAACATGGTAATGGATATGATCGGTTCTTTTGGTTCTTATGATGTGGTGAGGCTTTACAGGTACTTTGTGGCAATAGTCTTGGCTTGGCGACCTGCGTGACTTGGTTGAGTTAGAATAATTCAGTTCTGATGGCTTGGTTATGTGCTAATGGGTTTGGTAGAGTTCTCGATGATTTCTACCACAACTTGAGTTGGATGTCCTCTACAGGCATGGGGTGTTTGTTGCATGTTATGATTTTCTCCTGGATGTGATCAAGTGGAAGGTTTCTAGGTGATTGAGTATGTATCCTACTTGTGACTCAGAGTAGACAATGGGATTCTTATGCTTCCATATGATGGTATGTTAGAGGCAATACGTCGTGTGGGATTAAGATTTGCATGTGCCAATTTACTGTTCAGTTTTGAAAGGAAGGTCATGAGTTATAGACAATATGGACAGTTTCATATATTTAGAAGAATGCTGGCACTATCTGGTATCACTTGAGAAGAGTGCACATTTTAGAAGGCACCTTGTGTTTTGACTTGCGGATACTTCATTTGTATTGTAGTACTCATCTGGTTGATCGATTGCTGATGTTCATAATATTTCTATGTGGCACGGAAGAATTATAGAAGTATTTCTCATCAGATGATTGCGTATGAGGGAAGTGTTAGTCATTTTAGTGGTGGAGCTGGAATCAAATATTGTGATTCGTGTATTCTAGGGATTTGGAGACTAGGAGGGTTCTTAAAGGCAGATTGTTCCTTGGTTGCGGACTATGAAGGTATAGCCAAAGTTAGACAGCTAATAGAATATGTTATGGTGGACTTTTAGAGGGTTATTAATCTATTTTTGATGGATAGAGTTGATTTGGGGGCCTATTGGTAGGCCTAATAAGGATGTGTATTTTATACTAGGTCGAATTTGTTTACTCAGCACAACTATTGTGAATGATGTGTCATCAGTTAGAGTTGATCTTATTCGTGTCTGTTGGGTTTCAGGTATTGCTCTTCGATGCTGCAATGGGTTGTGAGGTTGTTGACTATTTACACACTATGATGCATTTTGTTTGGCCTTGTGTCAAAATTGGAGCGAGACGGTTCTTGGGGTGTTGAACAGTTGATTGCGCCTTGGTTATGGTCGTCTAGTTTTCAACATATTGTGCTATCCGTTCCTCCGTGATTATGGTCATGCACTTCGCATGGTTGTTGTTAATCTCCAAATGGTTGTTCATTTTGAGCATTATGACTCGAGGTATTTCATGTGGACTGGTGTTTGGATTTGGTCACACACTGTAGTGGTGTTATGTTGGGATATGATCCTTCGGGTAGATTTTGTGTGTTTTGGTTTTCCATTGTGTGATATATTCATAACATTGTGCTTATGGTGGTACCTATTAAGATTGTGGAACAATTCTCTCATTTGAATCTCTTTCCATTTTTGGGTACATTTAAGTTGTTGCTTATTGGTGCACGGATTGCATGATATGTGGCTCTAGGTGATATTGGTGTGGCCTGTCAATCGAGCAGCTTGTACGAAATGAGATAAGGTTATTGAATCTGGAATGAGCATTATCAGGATTGAGTAAGGTATGTTTGGAGATGTGATAATGTTACTAGTCAGCTTAGAATTTAGGCTATGGTTCTTGTTGGGCGAGAGATCTCTATGACTTGTTTTTTTGATGGGTGATTATGATTCTCTACGTGTTTCTTTCATCATTGGTAGTGTACGAAGGTTTAGAACAAGGTTTTATTTGATATGTGGTTTGTTACCAGTATCGGGTTTGCTATTGGGCAACTATTGTGTAGGAAGTTATTGCTATGAGTATACGATTTATGTGGTATATCATGTGATTACATCTTGGTTATAGTTATGGCTTCAATGCAAGCTTGTTCAAACTTATACAATGTATGGATGTGAGAATCAGGTCTTGTAATGTATTCCTGATATTAGAAATTGGGTTCCAAGGTTTTTGGATTAAGGTTGAAGGAAACATCCTCGGTTATGTTGAGTTGAAGGACTTATATGGATTGGGGTGGTGTGGGATCACCTCCGGTATGTGCATAGTAAGTTTACACAACGATTTGATGGCTTTGGAACGACTCTTGATATGTTCAAGGACGAATATATTTAAGTCGGGGAGAATGTAACGACCCAACAGGTTGTTTTGAGCATTATCATTCCATTCAACTGTTTGAAGTCTTGAGAAGCTTCATATAATGTATTATGACTTGTGTGAATTGTCGATTTTGGCTTTCAGGTGATTCAGGATTGTTTTGGAAGAATGATTCTCAACTAGAAAGCTTTAAGTGGGAAGAGTTGACCAAGTTTGACTTTTGTGTATTTGACCTCGAATAGGAGTTTTGATGGTTTCGTTAGGTCTATATGGTGAATTTTTGACTTAGGCGTATGCCTAGAATTACATTTGGATGTTCCTAGAAAGTTTCAACACTATTTGGCAAAAGTTTGCAATTTGAAGGTTTGGAATTTTCATAAGTTTGACCGGGATTTGACTTTGCTGATATCGGGTTCAGATTGTTGTTTCGGAAGTTGAAATAGGGTTGTTATGTCATTTGGAATTTGTGTGCAAGAATTGAGGTCATTCTGAGTTGATTTGATATGGTTCGACACGAGTTTTGGAAGTTGAAACTTCAAAAACTCATTAAGTTTTAACTGAGGTGCGATTCGTGGTTTTGACATTGTTATGTATGATTTGAGTCCTCGAGTAGGTTCGTGTTATGTTTTTGGACTTCTTGGTATGTTCGGACGGGGTCCTGAGGGGCTCGGGTGAGTTTTGGGGTGATTTCAGATCATTTCAGATGGGCTTGAGTTGCTGATTTTCTGGTGCTCCAATTGAGCTTCACGATCGCGATAAGTATTTTTGTAGATGAGTTGGGTGTTCATTGTGTCCGTGTTGAAGACGTTGCTTTCGCAAATAAGTAATTGGGGCTGGAGAGATTGAGCAACACATTCGCGATCTTGTTCACGCGTTCGCGGTCTTGTTCATGCGTTCGCGAAGAGGAATATGGTAGGCGTGAGTTGTGAATCACGTTCGTGGTTATGTAGTCGTGTTTGCGATGGTTGGGGTCCTGATGGCCTTCACGTTCATTGTATGTCGATCGCGTCCGCGACGAGATTCTTGAGGCTGCGCAATTTTTGTTTTGCGATAGCGTAGAGTACCACTGAGTAGTGCATATAAGTACTCTATTTCGGACCTTTGACTTATTTTATCACATTTTGATTTGGGAATCTCGGATTTGGGTGATTTTAGAGAGTATTTTCAAAATATGGATTGGGGTAAGTACTTTCTACTCGGATTTGATTATATTTCATGATTCTATCTTCGATTTTGGCATTTGATTGCCGATTTTAGAAGAGAAATTGAGGTTTTTTGTCTAAAATTTCCTAAAGTGAAAAATTAGGTTTTGGATATCGATTCGGATTCGGATTTGTGTAAAATTAGTATGGTTGGACTTGTATTCAAATGGGTTGTCAGAATTTCTGAGTTTTGTCAGGTTCCGAGGTGCGATCTCGGTTGACCTTTTTTGTTGACTTTGAGTATTTGATTAAAAATTTGACCTTCATCATTTGGGTTGGTTTCCTTTGGCATTATTTGATGATTTTGAGTTTCTTTTGGCTAGTTTCAGGACATATAGAGGTCAATTCGCACGAGATGGTGTTTCTAGCGTATTCTTTGGCTTGCACTGTAATTTATTTGGCTTGGTTGAGGTAAGTATGTTATCTAAACTTGATTGAGACATTAGTTGCCTAAGTTATTTGTGATAGCTACGTGTTACGGGTGCGCATATGTCTAGGGTTTGAGCCCATATGTGAGAACCGGGTGATTATCCATGCGCAGGGTAATGTTTAGGTTATGACACGCGTTGAGTTAATTGTTAAACTTTATGTTGTAATGTATCTCATATTTATAAACTTGTTGTGAATTATTTGATCTATATTTGAGGTTACATAGAGGCTAATTCCTTGAATGGATTTGATAATTGCTATTTTTGGATGAAATTGTGGATTTGAGCTATGATAGCATACTTTGCATACACATACACCTTCGCATGTCATTGAACCAGTCCAGAAGCATGAAATATGATATTCATTGATCACATAAATGTATTATTTTATATTTTCTTCTGTGTGATATGATTTAGACTGGATGCAAGTGACTACGCCAGGCGGATTGTGTTGTTATGCCTATGACCACGCCTAGCAAATTGTGTTGTTATGCCAATGACCACGTCAGGCGGATTGTGTTATTATGCCTGTGATCACGTCGGGCGGATTGTGTTGTTATGCCTGTGATCACGCTGGGCGGATTGTATTGTTATGCTTGTGACCACTCCATGCGGATTGTGATTGTTGGCATTATGTGCAGCACGTGAGTTATCCGTGCACATCTAGATACTGATATTATGGTGCATGAGTTATCCATGCAGCACGTGAGTTATCTGTGCGGTTGATATTATTAGCAAGTGAGTCATCCGTACTGCATATTGAATTGGCCGTGCAACGTATAGATATGTAACGACGCGACCACTCATTTTGAACTTTAGCATTTTGTTTGGTAGTTTGAGGTCTAGAGAAGCTTTGTATTATGTGTTAGGACTTGCGTGTATGGTCGGTTTCGGTTTTCAGGTGATTTAAGATTGATTTGGAAGAATGATTCTTATTTTAGAAGCTTTATTGGTAAGAGTTGACCACAGTTTGACTTTCATGTAGACGACTCCGGAATGATATTTTGATGATTCCAATAGCTTCGTATGGTTATTTTGGACTTAGGCATATGTCTTGATTTGGAGGTCCGTAGGTTGATTTGATGCTTTTTGGCAAATGTTGGAAAGTTAAAGGTTTGGAAGGTTGAGAGGTTTGATTGGGAGTTGACTTTGTTGATATCGGGTTCGGATTGTGATTTTTGGAGTTGGTATAGCTCTGTTTTGTCACTTGGGACTTGCATACAAAATTAGAGGTCATTCCAAGTTGATTTGATACGATTTGGCGCGATTTGTAGAAGTTGAAAGTTCATTAGGCTTGAATTGAGGTGCGATTCATAGTTTTGATGTTGTTTGATGTGATTTTGATGCCTCGAGAAGGTTCGCGTTATGTTATGAACTTGTTGGTATGTTCGGACGGGGTCCTGGGGGCCCCGGGTGTGTCTCGGATGAGTTTCGGGCCATTTCGCCCAAGTTTGGAGTTGATGGGTTTCTGTTTTTTCAGTTGTTCTTAGAGATTGCGTAGTGATTTTCAAGCTGGGTGATTTTGGTCATCGAGTCCACGGCAGAGGGTTCACATACGCGAAGGTTTGAGCTGTTGTTGTTTGTACTCGCGCTTTTCCTTCCGCAATCGGATATAAGGTAAGCTGGAAGGGGGATCAGCGACTTGCTCTCTGTGTTTGCGAGAGAGCTATGACATTCGCGTTGTTTCTGTGGTGTTGGTCACCACGTTCACGACCGCTTTGTTGTGTTCGCATAGTACGTTCTGGGCAGACTATATAGTACTCTATTTCGAAGGCTTTTGTTATTTTATCATGTTTTTAGTTAGAGAGCTTGATTTTTGGTGATTTTGGACTGGCTTTTCATGATTGGTATTGTGGTAAGTATTTTTTACTCGGATTTGGTTATATTTCATGATTCCATATTTGTTTTTATCATTTAATTAGTGTTGAATTGGAGAAATTGGGGATTTTTGTAAAAACTTTCTAAAACATAAAATGATGATTTGAAGGCCGATTTGAGCTCATAATTGGATGATTTTGGTATGATTGGACTCGTATCGGAATGAGTCTTTAGACTTTGTGAGTTTTGTCAGGTTTTGAGGTGCGGGCCTAGGGTTGACTTTTTGGTTTTCATTAAAGATCGAGCCTTTATTATATGGAATAGTCTCCTATGGCTTTTATTTATGAAATTAATTTATTTTGGCTAGATTCGAGCCGTCGGGAGATTGTTTCACCCGAAGAGGACTTTTTAGAGTATTGATTTAGCTTCTTTAAGGTAAGTATCTTGCGTATCCTTGCGTGGGGGAACTATCCCTTAGGATTTGGGTTGATTGTATTGTTTAAATTATGTAGAAGACATGTACATTAGGTAACAAGTGTGTACCCGACTTATATGTGGAAAAATTGATCGGTTTATACTCTTATGTTATTTTATGCATCTAATTAGAAGTTGTTATTATTTATTACATCCTTCATTGTTGAATTCATTCTTATATGCTTAGATTGTAGTTGTTATTTCATGCTCTATCTTCCTTTGCCGAGTTTACTCTTATGTGTCTTAATTGAAGTTACTATTACATGCTATATTTTTCATTGTCAAGTTTATTATGCTTTAAACGAAGTTGTTAGTACATGTTCTATCCATTGTTGTTGAGTTACTCTTATATGTATTCAATTGAAGTTGTTGGTATATGTTTACCTTGAAAATGGTACTTACAATTAGATTTGATTTTGTGGTTCTAAAAATACGTGATGTGTTTTTATGCTAGTTGTTAGGCAGTAGACGCTAAGTGTGAGACTATAAAATTAGACAAGATCTTGAAAGTAATGCGTTAAGGCAAATCGAGCGGCTAAGAATCGGTGCCTCGAGGTCGAGCTCGGTACTGAGCTGTGGATATTCGATGAAGGAATAACAATTTTGAGAGCTTCGATGAAGGCTCTTTGACCAATAATGAGCAATAGATAAAGAACAATAAATAGAATGCAATAAATGTAAGCAATAAATATTGAAATCAAGAGAATATGTTTAAGTTAGAGAGCAGAGAGAATATTCTTGTATTGAATGTTATGAATAATGTCTGTTTTGGAAAAATCCCCTTTACAAAAATGACAAGGGTTCCCTTTATATACCAGGGGGAATCCCAACATAGTACAAATGCTTTTATTACAAAGATATGTGGCTGGTACATCCATTTTATGCCACGGTACATGCTTGAACTAGCCTAATAGACTTGGTTAGCTTTAGTCATGTGCCTTGGGAACTTCCCGTTAGTCCATCATAGCTGCTGTTTTTCATTGCCTCGAGATCGATCATTGGGAAACCTCAGGGTCGAGCCCCGAGCTAAACTTCGAGCCTTCTGGGGGCGGTATTTACGAGGTGCCTCAGCGGTCACAAAATCAGACCCTCTAATTTTTGCCGTATATAGATAGTCCCCACGTTTTTAGATTAAAATGATAAGAAACGGTCTTGAATCCTCACCTACTCGATACTTACTACCATGACGTTAGTCCATCAGAGCATTAAATGCCATAACTAAAAAGCCGCACAGGAGTCGCTGTCAACACGACTATCGAGAAGCCCACGAACCGCTATTGATTCGGCCCTTCTGCTTCCCAAACGCTGCCTATACACCCTCTATAAATACCTCAATTGCTTTGTTATTCACACTTTTACAACATCTTTAATACTATAGAGCTAAGTTTACCATCTCTTACATTCCTCTCCTTTCTGCGCTTGCCCCCTTGTATTCTTTCTAAGACACTTTTTTTTATAGCCATGACTAGGACCTTTAAAACAATGACTCAGAAAGAGGGCGCTGCTTCTTCGTTTCGACCATCTATGGGTAAACCAAAAGTACCCCCAACTGTCGAACAATGTACCCCTACTAAATTCAATTTTTTGTATCCGATTTTTCCATCGAGAATCCTCCTAATACACCATGCCGATGAGAGCATGTATCTCGGTACATCAGCGTGGTGACCAATATAGATAGAGTGAAGGAAGACTGCCAATGGGGGCAGCAATGTCAGTTGAGATTCCCAGTCCTGCTGAAAGCATAGTAGACCATAAGGCTGGCTTTCTTAGTGTATATACATACCTCTTTACTTTAGGTCCTGTAGATTCTTCGGATCCTTCTTCTCCATCGATAGACCCGATGATTCTCAACTTCTGTCTAAGTACCAGGTGATGCTTGGCCAAATTTATCCTTCATTTTGGAGGATAGTCTATATGCTCTGATATTTTTCTAACAAAGTCGAAGGTATGTCCTTCACTCTCAATCACTTGATCAGACTATATAGCCCCCGTCTCTTTTGCAGTTTGATCAAGCTTCATCCTCGATCTACGGGAACATTTTTCTCGAGCATTGATGAGGACAAGGATCAAGGGTGGATGAGCCGATTCGTCTGAGTGAGGACCTCAGACATAATCCCGGCCAATATGATGCCATTCCCGGAGGAATGGAATACGCAGCGTAAGTGCCCCTACTCGAGCATGTTATGTGGCCCTTTCGTCCCCTTTTTAAAAATGATGTTCTTTTGATTGTGCAACCACTATTTGGTACCCTGATGCGGTTCAGAACCTATCAGGATGGATTAGATAGTTGGACTCCAAATTTCCTTATTTGGAGTGCTCTTGGCTTGATCTGGCCAGAACGCGGTGGCAGATCAAGAGCCATGGTATACTTTTTACCATTACTTTCACTATGCTCCCTTATGAGTATCCTTTTGTTTGATGCATCATGCTTGTGCAGCCCTCGAGGAAAGGGTGTCGATGAGGCTGAACCCTACTAGTAAAGAGGACACATCAAAACCTGGCAAGGGTTAGAAGAGGAAGAAAGACGCCATGGTCTCGACTTCAGTTGCTATGGTAAGTCCACGTACCGAGGATGAAGGTGATGATGATGATGCATATCCTTTGGCACAAAGGGCAAGACGAGGCGAAGAAGCTCCGCAAGCTATCAAGCTGGGAGGCTGCCAAATCGGGGGCGGCTGATTTGGACCAGACCCGCGCTGAAGAGACCCTCGAAGAGGGCTCGGGGATAGTCCCCAAGTTTCAAGTCAGATGTGGCACAGTCCGCGCTGATGAACCCACTACTGGTGACTCCGAAGGGCCTGAACCCAATGCTTCTCGTGGGCATGATGAGCCCTTAATGAAATTAATGTCCTAAGTGTCCTTAATTTGGGCCCTCCATACTTGCTGGGGGAGATCAGGGATGCTTATGATCAGGATACCGTTGGTGCGGGGGCCTTTCATAGAGGGCAGATGTACTCGAAGACCTACTCACCGGTATTGATGATAATATTGATCTCGACGCTCCCAGAGCTCTTTAGAAGCCAGAGAGGTTTCAATAACAGGTGATACTTTCGACATATTACTTATGCTTTAAATCTTTATGCTCGACTTTATGATTTTTCTATGTTGTTACAAGCTAAGAAGATGTATGAACATGCCTTCTCTAGGCTCCAAGGTGAGCTTTCATGCTGTGGGAAGGAGGCCGAGAAGCTTACTTTGGAGCTAAAAGAGTCGAGGACCTCCTCTGTCCAAAATGGG
The DNA here is from genome assembly GCF_000393655.2 of Nicotiana sylvestris. Lineage (NCBI taxonomy): Eukaryota > Viridiplantae > Streptophyta > Magnoliopsida > Solanales > Solanaceae > Nicotiana > Nicotiana sylvestris. Next base: position 30,256,900 of record NC_091063.1, on the reverse strand, counting down.
GAAGAGTTGAGCAGGGTTCAGGCCAATTTGGAGGAAGTGTGCCAGGAAAGGGATGGCCTTGCTGAGCATGTAACACGACATCCATGAGTTCATTTTTTATTCTCATAGCCTGATGCTTACAAACTTTATTTTGTCTTTGCAGATAGGGCAAAGGGATGCCATCGTGGGGTGACTTCAAGAAGAGGCTGCAGCCAAAGATGCGGAGATCCTCGAGCTGAGGGGGAAAAATGAGGCCATGGCCTCAGAGAGGGACATTTTGTGGTTGGAGCTGGCATCGACCCAGGATCTTCTTCAAAGTTCCCAAAAGGAGGCTGCTGCACTATCTGTGGCCTAGTCTGAGACCGAAGAGGATGTGTCTTCATATAGGAAAGATGCTGCTACTATGAATGAACAAGCCAGAGAAATATTGGGCAAAGCCAAGTAGAAGCTGGATAGGGCCGTCGCTTACAATCGTGTAGAGGCAAGGAGGCAAGCTTTCGAGGAAGCAAGCGCTAAAAGCGCCGATTTCTTAGCTGAAATGGAGGCAGAATTGGCATTCTCGGCTACTTCGGATGAGGGTTTCGGAGATGACCCAGAGAGAAGTGGTGGTGAAGAATAGGCCCACATCGTCTTCCATTATTTTTTGTGTATGAACTTCTCGGGGAAAAAGGTCTTGCAAAGATGCCCCTTGTAAATATATTTTTGGCTATATAAATGTTTTTTCTGCTTCAAGTCTTCGAATTTATTCTCAATGCTTATGTAAAGTTAGTTTGTTGAATTTTGACGTTGGCTCTTCGGAGCCCATATTTGGAATAGTCGGGACTCTCAAGATTGGGCACCATCTCGAGATTAGGTCGATAGCCTTTTAGAATCGATGCTTGTAATAACAGGAATCTTTGGGGTCTTAATGGCCCCCAAGCGTGTGTGATAGTATCATTTATGTGCCACGGTTGTGAAGCGACCGGGGTGGTACCACCGGTACACTTCTCCACAAAATGGCACTCACATGGTCAAAATTAATTGGCCTTCATGATAGGCGAACAGTTGCTGCTTGCTCTATATATATGCATTTGCTTATTTTTTGTCTGAGAACTCCGCTGCTTTTAGTAACTATCCCTCTTATAAAGTTCTTTTATGTGCTAGTTCTCTTACCATTCCAAAAGCTTTCTCCCAAGCCTTTACCTTCCATGGCTTCTATGTCAAAACCCGTTCAACCAAGGAGAGGAGAGTTCTGCCTCTGCTTCGTGATCGGTCGGTGGTACACCACAAGTATCTGGTGAGCTACCCTCGAGGTGCTTTGTCACAAGGAGGGACTTCACGTTAGAGAGACCTCCCAATGTTCAGGGTCATCGGGAGCATGCATCGAGGTTTATTTCCTCAATAGGGGAGGAACACCTTGAGGTAGTTAGAAAAGACTGCGGATGGGGAGAAAAAGTGGTATTGTAAGTGCTTTCCCCGACAGAGAGCATCATGGCTCATGTCGAGGGGTATTTCAACATGTATACATACCTTTTTACGTTGGGCCCTCTCGATAGGGTCGTGCTCAAATTTTGTAGGAGATGTTGGGTTACCCTAGCATAGGTTCACCCGTCGTTTTGGAGGATAGTACTGATGGTAAGGTATTTTGCAGATAAAGCCGGGCTCGAGTTCCCCCTTAGTCATCTTCTTAGACTGTACCGGTCCTTGCATCTTTGTGGCCTGATTACTCTACGATGTCGATCCACTCGGCCATTTATTGTTAGCAATGGATAATATGGTGACCGAGGGTGGATGAGTCATTTCGTCCAAGTGCAGACTATCGATATTATCCCCGCAGAGTTTCTTCCATTTCCTGAGAAATGGAATTTCACACGTAAGTGGTACACTTGTGTTCTTATTACTTTTACCCATGGTGAAGGCGGACTCTGGAAAGATGCTTTCCTTTCCTTTTCGTTTTTCAGCAATCGCTTGGATGCCATACGAGGTTCTTGACCTAGCGGATTGGTCTCGGAAACTAGCAGCTTGTTCGACTTACGATAAGCATAAGTGGTGAGATCTGGACAAGGGTAGATGAGAGGCGAAACATCACGGTATGTGGTGTCATCGGCTTTGGGATCGAGGACCGACAACAAACAGAAGGGATCCTCAAAGGATGAGAGTGCTCATAGCGAGGCAAGACCTGCTCGAAGGCTCAAAGAAGACGTATCTACTGATCCCGCAGCATCTGAGGCTTCTAGCCTTGGAAAAGTGGTTCCTCTCTTGCCGCCGTATTCATTTCCCACCGAAGGTACTTCTAGGGGTACATGTGTTCAGCCGCCATCCTCGCCCTCCGTCGAAGGTACTTCGAGGGGTGTTCGAGACCAGGGGCTGCCTAAATCAAGCAGGGTCTCGAGCGACCGTGATTCCACCAATATCGATTCAACTGGGGCGGATCAGGCTAGGCCAGCAGGCGCACACTCGACCTTTGAGGAGGCTCAACGGCTTTGTTCTATGGTAAGCTTTGGTCGACTTCGTTGATCTTCTAATTTTACGTTTTTGTTTTCTTATCAAGCCTTTTTTTCATAGGCTTTTGACAAGCTAAAGTCCGAGCTTCCCCGCTGTGAAGTTCGGTTAAGGAAAGCCTTGGATAGGGAGAAATCCTTAGGCTTTTTTGTGATAAAAGGGGTAAAGAATTGAGGCATCTTCGGTACGAGGCGAATTGAAGCCTGAACTATGAGAGTCACCTTGAGAAATAGGTAACCTTTGTTCTGAGGGAGTGCATGCTCCTTTTTCTATCCTCAGAGATTAATATTTTGATACCTCAGTTGCAGAGCAAGTCAGAGGATCTAAAATGCCTTTGGGGCGAGGTCAGCAAGGCCAAGCATGAGTGTAACGAGCTACGGGCTCAGATAGATGTCCATGTTACGGCCAAGAAGAATACTCTAGCCAAGGTTTCTGTGCTCGAGGTGCAGCTCCGAAATGCCAGTAAAAACAGCTCGATTCAGACGAGCAGTATTGCAAGGCTCGAGTTAGACCTTTTGGAGATGAAGGCCAAGGTCGTGGAGGCCCGGACTGAAGATGAAGAAATTTGGGCTAAGGCCAATAAGAAAGTGGCCATCTATTTAAAAGACGCTGCTGAGGTTCGAGAAACGTTGAGAGGTGCTTCTGATCGAGAGAGTAAACGTAATGAATATTCCCGGTGCAAATCTCGAAAAGTAACCCTCGAAGAGATTCATGGTAGGGGTTTTGGTCTCTTAGAAGAGATAGCATAGGCCAGGGCGGATGAATATGACACCAATTTTCTCTTGTCCGATGCCGAAGATAGTGGAGAAAAGGCCGATGGGGCTGTAGTCCCCGAGGAGAAAATAGACTAGGCTTTTTTCTATTTGATTCTTTGTACAGTGTTCTTAGAGAACTTTGTAAATGTAGCCTCGCATTGTTTTACACATGCGTATAAATAAATAAACCTTTCGGTTTGTAATTTGGATATGAGGCTTGTTGGGATGGCTCATAGACTCTTATGAATTGGGTCGGTACGACCTCTTATTATAGGCTGGCATTTGGGCTCTTACGCATTTTCCCTTCGGCGTTTTTAGTTAACTATTTTGGGCTCGGTCTCCGAGTTGAATTTCGACTCAAGCTCATTGACCCTTAAGTTTTTAAGCTGGACCTTAGGCTCTTACGCGTTGGGTCGGTACGACCTCTTAATATAGGCTGGCGATAATGGCTCTTACGTATTGGTTGGTACGACCTTTAATTTTAAGCTGGCGACAATGACTCTTACGCATTGTGTTGGTACGGCCTTTAATTTTAAGCTGGCAATAGTGGCTCTTACGCATTGGGTTGGTATGACCTCTTACGTAGGCTTTATTTTCCCTTGTTAAAGACTTTTTGAAGTTTTTGTGTTCGCCTGACTATTTGACGATTCGATAAGAACCTCGATTGTGAGCCGTTAGGTAGCAGTAATTGAGCCCTTTGGGAGGTTTCACTCGGTGACTGAATTGTTTCGAAACCTGTTGTTTGGAGCTGATATGATCGAAGCTCTTTTGCTTATGCCAAGGGTAGCTTGATTAACCGGTTCTTTTCGAAGTTTTTTCGAAGTAATTGAAGGCCTGTGATTTTGTAGCGACGGTCGAGCATCCCTGAGTTGCATAAGTTTGGCCGGAGCCTTATGACCGGAGTCATTGTGTTTGGCCGGAGCCTCAATCCCCGAGAGAAGTAGTTTCGACATCTATATCGAGGGTACGCCTTTTTAGGGGGCTTACAAGTTCAAATATATAGCCTTAACTTTAAGATCGGGATTATACCTTTTGTAAGGTCTTATAAATTTTAACATGCCTTACTTGAGGTCTTATAGACTTAGTTACTTGGTACAAGTATGATTCATGCCTTGCTTGAGGTCTTACAGATTTGGTTTCTTGGTATAAGTGTGATTCATGCCTTGCTTTAGGTCTTATAGGTTTGGTATTGCCTTATGATCTCGGGGTCGCCCGCATAGGGTCTTATAGCCTCGACTTTTCAAATCGATGGGGTGACAATCGGCGAAAGTCCCCGAGACATCGAAAGTCTTTTCAACTTTGGAGCCGCTTTTTATAAACTTGGTGTTGCCTCATCGAGGGCTTATGAGTTCAAAGTTTTTTGACCCGGAGGTCGAGTTCCTTACGTCAGTCCCCGGGTGTTCGGGAAATTTTTGGCTTTGGAGCCATTTCTTGTGAAAGCATCAGATTTCTTTGAAGTGTAAAGCGTTTTGATGGAGGAGGAAATATTCTTTGATTACTTGGCACACGTATACACGTTTTTGCCATCAAGGGCTCAATTATTCTATGAGAACACGGTTCATTTGACCGTTTAGCCCGGTACATCGTTTTCCTATCGAGACCCTTTTCGGCTTATATTGACTTCTCCGAGAAGGCGATATTCTGGGGGGATGCCCCGTATTCGAGGTTGATCAAAGAGAAGCCTTGAATACTTGTTAGGTTCTCCTTAGGTAGCATATAGATGTTTCCTCGTTAAAAACCTTGTCAGTAAAACCCTTCTTGGGATAAAACCCGATCGAAGGAAAAAAGTGCAACATATGCTTTGAAACCTTAAGGTCTTTGAGCTAGAGGGTGCTTCGACTTTTTAATCGGACATCTGCACAAAGGTTAGTGTGAGATGTAAATAAAAAGGGAGATGGTCATACCTTATTGGTGATGACGCGTCGAGCCTCGATATTCCTTCAATGTTTGTTCCGGGGACGCAAAACGGTCCTTTGCTTGTTTTATTCGGGTATAGATGAAAATGTGTCTCGTTAGTGCTATTTCATTGTTTTCTTATCCTATGGATCCTTCGATGTCGAAGGTGTCGATGCTAGTGCTACGTCGTGTACTACAACATCTCTCTTTATGTGTGCTATTCTAAGTACACAGTATTTACTCCGTCTTGTCGGAAACTTCATCATTTGATGAAGGGTTGACGGTACTGCTCTCATACAATGTATCCATACCCTTCTGAACAAGGCGTTGTACCTCATGTCTCATTCGATGACATGGAATTTGACATTTTGGGTCGTGTCGGCCACGTTGACCGGGAGGGTGATTTCCCCTTTAGTTGTTTCACTCACCATGTTGAATCCATTGAGGACTCAAGAGGCGGGCACGATCTGGTCGAGCAGTTCGAGCTGCTCCATGACCCTTGACCTGATAATATTGGCCGAGCTACCTGGATCCACAAGTACACGTTTAATTTGAAATATATTTATAAGAAAAGAAATTACCAATACATCGTTATGAGGCTGGGACAAGGTCTTGATGTCTTCATCGTTGAACGTGAGAGCATCCTTGGTTATGTAACCTCGAGTTCGCTTTTCCCTAGTGATGGATTTTTTTGTTCTTCTGATAGTAGGTTCCTGTGGGATGTCAACTCCTCCCATGATCATGTGGATGACATGTTGCGGCTCATCCACTTAATTTTTCCTGTTCGCCTCTCTTTCCCGGAACTAATTTTTGGCTCGGTAGCTAAGTAACTCTCGGAGGTGCCCTTTGCTGAGTAGCTGGGCTACTTCTTCTCGGAGATATCTATAATCTTCGGTCCTATGACCGTGTGTGCCGTGAAATTCGCACACTAAGTTGGGGTTCCTCTGCGATGGATCTGATAGTACAGGTCTTGGCCACCTGGTGTCTCTGATTTTACTGATGGCGGATATGATGTTTGGAACATCAACGTTGAAGTTGTATTCCGATAGGCGGGGCACCTCCATTGGTCCTGTGTGCCTATTGAATTTGACTCTGCTCACGAGTCCTTGAGGATTCTGACCTTGGTCTGTTCTTCGATCATTTTGGGTTATGTTAGGCCTTGGGGTGTTTCTCCTATCTTCAGTGTATGGTTGGTACCTTTCCTTGTTTGTCTTTGGCTCCATTGTCAGGAGTCTGCTTGGATATACCAAGCCCGAGGGGGCTCCCAGTTGGTTGTCCTCAACCCTAATCTTCGACTGATATCGATTGTGGACATCTGACCAAGTCAGCGAGGTATTCAATCAAATTCTTCTTCAGCTGCTTTGAAGCCACAACTTCGCTCATTCAAGCCTTGGGTGAATGCCTGCACTGCCCAGTTATAGAAGACTGGTGGTAATTCCATCCGCTCCATTTGGAAGCGAGATATGAATTCCCACAGCATCTCATTTTCACTTTGTTTGATTTTGAAGACGTCGGACTTCCTTGTAGCCACCTTGATGGCACCGGCATGTGCCTTTATGAAAGAATCTGCCTGCATGGCAAATGAGTCTATTGAATTTGGAGCTAGTTTGTGATACCACATCATGGCCCCTTTTGAGAGTGTTTCCCCGAACATTTTTAACATGACAGATTCGAATTCGTCGTCCCTCAGGTCGTTGCCTTTCACCGCGCAAGTGTAAGTAGTGACGTGCTTGTTGGGATCTGAGGTTTTGTTGTACTTCGGAAGGTCGCGCATTCTGAATTTCTTTGGGATGGGCTTTGGAGCGGCATTTGATGAGAATGGTTTTTGTACGAATTTCTTCGAATCAACACCCGTCAAGATTGGGGGTGCACCCAGGATCTGATCAACCCTCGAGTTGTAGGTCTCTACGCTTTTGTCGTTGGCTTCTATCATCTTTTTGCCCAACTCAATCCTCTTTGTGAGGTCTTAGAGCATCTTCATAATAGCAGGGTCGGCTGCTTACCCATTGTTTCTCGATCTTTCCAGTACCTGTTCGGCTCGAGGAGCCGTTTCCTGTGCTTGGAGTTCTTTGATGGCTTTGCAGTTGAGCAATCACCAGCTGTTGTGCTTGTAACATTTCAAAAATAACGCGGAGGCTAACCTCTTTTTCCTCCCAAGCTAGGGTTTTCTAAGCTTCTTGTTACTCTCATTGTCGTACGCTCCTATTAGTGTAGGAGCTTATATCGACGTGTTGGGCGTCACGTGAGACCACATCCATGGGGATTGGCTCTGGTGTGTACTCAGGGTTTCGTGGTGGTACACCAATACCTGGATTAGCTACGCCATTCTCTCCATGGTCTTCAAGACCGTTGTTTTTATATGCATTTACTGAGTTAGACATTTTGACCTGAAATCAAAGATCCTTGGACAAGAAAAAGCGTGAAGGATGACTTGCGTTATGTGTTAAACCAACAGGTAAACAATCACTATTATTTTTAGCCCCATGGTGGGCGCCAAATTGTTTACCTTGAAATTGGTAATTATAGTTAGATTTGATTTTGTAGTTCTAAAAATACGTGAGGTGTTTTTATGCTAGTTGTTAGGCAGTAGATGCTAAGTGTGAGACTATAAAATAAGACAAGATCTTGAAAGTAATGCGTTAAGGAAAACCGAGCGGCTAAGAATCCGTGCCTCGAGCCTGGTTATAAGAGACCTCGAGGTCGAGCTCGATAATGAGCTGTGGATATCTGATGAAGGAATAAATATTTTAAGAGCTTTGATAAAGGCTCTTTATGACCAATAATGAGCAATAAATGAAGAACAATAAATAGAATGCAATAAATGTAAGCAACAAATAATGAAATTAAGGAAATATGTTTAAGTTAGAGAGCAGAGAGAATGTTCTTGTATTGAATGTTGTGAATAATGTCTGTTCTGGAAAAATCCCCTTTAAAAAATTGTCGTGCCCCCTTTTTTCCTCCGTGGAGAAAGTCCGGGTTCCTACGTTCATGGGGGTAATAACTCGTTTCCTTTTGGGAATTGGGTATTTGAAGAGTCGCCACCTAATGAATTAAGGTGCGTTAGGGCACCTAGAGTAATTAACTCATGCAACTAGTTTGTATTACCAAAGATTTAGGGTAAGGGCTCAAAATAACCTTAAAGGGAAGGTGTTAGGCACCCGTCGCAGTCCACAATGGTTGGTCCCAACCGAACTTAACTTATGAATTAGTCCATTAACAAATAAATTGTTTTTAAACACATAATTTCAAGTAAGAGCAGGTTGGATATTGTATGACTCAGATAATAGACAAAAGATTTGAACAAGTTGTGTACATATAAAACAAAGTTTTAAGCAGAAGGGATTTTGGAAAGGAGGAGTCATAGGTTGGTTAACCTACAGGATCACCCCACACAATGTCCGGTAAACACTCCTCAATGGGGGGCTACACGTGACATTAGCACGTAGTTATCATATCCCATATATACCTTTCCCACCCTGTGATCATAGCCTAAAGCATTCTAGTAACCTTAACAATGCCTATGCGTGCACTACCCGCCCCTTCCTTGTGGCCCTGGAGGTATTTTAGGACCTCTAAATCTGGGCAGTTCTAGACGACCCCTAAGGTGCTTAAAAAGGAGAAAATTCTAGGCGATAGGCAAGAACACATAGGACTTAACAGCTAAAATACAGAAAGAGAGAGTTAAAAGGCCCAGGTTTACGTCCACACGTAATACACGTGGGTATCACGTCTCAAACATAAACAAGATTAGTTTTTTGGTTTAGAGAAAAGGCCTAAACTGGACGTCTAAATGGATGTCAATGCATAGAAACATGCAACCTTATTTTGTAAACTCAACAGTAAGGCCCTAATTAGTTTTGCCTACTAATTTTAACCCGTTAAATCTGAACAACTTCAAGTAGTAGAGATACAGTTTCAGAGTTACAGGATTTGAAAACGCCCTATAGGCTTGCCTAAACACTGAATAGTGATGTCCTAAGAGCATGATAACTACGTTTGATATAGTAAAACAATGGGCAGATTTTTAAAAAATGGACTCTTGAATTCCTATAGGCATGCTTTCTAATAGTAAATTAGAGCAGTACTTGAAAGAATACATTTCAGGCAAAACAAACCACTGATTAGACCAGTTTCGAAGTAAACTAATCATGAACTGGATCAACTTATTTAAACTAAACTGATTTTTAGGTCTATAGGCAGAATTTTTGATGTTGTTCCCTATGAGCATGATATCTAGTTGTTTAGAAACTTATAGACATGATTTCTAGTGGAAATGAATGTAAACAACTATTGGAACACAAACTTGAACTTGATCACATGCTTGAGTATGATATCTATTTGTGAAATTGATTGTAAAACCTATAGGCATGATTTCTAGCATGGTGAGGCAAACATAGCAAATATGAAATCCTATAGGCATGGTTTCTAATATTGTAGGGCATACATAGCAAATATGAGATCATATAGGCATAGTTTCTACCCATATCACCCCCACAAACACATAACTACCCACCCCTTTTACTAATCACCCCAATATTCGTTTACAAATTATTACAAACCAGATGAATGAATTACATAGATAAAGAAAAAGAAGAAGTTACACTATAGGGAGCCTGAAGCAGGCCCAAGTGATTTCCCAAACCTCCAATAGCCTCAAATGCCAATTTCATAGACAATATCATTGTCTAGGTGCGTCAGAGTTCCCTAAGGATCTCAAAGATCCCGAGCAGTGCTCACACCTAGACTTTGTAACCAAATTGAGAAAGTACAGCGTGGAAGGGCCAGCCTCAATGTGCCAGAGTTCAGAGAGATCTCAAGAGGATCCCAAGGCAATACACACACTAGAAGGGGCAGAACATAGGGACTTAGGAGTAGAGTGAGAGTGCTTGACATAATTTGAAAGGGTTTTGGTAGGAAAATAGTGTAAAATAGAGACTTAGTTGAAATAACTTTGTAAGCAAAAGAGTTTTTGGGTAAACAACTGTGAGCACGTGATTTTTGCCTCACAAGAACTACTCCAAAAGAAATCACAAATAATTTTTCTTTGTATACAATTTTTAGAATTTATGTGGCATTTTTTGGATAATTATTTGTGTTTTGTCCGTAAATGTTTACTTTGTTATAGTTAAATGAAAAAATAAAATAAACATACATGTTGCATGCATATCTAGGATTTAATTATGCATTTAAGAATTAATTAAAAAAAGAAAATCACAAAAATATGCATTTATCCTATTTTTGTCATTTAAATGTGTCATTGTGTGATTAATGTTTTGTCTTGTGTGTTAATGGTTGTTAAAGGGTGATTAATATTTTTGTAAGGTTAATTTTTATTTTTAAAATTAGGAATTTAATAATTAGGAATAAAATTAGAAAATGAAAAGAGTTGAAAATAATAGGCAAAACGGATCTGGGCCAAGAAATTTTAAACAAAAATCAGGACCAAAATCACAGCCCATACCCGCCCCAATCCAGTCCAACTCAGGGGTAAACCAAACGACGTCGTTTGGTAATTTTTTATCAAGGCCGTTGGATTGATTTAATCCAACGGTTGAGATTCCATACCCTTACCCATAACCCCCTACCCGACCCATTGCCCGGGCCGACCCATTCCCCAACTAAACCAAAACGGCACCGTTCCTTTAAGTGGATAGATCCTGGCCATCTATTTTGCCCGATCTAACGACCCAGATCAATTCACCCCTCCCCTATATATGCCCCAAATTCATACCCCGGCCCCCCTAACCAAACACCCCCCTCTCCTATTCATCATCGTCTTTGAGACGATGCCCTAAACCCTAGCCGCCCTAACTCCCCCTCGCCTGAAACCCGGCGGCAACAATGCCGCCGGTCACCACCTTAACACCCCTGAACCCCCTCGACCTCCTCTTCCCAACTATTACCATAACTCCCATCGAATCAGGCCCCAGCTCGTCGAATCTTAAATCGAAGGTGGGCCTAAGGACACGACCATCTCCGATGACCACCAAACCAACACCCAATAACCTTCCAGCCACCCCCAACACAGATCTTCAAACCGTTTGGCTCGAATCATCTCAGAGCTTCTCGAATCTTCATTTGAAGATTCGAGTCAAACATAAACTCACCCAGATCCGTCTCAAATTCACACCAAATGACCCCTAGGCCTCCCTCACCCCTAAGTCGTCTTTTGTTCCCTTCGAATCTGCCCAGAATTGGTCAAACCCTAAATCGGAAAAAAATGAAACCCTAAAATGCCAAATCGTGGAATTTGTCCGATTAATTGAGGGATTGAGGTCTAAGAGACTTTAATTGAGGTATTCTCAATTGAGAATACTTCGAATAAAGTCTGTTTAACCTCAAAAGGTCCGAATCCAAGTTGAGCCTGTGTCCGTATAATTTTGAAGAATCAGAGGTATTTTTCCTACTTCTTTTTTGTATCCTATGTGTATATTGTTGCTTGTTTCAGTAATCTGTGTAATTTTCCTATCTGTTTATTTGATTCTGTCTCATACCCGTTTATTTGATCAAAGTATAGCATTATTTCTATTTGTTGTAATTGTTTACAATGTGTGTAATCGACTCGATTAAGTTCGTCGATTGGTTGTTTTACAAATTCCTGTTTCTGTTAAATGCTGATTGAAACAGCTTGTTTGTCTATTTTGGGATTGATTGTTATCAATTATTGTAGATAATCAGTTGATTAGTAATCGTCAATTAAATCATTTTTGTAAATCAATAAGTTCGTGAAATGGATGTTGTGTATGTTGATCTCTAGGCAGTTAGTTTCAGGGCAGTGTCAATATACTGACAATGCTCCTGCATTTGTTTGATCTTAGTTCGAGTTTCAATTTCAGTTTAATTGTTCTACTGAGTTCTGTGTGGTAATATGTTTTATTCACGTTCAGTCTTTTAGTTCCAGTTTGAATTCAGCCTTGGTCATTCAGTTTTGATCTTCAGTCATCGATTAATAGGTTTGAAATATAGAGGGTCAATAATAGGCTGCTGAAAGTTTTGAATTAAGGGCAGTAATATTTAGAGATTTTCAGGGGTATTTGGGGAATAAAACAGTCAGTATAACACTTTATTGCCAGTGCTTTATCATTAAGATATTAATTAATCCTAATGGGGAACAAAAGGGAATTAGGGCTGCTAAAAATAAGGGAAAAGGTATCCTTAGTGGCTGATTGTTTAGAAAAAGCAGTTTTAGTGTTATTTGAGTGGGAATTTCTGATTTTTAAAAGGGGAAAAGGGGTCTGGACAGTGGTCTGAAAAGAAGGATAGTAAGTTGTATAAGAAGGGGTTTGGGACAGAGAGATAGAGAAGACCAGAGAGAGAAAACAAGAAAGATAGACAGAGAAAAGAAACAGAAAAAAAAATAGAAAAGAGAGCACACACACACACAGAGAATCTGAAACAGATAGAGAAGAAAGAAAGAAAATCTGAAACATTGTTCCCTTGAATCTATCCGGGTTTGTTTTGTTGATATTGTTTGTTTTAAATCTGAAATTCCCTAAGATTCCTGCCACTGTACGTCTGGGCTTCACGGGTCTTGTTGTTTTTCTCAAATCTGTTGGATCACTTGGTACTTTTCTGCTGATTTTTGTTGCTGCTGCTACTGCTGAACTTTACCTCTTTTACCCTCATTTCCAGGTATATATCTGTAAACTCATGTCATGAAAAGCTTCAATATTGGAAGAAAAATGAAGTTTGGAATTACAATTATGTCTTCTACTCATTAAATTTATTAGTTTAAGTTTCAGTTTTGTTTTAGTTGGTTAATATAGTATTATACTTGATATGATAAACTATTAGCCAATTGACCTTGTGAAGTAGTAACTTCTACAATAATCTTATTTATTTTGAAGTTTAGTGATGACATTTATTGTTTGAATTGTCGAGATAGGGAACATGGCAGAAAGTTGGCCATTAATTAAATCTTGTGATATTGTTAGTTAAGTATAGAATAGTATGGAAATATCAAGAAACTACATTACTAGCCTATTTTGTCAAATATCCGATTTTGTTTAAGGCTGAATGATGTTAGTTGTATTTTGTTCGTATATGGCGTAATAACGGTTATGTGTATAACCATAGTGTAAAGGTGAATTGATATAATCTGTTACGTTTACGATGTTGGAATATCATAAATGGTTCAGATGTACAACTACGTTACATGTAATGCCATCTTATTAAATCGATTTGTAGATTAGTTTTTTTTTATAACAAATAGCCCAATTGCTTTAAGAATGCGATCAATTCATTTCTTAAAGAATAGTATAAAAAATAGTGTCAATAATTTTTACAAAGTGTAGAGTTAGTGTTTGCAAATAGCTCGCATAGACTGAGAATAAGAATTGGTTTGATTATATCTATCCCAAACTCAATCATCGTAAGCAAAATTAACCAAATAATTATAACTTTGGACTACAACAAGTAGATGAGAAGGAGGTGGTATTTATAAATACGAATTGCCATATTTAAGTCAAAAATATACAAAAATAGAGTTCGCTCTAGATATAACAATGAAAATTCTTCGAAAACTATTAGTTTGTTTATCAAATTAATTCTTTTCCTAGTTTTGTACGCAATTCACTTTTTGGGTATATGAATATTGTATTCACGATAAAAAATGGTAACTTTAATCACACGTTGTTTGTTTTCATATCATTAATTCTTTGAATTTGAATAGTTTTGAGGTATATAATTCATACGTGAAAAATATAACCTGCGGTCAACACCTAATAAATTTTGAATTCTTTTCAAGAAATTTGGAGGCGTCCCAATCGGTGATTTCCCATGACTTTCACATTTAAAAATAGATGGACATAATAAACATTTGTAGAGAATTTATATTACCGTCAAGAATATTTTGTGTAATTAGGGATGCGTTCGCGTGACCTGATTATACTTCTAAAGGCAATTCAGATTATGCGTTCGCGCAACTTCGAGCAAACTTTTAATAAAAGGGGGGTTCTTCGGAGAATGTTAAATTAATTTCATATAACCCGAGATGTGCAGTTTACTATTTAATCATACAAGAGTGACGATGTTCTTAATTTTATTTTAAATTTCGAACATAAGTTTTTTTTATAACAAAAATATAAAAATGTTCTCAATCTTATTGTGGACACGTATGCGTGACACGATTCTTTACATCTATAAAAATATAATACGAATATACGTACGCGTGATTCATTTTAAGGAAGGCCTATAATTATAACAATCTAAACAAAAGCGGTAACGAAATCATGCAACAAGAAAATGTATTTAGTAAATCGAGATAATTAAGCCAAGTATAAAAATGGTTAAGCGACCGTGCTAGAACCACGGAATTCAGGAATGCCTAACACCTTCTCCCGAATTAACAGAATTCCTTACTTGGATTTCTGGTTCGCAGAATGACAAACAGAGTCATATTCTCCTCGATTCGGGATTAAAATCGGTGACTTGGGATGCCATAAAATTCCTAGGTGGCGACTCTGAAATAAATAAATAAATCCCGTTTCGACTGTCCTTTAATTGGAGAAAACTCCTTGCACCCCCGCGGGGGAGGAAAAAGGAGGGGTGACAACAACTTTTGAAAATAGTGGTGTAATTAAACAAACAGTAGATGTGTCAAACAAGTTCAGCAATATTCAAATAACAGTCCTTCATACATGGGAATGGGAATTGGGGGCACATAGTGCACATAGTATTAGGAGCATAGCAGTTTTTGTGGGGTTTAAGGGGATTAGGGGATAGCTATTGGTACCAATACAGTAGGAGTTTCAGAAACAATCATAGAATCAGCCATTGAAAGTGACATATCAACTTGCATATCAATATTGGATTACAAACAAACAAGCATTCAAAGTAGGTTAGAGTCATGTTGAGACAGACTACTAGGGGAGGGGTAGAACATGTTTTGAAAAGCCCTAAGAAGGTTATACTAGCATGCTAGATGAAGCATTGATGTAAACATGTCAATTTTATGTTAAGCAACAGAACTATAGATAGAAACAAATTAGAAACATGATAAACTGAAGTAGTAAAAGAAACATATTGGTTTTGAGACTTTAATCAAAATCAGAACATGCCAGTAGAGATGATGGTAAACACAAAGTGAGGAATATGAAAGCACAATAGTTAGCCTTGACTTGCAGCCGACTAACTCAGAATAATAGCAAGTAACCAAAGAGAGAGTAGAAAGTTTTGAGTGTGAGAGAGAGCTTTTGAACCAATGTGTTCGTCTATTGTGTTAATAAAAGCAGGGTACTTATAATTTGAAAATAGGCAGAAAATAAGGTAAGAATCAAACTTCAGCAATAATTATGGAACCCAATACTAATCAGAATCTGATCAATGCAAGTATTCCCTTAATTAAGGGGTAATTAACCAACGGTAATGGGGAGAAAATGTTTAAGGAAAGAAATCAAGTAAGGCATAAGGTACAAAATAGACAATTAGGGGTAAATACATGAGGGTTCAGTTAAGGAAACAATTAGTGAAGAATTAGCAAATAACATGGTTAACCCAAATAAGGTAAGAAAACTAAATAAGGTTGCAGAATATGGAAATAATCGAGAATCAGCATATAGCAAATCAGTGAATCAAGGACTCGAAATTACTGATTTAAGGAGAATATCATAGGTTCCCATGAATAAGCAAATAAGCCAAATTTAAACAGGAAGAATCGAAGGTCTAAAGGAAAGTTTTCAAATCAGACCAAGAAACAGGCAACTCAGAATCAATCAAAGAGAGAGTCATGAGTCAATGTTTTAGCATATAAATAGAGTAAGATAAGAATAACCAGACATAACAAACATGAAGGTTAAACAACATTGATAGAAAGAGGCGAGTCTTGAACAGTCAACATGAACACAAGCACATAGAGTTGATGTAAGTTAGGTTAAGAAACTCAGTAGAAACATATTCGAGGCAAGATAGTCACAGAAACTCAAACGAGAACCGGCCAGTCATGGTGATACACAGAACCAAACGAAGAAACCTAGAAAATTAGGGCTTTCAACATAGATGAGTTGAAGATGTAGTAAAACTCATAGAATTAGTTAAAATAATGCCAAAAATAGAAGTTTAAACACAAAGATTCAGTTAAACATGGTTTTAAAAAGAAGCTCCAAAACCCTTAGTTTTTAGAAGTAGGTGAAAAACACTTAAAATCAATGATTTTTGTAAAGAATCTCAATTACAGTGTAAAATATTAAAGGAACAGACTCAAATCGTCTTAGATCTATTCAGATCTTGGAGATATAGAAAGAAATTAGGGTTTCAAAAGAAACCCATACATAGATGAAGGAACCTGTCTAGAATCCCAAGGATCGTTGCAAATACAATGTGATTTTGCCTTGAAATCACACTGGAGTAGCCAAGAACAGGTAGGTAACGAACCATAGAAGCAAGTCTGCATGGCCCTGGGCCCTTGAAGACCTTAGAGAAGGCAGCCATGGCATGAGAGAAGCAATTGGAGGCTTAGGAGATGATGAGAGGTCACCGGAGATGAACGGAGAAGAGAGGTCAGCGGTTGAAGGGCTAGGGTTAGGTTGAGAGTGTATTGAGAGTAGAGAGGATTTTAGGGTGGAGGTATATGGAAAATGATTAGGGTTGGGGGTGGTTTAGAATTAAAAAAGGTAAGAATCAATATGGGCCTTTGATCATTCAGATCAACGACCACAATCTAATTGGTTATGGGTCGGGTAGGTGTGATTAGGGCATGGGTCGGGTATTTTTAATCCGAAATTGGGCTGGGGTATTGGGTTTAATTGAGGCTATAATTGAAATCCAATTTTGGCTATGTTTTAAATAACCAATTTAACCCTATATAATTTATAATAAAATAATAAATGATCTCTAAAAAATAATTTTGTGTACTAAAATAATTTAAAATAGATATTTAACATTTTAAAAATATAGAAGATCATTTTATGCATATAAAACATAATTGTACATTAATAAGGCTAATATTGCAATTATATGCAAATTAGCTTTAAAATGCAAAATGCAATTTAAAATATTGTTATGAGTAAAAGGAGAGGAAATAAATCAATTTAAAATCTTTCAAATTATAGAAAAATTATAAAAACCTTGTGCATGCTTATATATATGCAATTTTGAAGGTATTTATGCATATTAAAAATATATAGGGAAAATTAGGTACCAACAGCTGCCGCTCTTTACCCGAGAAGGATGAAAGAGTTTTCGGGTAAAGAAATGATGGCCAATTTTGATCGGACGGGATGCTTTGAAAGGCAGGGACCAGATTTCGATCTTCGAGCTGCCTACATATCCCTGGTTTTACAGGAATGAGGCCATGTGTAGTTTTGAATTCATCTACCGAATATGACGATGAAATTATTGCGAGAATGGACACGCGATGCCGAAGCGGCTATGGTAAGCGCTTAAAGCTCGGGACAATTGAAGGAACTGGAGCGAGATCACTCCTGCTAGGATAGCGGTTGTTTACTAATTACCTGCAGATAAAAGATGCCAAAAACATGTATTTGCGAAAATTTAAACATGATGCAAATTCCATTTGGGCCATGGAGGTTGTCTTCGGACGGTTAAAGATGACGTCCTCAGACCATGATGTCCTAGGCCATGAATTGTTTAGTGAGGGATTCGCATGCCATGAAATGATGTTCGAGGGCCATGAAGATGGTGCCTCCGAACCATGACGCCTTTGAATAATGATATGCAAGTTTGAGATCCCATGGTGCCCTTGTAAGTGTTGTAAGTTCGAAACGTGACTGATGCAATGCTTGTTATGTTAAGTGAATTGATGTTGTGAAAATGTATGTGGTAAGTACCTTTTTATGTGTTTAATGTGCTATTCTTGTAAATGGAATATGTGTGGAGAACATGATTTATGTGCTAAATGCCTAACTGCCATGCCAAGGTTACTTTGGAACTAACACGCCAAACTTGATGAATTTCCTTCTATGCTTATGACTTAAATTGCTTTTGTATATGCCTATGACTTTAAGTGGAAAGGTAAATGTTGGAAATGGGAATAATGTGAAACGTGATTTACAACATATGGAAATTATGGCCCCAAGCGCCGGCAAACTAATACATGTGCAGCTGGGGTATTGGGTTTAATTGAGGCTATAATTGAAATCCAATTTTGGCTATGTTTTAAATAACCAATTTAACCCTATATAATTTATAATAAAATAATAAATGATCTCTAAAAAATAATTTTGTGTACTAAAATAATTTAAAATAGATATTTAACATTTTAAAAATATAGAAGATCATTTTATGCATATAAAACATAATTGTACATTAATAAGGCTAATATTGCAATTATATGCAAATTAGCTTTAAAATGCAAAATGCAATTTAAAATATTGTTATGAGTAAAAGGAGAGGAAATAAATCAATTTAAAATCTTTCAGATTATAGAAAAATTATAAAAACCTTGTGCATGATTATATATATGCAATTTTGAAGGTATTTATGCATATTAAAAATATATAGGGAAAATTAGGTACCAACAGCTGCCGCTCTTTACCCGAGAAGGATGAAAGAGTTTTCGGGTAAAGAAATGATGGCCAATTTTGATCGGACGGGATGCTTTGAAAGGCAGGGACCAGATTTCGATCTTCGAGCTGCCTACATATCCCTGGTTTTACAGGAATGAGGCCATGTGTAGTTTTGAATTCATCTACCGAATATGACGATGAAATTATTGCGAGAATGGACACGCGATGCCGAAGCGGCTATGGTAAGCGCTTAAAGCTCGGGACAATTGAAGGAACTGGAGCGAGATCACTCCTGCTAGGATAGCGGTTGTTTACTAATTACCTGCAGATAAAAGATGCCAAAAACATGTATTTGTGAAAATTTAAACATGATGCAAATTCCATTTGGGCCATGGAGGTTGTCTTCGGACGGTTAAAGATGACGTCCTCAGACCATGATGTCCTAGGCCATGAATTGTTTAGTGAGGGATTCGCATGCCATGAAATGATGTTCGAGGGCCATGAAGATGGTGCCTCCGAACCATGACGCCTTTGAATAATGATATGCAAGTTTGAGAGATCCTCAGTCCATGGCATAGTGTCTTTCGGCTATGAGGATGATGCCTTTAGACTATGACGCCTTCGGATAGACTGGAAATATTTCAGCCCACGATATACAATAATATGATATCAACAAGACAACGCTTAGTCTTATGAAATGGAGGGCAGAGCTTAGCCTGATAGAAGAGCAAATAGGTAGGCTAGAAATAGAGCAAAATTTGTGCGAAAAGGGACAATGCTTAGTCCCATATGAATGGGGAGGCAAGGATTAGCCTCATGCAAGTATGCAGGCAGGGATTAGCTCATGCAAATAGGGAGGTAGCGATTAGCCTCATGCAAGTATGGAAGCAGGGATTAGCTTCATAGAGTTAAGGATTAGACTCATGCAAATAGGGAGGCAGGGATTAGCCTCATGCAAGTATGGAGTCACGGATTAGACTCGTGCAAATATGGAGTCAGGGTTTAGACTCATGCAAATAGGGAGGCAGAGATTAGCCCCATGCAAATATGGAGTCAGGGATTAGACTCATCCAAATTTGGAGGCAGGGATTAGCCTCATGCAAATATGGAGGCAAGGATTAGCCTCATGTAGATGTGGAGGCAGGGATTAGCCTCATGCAAATATGGAGGCAGGGATTAGCCTCATGAAAATATGGAGGCAAGGATTATCCCCATACAGATATGGAGGCAAGGATTAGCCTCATGCAAATATGGAGGCAGGGATTAGCCTCATGCAGGTATGGATGTAGGGATTAGCCTCATGTAGATATGGAGTCAGGGATTAGTCTCATGCAGCTATGGAGGCAGAGAGTAACCTCATGCAAATATGGAGGCAGGGATTAGCCTCATGCAAATATGGAGGCAAGGATTAGCCTCATGCAGATATGGAGGCAGAGATTAGCCTCAAGCAAGTATGGAGTCAGGGATTAGACTCATGCAAATAGGGAGGCAGTGATTAGACTCATGCAAGTATGGAGGCAGGGATTAGCCTCATGGAGTCAAGGATTAGACTCATGCAAATAGGGAGGCATGAATTAGCCTAATGTAAATATGGATGCAGGGATTAGCCTCATGGAGTCAAGGATTAGACTCATGCAAATAGGGAGGTAGGGATTAGCCTCATACAAGTATAGAGGCAGGGATTAGCCTCATGCAAATATATAGGAATGGATTAGCCTCATGGAGTCAAGGATTAAACTCATGCAAATAGGAAGGTAGGGATTAGCCTCATGCAAGTATGGAGGCAAGGATTACCTCATGTAAGTATGGAGGCAAAGATTAGCCACATTGAGTCAAGGATTAGACTCATGCAAATAGGGAGGCGGCGATTAGCCTCATGCAAGTATGGAGTCAAGGATTAGACTCATGCAAATAGGCAGGGAGGGATTAGCCTCATGCAAGTAAGGAGTCAGGGATTAGACTCATGCAAATAGGGAGGCAGGGATTAGCCTAATGCAAGTATTGAGGCAAGGATTAGCCTCATGCAGATATGGAGGCAAGGATTAGCCTCATACAGATATAGAGGCAGGGATTAGCCTAATGCAAATATGGAGGACATGAGATTAGTCCCATGCAAAAAGTGAGTAGCAAGTAAGGGTAGTGTATGTCTTAGCTAGAGATATATTTAGTGTCTTGTGGCCTGATTGATAGTAATCGTGCTACGTGCATATATTTGCGAATGTTATCGTTACATCAGGTGTGCCTGCGTTTAAAGAAAAATTGTAAGTTTTGTGAGGGGAGGTTGGTTCATGCTTCATCTGCTGGCCTTGCTTTGCTCCATTCTGAAAGCCCTTTCGAGTTCCCCTGGGTAACACCTGATTGTTATGGAAATAGAGTTTTCGAAAATATGCAATCATTGATAATAAAATAGAGTTATTTTAGAAACGTATTGATATATGAAGTAATTTTTAATGAACTAGTGACTGTAACACATCTCAAAGGCATTGCAACTTTCTTATGTTGGAATTTTAAAGGTCCTCCTCAAAATTCTGCCCCAGTTTGGTGGATGATCTTTTGACTGCTTGCGGATTGTAGGCCTTGCTGAATCTTCTTCGGAATTTTGAGAATCCTTCTCAAAATTCTGCCCCAGTTTCTTAATTAACTTTCTAGCATGCGACGACGTTGGCTGGACTTGCTCCGGAATTTTGAGGGTCTTCCTCGACGACTGATAATGAATCCCAATAATTTTCCTGCGGGAACCTCGAATGCACATTTTGCGGGGTTCAATTTCAAGTTGTACCTCTTTAGCCTATCAAAGAACATCCTCAAGTCTGCTATGTGATCTACGACCCTCTTGGATTTGATAATGACATCGTCTACATACACCTCTATTTATTTGTGTATCATATCATGGAAGATGGTTGTCATGGCTCTCATGTAAGTGGCCCCAGTGTTCTTCAAACCGAATGACATCATCTTGTAACAACATACACCCCATGGTGTAATAAAGCTGTCTTCCTGCATCTTCTTCATCCATCCAAATCTGGTGATAACCCGCAAAGTAATCTACAAAGGATTGGAGTTCATGCTTGGCACAATTATCGATCAAGATGTGTATATTCGGCAGCGGGAAGTCATCCTTGGGGATTGCTCTATTTAAATCCCCGATAGTCAACACATACTTTGACTTTCCTATCCTTCTTTGGAACTAGCACAATGTTAGCTAACCAAGTTTGATATTCAACCACCCTAAGAACTTTGGCTTTTATTTGCTTCGTAACTTCCTCCTTGATTTTCAGGCTCATGTCTGGTTTGAACTTTCTGAGTTTCTGTTTTACTGGCGGACACATGGGATTAGTAGGCAACTTGTGAGCCACTATGGAAGTGCTAAAACCATTCATGTCATCATATGACCATGCAAAAATGTCCTCATATCCTTTTAGGAAATGAATGTACTCTTCCTTCTCTATCGGTGACAAGTGAATGCTGATGTGTGTCTCCTTGACGGTCTCGGCGTCTCCCAAATTTACTGCTTTAGTCTCGTTCAGATTGGACTTAGGCTTATTCTCAAAATTTTCAACCTCCCTGATGATTTCCTCGGGTATCTCATCTTCTTCCTCTGAATCATTATTCTCATGTTGCGTTGCCTCATTATATGTCATAGTCACTGGTTTATTAGGAAAAGTAATAATAATGCTGTAGAAAAGAAAAATGTAAAGGTAGTAGTGAATAAAAAAAGAGCAAATGCATTTGATTAAAACTTGAAAAAATTGTCCAGACAAAGTACGGCTTGATGAATCGAGCATTTATTTTGAAACAAGTAAAACTTAAAACAAAATTACAGGAAATCTTGATGTAAGGCCTCATGAAGATTTCTGCTCAAAAACCCGATCTCGTGGTGCTAAGTTAGGAACATGTGTTAGAAATTCATAAAATTCTTCGCGGCGGTTCAGACCTTTTTGGACTTATCTATGCACAAAAAAGTCAAGAAATAATATTTTCCAGAAAAGTGCGATTCTGCGGTCGGGAATGCGGTCGCATATCAGGTATGTGGACACATAGTCGCCGCAAAGTGAGTCAGTGTGTTGATCAAAATTGAGGTCAACTATGCGGTCAATTATGCGATCACATAACCAATATGCGGACCGTATAGTTGTCGCATAATTCCCTTGGGATTTCGTAAGGGCAGTTCTGCGGTGCATTATGCGACCGTAGAACGGGTATGCAGACCACATCTCTGCCGCATACCCAGACAGAGTGTTCAGGTTTTGGGGAGCCGTTTTGCGGTCCATTATGCAGGCCACATGTCAGCATTGCGATCGTAGATCTGACTCGGGGATCCTATTTCTAATTTTAAAACCCGACCCTTTTCCATTAAAACACCCCATCCAATCTTCTCTATGTCATTTTTACTGAAAATAGAGTGAGAAGAGGAGTTCTAGCGAGAGAAGGGGTGACCTTCATCTAATCCCCACCCAACTCTTACCCCAAAATCTTGAAGATTGTCAAGAAAGTTGCTTGGTCTTCACCCTAAAGAGGTAAGAACTTGCTCCATAATCTGTAATTTTGGGATTCTATTTAAAAATAGGTGATTAACAATTGAGTTCTTGGGTAAGAGGGCTAATAGTCTTGCATGCATAAGGGAAAATGGGGCATGGGGAAGATGAGAACTAAAAGGATAACAATTGGAGTATAAAATTGAAGAAATAACTTACACAAGGGACCTAAATCATAATGCACATTTCTCTGTTTGATAATATGCTCAAACGAGCTAGAATCCTACTCTCATCTCTAATTCTTGGTTCAATTGTAATTCTTATACAATAGATTGAAGTGCTAAGAGTCCCGGAATTTTATAAGAATTAGGGGAAATCTTTATTGAGGTATGTATGGCTAAAACCCCCTCCTCTTAGAAATTGAGCTCCCATGGTGCCCTTGTAAGTGTGTAAGTTCGAAACGTGACTGATGCAATGCTTGTTATGTTAAGTGAATTGATGTTGTGAAAATGTATGTGGTAAGTACCTTTTTATGTGTTTAATGTGCTATTCTTGTAAATGGAATATGTGTGGAGAACATGATTTATGTGCTAAATGCCTAACTGCCATGCCAAGGTTACTTTGGAACTAACACGCCAAACTTGATGAATTTCCTTCTATGCTTATGACTTAAATTGCTTTTGTATATGCCTATGACTTTAAGTGGAAAGGTAAATGTTGGAAATGGGAATAATGTGAAATGTGATTTACAACATATGGAAATTGTGGCCCCAAGCGCCGGCAAACTAATACATGTGCAGCTGAAGAATGGTATGAGATGAATAACGAAAAATGGTAACATCTCAGGGAGACGGCTTAGCCGATCGGGCCGTGATCGAACGCCATGATATATATATATACACATGGTGGTAATGTATTGATGATTGAAACTGGAAAGTGTGAATGAAATAATGGTAACGTCTCGGGGAGACGGCTTAGCCGATTGGGCCGTGATCGGACTCCGCTTACATAAGCGTGGTAATATGGATAATGATGCAACAGTGTTGGATGCTCCAATCTAAAATTGCAAGAACTATGTAAAAATCATGTGAACCTCCTTATATTGTTGGCATAGTGCTTATTTGAAACATTGTTGCCTTTACTATTTCCTCTTTACTCTTGAATGGTTGTTCTTTCTAACAGGTTGGTGTTTAGTTATACATACTAGTACTATTCCATGGTACTAACGCCCCTTTTTCCGGGGCGCTACATTTTTAAATGAATGTAGGTGGATCCATAGCGGATAGTGCCGATCGTGTGTAGCAGAGCATCCTTTTCTCAAAATCCTGGTGATCCCCTTCCTCCTTCAAGGGGTCATGTGGTACACCTTTTGTTATAGACATCCATTTTGAGGTATAGTTGGGGCCTTGTTGCCGGCGTTGTTATCACTGTCTTTGTATCCTTAGAGGCTCTATAGACGTTTGTATGGGTTATGTACGGGTATTGGATAGATCAATGAACCATGTTGTAACCTTGTACTCTTGCTTTCTTTTAAACTATAACTGTATGGAATCTTGAACACTTAACTACGATTTAATGTTGTGATTTATAATGAACTAAAATGTTGAATGTACTATATTTCCTTGTCTAAATAAATGAAAACATGGTTTCCCTATTCATATTGAGTTGGATGGGTAGTGTTTGATGAGGCTTGCTCAGTTGGGTTCACTCGATTGAGCGCCAGTCGCGCCTCCCAAGGTTGTGGCGTGACACTTAAATGCCTAGAATGGCTTATAGAATTAAATTCTGCCAAGCTACCCAGGGACTCGGCGGGCTCGGGATGGTGTGGTGGTCCAGTTCCTGAGAACAACTTCCTTCTCCACAGTCTGAATAGTGAGGACTTCTTCCTCCCCCTCCTCAATTGTGGCACCGCAGTCCATGTTCTCATCCTCCAAGAACAAATTCTTCAACCTAGGTAGTGCTTGTTCTTCTGCAGTCCACCATATTGTGTCAGCCTGGTGAAAAGCTTATTCCAAACGTGACACTAGTTGCTCAAGAGGGTAATACGGTCCACACCATGGAGGTGACCAATCATTGTACTCTTGCCATGTATACTGGTATCCGAGCCCAAAGATGGTACCATAATTTTTCAGCTGTATTGGTTTGGAGATACCTTGGAGGTTCTTTCCCAATGCTTTTCCGGGTTCATATCCAGACCATGCTAGCATGCTTTCTATTTGTTTACTCCACCACTTATCCTTCTCGACGACATTGACCCTTTCGATGTAATGATAGGTTTCCCTTCCTAGCCTTCTTCTATGTCCAATGGTTGGGATGGTTTGACTAGTGTAGATGGGGTTACTTCCATCTCCGTGAATTATTACCTCCTGAAGGTTCTATTCAAACTTCACAGCTTGATGTAGTGTGGAAAGCACGACTCCAGCGGCATGGATCCATGGTCGACCAACAGAAGATTATATGAGGCTGGTATGTCAAGCACCTGAAATTCAACGTCGAACCAAGTTGGCCCCATCTGCAAGCAAAGGTTGATTTCCCCGATCGTGGCCCTCTAGGACCCATCAAAAGCCTTCACATTCATGCTTCCTACCCGTATCTCATGGAATCCTTTGTCCAACCTTTTCAGAGTGCTCAATGGACAAATATTTAGGGTCGAACCTCTATCAACCAAGACCTTGGCAATGAAATTATCTTCAAATTTCATCATAATATGCAATGCTCGATTATGATTCAGTCTCTAGGGTGGTAGCTCATCTTCGTGGAAGATGATCTTATGACTTTCTAGAACTTGCCCAACCATGTTGGCCATTTCTCTGTCGGTGATGTTATTGGGTACATAAGCCTCGCTCAACACTTTCATTAAGGCGTTCTTGTGTGCCTTGAATTCTACAATAGTGATAAGATAGATATCTGAGCAGGGACTTTGTTTAGATGGTCAATAACAGAGTACTCCTTTACCCGTACTTTCCTCCACAGGTTATCTGGACCGGTCTTAGTGATAGGCTGCCTAGTAGTGACCTCCTTACATGAACCTCCCAGGTGTTCAGGTGTATAGACTCTTCCAATTCTAGTCATTCCTTGTGCAGCGTCAGATTCCTCTACCTTGGCCTTCCATTTCCACCGAGCCTCGACAACATAATCCCGGGGTATTGCTTTTGAGTTGAATGGGGGTGTGGTTGATACTATCATAGTGAAAGGTGTGACCACTTCTACTTCAAATGGAGTGGGGGTTGCTGCGGGCGGAGCCACTTCCACCTCGAATGGAACTGATGCAGTTACCTCAACCTCGATTGGTGCTTGAGTCTGAACCACAATAGGACTAAGTGTGACTGCAACCTTGAAGTCATCGACTTCTTGAATAAGCCTGATAGACCCCTCAGGGTCCCATTCGTCATTTGTCTCTATCACAGGTACACTATTACCTCTGTGATCAGGGAGGGGATTGTTGCGAACATTAGGTACGACTTCCTTTGCTTGTATGACCCTATTGTCAATTAGCGTCTGGATCTTATCCTTCAATGTTCAACACTCAGCAGTGGTGTGCCCTTTCATACCGGAATGGTACACACAAGTTTTGTTAGGATTGATCCATTGGAATGGATTTTCTAATTCCATACCGGGAACATGAGTGAAGTAATCCGCGACTCTCAACCTTTCATATAACTAGTCGATGGGTTCAGCAATGGCAGTATATTGTCTATGTGGCTTGCGGTTGAAGTTGGGACTTGGTCTTGGATAATTTTGGCATGCTGGTGGTGATTGAATGTGGGATGGTTGGGAGTTATAGGTGTGATGGACAGTGGCTGGTTGGGAATATCTGGGAGATGACGGTTGATTTGTAGGCGGTGATGCTTGGTATATGAGTGGAGGTGTTTGATATGTGGGTGGAGGTGTCTGATAGGTGGGTGGAGATTTTGGGCCCTAGGACACCATTACCACCCCAACATCTCTCTTCTTCGATATGCCACCTCATTGTAGTGCCTTATCCGTGGCTTCCAGTGCCTCAAAGTTTGTTACTATCCCGATCTTGATTCCTTCTTCGATTCTTTCTCCGAGTTTGATGATGTTAGAGAATTTGTGATTTTCCATAACCATCAACCTCTCATAATATTGTGGATCCTGTGCCCTGACAAAGAATTTATTCATTTATTCTTCGTCTAAAGAGGGCTTGACCTTGGCTGCTTCCTACCTCCAATGAGTAGTGTATTCACGGAAAGTCTCAGTAGGTTTCTTCTTAAGATTCTGAATGTAGAAAACATCCGGTACGTTTTCTGTGTTGAACCTGAACCGGTCTATGAAATCCGATGCCATGCTTACCCAATTGGACCATTTCTTGGGATTTTGGCTGATATACCAAGACAAAGCATCCCCAGTAAGACTCCTCATAAAGAGCTTAATCTGGATATTTACATCTTTTCTGACCCCGACAAGCCTGTCACAAGAGGTCCTTAGATGAACCTTGGGATCACCCTGCCATCGAACATTTCGAACTTGGGAGGTTTGTACCCCTCTGGCAGTTCGACATCCGGCTATATGCACAGATCTTCATAGTTCAAACCTTATATTCCTCTGTCGCCTTCAACACCTTGAACTCGGCTTGTTAACTTCTTGAGTTGTTCAGCCATGTTTTTAATGAGCAGGTCCTTTTCGGAAGATTCTGGTGTATAGGAAATTGGTTGGGTAAAGTGAGGTACAGTTTTCACATATATAAGGTTGCTTTGATGGGTGCTGAGGACGTGGGTGTAATGATGGTCATTGGTGGAGTTTTGACGATCAACAATGGGTTGTGGTGTGTTTTGGGGAGTGTGGTAAGTGGTGGTTGGTGGGTACTGAATCGGTTAGAGATGATGTTATGGCGGAGTTGGTATCAACAGCAGATTGATATTTTAGGGTGGAGTTGCGTATTGATTTGGTGCGGTAGGATTTTGGTTTTGTGTGTTTTGGGGAGGTGTTGGGTTCTTAGTGTTCTGTTGGTTAATGTCAGGGAAGTTCAAAGTGAGTGACAAGTTTGCCAAGTTGCGAACCTGCTCAAATTCTCCTTGCAGTTCCAGTATCTTTTGTTCCAGTCTTAAAACCAAATCATTCAGGGCCGGAGTACTACGACCATCTAAGGCTTTTGCGTTCTCAATATTCTCCTTTCAGATGCCACTTAAGTCATCCATAGTCGTCCATTTTTGCCTTTCCTTTGGCCTTTGTGTTGCTTGGAGGAGGAGGAGGTGGTAGGCCTCTAGATTTGGTGTGGTATGCTGACGAGTCCAATATGAGTGAACCAACCTAAGGTAATGGGAATAACAAAAAATAAGCAAAACAAAAAGGTGACAAGTTAGTGAGGATCCAGAAATGTTTGCAGTATTTAAACACATATTGCGAAAATGAAAATTCACGTCTTAATTTGGGAACCTCATTGTGCCCGAGGTAGGCCTAGCGATAAATAAATTTGGAGAACTTTAAATGCCAATAATTCTTCATTTCATAATATAAAAATAGACGAATCCCAAAACGACATTAAGATAATAAAAATAAGTCACTACTGGCACTTGGCCTAATTACATTTTAGGAAAGCAAATAAATCTAGCCCATTTGGTCTTGGACGGACCTTCCTCGGGCTGAATGCTCTTGTCGATCAAATCCTCCAGTTCGCGTATGTTCATCAGTAAGAATGCATTTTCCAAATGTCCTCCTTCGTTTCCCTCAGCGTTCTGGCAGTCGGTGACTCTCTTCCTCACTTTTTCTTCCAATTCCAACAGACTGTATTCCAGATATTCCAGCTTTTCGCAAGATTTGACGGTCCTCTCTTTCCATTCATTGATTTGGTCACTTGATGAAAGATTCCTGCACCAATCAAGCAAGAGTGAGGGTGTGCTAACCATACCGAAGCTAGGGACCTCGTTCCTCATTTTCTACAAAACAAAAAGGTTGGGCCCTTCTCCCCCACCAGACTCGACTATTTAAACATTCATGATTAGCATATTGGCATTTAGTTCTCCAAATTAATACATAGAATGTGTTTTTGTCCGTTGGGATTATGGAAAACTCTTTGGTCTTTTGGATAAGGTTTATCTTAAAGGATCATTATGTGGATAACATATTGATCCGACTAGGTTTGACCATGATGCATGCACAATTTTAACCAGAGTAAGGTTTCTATGGGGTTTTAGACTGGTACCTCAAGCGGAAAACTCAAGGGAGAAGACACGAAATCATCGACTGCATCACTGATCGACTGATTTGACAGTAAATAAGCCTTTCCGAATTTAAGGATAGTAAATAGGAAGAGCGCAACCACTCACTAAAGCGTTGCTATAGGATTTGATACGCACGAGTGGAATATGATGTGGAATATGATTTATGCAGCAATTAATAACATGTAGTCAAGTATTTGCACGTAGGGAAAAATAAATACAACATTTAAATAATTGAAAGACAGTTACAGGAAAAAGAAAACAAAGAGACAAATTAATTTCAGGGATAAAGAATCATAAATGCTTAAAAGGAAAGAGACAGTTTAATTCAAATAAGGGAGAAGGGTACGGGATAAAGCATGCTTGGACTAATGCATAAAAAGATAAGTTCATTATGGTAAGAGCCTAAAAGGTATTCCCAGCAGAGTCGCCATGCTATCGCGCCCCCTTCTTTTTCCCTCCGCGGAGAAAGTCTAGGTTCCGACGTTCATGGGGATAATAACTAATTTCCTTTTGGGAATTGTGTATTTGAAGAGTCGCCACCTAATGAATTAAGGTGCGTTAGGGCACCTATAGTAATTAACTCATATAACTAGTTTGTATTACCAGCGATTTAGGGTAAGGGCTCGAAATAACCTTGAGGGGAAGGTGTTAAGCACCCCTCGCGGTCCACAATAGTGGGTCCCGACCGAACTTAACTTATGAATTAGTCCATAAACAAATAAATAGTTTTCAAACACATAATTGCAAATAAGAGCAGGTTGGATATTGTATGACTTAGATAATAGACAAAAGATTTGAACAAGTTGTGTACATATAAAATAAAGTTTTAAATAGAAGGGATTTTGGAAAGGAGGAGTCCTAGGTTGGTTAGCCTACAGGATCACCCCACACAATGTCTGGTAAACACTCCTCAATGAGGGGCTACACGTGACATTAGCACGTAGTCATCACATCCCATATCTACCCTTCCCACCCTGTGATCATTGCCTAAATCATTCTAGTAACCTTGACAATGCCTATGCATGCACTACCCGTCCCTTCCTTGTGGCCCTGGAGGTATTTTATGACCTCTAAATCTGGGCAGTTCTAGACGACCCCTAAGTTGCTTAAAAAGGAGAAAATTCTAGGTGATAGGCAAGAACACATAGGACTTAACAACTAAAATACAGAAAGAGATAGTTAAAAGGCCCAGGTTTACCTCCACATGTAATACGTATAGGCAACACGTCTGAAACATAAACAAGATCCGTTTTTTGGTTTAGAGAAAAGGCCTAAACTGGACGTCTAAATGGATATCAATGCATAGAAAGATGCAACCTTATTTTGTAAACTCAACAGTAAGGCCTTAATTAGTTTTTCCTACTAATTTTAACCTGTTAAATATGAACAACTTCAATTAGTAGAAATATAGTTTCAGAGTTGCAGGATTTGAAAATGCTCTATAGGCTTGCCTAAACACTGAATAGTGATGTCCTAAGAGCATAAAAACTGTGTTTGATATAGTAAAACAATGGGCAGATTTTTAAAAAACAGATTCTTGAATTCCTATAGGCTTGCTTTCTAATAGTAAATTAGAGCACTACTCGAAAGAATACATTTCAGGGGAAAACAAACCACTGATTAGACCAGTTTTGAAGTAACCTAATCACGAACTGGATCGACTTATTTAAACTAAACTGATTTTTAGATCTATAGGCAGAATTTCTGATGTTGTTCCCTATGAGCATGGTATCTAGTTGTTTAGAAACTTATAGGCATGATTTCTAGTGAAAATGAATGTAAACAATAATTGGAACAGAAACTTGAACTTGATCACATGCTTGAGTATGATATGTATTTGTGAAATTGATTGTAACACATATAGGCATGATTTCTAGCATGGTGAGGCAAACATAGCAAATATGAGATCCTAAAAGCATGGTTTCTAACATTGTAGGGCAGATATAGCAAATATGAGACCCTATAGGCATGGTTTCTACCCATATTACCCCAACAAATATGTAACTACCCACCCCTTTTACTATCACCCCAATATTCATTTACAATTTATTACAAACCAAATGAATGAATTACATAGATAAAGAAAACGAAGAAGTTACACTATAGGGAGCCTGAAGTGGGCCCAAGTGATTTCCCAAACCTACAATAGCATCAAGTGCCAATTTCATAGACAGTATCATTGTCTAGGTGCGTCAGAGTTCCCTAATGATCTCAAGGATCCCGGGCAGTGCTCACACCTAGACTTTGTAACAAAATTGAGTAAGTGCAGTGTGGAAGGGCCAATCTCAGTGTGCCAGAGTTCAGAGAGATCTCAAGAGCATCCCAAGGTAGTGCACATACTAGAAGGGGCATAACCTAGGGACTTAGGAGTAGAGTGAGAGTGCTTGACATAGTTTGAAAGGGTTTCAGTAGGAAAATAGTGTAGAAAAGAGACTTAGTTTAAATAACTTTGTAAGCAAGAGAGTTGTTAGGTAAACAACTTTTGAAAATAGTGGTGTAATTAAACAAATAGCAGGTCAGTCAAACAAGTTCAGCAATATTCAAATAACAGTCCTTTATATAGGGGAATGGGAATTGGGGACACATAGAGCACCTAGTATCAGGAGCATAATAGTTCTTGTGGGGTTTAAAGGGATTAGGGGATAGCTATTGGTACTAATACACTAGGAGTTTTAGAAACAATAATAGAATCAACCATTTAAAGTGACAGATCAGCTTGCATATCAAAATTGGATAACAAATAGACAAGCATTCAAAGCAGGGTAGAGTCATGTTGAGACAGACTACTAGGGGAGGGGGTAGAACATGCTCTGAAAAGCCCTAAGAAGGTTAGACTAGCATGCTAGATGAAGCATTGATGTAAACATATCAATTGCATATGGAGCAAAAGAACCATAAATAGAAACAAATTAGAAACATGATAAACTGAAGTTGTAAAAGAAACATAATGGCTTTGAGACTTGAATCAAAATCAGAACATACCAGTAGAGATAATGGTAAACACAATGTGAGGAATAGGAAAGCACAATAGTTAGCCTTGGCTTGCAGCCGACTAACTCAGAATAATAGCAAGTAACCAAAGAGAGAGTAGAAAGTTTTGAGTGTGAGCTTTTGAACCAATGTGTTCGTCTGTTGTGTTAATAAAAAGAAAAGTACTTATAGTTTGAAAATAGGCAGAAAATAAGGCAAGAATCAAAGTTCATCAATAATTATGGAACCCAGTACTAATCAGAATCCAATCAATGCAAGTACTCCCTTAATTAAGCGGTAATTAACCAACAGTAATGGGTATAAAATGTTTAAGGAAAGAAATCGAGTAAGGTGTTAGGTACAAAATAGACAATTAGGGGTAAATACATAAGGGTTCAGTTAAGGAAACAGTTAGTGAAGAATCAACAAATAACATAGCTAACCTAAATAAGGTAAGAAAACTAAATAAGGTTGCAGAATATGGAAATAATCGAGAATCAGCATATAGCAACTCAGTGAATCAAGAACTCGAAATTATTGATTTAAGGAGAATATCATAGGTTCCCATGAATATGCAAATAAGCCATATTTAAACAGGAAGAATCGAAGGTCTAAAGGAAAGTTTTCAAATCAATCCAATCAACAGGGAACACAGAATCAATCAAAGAGAGAGTGATGAGTCAATGTTGTAGCATATAAATAGAGTAAGATAAGAATAGCCATATATAGCAAACATGAATGTTAAACGACACTGATAAAAAGAGGCGAGTCGTGAACAATCAAGATGAACACAAGCACATAGTGTTGATGTAAGTTAGGTTAAGAAACTCAGTAGAAACATATTCGAGGCAAGATAGTCACAGAAACTCAAACGAGAACCGGTCAGTCATGCTGATACACAGAACCAAACGAAGAAACCTAGAAAATTAGGGCTTTCAACATAGATGAGTTGAAGATGTAGTAAAACTCATAGAATCAATTAATATAATGCCAGAAATAGAAGTTTAAACACAAAGAATCAGTTAAACAAGGTTTTAAAAAGAAGTTCCGAAAACCCTAGTTTTTAGAAGCAGGTGAAAAACACTTAAAATCAATAAAGAATCTCAAAGACAATGTAAAAAATTAAAGGAACAAACTCAAATCGTTTTAGATCTGTACAGATCTAGGAGATATAGAATGAAATTAGGGTTTCATTCTAGAATCCCATAAAGAGATGAAGGAACCTATCTAGAATCCCAAGGATTGTTGCAAATACAACGTGATTTTGCCTTGAAATCACACTGGAGTAGCTAAGAAAAGATAGGTGACGAACCGTAGATGCAAGTCGGCGTGGCCCTGGCCCTTGAAGACCTTAAAGAAGGTAGGCATGGTAGGAGAGAAGCCATTGAAGTCTTAGGAGACGATGAGAGGTCACCAGAGATGACCAGAGAAGAGAGGTCGGCGGTTGAAGGGCTAGGGTTAGGTTTAGAGTGTACTGAGAGTAGAGAGGATTTTAGGCGGCGGTATATGGAAAATGATTAGGGTTGGGAGTGGTTTAGAATTAAAAAAGGCAAGAATCAATATGGTCCGTTGATCTTTCAGATCAACGGCCATAATCTAATTAGTTCTGGGACGAGTATGTGTGATTACGGCCTAGGTCGGGTATTTTTAATCCGAAATTGGGATGGGGTATTGGGTTTAATTGAGGCTATAATTGAAATTCAATTTGGCTAAGTTTTAAATAGCCAATTTAACCCTATATAATTTATAATAAAATAATAAATAATTTCTAAAAAAATAATTTTGTGTACTAAAATATTTAAAATAGATATTTAACATTTTAAAAATATTGAAGATGATTCTATGCATATAAACGTAATTGTACATTAATAAGGCTAATATTACAATTTTATGGAAATTAGCTTTAAAATGCAAAATACAATTATAAAAATGCACTAAAACTATTTTAACAATATTTTGGCATAAATATATAATTTAGATGACTAAATTACCACAAAAATAATTTGAGAGATAATTATTGGGTATTTTATGAGTAAAAGGGGAGGAAATAAAACAATTTAATTTTTTTAAAATTATAGAAAAATTATAAAAACCTTGTGCATACTTATATATGCATATATATGCTATTTTGAAGGTATTTATACATATTAAAAATATATTGGGAAAATTTGGGTATCAATTAAAATGACAAGGGTTCCATTTATATACTGGGGGGAATCCCAACATAGTACAAGTGCATTTATTACAAAGATATGCGGCTCGTACAACCATTTTATGCCACGGTACAGGCTTAAACTAGCCTAATAGACTTGGTCAGCTTTAGTCATATGCCTTGGGAACTTCCCGTTAGTCCGTCATAGCTGTTGTTTTGCATTGCCTCGAGATCGATCATTGTGAACCCTCGCGGTCGAGCCCCGAGCTGAACTTCGAGCCTTCTAGGGGAGGTATTTACGAGGGGACTCAGCTGTCACAAAATCGGACCCTCTGATTTTTGCCATATACAATATATGTCATGCCTTTCATTGTTAAATTCATTCATAAGTGAGTAATAGGAGTTGGACTTATTGAGAGTTAATAACTTCTTTTAGTTAAAGTTGTTGTTTTATGGAGTATCCTTCATTGTTGAGTTAATATTTGGTTACATTCTGTTGTTATTGAGATTCTTGTTCACATCGTGGTTGAGTAGTTGGCTATGTGTTGTGGTGACATCGGTATTGTTGTTTTGGAAAGTTTGTGGCCTATGGGAACTTATGGTCTGAATTGATATATCGTGTTATTATGATGTTAGCACATGTGTATTTATATGTGTATTGGTTGTTTCAATGCGGAACGTAAGGGTGGCATCTCACTGTTGTTGATTATGCATAGTGATACGGGTGGCTATTGTGATTTATTGTCTGTGCGGAGTGATACAGGTGGATATTGTGTTTATTGTTTAGAGCGGAGTGATAAGGGTGGCTATTATGCAGAGTGATATAGGTGGCTATTGTGATGTATTGTATGGCGGATCGATAAGGGTGGCTATTATGATATTGTCAATGCAGAGAGACAAGGGTGGCTATGTTAGGAATGATATGTGACGGCTTGGGGGCATAATGTTGATGATATTTGTATGATGGTGTGACTTTCCTTGTGTATGTCATGCACGATATGTGACTTGTTGTGTTATTTTCAATGAGCTATTTGATGTATTTTATATCACTTGTTGTCTTAGACCAAAATAATACACTCGCACAAGCATACACCGTAGCATTTCGTTTACACCAATTCAGGAGTATAAAACTTGACTTTCATTGTTCATGCACATGTATTCTTGTATTATCTGCTTCCATTGTGCCAGTCGGATTGTGAGGTTGAGCGTGTGACCATGCCAGGCAGATTGTTTTAGTGAGACTGTGACTATGCCGAGCGGCTTGAGGTATTGGAACGTGAATTGTTCTTGTTGTTGTGATTAATAATGTGGGCACAAGTTATCATGAGTACATAAATTATGATTTAGGACTCGTGACTTGTGATTTTGAGATGAGGTATCTCAGAGTAATTTTGTCATGAAACTTGTGCTAGAACAACTTGATTATCGGTTGACACATGTTTCTTATTTGGTTTCAGTGGTACTTTAATGATGTTCTGATTACTTTACTATTTTTATCACATGTTTATTCCTTGTTTCCATTTACTCATTCTTGCTTCCATTATTAGCTTTATACTTATATATACTACACATGTTATTATGCTTAGTAGGTGTCTTGACTTGTACCACATCACTACTCCACCGAGGCTAGCCTTGATACTTACTGGGTATCGACTGTGGTGTACTCATAAGACAGTTCTACATATTTTTGTGCAGATCTAGGTATAGGATATAACAGACTCAGACAATATTAGCTTCTTGATCGCGTGGATTAAAGGTAGAGCTACTTGGTCATTGTAGTTCCTTGGAGTCCTTTTCCTTTTGATTGTACTATCAATTCGTTATCCGAACAATATTGTATTTTGACTATGAGATACTACTATGTATTTACCTAGAGTTCATGACTCTGTATTACCTAGTCTAGGGAAGTTGTTGCGATTATTGCTGTGGAGGCTTGTATCACCTTTGTTTCGGTATTTATACTAAACTCTATATTGAAATATCATTGCTAAAATGGTTGAACTGTTATAAGTAATTGGCTTACCTAGTCTTGGGTGGACTTTTTGTTAGTTAATACAATAGGTTTTTATGTGGTTTTTGAATGGTTTGATCCCGACTTGTGATTTCAGTGCTCTACAGGTGGGGGAAGTCTGTTATGTGTCGTGATTTTGTTCTATGGGATTGAGTAGTAGAAGGGTTTTAGTTGTCAGGACAGTTGTCTTACTTGTGATTCCGAGTTGAGCATGGGAACC
Source organism: Nicotiana sylvestris (assembly GCF_000393655.2). Classification (NCBI taxonomy): domain Eukaryota; kingdom Viridiplantae; phylum Streptophyta; class Magnoliopsida; order Solanales; family Solanaceae; genus Nicotiana; species Nicotiana sylvestris. The sequence continues at coordinate 30,220,316 of NC_091063.1, read as the reverse complement.
TTGTGTTCTTTATGGATAGGTGTTTTTGTATCGGGCTAGGTGTCGTGGTGGGGTTATGTTAGGGTAAGATTCGTTATGGTGGTCGCGTGTGTCTTGCTTCTCCTTTGTGGATTAGATCCGTAGTATGGTATTGATGGGGAGTTGTACCTATTGGACTTATTGGATAGTTCTCTCATATGTTTCTCTTTCCATGTTTAGTTGTATTCGAGTTGTACTTGTTAGGTTTGGATTGCGATGTATGTGCCCAGGAAGCGTGTGGTGTGGCTTGTTGGTCGGGTCAGTAGTTATGAGTGTCGTATGTTGCTTGTAGAATTGTTAGTGTTGTGAATGTTTGGAACAAACTTCTAGTCAATATGAGGCTATTTACCGGTACCGGGTTGGTAATGGGCAGCGATTGTTGTCAGAGTTGTTGCTCTGGGTATATGGATGGTGCGCTATGTCGTGTGGTTATATCTTGTGGGTGTAGGCATGAGCTGTTGCAACTAGTTGAGGATTATATGATGTGTTTATGTGAGAATATAACCCTTGGTGGATGTTGAAAATTGGTTCTAAGGCTTATCGGTATGAGCAGGAGGAATAATCTTCGGTTGAGATGATTTTGTAGGACTTATGTGGATTAGGGTGACATGGGATCACCAGAGTGTATGTGTATATTGAGTTTATATAGCGATCTGGTGGCTCCAGAACGACCCTTGGCATGCTCGAGGACGAACGGTTGTTTAAGAGGGGGTTAACAACCCGACCGGTCATTTTGAGCTTTATCATTTCGTTCAGTAGTTCGAGGTCTTAAGTGGCTTCATATTGTGTATGATGAATTGTGTGTATGGTCGGTTATGGTTTTTGAGTGTTTCGGGATTGATTTGGAAGAATATATTTTCATTTTAGAAGCTTATATTGGAAATGTTAATCGAGGTTTGACTTTTGTGAAAACGAACCAGGAACGATGTTTTGATGGCTCTGATAGATTCGTATCATGATTTTGGACTTGGGCGTATGCCCTTAATTGAAGACCTCGTGCCAGAACATCATCATCAACACCATAATATCCGCACGAAAGAAATGTTGTGCCAATACAAAATCAATCTGCTCAATATGTCCACATGTGCCATAATCATAACAAATTCAAGATAAAAATTTATCATAAAAGAGAAATATGCTCACAATTCATCAATAAGGTTCACAAGAACATATTAATAACAACGTGCGGTCAAGTCGTGAAACATGACTACTGTTGAATCAATTATAGCAACAATTCCACAATAGCCCATCTTGACTAATTAGGGATAATAATCCTAAACATGTTCTCTAGCATGAACATATAAGCTCACTTAGTCATACAAATAGTTAAACATATATCATAGATAACACACAATCAAAATAAGGCATCATAGAAGCCTAATGTCTAGTCCGATCACAATTCATACATAGAACCCGCATATACACTCGTAACCTCACATATACATCGCTTTACTCATATATTACAATTAGATAAATAAGGACAAATTCTAAGGGTTATTCCCTCAGGCATGAATAATAACCTAGTACACTCACATGGGCTCAACCACCTCATATGTGCGCCACCTAGAGCACGTAGCCATCACAAATAACTCAAGAAACTAGTGCCTCAACCAAGTTTAGGTAAGATACTTACCTCAAGAAATCCAAATCAATACTCTAGAAATCCCTTCCCGCATGAATCGACCTTCAAATGGCCGAATCTAGCCAAAAATAACTTAATAATATTAAATAAGGCCATAGAAAGCAAAGCCAAACAATAAAGCTTCGTTCTTTACCAAAAATAAAATGTCAAGCAAAATGTCAACCCAAGCCTGCTTTCTGGAACTCAACCAAAGTCACAAATTCCAAATATCCAGTTGAATACAAGTCCATCCATACAAGTTTTATCCAATTTCGACTCCAAATCGGGGTTCAGATCCTCATTTTTCATTTAAGAAAAGTTTTTCCAAAATCCTAATTTTCTTCGCTTAGATTCATCAGTCAAATGCTAAAATCAAGGTTGGAATCACGAATGATAAACAAATCTGAGTCAAAACACTTACATCAATCCAAACCATGAAAATCCCTTCAAAATTTTCAGAATCCGAGCTCCCAATCTCAAAATATGATAAAATAACTAAAACCCTCGAAATAGAGTACTTAAGTGTCTGCTCATGCATATGAAGATCACGGGACCTACATCGCCATCGGGAAGACCAAAAACTCACCAGCTCAAAACAGCTCTTCACGAACGCAAAGTCCGTCTCGCAGATGCAAACCCTTCACCAGAAAGGCTTACGCAAACATGACCTTCTATACACGGTCGCGTGGGCAAAACTCCAACCCAGCCACTCACCTCCACGAACGCGACACCAGACCACTAACGCAGAACATCACATCCTAGAGCTCCGCGAACATGATACATCTCACGTGACCGCGAAGGGTAATACCTTGCCTGCCTAAATTCCACTCCGCGATCACGAACCTCCATTCACGATCGCGATGAAGGACCTCTGCACCAGAAATCAGCGGTATAAAATAAGGGGGGATTGGTCCATAACCACCCTGAGACACCCCAAGGCCCGTGGGACCCCGTCCAATCACACCAGTCAATCCCAAAATATAACATAAACCTACTCGAGACATAAAATCACACCAAATAACACCAAAATCATAAATCACACCTCAATTGAAACTTAATGACCTAATCCAAATTTTTGAATTCAAAACTTAAGTCGAATATGCCTAAACAACTCGAGATGACCTCAAAATTTACAAACAAGTCCAAAATGATGAATTGAACCTATTCCAACTTCTGGAGCCAAAACCCAAATCCGTTAACATCCAAGTCAACTTCCGGACAAACCTATGATCCTTCCAAACCTTCAAGTTTCCAACTTTCGACAATTCAAGCCAAAATAATCTGGGAACTTCCGAATCAAAATATGGACATATGCCTAAGTCAAAAATCACCATACAAACCTATCAGAATCATAAAAACACCATTCTGAGGTTTACATAAGTCATTTATACAAGAGTCAAACCTTGGTAAACTCTTACAACTTAAGCTTCTAACCTTGGAACTAAGTGTTTCAATTCGCACCAAAACCTTCCCGAACCCAAACCAACCATCTCCCCAAGTCACATAACAACAAATATACACACGGGAAGCATTAAATAGGGTATCATGGCTAAAATACTCAAAATGACCGGCCAGGTCGCTACATTCTCCCAATCTCAAACAAACATTCGTCCTTGAACGAGTCTAGAATCATACCTGAAATGCCAAAAAAGTGAGGATATTTGCTCTGCATATCATGATTTGCCTCCCAAGTCGCCTCCTCAAAGGTTGACCCTTCCACCGAACCTTCACCGAAGCAATATTCTTCTATCTCAGTGTCAGGATCCCAATTTTTCTCTGTAGGAAGTCGTGATGGAACCTAGTCTCTAAGACTAGGTAAGCCTAATATTCAAGTAGAAATAATTGAAATAATAATTGAAGTCTCAAAACTCAGGACATATACAACTCCCAAAACCCGGCAAATAAAAGTCACAAGCTCTAAGTAGTAGTACTGATTAATCCTATACATCAATGTTTGTAAAAGTATAATGAAATAAAGCAATCTAGATAGAGGGAGACTCCGAGTCCTAGGGACGCCGTCTGGTATACCTTGAAGTTTCCACAACTGAACTCTCGCTAATGCCTGGGCTGGTAGGAGGTACTAGGATCTGCACAATAACGTAACATGGGTACACCACAATGGTACCCCGTAGGTGCCAATCATAACCTCGATAGAGTAGTGACGAGGTCAGGTCAAGCCCCACTGGAATAAATAAGAAAATAAATTGTACAAGTGTATGGTAGTGTAGTAATGAAAGCAATGAAATTGAAACAACAATAACATAACAAGGTTAGCTATGCAGAACTAAAGCACATAATGCAATACGGAGAAAAAAAGGAATGATATGCTAAGGAAACAAACAACCAAAGACAAGTGCAGCATTAGGGAAATACCAACAAGAGTCACTACTGAGGTACCACCTTGTAGTCTTAAATCACAAGAATAAATCACAATCTTTTCTTATATCACCGCGGGAGCCTTGTATTTAGTTTTGAAAATCATTTTACCGAAATAGCATCCCGTATTTTAGCCCACCTTATTACACCGCATGGCTTCTAGTAGTTCCCCTACTAGCCACGTGTATCAAGCCCACTTTATCTCACCACATGCATTTCAACCCTAAAACCTTATACCACCGCATGCGCATCAATATCACAACGTATTACAAATCTCACTTCAAGTGCCCAATATCATAACTTGCCATAGAAACCAACAATAACAGTATTTTCACAATAAGAGCCCATGGCTCAACCACAATGTACACAAGAGTCTCAACAATAATAACTGTTAGTGAATAACTTAACAAGAATAGCATTTCACAACTTAACACTTTGCCTCAATGCGAATCAGAGCCTCTACAACTCAATACCAATTTCAACAATAAGTTATTCCAAGAATAACAACTTCAAGTAAAGAGTTCAACAGTTAAATAATAAATATAGAATAAAGGAAACGAGAACTTCAACTAAACATGTAGAGCAATTAACAAGTATGAGATACCTCAAGTAGAACATGTGAAAATAGAATAATGATGATAAATATAACATGTTAACATAACTCAATTAAGGCATGAAAGGAATCTACATAGCTAAAACCGATAAATTTTCATATTTATCCCATGTACACACTCGTCACCTTGCGTACACGGCTTCCACACATCACAATTATCACAAAACAACTTCTATCATAAGGGGTAATTCCTCCACACAAAGTTAGGCAAGACACTTACCTCAAAACACATTAACTAAGTCCACTAGTAGACCTTTCCCTAGGTTATCCAACTCCGAACGGCTTGAATCTAGCCAAAACAACTTCATACCATAAATATAAACTATAGGAAGCTAATTCGAATAATAAAGTTACGATTGTTTGAAAAGAAATAAAAATTCAACTCAAAAGGTCAACTGGGTCTTGCGTCCCGGAAACCGACCAAAATTACAAAATTCAAAAACCCATTCGATAACGAGTCCAACCATACAAGAATTACTCAAATTTGACCTCAAATCGCCTTTCAAAACTCAAAAATTTAGTCTAGGAAGTTTTTTCCATTTCCACCCAATTTTTCAACTCAAATCCCTAATGAGATGATGAAAATAGTAATAGATTTATGAAATAAACTCCATTCTGGGTGAGAATCACTTACCCGAACAATTTCCTTGAAGGACCTTCGAAAAATCACTTCACACCGAGCTCTATAGGTCCAAATTATGAAATATGATACATAACCCTCGTTTTGAAATTTTACATTCTGCTGCGCAGTTTCCCTCTATCGCGATTGCATGTAACCAAGTGCGAACGTGATGAACATGCTGCCTCCCCTCTGTGACCACGTCCTAGTCCATGTGAACGCATAGCACAACTTTCCTTAGCCCCCAGCCTCACCATCCTTCTATGCGAATGCGATCTACTCTACGCGTTCGTGATGCACAAACATCAGATCTCTTCGCGATCGCAACCTTAACCACGCGATCACATAAAATAAAAATGCACCAGTGCCAAACAACTCTTCGCGATAACCCCTTCGCGATCGCATATAAAGAAACCAGTAGCAGCAAATTCAACAGTTCTTAAGGTTTCGAAATGCGTCGAACATGGTTCGAATTACACATGAGGCTCTCGGGACCCAAACTTACCAACAAGTCCTAAAAAATCATACAAACACGCTCGAAGTGTCAAATCAAATCAATTAACACTAGAACCACAAATCGTGCATCGATTCAAGCTTAATGAACTTATGAACTTCCGAATTTCAAAACTACTGCCGATTCATACCAAAACTACTCCAATTGACTTCAAATTTTGCACATAAGTCATAAATGATATGACAAACCTATTCCAACTTCCAAAATCAAAATCCATCCCCGATATCAATAAAGCCAACTCCCAGTCAACCTTTCTAACCTTCCAAACCTTCAACTTTCTAACTTTCGCCAATTCACGCTGAAACGACCTATAGACCTCCAAATCAACATCCGGACATGCTCCTAAGTATAGAATCACCATACGGAGCTATTGGAACCGTCAAAACTCCTTTATAGAGTCATCTACACAAAAGTCAAACTACGGTCAGCTCTTTCAACTTAGAGGTCCAACTTAGGGACTATATGTCCTGTTTTATTCCAAAACTCACCCGAAACCAAAACCAAATACTAACATCATCACAATATAGCGTAGAAGGAAATCAATATGGGATCGGGGCTCAAAATATTTAAAATGATCGGTCATGTCATTATACTCAACTTGCGAACCTGCCTATCCAAATTAGCCACTGGCTCCTCCTCATAAATCAAATCCTTTTCCAACTGCACCGAGATGAAATCTAACACATGTGGAGGATCCTCATAATAATTCTGAACCATGAAAACATGGAACACTAGATGAACTCCTGATAAGATGGATCACAAAGCAAGACTATAGGCCACCTTACCAACCCTCTCCAATACCTCAAATGGACCAATATACCGAGGTCTCAACTTGCCCTTCTTTCCGATCTCATCACACCCTTCATGGGAGAAACTCTGAGTAGAACCCTCTTACCCACCATGAATGCCACATCACGAGCCATCATATCATCGTAACTCTTTTGCCTAGACTGTGTTGTATGAAGCCAATCTGAATTAATTCCACCTTCTCCAAAGCATGACGAACCAAATCAATGCCCAACAACCTATCCTCCATAGGATCAAACAAACCAACCGAGGAATAATATCATCTCAAGTATAAGGCCTCATAAGGAGCCATCTGGATACTCGACTGGTAGTTATTATTGTAGGCAAACTCTACTGATGGTAGGAACTAATCCCAGTGGCCCGCGAAATCAATGACACATGCTCGTAACATATCCTCTAAGATCAGAATAGTACATTTAGATTGCTCGTCCGTATAGGGATGAAATGTCGTACTCATCTCGACTTGTGTGCGCAAGTCATGTTGCACTTCTCTCCAAAAATACAATATAACTGAGTGCCTCGATCTAAGATAATATACACGTACACACCATGAAGACTAAATATCTCAAAGATAAATCTGAGCTAGCTGCTCTGAAGTGTCAGTAATCATTATAGGGATGAACTGTGCATACTTGGTCAGTCTCTTCACAATGACCCATACAACATTAAATCTCCTCAAGGTCCGTTACAATAATTATCCGACCGATCATTTTGAGTTCTAGCATACCATTTAGAATTTTGAGGCCTTGATTAGCTTCACTTTATGTATTATGACTTGTACGTAAGGTTAGAATTGAATTTTGGAAAAGTTCAGAGTTGATTCGCAAGGAAAATTCTCAACTTGGAAGTTTTAAGTTGGAGGCATTGACCAAGGTTTGACTTTTGAGTAAATGACTTAGGTATCGAGATTTGAAGGTTCTAATAGGGTTGTATGATGATTTTGGACTTGGGAATATGTTAAGGTTGGGTATCGGGTGGTCCGAGAGTATTTTGGCGTATGTTGTGGAAAGTTGTCATGTTAAAGGTTTTTAAGAATTTCCTAACTTTGGTTTTAAGAGGAATTTGGCTTTATCGATTCCATTTGGGATTTCGAGACTTGGAATTTGTTCATATCATGATTTGTGAATTGTACGCAAAATTTGGCAACATTCCGGAATGTTTAAGTATGATTCAGATGCATTCGTCGAAGTTTCGATGTTGAAAGTTGAAAGAAGGATTTTGATCGTCCATTCATGATTTTGATGTTATTTGTGGAGTTTCAAGCCTTATTTGCTCTACTTTCATCTTCAATTCACCTACATTTAAAATAGACTCCATTACGCGCAAATAAAGTGTAATTTATTATTAAAGCATGTAAAATACAAGGCACATAATGTACGAAACTATGAAATTATAGCCACATATCAATACCCCACACTTAAACATTGCTCACCCTCGACCAATCAAACTACACTTATATACACAACCTTGAGCACTTTATTTTTATACAATTGAACACCACACCAATAACCATGGTTTATAGCAACAATTAAACTCTAGCATATGCAATTACATACACTTCTCTTTTCTTATGACTCACTTCATGAATATTCACAACAAAGACAACATGCTCCTAACAATCCTAGCCTCAAAAACCAACTCAATGTCACAATGCACTCATGGCTTGAACAACAAACATCATAGAGAGAAGTCTAATAACGTTACCTATCCCTCGTGAAACTATGTGCCCTCACCACAAGAATAAGAGAGTAAGTTGAATCCACATATTCAAATCAAATTCTCAAATATATTTTAAGGACTCATATATATCAAAGAATATCGCCTCACTCTCACAAAAGAAGTCACATGCATGCAATAGGTAACATAGGCTTGCCATAATGTAAATCTCTACTAATGTAAGCTCACTCGATCTAAAATCAATTAGGACTTTTTCAAGGTTGTAATGTGGGCTAAGGAACGGGTAGGATATATTTAAGAATAGTGGTTCACCCTCCTAAGCACTTTACACATTACTAAATAATCTTTATGCGCAAATTTCTCAATCCCCTTCAGTTTCACAATCAAAATCATCCCTAACAACGTACCCTTCTTTTTTAAGCACTACTTTAATTCATACCCACTAGCAATAACAAGACAACAATTTATTAATCTCTATTTTTCTTTTTTTCTTTTCCGTATTTTTCTTTTTTTTCCTTTGCTGTTTTTGCTAGTGATGTGTTACTTTATAGAACAGGTGTACATTTCTTCCTTTCATTGGTTCCACTCAAAAGCCACCCCACACCTAGTCCCTTATTACTTCTTTTAGCACTCATTTCACAATTAATGTGCTTTAAGAGGTAAAAGGATCAAAAATATCAATTAAGAACAAAAAGGGTATAGGCTTGTAATGTGGGTGCCAAATAATAGTCTATAGGCTCAAAAGTGTTAGCTAGGGACTAATTTTATGTGTGATAGCGATAATGCTAGAAAAGACATCAAAGAAATCCTAAAATCATTTTTCACACCGAGCTTCACCTAAAATTTCGCTTCAACTCACATACCGGGCAAGTTCTAGACACAAGTACAATACATGAACCACACAAAATCTCACCACACGTGGCACATGATTCACTAAGGATGGTCTCATTCTGATTCTCAAACTAATGCAAGTATTCACAGAGACACAATATATTAAGCATTAAACACTAAGTGAATATAAGTCAAGAAAATGAGACGTAGACGTCACAAAATATGCTATCCAAATAACCAAGCCATCATAAGAAATTTTAGCTCATAGGGAAGATACACAAGGCAAAGACTAAAGATGCTACTATCAAATAAGTCAAGGGCACCTAGGAATTTCATCTTTCTTCCTCCATTTATTTACTAATTCTAATCTACTCTAAAAATAAAAAAAATAAAAGGAAAAATTACTACCTGGTTCAAGCAAAACCCTTGGAAAAGAACCACAGCGAAAAACCAAGGGGAAATTACTACACTACCTACCAAGATTTATTTTTTCTTTAGACTTAAATCCCTCAAAAAAATTGTCTAGGATATCCATCGTCGGGAAAAGTCCAATATTTGTTTTCATTTTTCTAAAAAAATAAAAAATTATTCAATTAAACTAACACAACTAAAATAGTATAGAAAGTCACCCAAACAATATCCTCACCCCACACTTAAAATTGTGCATTGTCCCCAATGCACACCATAACTAATAAGAGGGTAAAAGAAACTTCCTAGTAGGCCAAAGGCCGAAGCACTAGCAGCTCATGGGGTACTCAGACTTCTCCCAGGCTTGGTCCTTCGTGCGGTTACCTCATACTTAGTTCCAACCATCTGGTTTATTGTTGCATCCTTCCAATAGCTTTGCTTTCCATGCTCCTAGAAAATAGAAATCGACACTACAAAAATAATATAATTAAAAAAAATAATAAAAAGATAAAAGAAAGCAGTAAAGCTGGATTACCTCCCAACAAACGCTTGATTTAGCGTCGCGGTACGACATGAATCACTTTCTGCCTCCATTTTGAACTTATGAATTTGACCCCTTGATTCTGCTCTATGATCGTGCTCTTGGGGCGATACAAATTTTTGCGAGCCAAAAATTAAATGATACTTTATGAGCTTTTTGGATTTCTACCGAGGAGTGTCACTTTATCCAGACGTCCTTGAAAATTTCAGAATATATAGGGCTCATCTACCTCTTCCTTTGACTCTTGCATTGACTCATATAGATCAGTTTCCATTTCACCATCTGAACATATTGTAGAGAAGTGTTTGGAGTGAGGTCCAACGCGCTCAAATACCTGAACTTCAAGATTTTTAACCTCCCCAACACCAATCACACTAGAGTTAACTAAATTTGTATCTTCAATGTCCCTGCTTGACTCTAGTATTACTTTTTCAACATCAACATCCTCAAATTCTAGCTGGATAGATCGTTGGTGTTCTACTCTGACCTCCTCCACAAGCACCTCTTCGTATTTTTTTAAATCCTCCAATATAATGGCAATTTCTGCAGCCAATTCATGTTCATAGTGGCTACAATCCACAATGTCAACTTGTTGTGCTTTACAAGGTTTAATTAATTTATTCGCTTGAGCCTCCAAGTTGTGAATAGTTGCCTCTTGCATTTGTATCTACAGTGTTTTCTTATCATATAGTTCCATGAAACACTTTAACATATCTTTGATCTCCTTCAGGTCAGCTTCCCAGGGTTCTTTGTTCCTATTAACTTCACCAGAAAAAGTAGAACCATCATAGTAAGGGGTTGGGGGATGATAAGAAATATAAACACAACCATGAACGTGACCATCTTGACCACATTTCACGACCCCAGTTTGCCCTCCGTGAACTATCGTGACGGTACCTAGTCTCTACGCCTAGGTAAGCCTAACAAATGCGAAAAAGAAACAATTTCAAAAAGAAATAAATTAAAAACCGAGCTAACAAATGAAACAGTGTGTAAGTTGCCACCTGGCATATAACAGTACAAGAATGTCAACCTAACACTCCCAAAATATGGAACCCCATGAATCACAGGCTAATAATTTATAAAAATCTTTAACTCCAGAAATATCTATCAACAAGGAAAATACAGAAGGGCTATGCTAGTACTGAGAATAGAAATGCACTCTTCGGTCTACGGACGCGGAAGATATACCTCGAAGTCTCTATGAAAGCGCCTCGCCTCAAGTGTGATAAGACAGAATGGAAGTACCTAGATCTGCACATGAAAAACATGAGTAGAAAGGTCATGAATACACCATAGCGGTACTTAGTAAGTGCCAAACCTAACCTCGGTCGGGTAGTGACGAGGAAAGTCAGGGCCCTACAGAGATAGTATAGAACAAGGCAGTAAAAATTAAGTGCAACAGTAAGAAATAACATAGAATAGAAAGAACAACAACAACTATAACAAAGAAAAAATAATCATGGAAAGGAGTACGGCTCAACACAAAGATATCATCCGGGGATCTCTCAGTATCTCGAGGATCTCTTAGTATCCTCAATATGTGTGTCGGGGATCTCTCAGTATCCCGATGATCTCTTAGTATCCTCAAATGTATACTGGGGATCGCTCGGTATCCCAAGGATCTCTTAGTATCCTCAATGTGTGTTGGGGATCTCTTGGTATCCCGCACTATAGTCCAAATCGATATATATGTGCATGGGAATCTCCCAGGATACCGTCTCGTAGTTCCAAAGTAAAAACGCAACAAAAACACGTAGAATACTCAATTAAATTCAGTTTCACACCAAGGTAAAACAAATATTTCTAACCTAACATGGTTCACATAGTCAAAATAATGCAGTTTGAACAAATAAAAACAATTAAGGCAATTAGACATGATTCTCTAAGCTAACATCAGGATTGATTGCAAGTAAAATAAATAGGAAGGGAAGACACAATTAAAGTTACTCAGTGAAAACATGATTTTCAACAATTAGCACAAGTACGCACTTGTCACCTCATGTACAAGGCATTTCAAATATCAGCAATACCAAATCCTAAGGGGAGTTCCTCCGCACAAGGTTAGGCAAGCCACTTACCTTGAACCGGCTCAAAATCAACTCGAAACCACATTCTTGCCACAAGTACTTGACTCCAAATGACCCAAATATATTCAATTCAATTGCATAATGTAAATAACACTTCAAGTAATTGATTTTACAAATACATTCTAAGCTAATATGCGAAATTAGGTAAAATAACCAAAACGCCCTCGGACCCATGTCTCGTAATCGGGTAAAATTTACGTTTCAGAATCCTCATACTCTTACAAGTCTAACCATATCAAAATTATCCAAATCCAATGTCTAATTCCCAAGCAAAACTTGAAATTTAGGTCTAAGAACTTTCTCCAAATTTCCCCAATTTCTCACCCCAAATCCAAAATTAGATGGTGAATTCATGTTTAGATTAATGGGTTATAAGCAAAAAGTAGTTAAGAATCATTACCCGCAAACTTTCTCCGAAAATCTTCCCAAAATTCGTGTCCCACCGAGCTCCCCAATTCAATTTTGTGATATGAACTCAAAACCCTCGATTTTGAAATTTAAGTTCTGCCCAGACGTGTTCTTATTCGCAAATGTGAGACTACTATTGCGAACGCAATACACAAAAATCCTACTGTCCAACCTCCTCTTTCGCGAACGTGAGGGTCCACTCGCTAACGCGTAGCTTCAACTCCAAGACCTTCGCGAACGCGACTCAATACTCGCAAACACGTAGAGAAATTCCATGGGGTCCCCAACTGCTCCACCTTTCCTCTTCGCGAATGCGCTCCGCTTCTCGCGTTCGCGATACTTCCCCTGGCCAGCCTTCGTGAACGCAATATCCCCTTCGCGAACGCGAAGGCCAAAATTCTGCAACATAAAAACTAGCAAATCTATTGCACACCTAAGTCCAAAAAATGACCCGTTGAGCATCCGAAATACACCCGAGGCCTCTAGGACCTCAACCAAACATGCCAACCAATCCTAAAACATCAAGCAAACTTGTTCTAATCTTTGGAACGCTAAAAACAACACCAAAATACCAATTTAACATCGGATTCAAGCCCAAGAACTCCAAAAATTCTCGAATTACTCTTTCGATCAAAAAGTCTATCAAACCTCGTCCGAATGACCTGAAATTCTGCAAGCACGCCACATTCAACACTAAAGAGCTACTCCAACTTCCAGAATTCCATTCTGACCCCGATATCAAAATCTCACTATCGAACCGGAAACTTTAAAAATTCAAATTTCGGCAATTCAAGCCTAAATAAACTACGGACCTATAAAACACAATCCGAACACGCCCCTAAGCCCGAAATCACCCAACAGAGCTAATAAAACCGACATAATTCCATTCCGAGGCCGTTTTCACACTACTCCGACTACGGTCCAAATTCTAAAGCTTAAGCTCTCATTTAGGGACTAAGTGTCCCAAAACACTCCGAAACTCAAAACCAAACATCCTGGTGAATCAAAATAGCAGAACCAAACATGGGAAAGTAGTTAATAGGGGATCAGGGCCTAAATTCTTAAAATGACCGGCCGGGTCGTTACATCCTCCTACACTTAAACATTTATCCATCGTCGAATGAGCATAGAGACATACCTGAATTAGTGAATAAATGAGGGTAACGGTTGTGCATATCCTGCTCGGTCTCTCAGGTCGCCTCCTCGATCGACTGACCCCTCCACTGAACCTTTACTGATGCAATATTCTTTGACCTCAGCTTTCGAACTTGCCTGTCCAGTATTGCCACTGGCTCCTCAACATAATATAGATCCTTGTCCAACTGAACTGAGCTGAAATCTAACACGTGCGACAAATCACCGTGATACCTCTGGAGAATCGAAACATGAAATACCGGATGAATTCCTGCCAAGCTGGGAGGTAAGGCAAGCTCATAAGCAACCTCCCCAACATGCCACAATATCTCAAAAGGACCAATAAACCTTGGACTCAACTTCCCTTTCTTCCCGAATCTCAAAACGCCCTTCATAGGCAAAACCCGAAGTTGAACCCGCTCTCCAACCATATAGGAAAACATCACGAACCTTCCAGTCCACGTAACTCTTCTGTCTAGACTGGGCTGTACAGAGCCTATCCTGAATCACCTTAACCTTTTCCAAAGCATCCTGAGCTAAGTTTGTGCCCAATAATCTAGCCTCACCCGGCTCAAACCGACCCACCGGGGATCTATATCGCCTACCATATAAAGCCTCATACGGTGCCATCTAAATGCTGGACTGATAGTTGTTGTTGTAGGCAAACACCGCCAATGGCAAGAACTGATCCCAAGACCCTTCAAACTCAATCACACACGCATAGAGAATATCCTCACGAATCTGAATAGTGCGCTCAGACTGTCCGTCCGTTTGAGGGTGAAATGTTGTACTCTACTCCACCCGAGTACCCAACCCATGTTGTACGACCCTCCAAAATTGTGATGTGAACTGAGTACCTCTATCTGAAATGATGGAAACTGGAATACCACGTAGACGAAAAATCTTCCAGTTATAAATCTCCGCCAAACGCTCCAAAGAATAGGTCGTAAACACAGTAATGAAATATGCGGACTTGGTCAGCCGATCCAAAATCACCCAAATGGCGTCGAACTTCCTCAAAGTCCGTGGGAGCCCAACTACAAAGTCCATAGTGATTCGCTCCCACTTCCATTTCGGAATCTCTATCTGCTGAAGCAACCCACCCGGTCTCTGGTACTCATACTTCACCTGCTGAAAATTGAGGCATCTAGCTACAAACCCAACTATATCTTTCTTCATCCGCCTCCACCAATAGTGTTGTCTCAAATCCTGGTACATCTTTACGGTACCCGGATGAATGGAATACCGCGAACTATGGGATTTCTCTAGAATCAACTCCCGAAGCCCATCCACATTGGGTACATAAATCCGACCCTGCATCCTCAATACCCCATCATCTCCAATAGTCACATCTCTAGCATCACCGTGCTGAACCTTGTCCTTGAGGACAAGAAAATGGGGGTCATCCAACTGACGTTCCCTGACACGATCAAATAAGGAAGACCAATAAACCATGCAGGCTAGAACCCAATTGGGATCCGAAAGATCCAATCTCACAAACTGGTTGGCTAAGGCTTGAACATCCATCACCATGGGCCTCTCCACCGCTGGTAAATAAGCCAAACTCCCCAAACTCTCTGCCCAACGACTCAAGGCATCAACCACCACATTGTCCTTGTCCGGGTGATACCAAATAGTGATATCATATTCCTTCATCAACTCTAACCACCTCCTCTGGTGCAGATTAGGATCCTTTTGCTTGAACAGGTGCTGCAAGATCCAAGGATCAATATAAATCTCACAAGGAACACCACACAAATAATGACGCCAGATCTTCAAGGAATGAACAATAGCAGCTAACCCGAGATCATGGACAAGATAATTCTTCTCACATACCTTCAACTGTCTGGATGCGTAGGCTATTAGCCTACCGTCCTGCATCAATACCGTTCCAAGGCCAATCCTCGAGGCATCACAATAGACAGTGTAAGAGCCCAAACCTGTAGGCAATATCAAAATTAGGGCTGTAGTCAAAGATTTCTTGAGCTTCTAAAAGCTTGCCTCACACTGTTCCGTCCACTAGAACGGAGCACCCTTCCGGGTCAGCCTGGTCAAAGGGGCTGCAATCGATGAAAACCCCTCAACAAAATGACAGTACCAACCCGCCAAACCAAGAAAACTGCGGATCTCGGTAGCTGAGGATGGTCTGGGCCAAATATGCACTGCTTCCACTTTATTTGAATCCACATGAATACCATCACTCGATACAATATGGCCTAAGAATGCCACGGAATCCAACCAAAACTCACATTTCGAGAACTTTGCATATAACTTCTTTTCCCTTAAAGTCTGAAGCACAGTCCTCAGGTGCTGCTCATGATCTTCCTGACTCCGGGAATACACCAAAATATCATCAATAAAAACAATGACGAACGAGTCAAGATAAGGCCGAAACACACTGTGCATCAAATGCATAAAGGTTGCTGGGGCATTGGTCAGCCCAAATGACATAACAAGGAACTCATAATGACCATACCGAGTCTTGAAAGCAGTCTTTAGGATATCTGGCTCCCGAATATTCAACTGATGGTAACCTAAGAGCAAGTAAATCTTAGAAAACACTCACACGCCCTGAAGCTGGCCAAACAAATCATCAATACAGGGCAAAGGATAATGGTTCTTCACTGTAACTTTGTTCAACTGGCGATAATCAATGCACATATGCATAGAACCATCCTTCTTATTTACAAATAAGACAGGAGCACCCCAAGGTGATACACTAGGCCGAATAAAACCCTTATCAAGCAATTCCTATAACTGATCCTTCAACTCCTTCAATTCAGGAGGGGCCATACGATACGGAGGAATAGAAATGGGCTGAGTGCCTGGCAATAGATTAATGCCAATATCAATATCTCTATTGGGCGACATGCCCGGAAGGTTAGATGGAAACACAACAGGAAAATCATGTACTACTAGAACTGAATCAACTGTAGGGGTATCAATACTGAAATCTATCACATAATCTAGATACGCATCACACCCCTTCTCAACCATACACTGAGCCTTAAGGAATGAAATAACTCTACTGGAAGTATGATCTAAGGTACCTCTCCACTCTACGGACAGTATACCTAGCGAAACCAACGTTAAAGTTTTGGCTGACAATCAATAATAGCATAATGGGGCGACAACCAGTCCATGCCCATGATAATATCAAAATCTACCATGTTGAGCATAACAAATCGGCTCTGGTCTCGAAACTAGTAAGAGCAACCATACAAGACCGATAAACGTGGTCCACAAAAAGAGAATCTCCCATAGGAGTAAAAACATAAATAGGAGAACTCAAAGAATCTCGAGATACACCTAAATACAGAGCAAAATAAGAAGACACATAAGAATAAGTGGAGCATGGATCGAATAAAACCGATGTATCTCTATGATAAACCAAGACAATACCTGTGATGACAGAATTAGAGGAGATAGCTTCGGTACGGGCACGAAAGGCATAATATCTGGCCTGGCCTCCCCCTCTAGGGAAACCTCTACCTCCCCGACCTCCACCTCTAGCTGGATGAGCAGGTGGGATAGCAGTTGGAGTTGTAAACCATAGCCTGAGAAATCTATAGAGGTGCACTCCTCCCAAGTCTAGGGAAATCCCTCACCACATGGCGTGTGTCACCACACTCAAAACAAGCTCTGGGAGGACGTGGAGGCTATGACTGGCTCGGACTAGGTCTGTTAGACTGTCCTCTGAAAGCACCTTGCGCAGGAGGCACACTAGATACTGGCGGTGCATAATAAGGCTCCTAAGGCGTAGAAGGAGTTGGAATAGAGAAGAGCTTAATGAATAGGGCGTCTCATATAACCCCTACCATGATGAACTGCAGCTGGCACACGAGTACCAGAATAATAGCCTGACTCTCGAGACCTCTTGGCCTCCCTCTCCTCCCTCTCCCTAGCATGCATACCCTCTATCCATCTAGGAATGCTCACCACCTGTTGATAAGAAATATCCATCTCCAACTCACGAGCCATAATAGACTTGATGCTGGGAAAAAGCCCCTCAATAAATCGGCGAACCCTCTCACGACAGTAAAAACCAAGGGTGGAGCATGTCTAGCCAAGCTAGTGTAACATAAAGCATAATCCGAAACAATCATAGTACCCTGACACAAATGCTCAAACTCTGTGCGCCATGTGTCCTTGAGTCTCTGTGGAACAAACTCCCTCTAGAACATATCTGAAAACTGAGTCCAAGTTAGTGAAGCTGCTTCATCCAAACTGTCTAACTCATAGGTACGCCACCACTCATAGGCGGCTCCTCAAAGCTGGAAGGCAGTGAAAGAAACCCCACTCGATCCTGATATACCCATAGTGTGGGGGATACGGTGACACTCCTCCAGAAATCCCAAGGCATTGTCTGATGCTAACCTACTAAATACAGAAGGATCATACTTCTTAAACCTCTCAAGCCTCCGCTGCTCATCCTTTAAAGCCGATGCCCTACCCTCGAGCTGATCTGGGATTGTAGGCGGTACAAAAATAATCTATGAGACCTGATCAACATGCACTCGCTCCTCAAGAGTGTAGACGGTGGGAGTCTATGCTCCTCCCCCGACCTGAGATGTGGCGGCAGCAAGGGGAAGCAACCCTTCCTGAGCCAGAGTGGTGTACATGCTCATGAACTACGCAAGAGTCTCCTGAAGAGCTGAAGTGGTAGTAGCAGTAGGCGTATCAGGTGCCAGGACTCCAGCTGGAACTGCTGATGGTGCCTCAGTGAAAGCTTGCGCAGGTGCTCTGGCTGCACCACGTGCATGTCCTTGGCCTCTACCCTAGCCCCAACCTCTGTCGGCTCCAGAAGGGGGCGTGGGTGCCTGATCATCTCTGGTAGCACGTGTCCTCACCATCTATGAGACAATAGAAGACAGAAGTTTAGAATTGTGATGTCAAAATTCACACGACAAGGGAATCATATTAAGTGGAATTTTCCTAACAGTTACATAGCCTTTCGTAGATAAGTATAGATGTCTCAGTACTGATCCGCGAGACTCTAATAAACTGGCTTGTGATACATGAATCCTATGAACCTAGAGCTTTGATACCAACTTGTCACGACCCCAGTTCACCCTCCCTGAACTATCGTGACGGCACCTAGTCTCTACGACTAGGTAAGCCTAACAAATGCAGAAAAGAAACAATTTCGAAAAGAAAATAATTAAAAACCGAGCTAACAAAATGAAATAGTGTGTAAGTTGCCGCCTGGCATATAACAGTACAAGAATTTCAACCTAACATTCCCAAAATCTGAAACCCCATGAATCACAAGCTAAGAATTTACATAAAAAGATCTAACTCCAGAAATATCTATAAACAAGGAAAATACAGAAGGGCTATGCTAGTACTGAGAATAAAAATGGACTCTTCGGTCTGCGAACGCGACAGATATACCTCGAAGTCTCTACGAAAGTGCCTCGCTTCAAGTGTGATAAGACTGAGTGGAAGTACCTATATCTGCACATGAAAAACATGCGTAGAAAGGGCATGAGTACACCACAGCGGTACTTGTCACACCTTCTTTTTACTACCCTCGGAAGCTTAGTATAAGGGAGTTTTTTCCAATTTAAGTGACAATCAAAACGGGATTATTTATTAAATTCAGAGTCGCCACTTGGGATTATTTATGGTGTCCCAAGTCACTAGTTAAAATCCCAAATCAAGGAAGTTGACTCTATCCGGTTTGTGAAGGTGTTAGGCATTCTCGGGTTCCGTGGTTTTAGCACTGTCGCTTTAATCATACTTGGCTTAATCAAATTGACTAGTTACTCATTTTAGAACCTATGTGCGTTTGCCTATTTTAATTAAGGAATTATCTTAAAATAGGTCACGCGCACGTGTACCCATTTGTTTTGCGCGTAAAAAATCATGTCACGCAAACGTGTCCACAATTAATAACGCTTTGTTATTATTAAGAAAGTTTGGTCGAAGTTATGCAAATGCATACCTCGATTTACTTTGGAACCTATAATTATGCCACTCAGATGTCAAAAATATATACTACTACGAATCTATATAGTCAAAAAGACAAATAAAAGTAAAATGAAGTACATCACATTTCAACTAATCAAACCAATTATTATCAGTTGTAAATGTCGAGGTCATGAGCTACTGATATCTTACTATTTCATTGCCATGCTACTTTAATTTTGCAGTGTTAGCTTGTCACCTTTCTTCTCCAAATAGTAAATTCTTAAACCACAAGTCAGAGAAAAATGGATCTCCCACAACACATTCAAACCAGATTTCACTCCTAAGCCACTTCAACATTTCCAGCAGACAATAAAATAATAATCATTTATAGAACCCAACCAAAAATATGACTTGTAACTATAATAAGAATAGAGATGGACCTTAGGAAGAATTTTACTTTTGAGCTTTACAGTAGGTGAATCCAAAAGCAAATCAGAAACCACGTACGGGACCTTGAGGAAACGGAATTTCATCGGACACCAAAGCTCGGACCTCAATGGAAAATGGTCACCTAACGTCACTGGTTGTTGAAACAACTTAGTAACTCCAAGTAAATACCAGAGAAGAGATATCGGCCAATTTTGTGTGCGGCCGATTTTTGAAGGTTAGAGATCATAGGCATGTTCTTTGTGTGCTAGGTTTGTAGGTGTTCAAAAATTAGGGAAGGCGGCTGGGAGATGCTCTTCGAGATTTAGGTAATGGAGATCGGCTGATCGTTTGGAGAGGAGGGGTCTAGGTTTTTCGGTGTTTGTTCGCTGCTCAAAGTGTGGAGAAGATCGAGCTCAACAACCGAGGGGTCTACTGTGTATTACGGCTGTTGCTGCTCTGCATTCAAAGATATAAGATCCTCTATTCATGTGGGTTTTGCTGGAGATGAAGAGAAGGCGGGGGGTAAGATAAAGAAGAAGTTGTTTAGGGGAGGTGGTTCTCTTATAAAACGACTGATATGTCCCTTAGTCTTTTAGGGTCTATTTTTTTGTGTATTTTTCGGCTCATTTCGTCTTAGGTCTTTAGGGTGTCTAGTTTTATTTGGATTTTAGGGTTAGGTTAGTGGGTATTGGGCCTAGGATTATGGGCTAGATCCAAATTGGGCCAACTTTGGCCAAATATACCTTTAAAAGTGGCCATTTAACTAGAAAGACTAAAAAAATTAGCTCCTAAAATAACAACTACAAAATTATGAAATCATTTCCAATTAATTAAAGTAAAATTAAAAATTAAAAGTGAAACCATTTTATATCAATTAGCTAAATAAAAAATAATTTTTGTAATTTTTAATTTTGTGACAAAAATAAAGTAAAAGATTCAAAACCAATTGAAATAGCGATACTAGGACTAAACTAAATATTTATATGCTAAAATATATAAAATCTTGGGGAGGGTCAAAAATCATATGTCTACAGCTGCCCCTCTTTGACTGGAAACACGAAGAGTTTTCAGACAAAGAACGACGAGACAGGTTTATTGACCCGACCCTTATTTAGAGAGACCAAAAACTAAGAGGAAGGAGAATGTGACCAAGCCCTGGTATCTGAGTTGCCTACATATCATTGGCTATAAAGGAATCAGGCCACTTGTAGTTCAGAATAGGAACAATGATGGAGTATACTGAGGTGGAGAGCCGGTCGAGGTGCCGTTCCGTCGAAGTATATTGAAAAAGACTAACTAAGCCTGTCAACTATGAGTTACAAGATTCCTATCTATAAGTATTTTGAAGCTTGATCTTGAGTCTTGAATGGTTCTTCAGGCAGACTTTAGATTTGAACCTTGACGCTTGCTAGCTGCTGGTGCTAGTTCATACTTCTTCAGCTTTTCGGATCAAAATCGGATATACCATGATCATGACTTCAGTCATGTCTTGAGCAATCCACCTCTTGTCTTAACTTCTGCATTTTGGATTTCACTTCCCTTTTCTTTTTTCTTTTTCTTTTTTTATTTGTTTTTCTTTTTTATTCTAGATTAAGATTACTTCTGTTGATCATCTCGAACTGTTGACTCGCATTCTTGCCGCAAGCAACTGCTACTTCTAACTTGAATTGAATTCTGAAATGACCTCCCTTGTTCTCCATGTGGGCGCCTAATGATGAATATTTTGAAATAAATTCCCTTGTTTTCCAGGTGGGCGCCTGATTGCCAAAACTTGAACTGTATTTCCTTGTTCTCCAGGTGGACGCCTGATTGCCAAAACTTGAATTGTATTCCCTTGTTCTCTAGGTGGGTGCCTGATTACCAAAACTTGAACTGTATTCTCTTGTTCTCCACGTGGGCGCGTGATAGCCAAAACTTGAACTTTATTCCCTTGTTCTCCAGGTGGGCACCTGATTGCCAAAAGCTTGAACTGTATTCCCTTGTTCTCCAGGTGGGCACCTGATTGCCAAAACTTGAACTGTATTCCCTTGTTCTCTAGGTGGGCGTCTGATTTCCAAAAACTTGAACTGTATTCCTTTGTTCTCCAGGTGGGGGCCTGATTGCCAAAACTTGAACTGTATTCCCTTGTTCTCTAGGTGGGTGCCTGATTGCTAAAAACTTGAACTGTATTCCCTTGTTCTCCAGGTGGGCGCCTGATTGCCAAAACTTGACCTGTATTCCCTTGATATCCAGGTGGGCACCTCATTACCAAAACTTGAACTGTATTCCCTTGTTCTCCAGATGGGTGCCTTATTTCATAAACTTGAACTGTATTCCCTTGTTCTCCAGGTGGGTGCCTCATTGCTAAAACATGAACTGTATTCCCATATTTTCTTGGTGGGCGCCTGATTGACAAAAGCTTGAACTTTATTCCCTCGTACTTCAGGTGGACACCTAATTTCCAAAACTTGAATTGTATTCCCTTGTTCTACAGGTGGGTGCCTGATTGCCAAAACTTGAACTATATTCCCTTGTTCTCCAGGTAGGCACCTGATTGCCAAAAGTTGAATTGTAATCCCTTGTTCTCTATGTGGGCGCCTGATTGCGAAAACTTGAGATGTATTCCCTTGTTCTCCAGGTGGGCGCCTGATTGCCACAACTTGAACTGTATTCCCTTGTTCTCCAAGTGGACGCCTGATTTCTAAAAACTTGGACTGTAATCACTTGTTCTCCAGGTGGGCGCCTGATTACAAAAACATGAACTGTATTCTCTTCTTCTCTAGGTGGGCGCCTGATTGCTGAAACTTGAACTGTATTCCCTTGATATCTAGGTGGGCGCCTGATTGCCAAAACTTGAATTGTATTCCATTTTTCTCCAGGTGGGCGCATGATTTCCAAAACTTGAATTGTATTTCATTGTTCTCCAGGTGGGAGCCTAATTGCCAAAACATGAAATGTATTCCCTTGCTCTCCAAGTGGGTGCTTGATTGCCAAAAACTTGAAATGTATTCCCTTGTTCTCCAGGTGGGCACCTGATTGCCAAACTATACTTCCTTGTTCTCCAGGCGGGCACCTGATTGCTAAAACTTAAACTGTATTCCCTTTTCTCTAGGTGGGAGCCTGGTTGTCGAAACTTGAAATGTAATCCATTGTTCTCCAGGTGGGCGCCTGATTTCCAAAAGCTTGAACTGTATTCCCTTGTTCCCCAGGTGGGAGCCTGACTGCCAAAACTTGAACTATATTCCTTTGTTCTTCTGGTGGGCGCCTGATTTTTAAAACTTGAACTGTATTCTCTTGTTCTCCAGGTAGGCGCCTGATTTCCAAATCTTGAACTGTATTCCCTTGTTTTCCATGTAGGCGCCTGATTGCCAAAACTTGAACTGTATTCCCTTGTTTTCTAGGTGTGCACCTAATTGCCAAAACCTGATTTGTTTTCCTTATTCTCCAGGTGGGCGCCTGATTGCCAAAATTCGAACTGTATATCCTTGTTTTCTAGGTGGGCGCCTGATTACCAAAACATGAACTGTATTCGCTTCTTCTCCAGGTGGGCGCCTGATTGCCAAAACTTGAACTGTATTCCCTTGATATCCAGGTGGGCGCCTGAATGCTAATACTCGAACTGTATTCCCTTGTTCTCCAGGTGGGTGCCTGATCGTCAAAACTTGAACTGTATTCCCTTGTTCTCCAAGTAGGCGCCTGATTACCAAAAACTTGAACTGTGTTCCGTTGTTATCTAGGTGGGCGCCTGATTTTCAAAACTTGAACTGTATTCCCTTGTTCTCCAGGTGTGCGCTTGATTGCCAAAATTTTAACTGTATTCCATTGTTCTCTAGGTGGGCGCCTGATTACCGAAACTGGAACTGTGTTTCCTTGATTTCCAGGTTGGCGCTTGATTGCCAATACTCGAACTATATTCCCTTCTTCTCTAGGTGGGTGCCTGATTGCCATAACATGAATTGTATTTCCTTGTTCTCCAGGTGCGCTCCAGATTGCCAAAACCTTGAACTATATTCCCTTGTTCTCCAGGTGGGTGCCTGATTACCAAAACTTGAACTGTATTCCCTTGTTCTCCAGGTGGACGCCTAATTTCCAAAAACTTGAACTGTAATCACTTGTTCTCCAGGTGGGCGCCTGATTACCAAAACATGAACTGTATTCCCTTCTTCTCCATGTGGGCGCCTGATTCCCGAAACTTGAACTGTATTCCCTTGATATCCAGGTGGGCGCCTGATCGCCAAAACTTGAACTGTATTCCCCTGTTATCCAAGTGCGTGCCAGATTGCCAAAAGCATGAACTATATTCCCTTGTTCTACAGGTAGGTGCCTAATTGCAAAAACTTGAAATGTATTCCCTTGTTCTCCAAGTGGGCGCCTGATTGCAAAAACTTGAACTGTATTGCCTTATTCTCCAGGTGGACGCATGATTCCAAAAACATGAACTGTAATCACTTGTTCTCTAGGTGGGCGCCTGATTACCAAAACATGAAATGTATTCCCTTTTTCTCCAGGTGGGCGCCTGATTGCCGAAACTTAAACTGTATTCCCTTGATATCCAGGTGGGTGCCTGATTGCTAATACTCGAAATGTATTCCCTTGTTCTCCAGGTGGGTGCCTGATTTCCAAAACATGAAGTGTATTCCCCTGTTCTCCAGGTGCGCGCCAGATTGCCAAAAGCTTGAACTATATTCCATTGTTCTCCAGGTGGGCTCCTGATTGCAAAAACTTGAACTGTATTCCCTTGTTCTCCAAGTGGGCGCCTGATTGCAAAAACTTGAATTGTATTCCCTTATTCTCCAAGTGGACGCCTGATTTCCAAAAACATGAACTGTAATCACTTGTTGTCTAAGTGGGCGCCTGATTACCAAAACAAGAACTGCATTCCCTTCTTCTCCAGGTGGGCGCCTAATTGCCAAAACATGAATTGTATTCCGTTGTTCTCCAGGTGGGCGCCTGATTGTCGAAACTTGAACTGTATTTCGTTGTTCTCCGGGTGGGTGCCTGATTGCCAAAACTTGAATTGTATTTCCTTGTTCTCCAAGAGTGCTCCTGATTCCCAAAAACTTGAATTATATTCTCTTGTTTTTACAGGTGGGCGCCGGATTACCAAATCTTGAGCTGTATTCCCTTGTTCTCCTGATGGGAGCATGATTGCCAAAACTCGAACTATATTCCTTTGTTCTCCTGGTGGGTGCCTGATTGCAAAAACTTGAACTGTATTCCCTTGTTCTCCAGGTGAGAGCCTGATTGCCAAAAGCTTGAATTGTATTCCCTAGTTCTCCAGTTGGGTGCCTAATTGCCAAAAACTAGAATTCTATTCCTTTGTTCTCCCGGTGGGCCCCTGATTGCCAAAAACTTGAACTGTATTCCGTTGTTGTCCATGTGGACGTCTACTTGCCAAAACTTGAACTGTATTCCCTTGTTCTCCAGGTGTTCACTTGATTGCCGAAATTTGAATTGTATTCCCTTGTTCTCCACGTGGGCGCCAGATTGCCGAAACTTGAACTGTATTCCCTTGATATCTAGGTGGGCGCCTGATTGCCAATACTCGAACTGTATTCCCTTGTTCTCCAGGTGGGTGCCTTATTGACAAAACTTGAATTGTATTCCCTTATTCTATAGGTGCGCGCCAGACTTCCAAAAGCTTGAACTATATTCTCTTGTTCTACAGGTGGGCGTCTGATTTCCAAAATTTGAACTGTATTCCCTTGTTCTCCAAGTGGGCGCCTGATTGCAAAAAGTTGAAATGTATTACCTTGTTCTTCTGGTGGACACCTGATTTCCAATAACTTGAATTGTAATCCCTTGTTCTCTCGGTGGGCGCCTAATTGCCAAAATATGAACTTTATACCCTTCTTCTCCAGGTGGGCGCCTGATTGCCAAAACTTGAATTGTATTCCATTATTCTCCAGGAGCACGCCAGATTGCCAAAATCTTGAACTATATTCTCTTGTTCTACAGGTGGGCGTCTGATTGCCAAAACTTGAACTATATTCCCTTGTTCTCCAATTGGGCACCTGATTGCAAAAACTTGAAATGTATTCCCTTGTTCTCCAGGTGGACGCCTGATTGCCAAAACTTGAACTGTAATCCTTTGTTCTCTTGGTGGGCGCCTGATTACAAAAACATGAACTGTATTCCATTCTTCTCTAGGAGGGTGCCTGATTGCCAAAACTTGAATTGTATTCTCTTGTTCTCCAGGTGGGCGCCTGAGTGCCGAAACTTGAACTGTGTTCTGTTGATCTCCAGGTGGGTGCGTGATTCCCAAAACATGAATTGTATTCTCTTATTCTCCAAGTGGATGCCTGATTGCCAAAAACTTGAACTACATTCCCTTGTTCTATAGGTGGGCGCCTAATTTCCAATAACTTGAACTGTAATCCCTTGTTCTCCAGGTGGACGCCTGATTTCCAAAAACATGGACTGTAATCACTTGTTCTCCAGGTGGTTGCCTGATTACCAAAACATGAACTGTATTCGCTTCTTCTCCAGGTGGGCGCCTGATTGCCAAAACTTGAACTGTATTCCCTTGATATCCAGGTGGGTGCCTGAATGCCAATACTCGAACTGTATTCCCTTGTTCTCCAGGTGGGTGCCTGATCATCAAAACTTGAACTGTTTTCTCTTGTTCTCCAAGTAGGCACCTGATTGCCAAAAACTTGAACTGTATTCCGTTGTTCTCTAGGTGGGCGCCTGATTTCCAAAACTTAAACTGTATTCCCTTATTCTCCAGGTGTGCACTTGATTGCCAAAATTTTAACTGTATTCCCTTGTTCTCTAGGAGGGCGCCTGATTGCCGAAACTGGAACTGTGTTCCCTTGATATCCAGGTTGGCGCTTGATTGCCAATACTCGAACTATATTGCCTTCTTCTCTAGGTGGGTGCCTGATTGCCATAACATGAACTGTATTTCCTTGTTCTCCAGGTGCACGCCAGATTGCCAAAAGCTAGAACTATATTCCCTTGTTCTCCAGGTGGGCGCCTGATTAACAAAACTTGAACTGTATTCCCTTGTTCTCCAGGTGGACGCCTAATTTCCAAAAACTTGAACTGTAATCACATGTTCTCCAGGTGGGCGCCTGATTACCAAAACATGAACTGTATTCCCTTCTTCTCTAGGTGGGCGCCTGATTGCCAAAACTCGAACTGTATTCCCTTGATATCCAGGTGGGCGCCTGATCGCCAAAACTTGAACTGTATTCCCCTGTTCTCCAGGTGCGCGCCAGATTTCCAAAAGCATGAACTATATTCCCTTGTTCTCCAGGTAGGTGCCTAATTGCAAAAACTTGAACTGTATTCCCTTGTTCTCCAAGTGGGCGCCTGATTGCAAAAACATGAACTGTATTCCCTTATTCTCCAGGTGGACGCATGATTCCAAAAACATGAACTGTAATCTCTTGTTCTCTAGGTGGGCGCCTGATTACCAAAACATGAAATGTATTCCCTTTTTCTCCAGGTGGGCGCCTGATTGCCGAAACTTGAACTGTATTCCCTTGATATCCAGGTGGGTGCCTGATTGCTAATACTCGAACTGTATTTCCTTGTTCTCCAGATGGGTGCCAGATTTCCAAAACTTGAACTGTATTCCCCTGTTCTCCAGGTGTGCGCCAGATTGCCAAAAGCTTGAACTATATTCCCTTGTTCTCCAGGTGGGCTCCTGATTGCAAAAACTTGAACTGTATTCCCTTGTTCTCCAAGTGGGCGCCTGATTGCAAAAACTTGAATTGTATTCCCTTATTCTCCAAGTGGACGCCTGATTTCCAAAAACATGAACTGTAATCACTTGTTCTCTAGGTGGGCGCCTGATTACCAAAACATGAACTGCATTCCTTTCTTCTCCAGGTGGGCGCCTGATTGCCAAAACATGAATTGTATTCCGTTGTTCTCCAGGTGGGCGCCTGATTGTCAAAACTTGAACTGTATTTCGTTGTTCTCCAGGTGGGTGCCTGATTGCCAAAACTTGAATTGTATTTCCTTGTTCTCCAAGAGTGCTCCTGATTCCCAAAAACTTGAATTATATTCTCTTGTTTTTATAGGTGGGCGCCGGATTACCAAATCTTGAGTTGTATTCCCTTGTTCTCCTGATGGGAGCATGATTGCCAAAACGCAAACTGTATTCCCTTGTTTTCCTGGTAGGTGCCGGATAGCCAAAACTTGAACTGTATTCCCTTGTTCTCCAGGTTAGAGCCTGATTGCCAAAAGCTTGAATTGTATTCCCTACATCTCCAGTTGGGTGCCTGATTGCCAAAAACAAGAATTCTATTCCCTTGTTCTCCTGGTGGGTGCCTGATTGCCAAAAACTTGAACTGTATTCTGTTGTTGTCAATGTGGACGTCTGATTGCCAAAACTTGAAATGTATTCCCTTGTTCTCCAGGTATTCATTTGATTGCCGAAATTTGAATTGTATTCCCTTGTTCTCCATGTGGGCGCCAGATTGCCGAAACTTGAACTGTATTCCCTTTATATCCAGGTGGGCTCCTGATTGCCAATACTCGAACTATATTCCCTTTTTCTCCATGTGGGTGCCTGATTGCCAAAACTTGAACTGTATTCCCTTATTCTCGAGGTGCACGCTAGATTGCCAAAACATTGAACTATATTCTCTTGTTCTACAGGTGGGTTCCTGATTGCCAAAATTTGAACTGTATTCCCTTGTTCTCCAAGTGGGCGCCTGATTGCAAAAACTTGAAATGTATTCCCTTGTTCTCCAGGTGGATGCCTGATTTCCAATAACTTGAACTGTAATCCCTTGCTCTCTCGGTGGGCGCCAGATTACCAAAACATGAACTGCATTCCCTTCTTCTCCAGGTGGACGCCTGATTGCCAAAACATGAATTGTATTCCGTTGTTCTCCAGGTGGGCGCCTGATTGTCGAAACTTGAACTGTATTTCGTTGTTCTCCAGGTGGGTGCCTGATTGCCAAAACTTGAATTGTATTTCCTTGTTCTCCAATAGTGCTCCTGATTCCCAAAAACTTGAATTATATTCTCTTGTTTTTACAGGTGGGCGCCGGATTACCAAATCTTGAGTTGTATTCCCTTGTTCTCCTGATGAGAGCATGATTGCCAAAACTCAAACTGTATTCCCTTGTTCTCCTAGTGGGTGCCTGATTGCCAAAACTAGAACTGTATTCCCTTGTTCTCCAGGTGAGAGCCTGATTGCCAAAAGCTTGAATTGTATTCCCTACATCTCCAGTTGGGTGCCTGATTGCCAAAAACTAGAATTCTATTCCCTTGTTCTCCTGGTGGGTGCCTGATTGCCAAAAACTTGAACTGTATTCCGTTGTTGTCAATGTGGACGTCTGATTGCCAAAACTTGAACTGTATTCCCTTGTTCTCCAGGTGTTCATTTGATTGCAGAAATTTGAATTGTATTCCCTTGTTCTCCATGTGGGCGCCAGATTGCCGAAACTTGAACTGTATTCCCTTTATATCCAGGTGGGCTCCTGATTTCCAATACTCGAACTGTATTCCCTTTTTCTCCATGTGGGTGCCTGATTGCCAAAACTTGAACTGTATTCCCTTATTCTCGAGGTGCACGCTAGATTGCCAAAACATTGAACTATATTCTCTTGTTCTACAGGTGGGTTCCTGATTGCCAAAATTTGAACTGTATTCCCTTGTTCTCCAAGTGGGCGCCTGATTGCAAAAACTTGAAATGTATTCCCTTGTTCTCCAGGTGGATGCCTGATTTCCAATAACTTGTACTGTAATCCCTTGCTCTCTCGGTGGGCGCCTGATTACCAAAACATGAACTGTATTCCCTTCTTCTCCAGGTGGGCGCCTGATTGCCAAAACATGAATTGTATTTCGTTGTTCTCCAGGTGGGCGCCTGATTGTCGAAACTTGAACTGTATTTCGTTGTTCTCCAGGTGGGTGCCTGATTGCCAAAACTTGAATTGTATTTCCTTGTTCTCCAAGAGTGCTCCTGATTCCCAAAAACTTGAATTATATTCTCTTGTTTTTACAGGTGGGCGCCGGATTACCAAATCTTGAGTTGTATTCCCTTGTTCTCCTGATGAGAGCATGATTGCCAAAACTCAAACTGTATTCCCTTATTCTCCTAGTGGGTGATTGATTGCCAAAACTAGAACTGTATTCCCTTGTTCTCCAGGTGAGAGCCTGATTGCCAAAAGCTTGAATTGTATTCCCTACATCTCCAGTTGGGTGCCTGATTGCCAAAAACTAGAATTCTATTCCCTTATTCTCCTGGTGGGTGCCTGATTGCCAAAAACATGAACTGTATTCCGTTGTTGTCAATGTGGACGTCTGATTGCCAAAATTTGAACTGTATTCCCTTGTTCTCCAGGTGTTCATTTGATTGCCGAAATTTGAATTGTATTCCCTTGTTCTCCATGTGGGCGACAGATTGCCGAAACTTGAACTGTATTCCCTTTATATCCAGGTGGGCTCCTGATTGCCAATACTCGAACTGTATTCCCTTGTTCTCCATGTGGGTGCCTGATTGCCAAAACTTGAACTGTATTCCCTTATTCTCGAGGTGCACGCTAGATTGCCAAAACATTGAACTATATTCTCTTGTTCTACAGGTGGGTGCCTGATTGCCAAAATTTGAACTGTATTCCCTTGTTCTCCAAGTGGGCGCCTGATTGCAAAAACTTGAAATGTATTCCCTTGTTCTCCAGGTGGATGCCTGATTTCCAATAACTTGAACTGTAATCCCTTGCTCTCTCGGTGGGCGCCTGATTGCCAAAACATGAACTTTATACCATTCTTCTCCAAGTGGGCGCCTGATTGCCAAAACTTGAATTGTATTCCATTGTTCTCTAGGTGCGCGCCAGATTGCCAAAATATTGAACTATATTCTCTTGTTCTCCAGGTGGGCGTCTGATTGCCAAAACTTGAACTATATTCCCTTGTTCTCCAATTGGGTGCCTGATTGCAAAAACTTGAAATGTATTCCCTTGTTCTCCAGGTGGACGCTTGATTGCCAAAACTTGAACTGTAATCCTTTGTTCTCTTGGTGTGTGCTTGATTACAAAAACATGAACTGTATTCCATTCTTCTCTAGGAGGGCGCTTGATTGCCAAAACTTGAATTGTATTCCCTTGTTCTCCAGGTGGGTGCCTAAGTGCTGAAACTTGAACTGTGTTCTGTTGATCTCCAAGTGGGTGCGTGATTCCTAAAACTTGAATTGTATTCTCTTGTTCTACAAGTGGACGCCTGATTGCCAAAAACTTGAACTGTATTCCCTTGTTCTCTAGGTGGGAGCCTGATTGCCAAAACATGAACTATATTCCCTTGTTCTCCAGGTGCGTGCCTAATTGCCAAAACTTGAACTGTATTCCCTTGTTCTCCAGGTGCGCGCCAGATTGCCAAAAGCTTGAACTATATTCTCTTGTTCTCCAGGTGGGCGCCTGATTGCAAAAACTTGAACTGTATTCCCTTGTTCTCCAAGTGGGCGCCTGATTACAAAAACTTGAATTGTATTCCCTTATTCTCCAAGTGGACGCCTGATTTCCAAAAACTTGAACTGTAATCACTTGTTCTCTAGGTGGGCGCCTGATTGCCAAAACATGAACTACATTCCCTTCTTCTCCAGGTGGGGGCCTGATTTCCAAAACATGAATTATATTTCGTTGTTCTCTAGGTGGGCGCCTGATTGTCGAAACTTGAACTGTATTTCATTGTTCTCCAGGTGGGTGCCTAATTGCCAAAACTTGAATTGTATTTCCTTGTTCTCCAGGAGTGCTCCTGATTCCCAAAAACTTTAATTATATTCTCTTGTTTTTACAGGTGGGCGCCGGATTACCAAATCTTGAGATGTATTCCCTTGTTCTCCTGATGAGAGCATGATTGCCAAAACTCAAACTATATTCCCTTGTTCTCCTGGTGGGTGCCTGATTGCCAAAACTTGAACTGTATTCCCTTGTTCTCCAGGTGAGAGCCTGATTGCCAAAAGCTTGTATTATATTCCCTAGTTCTCCAGTCGGGTGCCTGATTGCCAAAAACTAGAATTCTATTCCCTTGTTCTCCTGGTGCGCGCCTGATTGCCAAAAACTTGAACTGTATTCCGTTGTTGTCAATGTGGACGTCTGATTGCCTAAACTTGAACTGTATTCCCTTGTTCTCCAGGTGTTCACTTGATTGCCGAAATTTGAATTGTATTCCCTTGTTCTCCATGTGGGCGCCAGATTGCCGAAACTTGAACTGTATTCCCTTCATATCCAGGTGGGCTCCTGATTGCCAATACTCGAACTGTATTCCCTTGTTCTCCATGTGGGTGCCTGATTGCCAAAACTTGAACTGTATTCCCTTATTTTCGAGGTGCACGCTAGATTGCCAAAACATTGAACTATATTCTCTTGTTCTACAGGTGGGTGCCTGATTGCCAAAATTTGAACTGTATTCCCTTGTTCTCCAAGTGGGCGCCTGATTGCAAAAACTTGAAATGTATTCCCTTGTTCTCCAGGTGGATGCCTGATTTCCAATAACTTGAACTGTAATCCCTTGTTCTCTCGGTGGGTGCCTGATTGCCAAAACATGAACTTTATACCCTTCTTCTCCAAGTGGGCGCCTGATTGCCAAAACTTGAATTGTATTCCATTGTTCTCCAGGTGCGCGCCAGATTGCCAAAATCTTGAAATATATTCTCTTGTTCTCCAGGTGGGCGTCTGATTGCCAAAACTTGAACTATATTCCCTTGTTCTCCAATTGGGTGCCTGATTGCAAAATCTTGAAATGTATTCCCTTGTTCTCCAGGTGGACGCTTGATTGCCAAAACTTGAACTGTAATCCTTTGTTCTCTTGGTGTGCGCTTGATTACAAAAACATGAACTGTATTCCATTCTTCTCCAGGAGGGCGCCTGATTGCCAAAACTTGAACTGTGTTCTGTTGATCTCCAGGTGGGTGCCTAAGTGCCGAAACTTGAACTGTGTTCTGTTGATCTCCAGGTGGGTGCGTGATTCCCAAAACTTGAATTGTATTATGTTGTTCTACAAGTGGACGCCTGATTGCCAAAAACTTGAACTGTATTCCCTTGTTCTCTAGGTGGGAGCCTGATTGCCAAAACATGAACTATATTCCCTTGTTCTCCAGGTGGGTGCCAGATTTCCAAAACTTGAACTGTATTCCCTTGTTCTCCAGGTGCGCGCCAGATTGCCAAAAGCTTTAACTATATTCTCTTGTTCTCCAGGTGGGCGCCTGATTGCAAAAACTTGAACTGTATTCCCTTGTTCTCCAAGTGGGCGCCTGATTGCAAAAACTTGAATTGTATTCCCTTATTCTCCAAGTGGACGCCTGATTTCCAAAAACTTGAACTGTAATTACTTGTTCTCTAGGTGGGCGCCTGATTGCCAAAACATGAACTACATTCCCTTCTTCTCCAGGTGGGCGCCTGATTTCCAAAACATGAATTATATTTCATTGTTCTCTAGGTGGGCGCCTGATTGTCGAAACTTGAACTGTATTTCGTTGTTCTCTAGGTGGGTGCCTGATTGCCAAAACTTGAATTGTATTTCCTTGTTCTCCAGGAGTGCTCCTGATTCCCAAAAACTTTAATTATATTCTCTTGTTTTTACAGGTGGGCGCTGGATTACCAAATATTGAGCTGTATTCCCTTGTTCTCCTGATGGGAGCATGATTGCCAAAACTCAAACTGTATTCCCTTGTTCTCCTAGTGGGTGCCTGATTGCCAAAACTTGAACTGTATTCCCTTGTTCTCCAGGTGAGAGCCTGATTGCCAAAAGCTTGAATTGTACTCCCTACATCTCCAGTTGGGTGCCTGATTGCCAAAAACTAGAATTCTATTCCCTTGTTCTCCTGGTGGGCGCCTGATTGCCAAAAACTTGAACTGTATTCCGTTGTTGTCAATGTGGACGTCTGATTGCCTAAATTTGAACTGTATTCCCTTGTTCTCCAGGTGTTTACTTGATTGCCGAAATTTGAATTTTATTCCCTTGTTCTCCATGTGGGCTCCAGATTGCCGAAACTTGAACTGTATTCCCTTCATATCCAGGTGGGCTCCTGATTGCCAATACTCGAACTGTATTCCCTTGTTCTCCATGTGGGTGCCTGATTGCCAAAACATGAACTGTATTCCCTTATTCTTGAGGTGCACGCTAGATTGCCAAAACCTTGAACTATATTCTCTTGTTCTACAGGTGGGTGCCTGATTGCCAAAATTTGAACTGTATTCCCTTGTTCTCCAAGTGGGCGCCTGATTGCAAAAACTTGAAATGTATTCCCTTGTTCTCCAGGTGGATGCCTGATTTCCAATAACTTGAACTATAATCCCTTGTTCTCTCGGTGGGCGCCTGATTGCCAAAACATGAACTTTATACCCTTCTTCTCCAGGTGGGCGCCTGATTGCCAAAACTTGAATTGTATTCCATTATTCTCCAGGAGCACGCCAGATTGCCAAAATCTTGAACTATATTATCTTGTTCTACAGGTGGGCGTCTGATTGCCAAAACTTGAACTATATTCCCTTGTTCTCCAATTGGGTGCCTGATTGCAAAAACTTGAAATGTATTCCCTTGTTCTCCAGGTGGACGCTTGATTGCCAAAACTTGAACTGTAATCCTTTGTTCTCTTGCTGTGCGCCTGATTACAAAAACATGAACTGTATTCCATTCTTCTCTAGGAGGGCGCCTGATTGCCAAAACTTGAATTGTATTCCCTTGTTCTCCAGGTGGGCGCCTAAGTGCCGAAACTTGAACTGTGTTCTGTTGATCTCCAGGTGGGTGCGTGATTCCAAAAACTTTAATTGTATTCTCTTGTTCTACAAGTAGATGCCTGATTGCCAAAAACTTGAACTGTATTCCCTTGTTCTCTAGGTGGGAGCATGATTGCCAAAACTCAAACTGTATTCCCTTGTTCTCCTGGTGGGTGCCTGATTGCCAAAACTTGAACTGTATTCCCTTGTTCTCCAGGTGAGAGCCTGATTGCCAAAAGCTTGAATTGTACTCCCTACATCTCCAGTTGGGTGCCTGATTGCCAAAAACTAGAATTCTATTCCCTTATTCTCCAAGTGGACGCCTGATTGCCAAAAACTTGAACTGTAATTACTTGTTCTCTAGGTGGGCGCCTGATTGCCAAAACATGAACTACATTCCCTTCTTCTCCAGGTGGGCGCCTGATTTCCAAAACATGAATTATATTTCATTGTTCTCTAGGTGGGCGCCTGATTGTCGAAACTTGAACTGTATTTCGTTGTTCTCCAGGTGGGTGCCTGATTGCCAAAACTTGAATTGTATTTCCTTGTTCTCCAGGAGTGCTCCTGATTCCCAAAAACTTTAATTATATTCTCTTGTTTTTACAGGTGGGCGCCTGATTACCAAATCTTGAGCTGTATTCCCTTGTTCTCCTGATGGGAGCATGATTGCCAAAACTCAAACTATATTCCCTTGTTCTCCTGGTGGGTGCCTGATTGCCAAAACTTGAACTGTATTCCCTTGTTCTCCAGGTGAGAGCCTGATTGCCAAAAGCTTGAATTGTACTCCCTACATCTCCAGTTGGGTGCCTGATTGCCAAAAACTAGAATTCTATTCCCTTGTTCTCCTGGTGGGCGCCTGATTGCCAAAAACTTGAACTGTATTCCGTTGTTGTCAATGTGGACGTCTGATTGCCTAAACTTGAACTGTATTCCCTTGTTCTCCAGGTGTTCACTTGATTGCCGAAATTTGAATTGTATTCCCTTGTTCTCCATGTGGGCGCCAGATTGCCGAAACTTGAAATGTATTCCCTTCATATCCAGGTGGGCTCCTGATTGCCAATACTTGAACTGTATTCCCTTGTTCTCCATGTGGGTGCCTGATTGCCAAAACTTGAACTGTATTCCCTTATTTTCGAGGTGCACGCTAGACTGCCAAAACATTGAACTATATTCTCTTGTTCTACAGGTGGGTGCCTGATTGCCAAAATTTGAACTGTATTCCCTTGTTCTCCAAGTGGGCGCCTGATTGCAAAAACTTGAAATGTATTCCCTTGTTCTCCAGGTGGATGCCTGATTTTCAATAACTTGAACTGTAATCCCTTGTTCTCTCGGTGGGTGCCTGATTGCCAAAACATGAACTTTATACCCTTCTTCTCCAAGTGGGCGCCTGATTGCCAAAACATGAATGGTATTCCATTGTTCTCCAGGTGCGCGCCAGATTGCCAAAATCTTGAAATATATTCTCTTGTTCTCCAGGTGGGCGTCTGATTGCCAAAACTTGAACTATATTCCCTTGTTCTCCAATTGGGTGCCTGATTGCAAAATCTTGAAATGTATTCCCTTGTTCTCCAGGTGGACGCTTGATTGCCAAAACTTGAACTGTAATCCTTTGTTCTCTTGGTGTGCGCTTGATTACAAAAACATGAACTGTATTCCATTCTTCTCCAGGAGGGCGCCTGATTGCCAAAACTTGAATTGTGTTCTGTTGATCTCCAGGTGGGTGCCTAAGTGCCGAAACTTGAACTGTGTTCTGTTGATCTCCAGGTGGGTGCGTGATTCCCAAAACTTGAATTGTATTATCTTGTTCTACAAGTGGACGCCTGATTGCCAAAAACTTGAACTGTATTCCCTTGTTCTCTAGGTGGGAGCCTGATTGCCAAAACATGAACTATATTCCCTTGTTCTCCAGGTGGGTGCCAGATTTCCAAAACTTGAACTGTATTCCCTTGTTCTCCAGGTGCGCGCCAGATTGCCAAAAGCTTTAACTATATTCTTTTTTTCTCCAGGTGGGCGCCTGATTGCAAAAACTTGAACTGTATTCCCTTGTTCTCCAAGTGGGCGCCTGATTGCAAAAACTTGAATTGTATTCCCTTATTCTCCAAGTGGACGCCTGATTTCCAAAAACTTGAACTGTAATTACTTGTTCTCTAGGTGGGCGCCTGATTGCCAAAACATGAACTACATTCCCTTCTTCTCCAGGTGGGCGCCTGATTTCCAAAACATGAATTATATTTCATTGTTCTCTAGGTGGGCGCCTGATTGTCGAAACTTGAACTGTATTTCGTTGTTCTCCAGGTGGGTGCCTGATTGCCAAAACTTGAATTGTATTTCCTTGTTCTCCAGGAGTGCTCCTGATTCCCAAAAATTTTAATTATATTCTCTTGTTTTTACAGGTGGGCGCCGGATTACCAAATCTTGAGCTGTATTCCCTTGTTCTCCTGATGGGAGCATGATTGCCAAAACTCAAACTGTATTCCCTTGTTCTCCTGGTGGGTGCCTGATTGCCAAAACTTGAACTGTATTCCCTTGTTCTCCAGGTGAGAGCCTGATTGCCAAAAGCTTGAATTGTACTCCCTACATCTCTAGTTGGGTGCCTGATTGCCAAAAACTAGAATTCTTTTCCCTTGTTCTCCTGGTGGGCGCCTGATTGCCAAAAACTTGAACTGTATTCCGTTGTTGTCAATGTGGACGTCTGATTGCCTAAATTTGAACTGTATTCCCTTGTTCTCCAGGTGTTCACTTGATTGCCGAAATTTGAATTGTATTCCCTTGTTCTCCATGTGGGCTCCAGATTGCCGAAACTTGAACTGTATTCCCTTCATATCCAGGTGGGCTCCTGATTGCCAATACTCGAACTGTATTCCCTTGTTCTCCATGTGGGTGCCTGATTGCCAAAACTTGAACTGTATTCCCTTATTCTCGAGGTGCACGCTAGATTGCCAAAACCTTGAACTATATTCTCTTGTTCTACAGGTGGGTGCCTGATTGCCAAAATTTGAACTGTATTCCCTTGTTCTCCAAGTGGGCGCCTGATTGCAAAAACTTGAAATGTATTCCCTTGTTCTCCAGGTGGATGCCTGATTTCCAATAACTTGAACTGTAATCCCTTGTTCTCTCGGTGGGCGCCTGATTGCCAAAACATGAACTTTATACCCTTCTTCTCCAGGTGGGCGCCTGATTGCCAAAACTTGAATTGTATTACATTGTTCTCCAGGTGCGCGCCAGATTGCCAAAATCTTGAACTATATTCTCTTGTTCTCCAGGTGGGCGTCTGATTGCCAAAACTTGAACTATATTCCCTTGTTCTCCAATTGGGTGCCTGATTGCAAAAACTTGAAATGTATTCCCTTGTTCTCCAGGTGGACGCTTGATTGCCAAAACTTGAACTGTAATCCTTTGTTCTCTTGGTGTGCGCCTGATTACAAAAACATGAATTGTATTCCATTCTTCTCTAGGAGGGCGCCTGATTGCCAAAACTTGAATTGTATTCCCTTGTTCTCCAGGTGGGCGCCTAAGTGCCGAAACTTGAACTGTGTTCTGTTGATCTCCAGGTGGGTGCGTGATTCCTAAAACTTGAATTGTATTCTCTTGTTCTACAAGTGGATGCCTGATTGCCAAAAACTTGAACTGTATTCCCTTGTTCTCTAGGTGGGAGCCTGATTGCCAAAACATGAACTATATTCACTTCTTCTCCAGGTGCGTGCCCAAAACTTGAACTGTATTCCCTTGTTCTCTCGGTGCGCGTCAGATTGCCAAAAGCTTAAAATATATTCTCTTGTTCTCCAGGTGGGCGCCTGATTGCCAATACTTGAACTATATTCCCTTGTTCTCCAGGTGCGCGCCAGATTGCCAAAATCTTGAACTATATTCTCTTGTTCTCCAGGTGGGCGCCTGATTGCCAAAACTTGAACTATATTCCCTTGTTCTCCAATTGGGTGCCTGATTGCAAAAACTTGAAATGTATTCCCTTGTTCTCCAGGTGGACGCTTGATTGCCAAAACTTGAACTGTAATCCTTTGTTCTCTTGGTGTGCGCCTGATTACAAAAACATGAATTGTATTCCATTCTTCTCTAGGAGGGCGCCTGATTGCCAAAACTTGAATTGTATTCCCTTCTTCTCCAGATGGGCGCCTAAGTGCCGAAACTTGAACTGTGTTCTGTTGATCTCCAGGTGGGTGCGTGATTCCCAAAACTTGAATTGTATTCTCTTGTTCTACAAGTGGATGCCTGATTGCCAAAAACTTGAACTGTATTCCCTTGTTCTCTAGGTGGGAGCCTGATTGCCAAAACATGAACTATATTTTCTTCTTCTCCAGGTGCGTGCCTAATTGCCAAAACTTGAACTGTATTCCCTTGTTCTCCAAGTGCGCGCCAGATTGCCAAAAGCTTGAAATATATTCTCTTGTTCTCCAGGTGGGCGCCTGATTGCCAATACTTGAACTGTATTCCCTTGTTCTCCAGGTGCGCGCCAGATTGCCAAAAGCTTGAACTATATTCTCTTGTTCTCCAGGTGGGCGCCTGATTGCCAAAACATGAACTGTATTCGCTTGTTCTCCAAGTGGGCGCCTGATTGCAAAAACTTGAAATGTATTCCCTTGTACTCCAGGTGGACGCCTGATTTCCAATAACTTGAGCTGTAATCCCTTGTTCTCTAGGTGGGCGCCTGATTGCCTAAACATGAACTATATTCCCTTCTTTTTCAGGAGGGCGCCTAATTTCCAAAACTTGAATTGTATTCCATTGTTCTTCAGGTGGGCGCCTGATTGCCGAAACTTGAACTGTATTCCGTTGTTCTCCAGGTGGTTGCCTGATTGCCAAAACTTGAATTGTATTCCTTTGTTCTCTAGGTGGACGCCCAATTGCCAAAAACTTGAACTGTATTCCCTTGTTTTCAAGGTGGGCACCTGATTACCAAAACTTGAACTGTATTCCCTTGTTCTCTTGGTGGGTGCCTAATTGCCAAAACTCGAACTGTATTCCCCTGTTCTCCTGGTGGGCGCCTGATTGCAAAAACTCGAATTGTATTCTTTTGTTCTCTAGGTGAGCGCCTGATTGTAAAAACTTGAATTGTATTTCCTTGTTCTCCAGGTGGGAGCCTGATTGCCAAACTGTATTTCCCTGTTCTCCAAGTGGGCACTTAAATGCCAAAACTTGAACTATATTCCCTTGTTCTCTAGGTGGACGCCTGATTCCCGAAACTTGAAATGTATTCCTTTGTTCTCCAGGTGGGCGCGTAATTGCCAAAAGCTTGAACTGTACTCCCTTGTTCTCTAGGTGGGCGCCTGATTGCCAAATCATGAACTATATTCCCTTGTTTTCCAAGTGGGCGTCTGATTGCCAAAACTTGAATTGTATTCCCTTGTTTTCTAGGTGGGCACCAAATTGCCAAAACTTGATTTTTATTCGCTTATTCTCCAGGTGGGTACCTGATTGCCAAAACGCGAACTACATTCCCTTGTTTTGTAAGTTGGCGCCTGATTGCCAAAAACATGAACTGTATTCCCTTGTTTTCCAGGTAGGTGCCTTATTGCCAAAAAATTGAACTATACTCCCTTGTTCTCTAGGTGGGCGTCTGATTGCCAGAACTTGAAATATATTCCCTTGTTCTCTAGGTGGGTGCCTGATTGCCAAAACTTGAATTGTATTCCCCTGTTCTCCAAGTGGGCGCTTGATTGCAAAGACTTGAACTGTATTCCCTTGTTCTCCAAGTGGGCGCTTGATTGCAAAGACTTGAACTGTATTCCCTTGTTCTCCAGGTGGACGCCAAATTTCCAAAAACTTGAACTGTAATCCCCTATTCTCTAGGTGGGCTCCTGATTGCCAAAACATGAACTATATTCCCTTCTTCTCTAGGTGGGTGCCTGATTGCCAAAACTTGAATTGTATTCCCTTGTTCTATAGGTGGGCGCCTGATTTCCAATAACTTGTTCTCTAGGTTGGAGCCTGATTGCCAAAACATGAATTATATTCCCTTCTTCTCCATGTGCGTGCCTATATGCCAAAACTTGAACTGTATTCCCTTGTTCTCCAGGTGTGTGCCAGATTGCCAAAAACATGAACTATATTTTCTTTTTCACCAGGTGGGCGCCTGATTACCAAAACTTGAACTCTATTCCCTTGTTCTCCAGGTGCGCGCCAGAT
This sequence comes from Nicotiana sylvestris, assembly GCF_000393655.2. Lineage (NCBI taxonomy): Eukaryota > Viridiplantae > Streptophyta > Magnoliopsida > Solanales > Solanaceae > Nicotiana > Nicotiana sylvestris. Next base: position 30,179,522 of record NC_091063.1, on the reverse strand, counting down.
TGCCAAAAGCTTGAACTATATTCTCTTGTTCTCCAGGTGGGCACCTGATTGCCAAAACTTGAACTGTATTCCCTTGTTCTTCAAGTGGGCGCCTGATTAAAAAAATTTGAAATGTATTCCCTTGTACTCCAGGTGGACGCCTGATTTCCAATAACTTAAGCTGTAATCCCTTATTCTTTAGGTGGGCGCCTGATTGCCTAAACATGAACTGTATTCCCTTCTTTTTCAGGAGGGCGCCTGATTTCCAAAACTTGAATTGTATTCCCTTATTCTTCAGGTGGGCACCTGAGTGCCGAAACTTGAACTGTATTCTGTTGTTCTCCAGGTGGGTGCCTGGTTACTAAAACTTGAATTGTATTCCTTTGTTCTCCAGGTGGGCGCTTGATTGCCAAAAACTTGAACTGTATTCCCTTGTTTTCAAGGTGGGCACCTGATTACCAAAACTTGAACCGTATTCCCTTGTTCTCTTGGTGGGCGCCTAATTACCAAAACTCGAACTGTATTCCCTTGGTCTCCTGGTGGGCGCCTGATTGCCAAAACTCGAATTGTACTCTTTTGTCCTCCAGGTGAGCGTCTGATTGCAAAAACTTGAATTGTATTTCCTTGTTCTCCAGGTGGGAGCCTGATTACCAAACTGTATTTCCCTGTTCTCCAAGTGGGCGCCTAAATGCCAAAACTTGAACTATATTCCCTTGTTCTCTAGGTGGACGCCTGATTGCCGAAACTTGAAATGTATTCCTTTGTTCTCCAGGTGGGCGCCTGATTGCTAAAAGCTTGAAATGTATTCCCTTGTTCTCTAGGTGGGCGCCTGATTTCCAAATCATGAACTGTATTCCCTTGTTTTCCAAGTAGGCGCCTGATTGCCAAAACATAAATTGTATTCCCTTGTTTTCCAGGTGGGAACCAAATTGCCAAAACTTGATTTTTATTCGCTTATTCTCCAGGTGGGCGCCTGATTGCCAAAACACGAACTGCATTCCCTTGTTTTGTAAGTGGGCGCCTGATTGCCAAAAACATGAACTGTATTCCCTAGTTTTCCAGGTAGGTGCCTTATTGCCAAAAAATTGAACTATACTCCCTTGTTCTCTAGGTGGGCGTCTGATTGCCAGAACTTGAAATATATTCCCTTGTTCTCTAGGTGGGTGCCTGATTGCCAAAACTTGAATTGTATTTCCCTGTTCTCCAAGTGGGCGCTTGATTGCAAAGACTTGAACTGTATTCCCTTGTTCTCCAGGTGGACGCCAAATTTCCAAAAACTTGAACTGTAATCCCCTATTCTCTAGGTGGGCTCCTGATTGCCAAAACATGAATTATATTCCCTTCTTCTCTAGGTGGGCGCCTGATTGCCAAAACTTAAATTGTATTCCCTTGTTCTCCAGATGGGTGCCTGATTGCCGAAACTTGAACTGTATTCCCTTGGTCTCTAGGTAGGCACCTGATTGCCGAAACTTGAACTGGATTCCCTTGTTCTCTAGGTGGACGCTTGATTGTCGAAACATGAACTGTATTCCCTTGTTCTCTAGGTGGGTGCCTGATTGCCAAACTGCACTTCCTTATTCTCAAGGGGGCGCCTGAATGCCAAAACATGAACTGTATTCCCTTGTTCTCTAGGTGTGCGCCGGATTGCCGAAACTTAAAATGTATTCCCATGTTCTCCAGGTGGGCCCCTGATTGCCAAAAGCTTGAACTGCAGTCCTTTGTTCTCCAAGTGGGCGCCTGATTGCCAAAACTTGAACTGTATTTCCTTGTTCTCCAGGTGGGCGCCTGATTGCTAAAACTTGAACAGTATTCCCATGTTCTCCAGATGGGCGCCTGATTGCTAAATCTTGAACTGTATTCCCTTGTTTTCCTAGTGGGCGCTTGATTGCTAAACTTGAACTGTATTCCCTTGTTTTACAGGTGGGCACCTAATTGCCAAAACTTGATTTAATTCCCTTATTCTCCTGGTGGGCTCCTGATTGCCAAAACTCGAACTGTATTACATTGTTTTCCTGGTAGGCCCTTTATTTCCCAAAACTTTAACTATATTCCCTTGTTCTCTAGGTGGGTGCTTGATTGCCAAAACATTAACTGTATTCCCTTGTTCTCAAGGGGGAGCCTAATTCCCAAAGCTTGAGCTATATTCCCTTGTTCTCTAGGTGGGTGCCTGATTGCCAAAACTTGAATTGTATTCCCTTGTTCTCCAAGTGGGCGCCTAATTGCGAAAACTTGAACTGTATTCCCTTATTCTCTAGGTGGACGCATGATTTCGAAAAGCTTGAACTGTAATCCCTTGTTCTCTCAGTGGGCGCCTGATTGCCAAAACATGAACTTTATTCCCTTCTTCTCCAGGTGGCCGCCTGATTGCCAAAACTTGAATTGTATTCCCTTGTTCTCCAGGTGGGCGCCTGATTGCCGAAACTTGAATTGTATTCCATTGTTCTCCAATTGGGTGCCAGATTGCCGAAACTTGAACTGTATTCCCTTGTTTTCTAGGTGGGGACCTGATTGCTAAAACTTGAACTGGATTCCCTTTTTCTACAGGTGGGCGCCTGATTGTCGAAACATGAACTGTATTCCCTTGTTCTCTAAGTGGGCTCCTAATTGCGAAGACTTGAACTGTATTCCCTTGTTCTCCAAGTGGGCGTCTCTTTGCAAAAACTTGAACTGTATTCCCTTGTTTTTCAGGTGGACGCCTAATTTCCAAAACTTGATTTAATTCCCTTATTCTCCTGGTGGGCTACTGATTGCCAAAACTCGAACTGTATTTTCTTGTTCTCTAGGTGGGCGCCTGATTGCCAAAACATGAACTATATTCCCTTCTTCTTCAGGAGGGCGCCTGATTGCCAAAACTTGAATTGTATTCCTTTGTTCTTCATGTGGGCGCCTGGTTGCCGAAACTTGAACTGTATTCCATTGTTCTCCAGGTGGGTGCCTGATTGCCAAAACTTGAATTGTGTTCCTTTGTTCTCCAGCTGGACGCCTGATTGCCAAAAACTTGAACTGTATTCCCTTGTTTCCCAGGTGGGCGCCTAATTACCAAAACTTGAATTGTATTCCTTTGTTCTCTAGGAGGGCGCCTGATTGCCGAAACTTGAACTGTATTCCCTTGTTCTCCAGTTGGGGACCTGATTGCTAAAACTTGAACTGGATTCTCTTGTTCTATAGGTGGGCGCCTGATTGTCGAAACATGAACTGTATTCCCTTGTTCTCTAAGTGAACGCCTAATTGCAAAGACTTGAATTGTATTCCCTTGTTCTCCAAGTGGACACCTGCTTTCAAAAATCCTTAATTGAATTCCCTTATTCTCTAGGTGGGTGCCTGATTACCAAAACTTGAAGTGTATTACCTTGTTCTCCAGGTGGACGCCTGATTTCCAAAAACTTGAACTGTAATCACTTGTTCTCCAGGTGGGCACCTGATTACCAAAACATGAACTGTATACCCTTCTTCTCCAGGTGGGCGCCTGATTGCCGAAACTTGAGTTGTATTCCCTTGATATCTAGGTGGGCGCCTGATCGCCAAAACTTGAACTGTATTCCCCTGTTCTCCAGGTGCGCGCCAGATTAGCAAAAGCATGAACTATATTCCCTTGTTCTCCAGGTGGGTGCCTAGTTGCAAAAACTTGAACTGTATTCCCTTGTTCTCCAAGTGGGCGCCTGATTGCAAAAACTTGAACATTATTCCCTTATTCTCCAGGTGGACGCCTAATTCCAAAAACATGAATTGTAATCACTTGTTCTGTAGTTGGGCGCCTAATTACCAAAACATGAAATGTATTCCCTTTTTCTCTAGGTGGACGCCTGATTGCCGAAACTTGAACTGTATTCCCTTGATATCCAGGTTTGTGCTTGATTGCCAATACTCGAACTGTATTCCCTTGTTCTCCAGGTGGGTGCCTGATTTCCAAAACTTGAACTGTATTCCCCTGTTCTCTAGGTGCGCACCAGATTTCCAAAAGCTTGAACTATATTCCCTTGTTCTCCAAGTGGGCTCCTGATTGCAAAAACTTGAACTATATTCCCTTGTTCTCCAAGTGGGCGCCTGATTGCAAAAACTTGAACTGTATTCCCTTATTCTCCATGTGGATGCCTGATTTCTAAATACTTGAATTGTAATCACTTGTTCTCTAGGTGGACACCTGACTGCCAAAACATGTACTGTATTCCCTTCTTCTCCAGGTAGGCACCTGATTGCCAAAACATGAATTGTATTCGGTTGTTCTCCAGGTGAGCGCCTGATTGTCGAAACTTGAACTGTATTTCGTTGTTCTCCAGGTGGGTGCCTGATTGCCAAAACTTGAATTGTATTTCATTGTTCTCCAGGAGGGCTCTTGATTTCTAAAAACTTCAACTATATTCCCTTGTTTTTATAGGTGGGCGACGGATTACCAAATCTTGAGTTGTATTCCCTTGTTCTCCTGGTGGGCGCTTGATTGCCAAAACTCGAACTGTATTCCCTTGTTCTCCTGGTAGGTGCCTGATTGCAAAAACTTGAACTGTATTCCCTTGTTCTCCAGGTGAGAGCCTGATTTCCAAAAGCTTGAATTGTATTCCCTAGTTCTCCAGTTGGGTGCCTGATTGCCAAAAACTAGAATTCTATTCCCTTGTTCTCCCGGTGGGCGCCTGATTGTCAAAAATATGAACTGTATTCCGTTGTTGTCCATGTGGATGTCTGATTGCAATAACTTGAACTATATTCCCTTGTTCTCCAAATGTTCACTTGATTGCCGAAATTTGAATTGTATTCCCTTGTTCTCCATGTGGGCGCCAGATTGCCGAAACTTGAACTGTATTCCCTTGATATCCAGGTGGGCGCCTGATTGACAATACTCGAACTGTATTCCCTTGTTCTCCAGGTGGGTGCCTGATTGCCAAAACTTGAACTGTATTCCCTTGTTCTCTAGGTGCCCGCCAGATTGCCAAAAGCTTGAACTATATTCTCTTGTTCTACAGGTGGGTGCCTGATTGCCAAAACTTGAAATGTATTCCCTTGTTATCCAAGTGGGTGCCTGATTGCAAAAACTTGAAATGTATTCCCTTGTTCTCCAGGTGGTTCCTGATTTCCAAAACTTGAACTGTATTCCCCTGTTCTCTAGGTGCGCACCAGATTTCCAAAAGCTTGAACTATATTCCCTTGTTCTCCAAGTGGGCTCCTGATTGCAAAAACTTGAACTATATTCCCTTGTTCTCCAAGTGGGCGCCTGATTGCAAAAACTTGAACTGTATTCCCTTATTCTCCATGTGGATGCCTGATTTCTAAATACTTGAATTGTAATCACTTGTTCTCTAGGTGGGCACCTGACTGCCAAAACATGTACTGTATTCCCTTCTTCTCCAGGTAGGCACCTGATTGCCAAAACATGAATTGTATTCGGTTGTTCTCCAGGTGAGCGCCTGATTGTCGAAACTTGAACTGTATTTCGTTGTTCTCCAGGTGGGTGCCTGATTGCCAAAACTTGAATTGTATTTCATTGTTCTCCAGGAGGGCTCTTGATTTCTAAAAACTTCAACTATATTCCCTTGTTTTTATAGGTGGGCGACGGATTACCAAATCTTGAGTTGTATTCCCTTGTTCTCCTGGTGGGCGCTTGATTGCCAAAACTCGAACTGTATTCCCTTGTTCTCCTGGTAGGTGCCTGATTGCCAAAACTTGAACTGTATTCCCTTGTTCTCTAGGTGGGTGCCTGATTGCAAAAACTTGAACTGTATTCCCTTGTTCTCCAGGTTAGAGCCTGATTTCCAAAAGCTTGAATTGTATTCCCTAGTTCTCCAGTTGGGTGCCTGATTGCCAAAAACTAGAATTCTATTCCCTTGTTCTCCCGGTGGGCGCCTGATTGTCAAAAATATGAACTGTATTCTGTTGTTGTCCATGTGGATGTCTGATTGCAATAACTTGAACTATATTCCCTTGTTCTCCAAATGTTCACTTGATTGCCGAAATTTGAATTGTATTCCCTTGTTCTCCATGTGGGCGCCAGATTGCCGAAACTTGAACTGTATTCCCTTGATATCCAGGTGGGCGCCTGATTGACAATACTCGAACTGTATTCCCTTGTTCTCCAGGTGGGTGCCTGATTGCCAAAACTTGAATTGTATTCCCTTGTTCTCTAGGTGCCCGCCAGATTGCCAAAAGCTTGAACTATATTCTCTTGTTCTACAGGTGGGTGCCTGATTGCCAAAACTTGAACTGTATTCCCTTGTTATCCAAGTGGGTGCCTGATTGCAAAAACTTGAAATGTATTCCCTTGTTCTCCAGGTGGTTCCTGATTTCCAATAACTTGAACTGTAATCCCTTGTTCTCTCGGTGGGCGCCTGATTGCCAAAACATGAACTTTATACCCTTCTTCTCCAAGTGGGCGCCTGATTGTCAAAACTTGAATTGTATTCCCTTGTTCTCCAGTTGCGCGCCTAATTGCCAAAATCTTGAACTATATTCTCTTGTTCTCCAGGTGGGCGTCTGATTGCCAAAACATGAACCATATTCCTTTGTTCTCCAATTGGGCGCCTGATTACAAAAACTTGAAATGTATTCCCTTGTTCTCCAGGTGGACGGCTGATTTCCAATAACTTGAATTGTAATCCTTTGTTCTCTAGGTGGGCACCTAATTACCAAAACATGAACTGTATTCCCTTCTTCTCTAGGAGGGAGACTGATTGCCAAAACTTGAATTGTATTCCCTTGTTCTCCAGGTGGGCGCCTGAGTGTCAAAACTTGAACTGTGTTCTGTTAATCTCCAGGTGGGTGCGTGATTCCTAAAACTTGAATTGTATTCTCTTGTTCTCCAAGTGGACGCCTGATTGCCTAAAACTTGAACTGTATTCCCTTGTTCTCCAGGTGGGCGCCTGATTTCTAATAACTTGAACTGTAATCCCTTGTTCTCTAGGTGGGAGCCTGATTGCCAAAACATGAACTTTATTCCCTTCTTCTCTAGGTGGGTGCCTAATTGCCAAAACTTGAACTGTATTCCCTTGTTCTCCAGGTGCGCTCCTGATTGCCAAAACATGAACTATATTCCCTTTTTCTCTAGGTGGGCGCCTGATTTCCAAAACTTGAATTATATTCCCTTGTTCTCCAGGTGTGCGCCAGATTGCCAAAATCTTGAACTATATTCCCTTGTTCTCCAGGTGGGCGCCTGATTGCCAAAACTTGAACTGTATTCCCTTGTTCTCCAAGTGGGCGCCTGATTGCAAAAACTTGAAATGTATTCTCTTGTACTCCAGGTGGACACTTGATTTCCAATAACATAAATTGTAATCCCTTGTTCTCTAGGTGGGCGCCTGATTGCCAAAACATGAACTGTATTCCCTTCTTCTTCAGGAGGGCGCCTGATTGCCAAAACTTGAATTGTATTCCCTTGTTCTTCATGTGGGCGCCTTGTTGCCGAAACTTGAACTGTATTCCGTTGTTCTCCAGGTGGGTGCCTGATTGCCAAAACTTGAATTGTATTCCTTTGTTCTCTAGGTGGACGCCTGATTGCCAAAAACTTGAACTGTATTCCCTTGTTTCCCAGGTGAGCGCCTGATTACCAAAACTTGAACTGTATTCTTTTGTTCTCTAGGAGGGCGCTTGATTGCTGAAACTTGAAATGTATTCCTTTGTTCTCCAGGTGGGCGCCTGATTGCCAAAAGCGTGAACTGTATTCCCTTGTTCTCTAGGTGGGCGCCTGATTGCCAAATCATGAACTGTATTCCCTTGTTCTCTAGGTGGGCGCCGGATTACCAAATCATGAACTGTATTCCCTTGTTCTCCAAGTAGGCGCCTGATTACCAAAACTTGAATTGTATTCCCTTATATTCCAGGTGGGCACTAATTGCCAAAACTTGATTTGTATTTGCTTATTCTTCAAGTGGGCGCCTGATACCCAAAACGCGAACTGCATTCCCTTGTTTTGTAAGTGGACGCTTGATTGCCAAAAACATGAACTGTATTATCTTGTTTTCTAGGTAGGTGCCTTATTGAAAAAAAATTGAACTATATTCCCTTGTTCTCTAGGTGGGCGCCTGATTGTCAGAACTTGAAATATATTCCCTTGTTCTCTAGGTGGGCGCCTGATTGCCAAAACTTGAACTGTATTCCCTTGTTCTCCAGGTGGGCGCTTGATTACCGAAACTTGAACTATATTCCCTTGTTCTCCAAGTGGGCACTTGATTGCAAAGACTTGAACTATATTCCCTTGTTCTCCAGGTGGATACCAGATTTCCAAACTCATGAACTGTAATCCCTTATTCTCTAGGTGGGCTCCTGATTGCCAAAACATGAACTATATTCCCTTCTTCTCTAGGTGGGCGCCTGATTGCCAAAACTTGAATTGTATTCCCTTCTTCTCCAGGTGGGTGCCTGATTGCCGAAACTTAAACTGTATTCCCTTGGTCTCTAGGTAGGCACCTGATTGCCGAAACTTGAACTGGATTCCCTTGTTCTACAGGTGGGCGCTTGATTGTTGAAACATGAACTGTATTCCCTTGTTCTCTAGGAGGGTGCCTGATTGCCAAACTGCACTTCCTTGCTCTCCAGGTGGGCGCCTGAATGCCAAAACTTGAACTGTATTCCCTTGTTCTCTAGGTGGGCTCCTGATTGCCAAAACTTGAAGTGTATTTCCATGTTCTCCAGGTGGGCGCCTGATTGCTAAAACTTGAACATTATTCCCATGTTCTCCAGGTGGGCGCCTGATTGTTAAATCTTGAACAGTATTCCCTTGTTCTCTAAGTGGGCGCCTGATTGCTAAACTTGAACTGTATTAACTTATTTTCCAGGTGGTCGCCTAATTGCCAAAACATGATTTAATTCCCTTATTCTCCTGGTGGGCTCCTGATTGCCAAAACTCGAACTGTAATCCCTTGTTTTCTAGGTGGGCCCTTTATTGCCCAAAACTTGAACTGTATTCCCTTGTTCTCTAGGTGGGTGCCTGATTGCCAAAACTTTAACTGTATTCCCTTGTTCTCCAGGTGGGCGCCTGATTGCCAAAGCTTGAATTGTATTCCCTTGTTCTCTAGGTGGGTTCCTGATTTCCAAAACATGAATTGTATTCCCTTGTTCTCCAAGTGGGCGCCTGATTGGGAAAACTTGAACTGTATTCCCTTATTCTCCAGGTGGACGCATGATTTCCAAAATCTTCAACTGTAATCCCTTGTTCTCTCGCTGGGCGCCTGATTGCCGAATCATGAACTTTATTCCCTTCTTCTCCAGGTGGGCGGCTGTTTGCCAAAAATTGAATTGTATTCCCTTGTTCTCCAGGTGGGTGCCTAATTGCCGAAACTTGAATTGTATTCCGTTGTTCTCCAAGTGGGTGCCAGATTGCCGAAACTTGAACTGTATTCCCTTGTTTTCTAGGTGGGGACATGATTGCTAAAACTTGAACTGGATTCCCTTTTTCTACAGGTGGGTGCCTGATTGTCGAAACATGAACTGTATTTCCTTGTTCTCTATGTGGGCACCTAATTTCGAAGACTTGAACTGTATTCCCTTGTTCTCCAAGTGGACGCCTCATTGCAAAAACTTGAACTGTATTCCCTTATTTTTCAGGTGGGCGCCTAATTACCAAAACTTGATTTAATTCCCTTATTTTCCTGGTGAGTCTTGTTTTCCAGGTGGGCGCCTGATTGCCAAAAACATGAACTGTATTCCCTTGTTTTCGATGTAGGCCCCTTATTTCCCAAAACTTAAACTGTATTCCCTTGTTCTCTATGTGGGTGCCTGATTGCCAAAACTTTAACTGTATTCCCTTGTTCTCCAGGTGGGCGCCTGATTGCCAAAAATTTAACTGTATTCCCTTATTTTCCAGGTGGGCGCCTGATTGCCAAAGCTTGAACTGTATTCCCTTGTTCTCTAGGTGGGTGCCTGATTGCCAAAACTTGAATTGTATTCTTTTGTTCTCCAAGTGGGCGCCTGATTGCGAAAACTTGAACTGTATTCCCTTATTCTCCAGGTGGATGCCTGATTTCCAAAAACTTGAACTGTAATCCCTTGTTCTCTCGGTGGGCACCTGATTGCCAAAACATAAACTTTATTCCATTATTCTCCAGGTGGGCACCTGATTGCCAAAACTTGAATTATATTACTTTGTTCTCCAAGTGGGCGCCTGATTGCCGAAACTTGAATTGTATTCCGTTGTTCTCCAAGTGGGTGCCTGAATGGCGAAACTTGAACTGTATTCCCATGTTCTCTAGGTGGGGACTTGATTGCTAAAATTTGAACTGGATTCCTTTTTTCTACTGTTGGGCGCCTGATTGTTAAAACATGAACTGTATTCCCTTGTTCTCTAAGTGGGCGCCTAATTGCGAAGACTTGAGCTGTATTCCCTTGTTCTCCAAGTGGGCTCCTCATTGCGAAAACTTGAACTGTATTCCCTTATTTTTCAGGTGGGCGCCTAATTGCCAAAACTTGATTTAATTCCCTTATTCTCCTGGTGGGCTCCTGATTGCCAAAACTCGAACTGTATTCCCTTGTTTTCCAGGTAGGCGCATGATTGCCAAAAACATGAACTGTATTCCCTTGTTTTCCATGTAGGCCCCTTATTGCCCAAAACTTAAACTGTATTCCCTTGTTCTCCAGGTGGGCGCCTGATTGCCAAAACTTTAACTGTATTCCCTTGTTCTCCAGGTGGGCGCCTGATTGCCAAAATTTTAACTGTAGTCCCTTATTCCCCAGGTCGCGCCTGATTGCCAAAGCTTGAATTGTATTCCCTTGTTCTCAAGGTGGGTTCCTGATTGCCAAAACATGAATTGTATTCCCTTGTTCTCCAAGTGGGCGCCTGATTGGGAAAACTTGAACTGTATTCCCTTATTCTCCAGGAGGATGCCTGATTTCCAAAAACTTGAACTGTAATCCCTTGTTCCCTCGGTGGGCACCTGATTGCCAAAACATAAAGTTTATTCCATTATTCTCCAAGTGGGCACCTGATTGCCAAAACATGAATTGTATTCCCTTGTTCTCCAGGTGGGCGCCTGATTGCCAAAATTTTAACTGTATTCCCTTATTTTCCAGGTGGGCGCCTGATTGCCAAAGCTTGAACTGTATTCCCTTGTTCTCTAGGTGGGTTCCTGATTGCCAAAACTTGAATTGTATTCCCTTGTTCTCCAAGTGGGCGCCTGATTGCGAAAACTTGAACTGTATTCCCTTATTCTCCAGGTGGATGCCTGATTTCCAAAAACTTGAACTGTAATCCCTTGTTCCCTCGGTGGGCACCTGATTGCCAAAACATAAACTTTATTCCATTATTCTCCAGGTGGGCACCTGATTACCAAAACTTTAATTGTATTCCCTTGTTCTCCAGGTGGGCGCCTGATTGCCGAAACTTGAACAGTATTCCGTTGTTCTCCAGGTGGGTGCCTGATTGCCGAAACTTGAACTGTATTCCCTTATTCTCTAGGTGGTGACCTGATTGCTAAAACTTGAACTGGATTCCCTTGTTCTACAGGCGGGCGCCTGATTGTCGAAACATGAACTGTATTCCCTTGCTCTCCAAGAGGGCGCCTAATTGCAAAGACTTGAACTGTATTCCCTTGTTCTCCAAGTGGACACCTGATTTCCAAAATCCTTAACTATATTCCTTTATTCTCTAGGTGGGTGCCTATTTACCAAAACTTGAACTGTATTACCTTGTTCTCCAAGTGGGCGCCTGATTGCAAAAACTTGAACTGTATTCCCATGTTCTCCAGGTGAGCGCCTGATTGCAAAAACTTGAACTGTATTCCCTTGTTCTCCAAGTGGGAGCCTAATTGCCAAAAGCTTGAATTGTATACCATTGTTCTCTAGGTGGGCGCCTGATTGCCAAAACTTAATTTGTATTTCATTGTTCTCCAGGTGGGTGCCTAATTGCCAAAACTTGAACTGTATTCCCTTGTTCTCCAGGTAGGCACCTGAATGCCAAAACTTGAACTGTATTCCCTTGTTCTCCATGTGGGTGCCTGATTACCGAAACTTGAAATATATTCCCTTGTTATCCAAGTGGGCGCCTGATTGCCAAAAGCTTGAACTGTATTCCCTTGTTCTCTATGTGGGCGCCTGATTGCCAAAACTTGAATTGTATTCCCTTGTTCTCCGGGTGGGCGCCTGATTGCCAAATCTTGAACTGTATTCCTTTGTTCTCCAAGTGGGCGCCTATTTGCCAAAACATGAATTGTATTCCCTTGTTTTCCAAGTGGCCACCTAATTGCCAAAACTTGATTTGTATTCCCTTATTCTCTAGGTGGGCGCCTGATTGCCAAAACTCGAATTATATTCCCTTGTTTTCTAGATGGGCGCCTGATTGCCAAAAACATGAACTGTATTCCCTTGTTTTCTAGGTAGGCGCCTTATTGCTGAAAAATTGAACTATACTCCCTTGTTCTCTAGGTGGGCGCCTGATTACCAAAACTTGAACTGTATTCCCTTGTTCTCCGGGTAGGTGGCTAAATGCCAAAACTTGAACTGTATTCCCTTGTTCTCCAAGTGGGTGCCTTATTGCAACGACTTGAACTGTATTCCCTTGTTCTCCAGGTGGGCGCCTGATTGCCAAAAATTTAACTGTATTCCCTTATTTTCCAGGTGGGCGCCTGATTGCCAAAGCTTGAACTGTATTCCCTTGTTCTCTAGGTGGGTGCCTGATTGCCAAAACTTGAATTGTATTCTTTTGTTCTCCAAGTGGGCGCCTGATTGCGAAAACTTGAACTGTATTCCCTTATTCTCCAGGTGGATGCCTGATTTCCAAAAACTTGAACTGTAATCCCTTATTCTCTCGGTGGGCACCTGATTGCCAAAACATAAACTTTATTCCATTATTCTCCAGGTGGGCACCTGATTGCCAAAACTTGAATTATATTCCTTTGTTCTCCAAGTGGGCGCCTGATTGCCGAAACTTGAACTGTATTCCGTTGTTCTCCAAGTGGGTGCCTGAATGGCGAAACTTGAACTGTATTCCCATGTTCTCTAGGTGGGGACCTGATTGCTAAAATTTGAACTGGATTCCCTTTTTCTACTGTTGGGCGCCTGATTGTTAAAACATGAACTGTATTCCCTTGTTCTCTAAGTGGGCGCCTAATTGCGAAGACTTGAGCTGTATTCCCTTGTTCTCCAAGTGGGCTCCTCATTGCGAAAACTTGAACTGTATTCCCTTATTTTTCAGGTGGGCGCCTAATTGCCAAAACTTGATTTAATTCCCTTATTCTCCTGGTGGGCTCCAGATTGCCAAAACTCGAACTGTATTCCCTTGTTTTCCAGGTAGGCGCATGATTGCCAAAAACATGAACTGTATTCCCTTGTTTTCCATGTAGGCCCCTTATTGCCCAAAACTTAAACTGTATTCCCTTGTTTTCTAGGTGGGTGCCTGATTGCTAAAACTTTAACTGTATTCCCTTGTTCTCCAGGTGGGCGCCTGATTGCCAAAACTTTAACTGTAGTCCCTTATTCCCCAGGTCGCGCCTGATTGCCAAAGCTTGAATTGTATTCCCTTGTTCTCTAGGTGGGTTCCTGATTGCCAAAACATGAATTGTATTCCCTTGTTCTCCAAGTGGGCGCCTGATTGGGAAAACTTGAACTGTATTCCCTTATTCTCCAGGAGGATGCCTGATTTCCAAAAACTTGAACTGTAATCCCTTGTTCCCTCGGTGGGCACCTGATTGCCAAAACATAAAGTTTATTCCATTATTCTCCAAGTGGGCACCTGATTGCCAAAACATGAATTGTATTCCCTTGTTCTCCAGGTGGGCGCCTGATTGCCAAAATTTTAACTGTATTCCCTTATTTTCCAGGTGGGCGCCTGATTGCCAAAGCTTGAACTGTATTCCCTTGTTCTCTAGGTGGGTGCCTGATTGCCAAAACTTGAATTGTATTCCCTTGTTCTCCAAGTGGGCGCCTGATTGCGAAAACTTGAACTGTATTCCCTTATTCTCCAGGTGGATGCCTGATTTCCAAAAACTTGAACTGTAATCCCTTGTTCCCTCGGTGGGCACCTGATTGCCAAAACATAAACTTTATTCCATTATTCTCCAGGTGGGCACCTGATTACCAAAACTTTAATTGTATTCCCTTGTTCTCCAGGTGGGCGCCTGATTGCCGAAACTTGAACAGTATTCCGTTGTTCTCCAGGTGGGTGCCTGATTGCCGAAACTTGAACTGTATTCCCTTATTCTCTAGGTGGTGACCTGATTGCTAAAACTTGAACTGGATTCCCTTGTTCTACAGGCGGGCGCCTGATTGTCGAAACATGAACTGTATTCCCTTGCTCTCCAAGAGGGCGCCTAATTGCAAAGACTTGAATTGTATTCCCTTGTTCTCCAAGTGGACACCTGATTTCCAAAATCCTTAACTATATTCCTTTATTCTCTAGGTGGGTGCCTATTTACCAAAACTTGAACTGTATTACCTTGTTCTCCAAGTGGGCGCCTGATTGCAAAAACTTGAACTGTATTCCCATGTTCTCCAGGTGAGCGCCTGATTGCAAAAACTTGAACTGTATTCCCTTGTTCTCCAAGTGGGAGCCTAATTGCCAAAAGCTTGAATTGTATACCATTGTTCTCTAGGTGGGCGCCTGATTGCCAAAACTTAATTTGTATTTCATTGTTCTCCAGGTGGGTGCCTAATTGCCAAAACTTGAACTGTATTCCCTTGTTCTCCAGGTAGGCGCCTGAATGCCAAAACTTGAACTGTATTCCCTTGTTCTCCATGTGGGTGCCTGATTACCGAAACTTGAAATATATTCCCTTGTTATCCAAGTGGACGCCTGATTTCCAAAAGCTTGAACTGTATTCCCTTGTTCTCTAGGTGGGCGCCTGATTGCCAAAACTTGAATTGTATTCCCTTGTTCTCCGGGTGGGCGCCTGATTGCCAAATCTTGAACTGTATTCCTTTGTTCTCCAAGTGGGCGCCTATTTGCCAAAACATGAATTGTATTCCCATGTTTTCCAAGTGGCCACCTAATTGCCAAAACTTGATTTGTATTCCCTTATTCTCTAGGTGGGCGCCTGATTGCCAAAACTCGAATTGTATTCCCTTGTTTTTTAGATGGGCGCCTGATTGCCAAAAACATGAACTGTATTCCCTTGTTTTCTAGGTAGGCGCCTTATTGCTGAAAAATTGAACTATACTCCCTTGTTCTCTAGGTGGGCGCCTGATTACCAAAACTTGAACTGTATTCCCTTGTTCTCCGGGTAGGTGGCTAAATGCCAAAACTTGAACTGTATTCCCTTGTTCTCCAAGTGGGTGCCTTATTGCAACGACTTGAACAGTATTCCCTTGTTCTCCAGGTGGGCGCCTGATTTCCAAAAATTTGAACTATAATCCTTGTTCTCTAGGTGAGCGCCTGATTGCCAAAAGATGAACTGTATTCCCTTCTTCTCCAGGTGGGAGCCTGATTGCTAAAACTTGAATTGTATTCCCTTGTTCTCCAAGTGGGCGCCTGATTACCAAAATTTGAACTGTATTTCGTTGTTCTCCAGGTGGGTGCATGATTGTCGTAACTTGAACTGTATTCCCTTATTATCTAGGTGGGCACCTGATTGCTGAAACTTGAACTAGATTCCCTTGTTCTCCAGGTGGGCGCTTGATTGTCGAAACATGAACTGTATTCCCTTGTTCTCTAGGTGGGCGCATGATTGCGAAAATGTACTTCCTTGTTCTCTAGGTGGGCGCCTGAATGTTATTCCCTTGTTCTCCAGGTGGGCGCCAGATTGCCAAAAGCTTGAACTATATTCCCTTGTTCTCCAGGTGGCCATCTGATTGCCAAAACTTGAACTCTATTACCTTGTTCTCTAGGTGGGAACCTGATTGATAAAACTTGAATTGTATTCCCTTGTTCTCCAGGTGGGAACCTGATTGCTAAAACTTGAACTGTATTCCCTTGTTCTCCTGGCGGGCGCCTGATTACCAAATCTTGAACTGTATTCAATTGTTCTCCAAGTGTGCGCCTAATTGCCAAAACTTGAACTGTATTCCCTTATTTTCTAGGTGGGCGCCTAATTGCCAAAACTTGATTTGTATTCTCTTATTCTCCAGGTGGGCGCCTGATTGCCAAAACTCGAACTGTATTCACTTGTTTTCCAAGTGGGCGCCCAATTGCCAAAATACGAACTGTATTCTCTTGTTTTCCAGGTAGGCGCCTTATTGCCAAAAACTTGAACTATACTCCCTTATTCTCTAGGTGGGCACCTGATTGCCAAAATTTGAACTGTATTCCCTTGTTTTCTAGATGGTCACATGATTGCCAAAAACATGAATTGTATTCCCTTGTTTTCCAGGTAGGTGCCTTATTGCCAAAAACATGAACTATACTCCCTTGTTCTCTATGTGCGCGCCTGATTGCCAAAACTTGAACTGTATTCCCTTGTTCTCTAGGTGGGCGCCCGATTGCCAAAAACTTTAACTGTATTCCCTTGTTCTCCAGGTGCGCTCCAGATTGCCAAAAGCTTGAACAATATTCCCTTGTTCTCCCGGTGGGTGCTTGGTTGACAAAACTTGAATTGTATTCCCTTGTTCTCCAAGTGGGCGCTTAATTGCCAAGGCTTGAACTATATTTCCTTTTTCTCCAGGTGGGCGCCTAATTTCCAAAACTTGAACTGTATTCGTTTGTTCTCTTGGTGGGCGCCTGATTGCCAAAAACTTGAACTGTATTCCCTTATTCTCTAGGTGGGCGCCTGATTGCCAAAACTTGAATTGTATTCCCTCCTTCTGCAGGTGGGTTCCTGATTGCCAAAACTTGAATTGTATTCCCTTATTCTCCAGGTGGGAGCCTAGTTGCCGAAACTTGAACTGTATTCCCTTGTTCTCTAGGTGGGCACCTGATTGTCGAAACTTGAACATGATTCCCTTGTTCTCTTGGTGGGCGCCTGATTGCCAAAACTTAATCTGTATTCTCTTGTTCTCACAGTGGGCCCCTGATTGCCAAAACTCAAATTCTATTCCCTTGTTCTCCAGGTGGGCGCCTGATTTCCAAATCTTGAACTGTATTCCCTTGTTCTCCAAGTGGGCGCCTGATTGCAAAAACTTGAACTGTATTCCCTTATTTTCCAGGTGGGCGCCGAATTGCCAAAACTTGATTTGTATTCCATTATTCTCCAGGTGGGCGCCTGATTTCCAAAACTCAAAATGTATTCCCTTGTTTTATAGGTGGGCACCTGATTGCCAAAAACATGAACTGTATTCCCTTGTTTTCCAGGTAAACACCGTATTGCCAAAAACTTGAACTGTACTCCCTTGTTCTCTAGGTGGGCGCCTGATTACCGAAACTTGAATTGTATTCCCTTGTTCTCCGGGTGGACGCCTGATTACCAAAAGATGAACTGTATTCCCTTGTTCTCTAGGTGGGCGCCTGATTGCCAAAACTTGAACTGTATTCTCTTGTTCTCTAGGTGGGCGCCAGATTGCTAAGACTCGAACTATATTCCCTTATTCTCCAGGTGGACGCCTGATTTCCAAAAACTTTAATTGTATTCCCTTGTTCTCAAGGTGGGTGCCTGATTGCCGAAACTATAATTGTATTCCGTTGTTCTCCAGGTGGGAGCTTGATAGCCAAAACTTTAATTGTATTCCATTGTTCTCCAGGTGGGAGCCTGATTGCCAAAACCTTGAACTGTATTCCCTTGTTCTCTAGGTGGGTGTCTTATTGCCAAAACATGAATTGTATTCCCTTGTTCTCCAAGTGGGCTCCTGATTGCAAAAACTTGAACAGTATTCCCTTGTTCTCCAAGTGGGCGCCTGAGTGCAAAAACTAGAATTGTATTCCCTTATTCTCCAGGTGGATGCCTAATTTCCAAAAACTTGAACTGTAATCCCTTGTTCTCTCGGTGGGCACCTGATTGCCAAAACATGAACTTTATTCCATTCTTCTCCAGGTGGGTGCCTGATTGCCAAAACTTGAATTGTATTCCCTTGTTCTCCAGGTGGGCGCCTAATTGCCAAAACTTGAATTGTATTCCATTGTTCTCCAGGTGGGTGCCTGATTGCCGAAACTTGAACTGTATTCCCATGTTCTCTAAGTGTGCGCTTGGTTGAAAAAACTTGAACTGTATTCCCTTGTTCTTCAAGTGGGAGCCTAATTGCCAAAAGCTTGAATTGTATACCATTGTTCTCTAGGTGGGCGCCTGATTGCCAAAACTTAAACTGTATTTCATTGTTCTTTAGGTGGGTGCCTGATTGCCAAAACTTGAATTGTATTCCCTTGTTCTCCAGGTAGGCGCCTGAATGCCAAAACTTGAACTGTATTCCCTTGTTCTCCATGTGGGTGCCTGATTGCCGAAAATTGAAATGTATTCCCTTGTTCTCCAGGTGGGCACCTGAATTCCAAAAGCTTGAACTGTATTCCCTTGTTCTCCAAGTGGGCTCCTGATTGCGGGCGCCTGATTGTCAAATCTTGAACTATATTCCTTTGTTCTCCAAGTGGGCGCCTGATTTCCAAAACATGAACTGTATTCCCTTATTTTCCAAGTTGCCACCTAATTGCCAAAACTTGATTTGTATTCCCTTATTCTCCAGGTGGGCACCTGATTGACAAAACACGAACTGTATTCCCTTGTTTTCTAGATGGCCGCCAAATTGCCAAAAACATGAACTGCATTCCCTTGTTTTCTAGGTGGGCGCCAAATTGCCAAAACATGACTTGTATTCTCTTATTCTCCAGGTGGGCGCCTAATTTCCAAAACTTGATTTGTATTCCCTTGTTCTCCAGGTGGGCGCCTGATTGCAAAAACTCGAACTGCATTCACTTTTTTTCCAAGTGGGCGCCCGTTTGCCAAAACATGAACTGTATTTTTTTGTTTTCCAGGTAGGCGCCTTATTGCCAAGAACTTGAACTATACTCCCTTGTTCTCTAGCCGGGCACCTGATTGCCAAAATTTGAACTATATTCCCTTGTTTTCTAGGTGGGCGCATGATTGCCAAAAACATGAACTGTATTCCCTTGTTTTCCAGGTAGGTGCCTTATTGCCAAAAACTTGAACTATACTCCCTTGTTCTCTAGGTGAGCGCCTGATTTCCAAAACTTGAACTGTATTCCCTTGTTCTCTAGGTGGGCACCCGATTGCCAAAAACGTGAACTGTATTCCCATGTTCTCCAGGTGCGCTCCAGATTGCCAAAAGCTTGAACAATATTCCCTTGTTCTCCAGGTAGGCGCTTGGTTGACAAAACTTGAATTGTATTCCCTTGTTCTCCAAGTGGGCGCCTGATTGCCCAGGCTGTAACTATATTCCCTTATTCTGCAGGTGGGCGCCTGATTTTCAAAACTTGAACTTTATTCCTTTGTTCTCCAGGTGGGCGCCTGACTGCCAAAAACTTGAACTGTAATCCCTTATTCTCTAGGTGGGCGCCTGATTGCCAAAACATGAACTGTATTCCTTTCTTCTGCAGGTGGGTGCCTGATTGCCAAAACTTAAATTGTATTGCCTTATTCTCCAGGTGGGAGCCTAATTACCGAAACTTGAATTGTATTCCCTTGTTCTCTAGGTTGGCACTTGATTGTCGAAACTTGAATAGGATTCCTTTGTTCTCTTGGTGGGCGCCTGATTGCCATAAACATGAACTGTATTCCCTTGTTTTCCAGGTAGGTGCCTTTTTGCCAAAAACTTGAACTATACTCCCTTGTTCTCTAGGTGGGCACCAAATTGCCGAAACTTGAACTAGATTCCCTTGTTCTCCAGGTGGACGCCTGATTGTCGAAACATGAACTGTATTCCCTTGTTCTCCAAGTGGGCGCCTGATTACCGAAACTTGAACTATATTCCCTTGTTTTCCAAGTGGGCGCCTGATTAAAAAAACTTGAACTGTATTCCCTTGTTCTCCTGGTAGGTGCCTGATTACCAAAACTCGAATTGTATTCCCTTGTTCTCCAGGTAGGCGGCTGATTGCCAAAATATTGATCAGTATTCCCTTGTTCTCTAGGTGAGCGCCTGATTGCAAAAACTTGAACTGTATTCCCTTGTTCTCCAGGTGGGAGCCTGATTGCCAAAAGCTTGACTTATATTCCATTGTTCTCTAGGTGGGCGCCTAATTGCCAAAATTTTAACTGTATTTAGTTGTTCTCTAGGTGGGCTCTTGATTGCCAAAACTTGATCTGTATTCCCTTTTCTCTAGATGGGCGCCTCATTGCCAAAACTTGAACTGTATTCCCTTGTTCTCTAGGTGGGCACCTGATTGTTGAAACTTGAACTAGATTCCCTTGTTCTCCAGGTGGGCGCCTGATTGCCAAACTGTACTTGCTTGTTCTCTAGGTGGGCGCCTGAATGCCAAAACTAGAACTGTATTCCCTTATAATCTAAGTGGGTGCCTGATTCCCAAAAGCTTAAACTGTATACCCTTGTTCTCCAGGTGGGCGCCTGATTCCTAAAAGCTTGAACTGTATTCCCTTGTTCTCCAGGTGGGCGTCTGATTACCAAAACTTGAACTATATTCCCTTGTTCTCCATGTGGGCGCCTGATTGCTAAAACTTGAATTGTATTCCCTTGTTCTATAGGTGGGCGCCTGATTGCCAAATTTTGAAGTGTATTCCCTTGTTCTCCAAGTGGGCGCCTGATTGCCAAATCTTGAACTGTATTCCCTTGTTTTCCAGGTGGACACCTAATTTCCAAAAGTTGATTTTTATTCCCTTATTCTCCTGGTGGGCGCCAAATTGCCAAAACTCGAACTGTATTCCCTTGTTTTCTAGGTGGGCACACGATTGCCAAAAACATGAACTGTATTCCCTTGTTTTCCAGGTAGGTGCCTTATTGCTGAAACTTGAACTATATTCCATTGTTTTCCAGGTGGGTGCCTGATTGCCGAAACTTGAACTGTATTCCGTTCTCCAGGTGGGCGCTTGATAGTCAAAACTTGAATTGTATTCCCTTGTTCTCCAGGTGGGCACCTGATTGCCAAAACCTTGAACTGTATTCCCTTGTGGGTGTATTATTGCCAAAACTTGAATTGTATTCCCTTGTTCTCCAAGTGGGCTCCTGATTGCAAAAACTTGAACAGTATTCCCTTGTTCTCCAAGTGGGTGCCTGATTGCGAAAACATGAACTGTATTCCCTTATTCTCCAGGTGGATGCCTGATTTCCAAAAACTTTAACTGTAATCACTTGTTCTCTCGGTGGCCACCTGATTGCCAAAACATGAACTTTATTCCATTCTTCTCCAGGTGGGCTCCTGATTGCCAAAACTTGAATTGTATTCCCTTGTTCTCCAGGCAGGCGCCTGATTGCCAAAACTTGAACTGTATTCCGTTGTTGTCCAGGTGGGTGCCTGATTGCCGAAACTTGAACTGTATTCACTTGTTTTCCAATTAGGCGCCTAATTGCCAAAACTTGATTTGTATTCTCTTATTCTCCAGGTGTGCGCCTGATTGCTAAAACTCGAAATGTATTCACTTATTTTCCAAGTGGGTGCCCGATTGCCAAAACATGAACTGTATTCTCTTGTTTTCCAGGTAGGCGCCTTATTGCCAAAAACTAAAACTATACTCCCTTGTTCTCTAGGCGGGCACCTGATTGCCAAAAATTGAACTGTATTCCCTTGTTTTCTAGGTGGGCGTATGATTGCCATAAACATGAACTCTATTCCCTTGTTTTCCAGGTAGGTGCCTTTTTGCCAAAAACTTGAACTATACTCCCTTGTTTTCTAGGTGGGCACCTAATTGCCGAAACTTGAACTAGATTCCCTTGTTCTTCAGGTGAGCGCCTGATTGTCGAAACATGAACTGTATTCCCTTGTTCTCCAAGTGGGCGCCTGATTACCGAAACTTGAACTATATTCCTTTGTTTTCCAAGTGGGCGCCTGATTAAAAAAACTTGAACTGTATTCCCTTGTTCTCCTGGTAGGTGCCTGATTGCCAAAACTCGAATTGTATTTCCTTGTTCTCCAGGTAGGCGGCTGATTGCCAAAATATTGATCAATATTCCCTTGTTCTCTAGGTGAGCGCCTGATTGCAAAAACTTGAACTGTATTCCCTTGTTCTCCAGGTGGGAGCTGATTGCCAAAAGCTTGACTTATATCCCATTGTTCTCTAGGTGGGCGCCTAATTGCCAAAACCTTAATTGTATTTAGTTGTTCTCTATGTGGGCGCTTGATTGCCAAAACTTGAACTGTATTCCCTTATTCTCTAGGTGGGCGCCTCATTGCCAAAACTTGAGCTGTTTTCCTTTGTTCTCTAGGTGGGCACCTGATTATTGAAACTTGAACTAGATTCCCTTGTTCTTTTGGTGGGCGCCTGATTGTCAAAACATGAACTATATTCCTTTGTTCTCTAGGTGGGCGCCTGATTGCCAAACTGTATTTCCTTGTTCTCCAGGTGGGCGCCTGATTGCCAAACTGTACTTCCTTGTTCTCTAGGTGGGCGTCTGAATGTCAAAACTATAACTATATTCCCTTATTCTCTAAGTGGGCGCCTGATTCCCAAAAGCTTGAACTGTATTCCCTTATTCTCTAGGTGGACGCCTGATTCCCAAAAGCTTGAACTGTATTCCCTTGTTCTCCAAGTGGGCGTCTGATTACCAAAACTAGAACTATATTCTCTTATTCTCCATGTGGGCACCTGATTGCTAAAACTTGAATTGTATTCCCTTGTTCTATAGGTGGGCGCCTGATTGCCAAATTTTGAACTTATTCCTTATTGGGCGCCTGATTGCCAAACCTTGATCTGTATTCCCTTGTTTTTCAGGTGGGCGCCTAATTTCCAAAACTTGATTTGTATTCCCTTATTCTCCCGGTAGGCGCCTGATTGCCAAAACTCGAACTGTATTCCCTTGTTTTCTAGGTGGGCATACGATTGCCAAAAACATGAACTGTATTCCCTTGTTTTCCAGGTAGGCACCTTATTGCCGAAACTTGAACTATATTCCATTGTTTTCCAGGTGGGTGCCTGATTGCCGAAACTTGAACTGTATTCCGTTGTTCTCCAGGTGGGCGCTTGATAGCCGAAACTTGAATTGTATTCCCTTGTTTTCCAAGTGGGCGCCTGATTGCCAAAACCTTGAACTGTATTCCCTTGTGGGTGTCTTATTGCCAAAACTTGAATTGTATTCCCTTGTTCTCCAAGTGGGCTCCTGATTGCAAAAACTTGAACAATATTCCCTTGTTCTCCAAGTGGGCGCCTGATTGCGAAAACTTGAACTGTATTCCCTTATTCTCCAGGTGGATGCCTGATTTCCAAAAACTTGAACTGTAATCCCTTGTTCTCTCGGTGGGCACCTGATTGCCAAAACATGAACTTTATTCCATTATTCTCTAGGTGGGCACCTGATTGCCAAAACTTGAATTGTATTCCCTTGTTCTCCAGGTGGGCACCTGATTGCCAAAACTTGAACTGTATTCTGTTGTTCTCTAGGTGGATGCCTGATTGCCGAAACTTGAACTGTATTCCCTTGTTCTCTAGGTGGGGGCCTGATTGCTAAAACTTGAATTAGATTCCCTTGTTTTACAGGTGGGCGCCTGATTGTCAAAATATGAACTGTATTCCCTTGTTCTCCAAGTGGGTGCCTAATTGCAAAGACTTGAACTATATTCCCTTGTTCTCCAAGTGGACGCCTGATTTCCAAAATACTTAACTGTATTCCCTTATTCTCTAGGTGGGTGCCTGATTACCAAAACTTGAACTGTATTCCCTTGTTCTCCAAGTGGGCGCCTTATTGCAAAAACTTAAATTGTATTCCCTTGTTCTCGAGGTGAGCGCCTGATTGCAAAAACTTGAACTGTATTCCCTTGTTCTCCAAGTGGGAGCCTAATTGCCAAAAGCTTGAATTGTATACCATTGTTCTCTAGCTGGGCGCCTGATTACAATAACTTAAACTGTATTTCATTGTTCTCTAGGTAGGTGCCTGATTGCCAAAACTTGAACTGTATTCCCTTGTTCTCCAGGTAGGCACCTGAATGCCAAAACTTGAATTGTATTCCCTTGTTCTCCAGGTAGGAGCCTGAATGCCGAAACTTGAAATGTATTCCCTTGTTCTCCAGGTGGGCGCTTGATTGCCAAAAGCTTGAACTGTATTCCCTTGTTCCCCAGGTGGGCGCTTATTGCCAAAACTTTAATTGTATTCACTTGTTATCGGGGTGGGCTCCTGATTGCCAAATCTTGAACTGTATTCCTTTGTTCTCCAAGTGGGCGCCTAATTGCCAAAACTTGAAATATATCCCTTGTTCTCCAGGTAAGCACCTGAATGCCAAAACTTGAATTGTATTCCCTTGTTCTCCAGGTAGGCGCCTGAATGCCGAAACATGAAATGTATTCCTTGTTCTCCAGGTGGGCGCTTGATTGCCAAAAGCTTGAACTATATTCCCTTGTTCTCCAGGTGGGCGCCTTATTGCCAAACCTTTAATTGTATTCCCTTGTTATCGGGGTGGGCGCCTAATTGCCAAATCTTGAACTGTATTCCTTTGTTCTCTAAGTGGGCGCCTGATTGCCAAAACTTGAACTGTATTCCCTTCTTTTCCAAGTGGCCACCTAATTGCCAAAACTTGATTTGTATTACCTTATTCTCCAGGTGGGCGCCTGATTGCCAAAACTCGAACTGTATTCCCTTGTTTTCTAGATGGGCGCTTGATTGCCAAAAACATGAACTATATTCCCTTATTTTCTAGGTAGGCGCCTTATTGCCAAAAAATTGAACTATACTCCCTTGTTCTCTAGGTGGGCGCCTGATTACCAAAACTTGAATTGTATTCTCTTGTTCTCCAGGTAGGTGGCTAATTGCAAAAACTTGAACTGTATTCCCCTGTTCTCCAAGTGGGTGCCTTATTGCAATGACTTGAGCAGTATTCCCTTGTTCTCCAAGTGTGCGCCTGATTTCCAAAAATTTGAACTATAATCCCTTGTTCTCTAGGTGGGCGCCTGATTGCCAAAAGATGAACTGTATTCCCTTCTTCTCTAGGTGGGCGCCTGATTGCTAAAACTTCAATTGTATTCCCTTTTTCTCCAAGTGGGCGCCTGATTGCCAAATCTTGAACTGTATTCCATTGTTCTCCAAGTGGGCGCCTAATTGCCAAAACTTGAACTGTATTCCCTTGTTTTCCAGGTGGGCGCCTAATTGCCAAAACTTGATTTGTTTCTCTTATTCTCCAGGTGTGCGCCTGATTGCCAAAACTCGAACTGTATTCACTTGTTTTCCAAGTGGGCGCCCGATTGCCAAAACATGAATTGTATTCTCTTATTTTCCAGGTAGGCGCCTTATTGCCAAGAACTTGAACTATACTCCCTTGTTCTCTAGGCGGGCACCTGATTGCCAAAATATGAACTGCATTCCCAAGTTTTCTAGGTGGGCGCATGATTGCCAAAAACATGAACTATATTCCCTTGTTTTCCAGGCAGGTGCCTTATTGCCAAAAACTTGAACTATAGTCCCTTGTTCTCTAGGTGAGCGCCTGATTGCCAAAACTTGAACTGTATTCCCTTGTTCTCTAGGTGGGCGCCCGATTGCCAAAAACATGAACTGTATTCCCTTGTTCTCTAGGTGCTCTCCGGATTGCCAAAAGCTTGAACAATATTCCCTTGTTCTCCAGGTAGGTGCTTGGTTGACAAAACTTGAATTGTATTCCCTTATTCTCCAAGTGGGCGCCTGATTGCCAATGTTTGAACTATATTCCCTTGTTCTCCAGGTGGGCGCCTAATTTCCAAAACTTGAACTGTATTCCTTTGTTCTCCAGGTGGGCGCCTGATTGCCAAAAACTTGAACTGTAATCCCTTATTCTCTAGGTGGGCGCCTGATTGCCAAAACTTGAATTGTATTCCCTTATTCTCCAGGTGAGAGCCTAATTGCAGAAATTTGAATTGTATTCCCTTGTTCTCTAGGTTGGCACCTGATTGTCGAAACTTGAACAGGATTCCCTTGTTCTCTAGATGGGCGCCTGATTGCCAAAACTTAAATTGTATTCCCTTGTTCTCATGGTGGGTGCCTGATTGCCAAAACTTGAATTGTATTCCCTTATTATCCAGGTGGGATCCTAATTGCGGTAATTGAACTGTATTGCCTTGTTCTCTAGGTAGGCACCTGATTGTCGAAAATTGAACAGGATTCCCTTTTTCTCTTGGTGGGCGATTTATTGCAAAAACTTAAACTGTATTCCCTTGTTCTCATGGTGGGCCCCTAATTGCCAAAACTCGAATTCTATTCCCTTGTTCTCCAGGTGGGCGCCTAATTTCCAAATCTTGAACTGTATTCCCTTGTTCTCCAAGTGGGCGCCTGATTGCCAAAACTTGAATTGTATTCCCTTATTTTCCAGGTGGGCGCCGAATTGCCAAAACTTGATTTGTATTCCCTTATTCTCCAGGTGGGCACCTGATTTCCAAAACTCAAAATGTATTCCCTTGTTTTTTAGGTGGGCGCCTTATTGTCGAAACTTGAACTATATTCCGTTGTTTTCCAGGTGGGTGCCTGATTGCCGAAACATGAACTGTATTCCCTTATTCTCTAGGTGGGCCCATAATTGCCGAAACTTGAACTAGATTCCCTTGTTCTCCAGGTGGGCGCTCGATTGTCGAAACATGAACTGTATTCCCTTGCTCTCCAGGTGGGCGCCTGATTACCGAAACTTGAACTATATTCCCTTGTTTTCCAGGTGGGCACCTGATTAAAAAAACTTGAACTGTATTCCCTTGTTCTCCTGGTAGGTGCCTGATTGCCAAAACTCAAATTGTTTTTCCTTTGTTCTCCAGGTAGGCGGCTGATTGCCAAAATATTGATCAGTGTTCCCTTGTTCTCTAGGTGAGCGCCTGATTGCAAAAACTTGAACTGTACTCCCTTGTTCTCCAGGTGGGAGCCTGATTGCCAAAAGCTTGACTTATATTCCATTGTTCTCTAGGTGGGCGCCTAATTGAAAAAACTTGAACTGTATTTAGTTGTTCTCTAGGTGGGCACTTGATTGCCAAAACATGAACTGCATTCCCTTGTTCTCTAGGTGGGCGCCTGATTGCCAAAACTTGAACTATATTCCCTTGTTCTCTAGGTGGGCACCTCATTGTTGAAACTTGAACTAGATTCCTTTGTTCTCTAGGTGGGCGCATGATTGTCAAAACATGAACAGTATTCCCTTGTTCTCTAGGTGGGCGCCTGATTACCAAAACTTGAATTGTATTCTCTTGTTCTCCAGGTAGGTAGCTAATTGCAAAAACTTGAACTGTATTCCCCTGTTCTCCAAGTGGGTGCCTTATTGCAATGACTTGAACAGTATTTCCTTGTTCTCCAAGTGTGCGCCTGATTTCCAAAAATTTAAACTATAATCATTTATTCTCTCGGTGGGCGCCTGATTGCCAAAAGATGAACTGTATTCCCTTCTTCTCTAGGTGGGCTCCTGATTGCTAAAACTTGAATTGTATTCCCTTGTTCTCCAAGTGGGCGCCTGATTGCCAAATCTTGAATTGTATTTCATTGTTCTCCAAGTGGGCGCCTAATTGCCAAAACTTGAACTGTATTCCCTTGTTTTCCAGGTGGGCGCCTAATTGCCAAAACTTGATTTGTTTCTCTTATTCTCCAGGTGTGCGCCTGATTGCCAAAACTCGAACTGTATTCACTTGTTTTCCAAGTGGGCGCCCGATTGCCAAAACATGAATTGTATTCTCTTGTTTTCCAGGTAGGCGCCTTATTGCCAAGAACTTGAACTATACTCCCTTGTTCTCTAGGCGGGCACCTGATTGCCAAAATTTGAACTGCATTCCCAAGTTTTCTAGGTGGGCGCATGATTGCCAAAAACATGAACTATATTCCCTTGTTTTCCAGGTAGGTGCCTTATTGCCAAAAACTTGAACTATAGTCCCTTGTTCTCTAGGTGAGCGCCTGATTGCCAAAACATGAACTGTATTCCCTTGTTCTCTAGGTGGGCGCCCGATTGCCAAAAACATGAACTGTATTCCCTTGTTCTCTAGGTGCTCTCCGGATTGCCAAAAGCTTGAACAATATTCCCTTGTTCTCTAGGTAGGCGCTTGGTTGACAAAACTTGAATTGTATTCCCTTGTTCTCCAAGTGGGCGAGAACATATAATAGATTGTAAATACATCAAAGGTAAAGCACAAATACCAATTTTAAATAAAAGACTACTAAATAAAGAAAACAGGTATACATCTCAGTATTAATATGAACAAATCAAAAATTGATAGTTACAAATATTTTAAGTACTGGTTAGAAATTCTTAATTCCACAACTACATAAAAAAGATCCAACCCCCCTTCTCTTGAAGGTGACAAATGCTTTGTATAGCTCTGGTATTCCAATTATTTCTTCTCCGTCATGGGTATATACTGTGCTAAGTAGTCCGTAGTTGTAACATGTTTTTACTAGGTTTGCTTTTGTTTTTGGCTGGGCTATAAGCCTATTATATCCCTGTAGTTTTTGGGTTACATAATCTTGTGTTGGATCTGTAGTAGTTGTTGATCTAGGGTTTAGGTTCAGAAATGTCTGGATTTTATATATATTCTCAATATATGTTTGAGTAATATGGTTATATACCTTTTTGTTGTGGTGTAGGCTATTTGATAAACAAAGAGGTTAGAAGGAATATGTTTAGTAAACACATGATAAGGATAAATAATAAATCTAAATGAACAACCACACGTATTTATTAGAAGAAAATATTGACTACAAAATACTTATGTTATATATCTTTAAGAGACTTAATAACGATGTTAAAAGAAAAATTTACGATATTTTAGTTACTTTTGAAATAATATATGTAATGGAACAAGCATTTACAGAACTAATTGTATCACATGAAATAGATATATTAGATCTATATGAACTAGATTTATATTCAGGCGTTGCTAAACAGAGCGATTTCAGAAATACACATGCATGGTTTTAGAAAAACTATAAATGCATAATTAATGATAATATTTTTAGATCAACCAACGACATGCAACGTGGTACAAGACATTGCATCCTTTCTTGTTACGGAATTTTGAGGGTCCTCCTGAAAATTCTGGCCCAGTTTACTAGGTTACTGCTTCTGACGGCTTCTCGTGGCGAATGGCTAAAATCACTTCCGAATTTTGAGGGTCCTCCTCAAAATTCTGCCCCAGTTTCTAATAGCGGGGGGAAATGAAAATTTTATTGAATTGTGATCGAACGCATAGGGCTGCCTAC
Source organism: Nicotiana sylvestris (assembly GCF_000393655.2). Classification (NCBI taxonomy): domain Eukaryota; kingdom Viridiplantae; phylum Streptophyta; class Magnoliopsida; order Solanales; family Solanaceae; genus Nicotiana; species Nicotiana sylvestris. The sequence continues at coordinate 30,150,536 of NC_091063.1, read as the reverse complement.
GTATCCCCTCTTAAACGGGAATCAGGTCATGTGTAGTTCAAATTACATCATATACGGAAAGCATAAAGATTACACATAGTAATGCTTGACTGCATCTAAATTGATCGGCTTTGGTCAGACTTTTTCGTCCATTTTTGCAAGTATGAGGGCTTGTCCTGTCAGAACCCGGTGATCCATGTACGGACCCTGCTAGTTGGAAGAGAATTTCCCTTTGGCTTCATCTTGATGTGGAAAGATTTTCTTTAATACCAACTGCCCCGGTGTGAACTGTCTTGGCTTGACTCTTTTGTTGAATGCTCTGGGCATCCTATTCTGATAAAGTTGTCCATGGCAAACTGCATTCATTCTCTTTCCATCTATAAGAGCTAGCCGCTCGTAACAATTCTTCACCCATTCTGCATGGTCTAGCTTTGCTTCATATATGATTCTTAATGATGGAATTTCCACCTCAGCGGGAATGACTGCCTCTATACCGTAGACCAGCATATAGGGGGTTTCTCCTGTCGATGTGTGGACTGTGGTGCGGTATCCCAATAAAGTAAATGAGAGCTTCTCGTGCCACTGCTTATGCTTCTCTATCATTTTCCTTAGTATCTTTTTGATATTCTTGTTGGCAGCCTCTACGACTCTGTTCATCTGAGGTCTGTAAGCTATAAAATTCTTGTGTTTGATCTTGAAGGTTTCACACATGGATTTTATCAAATCACTATTGAGGTTGGAGCCATCATCAGTAATAATTGACTCTGGAATTCCGAACCGACAAACGATACGGTTAAGGATGAAATCTGCTACGACTTTCTTAGTCACTGCCTTGTATGATACTGCTTCAACCCATTTGGTGAAATAATCAATTGCCACTAGGATGAACCTGTGCCCATTTGATGCGGCAGGTTCAATTGGTCCGATAACATCCATTCCCCAAGCGGTGAACGACCATGGTGAGCTTGTTGCATTAAGCTTGTTCGGAGGCACATTTATCATATCTGCATGTATATGATAGCGGTGGCACTTCCGGACATGCTAGATGCAGTCCGTTTCCATAGTCATCCAAAAATAACCAGCTCGGAATATCTTCTTGGCTAAGACAAAACCATTCATATGTGGCCTGCAGGTCCAACATGGATTTCTTCTAGTAATTTAGATGCTTCATTTGAATCAACACACCTTAGTAATCCCAAGTCAGTAGTCCTCCTATACTGGATTCCTCTGCTGTGGAAGAAATTTTTTGATAATCTTCGAAGTGTACGCTTTTGAATAGGGTTTGCAAACTCTGAGTATTCTTCTTTTGCCAAATATTCCTTGATGTCATGAAACCAAGGTTTTCCATCCACTTCTTCCTCGACGTGAGCATAGTAAGCTGGCTGATCGTAAATCTTTACTAGAATAGGGTCAATGAAATTCTTATCTGGATGTTTTATCATGGATGATAGGGTAGACAATGCATCGGCAAACTCATTTTGGATTCTAGGAACATGCTGGAACTCTGTCTTTGTGAACCTCTTTCTCAACTCTTGTACATGATGCAGCTAAGGGAGTACCTTGGAGTTCTTGGTTGCCCATTCTTCTCGGACCTGATGTATAAGCAAGTCTGAATCCACGATCACTAGCAACTCTTGGATGTTCATGTCAATGGCCATCTTGAGTCCTAAGATGCAGGCCTCGTACTCAGCCATGTTGTTGGTGCAAGGGAATCTGAGTTTGGCAGACACCGGATAATGCTGACCGGTTTCTGAAACTAGGACTGTTCCTATGCCAACTCCTTTGAAATTTGCTGCTCCATCGAAAAACATTCTCCAACCGTCATAGGATTCTGCAATGTCATCTCTTATGAATGATATCTCTTCATCAGGAAAATGCATCTTTAAGGATTTGTATTCTCCGTCCACGGGATTCTCGGCAAGATGATCTGCCAAAGCCTGTCCCTTGATTGCTTTCCGCTAGACAATGTCGAATTCACTCAGCAAGATTTTCCACTTGGCTAGATTGCCAGTGGGCATGGGCTTCTGAAAGATGTACTTCAACGGATCCATCCTTGATATGAGATACGTAGTATAGGCACAGAAATAGTGCCTTAACTTCTGAGCTACCCAAGTCAGAGCACAACAGGTACGTTCTAGCACAGAATACCGGGCCTCATATATGTTGAACTTCTTGCTAAGATAGTAGATAGCCTGCTCCTTCCTCCCCGTTTCATTATGTTGCCCAAGAACACAACTGAACGCTCCATCTAGCACTACAAGGTAGAGTAATAGGGGTCTACCCGGCTCGGGCAGGACCAAAACTGGCGCTGTGGACAGGTACTCCTTGATTCTGTCGAAGGCCCTCTAGCCGTCATCAGTCCATTTGGTAGCGGCGTCCTTCTTCAACATCTTAAAGATTGGCTCACAAATGACAGTAGATTGAGCTATAAACTGGTTGATGTAGTTGAGTCTCCCCAAGAAGCTCATTACATCCTTCTTGTTCTTTGGTGGTGGCAGTTCTTGAATAGCTTTGACCTTCGATGGATCCAGTTCTATCTCTCGGCGACTCACAATGAACCCAAGTAGATTTCCGGTAGGAACCCCAAATGCACATTTCGCGGGATTCAGTTTCAGGTTGTACCTTCTCAGTATGTTGAAGAACTTAGTCAAGTCTTCCATGTGATCAGTGGCTTTCTTGGACTTTATGATGACATCATCTACATACACCTCAATCTCCTTGTGTATCACATCATGGAAAATAGTAGTCATGGCCCTCATGTAGGTGGCCCCTACATTCTTTAACCCGAACGGCATCATCTTGTAATAGTACATTCCCCACAGCATAATGAAAGCCGTTTTCTCAGCGTCTTCTTCATCTATCAAGATCTGATGATACCCAGCAAAGCAATCCACGAATGACTGCAACTCGTGTTTGGCGCAATTATCAATCAGGATGTGTATGTTTGGCAAGGGAAAGTCATCTTTTGGACTGACCCGGTTGAGATCCTGGTAGTCGACACAGACTCTGACCTTCCCGTCCTTCTTTGGTACTGGCACGATGTTGGCTAACCATGTCGGATATTCTACTACCCTGAGAACCTTAGCTTTGACTTGCTTGGTGACTTCTTCCTTGATTTTCAAACTTATGTCAGGCTTGAACTTTTTGAGCTTCTACTTTACCGGTGGACATGTCGGATCGGTTGGCAGTTTGTGAGACACAATAGATGTACTCAGACCAGTCATGTCATCGTACGACTAAGCGAATATGTCTTCATATTCCCTTAGAAATTCTGTGTATTCTTTCTTTTCTAATGGCGATAAGTGGACACTGATTCTCGTTTCTTTGACGTTCTCTGCATCTCCTAGGTTACCAACCTCGGTCTCATCCAGGTTGGACTTAGGTCTATTCTCAAAATTTTCAACCTTTTTAACAATGTCTTCTAGTATGTTATCTTCCTCTGAATCTATGTCCGTTTGTTGCGTCATCTTGTTGCATGTCACAGTCATTGGTTCATCAAGATAAGTAATAGTAATGTTGTATGAGTAAAGTAATGAGAGAAAAATAATAATAGTAAGATTTATAGGGAAAATTGAAATGTGTTGCTAAATTCCATAATTGTTTTGAATATTGAAGATTTTATTGCAAAAATTCAAAAATGCGAAAGGAAAATCAACTAGCAAAAAATGAAAGATAGTGCATGATGCTTTGTTCAGCCTTGCTACCCCGAGGCTTTCCAAGCTCTGGTGGTTCTGATGGTCCAATTGTTGAGGCATGCTCCTCAGCTTACGGCTTGTATAGAAGGGCCTTCCTCCTTGAAAATGACACAACAATCCATGTCGTCGTCTTCCACGAATAAATTCCTCATTGCTACCAGTGCTTCCTCTTCTTCCGACCCATATATAACATCGGCTGACTGGAAAGTTTGTTCCAAATGTGGTATTGGCTGCTCCAGTGGGTAGTAATGGTCGCACCATGGTGGCTACCAGTTGTTGAACTCTTCCTAAGTGTACTTGTATCCCAGACCAAAAGTGGTGCCATGCTTCTTCAGTTTGATAGGTTTGACGATTCCTTGGAGGTTCTTTCCAAGTCCCTTGCCAGGTTCATATCCGCTCCAGTTCAATATGCTTTCAATTTTGTTGTCCCACCATTTGTCCTTATCAATGGCGTTGACTCGCTCAATGTGGTGATAGGTCTCTCCGCCTATCTTTCTTCTACCTTCGATTGCTGGGATGGTTTGGCGACTGTATATGGGATTGCTACCGTCACCGTGAATGATCACCTCTTGGTGATTCCACTCAAACTTCACTGCCTGATGTATGGTCGATGCTACAGCCCCAGCGGCATGAATCCAATGCCGTACCAAAAGCAAGTTGTAAGATGTTGGCACGTCTATTACTTGAAATTCGACATCAAACCAAGTAGGCCCCATTTGCAAACACAAGCTAATTTCCCCGATAGTGGACCTTTGGGAACCATCGAAAGCTTTGACATTGATGGCGCCGTCTCTGATCTCATGCAGCCCCTTTCCCAATGTCCTAAGTGTCACCAACAGACAAATGTTGAGGCTGGACCCACCGTCAATCAGGATTATGGTGATGAAATAATCCTCGCATCGCATAGTGATGTGCAACGCCTTGTTGTGACTCAAACCTTCTGGTGGCAACTCATCTTCATGAAAAGTGATCTTGTGACTCTCCAATACCTGCCCTACCATGTTTGGCATTTCTCCTCCAGTGATGTTGCTCGGTACATATGCCTTACTCAGCACCTTCAACAAGGCATTCCTATGTACATCGGAGCTTTGCAGCAAAGCTAGGTTAGAGATTTGTGCCGGTATTTTGTTCAACTTATCGATGACTGAGTACTCATTTACTTGTATTTTCCTCCAGAGATCATCGAGCCCAACTTCAGTGATTGTTGGCCATCCAGAAGCCTGCTTGCTTGATTCAGCCAAATGTTCCGGGGTGTATACTTTGCCGGTTCTTGTCATGCCTTGTGCCGCGACTGCTTCTCCGAATTTGGCTTTCCTTTTCCTTCTTGCTTCAGCTGTGTAGTCCCAAGGTATAGCATTTGTATGGAATGGAGTTATAGCCAACATTGCTACTGGAATGGGCACCTTTACTCCGAACAGAGCCTGTATTTTGGAAGGCAAGACCGTAACTTCAAATGGTTCAGGTACATTTGCCGGGGACCTAAACTCGACCTCGATCGATGCTGGCATCTTTTCAGATGATGATGTTTCAAACTCAAGTGGTATGGACATGTCCACCTCAACGTCCCCAGAAGGCTGAATCTGGACTACAAACTGATTAAGGGTGACTGTTGGTTTCTTTGGATTGTCGCCTTCTATGATCAAGCCTATTGACCCCTTGGGGTCCCAGTCATCCTCTATTTCAATCATGTGAATGCCTCCACCCGTGTGATCTAGTAGAGGGTTATTGCGAACATTCGGAGGGGCTCCTTTGCCACAATAATCTTGTTATCAATTAGTGATTGGATTTTATCTTTCAGAGAGAGACATTCGTCAATGGTATGCCCTTTCATGCCAGAATGGTATGCATAGGATTTATTAGGATTGACCCATTGGGAATGGTTTTCAGGAGTTATAGCGGGGATAGGGGTGACATAACCAGTAGCTTTGAGCCTTTCGTACAACTGGTCAATTGGTTCGTCAATGGCGGTATATTATTTGGGAGGTCTGCGGTCGAAATTTGGTCGGGGTCTAGGAAAGTTTTGGCGAGTGGGAGGTTATTGATAGTGAGAGGGTTGAGTTTGGTAGACATGTGTGGGTTGGGAATATCTTGGTGAAGTAGGATGATTTGTGAGAGGTGGAGGTGATTGGTAAGTAGGTGGTGGAGTTTGGTAAGAGGGCGAGGGAGTTTGGTAATTTGGGGTAGGTTGATATGGGAGTGGAGGCATCAGGTAGGTTTGGTATTTGATAGGGGACTTGGTTATCTGTGCAACCATCACAGTGCTCACGTCCCTTTTCTTGGTTCTTCCACCAGACTATAGAGCCTTGTTGGTAGCCTGCAAAGCTTCAAAGTTTGTGACCATACCACTTTTGATGCCTTCCTCAATCTTCTCACCTAGCTTGATGATGTCGGAATATTTTTAGCTTTCAATTAGCATGAACCTTTCATAGTATTGTGGGACTTGAGCTCGAAAAAAAAAACCTGTTCATTTGTTCTTCTTCTGGAGCCGGTCTTACCTTAGCAGCTTCTGACCTCTAGCAAGTGGTATACTTGCGGAATGTCTCCGTGGGTTTCTTTTTAGGTTCTGGATGTAGAACAGATCTGGCGCATTTTCTATGTTGAACCTAAACTTGTCTATGAAATCGGGCGCCATGCTTACCCAGTTCGACCACTTCTTCGTATCTTGGCTAATGTACCAAGACAGAGCAACTCCCTTCAGACTCCTCATGAAGACTTTCATGCGGATCCTTTCGTCCTTTCCTATTCCGACCAGCTTGTCGCAGTATATTCTCAAATGAACCCTCGGATCTCCTGTACCATCAAACATCTCGAACTTCGGAGGTTTGTACCTCTCGGGTAGTTCAATATCGGGTTGTATGCAGAGGTCTTCATAGTTTAGCCCCTAAATTCCTTTACTTCCTTCAACGCCCTGAATACGGCTATTCAACTTCTTAAGCTCTTCAGCCAGACTCCTGATGAGTGAGTCTTTATTATCAGACTCGGGTGTGCTTGAAATGGGTTGGGTGGAGTGCGGCATGGTTTCCACGTAGATGGGGGTATTATGAGTGTGGAAATGGTCATTTTTGAAGTTTACCGATTTTGGGATGAGCAGTGGAGTATTGTTGGAAGTATGACGGGTGTTGTAGTGGTGGTGAGGAGCGGGATGGTTTTGTGGTTTTGGGATGTTTTGTGGAGGTGTAGGGTTCTGAGTGTTAGGAAAATTGACATCTGGGGTGGTGAGGGAAAGTGATAGGCTCGCCAAGTTCCGGACATAATCAAGTTCTTTCTTGGAATTTCAGTAGTTTTTGTTCAAACTGGGATGCACTTTCCTTAGGAACCAAAGTACCATGAGTGACCTCTACTCGTTCAGTTGAGTTTTCCTTTCTGGTGTTGTTCAAATCTTCCATCTTTCCTTTATTCTTGTTTTTGACGGGGCTAGGAGGAGGAGTGGGTGGAGGGCCCTTGGATCTTGTGGAATATGATGATGATGCCAGAGTGCACGATCTAACCTTGGGGAGGGGAAAAAATAAAAAATAAAAATAAAAGGTAACAAGTCAGTGAGGATTATGAAAAGAAACATTGCGATATTTAAACACGTAGTGCAATAATGTAAGTTGTGTCCTAATTTGGGAGCCTTGTTTTGCCCGAGGTAGGCTTAGCTACAAGTTGATTTGGAGAACTTATAATGCTAAATTCCTCATTTTATTGAAAAAAATAAGACGAATCCCAAAACGATACTAAATAACAGAAGATAAAAATGTCACTAATGGCCACTGACCTTATTACATTCATAAAACGAAAAGGTAAATTCCTATCTATTTGGTCCCAGAAGGACCTTCTCCAGAGTCGGCATCTTTGGCTCCATCGAACAGCTTCACCAGCTCGCGAAGTCCCAGCAACAGGTAGGCTCTGGCCAAGTGCCCACCTTCGTTTCCCTTAGCATTCTGGCAGTTCTCGATCCTCTTAAGAAACTTCCTTTCCAACTCCACTAAACCTCGTTCCAGGTATCCTAATCGCTTGTTGGCATTGACAGCCATGTCTTTCCATTCTTTAATCAATTTTTGGTTGGCTTCTTGAATCTCACGGTGCTCGCTTTCACATTACCGAATCCTTTTGCGCAGTTGGTTGTATTTGACCTGTGCTTCAGCCCTTTCATCGATGATTCTGTGACCTCAAACAAACCCAGGTTGGCCCAAATCATTGTGATTGTCCTTCAGCTATCCTGAATAGTATGGGGTGCAGCCAACATGGTATCTGTCTGGCTCGATAGTATCTCTCCCCATGATGATCTTGCAATTCCAATATGCCGAGCTTGGCACTTATAATGACTGTCATCAGCTTGGAAGTCATCCCGGAAATGACTCATCTTGTCGACCCTTGGTATAACTTGTTTCCTACCAGCCTGTCTCATAACTCGGAGAGGGACAAAAAGGGTAGGTTCCTCTCAAACAGATCAGTATTAGAAATGGTGCATCCCTGGATTAGGCAATGAACTCTTCAGTAGGGAACCCCTCGAGCATCCATTGTATTTGATCCTCAGTCAGATTTTCAAGCAGCTCCACCCATCCCTTGGCATCTTCTGGCTGAACAAACATGTTGAGCATGTAGTTCATTCGCCTTGGTTGATGGAAGGCTATATGATCGTCCCAGTCTCTACGATGAATCTCTTGCCGATATTGAACCCTTTGGAGATGCTCCATGAGCTAGAGTTGGAGTAGCAAGTTGCAACCCTCGAAGTATGGGGCTCCTTGTTGACATTTTTCCAAGACTCGGTATATCTCTGCAATGATCATGGGCACTATGCTAAATGGTTGTCCACCAATTCCCTCCATCAAAATTTTGGTGACCATGGATAGCCTGGTGTGGATCCTTGCTTTCTTCATTGGAAACACTATCATTCCCAAGAAGCAGAACATGGAGACAAAGACACTTCGGTGAATATGCCCCAACGATGTAAGGGCGAACTCATTCGGATATGTACGGTAGGATTTGTTGTAACCGTACCTCTCGTACAAATAATCAAAGGGAATGTAGGACTCCTTCAAACATTTCAAGTGTGGATTCTTCTTTAGGCCCATCATTTTGAGAAAACCTCTACCCTTGCGATTTTTCGGCATTAACAAACCTGGGGTCCCCCATGGTATACCAGCCAATCCTCCTATTTCCTCTAGCAGGGGTGTCATCTCAATCTCTCCGAAGCAAAACACAGATCTATCACAATCCCAGAACCGAGTAGTAGCTTTTATGATTTTGTTGTTGGGTTGGACCTCTAGGAGGGAAGGTAAATTTCCTAGGTATTTCCGGACAAGAGTCTGATCACTGGAATGAAGATCCTCCCACCAACTTAGCAGCCTTGGGTGGATGTTTGTGACCATGCCGAATCGGGGACTTCGTGCCTCATGTTTCTGCAAGACAAAAGGGTTAGGCCCTTACCCCCACCAGATTCGACTATTAAATACCAATAATTGACATAAAAGCATTTAGTTCTCCAAATAAATGCACAAAACGTGATAGTGTCGTTTGGGTTTTTGGGAGACCCAATGGACTTTGGATAAGGCTATCTTAAAGAGTCATTATGAGGACAACATAACTGACTTGGCTAGGTTTGACCATGATGCATGCACAATTAAACAGAGTAAGGTTTCTATGAGGGTTTTAGACTGGTACCCTTGAGCGGACAACTCAAGAGTGAAAGGCACGGAACCGTCGACTACACCGTTGATCGACTAGTTTTACCGCAAATACGCCTTTGCCAAATTTAAAGGGTGATAATATCGGAAGAGTGCAACCACTCATTATAAATGTTGCTATAGTATTTGTTTGGCACGAGTGGAATATGATGTTGAAATCATGCTTATGCAATAATTAAAACAAGTTGTCACGTATTTGCACGTTCATAAAGTGATAATTACAATAATTTAAAATAGTAATAAAGGAGTGCAGTAAAGGAAAGCAGTGAAAAAAAAACAAAGGAAAGAAACAAGAGACAAGTTAGTCTTTGCAGTAGAAGGGGGAATTAAATGCTTAAATGTATCAAACAAATAAGGCACATAAGAAATGTAAAGTCACAGTAATAGCTTGAAATGGTAAAATCCTAAAAGTATATCCCTAGCAGAGTTGCCATGTTGTCGCGCACTCTTTTTTTATCGCGAAATCTGGTTTAGGACATTTGGGTGGACAACTCGTTCCCCTTCGGAAATTGGGTTTTAATTGGAGAGTCGTCATCTAATGATTAAAGTGCATTAGGACACTAAAAATGGTTTGTTTTGAGTAACTAGAGATTGGGTAAGGGCTTGAAATTATCCCAAGGGGAAGGTGTTAGGCACCCCTCAGACAATTATTGTGACTTTAAGCGCAAACGACACGTAGGCAAATAAAACTTCAAGTAAGAGGGGGTTTTCACATAATGGTTACAAATAAACAAAGTTGGGAAGAATTAAAAGAAGGCTGAGAAAAATAGTTTGAAATTTCAAAGAAACAAAGAAACGGAAAAAAACAAAGGAAAGGGGGTCCTATTTTTATAAATAATATGGATCACCCCACGCAATGTCCGGTAATCACTCCTCGATAAGGGGCTACACGTGACACTATCGTATGGTCATCATATCCATATCTACCCTTTCCCACCCCGTTAAGGTATTAAATGCGGAATGGTCTCGTTTATTTATTGCATGCTATTACCAGCCCCAATCCTATCAGTACCGGAAGTATTTTGGACTACTAATCCTAAAAGGGAAGGGGTATGAGGTGTTTACGGTTTTAAAAGGACAAAATTCTAAGGCGACAATCGAAACATATATATAGGAAGCATTTGGAAAGCACATAAACAGGAACGGCTCAAATAGACCTCCTTAAACCAAAGAAAAGCATATGGTTTAGCATGTCTTGCACATACTAATTAGGATCTGATTAAAACTTAAGAAGTTAAAGCAGACTGATTTATCACATATTTTCAGATAAAAAGTCCGAATTAGACCTGCCTGCTGGTTGTAATTAATAAAGACTGGTACAGTTAAAACTTTTACCCTAATGATTGCCTAAGTGCTAGGCAAAACCTATAGGCATGATATCTACTGGTTTCAGAAACGAAGAGGTAAACTAATTAAAGAAAGGTCACCAGTTTTAATAGAATAAAACAAGTTCTACGATTGATAATGCATTACTACTGACATATTAAACCTAAAACGAGTGAGGCGATTCAGATTTTTATTAGAACCCCTATAGGCATGGTTTATAAGTGTTTGTTAACTTAAAACACTATTATAGAGAAGTGCAGAAACATGTTGTCTAGGTGTTGTATTTTATTACGAATGTGATATCTACTTACACTGATTATTAAGGCCTATAAATATGTTTGCCTAATGAGAGAGGAATATGCACGAATCAGAAAGGTCCTATAGGTATACTATCTACATGCTTGTGCAGCCTATAGCCATGGTATCTACGCAGAAATTCTTATAGACATGTTATCTAAAGATAATAATGCAGAAGTTTTTATAGTCGCGGTGTCTATATGCAAATGTAGAATTCTATAGGCATGATTTCTATATGTGAGTGCATAGATTCAGAAAGAGACTCTTATAGGCAAGATGTCTACGTGATTTGCAGAAATTCATAAGTAAACTGTAGACGGGATGTAAATGCAGAAATTAGTAAACCTATAGGCAGGATATCTATGTGAATGCAGAAATTAGTAAATCTATAGGCAAGTTATCTACCCGTTGCATATATTTATTCCCTCCACTTTTCACTAGCCGTCCCCAATCGTTTATTACAAGTTATTACAGCCCCGAATGAATAAGAAAAGCAAAATTACATCAGCAATTAAAGTACAACCAAGGGGAGCCTAATTCAGACTCCATGTCTGAAGTATGAGATGAACCAACTTCAAGAGATCATGAACCAAAGCCTTTCTCTCATTTGGATGTGTCAGAGTTCCCTAAGAGCCTCATAGGGACTACGGGCAGTGCTCACACCCAAATGTGTAACCAGATTAGGATATAGTGCAGTGTGGAAGGGCCAACCCTCAAGTGTCCAAGTTCAGAGGGAACTCAAGGTCCTAAGGCAAGGCTCACAAGAGGGGGGCAGAACATAGAAGGTAAGAAAGACTGCGAGTGCATGAGTGAAATTCTGGAAAAAAAAGAAATGGAAGAGGGGAATAACTTGAAATCAGTGCCTAAAGGGGTATAGGGGAGTTGGGAACTTGCAAGAACACAAGGAAAACAGATTGATGAGCATACTCAGCAATACGATATGCTGGCACACCTCCAGCCTATTAGAGGTTAGGACCTCACGGATTCAGAACTTAGGTCATGGGCAACAACTTATGTTGTCATGCCCTAAGTCACCACTTACAAATACATTGGGGTAATGGGGTAGGGAGCAAAGATTCACAGTAGAAACAGGCAGTAGAACATAGACTTGTTAAGTTAAATATTGAACTCTACATAAGCAGTAAGGTAGCCATGGATATAAAAATATTAAGTAAACACATTGGGGTGATGCTGAAACTAAAATTAGGACATACCAGTTTTAGAGAAAATAAACAAAGAGAAATCAGTAGTCTTGTAAAGCCAAAGTGTAAACGAGCAATCAGAATATTATGAGTTATGAATAGAATTGTGAAGTCTGAAGTGTAAAAGTATTGAATTGAAGGTGTCCCAAAGTGCAGAAGGGTCGTTCCCTTTTATAGTGCAGAAAGCAAGTAGAAATAGGTAAGAAAATAGTTTGGAAATCAATAACACAAGGTCTCCCTTTAATTAAGGGATTCTGATTTCAAACGGGCAAAATAATTAAGGAAAGGGGTCAATCAAAACTTTTTCAGAGTAGTACAAGAGGGGTAAATACATAGAGGTTTATTTATGGACAATGTCTTGATAGTACATGATTTGTGAAAATAAGGAAAGGAAATCAGTTAACAGCTAGTAAATCAGAAATTGAGGATTTCGTATGAATGAACCAGGTCAGATAGATGGGAAGGATTTCCACTTAAGGAAAATCAGTACCAATCAATTAAACTTATTAAAAGGAATTATGAATCAATCACAAGTTGGAAAACCATTTTGAATAAAGATTCCTCATATATACACAGACATGTTAAACATGAAGAAATTTGTCATGCTATTTAATAGAAGAGTCTAGTGTGGAGAATCAAAATTGTGTGCAAATAAAAGAAGTTCACACTTAGTTCATAGACCCAGAAATAAGTTTGAAAGAGTCAAAGGTCCTCAAACAGAACCCTAGTTTGATCATATGACCAAACTCGGAGGAAACCCCCAAATTCTAGGGTTTCCGACTCGAGTCGAATACAGAGATGAGGAGCAACAGGCTCAGAGATTTCTTTTCAGAATCTCATGAGAAGACAAGCAAATACAAATAACATTCAAAGCAGACAGAGTGTAGGAGCATAATGAGAGAATAGTCACGACAGTAAAAGAAACATGTTTAAGAAAACCTTTTAGAAGGGACTTAAACAGGGTTTCAGTAGAAGAAAAAGCAATAACACTTAGGAACACAATAGGAGATATAGTAGAAGAAAGTACTTTTCAGAAGGAACTTAGCCAAGGTTCAGAAGAGAAAAGAGATGGTATAACACTTAAGAAAACCGTAGAAGAAACATGTTTAAAAAGGTCTTTTAGAAGAACTCAGACGAAGTTCAGTAGAAGGCAAACAAAACTTAAGAACTCAGTAGGAAATACATACAGTAGAAGAACACAAAAATGCTGGAAAAGCATAGAAAAAGATCATATAGGAAAATACAGCAAGATAAACATGCGAGCATGGTACAAAACACAGTAGAAAAACAAAGCACAGAAGAACATGTATAGCATAAGAAAGCAGTAGAAGCACGTGCATGACAAATATACACAAATAAAGGAAAAGAAGAGTCGGAGAAACATTTTAAGTTTTTTCAGAAACAAATCGGAAAAAAGTAATTTTTGAAAGAAAAGTTGGGGAAAATGCTTAAAAACTCAAGTAGAGCACATATATAGAATAGATCTAAGAAAAAATCAGTGAAAACCTCGAAGGGTTAGGGTTTCAGAAGAACCCTAGAATGAGAAAGGCTTTGAAAAGGTCTCCGATCTGAGTCGGAGAAGTCAGAAATAGGCTCATAAGACCAAGATACGCCGAAGCAAAGCTGGAGATGGCCGTAGAACCTTGAATCGGCGGAGATCTGGACGAAATCATTCGAGGTCAGACCTCGAATCTTCAAGGACCAAGTGTATAAGAGCAAAGGGAGGTGAGTATAAGGTTTCCATGGCCTGAGAAGCCATGGATTCCGGTAGGTTTTGAGGTGAGGATGATGGCTAGGGCTAGGGGAAGGTTCGAGAGAGTTTGAGAGATGAGAGGATTCAGATGCGGCGGTTGGTGAGAAATGGGATAGGGTTGGGGGTGTTTGGGAATTAAAAAAGGAAAGGGAAAATTCTAGTCGTTAATCAAAATGATTAACGGCCTGGATCAAAAGGGAAAATCGGGCGGGTTGGATAAGCGGGTTAGGGGCGGGTTATTTTAGGAATTGGGTTGGCCCATTTGAATTTGAAATTAGGGTTAATTGGGACTGATTTTAGGCTAAAATTGAAATAAAATAGGGCTAGTATTTAAATAGTCATTTCCTCCCTTTTATTTTATAAGAAATGGTAAAATGATTTTTGAAATAAATTGAAAGCACTAAATTAATTAATAATGTATAAATATTAAATTAAAAATACTAGAATAAATTTTGTAATTATAAACATAATTAAATCTTAAGATAGGCTAAAATTGCAATTATATTCAATTTTAGCTTTAAAATACTAAATAAATTTGTAAAAATGCGTAAAAATTACCTTAGCTATTTTTGGTATAAATATGAGAATAAAATAAATTATTTACCAAAATGATGATTCTGGGAATAATTATTAGTTTTTGTATTACTAAAATAGGGCAATAAATTGATTTAAAAAATCTTTTAAAATTAGGAAAAATACTAAAACGTTTGGATATACCTATGCATGCATACATAGGATATTTTGAAAGTATTTTGCATATATAAAATATACAGGAATAAATTGGGTATCAACAGATGTCCTCGGACCATGACGTCTTGATCCATGAATTATTTAGCGATTGATTTGCAGGTCATGAAATGATGTTCTCGGGCCATGAAGATGGTGCCTCCGAACCATGATGCCTTTTAATAATGATATGCAAATTTGTGATATCCTCAGGCCATGGCATGGCGTCTTCCGGCTTTGAGGATGATGCCTTTAGACTTTGACACCTTCGGATAGATTGTCGATATTTCAGCCTATGGTATGCAATAGTCATGATATTGTCAAGACAATTCTTAGTCTTGTGAAACTGAGGGCAGAGCTTAGCCCGATTAAAAGGCGAATAAAGTGTAGTTAGATATAGAGTAATATTCATGAAAAGTGGGATTTGCTTAGTCCCGTGCAGATGGGGAGGAAATGATTAGCCTCATGCAAGTATGGAGTCAAGTATTAGACTCATGCAAATAGGGAGGTAGGGATTAGCCTCATGCATGTAGGGAGGCAAGGATTAGCTACATACAAATGTGGAGTCAAGGATTAGACTCATGCAGATAGGGATGTAAGGATTAGCCTCATGCAAATGTGGAGTCAGGGATTAAACTCATGCAAATAGGGAGGCAAGCATTAGCCTCATGCCAATAAGGAGGCTTAGCCTCACACAAATGTGCAGTCATGGATTAGACTCATGCAAACATGGAGTCAGGGATTAGACTCGTGCAAATAGGGAGGCAAGGATTAGCCTCATGCAAATAGAGAGTCAAGGATTAGCCTCATGCAAATGTGGAGTCAGGGATTAGACTCATGCAAATGGGGAGTCAAGGATTAGACTCATGCAAACATGGAGTCAGGGATTAGACTCATGCAGATAGAGAGGCAAGGATTAGCCTCATGCAAATGTGGCGTGAGGGATTAGACTCATGCAAATAGGGAGGCAAGGATTAGCCTCATGCAAGTGTGGAGTCAAGGATTATACTCATGCAAGTAGGGAGGAAAGGATTAGCCTCATGCAAATGTGGAGTCAGGGATTAGACTCATGCAGATAGAGAGGCAAGGATTAGCCTCATGCAAATGTGGAGTCAGGGATTGGACTCATGCAAATAAGGAGGCAGGGATTAGCCTTATGCAAGTGTGGAGTCAAGGATTAGAGTCATGGAGTCAAGGATTAGACTCATGCAAGTATGGAGTCAAGGATTAGACTCATGCATGTAGGGAGGCAGGGATTAGCCTCATGCAAGTATGGAGGTAGGGATTAGCCTCATGCAAGTATGGAGGCAGGGATTAGCCTCATGTAGAGCAAACATTAATTAAGAGTAGCATATGCCTCATGTAGAGCAAACATTAATTAAGAGTAGCATATGTCTTAGCTGGAGATGTATATTCGATATCTGATAGGCTGATTGATAGTGATCTCTTTGTGTATACATGTTTGCGATTGCTATCATTACGTCAAATGTGCCTGCTTTCAAAGAAATTTTTTATGTTTTGTGAGGGGGAGGTTGGTTCCTGTTTCGTCCGCTGGCCTTCGCTTTGCTCCGTTCTGAAAGCCCTCGCGAGTCCCCCTAGGTAGCACCTGACTGCTATGGAAATGGAGTTTATTTTCAAAAATATACAATTTGATAAAAATAGAATTATTTCATAAATATATTGATACATTTAGATTAACTAGTGACTGTGACACATCTCAAAGACATTGCAGTTTTTTCGTCTTGGAATTTTGAGGGTCCTCCTCAAAATTCTGCCCTAGTTAGTAAATGATCTTTCGGTCGTTTGTGGGTAATAGGCCTTGCTGAATCTTTTTCAGAATTTTGAGAATCCTTCTCAAAATTTTGCCCTAGTTTCTTAATTTATTACTGACTGTCAAACACATGTTGGCGTTGGGTAGACTTGCTCCGGAATTTTAAGGACCCTCCTCAAAATTCTGCCCCAGTTTCTTATCATGGGGGGAAATAAAAATTTTATTATGATATAATCGAACCCACAGGGCTGCCTACGTATCCCCTCTTAAACGGGAATCAGGTCAAGCATAGTTCAATTACATCAGATAAGGAAATGTAAATTATCTAAGCATAGTATCTCATGACTACGTCTGAATTAATTGGTTTTGGCCAAATTTCTCCATCCATTTCTGCAAGTATGACTGCTCCTCCTGTTAGAACCCTATGGACCATGTACGGACCTTGCCAGTTGGGTGAGAATATCCATTTGGCTTCTTCTTGATGTGGGAAGATCTTCTTCAATACCAACTAACCTGGTGCAAATTGCCTGGGTTTGACCCTTTTGTTGAAAGCTCTGGACATTCTGTTCTGATAAAATTAGCTGTGACATACTGTATTCATCCTCTTTCCATCGATAAAGGACAACTGTTCATAGCGATTCGTTACCCACTCTGCATTGTTGTGTTTGGTTTCTTATATGATTCTTAAAGAAGGAGTCTCCACCTTGGCTGGGATGACAGCCTCGGTACCATAAACCAACATGTAGGGAGTTGCCCCGGTTTATGTGCGGACTGTAGTGCGGTATCCCAATAAAGCAAAAACTAACTTCCCATACCACTGCTTGTGCTTCTCTACCATTTTTCTTAGTATCTTCTTAATGTTTTTGTTGGCAGCTTCTATGGCTCCATTCATCTAAGGTCTATAGGCTGTGGAATTCTTGTGCTTGATTTTGAAAGTTTTACACATAGCTTTCATTAGATCACTTTTGAGATTGGCGGCATTGTCGGTAATAATGGACTCGGGAACTCCGAATCGGTAGACAATGCGATCCTTGACAAAATCTGCGATGATTTTCTAGGTTATAGCTTTGCAAGATGCATCTTCCACCCATTTTGTGAAGTAATCAATGGTTACCAGAATAAACATGTGTCCATTTGAAGCAGTAGGCTCAATCGGACCAATAACATCCATTCCCCAGGCGACGAATGGAAAAGGTGAGCTTGTTGTATTGAGCTCATTTGAAGGCATTTTTATCATGTCGGCATGCACTTGACATTGAAAGGATTTATGGACATACTGAATGCAATCCGTCTCCGTGGTCATCCAAAAGTCACCTGCCCTGAGTATCTTCTTATCCAAGACAAAACCATTTATGTGTGGACCCCAGGACCCAACATGTACATCCTTAAGTAGCTTAGAAGCTTCCTTTGCGTCGACACATCTTAGTAAACCCAGATCAGGAGTTCTTCTGTACAAGTTTACCCCACTATGGAAGAAGTGGTTTGACAATATCCGGAGTGTGCGTTTTTGGGTGTGATTTGCATGCTCCGGGTATTCTCCTTTTGATAAGTATTCTTTGATGTCATGGAACCAAGGCTTTCCATTTGCTTCTTCCTCTACATGAGCAAATATGCCCGCTAATTACGGATCCTCACCGGAATGAGGTCAATGTAGTTATTATCTGGATGTTGTATCATGGATGACAAAGTGGTCAATGCATCGGCAAACTCATTCTGAATTCAGGGCACATGTCGAAACTCTCTCTTTGTAAACCTCTTTCTCAATCCTGAACATGGTGCATGTCACACCTCCTTTTTACTACACCCCGAGAAGAGGGGTGTATAAGAGAGTTTTTTCCAACTTAAAGTGACAATCGAAACGGGATTATTTATTTAAAGATTCAGAGTCGCCACTTGGGATAATTTTATGGTGTCCCAAGTCACCGGTTTGAATTCCGAATTGAGGAAAAGATTAACTATGTATTATAGTCCGCAAACACAGAAATCCGGGTAAGGAATTCTGTTAACCCGGGAGAAGGTGTTAGGCATTCCCGAGTTCCGTGGTTCTAGCACGATTGCTCAATTGTTATATTTGGCCTATTTACTTGGTATTAACCCATGTTTTAGCCTATGGTGCAATTTTAACTTTATACCCGCTTTTATTCATTTTTAAGGAAGATTGCAACGTCATTTAAAATACATCTTGAACCACGTCACATAAATGCACCCGCTGTCTGCAACACATTTTATCTAACGTTATTGAGATTTGGATTTGGGTAACATAAATGCGCACCCGAGTTTAGGAAGGTAAATTTTTAAATAGCGTGCCTAAAGCAACTACATATTTTCATTTTTCTTTATATCTAGGTTATAAAATTAATGAGGGCCATAAGCGATTTAATTAAGATGGCACACCTCTTACCCGAAAATACCAAATAATTTTTTGAGACAACTAGCCAGAATGTATGGTTTGCTTGACTAGCTATTTTTAAAATGTGACCCGACTAAATCTTAACAAGGAGTTGTAACAATTCTAACTGCCAAAACGAACCGAACAGATTGACAACAATCAGTGAACACTAAAGAACCATTCCAAATTTCATTGGCACTTAAACTTGACCACACAACTGAAAAGATCAAATATGCATCGAGTACATGACTACTTAAAATTGTCTTTTATTGGTAGATAAAACCAATTTGAATCAATGCAAGAATGCAACAGTGAGGAGCAAAATGCCAAAAAAAAACTTAGGCGGTCAGATTAATTTGTAACCAAGCTTTATCCAACACAACCTGATTCAACTATTTTTGCTTAAGCTCAAAATTAGAGAAAAGATTGCCAAGGATTTATGACCAAATGCATCATTGATTCAAGCGTTATTTAACAATCAACGAGCTAAACAAATCAGATTCCAACACATAAGCCATCAGTCATTAACGAAAAGCTATACTTTAACACATGGAATGCTAAAACATCCAAAACAGAGAGGGTAAATCATTCAAATCAGTCTTTAAACGACCCTAATTAAACCCGCTCCCAACCATCCGTCATACTAATTAATCCTTAGCTCTTATCATATTATGATCAACACCCAAACAGTAAAAAAAGTGTGAGAGGATGAACCTGATTTATGCAAGAAGAATTCTATTAATTCTTTTTTGAATGAATGGGTACAAAGCCTTCGATTCCAGAAATTAATCCAAGAAATGAACAGCAAATTCAGTCAGGAATCACGAACCGAAACACTCGAACGGCAAACCTCGGGAAGCAACGACTTTAGCAACCTCAAACTCGACCCCATTTACAAACAAAAATCGGAAGATGAAACTGAAACTCGACTCTTCACTCACTTAATTTTTTCTCTCCAATTTTCTGAAAATCTGAAGCAGAAGGAGCAGCGACGGAAAGAGGGGTTCTTAGGTTGGGGATTTTGGTGAATGGTGGTGGATATTCTTGGTTGATAGAGGATTTCGCTGGAAGAAGCTAGGCATTGGAATGGAGGACTTCACCGGTGAAATCGTAGCTGTTTCGAAGAATTGTCGCGGGATTTCCGACGAGCTGGGTCAGGTCCGGTGAGAGACGGAGACGTGGGCTGCTGTGTACGCTTGGTCGCCGGAGTTATGGTGAGGAAAACAAGTTGGATCTCTCCTAGGGTTCTTTTATTTTATGATTTTGGAAGATGAAGAAGAGAGGTCTTAGGGGTGTTGTTTGATGATTCCTTCGTTGGAGAAGACCATCCCCAAAGGGGGGAGGTCTCGTTTGGTTCTTGCGGCCGATCTCAGCAGCCTTAGGGATCTAGGCTTTAGGCGTTATCATAGGGTATTAGAGTGTAGGGTCTATATTTGTGTTTTGTCAGCTATATAGAAAGGTTTTAGGTTAAGGGGGTATGGATTTGGTGTTATTGGGCCTTGAAATTGGGCCAAAGACTAAAAACAAAACTACAAAATTCATAAAGACGAGATAAACCAACCCAGCCCTAATTCCTCCTTCTAAAATTATATACAACTATAATATAAAAATATAAAACTAATTTTATGATTAAACTAAACTATATTAAGACATGAAGCTATTTTTGTGTTTTCAAGATTATATAAAAATAAAAATAAGGTACTATTTTTGTATATTTTTTATGAAAGATATATAAACTAAAAACAACTAAAAAGAAGAAATATTTTTGTAATTTTCATTTTGTGACGAAATAAAGTAAAACAGTCAAAATTAGCTGAAATAGCTATATTAGGCCTAAATTAACTATTTACGTGCTAAAATATAAAAAATCTTGGGAAGGGTCAAAAATCACATGTCTACAGCTGCCCCTCTTTGACTGGAAACACGAAGAGTTTTCGGACAATGAACGACTAGACAGGTTTGTTGACCCGACCCTTATTTGGAGAGACTAAAACTAAGAGAGAAGGGAATGTGACCGAGCCTTGGTATCCGAGCTGCCTACATATCCTTGGCTATAAAGGAGTCAGGTCACATGTGGTTCAGAGGTGAGTGAGATGATGGAGTATGCCGAGGTGGAGAGCCGGTCGAGGTGCCATTCCGCCGAGGTTCTGGTCCGCGGTCCTGTTATTACATCAAAAAATCAAAAGATGAAAAAGACTAGCTAAGCCTGTCAACTATGAGTTACAAGATTCCTATCTATAAGTCTTCTGAAGCTTGATCTTGAGACTTGAATGGTTCTTCATGCAGACTTTGGATTTGAACTTTGACGCTTGCTAGCTGCAGGTGCTACTGCTTACTGACTTCCTTATTACACCATGATAAAATAAAAGAAGCTAGACTAAACTATGATCTATGCATTACAAGAATCATATCTTATATCTTCAAACTTGATCTTGTAATTCATGTTGCCTTGTTGACTTGTATTTTCTAGATGAAGTCTCTTTGTTGCCGACTTGAATTGTCATCTTAGACACTTTCCCTTTTCTTCAGGTGGACGCCTGATTGCTGAACTCGAATTATAATCTGATATGCTTTCCTTTTCTCCAGGTGGACGTCTGATTTCCAAAACTTGAACTGTATTCCCGTGCTCTCCAGGTGGGCGCCTGATTGCTGAACTTGAACTGTATTCCCGTGCTCTCCAGGTGGGCGCCTGATTGTTGAACTTGAACTATATTATCGTGCTCTCCAGGTGGGTGCCTGATTTCTCAACTTGAACTGTAATCACGTGCTCTCCAGGTGGGCGCCTGATTGCTGAACTTGAACTGTGTTCCCATGCTCTCCAGGTGGGCACCTGATTTCTGAACTTGAACTGTATTTCCGTGCTCTCCAGGTGGGCGCCTGATTGCTGAACTTGAATTGTATTCCCGTGCTCTCCAGGTGGGCACCTGATTTCTGAACTTGAACTGTATTCCCGTGCTCTTCAAGTGGGCGTCTGATTGCTAAACTTGAACTGTATTCCCGTGCTCTCCAGGTGGGCGCCTAATTTTAACAAAATAGACAAAACAAAGAAAATTTTCCGTCCCAGTTTGGTAGCTGGGCACATCTGTGAGGGTTAAACTGAATAATGTTACCAAATATTCTAAGAATTTGAAAGCTAGATCCCATTATCCAAGATTGTCCTAACATCTCCTAGTTAAATGACAGTTTTAAATCTAAATTATATCTTTTAAAGGTATTACTTCCGCTACATCTTGTTATCTAATAGAAATCTTAAATCTAGGTCCCATTATTTAGGAGGGTCCTGAAAATTCCTAATTGAATCCTATCTCAAACATGCAAACTTTGAAACCATCTTATATTCCTTGGGGTATATTTATGCTAGATTTTACTACTCATGATTGTTTTGAATTTTTAAACTAGGTCCCATTTTCCAGGAAGGTCCTGAGAATTTACGGTCAAACCTGTCTGGTGCTTGCCTTTCCTTACGGAGGGTTTCTCCGAAACAAACAAAATATTTTGCCCCTATTTCAATTAAAGAAAAATCTTGTCAGTTTAAAAATATGGTGGTTGGTTTGTGGCCTTGACTTTGAGGGCGATTGCTCCTTCACATCCCATAATAACATTGATTTCCACTCGAAGGCCTTGCTTGTTTATTGACTAACCACTTTCTTTATCAATCTTATCACAGAAAATACCTTTGGTCCATTCACCTAACACCCGTTGCATTGTTCATGAATTGATACCAAACCTTTGTATTTCACATGGATCCCAAAGCATATTGATTGTTACCAACTTAGTGCACTTGTTGTTCTTTCTTGACTTATGACACTTTGATGTTCTAGCCAGATCCTGTTTTGTGCAATTGGAAAGCTGGTGGCAAATTTTGAAGTCATTTCTCACTTGTTCTGACCAAACAGACTCAAGAAGAGGAAGTAAACAAGACAAAAGGAACAGAGTAAAGGACAATGGAAATAGATGATTCCTAACAAGAAAACTACAAAGTAGAAACCTATCAGATGTGGATACCAACTCTAATAACCATGACATGCACCTATGGATATTCTGTCAAGCAAGTCTGATGTTCAACTCTTGTTATACCCCCAAACCGTGAAACTGGGCTTCAATGCTCCGATTATCCAATCTGATTCACAATCCATATTCGACTTGTAGTGCCTGAAGGGTTTTCACCATCAAGCCTCTCTCATTTTGTTCTTTCTCTCAACTTACAGTCGCCTCAAGGTGCTCGTGAAGGTTCTCACCAATAAGACTCTCTCATTTTTGATTTCTCTCAGTTTTCATCACCTTACAGTGCCCGTGAGAGTTTTTACCAACAAGACTCTCTCATTTTTTATTTTCCTCGTTTGGACCGGAATGTTGCCCCTGATATGATTCACCTCTACTTGCTTGCCTCGGCATCTCTCGAAGACTGATCGGAAGGTATTTTTCTGGACCGTAATGTGGGCTTTTGGATGGGGTTAGAAAGAAAGGGTATCAAAAGGCTCAAAACAAACTCAACCGAGTTCAAAATTACAACTTTTGAAACCAGATTTTCTCACAACAACCGTAACTTCTGCCCCAGCTTCTTTGCTTGGGGACTTTTGGATTTTTATTTTGATGGGACCGAACCGTGAGGCTGCCTACGTATCCTTAAAAGGAATCAGGTCGAACGTAGTTCATGTCATAGGAATTACTTTGTTTGTTGTGATTTTTCTATTCTTTTTCTTTCTCTTCTTTTCTTCTTTTTGTTTTTCTTTTTGTTGTTTTTTACTCTCTTTTTTTTTTTTAATTTTTCTTTTCATTCTTTTCTTTCTCTCTTCATTCTTTTCTTTCTTTTTTTTCTCTTTGTCCTTTACTTGCGTTTCTGAACTTTACTACTGATTCCAAAAGAGGGGCATGAAAATGAAATAAATAAGGCTCAAAAAGGGTAACAAAGGATAAAGTGTTTAGATAGTAGAATAAAATGCCTTCGTCATTTCAGTCTTCAAAACATGCCAAGTACAAACTAACACAACTTAACCAAAGAAATAATACATAATATCTTTTGACCGCATCAGAATTGATAGCTATTTCTACACATTTGCCTTCTATATCTGTTAAATACAAAGCACCATTGGACAACACTCTCACTCTCATTACCACGAACGGCCCCCTACTTATTTAGGGCGAACTTGCCTTTAGCTTCGACCTGATGCGGCAGGATGCATTTCAATAGGGTTTCTTTATGTTTTATCTGCCCTAGTTTCTCACAATTCGGGCTTGAAGTGATCTCAAAATTCCTTTGCTTATTTCCCCTCGCATGTCCCTACATCTTCAAAATTGCTTCATTGCTTTATGACTAAATTGACTTTTAAAACCAGGCTGAGAATTATGCGTGCATGTCATGTCACTAGAGTCAACAGGAAGAGAACTATAAAAGAAAGGAGAACTAAACAAAAAATGACTAGCAGTTACAGAAAATAGAAAATTGCATTAGACATCTGGTGAAAGGATTTGAATAACAAAACAAGCAAACTAAACTGGGGTTACAAACCTAAAACAAACCTAGACAACACTAAACGAGCTGCTATGACTAAACAACTAGGCAAAATAAAAGGATAGAAGGGTTTGAGTCACAAGACAATATCCGGATTACAACCCTTGAAATAACCCGAACAACCGAATGACAACAAAATAAACCACCAAAACTCCTCTCTGGCTAACCAAGAAAAGAGCGTCTTTCCAATCACCAAACTCAGCATCTTAGCCACTGACTTATGCATCAACAATACTAGGACCTTCACAAGTCTCCATCACATTGTTCTTAACAAATTGCTTTTGGGTTCCCTGTGCCTGCTCGTTCTTAGGATCAACCTCTGATAGCGCTGAAAGCTTCGTAGCGCGTGGACCTCTGAGGATCTCAGAAGATTCTCATATTCCTTTTCAAAATAAATCATACCCACCATATGCGTCTCATTATGCACAGGCGATGGCCCTTCGCTAGTGTCTGCTTCATCTGGATTTTGCACGACAATGTCACCTACATCAATAAGCTTCTGAATTGCTTTCTTCAGATGCCAACACTTTTCTATGTCATGCCCCGGGGCATATGAGCAATATGCGCACCTTTGAGAAAAATCAAACTTCTTTGGAAGAGGGTTTGGCATTTTTATCTGAATCGACTTCAACATGTCCAATTTCCTTAGCCTCTGGAATAGACTGGCATATGACTCTCCCAATGGAGTGAAGGTTTTCTTTCTCTGCAACCTCTCATTCTTAAACATTTGATTGGGTCGGAAACCTGATCCAAGAGGGTTTTGGTAGGCTCGTACGGGCGGGTAAGACATTTGGGGAAGTGGTGTGGGCCATCGCGGGCCTTGTGGGTGTGTAGCATATGGTGGTGTATTGTGGACAGGGTACTGGGAAAGTGATGTACGACTTTGGGAATTCTGTGGAGAGAAGTAGCATTGGGGAGGGTCATCTAGTGCACAAGGATATCCACGGGGACAATGTCGAGGCTGGAAGTCTTGAGCAGGAAAGCCCATCAGATCATCTTTTCTATTTCTCTTTTTTCCATCCAAACTTACTGGGATGTTCTGAATGCCTTTCATAGTATCTTTCAATGCCGAATAACTCATGATTTTGCCTGACTTGATTCCCTCTTCTACCATCTCCCTCATTTTTAACACATCATTGAAAGGCATACCCAAGGCCGAGATCAAATGACTGAAGTAGGTGGCCCCCTGGGCTTGTAGGAAAAGCTCAGCCATTTCCTTTTCACCAATCGGGGTACTGACTTGAGCAGCTTGCTCCCTCCATCTGAGCCCAAACTCCCTAAAGCTTTCCTCTGGCTTCTTTTCCATTCTAGATAGGGAAGAGTGGTCTAGGGTAATGCTTGATTTGTATTGAAAGTATCGAACAAAAGCTTGAGGCATGTCACCCAATGTAGGCCACTTACCAACATCTTGACGATTATGCCATTCCAAAGCTGCCCCAGTCAAGCTCTCACCAAAAAACGCCATCAACAAATCATCTTTCTCACCAACACTTCTCATTTTAATGCAAAAGACCCTCAAATGGGCTACTGGATCCCCACGCCCATCATACAAGTTAAAGTTTGGCACTTTAAATCCCGCGGAAAGGCGAACGTCAGGGGACACAGATAGTTCTTTGTCAGCCATGCTACCCTGGTCTCCCATTCCTTGCTTGTTCTCTAAGGACTTTTGTATGCCTTTTAGCCTCCTGGGTATCCCATCTCGCCCTTCTCTTCCTGTGAAATTTTTATTTTCCACATGAGGCTCATCCCACGGGCCCTGCTTGTATGAGTTGGGGACCTTGTGGGCAACCTCTGAGGGGTAATGTTGGGCATCATGAGCTTTGAGTGGGTGTTCATTATCAGGGATAGTGGATGTGACAGGAGGGCACTTTTGGGAAACGATAGTTGGAGGATGAGTGATGGAGCTACTAGGGTGTTTGGGAAAGCTGTGATAAGCGGGTGGATCTGGAGAGTATGGAGGATCATCTGACATTGGGTCCGGAGTTTGGGTTAGGGCAGCATTTAGGAAGCTAGGTGGTGGCGGGGGTGGTGCCTTCCCAGTCACCCAAGCCTGATACATGTCCCCCATGTGTTGTATTAGCATCTTTACCTCTTCAACCAGCCCATTGTCCGGTTCAAACAACTGCTTCCGGGCACGGGTATCAACCAACTGTTGTTGTCTGCCATTGCCTTTTGACTTTATGTTGTAGAAAAGAGTTACCACTTTAAAAACCACAAACCAACCAACCTTCTACTATGAATATAACAAAATGAAGTCATCACGTTAGCGTTAGGGCATTTAACATAAGATAATCTCACTTTATGTGCAATGCACCTAGCCACAGATATCGATTCTAAAATGACTTCGAGGGTACGAAGGTCAGTTGGCATCATCCCGATTTGTTCATTTCAATCCTCTCTTTTCTTTGTTTTGCTAGCACTTGCTTGATCATTTTCCTTTGTCTTTTTCTAATTTCACTCCTTTCTTTCCTTCATTTCTCACATCCTACAATTTCAACTCTCTTTTTTTCTCTTTTTTTTTCCTTTTTCCTTTTTTTTCTTTTCTTTTAACAGTAAAAAAAATGATTCGATCGAACACTATGTATGTTGCCTACGTATCATGATGCCGCATGAATCAGAACGGGAATAAAGTAAACAAACTAACGTTCTTTTCTCTTTTCTCTTTTTTTTACCTTAAGGACTATTCTTATAAGAAAAGAGGAATAAAAGAAGCAAATCTTTTTTTTTTTGAATTTTATAGACTTAATGTTCTATAACCTATTGCAAACTCAAGCTTAACGAGCATATATTTTTTGCTTTTTTTTTTTGAAACAAACACTCTATGAGAAATTATTAAGGAAAAACCTTAGAAGAGAAAAAAATTGATTCTTTTTTTTTCGGAAAAAGATTGAAAGAATAAACCATAGAAAAATATTTTGAATTTTCATTTGATATCCTGATGCAGGATTTTGAAACAAGCAATCAAAAAGATAAAACAACATGTTTTTGAATTTCAATTTGATTGCCTAAAGGAAGAAACTTTAAACAAAAGATAAAGTATGTTCTTTTTTCTTTTATGTACAATATTCTAAAGTTCTTAGGAAAATAAAAGAATATGTTTTTTATTTTTCATTAATTTCCCAAAGAAGAACCTCAAAAGAAAATCTTTTTGGATTTTTGAGATTAATGCCTTAAAGAAAACTTTTAAAAAGGTACTAAAAGGAATTTTTTTTGGTCCTAATATAGTAAAGTAAATATAAAAATAATTTTTATTTAAGTCCTAGATATTAATTGCCTAAAGGAAAAACCACCTCAAAAATACTTTTTTTTCATTCCTACAATTAGTATTCTAAAGAAAATTCCTAACGGAAGTATAAATTCCAAATTTTTTTTTGGATTTTTGATTCATTACACACCCTTTCAAATGCAAAATAGAAAGTACAATAATAATAATAAAGCTCGACATTACTATACAAAACTAAAAGGTAAAAGACGACATAAAATAAAAAATTTAAAAAAAAACAGACTCAAAACATAAAAAGAAAAGAAAATCTTCTTTTAATCCACTTCTGAATGAGCGATCCTGACTAGATGTCCTGGGGCTCTGTCATGCTCAAACTCCGATAAGTAAATCCACAACTGTATGAGAAAATTAAAACCAAATAGGTTAAAGACCTAGATCGCTATGTGAGACAATAACCCTTCCTGTTGGAAACATGGAAGACATGATTTAGGCTATTTTTGCAAAATGACTTATTTAGCCAAAAGATGGCTAGAAGTGCAAAATTTGACTAAGAACCCGCAAAACCAAGAACCTAAGATTTACTAGGAAGACCGGACCCTATGTGGGTTGCCTACGTATCACGCCCCGAAAGACGAGAATCAGGTATGCGTAGTTCGGGCAGATTGGATAAGGGTGCAAAATTTGACTATGACCCCGCAAAGCCAAGAACCTAAGATTTACTAGGAAGACCGGACCCTATGTGGGTTGCCTATGTATCACGCCCCGAAAGACGAGAATCAGGTATACGTAGTTCGGGCAGATTGGATACAGGCGAGAATTAAAAAAATAATTAATTTAGTGAAAACATATTTTTTGTCTTTTTCTTATAAAAAATGATGAGACGTATAACTTTTTTGGGATTTTTTTTTTGATTTTCTGATTTACGGAAAATGATGAAAAAGTGCAAATTCTCTTCTTTTTTTGAATTTTCAAGCTCTTTTTTTTTAAATGAGAATGTGACAGAAAACATAATTGGGCCCCACTCTCTTTATCTTCACACTTCAACCTCTCTTTTTTTCCTTTTTTTCATTTGCCCTCAACTATTATTGGTCCACCAAATGACCCTTTTACCCTTGGAGAAATGGAACATGTAGCACATAGGATGCATCAAGATGGTCTGTTATTTTCGGTATACCTGTCCGAGACGGACCCAACCCCTGTGTTGAGTCCCCAAAGTCAAATGCCCATGATGCAAACAAACGTTCCTACTAGGGATCTGGCATGAGGCTGAGTTATTCTAGGTTCAAAACCTGGGTATTTTGTTCTAAACTTGTGAACCCGAGCGGACAACTCGAGCCGAGGAGGGGGCTACGTATCGGGAATCGAAAGACCATCCGGCTTAGTAACTTGTCCGAGCCACTTTCTTATTTCAAGGTATGACACTAACAGAATATGAGAAGAGAAGGGTTTTGTAGCAGTTTATATACATTTCAGATAATATCAAAGCGGTAAAAGCATCATTTAACACATTAGGCCCAAGCATGTAATCGAATAACAGATAAAGCCAAATACAATAATTCATCTAAGCTCGAATTCTGAACCCTGAACCAGAGATTCTGGGTTCAGCCCCCAGGAGTATCGCTAGAGCTGTCACACCTCCTTTTTACTACACCCCGAGAAGAGGGGTGAATAAGGGAGTTTTTTCCAACTTAAAGTGACAATCGAAATGAGATTATTTATTTAAAGATTCAGAGTCGCCACTTGGGATAATCTTATGTTGTCCCAAGTCACCGGTTCGAATCCCGAATTGAGAGAAAGATTGACTCTGTATTACAATCCGCGAATAAAGAAATCCGGGTAAGGAATTCTGTTAACCCGGGAGAAGGTGTTAGGCATTCCCGAGTTCCGTGGTTCTAGCACGGTTGCTCAACTGTTATATTTGGCCTATTTACTTGATTTTAACCCATGTTTTAGCCTATGGTGCAATTTTTAACTTTATACCCGCTTTTATTCATTTTTAAGGAAGATTGCAACGTCATTTAAAATACATCTTGAACCACGTCACATAAATGCACCCGCAGTCTGCAACACATTTTATCTAACATTGTTGAAATTTGGATTTGGGTAACATAAATGCGCACTCGAGTTTAGGAAGGTAAATTTTTAAATAGCGCGCCTAAAGCAACTACGCATTTTCATTTTTCTTTATATCTAGGTTATAAAATTAATGAGGGCCATAAGCGATTTAATTAAGATGACACACCTCTTACCCGAAAATACCAAATAATTTTTTGAGACAACTAGCCAGAATGTATGGTTTGCTTGACTAGCTATTTTTAAAATGCGACCCGGCTAAAGTATAACAAGGAGTTGTAACAATTCTAACTGCCAAAACGAACCAAACGGATTGACAACAATCAGTGAACACTAAAGAACCATTCCAAAATTTCATTGGCACTTAAACTTGACCACACAACTGGAAAGATCAAATATGCATCGAGTACATGACTACTTAAAATTGTCTTTCATTTGTAGATAAAACCAATTTGAATCAATGTGAGAACGCAACAGTGAGGAGCGAAATGCCACAAAAAAACTTAGGTGGTCAGATTAATTTGTAACCAAGCTTTATCCAACACAACCTGATTCAACTATTTTTGCTTAAACTCAAAATCAGAGAAAAGATAGCTAAGGATTTATGACCAAATGTATCATTGATTCAAGCGTTATTTAACAATCAGAGAGCTAAACAAATAATTCAAATTTCAATACATAAGCCATCAGTCATTAGCGAAAAGCTATACTCTAACACATGGAATGCTAAAACATCCAAAACAGAGAGGGTAAATCATTCAAATCAGTCTTTAAACGACCCTAATTAAACTCGCTCTCAACCATTCGTCATACTAATTAATCCTTAGCTCTTATCATATTATGATCAACACCCAAACAGTAAAGAAAGTGTGAGAGGATGAACATGATTTGTGCAAGAAGAATTCGATTAATTCTGTTTAGCGAATGGGTACAAAGCCTTCGATTCATGAAATTAATCCAAGAAATGAACAGCAAATTCAGTTAGGAATCACGAACTCAAACACTCAAACGGCAAACCTCGGGCATTAACGACTTCAACAACCTCAAGCTCGACCCCGTTTACAAACCAAAATTGGAAGATGAAACTGAAACTCGACTCTTCACTCACTCAATTTTTTCTCTCCTAGGGTTCTTTTGTTTTCTAATTTTGGAAGATGGAGAAGAGAGGTCTCAGGGGTGTTTCTTGATGATTCCTTCGTTGGAGAAGACCATCCCCAAAAGGGGGGGGGGAGTTCGCATTTGATTCTTGCAGCCGATCTCAGCAGCCTTAGGGATTTAGGCTTTAGGTGTTATCCTAGGGTATTAGAGTGTAGGGTCTATATTTGTATATTTTCAGCTATATAGAAAGGTTTTAGGTTAAGGGGGGTATGTGTTTGGTGTTATTGAGCCTCGAAATTGAGCCAAAGACTAAAAACAAAACTACAAAATTCATAAAGACGGGATAAACCAACCCAACACTAATTCCTCCTTCTAAAATTATATACAACTATAATATAAAAATATAAAACTAATTTTATGATTAAACTAAACTATATTAAGACATGAAACTATTTTTTCTTTTCAAGATTATATAAAAATAAAAATAAGGTATAATTTTTGTATATTTTTTATGAAAGGTATATGAACTAAAAACAACTAAAAAGATGAAATATTTTTGTAATTTTCATTTTGTGACGAAATAAAGTAAAAGAGTCCAAATTAGCTGAAATAGCTATATTAGGCCTAAATTAACTATTTACGTGGTAAAATATAAAAAATCTCGGGAAGGGTCAAAAATCACATGTCTACAGTGCAGATACGGCAATATCTTAGAATTCTTGGTGGCTCATTCTCCTTGTACCTGGTGTACAAGAAAATCTGAATCACCGATCACCAGCAGCTCCTGAATATTCATGTCGACTGCCATGTTGAGTCCTAGTATGCATGCTTCATATTATGTCATCTTGTTGGTGTAGGGAAATCTGAGTTTAGCAAATACTGGATAATGTTGACCCGTTTCTAACACCAAAACTGCTCCAATGCCTACTCCTTTGAAATTTGAAGCTCCATCGAAGAACATTCTCCGACCGTCATATGCTTCTGTAATGTCTTCCCCTACGAACGACACTTCTTCATTAGGAAAATATGTTTTCAAAGGCTCGTATGCTCCTCCCACCAGATTTTCAGCAAGGTGATCTGCCAATGCTTGTCCTTTGACCACTTTTTGAGTTACATAGACGATATCGAACTCACTTAGTAGTATCTGCCACTTAGCCAACTTCTCGGTCGGCATGGGTTTCTGGAATATATACTTTAGAGGGTCCATCCTAGATATGAGATATGTATTGTAGGCATAGAAGCAGTGCCTCAATTTCTGAGTTGTCCAGGTCAAAGCGCATCAAGTGAGTTCAAGCAGAGAATACCGTGCTTTATAAGGTGTGAACTTCTTACTCAAGTAATATATGGCTTGCTCCTTTCTTCCTGTATCGTCATGTTGTCCCAAAACACATCAGAAGGCTCCATCTAATACAGATAGATAGAGTAGCAAAGGTCGTCCTGGTTCTGGCGGGACCAGAACTAGTAGTGTGGACATATATTCCTTGATTTTGTCAAAAGCTTTCTGACAATCCTCTGTCCAGCTTGTTTTAGCATCTTTCCTCAGCATCTTGAAGATGGGTTCACATGTGACTGTGGACTGTGCTATAAAATGACTGATATAGTTGAGACGTCCTAGGAAGCTCATCACATCCTTTTTGCATTTAGGTGGTGGTAACTCCTGAATAGCTTTGACTTTAGATGGATCCAGCTCAATCCCTCGATGACTGACAATGAATCCCAGTAATTTTCCTCCAGGAACGCTAAATGCAAATTTTGCGGGGTTCAATTTCAAGTTGTACCTACTTATCCTGTCAAAGAACATCCTCAAGTCTGCTATGTGATCTACGGCCCTCTTAGATTTGATAATGGCATCATCCACATACACCTCTATTTCTTTGTGTATCATATGAAGGAAGACGGTTGTCATGGCTCTCATGTAAGTGGCCCCAGCGTTCTTCAAACCGAATGGCATCATCTTGTAACAATATACACCATATGGTGTAATAAAGGCTATCTTCTCTGCATCTTCTTCATCTATCCAAATCCGGTGATAACCAGTGAAGCAATCGACAAAGGATTGGAGTTCATGCTTGGCGCAGTTATCGATAAGGATGTATATATTTGGCAGCGAGAAGTCGTCATTGGGACTTGATCTATTTATGTCCCGATAGTCAACACATACTCCAACCTTCCCGTCCTTTTTCGGAACTGGCACAATGTTAGCTAACCATGTTGGATATTCAACCACCATGAGAACTTTGGCTTTGATCTGCTTGGTAACTTCCTCCTTGATTTTCAGGCTCATATCTGGCTTGAACTTTCTGAGTTTCTATTTTACTAGCGGACATATGGGATTTGTAGGAAACTTGTGAGCCACTATCGAAGTGCTAAAACCGGTGATGTCATCGTATGACCATGCAAAAATGTCCTCATACTCTTTTAGGAAATGGACGTACTCTTCTCTGTTGGTGACAAGTGAATACTGATGCGGGTCTCCTTGACGGTCTCGGCGTCTCCCAAATTTATTGCTTCGGTCTCGTCTAGATTGGACTTAGGCTTATTCTCAAAATTTTCAACCTCCCTGACAATTTCCTCAAGTATCTCATCTTCTTCCTCTGAATCATTATTCTCATGTTGTGTTGCCTCATTACATGTCACATTTACTGATTCATCAGGAAAAGTAATAATAATGTTGTAAAAAAGAAAAATGTAAAGATAGTAGTGAATAAAAAAGAGCAAATGCATTTGATTAAAACTTGAAAAATTGTCCAGACAAAGCACGGCTTGATGAATCGAGCATTCATTTTGAAACAAATAAAATTTAAAACGAAATTACATGAAATCTTAAATTCCTAGAATGGCTTATAGAAGTAAATTCTACCAAGATACCCAAGGACTCGGTGGGCTTGGGATGGTGTAGCGGTCCAGTTTATGAGAATAGCTCCCTTCGCCATAGTATGAATAGTGAGGCCTTCTTCCTCCCCCTCCTCTATTATGGCACCACATTCCATGTCCTCATCCTCCAAGAACAAATTCTTCAACCCAACTAGCTCTTCTTCTTCTGCAATCCCCCATATAGTATCATCTTGGTGAAAAGCTTGTTCCAAACGTGGTACTGGTTTCTCAAGAGGGTAATACGGTCTACGCCATGGAGGCGACCAATCATTGTACTCTTGCCATGTATACTGGTATTCGAGCCCAAATGTGGTACCATGATTTTTCAAATGTATTGGTTTGGTGATACCTTGGAGGTCCTTTCCTAACCCTTTACCGGGTTCATATCCGGACCATGCTAGTATGCTTTCTATTTTGTTACTCTACACTTATCCTTCTCGATGGCATTGACCCATTTGATGTGATGATAGGTTTCCCATCCTAGCCTTCTTCTATTTCCATTGTCCTGGATGGTTTGACTAGTATAGATGGGATTACTTCCATCTCCGTGAATGATTACCTCCTGGCAGTTCCATTCAAAGTTCACGGCTTGATGTAGTGTGGAAGGCACGGCTGCAGCAGCATGGACCCATGGCCGGCCCAATAGAAGATTATATGAGGCTGGTATGTCAAGTACCTTAAATTCAACATCGAACCAAGTTGGCCCCATCTACAAGAAAAGGTTGATTTTCCCAATTGTGGCCCTTTGGGACCTATCGAAAGCCATCACATTCTTGATTCCTACCTGTATCTCGTGGAAACCATTGTCCAACCTTTTCATAGTGTCCAATGGATAAATATTTAGGCTCAAACCTCCATCAACCAAGACCCTAGCAATGAACTTGTCTTCAAATTGCACCATAATATGCAATGCTCGATTGTGATTCAGTACCTCGGGTGGTAGCTCATTTTCATGGAAGATGATCATTATGACTTTCTAGTACTTGCCCAACCATGTTGGCCATTTCTCCGCCAGTGATGTTATTGGGTACATAAGCCTTGCTCAACAGTTTTATTAAGGCGTTCTTGTGTGACTATGAATTCTGCAATAGTGACAAGATAGATATCTGAGTAGGGACTTTGTTCAGATGGTCAACAATAACGTACTCCTTTGCCTGTACTTTCCTCCACAGGTCATCTGGCTCGGTCTCAATGATAGGCTGCCTAGTAATGGCCTCCTTACTTGAACCTCCTAGACTCTTTCGGTTCTAGTCATTCCTTGTGCAGCGTCAGATTTCTCTACCTTTGCCTTCCCTTTTCGCCGAGCCTCGGCAACATAATCCCAGGGTATTGCTTTTGAGTTGATGGGGGTGTGGTTGATACAGTCACAGTGAAAGGTGTGACCACTTCTACTTCAAATGGAGCGGGTGTGGCTGCGGGCGAAGTTGGGTCTTGGCCTTAGATAATTTTAGCGAGCTGGTGGTGATTGGAAGTGGGATGGTTGGAAGTTATAGGTGTGATGGACAGTGGCTGGTTGGGAATATCTGGGAGATAAAGGTTGATATGTAGGCGGTGATGTTTGGTATGTGGGTGGAGATGTCTGATATGTGGGTGGAGGTGTTTGATATGTGCGTGGAGGTGTCTAATAGGTGAGTGGAGATTTTGGGCCCTGCGCCACCATTACCACCCCAACATCTCTCTTCTTCGATATGCCACGTGATTGTTGTGCCTTATTCGTGGCTTGCAAGGCCTCGAAGTTTGTTACCATCCCGCTCTTGATCCCTTCTTCGATTCTTTCTCCGAGTTTGATGATGTTAGAGAATTTGTGATTTTCGATAACCATCAACCTCTCATAATATTGTAGATCTTGTTCCCTGACAAAGAATTTATTCATCTGTTCTTCGTCCAAAGAGAGCCTGACCTTGGCCTCTTCCGACCTCCAATGAGTAACGTATTCACGAAAAGTCTCAGTAGGTTTCTTCTTAAAATTCTGAATGTAGAAGACGTCTAGGGCATTCTCTATGTTGAACCTGAACGGGTCCATGAAATCCAACGCCATGCTTGCCCAATTGGACCATTTCTTGGGATTTTGGCTAATATACCAAAACAAAGCATCCCTAGTAAGGCTCCTCATAAAGTGCTTCATCCGAATCTTTTCATCTTTCCCAACCCCAACAAGCTTGTCACAATAGGTCCTTAGATGAACCCTGGGATCACCTGTACCATCGAACATTTCGAACTTAGGAGATTTGTACCCCTCTGGCAGTTTGACATTTTCGACTGTATGCACAGATCTTCATAGTTCAAACCTTCTATTCCTTTGCCACCCTCGACACCTTGGACTCGACTTGTCCACTTCTTAAGTTCTTCAGCCATGTTTATAAAGAGAAAGTCCTTCTGGGAGGATTCTGGTGCATATGAGACTGGTTGGGTAGAGTGAGGTACAGTTTCCACATATATAGGGTTGCTTTGATGGGTGCTAGGGACTTGGGTGTAATGATGGTCGTTGGTGTTGTTTTGGGGATCGAGAATGGGTTGTGGTGTGTTTTGGGGAGTGTGGTATGTGGTGGTTGGTGGGTACTAAATTGGTTGATGCTGATGTTGTGGTGGAGTTGGTATTGGTAGTGGATTGATATTTTGGGGTGGAGTTGTGTATTGATTTGGTGCGGTAGGGTTTTGTGGCTGTTGGTTTTGTGTGTTCTAAGGAGGTATTGGGTTCTTTATGTTTAGTTGGTGGATATCGGGGACATTGAGGGTGAGTGACAAGTTTGCCAATTTGGGAACCTGCTCAAGTTCTCCTTGCAATTCCAGTATCTTTTGTTCCAAGCTCGAGACTAGATCATTTGGGGCCGGAGTACTGCGGCCATTTGATGTCTGTACGTTCTAAATATTTTCCTTTCGAATTCCACTTAAGTCGTCCATCTTTGTTTTTCCTCTACCTTTTGTGTTGCTTGGAGGAGGAGGAGGTGGAGGGCCTCTAGATATGGTATGGTATGCTGATGAGGCCAGTATGAGTGAACCAACCTAAGGGTATGGGAATAACAATAATAAAAATTAAAAAGATAAAAAATAAGCAAAAACAAAAAGGTAACAAATCAGTGAGGATTCTAAAATGTTTGTAGTATTTAAACACATATTGCGGAAATGAAACTCGTGTCTTAATTTGGGAACCTCATTGTGCCGGACGTAGGCCTAGCGATAAATAGATTTGGAGAACTTTAAATGCCAATAAATGCTTCATTTCATGATATAAAAATAGACGAATCCCAAAACGACACTAAGGTAATAATAAAATATGTCACTACTGGCACTTGGCCTTATTACATTTTTAGGAAAATGCAAATAAATCTAGCCTATTTGGTCCCAGAAAGACCTTCCCCAGATTCGATCTTCCAGACTCCATCATATAGATCCCACAGCTCGCGCAGCTCCAGC
This sequence comes from Nicotiana sylvestris, assembly GCF_000393655.2. Classification (NCBI taxonomy): domain Eukaryota; kingdom Viridiplantae; phylum Streptophyta; class Magnoliopsida; order Solanales; family Solanaceae; genus Nicotiana; species Nicotiana sylvestris. Next base: position 30,113,535 of record NC_091063.1, on the reverse strand, counting down.
AGCAAGTAAGCTCTGGCCAGATGTCCTACTTCAGCTCTTTCAGCGTTCTGGCAATTTTCAATCCTCTTTATAACTTTACCTTCCAGCTCCGCTATTCCTCACTCCGGATATTCCAATTTCCTGTTGGAAGTGACTGTTATCTCTTTCCTCCTCGATCAACCTCACATTCCTCTCATGTATTTCCCGGTGCTCATTCTCAGAGTCGTGGACCCTGTTGCGCATCCTATTGTATTTGACTTGAACTTCAGCTTCCTCATCTATGATTCTGTTCACTCGACTGGCCCCTAGTGTTACCATTCCTTTCAGATTGTCCTCCAACTATGCCGGGTAGAGAGGTTCGCACCCTGCATGATACCTGTCTAGCTCAATAGTGTTCTTCTCCACAATGATTTTACAGTGCCACATGTGCTGCGCTTGGCACTTGTAAGGGGCATCATCATCTTGATAGTCTGGCCTGAAATGACTCATCTTTACAACCCTTGGTAATACCTGTTTTCTACCTGCTTGCCTCATAACTCGCATAGGGACATATGGGTATACCCCTCTCAACCCAATCAGCACCAAGTGCGGAGAATCCTTGGACCTAATAATAAATTCATCTGTTGGGAACCATTCAAATATCCACTGCACCTGTTCCTCGGTCATATTGTCGAAGAACTCTACCCATTCTTTGGCAGTTTTTGGCTGAGCAAATTTGTCTGGAATGTAAGTCATCTGCTTAGGGTGATGGAAGGTAATATAGTTGATCCAAGCCCTTTGCAGAAATTCTTAGCGATAGCGACCATTTTGGAAATGCTCCAACAACCATAACTGCAACAACAAATTACAACCCTCGAAATGCTTAACCCCTCTTTGACAGCGCTCCAAAGCCCTATAGATGTCGGCTATGACCATGAGGACTATGGTATATGTCTATCCATTAATCCCTTCCATCAAAGTCTTGGCGACCATGGCCAACCTAGTGTGGATTCTTCCCCTTTTCATTGGGAACGCTATCAGGCCTAGGAAGTACACAATGAATACAAGCACTCTGCGGTGGATGTGACCCGGTGAAGTGAGAGAGATCTCATCATGGTAAGTACGGAAAGACTTGCTATGGCCATACCTCTCGTACAGGTATTCGAAAGGTATGTAAGATTCCTTAAGGCATGCTAGGTCGACATTCTAATTCAGCCCCATCATCTTTAAAAATTCCCTGCCCGTACGATTTTCTAGTACCAATAGCCCAGGACTATCCCAAGCCAGTCCCGCAAGCCCTCCAATTTCCTCTAGAAGCGGTGTTATTTCTGTGTCGCCAAAATGAAACACAACCCTTTCACTATCCCAGAATAAAGTGGCAACTTCGATCAATTTTTGTTTGGCTCAATATTTAGCAAGGAAGGCAGGTTACCCATGTACTTTCTCACATGTTTCTTCTCGCTTGAGGAAAGGTCCTCCCACCAATCTAGTAGCAATGGTGGGATGTTTCTAACCATACCGAATCTGGGGACCTCATGACTCATTTTTTGCAAAACAAAAGGGTTAGACCTTATCCCCACCAGACTCGACTATTTTTACATTTATAATCAACATATCGGCATTTAGTTCTCCAAAATTAATGCACAGAATGTGGTTGTATCCGTTGGGATTATGGAAAACCCGATGGACTTTGTATAAGGTTTATTTTAAAGGATCATTATGTGGACAACATAACTGATTCAACTAGGTTTGACCATGATGCATGCACATTGTTAACCAGAGTAAGGTTTCTATAGGGTTTTAGATCGGTGCCCTCAAGCAAACAACTTGAGGGGGAAGGCATGAAACCGCCAACTGCACCGCTAATTGACTGGTTTTACTGCAAATAAGCCTTTCCGAATTTAAGGGTAGTAAATAGGAAGAGTGCAACCACTCGTTAAAGCGTTGTTATAGGATTTGATACGCACGAGTGGAATATGATGTGGAGCATGATTTATGCAGCAGTTAATAACATGTAGTCAAGTATTTACACGTAAGAAAAAATAAATACATCAATTAAATAATTTAAAGACAATTACAGGAAAAAGAAAGCATAGAGACAAGTCAGTTTCAAGAATAAAGAGCCATAAACGCTAAAAAATGGACAATTACATTCAAATAAGGGAGAAGGGTACGGGATAAAGCATGCTTGGACTAATTTATACAAAGATAAGTTCATTATGGTAAGAGCCTAAAGGTATCACTAGCAGAGTCGTCATTCTGTCGCGCCCCCTTTTTTCCCTCCGCGGAGAGAAGTCCCAGTTTCGACATTCATGGGGTAATAAATCATTTCCTTTTGGGAATTGGGTATTTAAAGAGTCGTCATCTAACGGGTTATGGTGCGTTAGGGCTCCTACATCTATTAACTCTTGAGTTGATTTGCATTACCAGAGATTAGGGTAAACGCTCAGAATGACCTCGAGGGGAAGGTGTTAGGCACCCCTCTTGGTCCACAATTGTTGGTCCTGACCAAAATTATATTTATGAATTAGTCCATCAACAAATAAATAGTTGAATCAAATAACTTGCAAGTAAAGCACGTTGCATAACTCAAATAATAAGGCAAAGATTTTGAACAAGTTGTGTACATATAAAACAAAGTTTTAAACAAAAAGGAATTTTAGGAAAGGAGGAGTCCTAGGTTGGTTAGCATATAGGATCACCCCACACAATGTCTGGTAAACACTCCTCGATGAGGGTCTATACGTGACATTAGCGCGTAGTCATCATATCCTATATCTATTGTCCCACCCCCTTAGTGGTCATTAAAGCACGTATTGGCCAGCGATCTCTATTGTGTGTTGTTACATGTCCCTTCTTAATGGTCCTTAAGGAAATTTAGGACCCCTACCTATGGGTAGTTCTAGACAGACCCCTAAGGTTTAAAGGAGAAAATACTAAGGCGACAGGCAAGAAAAATTAGGACCTTAGCACATAAGACAGAAAAGGAGCAATTTAGAGGCTCAAGTTTACCTACATGAACAATGCACATAGGCAGCATGACTCAAACACAGATAAAGGCCTTTTGTTAAACAGTATCTTAGGGCATGATGTCTAAGTGATTATAAAGACACAGAAGATAGCAGTTTATTTATTTTATAAACTTAAAAGTAATGGCCCTATCAGTTTGCCTACTGATTTTTAAGCCTGTTAAAATAAGAACGACATTATGTAACAGAAACAGTTTTAGAGTTACAGGATTTGAAAATGCCATATAGGCTTGCCTACACATGGAATAATGATAACTATGTTTTATATAGTAAAATAGGGTAGATTTTAAAACAGACTTTTGAATCCCTTTAGGCATGCTATCTAATGATAGATTAAGGCAGTTTTTGAATGAATTCGTTTCAGGGAAAACAAACCATTACTTAAACTTGTTTAGAAGTGAACTAATCGTGAACTGGATTGACTGATTTTAAATCTAGGCACAGTTTCTGGTGATGTTCCCTATAGGCATGACATATAATTATTTAAGAACTGATGTTAGAAACTGGTAGGCATGATAACAAATGAAAACACATATAAATATTTGTTATAACAGAAGTTAGATTGGATCATATCTTAGGCACGGTATCTACTTGTGAAGTTTATTTTAAGACCTACAAACATGACTTCTATTATTGGAACCACGTGAGACCTATAGGAATGAATTCTAACATGGTAAGGCAAACATAGAAAAAATATAAAGTCCTATAGACATGGTTTCTACCTGTATTACCCCACAAATATGTAACTACCCACCCTTTTTTACAAGTTACCCCAATATTCATTTACAAATTATTACAGGCCATATGAAATGAATTACATAAATATATAAACAAAAAAGAAGAAGTTATACTATAGGAAGCCTAAAGCAGACCCAAGTGATTTCCCAAGACCTCCAATAGCCTCAAATGCCAATTTCATAGGAAATATCATTGTCTAGGTGCGTCAGAGTTCCCTAAGAATCTCAAGGATCCCGGGTAGGGCTCACACCTAGACTTGGTAACCAAATTGAGTAAGTGCAGTGTGGAAGGGCCAGCCTCAGTGTGCTAGAGTTTAGAGGGTTCTCAAGAGGATCCCAAGGCAGTACACACACTGGAGGGGGCAGAACCTAGTGACTTAGGAGTAGAGTGAGAGTGCTTGACTCAGTTTTAAAGGTTTTAGTAGGAAAACAGTGTTAAAGAAATTTGCTTGAAATAGTTTTGTAAGCAAGAGGGTTCTTTAGTAAACAGTTTTTGGAGAACAGTCATATAACTCAACAAACAACAGGTTAGTTAACCATGTTCAACAAACACTCAGGGAACAAGTCTCCACACAGGGTCAATTGGGGGTTGGGGACAAATAGGGCAGGTATGATGAACACATAACAAGCAGAAGTCTTTTGCCCTTAGTGCAGGCAGTAAGACATAGATTCGGGAGTGTTAATTAGAACACAGTTATAGAACCAGAGATGCCTAGGGGGATTCATAGGAGTTGGGAGATAGTAGAGTATATGACTTTATACTAAACATTGCTAAGCATAATATTAAAACAACTTGGGCAATAGCCCAACAAGTGCATACCAGAACTAGTAGACAGGCATTAAATAGAGTAAAGTCAAGTTACTAGTTCAAGAGAGCATGTTGAAGCAAAGAGATTAATTACATGTTGAATAACAAAACTATAGGTAAAAACAAATCAGGAACATGATGAATTGAAGTATTAAAAGAAACATATTGTTTTTGGGGCTTGAACTGAAATCAGAGCATACCTGTATGGAGATAGTAAACATAAGGTGAAGAACAGGAGAGCACAATTATTGGCCTTGAATTACAGCCAGCTAATTCAAAATAGTAGCAAGTAACAAAGAATGAAAGTAGAAAGTTTTTAGGGTGAGAGAGAGAGTTTTGAACCAATATGTTCGTGTGTTTGAGAGAGTAGGTATATATAGTAGTTCGAAACTAGGTAAAATAAGGCAAGAATTACAATAGTGCAGTAATTATGGAACTCAGAATCAATTAGAGCAAAATAAGTACCAGCACTCACATAGCTTAAGGGAATTAGTTCAAATGGTAAGACAAATAACAAATGAGGAAAGAAATCAATGTATGGTCAATAAGGAAATATTTCAAATTCATTAAGTATAGGGTAAACAATTAGGGATAAGTTCAGAAAACTCTAATTAAGGAGATAAATCAGAATAAAATAATAATGCAAACAAGGTAGAAAATCAATCAATTTGAATAGAAAGAGTAGGAATCGAAGGTTCAAAGGAAGGTCTTCCAATCAAACCATGAAATAGGAAGCCATAATCAATCAAAGAGAAAGTCATGATTCAGTGTTCAGCATATAAATAGAGTGAGATAAGAATAACCATACATAGCAAACACGAAGGTTAAACAACACTGATAGAATGAATCAAGTCTTGAACAGTCAAGATGGACACAAGCACATAAAAGTGATATAAGTTAGGCTAAAACTCCGTAAGAACATATTCTAGGCAAGATAATCACAGAAACTCAAACAAGCAACGATCAGTCATGCTAATACATAGAACTAAACGAAGAAATCTAGAAAATTAGGGCTTTTAATATAGGCGAGTTGAGAAGGTAGTGAAATCATAGAATCGATCAAAATATGCAAGAAATAGAAGTTTAAACATAAAGAATCAATTTAAACAAAGTTTTTAAACCGTAATTTTTAGAAGAAGACAAAACACTTGAAATCACATGATTCTTGTAAAGAGTTCCAAGGACAGTGTAAAACATTAAAGAAACAAACTCAAATCATTCTAGATCTGTACAGATCTAGGAGATATAAATTAGGGTTTCAAAAGAAACCCATATAGAGATGAAAGAACCTGTCTAGAACCCCAAGGATCGTAACACATACAACATGATTTCGCTCGAAATCATACTGGAGTAGCCAAGAACAGACAAGTAACAAACCCTAGATGCAAGTCGGCGCAACCCTGGGCCCTTGAAGACCTTAGAGAAGACAAGAATGGCATGAGAGAAGCCATTGGAGGCTTAGGAGTCGATGAGAGATCACTGGAGAAGACTGGAGAAGAGAGGTCGGCGGTTGAAGGGCTAAGGTTTGATTGAGTTACTGAGAGAGGAGAGGAGATAAGAGAATACAGAGGTGGTGTGTTTGGGAGAATGAGTTAGGGTTAGGGGTCGTTTAGAGTTAAAAAAGGCAAGAACGAAAGAGGATCGTTGATCTTTTAGATCAACGGTCAGGATTTGATAGGTTTTGGGTCGGGTAAGGGTAATTAGGTCCTGGGTCAGGTAATCCGATTAGGAACTGAGCTGGGGTTGGGTTATAATTGGGGCTAAAATTGAAATGCAATCTGGCTATGTTTTAAATAGACAATTTAATCCCATATAATTTATAGTAAATAGTAAATAATTTCAACAAAATAATTTCATGTACAAAAATGATTTAAAATAGATATTCAATATTTTAAAAATATATAAGGTCAATTTTATGCATATAAAACGTAATTATACATTAATAAGGCTAATATTGCAATTATGTACAAATTAGCTTTAAAAATGCAAAATGTAATTATAAAAATGTATTAAAACTATTTTAACAATATTTTGGCATAGATATATAATTTAGATGACTAAATTACCCCAACAATAATTTGAGGGAATAATTATTGGGGATTTTATGAGTAAAATGGAAGGAAATAAATCAATTTAAAATCTTTAAAATTATAGGAAAATTATAAAAATCTTGAGCATGCTTATATATGTATATATATATGCGATTTTGAAAGTATTGATGCATATTAAAAATATATAGAAAAAAATTGGGTATCAACAATTACGGTTGTTAAACTTACGGGGTCTTATAATAACATAGTCACAAATCTTCTATAATCTCATGAATAGTCTTAATCCCTTCAAGCACATATGGATTATTACGACTTATCCTAATATTAGAGTACGGGATATAACAAAATCAAAACCTTCCTGGCTAGCCTCCATCAAAGTCTCGAGGCACGTATTCAAAAAAAGCCCAGCTTACATCAAGAGTTGATTTATCCTCAAGGACCTCGTAATCCCTTTCCCATTGCTCAATTTCGGCCTTCAACTCTTCTTTTTCAGTCAAAGCGGCATCATAAGAAGTTTGTAAATGGGAGAGTGGTCTCTCAAAGAATTGGACCTTTCTAGAAGACGCACGGAGGTCTTCTTGAGCCTGAGTGAGCGTTTGAACAAGCTCCCCGGCATAGACTTCCTTCTGATTAAACAGTTTTTTCAAACCCTTAATTTACTCAGTAGCTTTAGAAAGTTGCTCGGCAAATGAAGGCTCGATGAGGTCTTTATTCTTGCCCACTTGAGTGGAAGAGGCTTTTTCAATTGCCAACTCTGCTGCCATCACTTTCATTTGTTGTTCTAAGGTACACTTCTCCTCATCTAAAACTTCTTTTTCTAGCTGAAGGCCTTCAAACTATTCTTTCCAGTTATCTGCTTCGGTACGATAGTGGTTCATTAACTGCTTAGTATGGACAATTCTCTTCATTAGCTCCGTGCCTGTCAGGTTGATCTATAAAAAATGGAATGAAATGATAGTCAAAGAAAGATTGAAAAAAATCACAAGGAAAGTAAAAAAGCTAAGGCTTATACCTTCCAAGATGAATGGACAATGTCATTCATCCATGTCAAAGAGTTGTGGCTTTCCAATTTAGACTTCACAATGTCACAACCCTGAAATCGACCCGACCGTGATGGCACCTATCGCAAAACTAGGCGAGCCGACACAACTCCCGAATTAACCATTTAATCAATAACAATCATCTTTAAGCCTTTAATTAATCAGATATCTCATAAAATAAGTCTAAATGAACAGTGCGAAATAAATACACAAGCCCGACATCAGGGTGTCACAAGTCACGAGCATCTACTAAGGTGTGAAAATATACTAAAGACAATCTAAGAGATACAAAAGGGACAAGAGCAGGGATGCGAACGTCGGGCAACTACCTTGCTAACTCCAATGACTCTGCCACTAAGAAATCAACACCCGCTACTGGGTTCAGAAATACCTGAATCTGTACACAAGGTGTAGGGAGTAATGTGAGTATGCCAACTCAGCAAGTAATAAAAGTAAATAAAAGTTTAGCAGTAAGAAAACACATAAACCACGTCAAAACGCTACAACGAATGCAGGACGTTTCCAACACAGTATAGAAAACATTTACTTTGTAAAATCATGATTAGTTTTGGTAAAAACCTTTAAAACAACTTTCAATAGTTTCATATGAGTGATAAAACAGTGAGTAAAAATTGTAGAAACATGAACAACCCCTGGGGTAAAACATGTACCATAAACCGCCCCTCAGGCATAATATCAACAGAACCAGCCCCTCGGGCTACCTTACAATCACTTGTAATCAGCCTCTCGGGCAAAACATAAGTCAATAATCGCCCCTCGGGCAAAACATGGATAAAAAATAGCCCCCCGGACAACAATATAAAACAACAATAGCCCCTCGGGCTACATCATATCACTCACACAGGGTACCCGCATTCACTGGGGGTGTACAGACTCCGGGAGGGGCTCCTTACAGCCCAAGTGCAATAATAAGCCATCTCGTGGCATAATACAATAGGCTCTCAGCCTCATATCAAGTCACCTCATGGCGTAACAAATCAGGCCCTCGGCCTCATAATCATGAATCAGTACGACACTGCTGCGTCGTGCAGCCCGATCCCACAGTATCCTCACAACACAAGCCCTTGGCCTCACTCAGTTAGAAATCTCTCATGCCACTCGGGAAACGGTAAAACATGATGCTCAGCCTAAAATATCATTTAAAATGTCAAAACGGAGTAAATATGGTCGAGTTATGAAAATAGTAGAATAAAGCATGACTGAGTACAAATATGAAGTCAAAACAATGAGGAATAGTAGTAAAAATTGCCTAAGGGTCCAAAACAGTTGGCACGAAGCCCAAATATGGCATTCAGCCCAAAACATGGTAATAATTTCCAAAACACAATGATATAAAATAGTTTTCAATCAAATACGCGACTTAACAGTCATAAGGGACAGACTAAGTCATAATCCCCAATGGTGCACGACCCCACACTCGTCATCTAGCGTGTGAGTCACCTAAAAGTAGCACAACAATGTGAAATCCGGGGTTTCATACCCTCAGGACAAACATTTACAATCATTACTTACCTCAATCTGGTCCATATTCTAGCCCGCAATTCCTTTGCCTCTCGACTCGGCCTCTGGATGCTTCAAATCTAACCAAAAATAGATTCATACCATCAAAATATGCCAAGGGAACAAAGCCCACTCAAAAATAACCAATTCTCACCAAGAATCCCGAAATTGGTCAAACTTGACCACTGGTCCTACGTCTCAGAATTCAATAAAAATTGCATCAATGGAATCCTTTTCCTCCCACGAGTTCATACATACCAATAACATTAAAATTGAACCTCAAATCCCCTATTTACACTCTCCAATTTCAAGCCCTAATTCCCCAATTTTAGGCTTTAAATCCCACTAATTTCATGTTTAAACAAGTAAGAATCAACATAGGATCGGGTTTTAGGTTCAATAATCTTACCTCAAAAAATATCTCTTGAATTCCCTCTTCAATCTCCCTCAAGAAGCTCCAAAACCGACTCAAAAATGGTGAACTATGGCCAAAAATTGCAAAAATAGCTATTTAAACATTCTGTCCAGCGGCCTCTCCCACGTGAGCGCATAGAACAACCTGCCTACTCCTTCTACGCGAACGCAACCCTGACCCCGCGTTTGTGAACAACAACTTCAAAGCTATTTGTGATCGCGCCCTTACCTTTGCGATCACGTAGAACAAATGTCACCCCTGCTAGGCTAAGCCTGCACGATCCTGGATCATTCTACGCGATCGCGAAGAACAAAAATGCATGCAATAGAACTGAAGAAAATCTGCAACTTTCAAAACAAGGATTTGATCCGTTTAACAACCCGAAACTCATTTGAGGCCCTCGGGACCTCAACGAATCATGCCAAAACATCCCATATAATCATTCAAACTTGTTCTGACCTTCGGAACACTCAAAACAACATCAAAACATCAGATCAACTACGGATTCAAGCCTAAGAACTCCAAAAACTTCTGGATTCCAATTTCGATCAAAAAGTCTATCAAAGTTCATCCGAATGACCTGAAATTTTGCACACACTTCACAAATTACACAACAGACCTACTCCAATTTCCGGTACTCCATTCCACACCGATATCAAAATCTCACCTATCAACCGAAAAACGCCAACATTTTATTTTCACCAATTCAAGCTTAAATCAACTCCGGACCTCCAAAATACACTCCAATCACACTCCTAAGTCCAAAATAACCTAACAGAGCTAACCGAATCATAAAAATTCAAATCTAAGATCATATACTAACAAGTTAAAACTTGGTCAAACCTTTCAAATTTTAAGCTTCAAATTGAGAACTGTCCTTCCAAATCCATTCTGATTACCCTGAAAAACAAAAACCGATGATTTGCATAAGTCATAATACATCACACGGGGCTATTTATGCCCGAGAACTGGTGAGCAAAGTCCAAAAGCTCAAAACGACCGGTCAGGTCGTTACACTCAACTAGCCAATCAATGGTTTCAGCCATACATCATCTTGGCCAGACTTCTTCAAAAGATTACCATCCTCGGGAACTTCAATGGTAACTTTTTTCATCATCCTACTGCTACTAGAAGAACTAACTTCAACATGAGAAGTGGTAGCAATAAGGACATTTGAGGGAGTAAAGTATCCATGGGTGGAGTAGTGGCAGTAACAACTGGTGCGGGCAACTGAGAACCAACAGGAGCAGATATTGGAGAGGCAGCAAAGGGTGCTTCATCAGAAACTAAGCCAAAGTCTTCATTATCAAACCAGGGGAAAATAAATGTTCTGTAGAATCACGAGGTGTAGCATCCATGTCTTTATCAGAGCTCACCAAAGTGTCACTTTCAGGCTCATTCACGGGAATAGAACTTGGAGGATGAGTGGCTTCATCATCCGAAATAACACGTCTCCTAGCTCGAGACTTACGCTTTAAAGATCCCTCCTCTTGTTCCTCTTCACCCTCAGAACCATGAGCTCTCTTTGCTTTTCTCTTTGATGAAGAACTCAAAATCATCTCTTGAGTCGTGTGTCATACCTCCTTTTTCCTACCCCTGGAAGGGTGTAAGGGAGTTTTTTCCAATTTAAGTGACAATCGAAATGGGATTATTTATTAAAAGATTCAGAGTCGACACTTGGGAGATTTATGGTGTCCCAAGTCACCGGTTGAATCCCGAATCGAGGAAAATATGACTCTATTTAACAGTCCGCGAACCAGAAATCCGGGTAAGGAATTCTGTTAACCCGGGAGAAGGTGTTAGGTATTTCTGAGTTCTGTGGTTCTAGCACGGTCGCTCAAATGTTATATTCAGCTTAATTATCTGACTATTCACTTATTTTAAACCTACGTGTATTTTTAAACCTTTAACCGCTTTTAATTGATTTTAAAGAAGATTGAACGTCGTTTAAAATATATGCCTTTGGATCGCACCACATGAAATGCACCCGCAACCCGAAAAACATTTTATTAAACGTTTTAGGATTTGGATTTGGGTCACATTAAATGCGCACCCGAATTTAGAAAGATAATATTATTAACATACGCGCCTAAAGCAACTACGCGTTTCAGCTTTGCCAGGGCCATGGGAATTTCACTAAATGGCACGCCTCGAACTCTAACGATTAAATCAAATTCAATTAAACGAGGGTCATGCGATTGTAATTTTTGTACGGCATGGCACACTTCGAATTATTCTAGCCAAATGGTTTTTAGACTAATCCATGAGGGTCGTATACTACTTGTGTTATAAGAGATGACTCGCCCCCAAATATTGATAAGAGCCCAATTAATCAAAATGCCAAATGTAGTCAAAGGTTGGTTATTTAACCAAATGGGTTTAACCCAACTCCAAATGAGCAGATGGCTTAACGAATAAAGGACCACACAATTTGGGCCCAAACGCAAGCCCAAGTCTGTGGGGAGACTGGGCGTCAGCGGAAAGGGGGGGTTCCGGGTCGAGTCTTTGAGGCACACCAGCAGCGTCTAAAAATATTACTGGGTACAACATGAGTCCAAATGGCTAACAATGGGACACCCATACATATTCAATCGACCTTTAAAATCAACCTTTGATTACTTAATGGATGATTATATGCTAGGAATGATAGTTTGAAAGTCTGATTTAAATAGCTAACAGTAGACAACTTATTTCCAGGCCTCCAAATTAGCTTAAAATAAAGGCCTGAAGATAAAAAAACAAATCAAACCAATCTTGCTGAAGTAAAACCAAACTAACAATTGATCAGTTCACGGTAAGCTCAAACGTACACCTATACCAAAGAATCCCAGTAACTCACAGCCAAAAACTAACCAAAATCCATAACAAACCAACGTGAAATTAGCAATTACAAAGCTTAAGGTCTTACTAACATGAGTTCGAACTTATTCAAAGGCCAAAGTCCATGATCCAACCAGTGCTACATGGCATGTTTACAGCTAAAAAATTAAGAGTGAACATGATAAAGGGAAGATCAGACTACTCTACACATTCTAATAGTTTCCTAAAGACATGAGTGACATTTTATGAACAAGACAAAAGTACGACTAAGCTATAGGAATGAGCAAGTTCAATGCACTGCTTCAAGGTTCCATGTCCATTTCATTTCTTCAAATCCAACCTTACATTAAATAAAGTTCATAGTCATGTACCTGGAAAGAAAAATGTCAGCAAAAGTGAGAAGCTCAGCAGTAGGCAGTAGTAATTAGCCCAAATTCAGTAATCAGAACAATGAAATCAGCTCAAAATCCAGTGGAATAGTAACCCTCAACAAAATTTGAACCAAAACTTTTCACAACACACTTTCAATTCATTTCAAATCCCAAAATGAGAAGCTATTGTTTCCAAGAGTTTTATTCACCGAATGCAATCAGAAAACTCAAAATCAGCAAAGTTTGAACAACTTTTACAACCGACCATGCAAGGAATTCAGAATTCTTCAAGAAAATCCCAGCCACTTTTAGTTTTTTCCGTATTTTTTCAGCTCTTTTCCTCTTCCTTGAAAGGCAGATGCCTTTATAGGCAAGGCATTAGGGCAAACCTATTCTAGAATCAGATTTTTACAAATGAAACCCTTTTTGATTCTGATTTTAGCTTAGGCTCTTATTCAATTTTTGATTTTACTCACAAAACCTCAGTTCACATATCAAAATTACAGAATACCCCCTTCCCCTAGCTTCCTGGAAGCTTCCCTAGGCAGTTACCAAAGATTCCCTAAGATGAAGTTCCCAAAGTAACCCCTGCAACCCCTAAAATTACCCTGAACCAAAACGGGTCATGGGTCAATGTTGACCCAATTGTTCAGACCCAAATGAGTTGGAATGGACCCAAAGCCCAACTCACGGGATCAGAAATCTACTCGGCCCAGACTAGCAATTATCCAATCACCAGATAACATGAGACAATTAAAACTTTAGCCTAAATGCTTCACCAACTAACAATTCAACTAATCTGATTATAGACTAACTACAATAATTAAGAAGAAGACTCACATTTGCTCATGCATGAACACATAAACTCCAGAACAAATTGAAAATGATTCGAGAAAAGGAGAAGAAGCAGAAAACAAACAACACAAAAAAAACGAAGAAGAGGTTAAACAGAAGGAAGAAAAGACATACCTAAAAAAATTCGAAAAATGAAGGAAGTGGCCTGGGTCTTCAAATCCTCTGATTTTCCGACCAAATCTGATGTTAATCGGGTGCTCTTACAAAGAACACACGAATAACATCGGATTATACACGAAATTTCACTAAAACTTGACCTGGGATTACTAGGGTTCATCTCTGATCTAAGATTTGAAGAGTTCAAGAAGTATTCGAGGGAAACTAAGTGGGGATTTGGAATGAGAGGGATTTGGAGGCTCCGGGGTGTAATTTTGGTAATGATTGAATGTCGGCGCCGCCACTGGACGGTGGGGAATTTTGGGGTGGCTACTAGGGTTTGGGGGGGGGGTGAGGTTTCTGAAGTCGGGATATCGAGACGATGAAGTGAGGGGGGGTGCGTTCGGACATATAAATACTCCCCAGGCTTATGTTCCGAGCCGTTCGATCAAGTGAAGATCAACGGCTCAGATTGACGCTGATCGAAACAACGTCATTTCGTTTGAGGGGGGAATCTGGACCGGGTCAGGCGGGTATTGGGCTACGTTGGGCGGGTACGAGGGGAGGCAATTGGGCTGAAGAGGGTTTAATTAATTGGCCCAAATTCGAATTTCCTTTTGTTTTTTTGAATCTTTTCTCTTTTTCAATTTCCAAATTTCTTTTCTTTTCAAAAATTAGAAATAAATACTAAATTAAATTAAAACTAATATTATCCTATCAAATTAAACTAATTAACCTTTAAAAATAATTACCATACTAATTAAATACCAAATTAAAGAAAGCTACAAAATTCGAGAAATTAAAATTAAAATGCAAAAATGAACTATTTTTGTGATTTTTCCATTTTTATAAAACACTAAATTACTAATTATTTCAAACATGCAAAAAATTAAATCCTAAATGCAAATGCAGCGTATTTTGTATTTTCCATTAATTAACAAACGAAATGCACAGACAAAAAATGCAAATAATTAACAGCAAATGCCACAAAATCCACAAAATTGCAAATAATGAAACGAAATTACTTCGTTTTGAATTTATGGGAGTATTTTATGTAGGGCAAAAATCACGTGCTCACAGCTGCCCCTCTTTATTCGGAAACACGAAGAGTTTTCGCGCAAAGATAAATGAGCGGATACGAGCGATTTTTGCCCGTTTGAATACTCCGTGGGAAGCATTTTTGAAAGATTTGACCGCACCCTGCCTCTGAGGTTGCCTACGTATCCTTGGCTAAAAAGGAATCAGGTCAGTGTAGTTCGGGAAGTTTTGGTAGTTGGGACTACCATGAAACTGTGATTTCACTATTGCTACTGCTGCTGCTACTGCTTACTGAACCTCCTTATTACACCATATCAAAATAAAACAAGAAGCTATATCTTCAAACTTGATCTTGTGCTTCTTGTTGCCTTGTTGTTCTCCATTCTTTCAGAGACATCCGTTTGTTGCCACCTCGAATTGTAAATTGAGATGTTTTCCCCTTCTTCAGGTGGGTGCCTGACTGCTGAACATGATATGTATTCCCATGCTATCCAGGCGGGCTCCTGACTTCAAAGCGTGAATGTATTCCTATGCTATCCAGGCGGGTTCCTGACTTCGACAAAATAGACAAACAAAGAAAATTTTCTGCCCCAATTTGGTGGCTGGGCACAGATGTAAGTGTAAAATGGATCACATTACCAAACATCAATAAGAGCTTGAAAGCTAAAACTTGAATTGTACTCTCTTGTTCTCCAGGTGGGCTCCTGATTGCTGACTTGAAATGTGTTCCCTGCTTTTCAGGCGGGCTCCTGACTGCTGACTTGAAATGTATTCCCTGCTCTCCAGGCAGGCTCCTGACTTCAAAATAGACAAAACAAAAGAATTTGAAAGCTAAAACTTAAATTGTACTCCCTTGTTCTCCAGGCGGGCTCCTAACTGCTGACTTGAAATGTATTCCCTGCTCTCCAGGCGTGCTCCTGACTTCAACAAAATAGACAAAAACAAAGATAATTTTCTGCCCCAGTTTGGTAACTGGGCACATGTGTGAGGGTTAAACTGAATCATATTACCAAATATTACTAAGAATTTGAAAGCTAGGTCCCATTATGCAAGGGGGGGGGGTCCTGATAACTCTTAACTAAACGACAATTTTAAATCTAAGTTATATCTTCTACATGTGTGACTTCCGCTAAACCCTGCTATCTAAGAGAATCTTTATACTACTCCCCATTATCCAGGAGGGTCCTGAAAATCAAAGGTCAAATTTTATCTTAAGGGTGACAACTTTCATGTCTGAATTATACTACCCTACAGCAGAGTTTACGCTAAATGTTGTTATCTAATCGAAATTTTAAAGCTAAGTCCCATTATTCAGGAGGGTCCTGGAAACTCCTAATTGAATCCTATCTCGAACATGCAAACTTCTAAGCCAACTTATATTCCTTTTGGATACATTTATGCTAGATTATGCTATTTATGAACTTTAAACTAGGTCCCATTTTCCAAGAGGGTCCTGAAAATCAAAAAATCAAACCTGTTTGGTGACTGCCTTTCTCCACGGAGGGTTTCTCTGAAACAAACAAATTTTTTGCCCCTATTTCAATCAAAGAAAATTTTGTCAGTTTAAAATGGTGGTTAGCTGGCGGCATTCTTGCTGAAGATCTTTCCGCTGCATCGTTTTGTTCTAGCTGGCTTCTCCGAACTGGCCCTGAACCGCTTTGTCTTTCTGACTGACTTTCAAAACCCACGACCTTTGACGAACCGAGTGTTCTATACCCCTGCTGTTGTTTTACCTCTGACCCCTTTATCTGAACTTTTGCATCTCCCATGACATTACCAAACCATTCCACCTGTGAAACTTCCCATGATTCCTTGTACCCCCCTCTTACATCATGTTATCCTTAGTATGCTCCAACCACGATGTGCTTTGCAATTTTGGAAGTTGGTAGTGAGCTTTGAAATCCTTTTTCACTTACTTTGAGTAGGACTGACATTGAAACATCTTAGACAAATAAACCCCAAAAGAAAAATGAAATGCAATGACTTTGCGGGTTAAGGATAAGAAGAATCCAAAACCATATGATTGCTACAAAAGGAAAAAGAAAAAAGAAACTTATCTGAGTGGAACAGCTAGTACCAATGATCATGACATGCATTTCGGATTAATCGGCCCAATTTGTCTAACCAATCAACTTTCAGTTGCTGTACTTTGTTGCCTCAGGATTTCCATGACCTGATTGTTTTACCTAACCCTTGACCTTGTTCATCCTGCGGCGCCTTGAAAAGTTTTTACCAGCAGACCTCTTTCATTCGTTCATCTCTCAACTCACTTTCGCCTTACGGTGCCCGTGAGGGTTTTCACCAATAAGACTCTCTCATTTTTCTCTCAACTCCCGTCGCCTTACGGTGCCTGTGAAGGTTTTCACCAATAAGACTCTATCATTTTTAATTTCTCTCCTTCCTTGAACCAGAGTGTTGCCCTTGACATGAATTACCTTTACCTACTTGACTTGGCATTTCTCAAAGACTAATCAGAAGGTCTCTCTTTGGACCGTAATGTGGGCTTTTGGACAGGGTTAGAAGAAAAGGGTATAAAAAGGCTCAAAGCAATTCACATGGGTTTAAAATTACAACTTTCGGAATCAGATTTCTTACAACAACCATAACATCTGCCCCAGTTTCTTGCTTGGGGACTTTTTGATTTTTATTTTGATGAGGCCGAACCGTGAGGCTGCCTACGTATCCTTAAAAGGAATCAGGTCGAACGTAGTTCATGACATAGAAATTACTTTGTTGTTGTGATCTTTCTTTTCTCTCTTTCTTTTCTTTCTCTCTCTTTTCTTCTTCTGTTATTCTTCTTTTTTCTTTTTTCCTTTTTCTCTTTTTTCTCTTTTTGCTTTTCTCTTTTCTTTCTTTTCTTTCTTTCTTCTCTCTTTTCATTTTTCTTTTCCTTTTCATTTCTTGTTCGTTCTTTCTTTCCTTTTCACTTACTTACTCTCCACACTTGCATTTCTGAAATGTGTCGTTGATCCCGAAAGAGGGGTATGAAAGAAAATAAATAAGGCTCAAAGAGGTGACAAGGGATAAAGTGTCTAGATAGCAGAACGAAACGCCTTCGTCATTTCAATCTTTAAAATATGCCAAATAAAAACAAGTACAATCAAACAAAGAAATCATACATAGTATCTTTTGACTGCATTAGAATTGATAGCCATTTCTACACATTTGCCTTCTATATCTATCAAATACAATGCGCTGTTGGATAACACTCTAGATACAACAAATGGTCCCTGCCAGTTTGGGGCAAACTTTCCTTTTGCTCCAGCCTGATGAGGCAAAATACGTTTCAACACTAACCGACCCACGTCGAACTTCCGTGGACGTACCTTCTTGTTATATGCCCTCGCCATTCTCTATTGGTACAATTGGCCATGACATACTGCCGCCAATCTCTTTTCATCAATCAGACTTAATTGCTCCAAGTGGGTTTTAACCCATTCAACATCATCAATTTCTGCCTCAGCGACAATCCGAAGGGATGTGATTTCAATTTCTGCGGGTATTACTGCCTCCGTGCCATACACCAACAAATAAGGAGTAGCCCATACTGAAGTACGGACAGTAGTACGATAACCCAGCAATGCAAACGGCAGCTTTTCATGCCACTGCCTAGAACCTTCCACCATTTTTCGAAGTATCTTCTTTATATTCTTGTTGGCTGCCTCGACTGCTCCATTTGCCTTAGGGCGATATGGGGTGTAATTGCGATGTATAATCTTAAACTGCTGACATGTCTCTGTCATCAGATGACTGTTGAGATTAGCACCATTGTCCGTGATGATTACCTTCGGAATCCCAAACCGACAGATGATATTTGAATGCACAAAATCAACCACAGCTTTCTTGGTCACAGATTTGAAAGTTTTCCCTTCAACCCACTTGGTGAAATAATCAATGGCTACCAGAATAAACCTGTGTCCGTTTGATACTGCTGGCTCAATTGGCCCAATAACATCCATGCCCTAAGCAACAAAGGGCCATGGTGCAGACATTGTATGTAATTCAGATGGTGGAGAATGAATCAAATCTCCATGCACTTGGCACTGCACAAAACCGATGCAATCCAGCTCTATAGTGAGCCAGTAGTAACCTGCTCGAAGAATCTTCTTTGCCAGAACGTACCCACTCATATGCGGTCCACAAACTCCAGAATGTACCTCGGTCATGATAGTTGTGGCCTGTCTGGCATCTATGCATCTTAGCAATCCAAGATCTGGAGTTCTTTTGTATAATACCCCTCCACTAAAGAAAAATCCACTTGCCAATCGTCGAATTGTTCTTTTCTGATCACCAGTGGCCTGTACCGGATATACCCTTATCTTAATGTATTCTTTGATATCATAGAACCATGGCTCCTCATCCAGTTCTTCCTCCACCATATTATAGTAAGCATGCTGATTACGGACCTGAATCTGCACAGGGTCCACATAAGCCCTATCTAGATGATGTAACATTGATGCCAGAGTGGCCAAATCATCAACGACTTCATTATGGATCTTCGGGATATGCCTGAATTCTATCGACTGAAACTGTTGGCAAAGATCATGCAAACATTGTCTGTACGGTATGAGTTTCAAATCCCATGTTTCCCATTCTCCCTGAATCTGGTGCACCAGGAGGTCCGAGTCACCCAAGACCAAGACTTCCTAGACACCCATATCCACAGCTAACCTCAAACCTAGAATACATGCCTCGTACTCAGCCATGTTGTTGGTACAGTATAAACGAAGCTGAGCCGTAACAGGGTAGTGCTACCCTGTTTCAAAAATAAGTAATGTTCCTATCCCCACGCCTTTCATATTTGCGGATCCGTCAAAGAAAACTTCCATCCAGGCTTCTCGCCTTGTTCCAACTCATCAACGTGCATCGCCTCTTCACCAGGGAAATATGTTTTCAAAGGTTCATAATCTTCATCAATCGGGTTCTCGGCCAAATGGTCTGCCAAGGCCTATGCTTTCATTGCAGTTCGAGTCATGTAGACAATGTCAAACTCTGTGAGCAGGATCTGCCACTTTGCAAGCCTCCCTGTGGGCATGGGCTTCTGAAAGTTATACTTCAATGGATCCAAGCGAGATTTGAGGTAAGTAGTATAAGATGACAAATAATGTTTCAACCTCTGCTCCACCTAAGTTAGGGCGCAACATGTCCTTTCAAGCTGGGTGTACTTAATGTCGTACGGTGTGAATTTCTTGCTAAGATAATATATGGCCTGCTCCTTCCTGCCAGTGATATCACGTTGACCCAGTACACAACCGAATGAATTGTCCAATACCGTCAAATATAGAATCAAAGGTCGCCCTAGTTCTGGCGGGACCAACACGGGTGGATTTGAAAAATACCCTTTTATCCTATCAAACGCCTCCTAGCATTCATCTGTACACCTGACCGTAGTGTCTTTCTTTAAAATCTCGAAGATAGGCTCACAAGTTGTCGTGAGCTGAGCGATGAACCTGCTGATATAATTCAATCTCCCCAACAAACTCATCACCTCAGTCTTGTTCTTCGGAGGTGGCAATTCCTGGATGGCCTTGACTTTTGATGGGTCCAATTCAATACCCCAGCGGCTGACTACAAACCCCAGCAACTTTCCAGACGGCACCCAAAAAGCACACTTTGCAGGATTAAGCTTGAGATTATACCTGCGAAGCCTTCGGAAGAACTTCTTCAGATCCCTGACATGGTCAGACTACTTCCTAGACTTCACGATCACATCATCCTCGTACACCTCGATTTCCTAGTGTATCATATCATGGAATATTGTTTTCATTGCCCTTATGTAGGTTTCCCCAGCATTTTTCAAACCGAATGGCATGACCTGATAGAAGTACGTTCCCCACGACGTGATGAATGCCATCTTTTCAGCATCTTCCTCATCCATTAAGATCTGATGATAACCCGCGTAACAATCCACAAAAGAACCAATCTCATGTTTGGCATAATTGTCAATCAATATATGGATGTTTGGCAGGGGAAAATTATCCTTCAGACTTGCTTTGTTGAGATCCCGATAATCAATGCACACCCTGGTCTTGCCATCCTTCTTTGGCACAGGCACAATATTAGCTAACCAGGTGGGATACCGCGTGACCCGAATAACTTTCGCATCAAACTGCTTGGTGACCTCTTCTTTAATCTTTACACTCATATCCGTTTTGAACTTTCTCAGCTTTTGTTTGACATGAGGGAATGCCGGGTCAGTGGGCAATTTGTGAACCACTAAATTAGTGCTCAGACCCGGCATGTCGTCATAGGACCATGGAAAAACGTCTTTGTATTCGAACAGTGCTTTAATTATTTCCTCCCTGAGTTGAGGTTCCTGATGGACACTTATTTTAGTTTCACGGACATTTTCTTGGTCCCCTAGATTAACTATTTCTATGTCATTCAAATTAGGTTTAAGCTTTTCCTCAAAATGACTTAGTTCCTTACTAATTTCTTCATAGGCCTCATCATCTTCAAATTCCAACTCGTCATCACACTCAATTTCTTGTATTATTATTTCAGAGTTAGATTGACTTTTAAAACTGGGCCGAAGATTCCTCACGCATGTCATGTCGTTGATATCAGCATAAAAAGAATTGTACAAAAGAATAAAACAAAACAAAAATAAAATTAGAAGAAATGAAGGAAAAGGAACAATTGCATTTCATTGAATATAAAGATAACAGGGTTTTATCACATCCAACTGGACAGAACATAATATCTGAATTACAGACCCTGGAATAATCCAGACAACTAAAAGAAAATCAAAACCCACTACCAAGACTCCCTCCGGATAGGAAGAGGAGTAGCTTCCCAATTGTTGACTTTTGCACGTGGTCCCACAAATTGCACATCTACCTTGCTGGACCCTTCCCCAGCCTGAACCTATTGACGTTGGCGAATAACCTTTCGAACCCCTTCTCCAAATCTCCATCGGCTCCAATCAGTGGTCTAGGGATCCTTGACAATAGTTGCTTTCTGGTACCCGGCCTGACGAATGATCTAGACAGATGCGGGACTGGCTTTGGCAATGCCCATGCTTTCTTTTTCATTTTCCTAGCTCTTCTCATGTCTGCAACGGTAGACCAAAAGTATCTAGATTCCTTGGAAGGGAGACTGGCTGCACAATACCTTGCAGAGATGTACCCAAACCCTTGCCTGGTATGAAATCGTTTTTCAACATTTCGACAGCTACCATAACTGATGTCGCAGCCATCTTTGGAGTTGGCACACACTTTCTTTCCGGAATTTTTTCTATCGATACTATGTCGGAAACCTGATAAACCCATGGTCCCTTGCCATCGTCAACCTCTATGAATGACACAATGGCACCATTGGGCACACACTAATTATCTTTGCCATGTACAACAATTTCCTGTCGATCCCATTTAAACTTGACCATTTGATGCAGAGTAGACGGGAATGCTTTGGCAGCATGGATCCAGGGTCATCCCAACAACAGATTGTATGAAACAGCCACATCGAGCACCTGGAATTCCATAGTAAATTCAACTGGCCCTATTGTGAGCTCAAGCACTATGTCCCAGACTGAATCCTTCCCTCCACCGTCGAATCCCCGAACGCAAATATTGTTCTTGTGAATTCTTTCATCCTCCACTTGCAGCTTGTTCAATGTGGCGAGAGGATAGATGTTCACGCTAGACCCGTTGTCAACCAGTACCCGAGTAACCACGAAATCTTTGCATTTCACCGTCAGATAGAGGGCTCTATTGTACTCGGTGCCCTCCACGAGCAACTCATCATCAGAAAAGGTGACTCGGTTTACCTCAAATATTTTGTTAGCTATCTTTTCCGAGTGGTTTACTGAGATTTTGTTAGGAATGTGGGCTTCGTTCAAGATCTTCATCAAAGCTCGAGGGTGCTCATCGGAATGGATCAGTAATGACAAAAGCGAGATATGAGCCGGTGTTTTCCTCAACTTCTCCACAATGGAATAGTCCTGTACTTTCATCTTTTTCAAAAATTGCTCTGCTTCTTCCTCGGACACAGCTTTCTTCACCGACACTGGATTGTCTTTGCAAGTTTTAGCTTTTCTCAACTTTCTTCAAGGTCAAAGAATCTCCCCGATCGAGTCAAACCATGGGTCTCACACACTTCTTATCTAACCGCTTTCCCCTGGTAAGTTATTGTCACTCGTTCATAATTCCACGGGACCGCCTTGCTGCTGATCACTGGCAGCTGAGTTGCTGGTTTTATAATAACAGGCTCTGTGGGAGCACCCTTCACGACCACGACAGGTTTACTTGTAACCCCTGGTACCACCACTTTAGCTTTCTCTCGCTTCACTGCAATAGTACTTGACGACCCTTTCTCGGCTACCACAACTGGCTTGTTGTCTACCCCTTTCCGCTGGACCACTGATTTCCCACTGGTTACCTTTTCCTTTGAATTGGTTTCACTTGAGCGGATCAGCATCACCGTCTGTGAGGGTTTCTTATCCTCCCCTCCTTTGTGTATCAACTCAATCATATGGGCTTCATGGTGATCTGGTAGCGGATTCTGGTTGATGTTTGGTGTTTCTGGGGCATGAACCTCAATCCGATGAGTATCAATGAGCTCTTGTACAGCTATTTTTAGTTTCCAGCATTTCTCTGTGTCATGGCCCAAGGCCCCTGAGCAATACTCACAACTCACTAAGAGATTAAGATTTCTGGGAAGAGGATTCGGCATTTTGGCCTCGATCGGATTCAGCATACCCAATTGTCTTAGTCTGTGAAATAGGCCAGTATATGATTCTCCCAATGGAGTGAAAGTCTTCTGCTTCTGCAACCTTTCATTCTTAAAGGCTTGATTGGGTTGAAAACCTGTTCCAGAAGGGTTTTTGTAGGCTTTTTGGGGTGGGTGGGTATTTTGTGGAGCTTGGTAGGGACTCTATGGAGTTGGCGGATGCCATTGCGCGTGAGCAGGAGGTTGGGTATAGATTTGTACGTGATAGACAGAAAAATGGGGATCTGGCGGTGGGTAGTAGTGTTTTGGTGGGCTATATGGAGTGTGGGGGCATGTTTGAGGATAGGGGCGAGGCTGGTTGTAGAATGGTGGAGTATTCCTGGATCCACCCCAAGCTGCCGGCTCGATCATTACAACATCCTCTTTCTTCTTCTTTCCGAGCACACCCCCAGTACCATTTTGAATGGCCTGAGTGGTTTCTTTGATTTCTGAATAACTCATAATTTTATTGGACTTGAGTCCCTCCTCAACCATGCCTCTCATTTTCACAACCTCATTAAAGGACTTGCCCACCGCTGACACCAAATGACCAAAATAAGTAGGCTCCAAAGCCTGCAAGAAATATTCAACCATCTCGCTTTCTTTCATCGGGGGGTCAACCCTCGCTGCTTGCTCTCTCCAACAGAACCCATATTCTCGGAAACTCTCACCGGGCTTCTTCTCAATCTTCGTCAATGACAGACGATCTGGGAGGATTTTGATATTATACTGAAAATGACAGGCGAAGGCTTAGGCCAAATCGCCCCATGTGTACCACCTGCTATGATCTTGTCTGGTGTACCATTCTAGCGCCGACCCACTCAAACTTTGGCTGAAATATGCCATCAGCAATTCGTCTCTTCCACCTGCCCCTCTCATCTTGCTACAGAATCCTCTTAAGTGTGCTACCGGGTCGCCATGCCCATCGTACAGATCAAACTTGGGCATTTTGAACCCTGCTGGCAATTGAACATCTGGGAACAGGCACAAATCCTTATAGGACACACTCACTTGGCCTCCCAACCCCTTCATTTCTCGGAACAATTGCTCTAAGCTTTTGACCTTTCTGATCATCTCTTCATGCTGGGGATTTTTGGGCGGTTTCTCGGTTTCTGTCAGGATATCAAGATGAGTAGTGTAAGGATATGTTTCTGAAACTTTGTAGGTGGGTTCAGGAGGATACTACTGGTTGTCGTGAGTTTTAAATAGGGGTTCACTGGAAGATCTGTGTAATGTAGCAGGTGGGGGTGCCACAAAACAGGTGTAATTGGTGGGGGATGGTACAGGACTTGTTTGGGTGGTGGATCTTGAGAAGTATGGGAAGTGGTGCCTTGACATTGTTGGTAGAGGGGGAAGGCTGGAGAGGAGTTCACAATGGGAGGCTTCGGAGGTTGGGCTGATGGTGGGATATAAGCAGGATTGGGGGGATAAACCGGTGGTGGATGCCCTTTCGCCCAAGCTTGGTACATTTCAGCCATCTGCTGTTTCAGCTTATACATTTCTTCCCTCATTGCATTTATGTCCATTTCTTCCATCTCTTTTGATGGATCGATGATACTGGTTTTCGGTTCCTGGTTGACCATATTCAGCTTGTCTTTCGATCGGGTGTTGTAGGAGTGAGTTTCCAGAATATCAGTCAACTAACCACCTGCCTGGACTTAATACATCAAACAAACAACCCTATTAGTGATTAGGTTTTGACATATTGGTAATCGCACATTGGGCATGAATGCACCTAAACATTTAACCGTCCCTATTGTGTATTTTATTGGTTGCTTGCGTCATCCCGGCTTTTCCTTCTTTTAATTGCAAACATTCCCCTTTCTTTTCTCTTCTTTTTCTTTCCTTTCATTCTTGTCCCTGTTCTCTCTTTGTCTTTACTCTCTCTTATTTCTTATATTCTTTCTCTTTTGTTTTTCCGCTCTTTCCTCTCTTTACTCTCTTTTATTTGGTTACGGTCAAATCCTACGGAGATTGCCTACGTATCATGACCCCGCATGAATCAAACCAAGCGCAGTTCTTGTAGCTAAGTGCGAAATAAAACATTTTTGGGATTTTCAGTTTTTATAAAACAGATGCTTCGATTACAAAGACTCAATACTAACAACTTCCAAAAGACTTACAGACTCTGATGCAAAGACAAACACAGACTCCGAAAATAAGCTATCATATTCTAAAGAATTACAGACTCAAAACAGAAAGAAAATACAAACCCAACTTGACTTATAGACTCTGACAGAAAATGAAATACCGACTCAAAAGGAAAATCACGAGTACCTCAATGATCATGGTGCCCGCGGGACATCATTCGGTCTCGCCACGGGACTATGTGCAAGATCCCTTTGATGTAGGTCCAAGTCGTTCATTATTTGTTTAACAAAGGTCATCACTGCTGCAAACAATGTAGTGCGAGTCATATCCTCACAGATGTGCCACTTCATAATGATGTAGTCGGCGATGCTTCTAATTCTCTCTCTTATGACGCCCTTTTCTTGTAACAACCACCCAATCTGCTGGGCCCTGGCCTCCAAAGTTTGCTCTGCTGCATAATTTTCTTCCTGAAGTTGTTGCAAGTCTATTTCTAACTGCGCCAATGCCGTGTAGCAGTGTTCCCTTTCAACCTTGAAGTCTTTTGCCTGCTTGATCATTTTCTTTTCGGTGGCAATGACCCTCTTCTTCAACCCTGCGACCTCATCATCGTACCTTTCTCTCAGCTGCTTAACCAGGCGTACCCGTTCATCTGCGTTCTTAGCCAATTGTTTTTGAGCCTTGTCTAGTTCACTTTCGGCTATGTTCAAATCGAAATTGTAATCACTCACTTTCTGCCTCAGGTTAGCTATGAGTTTTTCATCTCTGTCACTTCGGACTGGATTTTCTGCCGCTACTTTCAATTTCTGAATTTGAGCTCAAAGGGCTTCATTTTCTTTGGCCAGCCTTTTCTTCTCTCCTTCGTACGCCACCACTTGCAAACTATTCTCGAATTGCAGTTCTTTGACTTGCTTTTCCAACTTGCTTATGGTAGCCCTGTACTCGTTTTCTTTGGTCAGCCACTCCCATTGTACCTGAGCTCCGTCGGTGAATTGCTGGACATGGGGTCTCTTTGCGGTCCTGTCAGGCTCAAGTTGAACTCGGGATCTTTTACCATACCAAGCGATATGACTAGGCTCCACCTCTCCTCTGGACAGGTCTCGTACATGCGTGTCAGGTCCTAAAAATCTGCACTGATGCCAAACCCGATGCACTTTTTCTTCTGGGAAGGTAGCTTTTGAATCTAACTCAATGACTTGCTGACTCAAATCTTCGTTGTGTAGGATGGTCTGGTACCGGCCCAACTAACACAAGACTCCATGCAGAGCATAAGGTTGGATACTCCGCAGACCCATCAACAACAAAAAACACACCTCAGCCGACATATAGATTACTTCGTTGACCGAGAGCCATTCGAATGTCCATTCGATCTAATTTGCGGTCAAAGATCCCAAATGAGCATGCCATGCTTCCATACCATCTGGAAACTCATAACCTTCTACTCGCTTTTCATGTTTCTCGATGCACTCGAGGCCAATCATACCGCAATTCAAGTATCCGGGACGGTGGCAAAGGTGTTCCTCCATCCATATTTGTAACAACATATTGCACCCTTCAAAGAACTTTGCTCCTTCTCGACAACGAGTAAGAGCTCGGTAAATTTCTGCCAAGATCAACGGCACTATAGTCCCATTTGCCTTCTTCACCATAAAGTCATCTATCCCTACTAATCCCATCACTATATTCCCATCTTTTCTCGGGCAAACAAAAATACCCAGGAACGCCACTATGAAAGCCAATCCTCTCCGGGCTTCCCACTTGTCTTGATTCCCAACATGAGTAAGACCAATATCTGGTGTTTCGAATCCACGTGGATTCCCGTATCGTCGGTACAAAAAGTAGAAGGTGCAAAATACTTTGGCCAAATTTCCGTCTCGGACGTCCCGACTGATGCTTAACAAGTCCAAAAATTTGTGGAGGGTCACTGTTCTTGGTGCTACCGGGTATTGACTTCTGAGATTCCCTTCGAAACCGGCATAACCTACTATCTCTTCTAGTGTATGAGTTAACTCGAAATCCGCAAAGTGGAACACATTATGTGTTGGGTCCCAAAACGGTATTAAGGCCTCATCACATCTTTTCTGGGCTTGACCTTCAAAAGCCCAATAAGACCGCCCAGTGCTTTTGTCGCAATTTTTTTGTTGTCGTCCCTCAAATCATGCCACCACATATGTAGCTCCAAAGGGATCTCTTCATGGACTGAGAAAGGTTCATTTTGATTTATGCTCATCCTGCACATTTATTAAGGTGATTTTAGTTTAAAAGAAAACCATGACTCGTTTTGACTTAAGAGAAATGACCACTTCCAAAATTTCCATAAAATGTCCGGCCTTGCCAACACGGCCTTTCAGCACTTCAAAACGAAGATTTTAAGGCCGTGTCAGCTAACTGGCCAAATCCTTTGAAAGGTACGAGAGTGGTTGTTCTTGCGAAAACAGCCTTCCGGCGCCCTTTTAGGGACATTCGGCTATTTCTGACAAGAATGACATCATCTTATTTAGTTTTAAATCAAAGTAAAATATTTGGGTTTTGGGCTATTTTTGCAAAAAGGAAGTTGGACCCGATGGCGGTTGCCTACGTATCTCACACCCTGTGAGAATCAAACTGGCGTAGTTCGGGCAAATAAACAAACTATTTTGAAAACAAGAGTCTCTCTTTTTTATTGGCAAATAAAACTATTTTCGAAAACAAAAACTTTTTCTCTCTTTTTTTCTTTTTTTTTATTGGTAAATAAAACAATCTATTTTGAAAACAATTAAAAAAACTTTTTTCCCTCTTTTTATTTTCTCGAAAATTTGGCAGAGATTCGACACTATTTGGTCATTGGGTTTTTTCAGAACAGGCGATTAACTTTCTTTAATCCTCATACTTCTATTTCTCTTTCCTCAACCTTTCCCAATATCCATAAGCCGGTCAACATGCAAGTCCGAAGCAAATAAATACACAAGTAGCAAGTAGGATGCATCAGGATGGTCTTTTTGTTTCGGGTGCACCTGTCCTAGACAGACCCAACCCCTGTGTTGAGTCTCCAAAGTCAAAATGCACATGATGCACACAAACGTTCCTACTAGGGATCCGACATGAATCTGTGTTTTGCTAGGTTTAAATCATGGGGTTTATTGTTCTAGACCTGGCTTACCCGAGCGAACAGCTTGAGCCGAGGTGGGGCAGTGTACCGAGAATACAGAAGCTTCACCGGCTTTGCAACTTGTCCGAACCCCGTTCTAAAATTGGGAGAAGACTCTAACAGAAAAGAAGTCACACGAAGTGCACAATTCATCATGATTTAGAAGACTCAGAGAGAAAAGGGATTTCGCCACAATTTATATACAGTTCACGGAATATCAAAGTGGTAAAAGCAATCAATTATCACATTAAGCCCAAATCATATAACAAAATTAGAGAATGGATAAAGCCAACTATAACAATTATTTTAAGCTCAAATTCTTGAACCCTGAACCAGAGATTCTGGGTTCGATCCCCAGCAGAGTCGCCAGAGCTGTCACACCTCCTTTTTCCTACCCCTGGAAGGGTATAAGGGAGTTTTTTCCAATTTAAGTGACAATCGAAACAAGATTATTTATTAAAAGATTCAGAGTCGCCACTTGGGAGATTTATGGTGTCCCAAGTCACCGGTTGAATCCAAAATCGAGGAAAATATGACTCTGTTTAATAGTCCGCGAACCAGAAATCTGGGTAAGGAATTCTGTTAACCCGGGAGAAGGTGTTAGGCATTCCCGAGTTCCGTGGATCTAGCACGGTCGCTCAACTATTATATTCAGCTTAATTATCTGACTAATCACTTATTTTAAACCTATGTGCATTTTTAAACCTTTAACCGCTTTTAATTGATTTTAAAGAAGATTGAACGTCGTTTAAAATATATGCCTTTGGATCGGGCCACATGAAATGCACCCGCAACCCGAAACACATTTTATTCAACATTTTAGGATTTCGATTTGGGTCACATGAAATGCGCACCCGAATTTAGGAAGATAATATTATTAACATACGCGCCTAAAGCAACTACGCGTTTCAGCTTTGCGAGGGCCATGGGAATTTACTAAATGGCACGCTTCGAACTCTAAGGATTAAATCAAAATCAATTAAATGAGGGCCATGCAATTATCATTTTTGTACGCCATGGCAGACTTCGAATTATTCTAGCAAAATGGTTTTTAGACTAATCCATGAGGGTCATATACTACTTGTGTTATAAGAGATGACTCGCCCCCAATTATTGATAAGAGCCTAATTAATCAAAATGCCAAGTGTAGTCAAAGGTTGGTTATTTAAGCAAATGGGTTTAACCCAACTCCAAATGAGCAAATGGCTTAACGAATAAAGGGCCACACAATTTGGGCCTAAACGCGAGCCCAAGTCTTTGGGGAGATTGGGCGTCTGCGGAAAGGGGGGGGGGTTTCAGGTCAAGTCCCTGAGGCACACCAGCAACGTCTAAAAATTTTACTGGGTACAACATGAGTCCAAATGGCTAAAAACGGGACACCCATACATATTCAATCGACCTTTAAAATCAGCCGTTGATTACTTAATGGATGATTATATGCAGTTTATCAATGATAGTTTGAAAGTCTGATTTAAATAGCTAATAGTAGACAACTTATTTTCAGGCCTCCAAATTAGCTTAAAATAAAGGCCTGAAGATAAAAAAACAAATCAAACCAATCTTGCTGAAGTAAAACCAAACTAACAACTGATCAGTTCACGGTAAGCTCAAACATACACCTACACCAAAGAATCCCAGTAACTCACAGCCAAAAGCTAACCAAAATCCATAACAAACCAGCATGAAATTAGCAATTACAAAACTTAAGGTCTTACTAATATGAGTTCGAACTTATTCAAAGGCCAAAGTCCATGATCCAACCAGTGCTACATGGCATGTTTACAGCCAAACAATTAAGAGTGAACATGATAAAGGGAAGATCAGACTACTCTACACATTCTGATAGTTTTCCAAAGATATGAGTGACATTTTATGAACAAGACAAAAGTACGACTAAGCTATAGGAATGAGCAAGTTCAATGCACTGCTTCAAGGTTCCATGTCCATTTCATTTCTTCAAATCCAACCTTACATTAAATAAAGTTCATTGTCATGTACCTGGAAAGCAAAATGTCAGCAGAAGTGAGAAGCTCAGCAGTAGGCAGTAGCAGTTAGCCTAGATTCAGTAATCCGAACAATGAAATCAGCTCAAAATCCAATGGAACAATAACCCTCAACAAAGTTTGAACCAAAACTTTTCACAACACACTTTCAATTCATTTCAAATCCCAAAATGAGAAGCTATTGTTTCCAAGAGTTTTATTCACCGAATGCAATCA
Source organism: Nicotiana sylvestris (assembly GCF_000393655.2). Classification (NCBI taxonomy): domain Eukaryota; kingdom Viridiplantae; phylum Streptophyta; class Magnoliopsida; order Solanales; family Solanaceae; genus Nicotiana; species Nicotiana sylvestris. The sequence goes on along the minus strand of NC_091063.1, from coordinate 30,082,653 downwards.
GAAAACTTAAAACCAGCAAAGTTTGAACAACTTTTACAACCGACCATGCAAGGAATTCAGAATTCTTCAAGAAAATCCCAGCCGCTTTTAGTTTTTTTCCGTATTTTTTCAGCTCTTTTCCTCTTCCTTGAAAGTCAAGATAGAGATGCCTTTATAGGAAAGGCATTAGGGCAAACCTATTCTAGAATCAGATTTTTACAAATGAAACCCTTTCTGATTCTGATTTTAGCTTAGGCCCTTATTCAATTTTTGATTTTGCTCACAGAACCTCAGTTCACATATCAAAATTACAGAATACCCCCTTCCCCTAGCTTCCTGGAAGCTTCCCTAGGCAGTTACCAAAGATTCCTTCAGCTGAAGTTCCCAAAGTAACCCCTGAAATTACCCTGAACCAAAACGGGTCATGGGTCAATGTTGACCCAATTGTTCAAATCCAAATGAGTCGGAATGGACCCAAAGCCCAACTCACGGAATCATAAATCTACTCGGCCCAGACTAGCAATTATCCAATCACCAGATAACATGAGACAATTAAAACTTTTGCCTAAATGCTTCACCAACTAACAATTTCAACTAATCTGATTATAGACTAACTACAATAATTAAGAAGAAGACTCACATTTGCTCATGCATGAACACATAAACTCCAGAACAAAATGAAAAGGATTCGAGAAAAGGAGAAGAAGCAGAAAACAAACAACACAAAAAAAAACGAAGAAGAGGTTAAACAGAAGGAAGAAAAGACATACCTAAAAAAATTCGGAAAACAAAGGAAGTGTCATGGGTCTTCAATTCCTCTGATTTTCCGGCCAAATCTGATGTTAATCGGGTGCTCTTACAAAGAACACACGAATAACAACGGATTAGACACGAAATTTCACTAAAGCTTGACCTGGGATTCCTAGGGTTCATCTCTGATCTAAGATTTGAAGAGTTCTAGGGATATTCGAGGGAAACTAAGTGGGGATTTGGAATCAGGGGGATTTGGAGGCTCCGGGGTGTAATTTTGGTAATGATTGAACGCCAGCGCCGCCACGGGATGGTGGGGAATTCTGGGGCGGCTACTAGGGTTTGGGGGGGTGAGGTTTCTGATGTCGGGGTATCGGGACGATGAAGTGACGGGGGGTGCGTTCGGACATATAAATACTCCCAGGCTTATGTTCCGAGCCGTTCGATCAAGTGAAGATCAACTGCTCAGATTGGCGCTGATCGAAACGGCATTGTTTCGTTTGAGGGGGGAATCCGGACCGGGTCAGGCGGGTATTGGGCTACGTTGGGCGGGTACGGGGAGGGGGGGGCAATTGGGCTGAAGGGGGTTTAATTAAATGGCCCAAATCCGAATTTCCTTTTGTTTTTTTGAATCTTTTCTCTTTTTCAATTTCCAAATTTCTTTTCTTTTCAAAAATTAGAAATAAATCCTAAATTAATTATTAAAACTAATATTATCCTATCAAATTAAACTAATTAACCTTTAAAAATAATTACCATACTAATTAAATACCAAATTACAGAAAGCTATAAAATTCGAGAAATTAAAATTAAAATGCAAAAATGAACTATTTTTGTGATTTTTCCATTTTTATAAAACACTAAATTACTAATTATTTCAAACATGCAAAAAATTAAATCCTAAAAGCAAATGCAGCATTATTTGTATTTTCCATTAATTAACAAACGAAATGCACAGACAAAAAATGCAAATAGTTAACAGCAAATGCCAGAAAATCCACAAAATTGCAAATAGTGAAACGAAATTACTTTGTTTTGAATTTATGAGAGTATTTCATGTAGGGCGAAAATCACGTGCTTACACCGTGGACATAAAAAGTTCTGACGAAGCAATAGATGCTGCACTAACACCCCTAATGGGAAACCCTTGCAGAAGAAGAAGTTAGTAAATTTCCAAATAAATACGAAAGAAAGGGAAAAAGTTAAAGGGAAGAATACCATGAGTTTTAACTTTCCAACCAAACCTATGAGAAAGGTACTTTCAAGACCTTCCTTCCATACGAGCAACTGACAACTATTTTTCTACCCAAGTACGGAAGTCTGCTATTTCTTCAACAACTTCCATGGTTGCTAAAAAGGAAAAAAAATTGCCACGAGATCGTATGTTTTTCTTTCTACATTAAAAAAGAAGAGAATCTAAAAAAAAACTTAAGTGTAAAGCTCCATTTTTCCGGAAAAGGTATGTTCTCTTCACCCACTAAATCACTTGTGGGAGCAGCAACAAAATGGGCATACCAGCCACGATCTTTGTCATCTTCAGGGCTAAACAAAACCATTTTACTCCTAGCCACGAGAATAAATACCCCAGAACGAAATAACTTAAGGGAATAAAGATGAAGTAAGTGTTGAATGGTAAAGGGTATAGAGGTCAAATTAGACAGATATCTTAAACGTGCAACAACTCTTCATATGATAGGACCATTCTGTCGTTAAAGAAGCGACAAAATTCTATGATGACTGAGTCAGTAGGTGGTCTAAAACGTAATATAAAAAGATATGTGTAAACGAAAGAGTAACCATCTTGGTACGAAGTAATCCTTTGGTTTAGATTAGAAATTAAAATTGGAAAAATTAAATTCCCGTGGCATTCTCTTCGCACAAGAGAAATCAATGGTATAGTTCATGCCAAGTAAGTGAGGGTAATTATATAAGGAATCTAAGGACTTCTGTGAAGTATAGTCTCATCCTTTATTCAATTAGCTAAATTCATATTTATCATTTTTAAGGACTTGAATCTCTTTTTAAAATTTTTATTTTAAAACTCAATACTCCAATATGTTAATATATTTAAGTGATTTTGCAAAAGTTTGTACGCACACGTCCAACACACGCGCCTAGAAGGTAGTCCTATGGGGATGCGAGAAAAGGTGGATTTGGTAGAGTGGAATCCTACCCTCTCCTATGAATCTAATTTTGCCAATAGGCTAACACATTTTCCTGTCTTGTAATTCTCTCCTAAAATAATTTTGATCCACTTTGAGTTTAGATTCTTATACTAGAAATTATGCTAGTTGAAAAGAGTTTTCGTTAGCAAAGAGGGATTGCTTTTATTCCTTGTATAATTCAATTGTTGGATTCATATACTAAAAATTATGCTAGTTGAAAAGAGTTTTCGTTATTAAAGAGGGATTGCTTTTGTTCCTTGTATAATTCAACTTTTGGATTCATATACTAAAAATTACGCTAGTTGAAAAGAGTTTTCGTTATTAAAGAGGGATTGCTTTTGTTCATTGTTTAATTCAATTTTTGATAAACTATTTAATACTATTACTTTGCGAACTCAATTGTGTGTTCGTTGTTTAATATGTTATACTCCTTCCGTTTACTTTTACTTGGCACGTTTTAACTTTTTACACCCCTTAAAAATTAATAAATGAAATGCATAATTTACCATGATACTCATATTAATTGATGCATATTTTATAAGAAATAATAAATGAAGTGCATAATTTATCAATAAACTCATATTAATTGATGCATATTTTATTGGATTTGAGAAAATAATTTGAAATGAGTAATAAATATTGTAGGTGTAATAGGAAAAAAAAGTTTATCTTCTCTTGATATGCGTAAAGTAACAAGTAAAAACAAAAATTTATTTTTAATATACATGCCAAGTAAAAATGAACTGGAGTAGATGCTATATCAATAATAGTTGAGGAAACAGAACAATGCAGGAAGTGCATTAAAAGTTTCTTCTAACGATAGGTGAGCTCTTTGTAAATGAAAGGACTCATTTAATCTCAATTATCGGCGAACGACAAAATTATATCAATTCATATACTAGATGGTCGGACCCGTGCTGTGCTCGGGGTGTTCCTGACATATTTAAGAATTCTTAAAATACAATTTAGTAGAGCAAACAACTTTAAAAGTTGATCATAGTAAATTGAAAAACATAGCACTCTTCCGAAGGTAAGTGAAATACAAACGAATCTGTTAAATTTTGATTCTTATATTAAATCATATATTCATGTAAATAAAAAGTTCAAACTGTTGCGCCCCCTTTTTTCCTTAACTCATTTCCTTTTGGGAATTAGGTTTTTTGAAGAGTCGTCACCTAACGAATTATGGTGTATTAGGGCACCTAGAGTGATTAACTCTTATACTAGTTTGCATTACCAGAGATTTAGGGTAAGAGCTCGAAATGACCTTGAGGGGAAGGTGTTAAGCACCCCTCTCGGTGCACAGCGGTGGGTCCCGGCCGAACTTATATTTATGAATTAGTCCTTTAACAAATAGATAGTTTAAAGACATATTTGCAAATAAGGGCACGTTTTGGACATTGTTTGGCTCAAGTAATAAGAAAAAGAATTCGAACAAATTGCATATAAAAGAGTAAAGTTTAAACATCGAGAATTGGAAAGAGGGGTCCTAGGTTGGTTAGCCTATAGGATCACCCCACACAATGCCCGGTAAACACTCCTCAATGAGGGGCTACAAGTGAAATTAGAGCGTAGTCATCATATCCTTTTTTTACACAAGTCCCTCCCCTTGGTCATAGACTAAAGCGTTCTAGCAACCTTGAAAATGTCCTATGCATGCACTACACGTCTTTTCCTTATGGCCCTGGAGGTATTTTAGGACCTCTATTGTTGGAGAATTCTAGACATTCCTAAGGTTTTAAAGGATAAAAGTCTAGGCGTCAATCAAGAACAAGTAGGACTGCATTTAAAGAGAACAGATTATAGGCTCACAGTCACCTCCACAAATAGAACAAGTAAATGCACATCTTCAAATAACAGTCAGGTATTTAAGAGAAAATCCTAGAACATGATATCTTGGTGAGCAGGGATTATGTAGTATCGACCTAGGACAAAGTGTAGAAAATCCTATTTAGCTTGCCTACTGATTTAGACCTGTTAAACCTGAATAATTTTAAATAACAAAGCACAATTTTAGAGTTGCAGAATTTAAATCGCCCTAGAGGCTTGCCTAAACGTATAACAGTTATGTCCTAAGAGCATGATATCTACACTTGAGATCTTTAGACATTCTTTCTAGCGATAGTAAATTAAGGCAGTGTTTGAAAACTCATTAAAGAAGTGGACAGTTGATTAAACTAATTCAAAAAGAACTAACATGGATTAAACTGATTTGTTTAACTAAATTAATTTTAAGTTCTATAGGCAGGATTTCTGATTTTAAGTCCTACAGGCATGGTATCTAATTGTTATAAGCCGGTTTTCGAACTTATAGACATGATTTCTAATGAGACGGATGTAGATACATATAGTGACATGGTATCTAATTATAAAGTTGATTTTAATCCTATAGACATGATTTCTATTATTGAATCCATCTAGAACCAATAGGCATGATATCTAATATTGTGAAAGCAAAACAAATAAAAGAAATGAGCGATTAAGGTTTGAGACATTTGAAGGAAATGAGCGAGGTCGCTCCTGCTAGGACAACGGTTTCTTACTGGTCACCTGCAGATAAAAGATGCTACGAATATGTATTTGCAAAAATTTAAACATGATGCATATTCCTTTTTATACTATGAAGGTTGTCTTTGGACGGTTAAAGATGATGTCCTGGGCCATGAATTGTTTAGTGAAGGATTCACAGGCTATGAAATGGTGTTCTTGGGCCATGAAGATGTCCGAACCATAACGCATTTGAATAATGATATGCAAATTTAAGGGATCCTCAAGCCATGTCATGGTGTCTTCCGGCTATGAGGATGATGCCTTTTAGACTATGACGCCTTTAGATAGATTGGTGATATTTCAGCCCATGATATGCAATAATCATGGTATTAACAGGACAAGACTTAGTCAGTGAAATGGAGGGCAGAGCTTAGCCCGATTGAAAAGCAAATAAATAGTACTAGAAATAGAGCAATATTCGTGCAAAGAGGGACAATGCTTAGTCCCATACGGATGGAGGCAAGGATTAGCGCCATGCAAATATGGAGGCAAGGATTAGCCTCATGCAAATATGGAGGCAGGGATTAGCCTCATGCAGATATGGAGGCGGGGATTAGCCACAGGGAGGCAAGGATTAGCATCATGCAAATATGGACGCAAGGATTAGCCTCATGAAAATAGGGAAGCAGGGATTAGCCTCATGCAGATATGTAGGCATTGATTAGCCTCATGCAAATAAGGAGGCAGGGATTAACCTTAATACGGAGGCAAGGATTAGCCTCATGCAGATACGGAGGCAAGGATTAGCCTTATGCAGGTGTGCATGCAGGGATTAGCCTCATGCAGGTATGAAGGCAAGGATTAGCCTCATACAGGTGTGGAGGCAGGGATTAGCCTCATGTAGGTATGGAGGCAGGTATTAGCCTGGTGCAGGTAGGGAGCAAAAGATTAGCCTCATGCAGGTATGGAGGCAAGTATTAGCCTCATGCGAATGTGGAGGTAGGGATTAGCCTCATGCAGATAGGGAGGCAAGGATTATCCTCATGCAGAAGTGGTGGCAAGGATTGGCCTCAAGCAAATAGGGAAGCAAGGATTAGCCTCATACAGGTATAGAGGCAGGTATTACCCTCATGCAAGTACGAAGGCAAGGACTAGCCTCATTCAAGTATGGAGGCAGGGATTAGCCTCGTGCAGGTAAGGAGAAAATGATTAGCCGCATGCAGATATGGAGGCAAGGATTAACCTCATGCGAATGTGGAGGCATGGATTAGCCTCATGTAGATAGGGAGGCAAGGATTAGCCTTAAACAGGTGTGGAGGTAGGGATTAGCCTCATGCAAATAGGGAGGCAAGTATTAGCCTCATACAGATATGGAGGAAGGGATTAGCCTCATGCAAGTACGGAGGCAGGGACTAGCCTCATGCAAGTACGGAGGAAGGGACTAGCCTTATGCAAATATGGAGGCAAGGATTGGCCTCATGCAAATATGGAGGCAAGGATTATCCTCATACAAGTAGGGAGGAAGGGATTAGGCAAGCATTAGCCTCATGCAAATATGGAGGCAAGGATTAGCCTCATGCAAATATGGAGGCAAGGATTAGCCTCATACAAATAGGGAGGAAGGGATTAACCTCATGTAAGTAGGGAGGCAAGGATTAGCCTCTTGCAGGTATGGAGGCAAGGATTAGTGTCATGCAAGTAGGGAGGCAAGGATTAGCCTCATGCCAGTAGGGAGGCTGGGATTAGCCTCATACAAGTATGGAGGCAAAGATTAGCCTCATGCAAGTAGGGAGGCAGGGATTAGCCTCATGCAAGTAGGCAGGCAAGGATTAACCTCATGCAGATATGGAGGCAGGGATTAGCCTCATGCAAATAGGGAGGAAAGGATTAGCCTCATGCTGAGAGCAAGTAGCAAATAAGAGTAGTATATGCCTTACCTGAAGATATATTCGGTTTCTAATGGCCTGGTTGGTAGTAATCTTATTACGTGCATATAGTTGCGGATGTTATCATTACGTCAGATATGCCTGCGCTCAAAGAGAAATTATATGTTCTGTGGGGGGGGGGGCAGGGGAAGGTTGGTTCGTGCTTCTATCGGCTAGCTTTGCTTTGCTCCGTTCTGAAAACCTTTTCGAGTTCCCCTGGGTGACACCTTCGAAAATATGCAATTATTGATAAAAATATAGTTGTTTTAGAAATGTATTGATATATCAAGTATTTTTTATGAACTAGTGATAGTAACACATCTCAAAGGCATTGCATCTCTATTATATTGGAGTTTTGAGAGTCCTCCTCAAAATTCTGCCCCAGTTTGGTAGATGATCTTTTGACCGTTTGCGGATAATAGCCTTGCTGAACGTTCTTCAGAATTTTGAGAATCCTTCTCAAAATTCTACCCTTGTTTCTTAACCAATTTCTAACTTTCTGGCATGTGATGGCGTTGGCTGGACTTGCTCCGGAATTTTGAGAGTCCTCCTCAAAATTCTTCCCCAGTTTTTGATCTTAGGGGAAATGAAAATTTTATTATGATTTGACCGAACCCGTAAGACTGCCTACGTATTCCCTCTTAAACGGGAATAAGGTCAACCATAGTTCAATTACATCAGATGACAAAATGTAAATACTTTAATCATAGTATCTCTTGACTGCGTCTCAATTGATTGGTTATGGCCAGATTTCTCCATCCATTTCTACAAGTATGAGTGCTCCTCCTGTCAACACCCTATGAACCATGTACGGACCTTGCCAGTTGGGGGAGAATTTCCCTTTGGCTTCATCTTGATGTGGGAAGATCTTTTTTAGCACCAATTGCCCTGGTGCAAATTAACTTAGTTTGACCCTTTTGTTGAAAGCTCTAGACATTCTGCTCTGCTAAAGTTGGCCGTGACATACTGCGTTCATCCTCTTTCAAATCGATAAGCGCCAATTGTTCATAGTGACTCCTTATCCACTCTGCATCGCTGAATTCAGCTTCCTGTATGATTCTTAAAGAAGGAATCTCTACCTCGACTGGGATGATAGCCTCAGTACCATAAACTAGCATGTAGGGAGTTATCCCAGTTGATGTACGAACTATAGTGCGGTATCCTAATAAAGCAAAAGGTATCTTCTCGTGCCATTGTTTGTTGTTCTCTACCATCTTCCTTAGTATCTCTTTAATATTTTTTGTTGGAGGCTTCTACGGCTCCATTCATCTGAGGTCTGTAGGCTGTAGAATTCTTGTGCTTGATTTTGAAAGTTTCACACATAGCTTTTATCAGATAACTATTGAGATTGGTGGTATTATTAGTAACGATGGACTCGGGGACTCTGAATCGTCAGACAATACGATCTTTGACAAAATCTGCGATGACTTTCTTGGTTACAACTTTGTAAGATGTAGCCTCCACCCATTTTGTGAAGTAATGAATGGCTACCAGAATAAAATGTGTCCGTTTGAAGCAGTGGGCTCAATCGGACCAATAATATCCATTCCCCAAGCGGTGAATGGCCAAGGTGAACTTGTTGCATTGAGCTCGTGTGGCAGCACTTTTATCATGTCGGTGTGCACCTGGCATTGAAAGCATTTTCGGACATACTGGATGCAATATGTCTCCATGGTCATCCAAAAGTAACCGGCCCTGAGTATCTTCTTAGCCAAGATGAAACCATTCATGTGCGGGCCACAGGTCCCGGCATGTACATCCTCAAGTAGCTTAGAAGCTTCCTTTGCGTTGACATATGTTAGTAAACCTAAATCATGAGTTCTTCTGTAGAAGTTTCCTCTGCTGTGGAAGAAGTGATTGGACAATCTCCAGAATGTGCATTTCTGAGTGTGATTTGCATGCTCTGGATATTCTCCCTTTGACAAATACTCCTTAATGTCATGGAACCAAGTCTTTCCATCTATATCTTCTTCAACATGAGCACAACATGCTGGCTTATTATGGATCTTCACCAGAATGGGATCAATATAATTCTTATCTGGATGTTGTATCATAGACGACAAGGTGGCCAATGCATCGGCAAACTCATTCTGAATTCTGGGCACATGTCATAATTCTATATTTATGAACCTCTTTCTCAATTCCTACACATGGTATAGATATGAAAATATCTTGGAATTATTTGTCACCCACTCTCCTTGTACCTGGTGCATAAGCAAATCTGAATCACCGATTACTAGAAACTCTTGAATGTTCATGTCGATTGCCATTTTAAGTCCTAGTATGCAGGCTTCATATTCTACCATGTTGTTGGTGTAGGGAAATATGAGTTTAGTAGATACTAGATAATGTTGACTCGTTTCTGATACCAAAATTGCTCCAATGCCCACTACTTTGAAATTTGGAGCTCCGTCAAAGAACATCCTCTAACCATTGTATACTTCGGTAATGTCTACTCCTACCAATGATACTTCTTCATCAGGAAAATACGTTTTCAAGGGTTCGTATTCTCCTCCAACCGGGTTTTTAGAAAGGTGATCTGCCAATGCTTGTCCTTTGACTGCCTTTTAAGTTACATAGATGATATCAAACTCACTTAACAGTATCTGCCATTTGGCCAACTTTCCAGTCGGCATGGGTTTCTGGAATATGTACTTTAGAGGGTCTATCCTATATATGAGGTATGTAGTGTAGGCATAGAAGTAATGCCTCAATTTTTGAGCTGTCCAGGTCAAAGCACAACAAGTGCTTTCCAGCAGAGGGTACTGTACTTCGTAAGGTGTGAACTTTTTACTCAGGTAGTATATGGCCTGTCTTTTCTTCCTGTCTCGTCGTGTTGTCCCAAAACACATCCGAAGGCTCCACCAAATACAGATAGATAGAGTAACAAAGGTCGTCCTGGTTCTGGCAGGACCAAAACTGGTTGTATGGATAGGTACTCCCTTGATTTTGTCAAAAGGTTTCTGACAATCCTCGATCCAGCTTGTTTCGGTATCTTTCCTTAGCATTTTGAAGATGGGTTCGCATATGACTGTGGATTGTGCTATGAAGTGACTGATATAGTTGAGACATTCTAGGAAGCTCATCACGTCCTTTTTGCTCTTAGGTGGTGGTAACTCCTAAATAGCTTTGACTTTAGACGGATCCAGTTCGATCCCTCTTCGACTGACAATGAATACTAATAATTTTCCTACGGGAACCTCGAATGCACACTTTGCGGGGTTCAGTTTCCAGTTGTACCTCCTTAACCTATCAAATAACTTTCTCAAGTCCGCTATGTGATTTGCGGCCTTTTTGGATTTGGTAATGACGTCGTCCACATACACCTCTATTTCCCTGTGTATCATATCATGAAAGATAGTTGTCATGGCTCTCATGTAAGTAGCCCCGCATTCTTCAAACCGAATGGCATCATCTTGTAGCAATATAACCCTTAAGGTGTTTTCTCTACATATTCTTCGTCCATCTTGATCTGGTGATAACCCGCGAAGCAATCTACAAAGCATTAATGTTCATGCTTGGCATAATTATCGATTAGGATGTGTATATTTGGCAGTGGGAAGTCGTCCTTGGGACTTGCTCTTTTTGAATCGCGATAGTCAATACACACTCTAACTTTCCCATCCTCCTTCAGAACTGGAACAATGTTAACTAACCAAGTTGGGTACTTAACCACCCTGAGAACTTTAGCTTTGATCTACTTGGTAACTTCCTCCTTGATTTTCAGGCTCATGTCTGGTTTGAACCTTCAGAGTTCCTGCTTCACTGGAGGACACATGGGATTAGTAGGCAATTTGTGTGCCATTATAGAAGTGATCAACCCCATCATATCGTCAAATGACCATGCAAAAATGTCATCATATTCCTTGAGAAAATGAATGTATTCTTCCTTCTCTGTTGGTGACAAGTGAATGCTAATGCGAGTCTCCTTGACAGTCTCGGCGTCTCCAAATTTACTGCTTCAAATTCGTCTAGATTGGACTTAGTCTTATTCTCAAAATTTTCAACCTCCCTAACAAGTTCCTTGAGTATCTCATCTTCTTCATCTGAATCACTATTCTCATGTTGCGTTGCCTCATTACATGTCACAGTCACTGGTTTATCTGGAAAAGTAATAATAACATTGTAGAAAGAAAAAGTTTAGAAATAGTAATGAATAATAAAGCGCAAATGCATTTGATTAAAATCGAAAAATCATTTAGACAAGTACGGCTCGATGAATTGAGCATTTATTTTGAAACAAGTAAATCAAAATTACTGGAAATCTTAAATGCCTAGAATGGCTATAGAAGTAAAATCTGCCAAGCTACCGGACTCGGTGGGCTCGGGATGGTGTGGCGGTCCAGTTCTTGAGAATAGCTCCCTTCTTTACGGTCTGAATAGTGAGGACTTCTTACTCTTCCTCCTCAATTATGGCACTGCAGTCCATGTCTTCATCCTCCAACAACAAATTCTTCAACCCAGCGAGTGCTTCCCCTTCTTCAGTTCCCCATATCGTATCAGCTTGGTGAAAAGTTTTTTCTAGGCGTGGCACTATTTTCTTGAGAGGGTAATATGGTCTGCGCCATGGAGGCGACCAATCATTGTATTCTTTCCATGTGTACTGATATCCGAGCCCGAAGGTAGTACCATGATTTTTCAGCCGTATCAGTTTAGTGATGCCCAGGAGATTCTTTCCCAGCCTTTTGCCAGGCTCATGGCTAGACCATGCCAATATACTTTCTATTTTACTGCTCCATCATTTATCTTTCTTGACGGCATTAACTCATTCAATGTGATGATATGTTTCCCCTCCTAGCCTTCTTCTATGCCCAATAGCCGGGATGGTTTGACTAGTGTAAATGGGGTTACTTCCATCTCCGTGAATGATCACCTCATGACGATTCCATTCGAATTTCACATCTTGATGTAGTGTGGAAGGAACGGCTCCGGTGGCATGGATCATTGGCCGGCCAAATAGAAGATTATGTGAGGCTAGTATGTCAAGCACCTGAAACTCGACGCGAACCAAGTTGGTCCCATCTGCAAGCAAAGGTTGATTTCCCTAATTGTGTCCCTTTGGGACCCATTGAAAGCTTTCACGTTCATGCTTCCCACCCGTATTTCTTGAAAACCTTTGTCCAACCTTTTTCAGAGTGTCCAACGGACAAATTGAGGCTTGAACCTCCGTCAACCAAGACTCTGGTAATGAATTTATCTTCAAATTGTACTGTAATATGCAATGCTCGATTGTGATTCAACCCCACAGGCGGTAGCTCATCTTCGTCGAATATGATCTTATGACTTTCCAGTACTTGCCCTACCATGTTGGCCATTTCTCCACCAGTGATGTTATTGGGTACATAAGCATCACTCATCATTTTCATTAAAGCATTTTTATACACCTCTGAATTTTGCAACAATGACAGGATAGATATCTGAGCTGGGGTTTTGTTCAAATGGTCAACGATGGAATATTCCTTTGCTTTTACTTTCCTCCACAGGTCATCTGGCCCTGTCTCAATGACATGCTGCCTGGTAGTGGCATCCTTGATTGATCCTTCCAAGTGTTTAGGTGTATAGACTCTTCCAGTCCTAGTCATTTCTTATGCAGCATCAGATTCTTCTACCTTGGCCTTCCCTTTTCGCCGAGCATCGACAACGTAATCCTAGGGTATTGCTTTTGAGTTGAATGGAGGTGTGGTTGATACTCTCACAATGAAAGATGTGACCACTTCTACTTCAAATGGAGTGGGTGTGGCTACAAGCGGAGGTACCTCAAATGGAACTGATGTAGTTATCTCAACCTCGATTGGTGACTGGGTCTATATCACAATAGGAGTAAGTGCGACTGAAACTTTAAAGTCATCGCCTTCTCAAATAAGCCCAATCGACCTCTCAGGGTCCTATTCTTCGTTCGTCTCTATCACATGTACTCCACAACCTCTATGATCAGGGAGGGGGTTGTTGCGGACATTAGGTACGGCTTCCTTCGCCTGTATAACCTTGTTGTCGATTAGCGTCTGGATCTTATTCTTCCATGTTCAGCACTCATCAATGGTGTGCCCCTTCATACCAGAATGGTGCGCACAAGTTTTGTTTGGATTTACCCATTAGGATGGATTCTCCAATGCCACAACAGGAATGGGGGTGACAGAACCAGTGACTTTTAATCTTTCATACAGTTGGTCGATGGGCTCGTCAATGGTGATGTATTATCTGGGTGGCTTGCGGTCGAAATTGGGTTTTGGTCTTGGAAAGTTTTGGCGAGTTGGAGGTGATTGTAAATGGGATGGTTGGGAGTTATAGGTGTAATGGATAATGGCTGGTTAGGAATATCTAGGAGATAAAGGCTGATATGTAGGCGGTGATGGTTGGTATATGGGCGGAGGTGTTTGATATGTAGGGGGAGGTGTTTGATATGTAGGTGGAGTTATTTGATATGTGGGTGGAGGTGTTTGATAGGTAAGTGGAGATTTCGGGCCTTGGGCCACCATTACTGCCCCACTATCTCTCTTCTTCGATATACCACCTGATTGTAATGCCTTATTTGTGGCCTGTAGTGCCTCAATATTCGTTACCATCCTGATCTTGATTCCTTCTTTGATTCTTTATCCAAGTTTGATGATATCAGAGAATTTATGATTTTCGATAACCATCAACCCTTTATAATATTATGGATCTTGTGCTCTGACGAAGAACTTGTTCATCCGTTCCTCATCCAAAGATGGCTTGACCTTGGCCGCTTCCGATTTCCAACGAGTAGTGTACTCGCGGAAGGTCTCGGCGGGCTTCTTCTTGAGATTCTAGATGTCGAAAACATCTGGTGCGTTCTCTGTATTGAACCTGAATCGGTCCATGAAATCTGACGCCATACCTACCCAATTGGACCATTTCATGGGATCATGGCTGATGTACCAAGAGAAGGCATCCCCAGTAAGACTCCTCATAAAGAATTTCATTCGGATATTTTTGTCTTTCCCGACCCCGACAAGTTTGTCGCAATAGGTCCTCAGATGGACCCTGGGATCATCTGTGCCATCAAACATCTCAAACTTGGGAGGTTTATCCCTCTAGCAGTTCTACGTATGGCTACATATGTCTTTATAGTTCAACCCTTCTATTCCTTTGTCGCTTTCAACACCTTGAACTCGTCTTGTCAACTTCTTAAATTCTTCAGCTACGTTTTTAATGAGCAGGTCCTTTACGGAGGATTCCGGTTTATAGGAGATTAGTTAGATAGAGTGAGGTATGGTTTCTACATATATAGGGTTTCTTTGATGGGTGCCAGGGACTTGGATATAATGATGTTCATTAGTTAAGTTTTGGGGATCGGGAATGGGTTATGGTGTGTTTTGGGGAATGTGTGGGTACTGAATTGTTGATGGTGATGTTGTGGCGGAGTTCGTACTGGTAAGAGATTGAGATTTTGGGGCGGGGTTGCATATTGATTCGGTGCAGGAGGATTTGTGGGTGTTGGTTCTATGTGTTTTGGGGAGGTGCTGGGTTCTTTGTGTTTTGTTGGTGGATGTTGGGGACATTTAGGGTGAGTGACAAGTTTGCCAAGTTGCAAACCTGCTCAAGTTCTCCTTGCAGTTCTAGTATCTTTTGTTCCAGTCTCAAGACTAGATCATTTGGGGTCAGAGTACTACGACTATCTAAAGTTTTTGCGTTCTCAGTATTCTCCTTTCGAATACCACTTAAGTCATCCATTTTTGCTTTTCCTCTGCCTTTTGTATTGCTTGGAGGAGGAAGAGTGCAGGGCCTCTAGATCTGGTATGATACGCTGATGAGGCCAGTATGAGTGAACCAACCTAAAAGGATGGGAATAATCAAAATAAGAAAAAACAAAAGGTAACAAGTCAGTGAGGGTTCTGGAATGTTTGTAGTATATAAACACACATTGGGGGAATGTAACTTCGTGTCGTAATTTAGGGAGCCTCGTTGTTCCAGAGGTAGGCCTAGTGACAAATAGATTTGGAGAACTTTAGATGCCAATAAATGCTTTATTTCATAATGTAAAAATAGACGAATCCCAAACGACACTAAGATAATAGAAAAGATAAGTCACTGCTGACACTTGGCCTTATTACATTTCAAGAAAGCAAATAAATCTAGCCTATTTGGTCCTAGAAGGACCTTCCCCAGATTCGATATTCCTAACTCCATCATAGGTCCCTAGCTCGCGAATACCCAGCAGCAAGTAGGCTCTGGCCAGATGTACTACTTCAGCTCCTTCAGTGTTCTGGCAATCTTTGATCCTCTTTATGGCTTTACCTTCCAGCTCCACTATTTTGCACTCCAGATATTCCAGTTTCATGTTGGAAGTGACTTCCATTTCTTTCTATGCTTCAATCAACCTCACATTTCTCTTATGTATTTCCCGATGCTCATTCTCAGAGTTGTGGACCCTCTTGCGCAGCCTGTTCTATTTGACTTGATCTTCAGCTTCTTCGTCTATGATCCTATTTCCTTGACCAGCTCCTGGAATCACCATTCCTTTTAGATTGTCCTCTAAACATGCTGGTTAGAGAGGTTCACACCCCGCATGATACCTGTCTGGCTCAACAGTATTCTTTTCCACAATGATTTTGCAGTACCACGTGTGCTGAGCTTGGCACTTGTAAGGGAGGTCGTCATCTTGGAAGTCTGCTCTGAAATGACTCATATTGGAAACCCTTGGTACAACCTGTTTCTTGCCTGCTAGCCTCATAACTCGGATAGGGACATAAGGGTATATCCATATCAACCCAATCAGCACCAAGTGTGGAGCGTTCCTAGATCTAATGATGAATTTGTCTGTTAGGAACCATTCAAACATCCATTGCACCTGTTCCTCGGTTAGATTGTCAAAGAACTCTACCCATTCTTTGGCACTTTTCCGGTTGAGCAAACCTATCTAGAATGTAAGTCATCCGCTTGGGGTGATGGAAGCCAATATGGTTGCTCCAAGCCCTTCGTGGAAATTCTTGGCGATAGTGACCCTTTTGAAAATGTTCTAACAACCACAACTGTCTCAACAAGTGAAAACCCTCGAAATGCTTGACTCCTCTTTGATAGCACTCTAGAGCCCTGTAGATGTTGGCTATGATTATGGGGACTATAGTATACGTCTGTCCATTGATCCCTTCTATCAGAGTCTTGGCGAACATGGCCAACCTAGTGTGGATTCTTTCCCTTTTTATTGGGAATACTATTAGGCCTAAGAAGCATACAAGGAACACGAACACTCTGCGGTGGATGTGGCCCAGAGAAGTGAGAGAGAGCTCATCATGGTAGGTACCGTAGGACTTGCTATGGCCATACCTCTCATACAGATATTCGAAGGGTATGTAAGATCCCTTCACACATACCAGGTCAGTATTTTTCTTTAACCCCATCATCTTTAAAAACCCTTTGCCATTATGGTTCTCCGGCACCAATAACCCGAGACTATCCCAAGTCAATCCTGCAAGCCCTCCAATTTCTTCTAGAAGTGGTGTCATTTTTAGGTCACCGAAACGGAACACAAACCTCTCACTATCCTATAACAAAGTGGCAGCTTCGGTCAACTTGTTGTTTGGCTAAATGTCTAGCAAAGAAAGCAAGTTACCCAAGTACTTTCTTACATGTTTCTTGTCACTTGAGGAAAGGTCCTCCCTCCAATCTAGAAGCAATGGTGGAATTTTGCTAACCATACCGAATTTGGGGACCTCGTGCCTCATTTTCTGCAAAACAAAAGGGTAAGGCCCTTCTCCCCCACCAGACTCTGCTATTTATACATTCATGATTAGCATATTGGTATTTAGTTCTCCAAATTAATGCACAGAACGTGGTTGTGTCCGTTGGGATTATGGAAACCCCGATGGACTTTTGGATAAGGCTCATCTTCAAAGATCATTATGTGGACAACATAATCGATCCGACTAGGTTTGACTCTGATTCATGCACAATTATAATCAGAGTAAGGTTAATATGGGGGTCTAGACTCGTACGCTCAAGCGGACAACTTGAGGGAGAAAGGCACGGAACCGTCGACTGCACCGCTGATCGACTGGTTTTACCGCAAATAAGCCTTTCCGAATTTAAGGGTAATAAATAGGAAGATCGCAACCACTCATCAAGCGTTTCTATAGGATTTAATACACACAAGTGGAATATGATGCGGAGCATGATTTATGCAGCAATAAATAGCATATAGTCAAGTATTTGCACGTAGGAAAAATAAATATAGTATTTAACTAATTGAAAGAGTGTTACGGAAAAGAAAATTAAAGAGACAAGTCAGTTTCAAGGATAAAAGAATCATAAATGTTTAAAAGGAAATAGACAGTTAAATACAAATTAGGGGAAAAGTGTACTGGATAAGGCATGCTTGGACTAATTCACAAAAGATAAGTTCGTTATGGTAAGAGCCCAAAATATCCCCAGCAGAGTCGCCAAGTTGTCGTGCCCCCTTTTTTCCTTTCTTTCCTTTCGGAGAGAGAGAGGGAAGTCCAGGTTTCGACACTCATGGGGGGTAATAACTTATTTCCTTTTGGGAATTGGGTTTTTTGAAGAGTCTCCACCTAACGGATTATGGTGCGTTAGGGCCCTTAAAGTGATTAACTCTTATACTAGTTTGCATTACCAGAGATTTAGGGTAAGGTATCGAAATGAGCTTGAGGGGAAGGTGTTAGGCACCCCTCTCGGTCCACAATGGCGGGTCCCGGCCGAACTTATACTTATGAATTAGTCCTTTAACAAATAGATAGTTTAAACACATATTTGCAAATAAGGGCATGTTTTGGACATTGTTTGGCTCCAGTAATAAGACAAAGAATTTGAACAAGTTGCATATAAAAGAGTAAAGTTCAAGCATCGAGAATTATAAAGAGGGGTCCTAGGTTGGTTAGCCTATAGGATCACCCCATACAATGCCCGATAAACACTCCTCATTGAGGGGCTACACATGACATTAACGCGTAATCATCATATCATTTTCTACCCAAGTCCCTCCCCTTGGTCATAGCCTAAAGCGTTCCAGCAACCTTGAAAATGTCCTATGCGTGCACTACCTGTCCCTTCCTCGTGGCCCTGGAGGTATTTTAGGACCTTTACTTTTGGACAGTTCTAGACCTTCCTAAGGTTTTAAAGGATAAAAGTCTAGGCGTCAATCAAGAACAAGTAGGACTGCATTTAAGGAGAACAAATTATAGGCTCACAGTCACCTCCACAAATAGAACAAGTAAATGCATGTCTTCAAACAACAATCAGGTATTTAAGAGAAAATCCTAGATTATGATATCTAGGTGAGTGGAGATTATGCAGTATCGACTTAGGAAAAAGTGCAAAAAATCCTATTTAGCTTGCCTACTGATTTAGACTTGTTAAACCTGAACAATTTTAAATATCAACCCACAGTTTCAGAGTTGCAGAATTTAAATCGCCCTAGAGGCTTGTCTAAATGCATAACAGTGATGCCCTAAGAGCATGATATCTACATTGATTAGGTGAAACAATGAATAGTTTTAAATGGACACTTGAGATCTTGAGACATGCTTTCTAGCGATAGTAAATTAAGGCAGTGTTTGAAAACCCATTTAAAAAACGGACAGTTGATTAAACTAATTCAATTAAACTGATTTGTTTAACTAAATTGATTTTAAGTTCTATAGGCAGGATTTTTTATTTTAATTCCTATAGGCATGGTATCTAATTGTTAAGAGCCGATTTTTGAAGTTATAGGCATGATTTCTAGTGAGACGGTTGTTGATACATGTAGTGGCAGAAATTGAACTCAATCACTTTACACTCTATAGGCATGGTATCTAATTATAAAGTTGATTTTAACCCTATAGATATGGTTTCTATTATTGAATCCATTTAGATCCTATAGACATGATTTCTAACATCGTAAAAGCAAAGCAAACATAACAAAGTATTAACATTATCCTATATGCATGGTATCTACCCGAGTTACCCAACAAATATGTAGCTACCCAACCCTTTTAACTAATCACCCCAATATTATTTACAAATAATTATTACAGACCAGCTGAATAAATTACATAATCAATAAAGAAAAAGAAGAAGTTAACTATAGGGAGCCTGAAGCAAGCCCAAATGACTTCCCCAGGCCTCTAATAGCCTCAAATGCCAAGGTTCCATAGACAGATCTTGTCTAGGTGTGTCAGAGTTCCCTAAGGACCTCAAGGATCCCGGGCAATGCTCATATCAAGACTTTTCTCAAACAAGAACTGATTTAAGTGCAGTGTCGAAAGACCAGCTCTGACATGCCAGAGTTCAGAGAAATCTCAAGGATCTCAAGGCAGTACACATGCCAGTGGGGTAGAACCTAATATTCTAGGAGTGGTGTGAGAGTGCTTGACATAATTTTGTTTTGAAAATAGTGCAGAGATGACTTTAGAAGTAGGAAAGTTTTTTTAGAAAACAGGAAATAACTTAGTGGTAAAAGACAGTTTGAGAAGAGTATCAAACAATAGACAAGCAATTGGTCATATTAAGATCACTTAACAATAGAACTTCACATGGGAATGAAAGGATTGTGGCACATAAGAATCACTCCAGGGTACAGGGATAGGGATAGGGATAGTAGAAACATACAATCACAAACTGCATACACAATTAGGATCTTGGAGACTTAGTAAATAGTTTAGAACATAAATAATAGTTGTCATATCTTGAACAGGATTTAAGCATATAGTTTGGACATGCTAAGTAAAGAAGTAAGCAAAGTGTAAAACATGCATTGAACATGATAGAATTTTAGACATATTAAGCAAAGGAGTATGCAGGAGAGAGGTCAGAATGTAAAACATGCTGAGCAAAGAGATAAACAGGAGTACAAGTTGAAATCACAATTGATGGATTAATGCAGGAATGAAACACATAGGATTTGATTTTCAAAACTTAATTAGGGACATACCAGTTAAGGAGAGCAGACACAAAGTATAGAGCAGTGTAGTGCAATAACTAGCCTTGGCTTACAACTAGCTAGTTCAATAGAAGTAGCAAGTAACAGAAAAGAGAAGAAAGCTTTAAGTGTAAGAGATAGTTTTTGAAATAGTGTACGTTGTTATCCCCATTTGAACTTAAAAGAAGAGGAAGTTTATATTATAATCAAAATCTTGACACATAAGGTAAGAGATCAATTAAGTAGTAAATTAGGGAAGCCATACGTAAATTATCAAGATCCTCCCTTAATCAAGGGACGGTTCAATCAACGGTAAAACATACTATGTATTTAAGGAAAAGAATAAAGTAAAGTTTCGGTATAGAATAGGTAATTAGGGGTAAATCCATAACAGTTTAACTAAGGAAACAAATCAATAAATAATCAATGGAATACAAACATGGCAGGGAAAAATAATTAAGGCAGGCAAATTCAATCAAATTGAGTAAAAAGGTAAGAATCAAACGTTTAAAGGAATGTGTTCAAATTAAAACATGAGTTAAGGGATTCAGAATAATCAAGGGTTCAGTCGAAGAGAAAGTCATGGAATAATCAACATGATTAACATATAAAATGAGGTAAAGCATGAGTAGTCAGGAATCAGTACATAATTTTAACAAAACAAAAGTTAAACAACACTGATTCAAGGAGAAGTATACAAGTCTTGCACGAATGGTCAGTATGAACACAAGTACATAATATCAGTGAAAGTTCGAACTAGGAAAATTCAGTAAAAGCATATTAGGACAAGAAAATCACGAGAAGTCACGAGAACCCAAGACAAGAAAACAATCAGTTGTACCAATATCAAGAAATAAAATGATGAAACCCAAAAAATTAGGGTTTTCAGTACAAACGGGCTAGGGTTGTAGCAGGTTCATAAAATCAGTCAAAAAATGTATGAGAAACAGGTGTTTAAATACAAAGAATCATCGAACAAATTTTAAAAAGAGATTCCGGAAACCTTAATTTGAGAAAAAGATTAAAATCACTTGAAATCATATGATTCTTATAAAGAATCTCAAGGCTATTGTAAAACTCACAGGAAATAAACTCAAATCACCTTAGATCTGTACAGATCTAGGAGGTTTTTAGAAAAGAAATTAGGGTTTTGAAGAGAGCCATAGAGAGATGAAAAAACCTAGTTAGAAAACTATAGATCATGTCTAATATATGACGATGTCACTCAAAATCACACTGGAATGACCTGGAACAAGCGAGAGATGAACCCTAGATACAAGTCGACATAGCCCTGATCCCTTGAGGGCCTTAGAGATGTCAAGCATGATAGGAGAGAGGCCATTGGAGGCCTGAGAGGTGGTGAGAGGTTACCGAAGATAGCCATGGATGTGGGTCAGTGAGATTGTGGATTAGGGTTAGGGTGAAAGTGTTTGAGAGCACAGAGGATTTTAGGGAGGCGGTGTAAGGTGGGAAATGGTTAGGGTTTGGGTGGGTATATGTCAGTTTATTTTAGGCCCTGGGAGATCTAGACCGTTGATCAAAATGATCAACAACCAGGATCTAACAAGAGCAGGGTCGGGTATGTTTGTTAGGGTCAGACGGGTATTGGGCTTGTGTAATTTAATCAAAAATTGGGGTGGGTATTGGGGCTAAAATTGAAATAAAATTAGGCTAGATTTTAAATAGCCATTTTAACACTATATAATTTATAAGAAATAATAAATGATTTTTGAAAAATAATTTCGTATACTAAAATGATTTAAAATAGTTATTTAATATTTTAAAAATATAAAGTATCATTTTATGCATCGACAATGTAATTATGCATTGATAGGGCTAGTATTACAAATATATGCAAATTAGCTTAAAAATGCAAATGCAATTGTAAAAAAAAAAGGCACTAAAATATTTAAACAGTATTTTGGCATAAATAACGAATTTAGATGGCTAAATCACCACAAAAATAATTTGAAAGATAATTATTGGAAATTTTATGAGTAAAAGGGAAGAAATAAATCAATTTAAAACCTTTAAAATGATAGAAAAATTATAAAAATTCTTATGCACCATTATATATGCATATATGCTATTTTAAAAGTATATATGCGTATTAAAAATATATAGGAAAAAATTGAGTATCAACACACACATTAAGGGGGTGAGAGCTGGATGTTTAAACATTTTAATAAATTTAAACATAACTTACATCTACAATTTATAGAGTTTGCTTTTGATCAATTTTTTGTCTAATGAGGGCTGAATATTTTATGCTTCTGGAGTTCTTTTAAAAACATCAACTAATATAGTGTCAACTAATATTGCACGAATATATTTTTTGTGTTTGTGGATATGGCTCCAGTGGTGGAGTTATCAAATCCTGCACGAACAACATGTGAAAATTCTTTCTTTTTTGATAAAGGAATAATAGATTTCATTGATGGTATCAAGAAGATGTATAATAATACAAGTTATGGAAGCAAAAAGACTTTGTTAGCTCAATTACAAAAAGACTATTCTAGTACAAGGGAGCTAACAAAGTTCAACAACTTGTGAGGAGAATCTAAGCGAGGAAAGGTAATGCAAACTATAAAGATACAAAAGACATCTAGCCTTGAGGGAATGATTTGGAGTTGATAATCCTTCAAAACATTTGTTGTTCCTTTCTAACTATATACACCAAAAGTACTAGTAGGAATCATCTTCTAGATTGGCCTGATGGCCTTAACAACTCTCCAGTTATACCAGCACCCAAAAGCCTCTTTAGTGTTATGCGACATTACCCAGTTAATACCAAAAATACACAAAAACATATTTCATAGGTCAGCAACAACTGTACAATATACAAATAGATGGTTGTTAGATTCAAGTTTCTGTTGGCACATGTAACATCTATTGATTCTCCGGAACCCTCTTTTCTTAAGATTGTCTTTCATGAGGCATGATTCATAGAGGGCTGTCCATCAGAAATATTTGATCTTTTTTGGGAGATTAGTCATCCATATCAACTTCCATGGCCAGTCATCAATCACGTCATTAGGAGTATATGAGTTTGAATAGCCTGCTTTCACTGAATATTTACCATCAGTATTGCTCCACTTTAACTTATCTACTACCCAGACATTCATCATGTGTCTTTCTAGTCTGGAAAGCAGGTCCGTCACTTCTTCCATTTTTCAGTCTTGCAGGTTCCTTCTGAAAAGCATTTCCCTGGTGTTATTTTCCCAATTCTGAGAGATAGAGGAGTTTGGTTAACTTGCTAATGAAAGAGGATTGGGAATTCCTCCATCAGAATGGTATTATTCAGCCATTTATCACTCCAAAACTTATATGCATACCATTGCCGGCCAGAAGTTGGGTATTCTGGAAGAATTCATTTTTAAGTTTGCATATACTTTTCCATAGGCTGACACCATGTGGGGATCTAGACAGCTTAGAGCATCAATGATTTTGTACCCTATGTTTTTCCTTGATTACTTCCTTCTAGAGAGTTTGGTCCTCTTGTGTGTATCTCCATAACCATTTCATGATTAAGCATTTGTTTTGTAGAGCCATATCCTTTATGCCCAGTCCTCCCAAGTGCTTTGGTAGCACAACATTACCCTATATAATCAGGTGAAATTTTTTATCCTTTTTGTTGGTAGGAAATTTTTTAACATGTTGATATGAATCCCTACAATGCTTCAAAGATGAGCAAGGTTGGATTAAGGTAGAGTACTAGGATCTATTTGCTCCACAAAATATAAGAGCCGTCGACATAAAATAAGTATGAAATATTAATATTGTTTCTTGTACCAACATTAAAACCATCCAACCAATTCAACTGCTTAGCATTGTCTAGCATATTACTTGGACCCTCCATGACCAATAGAAAGAGGGAGGGGGAGAGGGGGTCCCCTTGTCTAAGCTCTTTCTGTGGATAAAAAACCCAACTCGGCTTCTATTTACCAAAACTGAATACTTCACTGTGGTGATGCTAAACATGATCCATTTGATCCACCTTTAATCTAAACACATATGTCTTAGAATGGAGAAGAGTTAGGACCAGTTGGGTTGATCAAAAGCTTGTTCAATATCTAGCTTGCACAAGATACCAGGCTCATTACTTATCATTCTCCAATCCAGAACTTCATTAGCAATTAGAGCAATATATGTAATTCGTCTATCTTTGATAAATGATTTTATTGATTGGAAACTAATTTGCCCATTACACCTTTTAGCCTTTCTGCTAGAACTTTGGCTTCAATCTTATAAATACTCTCAATTAAGCTAATTGGCCTGTAATCTTTTAGGTTAATTGCTTCTTTCTTCTTTGGAACTAGAGCTATAAAGGATGTATTGCTAGACCTGACTAAGTTTTCATGTTGGTGGACACATCATACTTGATATATTCTTAGGATTTTTGAAAGAAAACCATTGTAAAACAATCGGGGCCAAGTGCCTTGTCTGATGAACATGACTTGATTACAGTTGACACTTCCTCTGTTCCAAAAATTCTTTAAAGACTCATTTTATTCACCTATGTGATACAAGTTAGTCCTCCAAAGATTGCACTTGGTCTCCTTTCTTATCTGCTCTTTGTCTTTTATGATTTCGGTGCCCACTTGGAGTTTGTCAATATTATTGTAGCTTCTCTGTGAATTTGTATTCCTGTCTCCCTCTTTGAGCCATAAGCACCTAGATTTTTGTCTCCAGGATGTCTCTTCTGCCTTAGCCAATTTCTATAGCTCTGCTCTTAGGTTTTGCATTTGAGTTGATTCTAATGTTGATGGCAGTCGTTTCTCAGTTACTTGTTCTATGACCCATCAATTCATCTAATGCTTTGCTATTCCTAGTTTCCATTTTACCAAAATCTATCTTGTTCCAGCTTGTAATATCCTTCTTCAAGCTCTTTAATTTTTGAGTAAGGATAAAATCTAGACTACCACTGACAGAATAGCTCTATCACCAATTATTCAATTAATCCAGAAATCCTTTAGCTTGAAACCACATATTCTTAAATTTTAAATACGAAGGGCTAGTATCCCAATCAACACACTCCAAAAGAATGGGTCTATGATCTGAGATGACTTTAAGGAGGACCAGTTACTTCACAGCTTTTATTGAATCACACTATTCAGAGGAGATACAAAATCTGTCAATTCTAGAGGCGTGTATATAGTTAACTCCCCTTGACCAAGTGTAACAGGCACCCTGTAGTTGGAGATCAATTATTTGCATTTCTTGTATAATATTTGAGAAAGTCTCCATTGACCTGGATTTATCAATGCAATTTAAACTTTCATTCTCGAATCTACAAATATTATAATTGATCCCGTCCAAACTCACACCACAAATATAGGTGGTGAGACGGTCGATAAAAACCCAACGCTAGTTGGGGTCGAATCCATAGGGAGTTAGATTTGAGATTAGGTATATACCTAGTGTGAATGTATGATATGCCTTAGATTACACTTCCACATTCTCGATTGTTATTTCTATTTCTACTTTAAGCTATTGATTGCAACTGTAAAACTAGGAGATAATATTTTTGTTTTGGTGGGTTTTTAGATTATAGAATGTCTAGGGTTGCGACTTTCGCCTAGTTGGTTACTTAATGGAATTAGAGCTTTAGGGCATGTTTGGTTGATCGGGATAAAATATAGCAAACACACTCAATTACTCACTCTATACCTGTCGGTAGTTTGAGTGATTTTGCCCGATTTGGCTTCATCAAGCCCAAATGGGTATTTCACAAAGAAAGTGTTAAATGCTCTAGTCGGGTCTTACTATCTCTAGGTTGGACCCTTTAATTGGGGCTATCAATTTCTTGAGTTCACCCCAATTCCTAGTTAGCCAAGTTTTCCTAGATTTAGTCTCTCTTTCTCAAGTAGAGACTAAGTCAAATAGGCATGAATCCATAATTGCAACCATTAATTCTAGAATTCAAGGAAGAACATGGCTAAATATCATATACCCAATCATAAATTAAGCCCTAAATCAATAACTCATTAAGTACTCATATTAGGGTTGGGTCACAATCTTTGCTAAGGGTTTAAATACTCCTAGAAAATGAAGAAACTAAGATAGAATGTATAGTAATTGATTGAGGAAAGAAAATCTAATGTTTAGTAGCTAATCCAGTACAATGTTACCCAAAATAGAAAAAAACGGCTCAGGTGCTCCCAACTTACACAACTTATCCTAAAAATGATAAAATGTTCTATTTATACTAACCTAAAAATATTAAACAAAATGCCCCTGCGAAGGTTGTACGACCGCACAATTCTATATGTGGTCCGCACTTTGAGCTTGATTGGTCAACTGGGCTTTCTGTGGTTGCATAAAACTGGAATGCGGCTGCACTATATTTAATTGTGCGGACCACACATTTCTAAGTGCGGCCACACACTTGAACTTGGACTAGGGCTGGACCTTCGTCTGCGGACCATATAATTATGAATGCGGCTGTACTTTGATATCCTACGGCCACACAATAATAGTGCAGTCCGCACATCTTCAATCAAGTCTCTCTTATTATGGTCTTTTGCGGGCTGCATAATTATGAGTGCGGTGGCAAAATAATAGTGCGGTCTGCACATCTTCAATATCCAAAATGCATGTTCTCTAAAGCTTGTTTTCTGCGGCTGCACAATAATTGTGCCATCCGCATTCTCTGAAGGAAATCCAATAATTCCTCTTTATAGTTTGCGGCCGCACATAGTATTGTGTGGTCCGCACTGTAGATCTTTTTGCCTTGTTAAATATTTACTCCTTTTTGAGTTGATTTTTACTTCTTTAGCCCATTTACCCATATTCCTACATAAAAGCACATTTCATTAGTTCTCGGGAATACCTTTAAGCATTTTTTTATCTAAAACTCAAGTAAAAGAGAGCAAATAAGAAGTCAAAATCCCTACTTATCAACTCCCCAAACTTAATCTTTTTCTTATCCTCAAGCAATTAAGGCAATTCTCACCTCCACTAGAAAAAGGATATTTCAGCTGGCCTAAGTTGAGTAAAAAACAAATCAATTGGGACCAACAATTACCCACGCACTCATGAATCATTAACAAGCCTACGATTTGAATGATGAAGCACAAATGGATCTAATGTGACGCTTGAGCATCAAGGGTTGAATTTATTCATCAAGGAAGTTAGCACTTTCATGCAAGTTGTTGTGGATCCCAAACTCCTCCTCCTATACTCTCCGGAAGCTCATCTCACTCACGAATGAAGAATTCAATACAATGACTCGAGAAAGATTCGCTCTTCACTCTTAAAAAATGTCACATGCCCGACTCTAAGTACCATATGATTGCCCCTCATCTGGATCACCACTAATGTAAGCTTGCTCAGCTTGAAATCACATAGGGCTTTTTCGGCAAGCAATGAATACTTTTGGACTAAGGAGGGAAATATCGAATTGGAATCAGTTCGTCTTTCCTTTAACACTTCATATTCACTTATTGGATCATATGTTACCGACTCTTTGAGTCATTTTCTTTTCCCTTGGGTGGGAAGAGAGACTTGACATCACTCTTTCTTTGTCACGCTATTCACAGTCTCCTTCTTTTCTTTCTCCATGCTTTGAACTTTTGCTTTCTTTTGTATCGTTTCAACCCTTTCACATTATTACCTTTCTTTTTGTGTTTTTCTTCGTTCTTCCTTTCTTTTTCTTTGCCTTTCCCCTTCTTATTTTTTTTTTCATTTTGTGCCTTAAAACAATCTTTAAAATCCTCGTCTCTCCCCCAAACTTATGTTTTTGCCATTTGAATCACATGAGTGCTAAAGAAAAGTTATGTGCCAAGAGAGAGTAATTATAAAACGGTTAAAGGCTTATAATGTGGTTATCGAATAAAAAGGCTTTAGGCTCAAAAGGGTTTACTAAGGATGATATCATTGGTGGACTATGGACGGTTTTGAAACGGGCCAAGGAGAGCCTACAATCACTTCTCAAACCAAGCTAACTTATAATTTTGCATAGAAACACATTCGGGGCAAGTTCTAGACCACTCGTATGAGTACTTGGACTTGGAACAAAATTTCTCACCTCTCACACAACCAGATTGTTACAGAGAATAGAGTCGAGGGCCCACAACAACCGGCTTCAAGATTGAAATTCCCTAATGGTTCAACTAAACCACCCGATGATTTCCTAAGTCAACACAAGAGTCACAAGGTCACTAACTAGAGGTATTTCTTTACAAAAACTTTGTTTATCGTGAAAATGGTAACAATAATTAAATTTGTAAGATGGAATTCTAAAAATACATGGTCCTTTTTTATGCTAGTTGTTTAGAGCAGTTGATGTTAAGAATACTAAGTTTAACAATGAGATACAAGTTAAAAACGGGGCAGTAATCAAACTGAGGGGCTAGCTGCCCGGGCTTCAAACTGGTCGATGCAGGGCCTCGGGGTCAATATTCGACTCTGCTTCAAGCTATCGGGGGTAATGAGGAATGGGATAACAGCTAAGGTATGATCAAACAAGGCTCTTTATGTCCAATACCAAGCAATAAATGAATAACAAGTAAGAAAGTGATAAATGCTAAAGTAGCCTCGAGCGAGTAAGTTAGAGAGAAGAAAGAGAGAGAGATATTATTGATATTGTGTAGAGTAGTTGGAGCTCTACCTTAGAGAGTGTTAAGGACTCCACTTTTATAAGGAGGGGGGAGCCCAAACTTAGTAAAAGATATGTTGAGTGACAAAGGAAACAAGATGGGACAAGTAACTAGCTTTATGACGTATGCGCAGGCCAATATTAAGCTGCCCAAATAGACTTAATCGACTCCGGATGCATTGTTCGGGAGCTTCCCGTGTTTGTCAGGGTTTCGGCCGATGTTATCCTCGGCTGGGTATCAACAAATCTTGAGGGAAGTAACTGGCACGAGGTCCCTAGCCTCCGAGGCAACCTACTAAAGCAATTTGTCAACGAGAAATCGGTCCTCCGATTTCACTATGCATACATAGTCTCCACGTTTATTAGAGGGAAGCGATAAGAAATGATTTGACATCCCACTTTATGGGCTCTTGTAATGACGTCGTGTTGATGGCGCAGCCCCTTTTACAAGTGCTGAGGTGTTTCACCCTTTCGCTCCTTCAGGGTCATCCAATGTGTCGTGACTCCTCGTTCTTCATGGTCACTATATTGCCGTCAATTCGGCTTCCATGAATGCATTGATTGCGCCTGCTATTACGCTTTTCGAGGGTGATAATGGCATCGTCGGTTATTTTGTCTCCCCCCATAAATGGGGCTTCTTGTGATCAGTTTTTCATCCAAGCATTCTTTGATACCCATCCTTTCCTCCTTTCTTTCTATTTTTAGTCTTTGTCGTCTCGCCATGTTTGAGGCCCACGGCCTCAAGGTCTCATGTCAACGTTATGCGCTATATGGACTAACCCTCGATCCTTCTTCGGTTGGACAAAGTTGTGCTGCTGTGATGCTATTATTGTTGTTGCTATTGTTGCTGTCTCCGTTGGCTCGGGGCGATGATGTAGAGGACCGGTTTTCTTCGACCCGGGGAGATACTTGGATTATGCACCACTGCTCAAGAGGGGGCTCGAATTATACACCGCTGCTCACCCTCCTTCCTCGGCTTGGCATGTTACACCCCCTTTGGATTCCTGGGGTATGGCGACAGTCTCTACTGGCTGTTGCCTCCCGGGCCGAGGCAACGTTTCAAGAAGTGACTTTACAATGGTAGTACTGGCGGAGTTCGTACTAGCCAATTTTTTTACCCAGCCACTTCTTATCTTCTTTTGGCTTCTCATTCGCTTTCATCTTTTATATCATTCCTTTTGAATATTTTATGAATCCAAAGATATTTCCTTGACTCCTACCTTTGATACTTGTTGTATTTCTTTATGTTTGCGGCAACTCTAAATGCACAATCCTGTTTTGTCATTGCTAACACTAAACCCGAATGTGAGTATTCCTTCCGGCCTTCTATTGATGGAAATGGCTTTCCGCAGGGCCTTTCGCGATTCCTCAAACCGAACCTGAATAAGGGTAATAACCTCGGGCCGTCGGGACCCTAACTTTGTGTTGAAGCGAAGATAATGTTTTGGGGCCTCATAATAACCTTTGAGAGGAAATTTTCTCAGGACCCATGGATGGGAGATGCTGGTGATTTCCTAAAAGTAGCCCTTGAGTGGAGGCTCGCTCGAACTCGGACCATCCTGGACAGCACCCGAAGCCCAGTTCGCACGAGTGACGTTCAAAAATGCTTATTTCTTCATAAACTGGTTTCCCTTGGCGGAGAGCTTTGAAGTTGCGTGACACCCTTGTGTTGGTGAAGGCGTTGTTGGATCTCTAGAGCACCGCCTTACTATGATGGAGGTCTTCTAGATCGGGTATTGCCTCGAGGCTGGAGATGGCACTATTGGTTAGCGTCTTCGGTCGGCTTCGAATCGTAACCGCTTTCCAATGTATGACATGAGGCTGTTTCTGCCCTACCATGGGTTATCTTGTCTTACGCAGTTGCCATTTTCCGCGCCATGTTTCGGGTATTAACATGCCTATACGTCTTTCCACCCTTTAGTCTTTCAACTTTGCAACTTCTATGGCAGCAATGGAGGGATTAATCTGACAGCGGGGGTGGGGGAGAAGCTCCCCCTTCGATTTTTGGGGTCATCAAGGTCTGCTGACTCCATGATGCTGGTTGATCACGCCCTTAATCGCTGTTGCTAGGGATGGTAGAGACCAAACATGGACAAATCGCTCTATTCGGGTGCTAACCGTTCATTTTATACCTTAGGAACCCGCATTATTTGCTTGGAGAATGGAGCATATTCTTTAGGCGGTGCGCCCCCCGCTTTGCCAGTTCTGCCTATGGTGAGAGTGAACTTAGTAGCTGTGTCTTCCTTCTACTATTGTGTTTATACAGGCATTGTTAGTGTCGGATGGTCCCCCAAGGGCGAGGTTGTCCTCCTTCGGAGAGGGGGAGGAGTTGTAGGATTCTGAGCCAGGGGACGATGGCGATAAATGGGATATGCACTCGTAGTGCGATGGAGCTTTTAGCGGGGCTAAATGGGTCTGTGTCTCCGGTGAGAGAACATCGTCCGAGCCTGCTATTCTTGAAAGTTTTTGATTCCAGAGCTGTGGTTCCTTTGAGTGATCATGCTTCAACCAAGATCGGTTCTTTCCAAGGCCGAGGGGGCTAGGCCAGCAAGGATGTGCTTCGGCCTTCGTGGAAGTCTGCCAGCTTTATTTCGCCGTGAGATTCGGCACAGTTCTTCCGCATCTCGTGTCTTCCCTTCCTTATCAAGTTTTTCTTATGTAGGACTTTGATATGCTCAGGTTTGAGCTTCTCCTCCCTGGGGCTATACCTCGGAGAGCTTCGGATGAGGGTAAGTCCCTTAGGCTCCTTAGCATGGTGAAGGAGGTTGACTTGATGCACTGGCGATATGGGGCGTACCGGAGCTCAAATTATGAGAACTTATTTGATGGGTAAGGTGACCTATCATAGTAAGCATTTTGCCTTATGGGAGACCGAGTTAGGAATGCTTGTGGTGAACTGAGGGCTCAGGTGCAGGCTCAAGCTTCGGTTCGAGTGGATATGATCGCAAAGCTGGAGTTTGATCCCTCAAAGGTTTAGGTCGAAACAATCGATGCTTGGACTGAAACAGCATTGAGTCGGACCAAGGCTGATGAGGAAATGGTGATCCATTTGAAGGACATCACTGATGTCCGAGTGGAGCTGCAGCGGGCCCTCGATCGCGAGAAAAGGATCGAGGGATACGTTCGTTATAGATCCCCATGAGAGGTGCCTGAAAAGATCGGTACCAGGGGTTTTGTCCTCCTGGATGAGTTTGAGCGAAGCTGGGGCTGGTAGGCCGTAACCTTTTGGAGTGGAGCGTAGATTTTGCCACTTTGTATTTGCTGTTCGCAGAGTAAATTTGTAGACGGAGACCGCACCTTCTGCCCCTGTAAAAAGAAACTTGAAGCTTTATCTCCTTTGTATCTCCCTCCATCTTGCTTATGACCAGGCGGGCTGGTTTCAGAGCTCGTTAGGTAGGCCCGGGGGCTCTTGTACGCTCGGTAGATGCAGCCTTTAGTGCGAGCTAGCGTTATAGATTTCATGCTTTGCCCAGCTATTTTAGGTTGAGTCTCCGATTCAGATTTTTGACCCGAGATCACTTGACCTTTGATCTCCTCCGCCGGCATGAGTAACAACGGCTCTTACTCCATGCCCTTGGGTATTTGCTTCCTAACTACTTTTGGTTCAGTCTCCAAGTCGGGTTGCGACTCGTGCTTAACTGACCCTAAAAGATTTTTCGTGCTTGCGTGGGCGGATGAAAAGGGCTTTGATATGCCACGGGTCGAAGCGACCTTTTAAGTGTGTGGCCGTGAGGCTCGGTTGGCTGGTGACAATGGCACTTACGTTGTGCCCTTAGGCATATTGTAGTTAACTATTTTGGATCCGGTCTCCGAATCGGGTTACAACTCAAGCTCATTTTAATCCTGTTTTCAATTTTAAAGATGGCGACAGTGGCTCTTATGCTGTTTAGTCGTTGCGACCTTTTAGTGTGAGGCCCAGAGGCTCGTTTGGCTGGCGACAATGGCTCTTACGTTTTTTCCTGTGGGCATATTGTAAACTTTGTTTTCCTCTCGTTAAGGTCTTTTTGAAATAATTTTGCCTGACCCGTCGTTGGTTCGGGAAGAACCTCGATTTCAAGTCGTTAGCGGCGATGTTCGAGCACCTCGAAAGGTTTTTAGCTCATAGGCTGAGTAGCTCGAAGCCTTGTGATTTGGAGCTGACATGGTCGAAACTCGTTTGCCTGTTGAGGGTAGCCAATTTTAACCGGTTCTTTTCAAAGTACATTCGAAGTAATGGCCTATGATTTATGTTAGCAACGGTCGGTCATCCCCGAGTCGCATTAATTTAGCTGGTGCAACCGTTTTGACCATAGTCATATGTATTTGGCCGGAGCCATTTTTGATCTTGAGTGATAGTTTAGGCGTCTACACCTCGAGTATGCCCTTTCGGGATTCTTACAAATGCGACGAATAGCCTAAACTTCGGGATTGAGTATTTTGCCTGTAGTAAGGTCTTACAAAATTTTCATGCTTGTTGAGGTCTTACAGTTTGTCATGCCTATTGAGGTCTTACAGTTTTGTTGCTATAAATAGATCTGGCTAGACCGAGTCTGCCCACTCAGGGTCTTATGGCCTCATGTTTTCCAGTGTATGGCGAGTGACGACAGTCTCCTAGTCATCGAGTTTTCTTAGGCTCGAAGGACGTTATTCATGAGCTCGGAGTTGCCTTGTTGGGGCCCTATGAGCCCGGAGTTCCGACCCTGGGGTCGCGCGGGTGCCAAATTGTTGATGCTAAGTCTTCGAGTATTTTTGGACACATTTAGTGGAGAGACCCCTGCCTTGAGCATGCTGAACTTCTTTTTTGGAGTACGAGGTGCTTTTGGTGACATATACCCTTTGATGTATTGAAGTAAATACGTGTTGTTGTGTTGAATAGATCTTTGCTAGACCGAGTTTGCTCGCTAGGGGTCTTACGGCCTTTGCTTTTTAGGCGTGTGGAGACCGATGATAGTCTTCGAGTACTCAAGGCACCTTTGATATTGGTGACGCTCGGAGATTTCTGCGTTGCCTTACCTAAAGATTTCGTGATTTCGGAGTTTCAACCCGGAGGACGTCTGAGTGTTGAGTTGCTAGTTTTAGTCCCCGAGTGTTCGGGACATTTTCTGCGAAAGAATTTGTACCTTACTTTGCAAATGTGTATTTGACAAAAGGTATTCTTTGATTGTTTGGTACAATAGTATACGTACTTGCCGATGGGGGCCTGACTATATGGACATGGTTCTTTCGACCGTTTGGCCTAGTACATTGCTTTCCTACAGAAACCCCATTTGGCATTTCAAGACCTTTTCGAGCAGGTAGCTTCCTGGGGGAATGCCCTTCACTGTTCAAAGTTGTCTGCAACATGCGGAGTTTTCCTTGAGCAGCTCGCAGACGTTGCCTCGTTAAAAATCTTGTCGGTCAAACCCTTCTTTTGGGACAAAAACTCGGTCGAGGGAAAAGAGTGCAACGAGTGCGTTTTTATAGCCTTGAGGTCCTCAGGCAGTGTTATTGTTATGATAGCTCCGTACGGGTGCCTGCATAAGGGTTAGTTCAAAATTTGAAATAAAAAAAGAGATGGTCGTACCTTGAAGTGAGAAATGCTAGCGATGCCACGGGATTGATTTGTTATAATTGCATGAGGCGAAAATACGGTATGGATTTCTACTTCGTTTTGTTAAGTTCGATCGAGGATGAGGCTCGATTCGCCCTTTGGTTTATTCGGGGGCGGAGGTACGAACATTGGTACAATATCGTGTATTGCGAACATTTCCCTTTCCGCATGCTGTTCCCTGTAAACGGTTTTAATTCTGTCCTTTGTTGGGAATTTTATAATCTGGTGAAAGGTAGATGGCACTGCTCTTATGCAGTGTATCCACGCCCGCCCAAATAAGGTGTTATACCTCACGTCTCCCTCGATGACATGGAATTTGGTATCTTGGGTCATACCAGCCACGGTAACCGGGAGGATGATTTCTCCTTTTGTCAATTCATTTGCCATGTTGAATCCATTGAGGACCCGAGTGGTGAGCACGATTTGGTTGAGCAGCCCGAGCTGTTCTATTACCCTCGACCTGACAATATTGGCCGAGCTACCTAGATGCATAAGTACACATTTTATCTGAAAAGAATTTACATGAAAGGAATTACCAGGGCATCGTTGTGGGGTTGAGACAGGGTCTTGGTGTCCTCTTCGCTGAACGTGAGGGCATCTTCGGAGACATATCCCCAAGTCTGCTTTTCTCTGGTGATGGATATTTTTGTTCTTCTCATTAGAAGTTCCTGCGGGGCATCAGCGCCCCCATGATCATGTGGATGACATGTTGCGGCCCATTTTCCTCGTTCTTCTTGATTGCCTCCCTTTCTCAGAACTAGTTTTTGGCTCGATCGCTAATGAATTCCTAGAGATGTTCTTTGTTAAGTAGCCAAGCTACCTCCTCTCATAATTGATGAAAATCCTCGGTCTTATGGCCATGCGTGTTGTGAAACTCGCATACTAGGTTGTAATTCCTCTGTAAAGTATATGACTGTATCAGTTTAGGCCACTTGGCATCTCTAATATTAATAATAGCGAACACGATGTCTGACACATCGACGTTGAAGTTGTATTCTAATAGGTGGGGCGCACCCGTTGGCACTATATTTTGATCGAACTTGTTTCTGTTGATGAGCCCTCGAGGGTCCTATCCTCGATCCACCCTCCAATCATTGCGAGGTAGGTTGGTCTCAGGGCATTCCTCCTATCCTTGAGGTATGGCTAATACCTTTCTTTGTTTGGTTTCGGTTCCTTTGCCAGGAGCCTACTTGGGTATACGAAGCCCGAAGGGGCTCCCAATTGGTCATCCTCGGCTTTAATCTTCGATTGGTATCTGTTTTGGACGTCCGACCAGGTCACGGCCGAATACTCAATTAGGTTCTGTTTCAGCTATTTTGAAGCCACCGAGCTTCATTCGTTCAGGCCTTGGATGAAGTCCTGCACTGCCCAATTTTCGAAGACTGGCGGTAGCTCCATCCGTTCCATCTGAAAGTGGGACACGAATTCCCGCAACATCTCATTTTCTTTTTCCTTGATTTTGAAAACGTCGGATTTCCTTGTCGCTACCTTGATTGCGCAGGCATATGCCTTTACGAAGGAGTCTGCTAGCATGGTGAATGAATCTATTGAATTAGGAGCCAAATTGTGATACCACATCATGGCCCCCTTCGAGAGTGTTTCCGCAAATTTTTTCTGCAATACAGACTTGATTTCGTCATTCTTTATATCGTTGCCTTTTAGTACGCATGTGTAGGCAGTAACGTGTTCATTAGGGTCAGTGGTACCATTGTACTTAGGGAGTTCTGTCATTCTGAACTTCTTTGGAATGGGTTTCGGGGCTACTTCCTCGGGGAACGACCTTTGTATGAACTTCTTCGAATCCATGCCCTTGAGGACTAGGGGCGCACCCCGGATCTGATCGACCCTAGATTTGTAGGTCTCTAACTTCTTATCGTTGGCTGGTATCATTTTCTCACCCAATTCGATCCTTTTGGTGAGGTCCTCAAGTATCTTTACTATGGCAGGGTTGGCTACCGATCCATTATTGCTTGATCTCTCGAGTATTTGTTCGATAGGGGGAGCTATTTCCGGCGCTGCTGTGCTGGGAGTCTTCGGATGGCTTTGTAACTGAGTGATGGCCAACTGTTGTGCCTGCAACATTTCAAAAATAACATGAAGACTAACTTCTTGTTCTTCCCGCGCTGGGGTTCTTTGGGGTTCTTGTCGGTCGCTATGTCGTATGCTCCTATCGGTGTGTGAGGTTTCGTCCACCTGTTGTGCATCCTGTGAATCCGCGTTCACTAGAATCGGTCCGGGAACGTTATCAATTTTCTGTGGTGGCACGCCGACTGCCAGAACAGCCACGCTGTTTTCCCCGTGGTTTTCGAGGTTGTCGTTCTCGATTCTATTTACCGAGCCAAACATTTTAACCTGAAATCAAAGATCTCGAGCAAGAAAAAATGTGAAAGATTACTTGTGTTTGGGTAATGAAACTAGCAAGAAAACAATCACTATTATTTTTAGCCCCACGGTGGGCGGCAAACTGTTTAACGTAAAAATGGTAACAACAATTAAATTTGTAAGATGGGATTCTAAAAATACATGATCTATTTTTATGCTAGTTGTTTAGAGCAGTTGATGGTAAGAATACAAAGTTTAACGATGAGATACAAGCTAAAAACAGGGTAGTAACTCAGGGGCTTGCTGCCCGGGCTTCGAACTGGTCGATCAAAGGCCTTGGGGTCGATATCCGGCTCGGCCTCGAGCTATCGAGGATAATCGGGAATAGGGTAACAGTTAAGATATGATCAAACAAGGCTCTTTATGGCCAAAACCAAGCAATAAATGAAGAACAAGTAAGAAAGTGATAAATGCTAAAGTTGCCTCGAGCGAGTAAGTTAGAGAGAAGAAAGAGAGAGAGATATTATTGATATTGTGTAGAGTAGTTCCAGCTCTGCCTTATAGAGTGTTAAAGGCTCCCCTTTTATAAGGAGGGGGGAGCCCAAACTTAGTACAAATTACGTTGAGTGATAAAGGAAACGGGTTAGGACAGGTAACTAGCTTAATTATGTATGTGTGGGCCAATGTTAGGCTGCCCAAATAGACTTAATCGACTCCGGATGCATTCTTCAGGAGCTTCCCGTGTTCGTCAAGGTTTTGATCGATGTTATCCTCGGCTGGGTATCGACAAATCTTGAGGGAAGTAACCGGCTCAAGGTCCCGAGCCTCCGAGGCGACCTACTGAAGCAATTTGTGAACAAGAAATCGGTCCTCCAATTTCACCGTGCACAAACATTTTTTAACCATAAGTACGTAGTTAAGTGTGTTGGTACCAAGTGAAGCATGCTCGAACCTTATTTATTTATTAAAACTACTTGTTTCTACCTAAATATCAAAAACTGACTCAATTCCTTAAGAAGGTTGTCATGCCATCCATCGTTGGAAAAAGCCACCCGGTTTACATAAGTCCCACCTTTGGAAGGAACCGTGGCATTAGAAAACCAAAGGCTTATTTTTCACCAACACATAAAAAGAAGCTAATAAAGAAACTAAGAAGCTATACTATTAAGAAAGCAAAACGAAAAAACTATGAAATAAACTACTAAAAGTAAGGCAAATGAATATATATACAAAAGGGGTGAATATATACATAATGAGGCAGAAAATAAAGATTAAAGAAAACGAAAAAGAGTATTAAAGTTATTACAAGACCAAATGTCATCAAATAGTCATCCAAAATATCAAACAGTCATCCAAAATACCAAAATAGACCACCCCCAGAAAAAGATCAAGCATTGTCCTTAATGCTTAGTAAAATCAAAACAGAAAAAGGGAGAGAGTAAAGAAAACTCTCTATGTGGTCTCAGGGTGAGTAGCAACATCACCACCCTCGGTCTCCTCTAGCTGTATGTCATCATCTCCGGCTGAAGGACAATAGGGTTGGTAAGTAGCTGAAACATCTCCTCAGCAAAGGAGACAATGGGATCTGGCTAGTCAGAATGGCCAGCTGACGCCTCTGATGATGGTTCCTCTGCTGATGGTGCTGCTGGGTCACCTAGTACTAATGGACCTGTCTCCATTAGCAGATCAATGGGAAAATCACTTGCTATTGCTGATTTCGTCGCCTCCTTTCTCAAACTCTCCACTGCTTTCTTTGACGCCTAGGACTTTCTCGTCTTTTTCACTTTCATGGATAGCTCCCTAATAGCATCCCTCTGAGCTACTAGTGTGTCGATGATAGTCTTTTGGCTGTCCAGAATATTCTTCAATGTTTCCTACACTGACGGAGGTACCTGTGACACTACTGGACTAAAGGATTTCGCTGCAAAAAAACTGGATATATTAGGCAGCTTAGAAGTGGCTGTCTGCATTCAGTTGTTAAGGCTCGCTAAAGTCTGGAGACTCGCAACGCAGTGAGAGGATAGGTGGATGAGGCTGGGACAAGAATTGAACCTGATGGCCTAGAGGATGAAGGTGGTCGCATGACGGCTATCCCGGTAAAAGATCCAACTGCTATGGAATGGGGGTTGTAGATGGCTCAGCAACAACCTCTAAACCTACCACCGATGGCTCGTCAGACTGACCAACAGTGGTAGTGTCCTTACCCTTAAACTTTGGGTTGTTTGCACCCTGCAAGTGATACCAAGAAAAAGTCCTCTTAGCTTTTATCTTTCTAGCATATGGCCTTGGCTCCACCTTGGAATCATTGAAGTACTATGTGAGGGTGTTCGAATAGGGGTAAGACTTTTTACTTTTTCGGATCGCTAATCTGAAGTTAGTTGATATGATAGCACCCACATTGACCGGGTACCCCACCATAATAGAAGCCACAAGAACTGCTCGGGGAAGTGGGTGGTTGTTCTTATTCAAGCTCGAATCAATCCTGCTACACATAAGGGTTTGCCACCATTTAGCTTCGAAATTGAGGGTGGACCGGAGGATAGGAACTCCTGCTGTAATCCATGGTGGAGGTGGTCCTCGAGCAGTAAAAATCTCAGCTAGCCAAGGGTGAGCTGCTTCACCCAGATCTATCTTCTCTAAGTACTGGACTGCCTCCACTTGCTCAAAACCCACATAAGCATTCAAAGACACGACATCGAAACGGACTTTCAAATTTCTCACTTTAGTCACTTTTGTCCCTTTCTTGATGTGAGCTACATTTGCGTAGAACTCTCTAACCAAGTGCTCATTTGCATCTAGGACGTGGTGAGTGAACAACTTCTATCATCATCATCGACATCAATAGGTGCTAGAGGAATAGGTGAAAAGGAGGGCTCGGAACCCTGGCTTCCCGCATCAGAAACAGTAGAAGAACTGGATGTAGTCTCATTGCGTAATTGATAGCACCGAGTGGGTTGGGATGGTTGGGACTGAGCCTCGGGCTGGACCTCCATAGACTAATCCTTGGAGGCTTTCCTGGATGGGACATATGAACTGGACTCTGAGGGCTCTTTGTCCCTTCCTCTATTGGTGGTCGGCTTTTTAGCAATGGGCTTGGATTGCACTCCCGGAGGGTGAGTGACCTTTCCTCTGCCCCGGGAGGTTTCACCTCTCCCTTTTGATGTGTCGCCTTGACAATGTGATCTACTCATTGTCTGCAATACAAGGTATATAGGTCAGTTGAGCTCAAAACAATTAAATAGTTGCAGAACAATTGTAGACAAACAGTCATCAAAGAGACATTACGGACCATACAATTCTGAGTGCGGCTGTAGACTATCTAGTGCAGACCGCACAATTCTGAATTGCAGTCGCACACCTTAGAGTTTGGACCGCATAACTATTAGTGCGGCTGCACATCCTCAAGTGCGGACTGAAAAATTTTGAGTGCGGATGCACAAGTCCAAACCATAGAATTCCGATTCTCTGAAGTTTAAGAGTACGGTCGCACACATTTTTATGCGGCCTCACACTTTTTCTGCGAACCACCAAATTTTGAGTGTGGTCCGCACATTTAAACACATTAATTACCCTATTTGCCAGTTATGCGGACTGCACAAAAATGTATGTTACCGCATAATTCAAACAGTGACGATACTTCACTTAGGGTTCTTGCAAAAACAATTCACAAGTTAAACATGGCATGCACAAATTGACAAGATTTTCTGATTTACCCAATACCAAATGAACATATATGAACTACCCACATGAGTTGTAAGCACATATTAAGCATATTTTACATTCTTAGGCCTAAAATTAACTAAACTAATCAAAGAAAACAAAAACAAAAAATAAGAAAAATGAACAAAAATCTACATGGATTGAACATACCAGTAATGAATGATGCAAGTTAGGATCTAACTTGATGAATTGAGTGTGATTTGTGAACTCTTTTTGGGATGCATAATGTTTTATAGGTCATGGGAGTTCAGAGAGTGTAAAGTACGAATAGTGGTGAAAAGCCCCATTTATACTCTGAGTAAGACGGTAAAAAACTCACCTGAGTGCGGCCGCAAAATTTTGAGTGCGGTCCGCACTCCTTATCTGTACATGAATGGAGCTCTGCGGTCCCGCACAAAAATGAATGCAGCCGTATTACCTTGTGTTGTCTGCATAATTTTGTGTGCGGCCGCATTTTGGCCATTTTCCTGCAAAACCAAACTTCAGAGGGTTGGTGTGTTTGGGTCCTAGTTGTGCAGCCGCACAAGGAATTGTCTAGCCATAGACCCTTCTCCACGGTAGCAAACAATTTTGTGCGGTACGCATAAGTTCAACACTTCCGCAGTTCACTTCAAAACCAGTTAGCTCAATATAAAACCTATCAAAAAAGAAGAAAAATGAAAAAAAAATAAAAAGAAACTTGGGTTGCCTCCCAAGAAGTGCCTGATTTAATGTTGCGGCATGACGCAGGTTAACATTAATCACTTGAAATGAAAAAATGCCATAACGTTGCCATCATCAACCTTGCCAAGATAATGTTTCATCCGGTGACCATTGACTCTAAACACTTCATCATTTTTGTTCTTCAAGTCTAATGCACCAAAGGGTGTCACATGCACAACTTCAAATGGGCCACTCCACTTGGATTTAAACTTTCCCTGAAACATCCGCAACCGACAATTGAACAATAGCACGAGATCGCCTTATTTGAACTCTTTATTCCGGATATACTTGTGATGGAGGTACTTCATCTTGTCCTTGTATAAGGATGAACTTGAATATGCATGGAACCAGAATTCATCAAGCTCATTCAATTGTGCCACCCTTAAGTTGGCGACAACATCCCACTAAAGATTGAGCTTCGTCAATGCCCACATAGGCTTGTGCTCAAGTTCCATCAGTAGGTGACAAGCTTTCCCGAACACTAACTGATATGGATACATACCAATTGGTGTTTTATAAGCCGTCCTATAAGCCCAAAGAGCATCATCAATTTCTTCGACCAATCCGTCCGGTTGGCATTCATGGTCTTTGACAAAACACTCTTGATCTCTCTGTTGGAGACTTCAAGCTGTCCACTTGCTTGAGGATGATAGGGTGGTCGACACTTTATGAGTGACACCATACTTTATGAGTAAGGTATCAAAAGCTTTGTTGCAAAAGTGCGATCCCCCATTACTAATAATGGCCCTTGCAGTTTCGAACCTTATGAAGATGTTCTTTTTAAAAAATGCCACCACACTCCGAGCTTCATTGTTGGGCAAAGCCACGGATTAAACCCACTTTGACACATAATCCACAACTACCAATATATAAGTGTTCCTACAAGAGCTCACGAATAGACCCATAAAATCAATGGCCCATACATCAAAACTGTCAATCTCCAAGATGGTAGTGAGGGACATCTCATTTTTCTTGGAAATCCCACCGGCCCTTTGACATTTATCACAACACTTGTCAAAATTGCTAGCGTCCTTGTAAAGAGTAGGGCAATAGAATCCACAACTTAACACCTTTCTAGTCATTCTCACTCCACCATGGTGACCACCATATAGCGAAGAGTGGTAAGCCTCAAGAATTCCCATTTTTTCTTCCTCTAGTACATATCGTCGAATCACACCATCGGTACAAATCCAGAAGAGATAGGGCTCATCCCAATAATAGTCAAGGCAATCTCGTTTGAGCTTCATCCTTTGGTTTTAAGAGAACTCATTAGATACAATGCCACCCACATGATAATTGGCTAAGTCGGCGAACCATGGCTTCCCAGTCATAGAAATGGCTAGGAGTTGCTCGTCGGGAAATAAATAATTTATCTCAAGGCCATCATGTGTCCTCCCCTCCTCCTCTAAACGATACAAGTGGTCCACCACATGGTTTTCACTCACCTTGCGGTCTTGAATCTCTAGATCAAACTCTTGCAAAAGAAGTACCTAGCGTATTAGTCATTCTTTAGAATTTTTCTTGCTCATCAAATATCGAAGCGCCGCATGGTTGGTGTGAACAATTACCTTTGTACCCATCAAGTACGGGCAAAACTTCTCTATAGCAAAGACAATAGCAAGTAGCTCATTTTTGGTCACTGTGTAGCTGACTTGGGCCTCATTCATGGTCTTACTAGCATAGCAGACTGGATGAAAGATCTTACTGATATGGTGCCCCAATACCGTTCCAACTGCCACATCGCTTGCGTCATACATAAGCTCAAAAGGTAAGCTCTAATTTGGTGCGTTGATAATAGGAGTAGTAGTCAACTTATACTTGACCAATTCAAATGCCTTCATACAATCTTCGTTGAAATGGAACTTGGCATCCTTCTCCAAAAGTTTGCACAAGGGATTTACCACCTTAGAAAAGCCCTTGATCAATCGGGGATAGAACCCCGCATGAGCCAAAAAGCTCCTCACTCTCTTCACGGATGTAAGGGGGGAGTTTGGAGATCAGTTCAATTTTGGCTTTATCAACCTCAATACCATGCTTTGAAATCTTGTGATCGAGGACAATGCCTTCCTTAACCATAAAGTCACATTTCTCCTAATTCAAAACCAAGTTTGTTTCCTCACATCTTGGCGATACCTTGTCGAAGTTGTCCAAGCACTCTTCAAAAGAATTTCCCGCCATGGAAAAGTCATCCATGAAAACCTCAAGAAAGTCCTCCACCATATTGGTGAAGATGGCCATCATACACTGTTGAAAAGTCGCTGGTGCATTGCATAACCCAAATGGTATATGCGAAAATGCAAAAAGTACCATAGATACAAGTGAAAGTGGTCTTCTCTTGGTCCTCAGGAGCAATAAGAATTTGATTGTAGCCGGAGTATCCATCAAGGAAGCAATAAAAAGCACGTCCGACCAACCTATCAAGCATTTGATCAAGAAATAAAAGCGGAAAATGATCTTTCCGAGTAACTTTATTCAGATTCCTATAGTCCATGCACTCTCTCCACCCGGTGATAGTTCCCGTGGGTATCAATTCATTCTTGTCATTTGTTATCACATTCATGCCCCTTTTCTTTGGGACACATTGCACCAGAGAGGTCCCTAAGCTATCAGAAATGGGGTAACCAACCCTGGCATCCAACCATTTGATGATCTCCTTCTTCACTACCTCTTGCATTGCTTCATTTAATGTTCTTTGATGTTCCACAGAGGGTTTTCCATCCTCCTCAAAAATAATCTTATGCATGCAAAAGGCAGGGCTTATACCTGAATATCTGCCAATGTCCAACCTATAGCTTTCTTCCTCTTTTGGAGCACTGCCAAAATAGAAACTGCCTGCACGTTACTCAAGCAAAAGGAAAGAATAATAGGTAAAGTGGAACAAGGGCCAAGAAACTTATACCTGATATGTGAAGGCAAAGTCTTTAACTCCAAAGTGGGAGGCTCCTCGATTGAGGTCTTTGTTGGAGGAGTCTTCCGGTTTTCAAGATCTAAGGACAATTTTTGGGTTCATAAGTATATGACCCTATTCCTCGCAAAAAATTGACACATTCCACAAAGCCTTCCTTCTCATTCTCATCATGATTAAGCAACACAAATTCCAAGGTATCCTCAATATTCATCACATCACTAGCATCATCAACAATCACTTCGGTCACTAAATCCAGAAACGAACCAAATTCATTGCCTTTTAGTTGCCTCATCAATTTGCACACATGGAAAATCACTTTTTCATCACCCACTCGGAAGATGAGCTCCTCGGCTTCCACATCAACTAGAGCCTTCCCCGTAGCAAGGAAAGGTCTACCCAAGATAATAGGCACCTCATATCCAACCTCACAATCCAAGATCACATAGTCCGCTAGAAGGATAAACTTATCAACATGAACTTGCACATCATCAATAATGCCCAACGGTCTCTTCATACTCTGATCTGCCATTTGCAACCTCATAGATGTGGGTCTTAGTTTCCCAATTCCCAAAGTTTTGAACACAGAGTAGGGCATCAAGTTGATACTTACCCCTAAATCCCATAGAG
This sequence comes from Nicotiana sylvestris, assembly GCF_000393655.2. NCBI lineage: Eukaryota > Viridiplantae > Streptophyta > Magnoliopsida > Solanales > Solanaceae > Nicotiana > Nicotiana sylvestris. Next base: position 30,038,023 of record NC_091063.1, on the reverse strand, counting down.
CTTTGGAAAAGTCGGCGCTCCCAATAGTGCAGGGGATTGTGAAAGCATCGGGATCTTCCAATTTTGGAGCCATTGAGTGCACAATAGCACTCATTTGATGTGTCATCTTGATAGTCTCACAATTCATTGAACTCTTTTTAGTTACCAAATCCTTCATGAACTTTGCATAACCTGACATTTGTTCTAACGCCTCAACCAACAACACATTTATGGACAAACTCTTCATCGTATCAATAAACTTCTTGAATTGGTTCTCACTATTTTTCTTTGCGAGCCTTTGAGGATATGGAGGAGGAGGCTTGGACATTGGTACCTTGGCCTTTAGCACTACCAGTTCTGCTATGCCAATCATGTGCTCCCTAGATGGGTTCACTTCCTCTTGGGTTTCCTCCACACTTTCATCAATGCCAATCTCTACTGCTTTAGTTATCTTGAACTAGATTACTTGGAGTTTCATCGTCTTGAACTAGCACATCATACTCCACAATTCTTCATTGATTTAAGGTGCTTGCATATACACCTCGTCTGCTCTTCATGGTTACGGCCATGGTATGTCCTGCATTGTTCCCACCCTTCAGGTTCACTACCGTATCACAAGGTAGTGGCCCCTTAGGATGAGTGTTCAAAACCTTGCGAGATTTGGCCAAGTTGAACCTCCGAATTGCGGATTGAAGTGTTGTGGGAGGCCAATTGAGCATCAGAGTCAGCATTTTTCTCCATTATTTGTTTGAACATATTTTCAATCCGTCTTATCTCATTATTGGAAGAAATAGAACGTTGTGATTGATATGGAGGCGGGTTGCTTGGTTGTTGATACATCAGGGGCCTTTGAAATCCCGACCCCCGATTCCATTAGTTATTATTGTTCCAACCCCCTTGGTTGTTGCCTCCCTAATTTCTTTGATTGTTGCCACCCCCAATTGCCTCCCAATTGCCTTGGTTACCTTGATTATTCCAATTGCCTTGATTGTTATTACCAGCACTCTGATTGCCTTGGTGGCTGATGTGTGGCTATAATTTCATAGTTTCATACATTATGTGCCTTGAATTTTACATGATTTAATAATAAATTACACTTTATTTGCGCATATTGAGTCTATTTTATGTGTAGGTGAATTGGAGATGATAGTAGAGCAAAAAGGATATTTAAACATTGAAAATGTGCTCAAGAGCAGTAAAAAGGAGAGGCTAGGCAAAGGCCAGCTCAACCAGGCTTTAGCTTAGCGAGGCCAGCCAAAAGCCAGGCTGAACTAGGCTTTAGCCTAGTGAGGCCAGCCAAAGTCCAGGATGAACCAGGCTTTAGCCTGGCGAGGCCAGGCCTGGGGCCAAGTCCAGTCCGAGTTTTGAAGGCTTATTTCGTCTACTAGTTTGACTAGGACTTGGCCTACACGTTTAGGTATTTTCCTACACATATAAATAGACCTAAAAATGCCACTTTGAAGAAATACCAAGAAAAGAGATCGAGATTGGACAGATTTGAGAGGGGATTCGACCTGAGGAGGCAAGAACACACTAGGAGAAAGGCGAAGAATTCTTCTACGAGTTTTTCACTTCCTTCTTCCTATTTTCCATTATTGGTTATGAATTCTAGTATTGTAGTTATGCATACTATTATGAATAGCTAATTTTTTATCTAGGGTTTTGATGGAACCCCTTGAAGGATGATTTTTCTGTTACGTTAATATAGATTTGTTGTAGCTTTTTCTCTATTTGTTCAACTACGTTTAATTATATTGTGGTTGGTTGAAGAGATCTCAATTAACTGTGCCTATTTAGTATGTATTACTCAGGAGAGTGTGCATATTTAGGTAGTTGTTGAACAACATCACTCCTAACGTATATGAGGGATCAATACAAGGGTTTAAACGTGAGATTAGAGATAACGAGACCTTGGTGCGATCCGACTGAGTCGTACTTAATGTCAGCTAGCGTAATTTGGGAGAATATGTCTAGTAAATTATGGTAATTACTCGGGAGAGAGTCACAACAGTCAGAGTGCTCATGATAGGTAAAGAAAACTTAGGCAAATTTATAGATAATGTAGCGGAAAGGATTCCGACAATAAGGGAAATCATAACTCTAGGACTGCGTAATTCTGTCTCCAATCCTTATTCTTGTTAATTTATAGTTTTACTACTTTATAGTATTTGTTAGTTAATTAGATAAAAATAAACATTATAATCTTTATAACTAGGAATTTATTTGGACTTGTGTTTCTTAACGATATTGAACAACTATAGCTAAGCCTTAGTTTTCTGTGGGATTCGACTCCGGACGTGGAAACAGAATTATATTTGCAACGATCGCTTAGTCTTTTTTATAAGGCATAGTTAAGAGTGATCAAATTTTGGCACCCGTTGCCGGGGAACTAACGGTATAGATGTAGTTGTACATATTTCTAGGTTGCAAGTTTGAGCTTTTATTTTTGTTTCCTTGTATTTGATTATTTTTTTTATTTTTTATTTTTGACTTGAGAGACATAGTATCTTGGAATTATGAGATTTTTTATGTTGGTAATTCTACTTTTAATTTTCCTTATGCATATTGTGAAGAAAACCATCCATGGCAAAATTATCAAAATATTCCCGAGAGCGAGTTATGTGCACCAACTCAATCTTATGTGTGGAATGTATGCGATATGTGTAACGACCCGGTCGGTCATTTTAAGAATTTATGCCCCGATCCCCTAATCACTGCTTTCCCCATGTTTGGTTCTGCTATTTTGATTCACCCGGATGTTTAGTTTTGAGTTTCAGAGTGTTTTGGACACTTAGTCCCTAAATGAGAGCTTACGCTTTAGAATTTGGACCGTAGTCGGAGCAGTATGAAGACGGCCTCGAAATGAAATTCTGTTGATTCTGTTAGCTCCGTTGGGTGATTTTGGGCTTAGGGGCGTGTTTGTATTGTGTTTTGGAGGTCCACAACTTATTTAGAGTTGAATTGCCGAAAGTTGAATTTTTGAAGTTTGCGGTTCGATAGTGAGATGTTGATATCGGGGTCAGAATGGAATTCCGGAAGTTGGAGTAGCTTCGCAGCGTTAAATGTGACGTGCTTGTGAAATTTTAGGTCATTCGGATGAGGTTTGATAGAATATTTGATCGAAAGCATAATTTGAGAATTTTTGGAGTTCTTAGGCTTGAATCCGATGTTAAATTGGTATTTTAATGTTGTTTTGAGCGCTCCGAATATTGGAACAAGTTTTAATGATGTTTTAGGATTGGTTGGAATGTTTGGTTGAGGTCCCGGGGGTCGGGTGTGATTCAAATGCTCAATGGGTCATTTTTGGGCTTAGGTGTGCATCAAATTTGCTGGTTTTTCTATTGCAAACTTTTGGCCTTCAGGTTCATGAAGGCGTGATCGCATTCACGAAGGCTGGCCAGAGGAAGTATCGCGAACGCAAGGAGCGGAGCACGTTCGCGAAGAGGAAAGGCGGAGCAGTTGGGGACCCCATTGAATTTCTCTACGTGTTTGCGAGTATTGAGTCGCGTTCCCGAATGTCCTGGAGCTAAAGCTACGCGTTCGCGAGTGCACCCTCACATTCGCGAAAGAGGAAGTTGGCCAGTAGGATTTTTGTGCATCGCGTTCGCGAAGAAGTACGCGTCTGGGCAGAACTAAAATTTCAAAATCGAGGGTTTTGAGTTCATATCACAAAATTGAATTGGGGAGCTCGGTGGGAGATGAATTTTGGGAAGAATTTCAAAGGAAGTTTGCGGGTAATGATTTATAACTCCTTTTTTCTTATAACCCATTAATCTAAATATGAATTCATCATCTAATTTCAGATTTGGGATGAGAAATTGGGGAAAATTTGGAGAAAGTTCTTACACATAAATTTCAAGTTTTGATTGGGAATTTTACATTGGATTAGGATAATTTTTGTATGGTTAGACTCGTGAGAGTATGAGGATTATGAAAACATTAATTTTACCCGATTCCCAGATGTGGGCCCGAGGGCGTTTTGGTCATTTTAGCTAATTTCACGTATTAGCTTAGAGTTTATTTGTAGAATCAGTTACTTGAAGTGTTATTTACATTATGCAATTGAATTGAATAGATTTGTGCCATTTGGAGTTGAGTAATCGTGGCAAGAACGTGGTTTCGGGTTGTTTTTGAGCCGGTTCGAGGTAAGTGGCTTGCCTAACCTTGTGTGGGGGAACTCCCCTTAGAATTTGGTATTGTTGATATTTGAAATGCCTTCTACGTGAGGTGACGAGTGCGTACTTGTGCTAATTATTGAAAATCCTGTTTTCACTAAGTAACTCTAATTGTGTCTTCCCTTCTTGTTTATTCTACTTGCAATCAATCTTGCTGTTAGCTTAGAGAATCATATCTAATTGTCTTAATTGTTTTTATTTGTTAAAACTGCCTTATTTGGACTATGTGAAGCATGTTAGGTTAGAAATACATATTTTACCTTGGTGTGAAATTGAATTTAATTGAGTATTCTTCGTGTTGTTGCTGCATGTTTACTTTGGAACTACGGGACAGTATCCCGGGAGATTCCACTGCACATATATATTGATTTGGACTGTAGTACGGGATACCAAGAGATCCCCAGCACACATTAAGGATACTAAGAGATCCTCGGGATACTGAGAGATCCTCGACACACATATTGAGGATACTAAGAGATCCTAGGGGATACTGAGAGATCCCCGGATGTTATCTCTGTGTTGAGCTGTACTCCTTTCCGTGATTATTTTGTCTCTATTATAGTTGATGTTATTCTTTATATTCTATGTTATTTCTTACTGTTGCACTTAATTTTTACTGCTTTATTCTATACTCTCATAATTTCATTTAATCTTAGTAGGGCCCTAACTTTTCTCGTCACTACCCGACCGAGGTTAAGCTTGACACTTATTGAATACTGTAGACATGTGATTTTTGACCCTCCCCAAGATTTTATATATTTTAGCATATAAATATTGAGTTTAGGCTTAGTTTCTCTATTTCAATTAGTTTTGGCTCTTTTACTTTATTTTTGTCACAAAATTGAAAATTCCAAAAATAGTTTTTATTTATCTAATTGATATAAAATAGTTTCACTTTTAATTTTTAGTTTTTAATTTAATTAATTGGAAATGAGTTCATAATTTTGTAGTTGTTATTTTAGGAGCTAATATTTTTAGTCTACTAGAGTTAAAGGGTCACTTTTAGAGGTGTATTTAGCCAAATTTGGCCCAATTTGGATCTAGCCCATAATCCTAGGCCCAATATCCACTAACCTAACCCTAAAATCATAATAAAACTAGACACTCTAAATACCAAAGACGAAATGAGCTGAAAAATACACAAAAAATAGACTCTAAAAGACTAAGGGACCTATCAGCCGTTTTACAAGAGAACCACCTCCCTAAACATCTTCTTCTTCATCTTACCCCCATCCCCCTTTCTTCATATCCAGTAAAATCCACACGAACAGAGGCTCTCATCTCTTTGAACGCAGAGCAGCAGCACCCGCAATACACAGTAGACCCCTCAGTTGTTGAGCTCGATCTTCTCCACACTTTGAGCAGCGAACAAACACCGAAACACCTAGATCCCTCCACTTCAAACGATCAGTCGATCTCCATTATCTGAATTTTGAAGAGCAACTCTCAACTGTCTTCCCTGATTTTTGAACACCTTAAAACCTAGCACACAAAGAACAGACCTATGATCTCTAACCTTCAAAAATCAGCCGCAAAAAAACATTGTTTCTTGGACTTCCCTTATCTCAGGTTATGTTCAATATGAACGGACAAATCCCGTCCAAAAAAAAATAGATAAAGGACATAGAACGAAATAGAGGCATTGGAGTTCAGATAAATTATTAATATCGACATTTTCTTCTGACCTCTCTTCTTCACTTTGTTTCAATTTTCAAAGTTAGAGTTGGATTGAAGTTTGAGTATGAGTTCTTCGAGGTTTGAAGCTAGTTTTCACCTGGGATTGAAGTTGGTTGTTTGCTGCCTTATTGCCGAGTCTGCCGATCTCTCTTCTCTGGTATTTACTTGGCATTATTAATTTGTTTCAACAACTAGTGACATTAGGTAACCATTTTCCGTCGAGGTCGAGCTTTGGTGTCCGATAAAATTTCGTTTCATCGAGGTCCCATACTTGGTTTCTGATTTGCTTTTGGATTCACCTACTATAAAGCTCAAAAGTAAAATTCTTCCTAAGGTACATCTTTATTCTTATTATTGTTACAAGTCATATTTTTGGTTGGGTTCTATAAATGATTATTTTTTTATTACCTGTTGGAAATGTTGAAGTGCCTTAGCAGTGAAATCTTGTTTGAATGTGTTGTGGGAGATCCATTTTCTCTTACTCGTGGCTTAAGAATTTACTATTTGGAGAAGAAAGGTGACAAGCTAACACTGCAAAATTAAAGTAGCATGGCAATGAAATAGTAAGGTATTAGAAGCTCATACCTAGACATTTACAACTGAAAATAATTGGTTTGATTAGTTGAAATGTGATGTACTTCATTTTACTTTTATTTGTATTTTTGACTATATAGATTCATAGTAGTATGTATTGTTGACATTTGAGTGGCATAATTATAGGTTCCAAAATAAATCGAGGTATGCGTTCACGCAACTTCGACCAAACTTTCTCAATAAAAACAAAGTGTTATTAATTGTGGACACTGTACGCGGCGAAATTGGAAGACTTAATTTCTTGCTATCAAGTCATTTCGGAAGAATGCCTCGAGACCCCAAAGGCGGGGAGCCACGACCGAGTCCCCTCCCTCGGGGCTCGTCGAGGCTCGACTCGAAGAAGACTCAACTCAAAGGAGATGGAGGTCGAGGCCAGGACTGAAGAGGAAGTTCCCAAGTCACGCGACTAAGTTTGACAAAGCCGGCCTATCTAGAGCCTATGCGAAAACGTCGCGTTTAGCCATCCCATCTCCACATTCTACAATTAATGCATGTTGTACTATAGCCAGGTTCCTCTCCTATATAAAGGGAACCCTCACCACCTTGTAAAAGGTTGATGTTACTCCAACTATTTCTCCCCAAGATCAATAATATATCTCTCTCTCTCTTTTCTCTCTAACTCGCTTGTTCTTACTAGCTCGAGGCCACTTTATCATTCACTTTTCTCCCACTTATTCTTCATTTATTGCTTGGTGTTGGCCATAAAGAGCTTTATTTGATTGTATCTTAATTGTTATCCCATTCCCGACTACTTCCGATAGCTCGAGATCGAGCCCAGGTATCGACCCCGAGGTTCTCCATCAACCAGTCCGAAACCAGGGCAGTAAGCCCCTCGGTTTGATTGCTGCCTCGTTTCAGCTTGCATTGCATTGTTAAACTTCTTATTCCTAGCATCATCTGCTCTAAAATCTAGCATAAAAATAGATCACGTATTTTTAGAATCCCATTTACAAATTTAATTGTTGTTACCATTTTCACGATAAATAGTTTGGCGCCCACCATGGAGCTAAAACTAATAGTGATTATTTTCTTGCTAGTTCCATCCCAAAAAACGCAAGTTATCTTTCACACTTTTTCTTGTCCAAGATCTCTAGATTTTAGGTCAAAATGTCTGGCTCGGTGAACAGATTCGAGAATGACAACCTCGAAAACCAGTGGAAAACGGCATGGCTATTCTGGCTGCCGGAACGCAACTACAAAATCCCAATGACGCGCCCTGACTAATTCCAGCAGATGCGGGTTCACAGGATGCATAACAGGTTGGCGAAACATCATACACCGATAGGAGCGTACGGTATATCAACTGATAGGAAGCCCAAAGAACCCCATCTTGGGAAGAACAAAAAGTTAGTCTTCATGTTATTTTTGAAATGTTTCAGGCACAACAATTGGCCATTGATCAGTTACAAAGCCACCCGGAGACTCCCAGCACAGCAGCACCGGAAATGGCTCCCGCCGCCAAGAAAATGCCCGAGAGGTCAAGCAATAACGGATCGGTAGTCGACCCTTCCATAGCAAAGAAGCTTGGGGATCTCTCCAAAAGGGTTGAATCAGGTTCATGGAAGTTCATGCGACAACCATTCCCCAAGGAAGTGGCCCCTGAACCTATTTCACAGAAGTCCGGAACGCCAAAGCTCCCTATGTACAACGGGACCCCAGATCCCAACGAACACATCACCGCCTATACGTGCGCAAGAAAAGGCAACGACCCAAAAAATTATGAGATCGAGCCCTTCTTATTGAAGACGTTCGTGGAAACATTCTTGAACGGGACCATGATGTGGCATCACAACCTAGCGCCCAGTCCCATAAACTCATCTACTGTACCATCAGACTCCTTCATAAAGGCATACGCCAGCGCTATCGAAACGACGACGAGAAAGCCCGACGCATCCAGGGCCGAGTGAAGGGAGACTAAAATGCTACGGGGAATTGCACCACGTTCCCCAATAGAACAAACGGAATTACCCCGGTCTCCGATGACTGGGCAATACAGGCCTTCACTCAAAGCCTCAACAAACCAAGCCCGATGATTTCAGGGCAGTTCAAACAAAGCTTGATCAGGCACCCAGTCAAGACCTGGTAAGATGCCCGTACCCGGCCTCAGTCGCAAACCAGGGTCATTGATGCCCATCCGAGAGCCTCCTCGGGCTCAACTTACCCAAACAAGATCTTGACAAATAAACCAAACAAAGCGAGGTACCGCCTGTGCTTCGCAGACAGGATGCAATCTGCCTCACAACGACCGAAGAATAGCTCGAGGGCAATATCCTCAAAGAATCGTTAACAAAACCAGAGTCAACGAGGATGCATGGCCGACAAGGGCACCTCACCCACCAGAGTACAATTTCTACATTGCTATACCAACCATCATGCTTGCCATAGGCGAAACCAGAGGCGTCAAATGGCTTGGACCAATTCGATCGAATTCCTCCAAAGAAATTGTATCTTAGCGCGGGAACTACATAGCAAGTGCAGCGGCAAGGCCGAATGTAGCCACCAGCTCCGAAGAAAAGACACCAAGACGCTCCATAAAAATCACCGCCGAGAACTGACGAGCGACCAAATTTAAGTTCGGTCCCCTATACGAAAGGCAGCCAGGAGGAACGAAACAAGCGGGCTACAGCACATCACCACGGTGATTGAGGAACGACGACCCTTTCCGAGAATTTGTAAAAAGGAGAGAAAAATTTCTCCATACCAGAGAAAGGCAAGCCTTGGGGCATACCCCCAAGGGACACCCTTACAGTCAGCAAAGAGGATACCAAGACCTTGTCTCGATATCACAATGATGTACTGGTAAACTTCTTCCTTACTCGATCCATTTTTGATAAAACATGTTCTCATGAGTTCAGGTGACTCGATCAAAACTGTCGGACTGTCGGGTCAAAATATAACAACCCCTCGAATCCTTGACGGACTCCAAAAGGCCATCGCTACAATAAGGGGGAAAAGACCATTCCCCGTAGCACAACATGACCAGCCCAGACCGGAATGCTGAGTTCCATGTCATCAAAGGAGGTGCAAGGCACAACCACCTTATTCAGACAACCTTGAGCGCACAGCCCGAAGATAGGGTCGTCCCCACTTCGCCAAAAGGGCAAAAATTCCATGCAAAGGATGGAGTTAAAACCACCAGCAGGAAGCGACACGCGACAAGAGGAAATTCCGCATCACATGACACACCACCACCACCAACATCTCCACTCTCGAAAGAGTCAAAGGGTAAGCGAACCACATCTTCGGCCAAGCTCGATTAAACACAGCGGAGGGCTGTACTAGAGCCCACACCCCGAAATGGCAGGAACATAACAAACCTCGAAACGTCGACTACACATCCTGCGGTAAGGAAGAACTACTTCACTCCTTTGTTATTTTTTCACTAACATGTATGTAGACAATCGGACAAACATTCGGAAGTTCCAACTATACCCTGAGATCCCAAGGCCTTAACAGAACCCGTCGCGCTTTTTCCCCTCGATCGGACTTCTGCCCCGAAGAGGGTCTCGCCAGCAAGGTTATTAGTAGAGCAACGTACCCCCAGAGGAGGATCCGACAAGATCACAGGCCTTCTTCTACAGTCAAATGACGAGCGATGATCTTGTTTTGAGGGCACCATCCGCTTGGAAGGGCCGGGGAATGGCAGACTGAGTTTCAATAGGGAATCATGTACTCGACCAAACAGCCTAGGGAGTCGTACCCACACAGGCCGAGCTCACGACGATGAAACAATATATATTTACACAAAGAAATAAAGAATATCTTTCAACATCTCATGCTCAAAAAACGGAAATTTCAGCATACTCTCGGCAGGGATCCCTCCAACGAATACGTCCCGAATACTCGAAGACTTAGCGTCAACAATTTGTTACCCGCACAACCCTAGGGTCGGAACTCCGAGTTCATAAGGCCCCAACGGGGAAACTCCGAGCTCACGAATAACGGCCTTCGAGCCTAAGCAAACTCGATGACTCAGAGATTGTCATCAATCGCCATGCACTGGAAAACCCTAAACTATAAGACCCTGAGCAGGCAGACTCGGTGTAACCTGATCTATTTTACATAGCAACAAAAACTATACGACCTTAACAAGCATGATAAAAACTGTAAGACCTCAACAGGCATGACAAAAACTGTAAGACCTCAATAGGCATGACAAACTGTAAGACCTCAACAGGCATGAAAATTTTGTAAGACCTTACTAGAAGCATAAAACTCAATCCTGAAGTTTAGGCTATACATCAAATTTGTAAGAATCCCGAAAGGGCATACCCTCGGTGTAGATGCCTAAACTATTACTCGGGATCAATAATGGCTCCGGCCAAACACATATGACTATGGTCAAAATGGCAGCACCAGCTAAATTAACGCGACTCAAGGACGCCCGACTGTCGCTAACAAAATCGAACGCCATTAATTCGAATATACTTCGAAAAGAACCAGTTAAAACAGGCTTCCCTCAATAGGCAAAATGAGCTTCGACCATGTTAGCTCAAAATCACAAGGCTTCGAGCTACTCAGCCTACGAGCTATGAACCTTCCGAGGTGCTCGAACATTGCCGCTAACGACTTGAAATCGAGGTTCTTCCAGAACCGACAATGGGACAGGTAAAATCATTTCAAAAAGACCTTAACGAGAGGAAAACAAAGCCTACAAAAAAGCCCACGGGCAAAAGTGTAAGAGCCATTGTCGCCAGCCAAATGAGCCTCCGGGCTGCACACTAAAAAGGTATCAATGACCAAACAGCATAAAAGCCACTATCGCCACCTCGAAAAAATGAAAACTTGAGGATTAAAATGAGCTCGAATCATAACCAGATTCGGAGATCGGATCCAAAATAGTTAACTACACTATGCCTAAGGGCACGACATAAATGCCATTGTCGCCAGCCAAATGAGCCTCCGGGCCACACACTTGTAAGGTCACTTCAACGTAAAGCACAAAAGCCATCGTCGTCTGCCCATGTAGGCAAGAAAGAACTTAAGGGTCAATTAAAGCTCGAGACGCAACGCAACTCGGAGACTGGACCCAAAATAGTTGAAACGGCAAATGCCCAAGGGCAAGAAATAAAAACAATTGCTATCCGCCCACACGGGCACAGAAGATTGAAGATCAGGCAAGTTCGAGTCAAGGCCTGACTCGGGGACTAAGCCTAAACAACTGGGCAAAGCACGGGGCCCCAACGCCTGTTCATGTCAAAAGTCGCACTTAAAAGCCTCCGGGCCTGCCTGATTAGTTCCAGACCCATGAGACTCCCGCCAAGCACCAAAACTAGCCCACCTGGTCAAAAGCAATATAGAAAGAGATGCAGAAGAAACAAAGCTTCAAGTCTTCTCTTATCTTACATATGCAAAAGGTGCATTCTCCATCTAAAGATATGCTCTGCAAGTACTAAATAAAAAATGGAAAAATAGCGAATTCTACACTTCTATCCAAAGGGCTACAACCTGCCAGCCCCAGATTCACTCTCTGTGACATCAGCAAGAAGTGACCAAGTATCACACTCGTTCGCCCTTGCTCGAGCCAATTCCTTTGAGAGAACGAAGCCCCTTGCGCTGATATCCTTGAGTACTTCTCTTTGGGATCTTCAAAGAACATATTCCTTGATCCTCTTCTCATGGTCGAGGGCTCGCTTCAGCTCGGCTTGGGCATCAGCAGTGTCTTTCATACGAATCGCCATCTCCTGATCAGCCTTGGTTCGGCTTAATGCTGCTTTAGCCTGGGCATCGATTATCTCATCCCTGATCTTCGAGAGATCAGACTCGAGTTTCCTGATTATATCCTCTTGAACTATAGTATTGTCGCGAGCCAAGTGGAGTTGGGCCTCGAAGAAAGGAACCTTGTCCAAGGCACTTCTCTCCTCTAAAGCTTGAGCTTGAACCTGAGCCCTTAGCTCATTGCAAGCATTCCAGATGCGGTCAGTGTCGCCCTTAAGGTACTCCAAGGTTTCCATTCTCTTCTACAGCTAAGATAGGAAAAGGGGTCAACCTTAAGGGTCAAAAAGAGCGAAGCGTGTACTACGAAAGGTTACCGGCTACACCAAATAACGCTTGTAGTTCGAGCTCCAGTACGCCTCATATCGCCAATGCAGCAACTCAACCTCCTTCTTCTCGCTAAGGAGCCTAAGGGACTCACCCTCATCCAGAGCTTTCCGAAGCTTGGCCCCTTGATGCAATAGGTCGGACCTGAGCCTATCAAAGGACTGCAAAAGGAAAACTCGATAAGAAAAGGAGGATGCAAAATATAGAAGAACTGCGCCTAAACTCACCATGAAGTGAAGCCAGTGGACTTCCTCGAAGTCAGAGCACACTCTTGTTGATCCTGCCCCTTCGGCCCCAGGGCAACCAATCTCGGGCAAAGCATACTCACACGAAGGAACTACCATCCGGGAATCAAACACTCCGAGAGTAGCGGGCTCGGACGATGCCTTTTCCTCGGAGACACGGGCCCGTTAAGCCCCAATAAATGCTACATCACACTGTGGGTACGAATCGCATTTGTCGCCATCATCCCTTAGCTCGGACGTCGACGACTCCTTCCCCTCTCCGGAAGAGCACATCCCCCCCAAGGAGCCGCTCGATACCTGCAACAGCAATACCAGTGTCAAAGAAAAAGGAAAGTGTCATCTCAAATATATGAAGACCAAGGTAAAGGCATCATATGCGCATACCTTGGTATTTCTCTTCCTATCTGTTACGAGACACAACTCGCCACCTACGCTTGTCGTAGGTCGAATGGGCCACCAACCTCCGGACTCAGCCAGGCAGATCGAAACCTTCGCCCAGCGACCATGAAGTTGCTGCGAAAGGGGAGAAAAACAATTACTCAACTGACTTTTGCTATAAGCAAAACATGAGAAAGCGCCAGGAATTCCACTCACGAGCGTAATTCCAACCCTCGGGAAACGACATAAGGTCCATTAGGACAATTTCAGCCATCTGGACCCGGACGAATCTACTGACCCACTCTTGGTTATCACCTTCTTCATAATCAACAACAAAAGGCGTGGATCAATGGCACCGCAAGGTTAACAGGCCTCAATGGTGAAAGGGCCGATACAGCCTGACAAGGTGGCTGAGCGTGAACTCAAGCTCAGCCTTCTCCGCAAAGAACCTCATCATCAACACCACTCGCCAAAACGACAAATGTAGCTGTGTCAAAGTAACCCGATACTTCAGGCAGAAATCACGCACGGCCCTGTCAAGGGGGCCAAATGCGAAGGGATATAGGTACACACTCATGAATCCATCAGCAGAGTCCGTAATGCTCTCACCCAGGGAAAACGCCTGCAACGTCATCTCCTCGCTCCATCCGCAGTATCTCCTCACCATCTTCAGATGTTTCTCTCTTATCGAAGACACACTCTTCGGAGGGAACTCCCGCGAATCCAGAACACTGGGTATGGAACTCTCACCTCCCTACCGGGCTATCCCTGAAGTAGTTGCCATGGCTATGGTAGAATCGACAGACTAAGGCAAAAATGTGCTCCAATTCTTTTTGCGCCTGAAGAGACGAAGGACCCAACGCCAGGGCGGATGGATAGCTATCCAAAATAATGAGATCTCCCAAAGAAATAAAGGCCACTACATATATATGCAGGAAACATAGACGATTCACCTGTCTAGAGTAAGCCCGAGAGGCCAACGGCCTCGATACAGATTCTTTAGTGGTACCCGACCCCTGAGGAATCTATCGGCAAGAAGTTAGGCCTTAAAGAGTCAAATGTATTGTCTCCAGTCTCGAGGTAGTGCCCGACCTCGAGGATCTCCACAAAAAAGAGAAGTCGGGCTTTGAGAAGCCTTCAACGCCATCATTTAACTCGAGGTTGTACCCGATCTCATGGTTTCCCTTTCTCAAAAGAAGAATAAGCGCGCGAACCTCCGACCGTGAAAGCTCTAGGAAAGCTTGAGGCAACACCTAAGCATAAGGCAACCCCTCAATAGATGTCTATCCACTACGCTTTGAAAAGATATATACATCATGTTCAGAGTAGGCCCCCAGATACCCGAAGACGATCCTCGCTCAGGATACCACTATCGAAAGCTCCAAAAACTCAGCATACTATCTCCATGCAGCTCGGAGGTCCCGATAGCCCGAGCCTATCAGATCAATTCAGGTTTGGTCCAGTGTAGGACGATGGCCTCGAAAAAGAGCCCTGTTAGTCGGCAGAGGATCAGATAGAATGCTCGCACCCAAGTTAGATGTCAGCGGCCAACAACAAAGGAAAACATTCAAAGGCTTCGAAGCACACAATAACATGGAACAATAGGGTGAAAATTGAAAACAGAAATCAAGACAGTATCTTCATATTCATAAACATCCATGAACAACAGCCCTCGAGGGGACCCTACATACAATTACAAAAGCCCACAAGGGTTTATTACGCCTAAAAGAAGAAACCAAAGGGGTACACATGCAAGGTAAAAATCTAAAGACTGGTCTGCCTTCGAAGGTCTGCCTCCTGCAACAGGCGCCACCGGGCACACATCCTCAGAAGCCTCATCCCTGACATCCATACTAATATCCCCAAAAGATATGGTAGGAAGTAGGGAGGGATGAAAAAATGCCATAGCTCTCCGAAGGTCGAGGATCCTCGCTAACCAAGAGAACCTCGGATAGACAGCAGACCGAGCGAGCCTCGGTCCCGCTTGCACGGCTACTTGGATTCCACTTCTAGGAACATCTAGCCATGCAAGCCATCAGATCGGGGCAGAGCACCACATCGAGCTGGGGTATGAAGGTGCGCAGCGGTGTATAATCCGAGCCCCCTTTTGAGCAGCGGTATGTAATCCCAAGAGCGTTTTGAGAGCAAGGAAAGTTGATTCCCGTATGTCATCATCTTGGGCCAACAACGATAGCAACAGTATATGTAGCAGCAACCATAGCAGCAGTAGGATGGCATGGTTATGCTCGACAAAGGGAAGCCCCGGCAATAGGCCACAACACAATGTAAGGCAGCTCCGCCAAACGGCCTTGAGGCCATGAGCCCCAAGCATGATGTTCAAAGATAGAACAAGATGATAGGAAGAAATGGGAAAATGAGCCAATGAAGGTACTAGGATAGGAAAAACAATGCCAAGGCACCCCCATTTATAGGGGGTAACGACACGATCATCGCAGCCTTGGAAGATTGACTGGCGGATGTAGTTACTGCATTCTTAAAAAACCAAATCGACCACGGTACATTCACCTTGGAGAATGGGAAATCGGCAATGCATTGAATGAAGTCGAAATGCACAAGTCCATGGGACACCCCAGTCACGACGAAAGCTTGCGCCACATGTTGCATCATTGGTGCGACATCGCTGTAAGAAGCTAGAAGAGTCAAGTGTCACAATCATTTCCCATCACTTCGTTCTAGGAAATGCGGAGACTATCTATACGCAGCAAAATTGTAGGACTTAATATCTTGCTATCAAGTCATTTCGTAAGAGTGCCTCAAGACCTGGAAGGTGGGGAGCCACGACCGAGTCCCCTCCCTCAGGGTTGGTCGAGGCTCGACATGAAGAAGACTCGACTCAAAGGAGATGGGGGTTGATGCCAGGACAAAAGAGGAAGTTCCCAAGGCATGCTGCTAAGTCTGACAAAGCCGGCCTTTCCAGAGCCTATGCCGAAACGTCGCGTCTAGACGTCCCATCTCCATATTCTAAAAATAATGCATGTTGTACTATAGCCAGGTTCCCCTCCTATATAAAGGGAACCCTCACCACCTTGTAAAGGGCTGATGTTGCTCAAACTATTTCTCCCCAAGATCAATAATATCTCTCTCTCTCTCATTTTTCTCTCTAACTCGCTTGTTCTTACTGGCTCGAGGCCACTTTATCATTCACTTTTCTCCCATTTGTTCTTCATTTATTGCTTGGTGTTGTCCATGAAGAGATTTATTTGATTGTATCTTAATTGTTATCCCATTCCTGACTACCCCCGATAGCTCGAGATCGATCCTAGGTATCGACCTCGAGGTCCTCCATCGACCAGTCTGAAGCCAAGGCAGTAAGCCCCTCTATTTTATTGCTGCCTCGTTTAGCTTGCATTCCATCGTTAAACTTCATATTCCTACCCCTCTATTTGGGTACACGTACGCGTGACCTGTTTTAAGATAACTTCTTAATTAAAAAAGGCAAATGCACATAGGTTCTAAAATGAGTAATTAGACAACTTGATTAAGCCAAGTATGATCAAAGCGTCCGTGCTAAAACCACGGAACTTGGGAATGCCTAACACCTTCTCCCGGGTTAATAGAATTCCTTACCCGGATTTCTGTGTTCGCAGACCATAAATAGAGTCAACTTGCTCGATTTGGGATTTTAACCGGTGACTTCGGACACCATAAATTATCCAAAGTGGTGACTCTGAATTTATTAAATAATTCCGATTCGATTGTCACTTAAATTGAAAAACCCCTCTTATACTACCCTTCCGGGGGTAGTAAAAAAGGAGGTATGATAGCTCTGGCGACTCTGCTGGGGATCGAACCCAAAATCTTTGGTTCAGGGTATAAGAATTAGAGCTTTTTAATATGATTTTATTTGGCTTTATTTATTGTTGATATTGCTGTATTTTGTGGACCTAATATGCTAATTGCCGTTTATTTACCGCTTTGATATTGTTTGAATTGTATTAAAATGCCTTCTTACGCCACCCCTATGAATCTTCTAAAAATGGTATACACGTTCGCGTGGCCCACTTTTCTGTTAGAAGTTATACCAAATAGAACAAGGCTGGGCTAGCAACAAGGCCGGGTAGACTTTCGTGCTCCCGGTACATTTCTCCCTCTTCGGCTCGAATTGTCTGCTCGGATAAGCCAGGTCAAGAATACAACCCCAGGTTTAAACATAGAATAACATAACCTCATGTCGGATTCCTAGTAGGAATGTTTGTTTGCATCACGTACATTTGACATAGGGGACTCAACGCAGGGGTTGGGTCCGTCTAGGATAGGTGTACCCAAAAATAAAAGACCATCTTAATGCATATTATGTGCCATATGTTACATTTTTCAAGGGTAAAATGGGTCAATTGGCGGACCAATGAGTTTTGACGGTAAATGTGAAAAAAAAGAGGTTGAGGTGTAAAAATAAAGCAATTTTGGCCAAATTATATTTATACTTTTAAGAAAAAGACAAAAAAAATGAAAATCCATAAAGAGTTTGAACTTTTTCATCATTTTTCGAAAATAAAGAAAAAAAAAAGGGAAACGGAAATCAAAAAAGAGTTTTCATTTTTCAGAAAAAAAAGACAAAAATATGTTTTCTCTAAATTAGTTGTTTTTTTAATTCTCGACCGTATCCAATCTTCTCGAACTACGCGAACCTGATTCTCGTCTCTCTGGGCGGGATATGTAGGCAACCCACATAAGGTTCTGTCTTCCTAGTAAGTCTTAGGTTCTTGGATTCGCGGGGTCTTTGCCAAATCTTGCATTTTTAGCCACTTTTAGCCACATAGATTAATTTTAGAAAAATAGTCACAATCATGTCTTGCATGTGTCCAACTGGGAGTGTTATTGTCTCACATGATTTTCTCTATCCTTAACTCTATTTGTCGTTAGTTTTTTTATACATGTGTGAATCTACTTACTGGAGTTTGAGCATGACAAATACCCCAGGACCGTCTGGTCAGGACCATTGTATCCAGGAGTTGTTTAAGGAGAAATTTTTTATATTTTGAGTCTGTTTCTTTTTTATGCTGTCTTGTACATTTTAGTTATGTCCAGTAGCAATGATTCTTTTAGTTGGTGTAGGAGTTTGTCGTAGTTAGTTGAGTTGAGTCTCTCATTATCATATTTCCTGTTTTTGTTTTGAAAATAAAAAAAAAGTTGTAAATGAATTTTCGCATGTACTTTCGCATAATCCATTGGTTTTTGGGTGTTATCTGAAAAACCAGGTAGCAGTGAATACGAGTTACTGTTCATCACAGAAACTCTGGCAATTTGAGCTTGCTCATGTATGATTAAGACAACCATGGCTGCGTTGACCTCTCCCCAGCCTTTGGTTGTTGGAGAGCAAAGTTTTCAAGCAGCTGGGATCAACAATCCACCAAAAATGAATTATGCAGCAACTGTGACTAAAGAAAATGTGCAACAAATTCAACATACAGTTCTATGTCCAGTTAGATTCGAACATGGAGAACCAATCGTTGAATTCACCACAGCTGAGGTGAAAGAGTCTGTCATAGAGGAAGGTTTACATCAAGACGTAATCGTCATGTTTTCTTATGGAAAACCAGATCTTCAAGACATCAGAAGAAACTTTCCAAAACAGTTCGATGTGAAAGGAAACTATAAAATTGGGCAGCTGGAGTTTAGGCACATACTGGTATGATTCGATCTTTATGATGATTATGTAACCATTATTTCCAGATCTACTGGGCACATTAATTCAAAAGGAGATGAGTTCTTCTTCAGAACCTTTCCTTGGACGATTGGATTTTATCCAAAAATTGAGACATCGAAAGTTGTGGTTTGGATATCATTCCCAGATCTTCCACCAAACTACTTTGCAAAGAAATCTTTGATGTCAATTGCTTCTGCAGTGGGAAAAACCTTTAGCTATTTTCAAGGCAACAAAAGATAGAACAAGTCCAAGCGCAGCGAGGGTTAAAGTCGTGTTGGATCTGTTGGATAAGCATCCAAAAAAATCAAGATTTCCGTCATCGATAAGATTTCTGGAAAATTGACTGATTTTCATCAAAAGGTTGTGTATGATAATCTTCCAATGTATTGTACATGTTGTCAACACCAAGGGAACGATGATAATGCATGTCGCTTGGCGAAACGGAGAAATAAAAATGCAAAGGGATCTATAGAGGAAATTATTCGAACTGACTTAGAAGAGGTCTCTGCTGAACGGCTTCAGGGTGATGCAAGGCAATTGTTAAATGCAATAAGAGATCCCAGTCAGTTGCTAGAAAATGATATTGTGAATCAAATGCAGGAAGTGGTCAATGACACTTCACATACTCAGATAAGATGAAAATACAAGCTTTTGCTACAGGAACTCTCGCGATCTGCACAGGCCAAAAGCCTACTGGGAAATTAGGAGGACACTGGAAAGAGGTCAAGGATAATCGTCTGAAGTCTGTCAATAATGAGAATTCTGTCCAAACAATAACTGGACATGAGACTATGGTATTGAGTGCTGCAACCAAGGAGAATCAGATGACAAATATTTTGGCATTGGTGGAGATCGAAGATGAGCAGACAGACCATGTTCAGATACGGAATAGTTTTGCAGTTCTAGAAATGGACAAAACTGATGACAATGAAGGAAATAATCTGATGTTGATAGGGGAAACCTCTGCTGCCAAAAACAAAGCTAACATGGAGCCAAATGATGATGTAACTGCAACTACATATGCTATTACTCAAATTCCAAACTCTGTTGTTCGTACAAAATAACTTTCAAAAGATATAAAGCAGTTAAATCCAAATGCTATTGCTTTTAATCTTTCTGCTAAAGAGAATGAGCATCAAAATCATACACAACAAGATTCCACAGCACAATGGGCTAATAAGATCTTTGGAAGCAAGTTAGTTACCACTAATCACTCGTGTCAAGATATCCCATCTAAAGATACATATGGAATATCGGAACAAGTGAATGAGAAGGACAGACTAGCTCTGACTAGTGGCAAACTTTGGGAGGATCAAGCTGAGGAGGATTCTGAAGAAGGAGAAATTCCAAAAGGAATAAATGAAGAAGCTGAAGCTGATCAGGAGGTCATAGAGGAGGAAGATCAAAGTGTAAATAATAGTGTAGCTGTTTAGCAGAACATACTCGAGCTCCAAACAGAGCAAATACTCTGTTTCAAAACAGAGAAAAGGTCAAAAACACACCAGAGGAAAAAAGTCCTTCTATAGATTGCATTGAAGCCACGAAACAATTAGTTACAACAAATGCAGGCGCCTCAATGCACTTGGACAAAAATGATAAACTGGATGGATTAAATTGCATTGTTGAAGGGGAACAAGGGATGAGTAAAATAGCTGACAATCAAAAAGATGCTGGTGATAACAGTAGGGTGAGGATAATCAAGGATAATGCTACCAAAGACATATTGACTCGTTGTCCCTCTCATGAATTGGCAAGACCAGTTATTAATCAAGAAAAAGAAGATGAAAACATGCGGGGAAATGGTAGGGATTTAGATGAGGAATCCACAACTCAAAACTTCATTAGCGTGGCAAGAAAAGGTGATATCTCTCCAACTCATATTGCCAAAGTTAAATCTGCTGCAAAAGGAAAAAAAAGGAAAGATTAACAGAAACAATTCTGGCATGTCTACTGCTGGGATCCAAATTCGACGAGGTTTTAATAAATCAAATAATTAGTAATGGATGCAATTATTTGGAATATTAGATCCGTCAATACGCAGCAAGCCTTTGAGAGGCTCGTAACAATGCATAGACAACATAATTTTGACTTTATTGGTCTCATGGAACCAAAGCATGATGGTTCAAAACTGGATTTATACAGAAGACAGATAGGATTATCTCAAGCATTTTCTAACATTTCAAATAAGGTGTGGGCTTTCGTTGACGTATTGTACGACGTCACAATTCTATATGACATGGACCAGCAGCTGATGTTACAAATGACTCATACAGAGACACACATTGTCCAAAATGTTACTTTGGTCTATGCCAAGTGTGATGCAATAGAAAGAATAGAGCTTTGGGACTCATTATACGCAATGGCAGCAGATAAGGATATTCCTTGGCTTGTTGGAGGTGACTTCAATGTCATATGGGATGAGGAGGAGAAGTTTGGGGGGCTTCCAGTGACTTTGAATGAAGTCGCAGATTTCCGACATTGCATGAACACTTGTAATATCTTTGATTTGGGATTCAAGGGAAGTATATACACTTGGTGGAATGGAAGAGCGGAGGAAGATTTCATTTTCAAGAGACTTGACAGATGTATGACTAACATTGAATTTCAACAAATGTTCCCTGGAATAGAAGTCACTCATCTGCCAAAAATTGGTTCCGACCATTGTCCCATGCTGCTAAAATGTGATCTTGAAACTATTGTGATAAAGAAATCCTTCAGGTTTCTCAATTTTTGGACAAAACATCCGACGTTTAAAGATGTGGTCAATGCAAATTGGAACGCAGATTTTGAAGCAAATCATTTCACTTTATTCAACCACAAACTGAAAAAGTGCAAAAAGGACTGTCACTCTGGAGTAAGTCGACATATGGAGATATTTTCAAGAAGATATCCAGTTTGGAAGAGGTCTTCAAGGTTCATGAGGCTCAATTTGAAATAAATCCAACTCGGGAAAATAGGGAAAGACTGTGTAAAGTTCAAGAAGAACTTATCAAATTTCTTGCTCTTGAGGAACAATTTTGGAAACAAAAGGCAGGGATGGCATGGTTCAATGATGGAGATAGAAACACCAAATTCTTCCATGCTCAAGTCAACGGAAGAAGGAAGAGATTGCAGCTACGAGGGATTCAAAACAGCGATGGAACCTGGATAGATGACCCCACTCAAATCGCAGATGAAGCAGTTTACTTCTTTAAAGAACAGTTCCATGAAGAAAGATGCCCATTTGATTTTGAAATTATAGGTCATGTTCCAAAATTAGTAGGAATAGAGTAGAACTTTCAGTTGATGAAGCAGACCACAAAAGATGAGGTCCAACAGGCTACGATGGGGTTAAATGGAGAAAGTGCAGCTGGCCCGGATGGTTTCACAGGAGCGTTTTTTCATTCATGTTGGGATATCATTGGCGACGATGTCTTTAACATGGTCAAGAGTTTCTTCAATGGTAATGAACTACCAAGATATGTTACACATACAAATCTAGTTCTATTACCAAAGAAGAAAGATGTGCAAACATTTTCAGATTTGCGTCCAATAAGCCTGAGCAATTTCATCAACAAAGTTATCTCAAGGGTTATTCACGAGAGGCTAGTTAGTCTACTACCTACTCTTATTTCTGATGAACAAGCTGGGTTTGTAAAGGGAAGGAATATTGTTGAATATTTGCTGCTCACTCAAGAAATAATCACAGATATTAGACTGAGAACAAAGGCCGGACCAAATGTAGTGATTAAACTAGATATGATGAAAGCTTATGATCGTCTTTCTTGGTTATACCTCACTAAAGTCCTGAGGCAGATGGGTTTCTGTGAAACATTTATAGACTTGGTATATGTAATTGTGTCTAACAATTGGTACACCGTTCTCATCAACGGTCAGCCACATGGATTCTTCAAGTCTACTAGGGGCGTCAAGCAAGGAGACCCTCTATCATCAACCCTCTTCATACTTGCAGCTGAGGTATTTTCATGGGCTTTAAATGATTTGCACCTTAATTTATACTTCTGTGGTTTCGGAATGCCAAAGTGGAGTCCAAAAATAAATCATCTAGCATACGCCGACGACACCATAATTTTTTCTTCTTCAGATGCTAAGTCGTTGCAGCTGCTAGTTGGGATTTTGGCAGCATATGAAAGAGCTTCTGGACAACTCATTAATAAGTCCAAATCAGCTGTCTACATGCATGATTCTACACCTGAAGATGTTGTAAATAAGGTTCAAAGAATCACGGGTATTTGCAAGCAGGAATTCCCTTTCATCTACCTTGGATGCCCAATTTTCTACACTCGAAGGAAAATGGAATTCTATAAAGGTTTGATCAATAAAGTCATGGACAAATTGCAAGCATGGAAAGGAAAATTGTTGTCAATTGGTGGTAGGCCGATTTTAATCAAACATGTCCTACAAAGCATGCCTATCCATCTCTTATCGGCAATGAACCCACCTCCATTTGTCATTAATAAGCTACACAAGATATTCGTACAATTCTTCTGGAGTAGCTCTATTGGTGGCAAAAGTAGGCACTGGGCATCATGGATTACTCTATCTCAACCTTATGAAGAAGGAGGAGCAGGTTTTCGATCTCTACACGATGTTGCAAAAGCTCTTTTTTGTAAGCTCTAGTGGAACTTCAGGACAAAACCAACTTTATGGAGCTCTTTCATGTCCCAAAAATACTGCAAAAAATTAAATCCTATTGTAGTACCTTGGAGAGATGGTTCTCATGTTTGGAGACGAATGCTGGAATGTCGGGACATTATAGAACATCAAATTGGGTGGCGTCCAAAAATGGGATCTTCGCTTTTTTAGTTTGACAACTGCACTGGATTGGGAGCATTATACTTCAATACACCTGATGACTTCTACATTGATGAATCAGTTAATAATGTTGCTGATGTTGTGACTGGAGGAGTTTGGGATGTAGACAAGTTAGCCAACATTGTGCCTGTGGAATATGCTGTACACATTATAGACAATATCAAACCACCAAGCGAGCAACAATTACTTGACGAACCATACTGGTGCCTCGAGATAGCTGGTAATTTTTCAGTTAAATCAGCGTGGGAATATTTGAGACTGAGAAATGATACAAGGACAACATACAAAAACATGTGGGTATAGGGTTTACCATTCAAGATATCGTTCTTTATGTGGAATGTGTGGAGGGCAAAATTACCTCTAGACGACTTTTTGAAGAGAGTGGGATACTCCATGCCTTCACGATGCTGGTGCTGTGTGGAACCAGAGGAAGAAACCTTAGGACATCTGTTTTTTTCCTCTTTCGCAGCGAACAAAGTTTGGTCATATTTCCTAAGGAATGCTGGAGTAAATCTAGACGGTATGTCAATGCACCAGGCAATCGTGAAGTGCTGGACAATCAGAGTTGTACCAATATTGAAGCCGATTTTTCAAGCACTTCCTTCGATCATTTTGTGGGAGCTGTGGAAGAGATGAAACAGCTACAAACATGTCGAAGCTGTAACGATCAGAAGGGTGATATATCAGGTATTCACAACCATTCAATCGCTTGTCAAATTAAGGAAACCTGGCTTGGTTAACGTTCCTCATATTTGGCCAAATCTGCTGCACATGATAGAACACTACACACCACCATTGAAGGTTACCAAAGTTCTATGGGAAATGTCACCACAAGGATGGATCAAAGTCAATTGTGACGGGGCATCGAGAGGAAATTCGGGCAAGAGCTCAATTGGATATGCACTTCGAGATGATGAAGGTAACATAAAGTATGCTTGTGGAAAGTTGATACGTGACACTACAAACATTGTGGCAGAGGCTTTGGCAATTGTTGAAGCACTAAAATATTGTGAAGAGAAAGGATTCTCGCAAGTTATTTTGCAAACTCACTCGCTCCTCTTTAAGAATGCCATAGAAGGAATTTGGGTTGTACCTTGGGTAATTGCAGAATATGTAGAAGATATCCTACATGTAATGACTAGAATGCATGTGAATCTGTCACATATTATGAGAGAGGGGAATTGCTTGGCTGACCATTTAGCGAATAATGCGATCGACATAGGCAACATCCAAGCACACTGCTTTCAAGAACTGGATATAAAAGGCAGGAAAATTGTCAACAATGACCAATTACAATGTCCATACCTAAGAGTGAAAGTTGAAAGATCTTAAGGATGCACATGAAAACGGAGATGATTACTGCTGAAAGGATGCATTTTTTAAATAACTCAGTTTTCTTTTTTGCAGGAACAGGTTCGTTTGACATACCTCTGTTGTTGATCAGACCTCAAAGGGTGATATTGCCATATTCTGTTCATCTCCTTGGAGAATTTTCCATAAGCTGGATAGATCACGAGCATGAAGGTCAATGTTCTCAATATGGAAGCACACTAGATATGCACAGTTACTTGAGAATTCCTTTTAATTTGGCTTTTTGCAAAGAACCAAGTTACATCTCTTTTCACAATCTATTGGTACAACAAAATAGACATTCAATCACTGAATGTACATGTTTTGTTAGGGGAAGACATGGTTGACAATTATCGACACAATTTTATATGGTTTATTCAAAGATGCAAAATGGTGCAGATTCTATTTCTAGACTCTATTTTTTTAATGGATTCCATTTTGGTGGTATTAGTGCATTGCACTCAGTCCAAGGGGAGGAAGTTAAAGATAGATAAAAGAATAGATTTAAAATAGAATTGGCAACTCCCGAGGTCAGTTGGTACAATTGTGGAATTTTCAATGATGCAATTTCCAACAGTTATGGAAAGTTCTCTTCCAGAAAAATTTTCAGCTGTGGGCAGACATAATTTCTCCACAACTGATGGTAGTGAAGCACGACATTGCATGTTTCAACTGGAAATATGCAACAGAATTCTGCATGATCTTGTGATCGCATCGGTTAGCACCTGTTACAGATTTAATCTGTACGCGAACGCATTTGTCGACGACATTTTCTTCAAGCAGTGTTGTATACATTTGAGCGCTTTGACAAAGCATTGGAGACCACCCACAAACGTTTGGATGTACTGATGCAAAGATGAATTGTTTAATTCACAAGGAAGAAAAATCAAAACTGGAGTACAACCAATCTGTTAGCATTGCTACACACATGTATGTTGCAATGCACAGAATTAATACATGGCAAGATATTGCGATGTATTCAAAATTCTGGAAGGAGACTACAACGTATAATTCACAAGATTATACATCATCACTTTAGGCGCATTTTTAGTAGACAAATTGTACTATCAATGATTAGTATTTTACTTAGCATTGGTAATAGGATTTATGTGCGTCTTATCTCTTACTTCTTTCGTCTTTTAAGACCACCGGAATTGTTGTAATAGTTGTAATTTTTTTCAATTTAATTTATATATAAAAATTAACCCTAGGCGCTTGCCTAGTGGATTGCCAAAAAAAAGACTTTTATTTTTTTTTTAGTTTAATTTATCCATTACTTTTCAAGAACAACGCTTGGTCTGATTCATAAGGGACATGATATATAGGCAACCTACATAGGGTTCGATCGATTTTTTTTTATTTATTTAAAAGAAAAAGGAAAAAAAGGAAACGAAAAAAAGAAAAAGGAAAAGAGAGGTGAAATTATGGGATGTGAGAAATGATAGGAAAGAAAAGAGTGATAATTAGAAGAAAAAAAAATGAAGGAAAATGAGCAAGCCAAGAAGTGCTAGAAAAGAAATGAAAAGAGAATATTTAAATGGACAAATTGGGATGATGCCAAGTGACCTTGTGACTCTCGAGCAAAGTAGTCATGGCTAGCAAAGACTTGGACACAGGGGTTATTGATCCGTCTAAGGAAATAGTTAAATCAGAATCTGAGTTGAAAGAAGAGGTGTTAAGGTTGAAAGGACACATGGCCGAAATATACCAAGCCTGGATTAGTAGGAATCCTCCACCATCAGTTCCCACTAACTATACTGAAATCCTTGTCACCATTCTGCCACCGTCACAAGTCCAGGATATCTCCCCATAATCTTTTCACACTTCACCCCTCAGAACCACCTCATATCCCATTCCTTGGACCACTTATGTTTTTGTAGATCATCCACCTACTACCTTTCCTCGATCCTCTAGCAAGACTATGTTCAAAATCCCCGATGCCCAACACTATGCTCCATAACAAATTTTCAAGGTCTCGGGTCCATACTCTTATGCTCTTTATTTTGAGAATCTCGGTGAGACTGCAAGGCCAGCTAAGACTGTGTAGCAAGCTGAGATATCCAGAAAGTTGAAAGTGTTTAAGATGCCAAAGTTTAATTTGTATGATGAGCGTGGATATACAGTAGCCCATCTGAGGGGTTATTGCAGTGAAATAAGAAGTGTTGATGGGAAAGATGCGTTGCTGATGGCGTATTTCAGTAAGAGCCTGACTGGGGCGGTTTTGGAATGGCATACTAGTCAAGATGTAGGTAAGTAGCATACATGGGATGACATGACTTAAGATTTTGTGCGGCACTTTCAGTACAACATAGACATATCCCAGACCGCTCCTCCCTATCTTGGATGGAAAAGAAACACAAGGAAGGCTCTAGGGAGTTTTGGTTAAGATGGAATGAACAAGTTGCTCGAGTCAGTTATCCAATAAGTAGAAAAGATGTTGAGCCCCGCCAACGATAGGATCCAGTAGGCATTCCTGCTAAACGCTTTCAGCCTCAATACCGGCACCATGAATATCCTTGTACTCCAGATAATCCTTCCTAGTGCTACCTTCCTCCACAAAATCCCCAAAGTCAAACCTTACCTTCCCAGCTCCCTATCTGCAATGCACTGCTATATGCTCTATACCCACGAGACCCGCAATGGCCCGCACCACCTCTTCATATGTTTTAACCGCCTTTTCAAGCATATCAATCACCTACTCGAAAGAGGTTCCAGCCAAGGCCGGTGTTCGAAATGAGAAGGCAGCAACAAAGAGAAAAGTCTTTCACTTCTATTGAAGAATCATATGCCAGTCTGTTCCAAAGATTGCATCAGTTGGACGTGTTGAAGCCAATTCAGATAAAAATGCCGAACCCCCTTCCAAAGAATTTTGATTATCCTCAAAGGTGCGCATATTACTCTAATGCCCCGGGGCACAACACAGAAAAGTGTTGGAATCTAAAAAGAGTGGTCCAGAAGCTTGTTGATGTAGGTGACATTAATGTGCAAAATCCAAATGCAGCGGATACTAGCCAAAGTCTATTGCTTGTTCATAATGAGACGCATAAGGTGGGCATGATTTGTGTTGAAAATGAATATGAAAACTCTTCTGAGTCCCTTGGAAGGCCATTTGCTGCAATGTTTTCAGCGCTATCAGTCTTAGTTCCAAAAGTTGATCTTAAGAACGAGTTGGCAAAAGGGACCCAAAAGCCATTTGCTAAGGTCAATGTGATGGAGACTTGTGAAGGTTCTAGTAATGTTGATGCGGAGTTCAGTGGCAAAGATGTCGAGCTTGGTAATTGGAAAGACGCTCCATTCTTGGTTAGCTGGGGAGGAGTCTTGGTGGTTCATTTTGTTGTCATTTCTGTTGTCCGGGTTATTTTAGTGTTATAATCTGAATATTACCTTGTGCCTCAAACCCTTCTATCCTTTTTATTTTGCCTAGTTCCTTTAGTCGTAGTAACTCATTTAGTGTTATCTAGGTTTGTTCCAGGGTTTTACCCCAGTTTATTTTGCTTGTCTTGTTGATCAAACCCTTTCACCGTCTGTCTAATGCAATTTTCTGTTTTCTTGTTATTCTAGTCATTTTTTGTTTAGTTCTCTTCTCCTTTTATAGTTCTTTTCATCCTAGATCTAGTGACATGACATGCACACATAATTCTAGGTCTGGTCCTAAAAGTTAGTTTAATCATGAATCAATGAAACAATTTTGAATATGATATGGATATTTGAGGGAAATAAATACAGATTTGGACATTTCGAGATCATTTAAAGCCCGAAATCTATGAAACTGGAGCAAATAATTTGGGAAGTTAATAGGGTGACAATAATTAGTTACAAGAGAGTGCATCTCGGACAATTTAAAGCAAACAACTTTGAGTTGAAGTGCATCTCAAGTTACAAGATAAAGTCAAGCAAGTTTTCTCTAAATTGACAGAGGATATCCACTGTGAAGAGGGAATCACACAACGAGGGTTCTATACTTGACAAGACAATAAAAAGAGTGGAAGGCTTATCAGTGATACCAATGCCGATGCTGCAAAAGAAATGTTATGCATGATCTTCATTTTTCATTTTCATGTTGCATGTGTTATACTTGGTGTTCTTAGAGAATGGGAGGCCTTCTTTCAGCTATCCAAACACTTTATATCCTTTGGTACCCCTTTTGAGCACGTACTGATTTCTTTGACCTCCCCTCTTTTGGAATCGAGTTTAGTAAAAAAAAACATGTCCCTTAGGTTTGTTTTAGAAAGGTCATCCAAAAAAGAAATTTCAAACGGGGGGGGGGGGGGGAGGGGGCAAAAAAGAAAGAAAAAAGAAGAAAAAGAAAAAAAGAAAAAAAGAAAAAGGAAAATAGTAACAAAAAATTGTCATATGAACTACGTTTGACCTGATTCTTGTAACCACAAGATACGTAGGCAGCCTTACGGTTCGGTCATACCAAATAAAATATTTCATAATCCCACGAAATTGAGAGTGGGGCGGTATTTCTTAGAAATTCCATTTCAAAAAGAAAAACAGAAAAAAAGAGAATTAAATTCTATTATTTTAGAAATTGGGGCAATATTTTTTAGAATGGATTCCAAAAGTTGTAAATAAATTAACCCCGTTGTCTTAGTTATTTTGAGCCTTTATGATATCCTTTCTTGCTAACCCTATCCAAAAGCCATATACAGTCCAAAAAAGACCTTCCAAATAGTCTTTGAGAGTGTCGAGTAAGATATACTAGGAGCATATGATATTTCTATCGTGGTTAATGCCTTGTCATCTACAGAATTTGAGGGAAAAAAAGAAGGAAAGAAAAAATGAGAGAGTCTTATGGTGAAAACCTTCATAGGTACCATAAAGTGACCGTAAGTTGAGAGAAAGAACAAAATAAGAGAGGCTTGATGGTGAAAACCCTTCGGGCACTACAAGTCGAATAAGGACCGTGAATAAGATAGGATAATCGGAGCATGGAAGCCCAGTTTCATGACTCAGAGATACAACGAGAGTTGAACATTAGACTTGCTTGATAGATTAGGCCACTTAATCCAAAGGTGCATTTCATGGTTATTAGAATTGGTGTCCATATCTGATAAGTTTCTACTTTGTAGTTTTCATGTTAGAAGTCATCTCTTTCCATTGTCCTTTAATCTCTTCCTTTTGTCTTGTTTACTTCCTCTCCCCGAGTCTGTTTGGTCAGAACAAGTGAGAAATGACTTCAAAATTTGCCACCAGCTTTCCAATTGCACAAAACGGGATCTGGCTAACACATCAAAGTGGAATATGGCAGGAAAGAACAGCATGCGCATTAAGTTGGTGACAATTAACGTGCTTTGGGATTCATGTTAAATATAAAGGTTCGTAAATGTCAATGCATGAGCAAAATGCAACAGATAGAGGATGTTGGGTTTTAACGGATTAGAGGTATTTTCTATGATAAGGGTGACAAAGAAAGTGGTTAGTCAATAAGCAAGCAAGGTTTTTCGAGTTGAAACCAAAGTTATCATGGGAAGTGAAGGAGCAATCGCCCACAAAGTCAAGGCCACAAACCAACCACCATATTTATAAACTCACAAGTTTTCTTTGTCTGAAATAGGGATGAAAGTTTTGTCCAAATCAAAGCTTGGAAGTTTGAATTTGTTCAAGTGTTCTGCCCAAATTTTGTTAGCACAAAGGCGGTTTGAGAAGGTGAAAGAAAAATTTGTTCGATCTGCAGGAACCCTCCATGAGGAAATGCATGGTTCAGGGGTAGGGAATTTTGTTCGTTCTATAGAGATCCTCCAGGAAGAAAGCATGGCTCAGGTAAGTTCATTCTCGGATTTTCAAGACCCTCCATGATAATAGGATTTAATTTAAAATTTTCAAGGCCCTCCTGGACAATGGGATTTAATTTTAAAAGTTCTCAAGACCCTCCTAGATAATGAGACCTAGTTAAAATTCAAGACCTTCATTGATAACAAGATTTAGCATGAATTCTACCGTTAGAAAATATAATTTAGCTTTGCTGTTTTTCACCGTTAGGATGTGATTTAATTTTCAGAGCCCTCCTGGATAATGCGATTTAGATTTTGAGTTCTTATAGCCCTTTTGATTACATGATTCAATTAACACTCACAGATGTTCCCAGGACCAAATTGGGGCAGAAAAGTTTGTTTTGTTTTGTCTATTTTATTGTAATGGCAGGCACCCACCTGGATAACAACGGAATAAAATTCATGTTTTATCAATCAGGCACCTACCTGGAGAACAAGGGAATACAATTCAAGTTTTGACAATCAGGTGCCCACCTGGAGAACAAGGGAATACAGTTCAAGTTTTGGCAATCAGGCGCCCACCTGGAGAACAAGGGAATACATTTCAAGTTTTGGTAATCAGGCACCCACCTGGAAAACAAGGGAATACAGTTCATGTTTTGCCAATCAGGCGCCCACATGGAGAACAAGGGAATATAGTTCTAGTTTTAGCAATCAAGCGCCCACTTGGAGAATAAGGAAATAAAGTTCAAGTTTTGGAAATCAAGTGCTCACCTGGAGAATACGAGAATACAGTTCAATTTTTCGCAATTAGGAGCCTACCTAGAGAACATGGAAATACAGTTAAATTTTTTGGCAATAAAGCGCCTACCTGGAGAACAAGGGAATACAATTCGAGTTTTGGCAATCAAACACCTACCAGGAGAACAAGGGAATACAGTTCAAGTTTTGGTAATCAGGCACCCACCTGGATAACAAGGGAGTACAATTCAAGTTTTGGAAATCAAGAGCCCAAGAACAAAGGAACACAGTTCGAGTATTGGCAATCAGGCACCCACCTGGAGAACAAAGGAATACAAATCAAGTTTTGGAAATTAGGCGCCCACCTGGAAAACAAAGGAATACAGTTCAAGTTTTGGCAATTAGGCGCCCACTTGGAGAACAAGTGAATACAGTTCTAGATTTGGCAATCAGGAGCCCACCTAGAGAATGAGGGAATACAGTTCAAGTTTTAGCAATCATGCGCCCACCTGGAGAATAAGGGAATACAGTTCTAGTTTTGGCAATCAGGCGCCCACCTGGAGAACAAGGGAATACAGTTCAAGCTATTGGCAATCAGAAGCCCACCTGGAGAACAACAGAATATAGTTGAAGTTTCAGCAATCAGGTGCCCACCTGGAGAACAAGGGAATACAATTCATGATTTGGCAATCAGTCGTCCACCTGGAGAAGAAGGGAATACAGTTCATGTTTTGGCAATCAGACGCCTACCTAGAGAACAAGGGATTATAGTTCAAGTTTTTGGCAATTAGGCATCCACTTGAAGAACAAAGGAATACAGTTCAAGATTTGGCAATCAAGTGCCCACCTGGAGAACAAGGGAGTACAGTTTAAGCTTTTGGCAATTAGGTGCTCACCAGGAGAACAAGGGAATACAGTTCATGTTTTTGTCAACCAGGCGCCTACCTGGAGAACAAGGGAATACAATTCGAGTTTTGGCAATCAGGCACCCACCTGGAGAACAAGGGAATACAAATAAAGTTTTAGCAATTAGGGGTCTACCTGGAAAACAAGGGAATACAGTTCATGTTTTGGCAATCAGGCGCCCACCTATAGAAGAAGGGAATATAGTTCAAGTTTTTGCAATCCGGCGCCCACCTGAAGAACAAGGGAATACAGTTAAAGGTTTTGGCAATCAGGCGCCCACCTGGAGAAAAAGGGAATATTGTTCAAGTTTTTGGCAATCAGGCGCCCACCTAGAAAACAAGGGAATACAGTTCATGTTTTGGTAATCAGGCGCCTACTTGTAGAAAGAGGGAAAACAGTTCATGTTTTGGCAATCAGGTGCCCACCTGGAGAACAAGGGAATACAGTTCAAGTTTTTGGCATTCAGGCACCCACCTGGAGAACAAGGGAATACAGTTTAATTTTTTTGCAACCAGGCGCCAGCCTGGAGAACAAGGTAATACAGTTCAATATTTGGCAATCAGGCACCCACTTGGAGAACAAGGGAATACAGTTTAAGCTTTTGCCAATCAGGTGATTTTGTCAACCAGGCGGCTACTTAGAGAACAAGAGAATACAATTCGAATTTTGGCAATCAGGTGGCCACCATGAGAACAAGGGAATACAGTTCATGTTTTGGCAATCAGGCACCCACCAAGAGAACAAGGGAATCCAGTTCAAGCTTCTGTAATCAGGTGCCCACCTAGAGAATAAGAGAATTCAGTTCAAGTTTTTCAAATCAGGCACCCACTTGGAGAACAACAGAATATAGTTGAAGTTTCAGCAATCAGGTGCCCACCTGGAGAACAAGGGAATACAATTCATGATTTGGCAATCAGTCGCCCACCTGGAGAAGAAGGGAATACAGTTCATGTTTTGGCAATCAGACGCCTACCTAGAGAACAAGGGATTATAGTTCAAGTTTTTGGCAATTAGGCACCCACTTGAAGAACAAAAGAATACAGTTCAAGTTTTGGAAATCAAGTGCCCACCTGGAGAACAAGGGAATACAGTTCAAGTCTTGGCAATCAGGTGCCCACTTGGAGAACAAAGGAATACAGTTGAAGTTTTGGCCATCAGGCACCCACCTGGAGAACAAGGGAATATAGTTCAAGCTTTTGGCAATCTGGCGCGCACCTAGAGAACAAGGGAATACAGTTTATGTTTTGGCAATCAGGCACCCACCCGGAGAACAAGGGAATAAAGTTCGAGTATTGGCAATTGGACGCCCACCTTGATATCAAGGCAATACAGTTGAAGTTTCGGCAATCAGGCACCCACCTGGAGAACAAGGGAATACAATTCAAGTTTTGGAATTCAGGCGCACAATTGGAGAAACAAGGATGTCCGGTTTAGCAATCAGGTGCCCACCTGAAAAACAATGGAATATAGTTTAAGTCTTTGGCAATCAAGCACCCACCTAGAGAGCAAGGGAATACATTTCAAGTTTTGATAAAAATGCGCCCACCTAGAGAACAACGGAATGCAGTTCAAGTTTTGGTAATTAGGCGCCCACCTGGAGAACTATGGAATACAATTCAAGCTTTTGGCAATTAGGCTCCCACCTGGAGAACAAGGGAATACAATTCAAGTTTTGGCAATCAGGTGTTCACCTGGAGAACAAAGGGAATACAGTTCCATTTTTTTGTAATCAGGCGCCTATATAGAGAACAAGGGAATACAATTCGAGTTTTGGCAATCAGGCGCCCACCAGAAGAACAAGAGAATACAGTTCAAGTTTTGGTAATCAGGCACCTACCTGCAAAAAAGGAATATAGTTCAAGTTTCGGTAATCAGGCACCCACCTGGAGAATAAGGGAATACAGTTCATGTTTCGACAATCATGCGCCCACTGGAGAACAAGGGAATCTAGTTCAAGTTTTGGCAATCAGGTGCCCACCTAGAGAACAAGGGAATACAGTTCAAGTTTCGGCAATCAGGCACCCACCTAGAGAATAACGGAATATAGTTCAAGTTTCGGCAATTAGGCACCCACCTAGAAAACAAGGGAATACAGTTCATGTTTTGGCAATATGGAGCCCACCTGGAGAACATAGGAATGTAGATCAAGTTATTGGCATTCAAGTGCCCACCAGGAGAACAACAGAATGCAGTTCAAGTTTTGGCAATCAGGCGCCCACCTGGAGAAATATGTAATACAATTCAAGCTTTTGTCAATCAGGCTCACACCTGGAGTACAAGGGAATACAGTTCATGTTTTTGTCAACCAGACAGCTACCTGGAGAACAAGGGAATAGAATTCGAGTTTTGGCAATTAGGTACCCACCAAGAGAACAAAGTAATACAGTTCAAGTTTTGGCAATCAGGTGCCCACCAAGAGAACAAGGGAATCCAGTTCAAGTTTTAGCAATCAGGTGCCCACCTATAGAACAAGGGAATACAGTTCAAGTTTCGGTAATCAGGCACCCACCTGGAGAACAACAGAATGCAATTCAAATTTTGCCGATCAGGCGCCCACCTGGAGAAGAAGGGAATACAATTCATATTTTGGCAATCCGGCGCCCACCTAGAGAATAAGGGATTATAGTTCAAGTTTTTGGCAATCAGGCGCCCACTTTGAGAACAAAGGAATGTAGTTCAAGTTTTGAAAATCAGGCGCCCACCTGGAGAACAAGGGAATATAGTTCAAGTCATGGCAAGCAGGCGCACACTTGGAGAATAAGGGAATACAGTTCAAGTTATAGAAATAAGGCGCCCACCTGGAGAACAAGGGAATATATTTCAAGCTTTTGGCAATATGGAGCGCATTTGGAGAACAAGGGAATACAAATCAAGTTTTGGCAATCAGGGGCCCACCTAGAGAACAAGGGAATATAGTTCATGTTTTTGCAATCAGGCACCCACCTAGAGAACAAGGGAGTATAGTTCAAGTTTTTGGCAATAAGACGCCTACCTGGAAAACAAGGGAACACAGTTCATGTTTTTGGCAATAAGGAGCCCACCTGGATAACAACAGAATACAGTTCAAGTTTCGACAATCAGGCGCCCACCTGGAGAAGAAGGGAATAAAGTTCATGTTTTGGCAATCAGTCGTCCACCTGTAGAACAAGGTATTACAGTTCAAGTTTTTGGAAATCAGGCGCCTACCTGGAAAACAAGGGAATACAGTTCATGTTTTTGGCATTCAGGCGCCCACCTGGAGAATAAGGGAATACAAATCTTGTTTTGGCAATTAGGCGCCCACCTGGAAAACAAGGGAATACAATTCAAGTTTTTGCAATCAGGCGCCCAGTTGGAGAACATGGAAATACAGTTCAACATTTGGCAATCAGGTGCTCACCTGGAGAACAAGGGAATACAATTCAAGTTTTGGCATTCAGGAGCCCAATTGGAGAAACAAGGATGTATAGTTTAACAATCAGGTGCCCACCTGGAAAACAATGGAATATATTTTAAGTTTTTGGCAATCAAGCACCCACCTAGAGAGCAAGGGAATACAGTTCGAGTTTTGGCAAATAGGTGCCCACCTAGAGAGCAATGGAATGCAGTTCAGTTTTTGGCAATCAGGCGCCCACCTGTAGAACAATGGAATACAATTCAAGCTTTTGGCAATTAGGCTCCCCCCTGGAGAACAAGGGAATACTGTTCAAGTTTTGGCAATCAGGCGCTCACCTGGAGAACAATGGAATACAGTTCCATTTTTTGGTAATCAGTCACCTATATATAGAAAAAGATAATACAATTCGAGTTTTGGCAATCAGGCGCCCACCAATGGAACAAGGGAATACAGTTCTAGTTTTGGTAGTCAGGCGCCTACCTAGAAAAAAAGGGAATATAGTTCAAGTTTCGGTAATCAGGCACCCTCCTAGAGAATAAGGGAATGCAGTTCATGTTTTGGAAATTAGGCTCCCACCCGGAGAACAAGGGAATATAGTTCAAGTCTTGGCAATCAGGCGCCCACTTGGAGAATAAGGGAATACAGTTCAAGTTTCAGCAATTAGGCACACACCTGAA
Source organism: Nicotiana sylvestris (assembly GCF_000393655.2). Taxonomy (NCBI): domain Eukaryota; kingdom Viridiplantae; phylum Streptophyta; class Magnoliopsida; order Solanales; family Solanaceae; genus Nicotiana; species Nicotiana sylvestris. The sequence continues at coordinate 30,001,683 of NC_091063.1, read as the reverse complement.
GAACAACGGAATACAGTTCAAGTATCGGCAATCTGGCGCCCACCTTGAAAAGAAGGGAATACAGTTCATGTTTTCGCAATCAGGCGCCTACTTGGAGAACAAGGGAATGCAGTTCAAGTTTATAGCATTTAGGCGCCCACCTGGAGAACAAGGGAATACAGTTCAAATTTTGGCAATCAGGCGCCGACACGGATAACAAGGTAATGCAGTTCAATCTTTTGGCAATCAGGCGCTGACCTGTAGAACAAGGGAATACAGTTCATGTTTTTGTCAACCAGACACCTACCTGAAGAACAAGGGAATAGAATTCGAGTTTCGGCAATTAGGAACCCACCTGGAGAACAACGGAATACAGTTCAAGTTTCGGCAATCAAGCGCCCACCTGGAAAACAAGGGAATATAGTTCATGTTTTGGCAATCAGGCGCTCACCTGTAGAACAAGGGAATAGAGTTCATGTTTTTGTCAACCAAGCACCTACCTGGAGAACAAGGGAATAGAATTCGTGTTTTGGCAATCAGGCGCGCACCAAGAGAACAAGGGAATACAGATCAAGTTTTGGCAATCAGTTGCCCACCAAGAGAACAAGGGAATACAATTCAAGTTTTTACAATCAGGCGCCCACCTGGAGAAGAAGGGAATACACTTCATGTTTTGACAATCAGGCGCCCACTTAGAGAATAAGGGATTATAGTTCATGTGTTTGGAATTCAGGCGCCCACTTGGAGAACAAAGGAATGCAGTTCAAGATTTGGAAATCAGGCGCCCACTTGGAGAACAAGGGAATATAGTTCAAGTCTTGGCAATCAGGCGCCCACTTGGAAAACAAGGGAACACAGTTCATGTTTTTGTCAATCAGGCGCCCACCTAGAGAACAACGGAATACAGTTCAAGTTTCGACAATCAGGCGCCCACCTGGAGAAGTAGGGAATACAATTCATGTTTTGGCAATCAGGCGTCCACCTGGAGAACAAGGTATTATAGTTCAAGTTTTTGGAAATCAGGCGCCTACCTAGAAAACAAGGGAATACAGTTCATGTTTTTGGCAATCGGGCGCCCACCAGGAATACAAGGGAATACACTTCTAGTATTGGTATTCAGGCGCCCACCGGGAGAATAAGGGAATGCAAATCATGTTTTGGCAATTAGGCTCCACCTGGAAAACAAATGAATACAAGTCAAGTTTTTGCAATTAGGCGCCCACTTGGAGAACATGGGAATACGGTTCAAGATTTGGCAATCAGGCGCTCACCTGGAGAACAAGGGAATACAGTTCAACTTTTGGCAAGCTGGCTCCCACCTGGAGAACAAGGAATACAGTTCAAGTTTTGGCATTCAGGCGCCCAATTGAAGAAACAAGGATGTACAGTTTAGCAATCAGGTGCCCACCAGGAAAACAATGGAATATAGTTTAAGTTTTTGGCAATCAAGCACCCACCTAGAGAGCAAGGGAATACAGTTCAAGTTTTGGCAAACAGGCACGCACCTAGAGAACAACGGAATGCAGTTCATGTTTTGGCAATCAGGCGCCCACCTGGAGAACAATGGAATACAATTCAAGCTTTTAGGAATTAGGCTCCCACCTGGAGAACAAGGGAATACTGTTCAAGTTTTGGTAATTAGGCGCTCACCTGGAGAACAAGGGAATACAGTTCCATTTTTTGGTAATCTGGCGCCTATCTAGAAAACAAGGGAATACAATTCGAGTTTCGGCAATCAGGCGCCCACCAGGAGAACAAGGGAATATAGTTCAAGTTTTGGTAATTAGGCGCCTACCTAGAAAAAAAGGGAATATAGTTCATGTTTTGGTAATCAGGCACCCACCTGGAGAATAAGGGAATACAATTCATATTTTGACAATCAGGCGCCCATCTGGAGAAAAAGGGAATCCAGTTCAAGTTTCGGCAATCAGGTGCCCACCTAGAGAACAAGGGAATACAGTACAAGTTTCGGCAATTAGGAACCCACCTGGAGAACAACGGAATACAGTTCAAGTTTCGGCAATCAAGCGCCCACCTGGAAAACAAGGGAATACAGTTCATGTTTTGGCAATCAGGCGCTCACCTGTAGAACAAGGGAATAGAGTTCATGTTTTTGTCAACCAGGCACCTACCTGGAGAACAAGGGAATAGAATTCAAGTTTTGGCAATCAGGCACCCACCTGGAGAACAACGGAATACAGTTCAAGTTTATACAATCAGGAGCCCACCTGCAGAACAATAGAATACAGTTCAAGTTTTGGAAATCAGGCACCCACCTGGAGAACAAGGGAATACAATTCAAGTTTTGGCAATAAGGCGCCCACCTGGAGAAGAAGGGAATACAGTTCATGTTTTGGCAATCAGGCGCCCACCTAGAGAATAAGGGATTATAGTTCATGTTTTTGGAATTCAGGCGCCCACTTTGAGAACAAAGGAATGCAATTCAAGATTTGGAAATCAGGCGCCCACCTGAAGAACAAGGGAATATAGATCAAGTCTTGGCAATCAGGCTCCCACTTGGAGAACAAGGGAACACAGTTCATGTTTTTGGCAATCAGGCGCCGACCTGGAGAACAAGGTAATACAGTTCAAGTTTTGGCAATCAGGCGCCCACCTGGAGAATAAGGGATTACAATTCATGTTTTGGCAATCAAGCGTCCACCTGGAGAACAAGGTATTATAGTTCAAGTTTTTGGAAATCAGGCGCCTACCTGGAAAAAAGGGAATAAAGTTCATGTTTTTGGCAATCGGGCGCCCACCAGGAATACAAGGGAATACACTTCTAGTTTTGGCATTCAGGCGCCCACCTGGAGAATAAGGGAATACAAATCATGTTTTGGCAATTAGATGCCCACCTGGAAAACAAAGGAATACAAGTCAAGTTTTTGCAATCAGGCGCCCGCATAGAGAACATGGGAATACGGTTCAAGATTTGGCAATCAGGCGCTCACCTGGAGAACAAGGGAATACAGTTCAAGTTTTGGCAATCTGGCTCCCACCTGGAGAACAAGGGAATACAGTTCAAGTTTTGGCATTCAGGCGCCCAATTGGAGAAACAAGGATGTACAGTTTAGCAATCAGGTGCCCACCAAGAAAACAATGGAATATAGTTTAAGTTTTTGGCAATCAAACACCCACCTAGATAGCAAGGGAATACAGTTCAACTTTTGGCAAATAGGCGCCCACCTAGAGAACAACGGAATGCAGTTCATGTTTTGGCAATCAGGCGCCCACCTGGAGAACAATGGAATACAATTCAAGCTTTTGGCAAATAGGCTCCCACCTAGAGAACAAAGGAATATTGTTCAAGTTTTGGCAATTAGGCGCTCACCTGGAGAACAAGGGAATACAATTCCATTTTTTGGTATTCTGGCGCCTATCTAGAAAACAAGGGAATACAATTCGAGTTTTGGCAGCCCACCAGGAGAACAAGGGAATATAGTTCAAGTTTTGGTAATCAGGCGCCTACCTGGAAAAAAAGGGAATATAGTTCATGTTTCGGTAATTAGGCACCCACCTGGAGAATAAGGGAATACAATTCATGTTTCGACAATCAGGCGCCCACCTGGAGAAAAAGTGAATCCAGTTCAAGTTTCGGCAATCTGGTGCCCACCTAGAGAACAAGGGAATACAGTTCAAGTTTCGGCAATTAGGCACCCACCTGGAGAACAACGGAATATAGTTCAAGTTTCGGCAATCAAGCGCCCACCTGGAAAACAAGGGAATACAGTTCATGTTTTGGCAATCAGGCGCCTACCTGGAGAACAAGGGAATGCAGTTCAAGTTTTTGGCATTCAGACGACCACCTGGAGAACAAGGGAATACAGTTCAAGTTTTGGCAATTAGGCGCCGACATGGAGAACAAGGTAATATAGTTCAATCTTTTGGCAATCAGGCGCTCACCTGTAGAACAAGGGAATACAGTTCATGTTTTGTCAACCGGGCACCTACCTGGAGAACAAGGAAATAGAATTCGATTTTTGGCAATCAGGCGCCCACAAAGAGAACAAGGGAATACGGTTCAAGTTTCGGCAATCAGGTGCCCACCAAGAGAATAAGGGAATCCAGTTCAAGTTTTGGCAATCAGGTGCCCACCTATAGAACAAGGGAATACAATTCATGTTTCGGCAATCAGGAACCCACCTTGAGAACAGCGGAATACAGTTAAAGTGTTGGAAATCAGGCGCCCACCTGGAGAACAAGGGAATACAATTCATGTTTTGGCAATCAGGCACCCACCTGGAGAAGAAGGGAATACAGTTCAAGTTATGGCAATCCGGCGCCCGCCTAGAGAATAAGGGATTATAGTTCAAGTTTTTGGAATTCAGGCACCCACTTGGAGAACAAAGAAATGCAGTTCAAGTTTTGAAAATTAGGCGCCCACCTGGAGAACAAGGCAATATAGTTCAAGTCTTGGCAATCAGACGCTTACCTGGAGAACAAGGGAATACTATTCAAGCTTTTTGCAATCAGGCGCCCACCTGGAGAACAAGGGAATGAATTTCAAGTTTTGGCAATCAGGCGCTCACCTGGAGAATAAGGGAATACAGTTCTAGTTTTGGCATTCAGGCGCCTACCTGGAGAACAAGGTAGTACAGTTTGGCAATCAGGCACCTACCTAGAGAACAAGGGAATAAAGTTCATGTTTTGACAATCAGGAGCCCACCTGGAGAACAAAGGAATCTAGTTCAAGTTTCGAAAATCAGGTGCCCAACTAAAGAACAAGGGAATCAAGTTTCGGCAATCAGGAACCCACCTGGAGAACAACGGAATTCAGTTCAAGTTTCGGCAATCAGGCGCTCACCTAGAAAACAAGGGAATACAGTTCATGTTTTTGGCAATCGGGCACCCACCGGGAAAATAAGGGAATACACTTCTAGTTTTGGCATTCAGGCGTCCACCTAGAGAATAAGGGAATACAAATCATGTTCTGGCAATTAGGCGCCCACCTGAAAAACAAGGGAATACAATTCAAGTTCTTGTAATCAGGCGCCCACTTGGAGAACATGGGAATACAGTTCAAGATTTGGCAATCAGGCGCTCACCTGGAGGACAAGGGAATACATTTCAAGTTTTGGCAATCTGACTTCCACCTGAAGAACAAGGGAATACAGTTCAAGTTTTGGCAATCAGATGCCCACCTGGAGAACAAGGGAATACAGTTCAATCTTTTGGCAATCAGGTTTCCACATGGAGAACAAGGGAATAATTTCATGTTTCGGCAATCAGGCGCCCACCTGAAGTACAAGGAAGTACAGTTTGGCAATCAGACGCCCACCTAGAAAACAAGGGAATAATGTTCATGTTTCGACAATCAGGCGCCCACCTGGAGAACAAGGAAATCTAGTTCAAGTTTCGGAAATCAGGTTCCCACCTAGATAACAAGGGAATACATTTCAAGTTTCGACAATCAGGGACCCACCTGGAGAACAATGGAATACCGTTCATGTTTCCGCAATCAGACGCCCACCTGGAGAACAAAGGAATACAATTTAAGTTTCGGCAATCAAGCGCCCACCTGGAAATGAAGGGAATACAGTTGATGTTTTGGCAATCAGGCGCACACCTAGAGAACAAGGGATTACAATTTAATTTTTTGGAAATCAGACATATACCTGGAGAACAAGGGAATACTCTTCAAGGTTTTGAAATCAGGTGCCCACCTAGAGAACAAAGGAATACTGTTCAAGTTTCGGCAATCAGGCACCCACCTGGTGAACAACGAAATACAGTTCAAGTTTCGGCAATCAGGCGCCCACCTGGAAAACAAGGGAATACAGTTCATGTTTTTGGCAATCAGGCGCCCACCGGGAAAACAAGGGAATACACTTCTAGTTTTGGCATTCAGGCATCCACCTGGAGAATAAGAGAGTACAAATCATGTTCTCGCAATTAGGCGCCCACTTGGAAAACAAGGGAATACAATTCAAGTTTTTGCAATCAGGCGCCCACTTGGAGAACATGGGAATAAAGTTCAAGATTTGGCAATCAGGCGCTCACCTGGAGAACAAGGGAATACAGTTCAAGTTTTGGCAATCTGTCTCCCACCTGGAGAACAAAGGAATACAGTTCAAGTTTTGGCAATCAGACGCCCAACTGGAGAACCAGGGACTACAGTTGAAGCTTTTGGCAATCAGGTGTCCACATGGAGAACAAGGGAATAAATTTCAAGTTTCGGCAATCAGGCGCCCACCTGGAGAACAAGGGAATATAGTTCAAGTTTTGGCATTTAGGCGCCCACCTGGAGAACAAGGGAATATAATTCAAGTTTTAGCAATCAGGCGCCCTCCTGGAGAAGAAGGGAATACAGTTCATGTTTTGGCAATCAGGCACCCACCTAGAGAATAAGGGATTATAGTTCAATTTTTTGGCAATAAGGAACCCACCTGTAGAATAAGGGAATACAGTTCATGTTTTTGTCAACCAGGCACATACCTGGAGAACAAGGGAATAGAATTCAAGTTTTGGAAATCAGGCGCCCACCAAGTGAACAAGGGAATCCAATTCAAGTTTCGGCAATCAGGTGCCAACCTATAGAACAAGGGAATACAGTTCAAGTTTCGGCAATTAGGCACCCACCTGGAGAACAACGGAATACAGTTCAAGTTTCGACAATCAGGCACCCACCTGGAGAACAAGGGAATATAATTCAAGTTTTAGCAATCAGGCGCCCACCTGGAGAAGAAGGGAATACAGTTCATGTTTTGGTAATCAAACGCCCACCTAGAGAATAAGGGATTATAGTTCAAGTTTTTGGCAATCAGGCGCCCACCTTGAGAACAAATGAATGTAGTTCATGTTTTGGAAATCAGGCGCCCACCTAGAGAACAAGGGAATATAGTTCAAGTGTTGGCAATCAGGCGCCCACTTGGAGAATAAGGGAATATAGTTCATGCTTTTGGCAATCTGGAGCGCACTTGGAGAACAAGGGAATATCGTTCATGTTTTTGCAATCAGGCGCCCATCCAGAGAAGAAGGGAGTATAGTTCAAGTTTTTGGCAATAAAGCACCTACCTGGAAAACATAGGAATACAGTTCATGTTTTTGGCAATCAGGGGCCCACGTAGAAAACAAGGGAATACAATTCAAGTTTTGGCAATCAGGCGCCCAGCTAGAGAACAAGGGAATACTGTTCAAGTTTTGGCAATTAGGCGCCCACCTAGAAAACAAGGGAGTATAGTTTAATTTTTTGGCAATAAAGCGCCTACCTGGAAAACAAGGGAATACAGTTCATGTTATTGGCAATCGGGCGCTCACCTGGAAAATAAAGGAATACACTTCAAGTTTTGGCAATCAGGCGCCCACCTGGATAATAAGGGAATACAAATCATGTTATGGCAATTAGGCATCCACCTGGAAAATAAAGGAATACAATTCAAGTTTTTGCAATCAGGCGCCCACTTGGAGAACAAGGGAATACAGTTAATGATTTGGCAATCAGGCGCCCACCTAGAGAACAAGGGAATACAGTTCAAGTTTTTGAAATCTGGCACCCATCTGGAGAACAAAGGAATACAGTTCAAGTTTTGGCAATCAGACGCCTACCTAGAGAACAAGGGAATTCAATTCAAGCTTTTTGCAATCAGGCGCCACCTAGAGAACAAGGGAATGAATTTAAAGTTTTGGCAATCAGGAGCCCACCTGGAGAACAAGGGAATACAGTTCTAATTTTGGCATTCAGGTGCCCACCTGGAGAACAATGTAGTATAGTTTGACAATCAGGCGCCCACCTAGAGAACAAGGGAATAAAGTTCATGTTTTGACAATCAGGAGCCCACCTGGAGAAAAAGGGAATCTAGTTCAAGTTTCGGAAATCAGGTGCCCACCTAGAGACCAAGAGAATACAGTTCAAGTTTCGGCAATCAGGCACCCACTTGGAGAACAACGGAATACAGTTCAAGTTTGACAATCAGGCGCCCACCTGGAGAACAAGGGAATACAATTTAAGTTTTGGCAATCAAGTTCCCACCATGAGAAGAAGGGAGTATAGTTTATGTTTTGGCAATCAAGCGTCCACCTAGAGAACAAGGGATTACAGTTCAAGTTCTTGGAAATCAGGCGTCTACCTGGAGAACAAGGGAATAATGTTCAAGTCTTTGCAATCAGGCGCCCACCATGAGAACAAGGGAATATAATTCAAGTTTTGGCAATCAGGCGCCCACCTAGAGAACAAGGGAAAACAGTTCAAGTTTTGACAATCAGGCGCCCACCTAGAGAACAAGGGAGTATAGTTCAATTTTTTGGCAATAAGGTGTCTACCTGGAAAACAAGGGAATACAATTCATATTTTTGGCAATCAGGCGACCACATAGAAAACAAGGGAATACAGTTCGTGTTTTGGCAATCAGGCGCCCACCTAAGGCCCCATCTGGAGAATACGGGAACACAAATCAAGTTTTGGAAATTAGGTGCCAACTCGGAAAACAAGGGAATATAGTTCAAGTTTTGGCAATAAGGCGCCCACTTGGACAACAAGGGAATACAGTTCTAGATTTGGCAATCAGTCGCCCACCTGGAGAACAAGGAAATACAATTCAAGTTTTGGCAATCAGGCACCCACCTGGAGAACAAGGGAATACAGTTCAAGCTTTTGGCAATCAGGCGCCCACCTGGAGAACAAGGGAATACATTTCAAGTTTCGGCAATCAGGCACCCACCTGGAGAATAAGGGAATACAGTTTAAGTTTTGGCATTCAGGGACCCACATAGAGAACAAGGAAGTACAGTTTGGCAATCAGGTGTCCACCTGGAGAACAAGGGAATACAGTTTAAGTTTTTGGTTATAAAGCATCCACCTGGAGAGCAAGGGAATACAGTTCTAGTTTTGGCATTCAGGCGCCCACCTGGAGAACAATGTAGTACAGTTTGGCAATCAGGCGCCCACCTAGAAAACAAGGGAATAAAGTTCATGTTTTGACAATCAGGAGCCCACCTGGAGAACAAGGGAATCTAGTTCAAGTTTCGGAAATTAGGTGCCCACCTAGAGAACAAGGGAATATAGTTCAAGTTTTGGCAATCAGGCACCCACTTGGAGAACAACGAAATACAGTTCAAGTTTCGGCAATCAGGCGCCCACCTGGAGAACAAGAGAATACAATTTAGGTTTTGGCAATCAAGTTCCCACCATGAGAAGAAGGGAATATAGTTTATGTTTTGGCAATCAGGCGTCCACCTAGAGAACAAGGGATTATAGTTCAAGTTCTTGGAAATCAGGCGTCTACCTGGAGAACAAGGGAAAAATGTTCAAGTCTTAGCAATTAGGCATCCACTAGGAGAATAAGGGAATACAGTTTAAGTTTTTGCAATCAGGCGCCCACCATGAGAACAAGGGGATATAGTTCAAGTTTTGGCAATCAGGCCCCCACCTAGAGAACAAGGGAAAACAGTTCAAGTTTTGGCAATCAGGCGCCCACCTAGAGAACAAGGGAGTATAGTTCAATTTTTTAGCAATAAGGTGCCTACCTGGAAAACAAGGGAATACAGTTCATGTTTTTGGGAATCAGGTGCCCACCTAGAAAACAAGGGAATACAGTTCGTGTTTTGGCAATCAAGCGCCCACCTAAGGCGCCCACCTGGAGAATACGGGAACACAAATCATGTTTTGGAAATTAGGTGCCAACCTGGAAAACAAGGGAATATAGTTCAAGTTTTGGCAATGAGACGCCCACTTGGACAACAAGGGAATACAGTTCTAGATTTGGCAATCAGGCGCCCACCTGGAGAACAAGGAAATACAATTCAAGTTTTGGCAATCCGGCACCTACCTGGAGAACAAGGGAATACAGTTCAAGCTTTTGGCAATCAGGCGCCCACCTGGAGAACAAGAGAATACATTTCAAGTTTCGGCAATCTGGCACCCACCTGGAGAATAAGGGAATACAGTTTAAGTTTTGGCATTCTGGCACCCACCTAGAGAACAAGGAAGTACAGTTTGGCAATCAGGTGTCCACCTGGAGAACAAGGGAATACAGTTCAAGTTTTTGGTAATCAAGCACCCACCTGGAGAGGAGGGGAATACAGTTCAAGTTTTTGCATTCAGGCGCCCACCTGGAGAAGAACAAAATACAGTTCATGTTTTGGCAATTAGGTGCCCACCTAGAGAACAAGGGATTACAGTTCAAGTTTTTGGAAATCAGGCGTATTCCTGGAGAACAAGGGAATACTATTCAAGTCTTTGCAATTAGGTGGCCACCAAGAGAACAAAGGAATACGGTTCAAGTTTCGGCAATCAGGCACCCCCCTGGTGAACAACGGAATACAGTTCAAGTTTCGGCAATTAGGTGCCCACCTGGAAAACAAGGAATTACAGTTCAAGTTTTGGCAATCAGGAGCCCACCTGGAGAACAAGGGAATGCAGTTCATGTTTTTGGCATTCAGGCGCCCACCTGAAGAACAAGGGAATACAGTTCAAGTTTTGGCAATCAGGCGCCGACATGGAGAATAAGGTAATACAGTACAATCTTTTGGCAATCAGGCGCTCACCTGTAGAATAAGGAAATACAGTTCATGTTTTTGTCAACCAGGCACCTACCTCGAGAACAAGGGAATAGAATTCAAGTTTTAGCAATCTGGCGCCCACCATGAGAACAAGGGAATACAGTTCAAGTGTTGGAAATCAGGTTCCCACCAACAGAACAAGGGAATCCAATTCAAGTTTCGACAATCAGGTGCCAACCCATAGAACACGGGAATACAATTTAAGTTTCGGCAATCAGGCACCCACCTAGAGAACAACGGAATACAGTTCAAGTTTCGACAATCAGGCGCCCACCTGGAGAACAAAGGAATACAATTCAAGTTTTGGCAATGAGGCGCCCACTTGGAGAAGAAGGGAATACAATTCATGTTTTGGCAATCAGGCGCCCACCTAGAGAATAGGGGATTATAGTTCAAGTTTTTGGAAATCAGGCGCCCACCTGGAGAACAAAGGAATGCAGTTCATCTTTTGGAAATCAGGCGCCCACCTAGAGAACAAGGGAATATAGTTCAAGTCTTGGCAATCAGGCGCCCACTTGGAGAATAAGGATATACAGTTCAATTTTTGGCAATCAGGGGCCCACGTTGAAAACAAGGGAATACAATTCAAGTTTTGGCAATCAGGCGCCCACCTAGAGAACAAGGGAATACTGTTCAAGTTTTGGCAATCAGGCGCCCACCTAGAAAATAAGGGAGTATAGTTTAATTTTTTGGCAATAAAGCGCCTACCTGGAAAACAAGGTAATACAGTTCAAGTTTTTGGCAATCGGGCGCTTACTTGGAAAACAAGGGAATACACTTCGAGTTTAGGCAATCAGGCGCCCACCTGGAGAATAAGGGAATACAAATCATGTTTTGGAAATTAGGCGCGCACCAGGAAAACAAGGGAATACAATTCAAGTTTTTGCAATCAGGCACCCACTCGGAGAACAAGGGAATACAGTTCACGATTTCGCAATCAGGCACCCACCTAGAGAACAAGGGAATACAGTTCAAGTGTTGGAAATCAAGTGCCCACCAACAGAACAAGGGAATCCAATTCAAGTTTCGACAATCAGGTGCCAACCTATAGAACACGGGAATACAATTTAAGTTTCGGCAATCAGGCACCCACCTAAAGAACAACAGAATACAGTTCAAGTTTCGACAATCAGGCGCCCACCTGGAGAACAAGGGAATACAATTGAAGTTTTGGCAATGAGGCGCCCACTTGGAGAACAAGGAAATACAGTTCATGTTTTGGCAATCAGGCGCCCACCTAGAGAATAAGGGATTATAGTTCAAGTTTTTTGAAATCAGGCGCCCACCTGGAGAACAAAGGAATGCAGTTCATGTTTTGGAAATCAGGCGCCCACCTGGAGAACAAGGGAATATAGTTCAAGTCTTGGCAATCAGGCTCCCACTTGGAGAATAAGGATATACAGTTCAATTTTTGGCAATCAGGGGCCCACGTTGAAAACAAGGGAATACAATTCAAGTTTTGGCAATCAAGTGCCCACCTAGAGAACAAGGCAATACAGTTCATGTTTCGGCAATTAGGCACCCACTTGGAGAACAACGGAATACAGTTCAAATTTCGGTAATCAGGCGCCCACCTGGAGAACAAGGGAATACAATTTAAGTTTTGGCAATCAAGAGCCCACCTTGAGAAGAAGGGAATATAGTTTATGTTTTGGCAATCAGGAGTCCACCTAGAGAACAAGGGATTACAGTTCAAGTTCTTTGAAATTAGGCATCTACCTGGAGAACAAGTGAATAATGTTCAAGTCTTTGCAATCAGGCATCCACTAGGAGAACAAGGGAATACACTTTAAGTTTTGGCAATCAGGCGCCCACCATAAGAACAAGGGAATACAGTTCAAGTTTTGGCAATCAGGCGCCCACCTAGAGAATAAGGGAAAACAGTTCAAGTTTTGGCAATCAGGCGCCCACCTAGAGAACAAGGATGTACAGTTTGGCAATCAGGTGTCCACCTGGAGAACAAGGGAATACAATTCAAGTTGTTGGTAATCAATCACCCACTTGGAGAGCAGGGGAATACAGTTCAAGTTTTTGCAATCAGGAGCCCACCTGGAGAAGAACAAAATATAGTTCATGTTTTGGCAATTAGGTGCCCACCTAGAGAACAAGCGATTACAGTTCAAGTTTTTGGAAATCAAGCGTTTACCTGGAGAACAAAGGAATATTGTTCAAGTTTTGGCAATCAGGCGCCCACCTAGAGAACAAGGGAATATTGTTCAAGTTTTGGCAATCAGGCGCCCACCTAGAGAATAAGGGAAAACAGTTCAAGTTTTGGCAATCAGGCGCCCACCTAGAGAACAAGGATGTACAGTTTGGCAATCAGGTGTCCACCTGGAGAACAAGGGAATACAGTTCAAGTTGTTGGTAATCAAGCACCCACTTGGAGAGCAGGGGAATATAGTTCAAGTTTTTGCAATCAGGAGCCCACCTGGAGAAGAACAAAATATAGTTCATGTTTTGGCAATTAGGTGCCCACCTAGAGAACAAGCGATTACAGTTCATGTTTTTGGAAATCAAGCGTTTACCTGGAGAACAAGGGAATATTGTTCAAGTCTTTGCAATTAGGTGCCCACCTAGAGAACAAGGGAATATTGTTCAAGTTTTGGCAATCAGGCGCCCACCTAGAAATAAAGGGAGTATAGTTTAATTTTTTGGCAATAAAGCGCCTACCTGGAAAACAAGGTAATACAGTTTATGTTTTTGGCAATCGGGCGCTTACCTGGAAAACAAGGGAATACACTTCGAGTTTAGGCAATCAGGCGCCCACATTGAGAACAAGGGAATACAATTTAAGTTTTGGAAATCAAGTGCCCACCTTGAGAAGAAGAGAATATAGTTTATCTTTTGGCAATCAGGCGTCCACCTAGAGAACAAGGGAATACAGTTCAAGTTTCGGCAATCAGGCACCCACTTGGAGAACAACGGAATACAGTTCAAGTTTCGGCAATCAGGCGCCCACCTTGAGAACAAGGGAATACAATTTAAGTTTTGGAAATCAAGTGCCCACCTTGAGAAGAAGGGAATATAGTTTATGTTTTGGCAATCAGGCGTCCACCTAGAGAACAAGGGATTATAGTTCAAGTTCTTGGAAATCAAGAGTCTACCTAGAGAACAAGGGAATAATGTTCAAGTCTTTGCAATCAGGCATCCACTAGGAGAACAAGGGAATACAGTTTAAGTTTTGGAAATCAGGCGCCCACCATGAGAACAAGGGAATACAGTTCAAGTTTTGGCAATCAGGCGCCCACCTAGAGAACAAGGGAAAACAGTTCAAGTTTTGGCAATTAGGCGCCCACCTCAGACGCCCACCTTGAGAATACGGGAACACAAATAATGTTTTGGAAATTAAGTGCCAACCTGGAAAACAAAGGAATACAGTTCATGTTTTGGCAATGAGGCGCCCACTTGGAGAACAAGGGAATACAGTTCTAGATTTGGCAATCAGGCCCCCACTTGGAGAACAACGAAATATTGTTCATGTTTTGGCAATCAGGTGCCCACCTGGAGAACAATGGTATACAATTCAATCTTTTGGCAGTCAGGCTCCCACCTAGAGAACAAGGGAATACAATTCATGTTTTTGCAATCAGGCGCTCAACTGGAGAACAAGGGAATACTGTTCAATTTTTTGGCAATCATCCGCCTACCTGGAGAACAAGGGAATACAATTCGAGTTTTGGCAATCCGGCGCCCACCAGGAGAAAAAGGGAATACAGTTCAAGTTTTGGTAATCTGGCGCCCACCTGGAAACAAGGGAATATAGTTCATGTTTTGATAATCAGGCGCCCACCTAGAGAACAAGGGAAGACAGTTCATGTTTCGACAATCAGGTTCCCACCTAGAGAACAAGGGAATCTAGTTCAAGTTTCGGTAATCAGGTTCCCACCTAGAGAACAAGGGAATACAGTTCAAGTTTCAGTAATCAGGCACCCACCTAGAATACAACAAAACATAGTTAGGGTTTTGGCAATCTGGCGCCCACCTGAAGAAGAAGGGAATACAATTCAAGTTTTGGCAATCAGGCGCCCACCTAGAGAAGAAGGGAATACAGTTCATGTTTTGGAAATCAGGCGCCCACCTAGAGAATAAGGGATTACAGTTCAAGTTTTTGGAAATCAGGCGTCAACCTGGAGAACAAGGGAATACAGTTCAAATTTTTGCAATCAGGCGCCCACTTGGAGAACAAGGTAACACAGTTCAAGTTTTGGCAATAACGCACCCACCTAGAGAACAAGGGAATACAATTCCAGCTTTTGGAAATCAGGCGCCCACCTGGAGTATAAGGTAATCTAGTTCATGTTTTGGCAATCAAACACCCACCTAGAGAACAAAGGAGTATAATTCAAGTTTTTGGCAATAGAGTGCCTACCTGGAGAACAAAGGAATACAGTTCATGTTTTTGGTAATCTGGCGCCCCCCTAGAAAACAAGGGAATACAGTTCGAGGTTTGGAAATCAGGCGCCCTCCTGGAGAATAAGGGAATACAAATCAAGTTTTGGCAATTAGGAGCCCACCTGGAAAATAAGGGAATATAGTTCAAAATTTGGTAATCAGGCACCCACTTGGAGAACAAGGGAATACAGTTCTAGATTTGGAAATCAGGCCCCCACCTGGAGAACAAGGGAATAGAATTCAAGTTTTGGTAGTCTGGCCCCTCCATGAGAACAAGGGAATATAGTTTAAGTTTTGGCAATCAGGCACCCACCTGGAGAAGAAGGAAATACAGTTCATGTTTTGTCAATCAGGCGCCCACCAAGAGAACAAGGGATTACAGTTCAAGTTTTTGGAAATCAAGAATCCACCTGGAGAAAAAGGGAATATAGTTCAAGTCTTAGCAATCAGGCGCCCTTCTGGAGAAGAATTGAATACAGTTCATGTTTTGGAAATCAGGCGCCTACCTAGAGAACAAGGGATTACAGTTCATGTTTTTGGAAATCAGGCGTCAACCTGGAGAATAAGGTAATACAGTTCAAATTTTTGCAATCAGGCGCCCACTTGGAGAACAAGGGAATACAGTTCAAGTTTTGGCAATAACTCACCCACCTAGAGAACAAGGGAATACATTTCCAGCTTTTGGAAATCAGGCGCCCACCTGGAGTATAAGGGAATCTAGTTCATGTTTTGGCAATCAAGCACCCACCTAGAGAACAAAGGAGTATAGTTCAAGTTTTTGGCAATAGAGCGCCTACCTGAAGAACAAAGGAATACAGTTCATGTTTTTGGCAATCAGGCACCCCCTATAAAACAAGGGAATACAGTTCGAGGTTTGGAAATCAGGCGCCCTCCTGGAGAATAAGGGAATACAAATCAAGTTTTGGCAATTAGGCGCCCACCTGGAAAATAAGGGAATATAGTTCAAAATTTGGTAATCAGGCGCCCACTTGGAAAACAAGGGAATACAATTCAAGATTTGGCAATCAGGCGCCCACCTGGAGAACAAGGGAATAGAATTCGAGTTTTGGTAGTCTGGCCCCTCCATGAGAACAAGGGAATACAATTTAAGTTTGTACAATCAGGCACCCACCTGGAGAAGAAGGAAATACAGTTCATGTTTTGTCAATCAGGCGCCCACCAAGAGAACAAGGGATTACAGTTCAAGTTTTTGGAAATAAGAATCCACCTGGAGAACAAGGGAATACAGTTCAAGTCTTAGCAATCAGGGGCCCTTCTGGAGAATAAGGGAATACAGTTCAAGTTTTGGCAATCAGGCGCCCACATGGAGAACAAGGGAATACACTTCATGTTTTGGCAATCAGGCGCCCACCTGCAGATCAAGGGAATACAGTTCAAGTTTTGGCAATCAGGCGCCCACCTAGAGATCAAGGAAGTATAGTTCAAGTTTTTGGCAATAAGGCGTCCACCTAGAAAATAAGGGAATACAGTTCCAGTTTTGGCTATTAGGCGCCCACCTGGATAATATGGGAATACAGTCCAAGTTTTGGCAATTAGGCGCCCACTTGGAGAATAAGGGAATACAGTTCAAGATTTGGCAATTAGGCACCCACCTGGAGAACAAGGGAATAGAATTCGAGTTTTGGCAATCTGGCCCCACCATGAGAACAAGGGAATACAATTTAAGTTTTTGCAATCATGCACCCACCAAGAGAACAAGGGAATCTAGTTCAAGTTTCGGCAGTCAGGCTCCCACCTGGAGAACAAGGGAATATAATTCATGTTTTTGCAATCAGGCGCTCAACTGGAGAACAAGGGAATACTGTTCATTTTTTTGGCAATCATCCGCCTACCTGGAGAACAAGGGAATACAATTCGAGTTTTGGCAATCAGGCGCCCACCAGGAGAATAAGGGAATACAGTTCAAGTTTTGGTAATCTGGCGCCCACCTGGAAACAAGGGAATATAGTTCATGTTTCGATAATCAGGCGCCCACCTGGAGAACAAGGGAATACAGTTCATGTTTCGACAATCAGGTTCCCACCTGGAGAACAAGGGAATCTAGTTCAAGTTTCGGTAATCAGGTTCCCACCTAGAGAACAAGGGAATACAGTTCAAGTTTCAGTAATCAGGCACCCACCTAGAATACAACAAAACATAGTTAGGGTTTTGGCAATCTGGCACCCACCTGAAGAAGAAGGGAATACAATTCAAGTTTTGGCAATCAGGCGCCCACCTAGAGAAGAAGGGAATACAGTTCATGTTTTGGAAATCAGGCGCCCACCTAGAGAATAAGGGATTACAGTTCAAGTTTTTGGAAATCAGGCGTCAACCTGGAGAACAAGGGAATACAGTTCAAATTTTTGCAATCAGGCGCCCACTTGGAGAACAAGGGAACACAGTTCAAGTTTTGGCAATAACGCACCCACCTAGAGAACAAGGGAATACAATTCCAGCTTTTGGAAATCAGGCGCCCACCTGGAGTATAAGGTAATCTAGTTCATGTTTTGGCAATCAAGCACCCACCTAGAGAACAAAGGAGTATAATTCAAGTTTTTGGCAATAGAGCGCCTACCTTGAGAACAAAGGAATACAGTTCATGTTTTTGGCAATCTGGCGCCCCCCTAGAAAACAAGGGAATACAGTTCGAGGTTTGGAAATCAGGCGCCCTCCTGGAGAATAAGGGAATACAAATCAAGTTTTGGCAATTAGGAGCCCACCTGGAAAATAAGGGAATATAGTTCAAAATTTGGTAATCAGGCGCCCACTTGGAGAACAAGGGAATACAGTTCAAGATTTGGAAATCAGGCCCCCACCTGGAGAACAAGGGAATAGAATTCAAGTTTTGGTAGTCTGGCCCCTCCATGAGAACAAGGGAATATAGTTTAAGTTTTGGCAATCAGGCACCCACCTGGAGAAGAAGGAAATACAGTTCATGTTTTGTCAATCAGGCGCCCACCAAGAGAACAAGGGATTACAGTTCAAGTTTTTGGAAATCAAGAATCCACCAGGAGAACAAGGGAATACAGTTCAAGTCTTAGCAATCAGGCGCCCTTCTGGAGAAGAATTGAATACAGTTCATGTTTTGGAAATCAGGCGCCTACCTAGAGAACAAGGGATTACAGTTCATGTTTTTGGAAATCAGGCGTCAACCTGGAGAATAAGGTAATACAGTTCAAATTTTTGCAATCAGGCACCCACTTGGAGAACAAGGGAATACAGTTCAAGTTTTGGCAATAACTCACCCACCTAGAGAACAAGGGAATACAGTTCCAGCTTTTGGAAATCAGGTGCCCACCTGGAGTATAAGGGAATCTAGTTCATGTTTTGGCAATCAAGCACCCACCTAGAGACCAAAGGAGTATAGTTCAAATTTTTGGCAATAGAGCGCCTACCTGAAGAACAAAGGAATACAGTTCATGTTTTTGGCAATCAGGCGCCCCCTATAAAACAAGGGAATACAGTTCGAGGTTTGGAAATCAGGCGCCCTCCTGGAGAATAAGGGAATACAAATCAAGTTTTGGCAATTAGGCGCCCACCTGGAAAATAAGGGAATATAGTTCAAAATTTGGTAATCAGGCGCCCACTTGGAAAACAAGGGAATACAATTCAAGATTTGGCAATCAGGCGCCCACCTGGAGAACAAGGGAATAGAATTCGAGTTTTGGTAGTCTGGCCCCTCCATGAGAACAAGGGAATACAATTTAGGTTTTGGCAATCAGGCACCCACCTGGAGAAGAAGGAAATACAGTTCATGTTTTGTCAATCAGGCGCCCACCAAGAGAACAAGGGATTACAGTTCAAGTTTTTGGAAATCAAGAATCCACCTGGAGAAAAAGGGAATATAGTTCAAGTCTTAGCAATCAGGCGCCCTTCTGGAGAAGAATTGAATACAGTTCATGTTTTGGAAATCAGGCGCCTACCTAGAGAACAAGGGATTACAGTTCATGTTTTTGGAAATCAGGCGTCAACCTGGAGAATAAGGTAATACAGTTCAAATTTTTGCAATCAGGCGCCCACTTGGAGAACAAGGGAATACAGTTCAAGTTTTGGCAATAACTCACCCACCTAGAGAACAAGGGAATACAGTTCCAGCTTTTGGAAATCAGGCGCCCACCTGGAGTATAAGGGAATCTAGTTCATGTTTTGGCAATCAAGCACCCACCTAGAGAACAAAGGAGTATAGTTCAAGTTTTTGGCAATAGAGCGCCTACCTGAAGAACAAAGGAATACAGTTCATGTTTTTGGCAATCAGGCACCCCCTATAAAACAAGGGAATACAGTTCGAGGTTTGGAAATCAGGCGCCCTCCTGGAGAATAAGGGAATACAAATCAAGTTTTGGCAATTAGGCGCCCACCTGGAAAATAAGGGAATATAGTTCAAAATTTGGTAATCAGGCGCCCACTTGGAAAACAAGGGAATACAATTCAAGATTTGGCAATCAGGCGCCCACCTGGAGAACAAGGGAATAGAATTCGAGTTTTGGTAGTCTGGCCCCTCCATGAGAACAAGGGAATACAATTTAAGTTTGTACAATCAGGCACCCACCTGGAGAAGAAGGAAATACAGTTCATGTTTTGTCAATCAGGCGCCCACCAAGAGAACAAGGGATTACAGTTCAAGTTTTTGGAAATAAGAATCCACCTGGAGAACAAGGGAATACAGTTCAAGTCTTAGCAATCAGGGGCCCTTCTGGAGAATAAGGGAATACAGTTCAAGTTTTGGCAATCAGGCGCCCACATGGAGAACAAGGGAATACACTTCATGTTTTGGCAATCAGGCGCCCACCTGCAGATCAAGGGAATACAGTTCAAGTTTTGGCAATCAGGCGCCCACCTAGAGATCAAGGAAGTATAGTTCAAGTTTTTGGCAATAAGGCGTCCACCTAGAAAATAAGGGAATACAGTTCCAGTTTTGGCTATTAGGCGCCCACCTGGATAATATGGGAATACAGTCCAAGTTTTGGCAATTAGGCGCCCACTTGGAGAATAAGGGAATACAGTTCAAGATTTGGCAATTAGGCACCCACCTGGAGAACAAGGGAATAGAATTCGAGTTTTGGCAATCTGGCCCCACCATGAGAACAAGGGAATACAATTTAAGTTTTTGCAATCATGCACCCACCAAGAGAACAAGGGAATCTAGTTCAAGTTTCGGCAGTCAGGCTCCCACCTGGAGAACAAGGGAATATAATTCATGTTTTTGCAATCAGGCGCTCAACTGGAGAACAAGGGAATACTGTTCATTTTTTTGGCAATCATCCGCCTACCTGGAGAACAAGGGAATACAATTCGAGTTTTGGCAATCAGGCGCCCACCAGGAGAATAAGGGAATACAGTTCAAGTTTTGGTAATCTGGCGCCCACCTGGAAACAAGGGAATATAGTTCATGTTTCGATAATCAGGCGCCCACCTGGAGAACAAGGGAATACAGTTCATGTTTCGACAATCAGGTTCCCACCTGGAGAACAAGGGAATCTAGTTCAAGTTTCGGTAATCAGGTTCCCACCTAGAGAACAAGGGAATACAGTTCAAGTTTCAGTAATCAGGCACCCACCTAGAATACAACAAAACATAGTTAGGGTTTTGGCAATCTGGCACCCACCTGAAGAAGAAGGGAATACAATTCAAGTTTTGGCAATCAGGCGCCCACCTAGAGAAGAAGGGAATACAGTTCATGTTTTGGAAATCAGGCGCCCACCTAGAGAATAAGGGATTACAGTTCAAGTTTTTGGAAATCAGGCGTCAACCTGGAGAACAAGGGAATACAGTTCAAATTTTTGCAATCAGGCGCCCACTTGGAGAACAAGGGAACACAGTTCAAGTTTTGGCAATAACGCACCCACCTAGAGAACAAGGGAATACAATTCCAGCTTTTGGAAATCAGGCGCCCACCTGGAGTATAAGGTAATCTAGTTCATGTTTTGGCAATCAAGCACCCACCTAGAGAACAAAGGAGTATAATTCAAGTTTTTGGCAATAGAGCGCCTACCTTGAGAACAAAGGAATACAGTTCATGTTTTTGGCAATCTGGCGCCCCCCTAGAAAACAAGGGAATACAGTTCGAGGTTTGGAAATCAGGCGCCCTCCTGGAGAATAAGGGAATACAAATCAAGTTTTGGCAATTAGGAGCCCACCTGGAAAATAAGGGAATATAGTTCAAAATTTGGTAATCAGGCGCCCACTTGGAGAACAAGGGAATACAGTTCAAGATTTGGAAATCAGGCCCCCACCTGGAGAACAAGGGAATAGAATTCAAGTTTTGGTAGTCTGGCCCCTCCATGAGAACAAGGGAATATAGTTTAAGTTTTGGCAATCAGGCACCCACCTGGAGAAGAAGGAAATACAGTTCATGTTTTGTCAATCAGGCGCCCACCAAGAGAACAAGGGATTACAGTTCAAGTTTTTGGAAATCAAGAATCCACCAGGAGAACAAGGGAATACAGTTCAAGTCTTAGCAATCAGGCGCCCTTCTGGAGAAGAATTGAATACAGTTCATGTTTTGGAAATCAGGCGCCTACCTAGAGAACAAGGGATTACAGTTCATGTTTTTGGAAATCAGGCGTCAACCTGGAGAATAAGGTAATACAGTTCAAATTTTTGCAATCAGGCACCCACTTGGAGAACAAGGGAATACAGTTCAAGTTTTGGCAATAACTCACCCACCTAGAGAACAAGGGAATACTGTTCCAGCTTTTGGAAATCAGGTGCCCACCTGGAGTATAAGGGAATCTAGTTCATGTTTTGGCAATCAAGCACCCACCTAGAGACCAAAGGAGTATAGTTCAAATTTTTGGCAATAGAGCGCCTACCTGAAGAACAAAGGAATACAGTTCATGTTTTTGGCAATCAGGCGCCCCCTATAAAACAAGGGAATACAGTTCGAGGTTTGGAAATCAGGCGCCCTCCTGGAGAATAAGGGAATACAAATCAAGTTTTGGCAATTAGGCGCCCACCTGGAAAATAAGGGAATATAGTTCAAAATTTGGTAATCAGGCGCCCACTTGGAAAACAAGGGAATACAATTCAAGATTTGGCAATCAGGCGCCCACCTGGAGAACAAGGGAATAGAATTCGAGTTTTGGTAGTCTGGCCCCTCCATGAGAACAAGGGAATACAATTTAGGTTTTGGCAATCAGGCACCCACCTGGAGAAGAAGGAAATACAGTTCATGTTTTGTCAATCAGGCACCCACCAAGAGAACAAGGGATTACAGTTCAAGTTTTTGGAAATCAAGAATCCACCTGGAGAACAAGGGAATACAGTTCAAGTCTTAGCAATCAGGGGCCCTTCTGGAGAATAAGGGAATACAGTTCAAGTTTTGGCAATCAGGCGCCCACATGGAGAACAAGGGAATACACTTCATGTTTTGGCAATCAGGCGCCCACCTGCAGATCAAGGGAATACAGTTCAAGTTTTGGCCATCAGGCGCCCACCTAGAGATCAAGGAAGTATAGTTCAAGTTTTTGGCAATAAGGCGTCCACCTAGAAAATAAGGGAATACAGTTCCAGTTTTGGCAATTAGGCGCCCACCTGGATAATATGGGAATACAGTCCAAGTTTTGGCAATTAGGCGCCCACTTGGAGAATAAGGGAATACAGTTCAAGATTTGGCAATTAGGCACCCACCTGGAGAATAAGGGAATAGAATTCGAGTTTTGGCAATTTGGCCCCACCATGAGAACAAGGGAATACAATTTAAGTTTTTGCAATCATGCACCCACCAAGAGAACAAGGGAATCTAGTTCAAGTTTCGGCAGTCAGGCTCCCACCTGGAGAACAAGGGAATACAATTCATGTTTTTGCAATCAGGCGCTCAACTAGAGAACAAGGGAATACTGTTCATTTTTTTGGCAATCATCCGCCTACCTGGAGAACAAGGGAATACAATTCGAGTTTTGGCAATCAGGCGCCCACCAGGAGAATAAGGGAATACAGTTCAAGTTTTGGCAATCTGGCGCCCACCTGGAAACAAGGGAATATAGTTCATGTTTCGATAATCAGGCGCCCACCTGGAGAACAAGGGAATACAGTTCATGTTTCGACAATCAGGTTCCCACCTGGAGAACAAGGGAATCTAGTTCAAGTTTCGGTAATCAGGTTCCCACCTAGAGTACAAGGGAATACATTTCAAGTTTCAGTAATCAGGCACCCACCTAGAATACAACAAAACATAGTTAGGGTTTTGGCAATCTGGCGCCCACCTCAAGAAGAAGGGAATACAATTCAAGTTTTGGCAATCAGGCGCCCACCTAGAGAAGAAGGGAATACAGTTCATGTTTTGGAAATCAGGCGCCCACCTAGAGAATAAGGGATTACAGTTCAAGTTTTTGGAAATCAGGCGTCAACCTGGAGAACAAGGGAATACAGTTCAAATTTTTGCAATCAGGCGCCCACTTGGAGAACAAGAGAACACAGTTCAAGTTTTGGCAATAACGCACCCACCTAGAGAACAAGGGAATATAATTCCAGCTTTTGGAAATCAGGCGCCCACCTGGAGTATAAGGTAATCTAGTTCATGTTTTGGCAATCAAGCACCCACCTAGAGAACAAAGGAGTATAATTCAAGTTTTTGGCAATAGAGCGCCTACCTTGAGAACAAAGGAATACAGTTCATGTTTTTGGCAATCTGGCGCCCCCCTAGAAAACAAGGGAATACAGTTCGAGGTTTGGAAATCAGGCGCCCTCCTGGAGAATAAGGGAATACAAATCAAGTTTTGGCAATTAGGAGCCCACCTGGAAAATAAGAGAATATAGTTCAAAATTTGGTAATCAGGCGCCCACTTGGAGAACAAGGGAATACAGTTCAAGATTTGGAAATCAGGCCCCCACCTGGAGAACAAGGGAATAGAATTCAAGTTTTGGTAGTCTGGCCCCTCCATGAGAACAAGGGAATATAGTTTAAGTTTTGGCAATCAGGCACCCACCTGGAGAAGAAGGAAATACAGTTCATGTTTTGTCAATCAGGCGCCCACCAAGAGAACAAGGGATTACAGTTCAAGTTTTTGGAAATCAAGAATCCACCAGGAGAACAAGGGAATACAGTTCAAGTCTTAGCAATCAGGCGCCCTTCTGGAGAAGAATTGAATACAGTTCATGTTTTGGAAATCAGGCGCCTACCTAGAGAACAAGGGATTACAGTTCATGTTTTTGGAAATCAGGCGTCAACCTGGAGAATAAGGTAATACAGTTCAAATTTTTGCAATCAGGCGCCCACTTGGAGAACAAGGGAATACAGTTCAAGTTTTGGCAATAACTCACCCACCTAGAGAACAAGGGAATACAGTTCCAGCTTTTGGAAATCAGGCGCCCACCTGGAGTATAAGGGAATCTAGTTCATGTTTTGGCAATCAAGCACACACCTAGAGACCAAAGGAGTATAGTTCAAATTTTTGGCAATAGAGCGCCTACCTGAAGAACAAAGGAATACAGTTCATGTTTTTGGCAATCAGGCGCCCCCTATAAAACAAGGGAATACAGTTCGAGGTTTGGAAATCAGGCGCCCTCCTGGAGAATAAGGGAATACAAATCAAGTTTTGGCAATTAGGCGCCCACCTGGAAAATAAGGGAATATAGTTCAAAATTTGGTAATCAGGCGCCCACTTGGAAAACAAGGGAATACAATTCAAGATTTGGCAATCAGGCGCCCACCTGGAGAACAAGGGAATAGAATTCGAGTTTTGGTAGTCTGGCCCCTCCATGAGAACAAGGGAATACAATTTAGGTTTTGGCAATCAGGCACCCACCTGGAGAAGAAGGAAATACAGTTCATGTTTTGTCAATCAGGCACCCACCAAGAGAACAAGGGATTACAGTTCAAGTTTTTGGAAATCAAGAATCCACCTGGAGAACAAGGGAATACAGTTCAAGTCTTAGCAATCAGGGGCCCTTCTGGAGAATAAGGGAATACAGTTCAAGTTTTGGCAATCAGGCGCCCACATGGAGAACAAGGGAATACACTTCATGTTTTGGCAATCAGGCGCCCACCTGCAGATCAAGGGAATACAGTTCAAGTTTTGGCCATCAGGCGCCCACCTAGAGATCAAGGAAGTATAGTTCAAGTTTTTGGCAATAAGGCGTCCACCTAGAAAATAAGGGAATACAGTTCCAGTTTTGGCAATTAGGCGCCCACCTGGATAATATGGGAATACAGTCCAAGTTTTGGCAATTAGGCGCCCACTTGGAGAATAAGGGAATACAGTTCAAGATTTGGCAATTAGGCACCCACCTGGAGAATAAGGGAATAGAATTCGAGTTTTGGCAATTTGGCCCCACCATGAGAACAAGGGAATACAATTTAAGTTTTTGCAATCATGCACCCACCAAGAGAACAAGGGAATCTAGTTCAAGTTTCGGCAGTCAGGCTCCCACCTGGAGAACAAGGGAATACAATTCATGTTTTTGCAATCAGGCGCTCAACTAGAGAACAAGGGAATACTGTTCATTTTTTTGGCAATCATCCGCCTACCTGGAGAACAAGGGAATACAATTCGAGTTTTGGCAATCAGGCGCCCACCAGGAGAATAAGGGAATACAGTTCAAGTTTTGGCAATCTGGCGCCCACCTGGAAACAAGGGAATATAGTTCATGTTTCGATAATCAGGCGCCCACCTGGAGAACAAGGGAATACAGTTCATGTTTCGACAATCAGGTTCCCACCTGGAGAACAAGGGAATCTAGTTCAAGTTTCGGTAATCAGGTTCCCACCTAGAGAACAAGGGAATACATTTCAAGTTTCAGTAATCAGGCACCCACCTAGAATACAACAAAACATAGTTAGGGTTTTGGCAATCTGGCGCCCACCTCAAGAAGAAGGGAATACAATTCAAGTTTTGGCAATCAGGCGCCCACCTAGAGAAGAAGGGAATACAGTTCATGTTTTGGAAATCAGGCGCCCACCTAGAGAATAAGGGATTACAGTTCAAGTTTTTGGAAATCAGGCGTCAACCTGGAGAACAAGGGAATACAGTTCAAATTTTTGCAATCAGGCGCCCACTTGGAGAACAAGAGAACACAGTTCAAGTTTTGGCAATAACGCACCCACCTAGAGAACAAGGGAATATAATTCCAGCTTTTGGAAATCAGGCGCCCACCTGGAGTATAAGGTAATCTAGTTCATGTTTTGGCAATCAAGCACCCACCTAGAGAACAAAGGAGTATAATTCAAGTTTTTGGCAATAGAGCGCCTACCTTGAGAACAAAGGAATACAGTTCATGTTTTTGGCAATCTGGCGCCCCCCTAGAAAACAAGGGAATACAGTTCGAGGTTTGGAAATCAGGCGCCCTCCTGGAGAATAAGGGAATACAAATCAAGTTTTGGCAATTAGGAGCCCACCTGGAAAATAAGAGAATATAGTTCAAAATTTGGTAATCAGGCGCCCACTTGGAGAACAAGGGAATACAGTTCAAGATTTGGAAATCAGGCCCCCACCTGGAGAACAAGGGAATAGAATTCAAGTTTTGGTAGTCTGGCCCCTCCATGAGAACAAGGGAATATAGTTTAAGTTTTGGCAATCAGGCACCCACCTGGAGAAGAAGGAAATACAGTTCATGTTTTGTCAATCAGGCGCCCACCAAGAGAACAAGGGATTACAGTTCAAGTTTTTGGAAATCAAGAATCCACCAGGAGAACAAGGGAATACAGTTCAAGTCTTAGCAATCAGGCGCCCTTCTGGAGAAGAATTGAATACAGTTCATGTTTTGGAAATCAGGCGCCTACCTAGAGAACAAGGGATTACAGTTCATGTTTTTGGAAATCAGGCGTCAACCTGGAGAATAAGGTAATACAGTTCAAATTTTTGCAATCAGGCGCCCACTTGGAGAACAAGGGAATACAGTTCAAGTTTTGGCAATAACTCACCCACCTAGAGAACAAGGGAATACAGTTCCAGCTTTTGGAAATCAGGCGCCCACCTGGAGTATAAGGGAATCTAGTTCATGTTTTGGCAATCAAGCACACACCTAGAGACCAAAGGAGTATAGTTCAAATTTTTGGCAATAGAGCGCCTACCTGAAGAACAAAGGAATACAGTTCATGTTTTTGGCAATCAGGCGCCCCCTATAAAACAAGGGAATACAGTTCGAGGTTTGGAAATCAGGCGCCCTCCTGGAGAATAAGGGAATACAAATCAAGTTTTGGCAATTAGGCGCCCACCTGGAAAATAAGGGAATATAGTTCAAAATTTGGTAATCAGGCGCCCACTTGGAAAACAAGGGAATACAATTCAAGATTTGGCAATCAGGCGCCCACCTGGAGAACAAGGGAATAGAATTCGAGTTTTGGTAGTCTGGCCCCTCCATGAGAACAAGGGAATACAATTTAAGTTTTGGCAATCAGGCACCCACCTGGAGAAGAAGGAAATACAGTTCATGTTTTGTCAATCAGGCGCCCACCAAGAGAACAAGGGATTACAGTTCAAGTTTTTGGAAATCAAGAATCCACCTGGAGAACAAGGGAATACAGTTCAAGTCTTAGCAATCAGGGGCCCTTCTGGAGAATAAGGGAATACAGTTCAAGTTTTGGCAATCAGTCGCCCACATGGAGAACAAGGGAATACACTTCATGTTTTGGCAATCAGGCGCCCACCTGCAGATCAAGGGAATACAGTTCAAGTTTTGGCAATCAGGCGCCCACCTAGAGATCAAGGAAGTATAGTTCAAGTTTTTGGCAATAAGGCGTCCACCTAGAAAATAAGGGAATACAGTTCCAGTTTTGGCAATTAGGCGCCCACCTGGATAATATGGGAATACAGTCCAAGTTTTGGCAATTAGGCGCCCACTTGGAGAATATGGGAATACAGTTCAAGATTTGGCAATTAGGCACCCACCTGGAGAACAAGGGAATAGAATTCGAGTTTTGGCAATCTGGCCCCACCATGAGAACAAGGGAATACAATTTAAGTTTTTGCAATCATGCACCCACCAAGAGAACAAGGGAATCTAGTTCAAGTTTCGGCAGTCAGGCTCCCACCTGGAGAACAAGGGAATACAATTCATGTTTTTGCAATCAGGCGCTCAACTGGAGAACAAGGGAATACTGTTCATTTTTTTGGCAATCATCCGCCTCCCTGGAGAATAAGGGAATACAATTCGAGTTTTGGCAATCAGGCGCCCACCAGGAGAATAAGGGAATACAGTTCAAGTTTTGGTAATCTGGCACCCACCTGGAAACAAGGGAATATAGTTCATGTTTCGATAATCAGGCGCCCACCTGGAGAACAAGGGAATACAGTTCATGTTTCGACAATCAGGTTCCCACCTGGAGAACAAGGGAATCTAGTTCAAGTTTCGGTAATCAGGTTCCCACCTAGAGAACAAGGGAATACAGTTCAAGTTTCAGTAATCAGGCACCCACCTAGAATACAACAAAACATAGTTAGGGTTTTGGCAATCTGGCGCCCACCTGAAGAAGAAGGGAATACAATTCAAGTTTTGGCAATCAGGCGCCCACCTAGAGAAGAAGGGAATACAGTTCATGTTTTGGAAATCAGGCGCCCACCTAGAGAATAAGGGATTACAGTTCAAGTTTTTGGAAATCAGGCGTCAACCTGGAGAACAAGGGAATACAGTTCAAATTTTTGCAATTAGGCGCCCACTTGGAGAACAAGGGAACACAGTTCAAGTTTTGGCAATAACGCACCTACCTAGAGAACAAGGGAATACAATTCCAGCTTTTGGAAATCAGGCGCCCACCTGGAGTATAAGGTAATCTAGTTCATGTTTTGGCAATCAAGCACCCACCTAGAGAACAAAGGAGTATAATTCAAGTTTTTGGCAATAGAGCGCCTACCTGGAGAACAAAGGAATACAGTTCATGTTTTTGGCAATCTGGCGCCCCCCTAGAAAACAAGGGAATACAGTTCGAGGTTTGGAAATCAGGCGCCCTTCTGGAGAATAAGGGAATACAGTTCAAGTTTTGGCAATCAGGCGCCCACCTGGAGAACAAGGGAATACACTTCATGTTTTGGCAATCAGGCGCCCACCTGCAGATCAAGGGAATACAGTTCAAGTTTTGGCAATCAGGCACCCACCTATAGATCAAGGAAGTATAGTTCAAGTTTTTGGCAATAAGGTGCTCACCTAGAAAATAAGGGAATACAGTTCCAGTTTTGGCAATTAGGCGCCCACCTGGATAATATGGGAATACAGTCCAAGTTTTGGCAATTAGGCGCCCACTTGGAGAATAAGGGAATACAGTTCAAGATTTTGCAATTAGGCACCTACCTGGAGAACAAGGGAATAGAATTCGAGTTTTGGCAATCTGGCCCCACCATGAGAACAAGGGAATACAATTTAAGTTTTTGCAATCATGCACCCACCAAGAGAACAAAGGAATCTAGTTCAAGTTTCGGCAGTCAGGCTCCCACCTGGAGAACAAGGGAATACAATTCATGTTTTTGCAATCAGGCGCTCAACTGGAGAACAAGGGAATACTGTTCATTTTTTTGGCAATCATCCGCCTACATAGAGAACAAGGGAATACAATTCGAGTTTTGGCAATCAGGCGCCCACCAGGAGAATAAGGGAATACAGTTCAAGTTTTGGTAATCTGGAGCCCACCTGGAAACAAGGGAATATAGTTCATGATTCGATAATCAGGCGCCCACCTGGAGAACAAGGGAATACAATTCAAGTTTCGACAATCAGGTTCCCACCTGAAGAACAAGGGAATCTAGTTCAAGTTTCGGTAATCAGGTTCCCACCTAGAGAACAAGGGAATACAGTTCAAGTTTCAGTAATCAGGCACCCACCTAGAATACAACAAAACATAGTTAGGGTTTTGGCAATCTGGCGCCCACCTGAAGAAGAAGGGAATACAATTCAAGTTTTGGCAATCAGGCGCCCACCTAGAGAAGAAGGGAATACAGTTCATGTTTTGGAAATCAGGCGCCCACCTAGAGAATAAGGGATTACAGTTCAAGTTTTTGGAAATCAGGCGTCAACCTGGAGAACAAGGGAATACAGTTCAAATTTTTGCAATCAGGCGCCCACTTGGAGAACAAGGGAACACAATTCAAGTTTTGGCAATAACGCACCCACCTAGAGAACAAGGGAATACAATTCCAGCTTTTGGAAATCAGGCGCCCACCTGGAGTATAAAGTAATCTAGTTCATGTTTTGGCAATCAAGCACCCACCTAGAGAACAAAGGAGTATAGTTCAAGTTTTTGGCAATAGAGCGCCTACCTGGAGAACAAAGGAATACAGTTCATGTTTTTGGCAATCTGGCGCTCCCCTAGAAAACAAGGGAATACAGTTCGAGGTTTGGATATCAGGCGCCCTCCTGGAGAATAAGAGAATACAAATCAAGTTTTGGCAATTAGGAGCCCACCTGGAAAATAAGGGAATATAGTTCAAAATTTGGTAATCAGGCGCCCACTTGGAGAACAAGGGAATACAGTTCAAGATTTGGAAATCAGGCCCCCACCTGGAGAACAAGGGAATAGAATTCAAGTTTTGGTAGTCTGGCCCCTCCATGAGAACAAGGGAATATAGTTTAAGTTTTGGCAATCAGGCACCCACCTGGAGAAGAAGGAAATACAGTTCATGTTTTGTCAATCAGGCGCCCACCAAGAGAACAAGGGATTACAGTTCAAGTTTTTGGAAATCAAGACTCCACCTGGAGAACAAGGGAATACAGTTAAAGTCTTAGCAATCAGGGGCCCTTCTAGAGAATAAAGGAATACAGTTCAAGTTTTGGCAATCAGGCGCCCACCTGGAGAACAAGGGAATACACTTCATGTTTTGGCAATAAGGCGCCCACCTGCAGAACAAGGGAATACAGTTCAAGTTTTGGCAATCAGGCGCCCACCTAGAGATCAAGGAAGTATAGTTCAAGTTTTTGGCAATAAGGCTCCTACCTGGAAAATAAGGGAATACAGTTCATATTTTTTGCAATCAGGCGCCCACCTAGAAAATAAGGGAATACAGTTCCAGTTTTGGCAATTAGGCGCCCACCTGGATAATATGGGAATACAGTCCAAGTTTTGGCAATTAGGCGCCCACTTGGAGAATAAGGGAATACAGTTTAAGATTTGGCAATCAGGCGCCCACCTGGAGAACAAGGGAATAGAATTCGAGTTTTGGCAATCTAGCCCCACCATGAGAACAAGGGAATACAATTTAAGTTTTTGCAATCATGCACCCACCAAGAGAACAAGGGAATCTAGTTCAAGTTTCGGATGTCAGGCACCCTCCTGGAGAACAATGGAATACAGTTCAAGTTTCGGCAATCAGGCGCCCACCTGGAGAATAAGGGAATACAATTCACGTTTTAGCAATGAAGCGCGCACCAGGAGAAGAAGGGAATACAGTTCAAGTTTTTGGCAATCAGGCGCCCACCTAGAGAGCAAGGGAATATAGTTCAAGTCTTTGCAATCAGGCGCCCACTTGGAGAACAAGAGAATACAGTTCAAGTTTTGGCAATCAAGCGCCCACCTGGTGGACAAGGGAATATAGTTCAAGCTTTTGGCAATCTGGAGCGAACCTGGAGAACAAGGGAATACAGTTCAAGTTTTGGCAATCGGGCGTCCACCTAGAGAACAAGGGAATACAGTTCAAGTTTTTGGCAATCAGGTGCTCACCTGGTGAACAAAGGAGTATAGTTCAAGTTTTTGGCAATAAGGTGCCTACCTGGAAATTAAGGGAATACAGTTCCAGTTTTGGCAATTAGGCGCCCACCTGGAAAATAAGGGAATACAGTCCAAGTTTTGGCAATTAGGCGCCCACTTGGAGAATAAGGGAATATAGTTCAAGATTTGGCAATCAGGCGCCCACCTAGAGAACAAGGGAATAGAATTCGAGTTTTGGCAATCAGGCCCTACCATGAGAACAAAGGAATACAATTTAAGTTTTTGCAGTCATGCACCCACCAATAGAACAAGTGAATCCAGTTCAAGTTTCGGCAGTCAGGCACCCACTTAGAGAACAACGAAATACAGTTCAAGTTTCGGCAATCAGGCGCCCACCTGGAGAACAAGGGAATACAATTCAAGTTTTAGCAATCAGGCGCGCACCAGGAGAAGAAGGGAATACAATTCATGTTTTTGGAAATCAGGCGCCCACCTGGAGAGCAAGGGAATATAGTTCAAGTCTTTGCAATCAGGCGCCCACTTGGAGAACAAGAGAATACAGTTCTAGTTTTGGCAATCAAGCGCCCACCTGGAGGACAAGAGAATATAGTTCAAGCTATTGGCAATCTGGAGCGCACCTGGAGAACAAGGGAATATAGTTCATGTTTTTGGCAATCATGCACCCACCTAGTAAACAAGGGAATACAGTTGATGTTTTGGCAATCAGGCGCCCACCTAGAGAACAAGGGAGTATAGTTCATGTTTTTAGCAATAAGGTTCCTACTTGGAAAACAAAGAAATACAGTTCATGTTTTTGGAAATCGGGTGCCCACCTGGAAAACAAGGTAATACAGTTCGAGTTTTGGCAATCAGGCGCCCACCTGGAGAATAAGGGAATACAAATCAAGTTTTGGCAATTAGGCGCCCACCTGGAAAACAACAGAATAGTTCAAGTTTTGGCAATCAGGTGCCCACTTGGAGAACAAGGGAATACAGTTCAAGATTTGGCAACCAGGCGCCCACCTGGAGAACAAGGGAATACAGTTTAAGTTTTAGCAATCAGGTGCCCACCTAGAGAACAATGGAATACAGTTCAAGTTTTGGCACTCAGACGCCCACCTGGAGAACATGAGAATACAGTTCAAGCTTTTGGCAATCAGGCGCCCACCTGGAGAACAAGGGAATAATTTTTAAGTTTCGGCAATCAGGCGCCCACCTGGAGAACAAGGGAATATAGTTCATGTTTTGGCAATGAAGCGCGCACCAGGAGAAGAAGGGAATACAGTTCAAGTTTTTGGCAATCAGGCGCCCACCTAGAGAGCAAGGGAATATAGTTCAAGTCTTTGCAATCAGGCGCCCACTTGGAGAACAAGAGAATACAGTTTAAGTTTTGGCAATCAAGCGCCCACCTGGTGGACAAGGGAATATAGTTCAAGTTTTGGTAATCAGGCGCCCACATGGAAAACAAGGGAATATACTTCAAGTTTCAATAATCAGGCGCCCACCTAGAGAACAAAGGAATACAGTTCAAGTTTTGGCTATCAGGCACCCACCTAGAGAACAACAAAATACCATTGAAGTTTCGGTAATCAGGCGCCTACTTGGAGAACAAGGGAATACAATTCAAGTTTTGGCAATCAGGCGCCCATCTGAAGAAAAAAGGGAATACAGTTCATGTTTTGGCAATCACGCGTCTACCTGGAGAACAAGGTATTACAGTTCATGTTTTTGGAAATCAGGCATCCACCTGGAGAACAAGGTATTACAGTTCAAGTCTTTGTAATCAGACGTCCACTTGGAGAACAAAGGAATACAGTTAAAAATTTGTCAATCATGCGCCTACCTGGAGAACAAGGGAATAGAATTCGAGTTTTGGCAATTAGGCCCCACCATGAGAACAAGGGAATACAATTTATGTTTTAGCAATCAGGTACCCACCTGGAGAAGAAGGGAATACAGTTCATGTTTTGGCAATCAGGCTCCCACCTAGAGAACAAGGGATTACAGTTCAAGTTTTTGGAGATTCAGGCGTCCACCTGGAGAACAAGGGAATACAGTTCAAGTCATAGCAATTAGGTGCCCACCTGGAGAATAATTGAATACAGTTCAAGTTTTGGCAATCAGGCGCCCACCTAGAGAACAAGGGAATATACTTCAAGTTTTGGCAATCGGACGCCCACCTAGAGAACGAGGGAGTACAGTTCATGTTTTTGGAAATCAGGCGCCCACCTAGAAAACAAGGGAATAAAGTTCATATTTTTGGGAATCAGGCGCCCACCTAGAGAACAAGGGATTACAGTTCAAGTTTTTGGAATCAGGCGTCCATCTGGAGTACAAGGGAATACAAATCAAGTTTTGGCAATTAGTCGCCCACATGGAAAATAAAAGAATACAGTTCAAGTTTTGGCAATCAGGCTCCCACTTGGAGAACAAAGGAATACAGTTTATGATTTGGCAATCAGGCGCCCACCTTGAGAACAAGGGAATACAGTTCAAGTTTTAGCAATCAGGCGCCCACCTGGAGAAAAAGGGAATACAATTGAAGTTTTGGCAATCAAGCAACCACCTAGAGAACAACGGAATACAGTTCAAGTTTTGGCAATCAGGCGCCCACCTGGAGAACAAGGGAATACAATTCATGTTTCGGCAATAAGGCGCCCACCTGGGGAAGAAGGGAATACAGTTCATGTTTTGACAATTAGGCTCCCACCTAGAGAACAAGGGATTACTGTTCAAGTTTTTGGAAATCATGCGTTCACCTAGAGAACTAGGGAATACAGTTCAAGTCTTTGCAATTAGGTGTCCACTTGGAGAACAAGGGAATATAGTTCATGTTTCGACAATCAGGCACCCACCTATAGAATAAGGGAATCCACTTTACATTTCGGCCATCAGGTCCCCACCTAGAGAACAAGGGAATACAGTTCAAGTTTCAGCAATTAGGCACCCACCTGGAGAACAATGGAATACAATTCATGTTTCGGCAATCAGGCGCCCACCTGGAGAACAAGGGAATACAATTCAAGTTTTGGCAATCAGGTGCCCACCTAGGGAAGAAGAGAATAAAGTTCATGTTTTTGGCAATCAGGCGCCCACTTAGAGAACACGGGAATACATTTCAAGAATTGGCAATCAGGCGCCCACCTAGAGAACAAGGGAATACAATTCATGTTTTAGCAATCAGGCGCCCACCTGGAGAACAAGGGAATACATTTCAAGCTTTTGGCAATCAGGTGCCCACCTGGAGAACAAGCGAATACATTTCAAGTTTCGACAATCAGACACCCACCTGGAGAACAAGGGAATACAGTTCATGTTTTGGTATTCAGTCGCCCACCTGGAGAACAAGAAAGTACAGTTCGGCAATCAGGTGTCCACCTGGAGAACAAGGGAATACAGTTCAAGCTTTTGGTAATCAAGCAACCACCTGGAGTGCAAGGAACTACAGTTCAAGTTTTGGCAATCAGGCGCCCACTTGGAGAACAAAGGAATACAGTTCATGTTTTGGCAATCAGTTGCCCACCTGGAGAAGAAGGGAATACAGTTCATGTTTTGGCAATCAGGCGTCCACCTGGAGAATAAGGTATTATAGTTCAAGTTTTTGGAAATCAGGCGTCCACCTGGAGAACAAGGGAATACCGTTCATTTCTTTGAAATCAGTCTTCCACCTGGAGAACAAGGGAATACAGTTCATGTTTTGGCAATCAGGCGCCCACCTGGAGAACAAGGGAATACAGTTCAAGTTTTGGCAATTAGGCACCCACCTAGAGAATAAGAGAGTACAGTTCACGTTTTTGGCAATCAGGTGCCCACCTGGAAAACAAGGGAATAAAGTTCATGTTTTTGCCAATCAGGCGCCCACCTAGAAAACAAGGGAATACAGTTCGACTTTTGGCAATCAGGCGCCCACCTGGAGAAGAAGGGAATATAGTTGATGTTTTGGCAATTAGGCACCCACCTAGACAATAAGGGATTACATTTCAAGTTTTTAGATATCAAGCGTCCACTTGGAAAACTTGGGAATACAGTTCAAGTCTTTGCAATAAGGTACCCACTTGGAGAACAAGGGAATACAATTCATGTTTCGACAATCAGACGCCCACCTGTAGAACAAGGGAATTCAGTTCATGTTTCGTCCATCAGCTCCCCACCTAGAGAAAAAGGGAATACAGTTCAAGTTTTAGCAATCAGGCACCCACCTGGAGAACAATGAAATACAGTTCATGTTTCGGTAATCAGGCGCCCACCTGGAGAACAATGGAATACAATTCAAGTTTTGGCAATCAGGTGCCCACCTAGAAAAGAAGGGAATACAGTTCAAGTTTTGGCATTCAGGTGCCCACCTGGAGAACAGGAAAGCACAGTTTGGCAATCAGGTGTCCACATGGAGAACAAGGGAATATAGTTCAAGCTATTGGTAATCAAGCACCCACCTGGAGTGCAAGGAAACACAGTTCAAGTTTTGGCAATCAGGCGCCCACCTGAAGAACAACGGAATACAGTTCAAGTTTTGGCAATTAGGCGCCTACCTAGAGAACAATGGAATACAATGCAAGCTTTTGGTAATCAGGCTCCCACCTGGAGAACAAGGGAATACAATTGAAGTTATTGCAATTAGGCGCTCACCTGGAGAACAAGGGAATATTGTTCAATATTTTGGCAATCAGCCACCTACCTGGAGAAAAAGGGAATACAATTTGAGTTTTGGCAATCAGGCGCCCACCAGGAGAACATGGGAATATAATTCAAGTTTTGATAATCAGGCGCCCACCTGGAGAACAAGGGAATATAGTTCAGATTTCGACAATCAGGTGCCTACCTGGAGAACAAGGGAATCTAGTTCAAGTTTTGGCAATTAGGTGCCCACCTAGAGAACAAGGGAATACAGTTCAAGTTTCGTCAACAGGCACCCACCTAGAGAACAACGGAATACAGGTCAAGTTTCGGCAATCAGGCGCCCACCTGGAGAACAGGGGAATACAAATCAAGTTTTGGCAATAAGGCACCCAAATGGAGAAGAAGGGAATACAGTTCATGTTTTGGCAATCAGGCGCCCACCTAGAGAATAAGGGATTACAGTTCAAGTGTTTGGCAATCAGGCACCCACCAGGAGAACAAAGGAATACAGTTCATGTTTTGGAAATCAGGCACCCACCTGGAGAACAAGGGAATATAGTTCAAGTCTTGGAAATCAGGCGCCACTTAGAGAAAAAGGGAATACAGTTAACGTTTCGGCAATCAGGCGCCCACCTGGAGAATAAGGGAATACAGTTCATGTTTTGCCAATCAGGCGTCAACCTGGAGAACAGGGTATTATAGTTCATATTTTTGGAAATCAGGCGTCCACCTGGAGAACAAGGGAATACAGTTCATGTCTTTGAAATCAGGCTCCGACCTGGAGAACAAGGGAATATAGTTCAAGTTTTGGCAATCAGGCGCCCACCTGGAGAACAAGGGAATACAGTTCAAGTTTTGGCAATCAGGCCCCACCTGGAGAACAAGGGAATACAGTTCATGTTTTGGCAATCAGGCGCCCACCTAGAGAACAATGGAGTACAAATCAAGTTTTTGGCAATCAGACGCCCACTAAGTTTTTGGCAATCAGGCGCCCACCTAGAAAACAAGGGAATACAGTTCAACTTTTGGCAATCAGGTCCCCACCTGGAGAATAAGGGAATACAAATCAAGTTTTGGCAATTAGGCGCCCACATGGAAAATAAAGGAATACAGTTCAAGTTTAGGCAATCAGGCACCTACTTGGAGAACGAAGGAATACAGTTCAAGATTTGGCAATCAGGTGCCCACATTGAGAATAAGGGAATACAGTTCAAGTTTTAGCAATCAGGGACCCACCTGGAGAACAAGGGAATACAGTTCAAGTTTCGGCAATAAGGCAACCACTCGTAGAACAACGGAATATA
The DNA here is from genome assembly GCF_000393655.2 of Nicotiana sylvestris. Classification (NCBI taxonomy): domain Eukaryota; kingdom Viridiplantae; phylum Streptophyta; class Magnoliopsida; order Solanales; family Solanaceae; genus Nicotiana; species Nicotiana sylvestris. Next base: position 29,964,324 of record NC_091063.1, on the reverse strand, counting down.
GTTCAAGTTTCGGCAATCAAGCGCCTACCTGGAGAACAAGGGAATACAATTCATGTTTCGGCAATCAGGCGCCCACCTGGAGAAGAAGGGAATACAGTTCATGTTTTGGCAATTAGGCGCCCACCTAGAGAACAAGGGATTACTATTCATGTTTTTGGAAATCAGGCGTCCACCTAGAGAACTAGGGAATACAGTTCAAGTCTTTGCAATTAGGTGTCCACTGGGAGAACAAGGGAATATAGTTCATGTTTCGACAATCAGGCACCCACATATAGAACAAGGGAATCCACTTCACATTTCGGCCATCAGGTCCCCACCTAGAGAACAAGGGAATACAGTTCAAGTTTCAGCAATTAGGCACCCACCTGGAGAACAATGGAATACAGTTCATGTTTCGGAAATCAGGCACCCACCTATAGAATAAGGGAATCCACTTCACATTTCGGCCATCAGGTCCCCACCTAGAGAACAAGGTAATACAATTCAAGTTTTGGCAATCAGGTGCCCACCTAGGGAAGAAGAGAATAAAGTTCATGTTTTTGGAAATCAGGCGCCCACTTAGAGAACACGGGAATACATTTCAAGAATTGGCAATCAGGCGCTCACCTAGAAAACAAGGGAATACAATTCATGTTTTAGCAATCAGGCGCCCACCTGGAGAACAAGGGAATACATTTCAAGCTTTTGGCAATCAGGTGCCCACCTGGAGAACAAGCGAATACATTTCAAGTTTCGACAATCAGGCACCCACCTGGAGAACAAGGGAATACAGTTCATGTTTTGGTATTCAGTCGCCCACCTGGAGAACAAGAAAGTACAGTTTGGCAATCAGGTGTCCATCTGGAGAATAAGGGAATACAGTTAAAGCTTTTGGTAATCAAGCACCCACCTGGAGTGCAAGGAAATACAGTTCAAGTTTTGGCAATCAGGCGCCCACTTGGAGAACAAAAGAATACAGTTCATGTTTTGGCAATCAGGCGCCCACCTGGAGAAGAAGGTAATACAGTTCATGTTTTGGCAATCAGGCGTCCACCTGGAGAACAAGGTATTATAGTTCAAGTTTTTGGAAATCAGGCGTCCACCTGGAGAATAAGGGAATAACGTTCATGTCTTTGAAATCAGTCTTCCACCTGGAGAACAAGGGAATACAGTTCATGTTTTGGCAATCAGGCGCCCACCTGGAGAACAAGGGAATACAGTTCAAGTTTTGGCAATTAGGCACCCACTTAGAGAATAAAAGAGTATAGTTCACATTTTTGGCAATCAGGTGCCCACCTGGAAAACTAGGGAATAAAGTTCATGTTTTGCCAATCAGGCGCCCACCTAGAAAACAAGGGAATACAGTTCGACTTTTGACAATCAAGCACCCACCTGGAGAAGAAAGGAATATAGTTCATGTTTTGGCAATTAGGAGCCCACCTAGACAACAAGGGATTACAGTTCATGTTTTTAGATATCAAGCGTCCACTTGGAAAACTTGGGAATACAGTTCAAGTCTTTGCAATAAGGTGCCCACTTGGAGAACAAGGGAATACAATTCATGTTTCGACAATCAGACGCCCACCTGTAGAACAAGGGAATTCAGTTCATGTTTCGTCCATCAGGTCCCCACCTAGAGAAAAAGGGAATACAGTTCAAGTTTAAGCAATCAGGCACCCACCTGGAGAACAATGAAATACAGTTCATGTTTCGGTAATCAGGCGCCCACCTGGAGAACAAGGGAATACAATTCAAGTTTTGGCAATCAGGCGCCCACCTAGAAAAGAAGGGAATACAATTCAAGTTTTGGCATTCAGGTGCCCACCTAGAGAACAGGAAAGCACAGTTTGGCAATCAGGTGTCCACATGGAGAACAAGGGAATACAGTTCAAGCTATTGGTAATCAAGCACCCACCTGGAGTGCAAGGAAATACAGTTCAAGTTTTGGCAATCAGGCGCCCACCAGAAGAACAACGGAATACAGTTCAAGTTTTGGCAATTAGGCGCCTACCTAGAGAACAATGGAATACAATGCAAGCTTTTGGTAATCAGGCTCCCACCTGGAGAACAAGGGAATACAATTGAAGTTATTGCAAGTAGGCGTTCACCTGGAGAACAAGGGAATATTGTTCAATATTTTGGCAATCAGCCACCTACCTGCAGAACAAGGGAATACAATTTGAGTTTTGGCAATCAGGCGCCCACCAGGAGAACAAGGGAATACAGTACAAGTTTTGTTAATCAGGCACCCACCTGGAAAACAAGGGAATATAATTCAAGTTTCGATAATCAGGCGACCACCTGGAGAACAAGGGAATATAGTTCAGATTTCGACAATCAGGTGCCTACCTGGAGAATAAGGGAATCTAGTTCAAGTTTTGGCAATCAGGTGCCCACCTAGAGAACAAGAGAATACAGTTCAAGTTTCGTCAACAGGCACCCACCTAGAGAACAACGGAATACAGGTCAAGTTTCGGCAATCAGGCGCCCACCTGGAGAACAGGGGAATACAAATCAAGTTTTGGCAATAAGGCGCCGAACTGGAAAAGAAGGGAATACAGTTCATGTTTTGCCAATCAGGCGCCCACCTAGAGAATAAGGGATTACAGTTCAAGTGTTTGGCAATCAGGCGCCCACCTGGAGAACAAAGGAATACAGTTCATGTTTTGGAAATCAGGCACCCACCTAGAGAACAAGGGAATATAGTTCAAGTCTTGGCAATCAGGCGCCACTTAGAGAAAAAGGGAATACAGTTAATATTTCGGCAATCAGGCGCCCACCTGGAGAATAAGGGAATACAGTTCATGTTTTGCCAATCAGGCGTCAACCTGGAGAACAGGGTATTATAGTTCATATTTTTGGAAATCAGGCGTCCACCTGGAGAACAAGGGAATATAGTTCATGTCTTTGAAATCAAGCTCCGACCTGGAGAACAAGGGAATATAGTTCAAGTTTTGGCAATCAGGCGCCCACCTGGAGAACAAGGGAATACAGTTCAAGTTTTGGCAATCAGGCGCCCACCTGGAGAACAAGGGAATACAGTTCATGTTTTGGCAATCAGGCGCCCACCTAGAGAACAATGGAGTACAAATCAAGTTTTTGGAAATCAGACGCCCACCTAGAAAATAAGGGAATAAAGTTCATGTTTTTGGCAATCTGGCGCCCACCTAGAAAACAAGGGAATACAGTTCAACTTTTGGCAATCAGGTCCCCACCTGGAGAATAAGGGAATACAAATCAAGTTTTGGCAATTAGGCGCCCACATGGAAAATAAAGGAATACAGTTCAAGTTTTGGCAATCAGGCGCCTACTTGGAGAACAAAGGAATACAGTTCAAGATTTGGCAATTAGGTGTCCACCTTGAGAACAAGGGAATACAGTTCAAGTTTTAGCAATCAGGGACCCACCTGGAGAACAAGGGAATACAGTTCAAGTTTCGGCAATAAGGAAACCACTTGTAGAACAACGGAATATAGTTCAAGTTTTGACAATCAAGCGCCTACCTGGAGAACAAGGGAATACAATTCATGTTTCGGCAATCAGGCGCCCACCTGGAGAAGAAGGGAATACAGTTCATGTTTTGGCAATTAGGCGCCCACCTAGAGAACAAGGGATTACAGTTCAAGTTTCTGGAAATCAGGCATCCACCTGGAGAACTAGGGGATACAGTTCAAGTTTCAGCAATCAGGCACCCACCTGGAGAACAATGGAATACAGTTCATGTTTCGGCAATCAGGCGCCCACCTGGAGAACAAGGGAATACAATTCAAGTTTTGGAAATCAGGTGCCCACCTAGAGAACAAGGGAATACAAATAAAGTTTCAGCAATCAGGCACCCACCTGGAGAACAACGGAATACAGCTCATGTTTCGGAATTCAGGCGCCCATCTGGAGAACAAGGGACTACAATTTAAGTTTTGGCAATTAGGCGCCCACCTGGAGAAGAAGGGAATAAAGTTCATCTTTTTGGCAATCAGGTGCCCACATAGAGAAAAAGGGAATACAGTTCAAGAATTGGCAATCAGGCGCCCACCTGGAGAACAATGCAACACAATTCAAGTTTTCGCAATCAGCTGCCCACCTGGAGAACAAGGTAATACATTTCAAGCTTTTGGCAATCAGGCGCCTACCTGGAGAACAAGCAAATACAGTTAAAGTTTTGGCAATCAGGCGCCCACCTAGAGAACAAGGGAGTACATTTCAAGGTTTTGGCAATCAGGTGCCCACCTGGAGAACAAGGGAATACAGTTTATGTTTTGGCAATCAGGTGCCCACCTAGAGAACAAGGGAGTACAGTTCAAGTTTTTGGCAATCAGGCGTCCACCTGGAGAATAAGGGAATACAATTCATGTTTTGGCAATCATGCACCCACTTAGAGAATAAGGGATTACATTACATGTTTTTGGAAATCAGGTGTCCACCTGGAGAACAAGGGAATATAGTTCGAGTTTTGGAAATCAGGCACCCGCCTGGAGAATAAGGGAATTCAAATCAAGTTTTGGCAATTAGGCGCCCACCTGGAAAATAAGGGAATACAGTTCAAGTTTTGGCAATTAGGTGCCCACTTGGAGAACAAGGGAATACATTTCAAGATTTGGCAATCAGGCGCCCACCTGGAGAACAAGGGAATAGAATTCTAGTTTTGGCAATCAAGCCCCACCATGAGAACTAGGGAATACAGTTTAAGTTTTGTCAATCAGGCACCCACCTGGAGAAGAAGGGAATACAGTTCATGTTTTGGGAACTAGGCGCCCACCTAGAGAATAAGTGATTACAGTTCAAGTTTTTGGAAATCTGGCGTCCACCTGAAGAACAAGGGAATACAGTTCAAGTCTTAACAATCAGGCGCCCACCTAGAGAATAAGGGAATATAGTTCATGTTTTGGCAATCAGGCGCCCACCTGGAGAATAAGGGAATACAGTTCAAGTTTTGGCAATCAGGCGCCCACCTGGAGAACAAGGGAATACAGTTCATGTTCTAGCAATCAGTCACCCACCTGGAGAATAAGGGAATATAAATCATGTTTTGGCAATTAGGCGCCCACATGCAAAATAAAGGAATACAGTACAAGTTTTGGCAAACAGGCGCCCACTTGAAGAACAAAGGAATACAGTTCAAGATTTGGTAATCAAGCACCCACCTTGAGAACAACGGAAAACAATTCAAGTTTTAGCAATCAGGTGCCCACATGGAGAACAAGGGAATACAGTTCAAGTTACATCAATTAGGCAACCACTTTGAGAACAACGTAATACATTTCAAGTTTCGACAATCAGGCGCCCACCTGGAGAACAAGGGAACACAATTCATGTTTCGGCAATCAGGCGCCCACTTGGAGAAGAAGGGAATACAGTTCATGTTTTGGAAATTAGGCGCCCACCTTGAGAACAAGGGATTACAGTTCACATTTTTGGAAATCAGGCGTCCACCTGGAGAACTAGGGAATACAGTTCAAGTCTTTGCAATTTGGCGCCCACCTGTAGAACAAGGGAATCCAGTTCACGTGTCGGCCATCAGGTCCCCACCTAAAGAACAAGGGAATACAATTCAAGTTTCAGAAATTATGCACCCACCTGGAGAACAACGAAATACAGTTCATGTTTCGTTAATCAGACGCCCACCTGGAGAACAAGGGAATACAATTCAAGTTTTGGCAATTAGGCACCCACCTAGTGAAGAAGGGAATAAAGTTCATGTTTTTGGCTATCAGGCGCCCACTTAGAGAACAAGGGAATACAGTTCAAGAATTGGCAATCAGGCGCCCACCTAGAGAACAAGGGAATGCAATTCAAGTTTTTGCAATCAGGCGACCACCTGGAGAACAAGGGAATACAATTCAAGCTTTTGGCAATCAGGCTCCCACCTGGATAACAAGCGAATACATTTTAAGTTTCGGCAATCAGGAACCCACCTAGAAAACATAGGAATACAGTTCAAGTTTTGGCATTCAGGCACCCACCTGGAGAACAAGAAAGTATAGTTTGGCAATCAGGTGTCCACCTGGAGAACAAGGAAATACAGTTCAAGCTTTTGGTAATCAAGCTCCTACCTGCAGTGCAAGGGAATACAATTCAAGTTTTGGCAATCAGGCAACCACCAGGAGAACAACCGAATACAGTTCAAGTTTTTGCAATTAGCCGCCCACCTAGAGGACAATGGAATACAATTCAAGCTTTTGATAATCTGGCTCCCACCCTTAGATCAAGGGAATACAGTTCAAGTTTTTGCAATTAGGCGCTCACCTGGAGAAAAAGGGAATACTATTCAAGTTTTGCCAATTAAGCGCCCACCTAGAGAACAATGGAATACAATTCAAGTTTTTGATAATCAGGCTCCCACCCGGAGAACAAGGGAATAAAGTTCAAGTTTTTGCAATTAGGCGCTCACCTGGAGAACAAGGGAATACTGTTCAATATTTTGGCAATCAGCCGCCTACCTGGAGAACAAGGGAATACAATTTGAGTTTTGGCAATTAGGAGCCCACCAGGAGAACAAGGGAATACAGTTCAAGTTTTCTTAATCAGGCACCCACCTGGAAAACAAGGGAATATAGTTCAAGTTACGGTAATTAGGCGCCACCTGGAGAACAAGGAAATACAGTTCATGTTTCGACAATCAGGAGCCCACCTGGAGAACAAGGGAATCCAGTTCAAGTTTTGGCAATCAGGTGCCCACCTAGAGAACAAGGGAATACAGTTCAAGTTTCGGCAATCAGGCACCCACCTGGAGAACAACGGAATACAGTTCAAGTTTCGGCAATCAGGCGCCTACCTGGAGAACAAGGGAATACAATTCATGTTTCGTCAATCAGGCGCCCACTTGGAGAAGAAGGGAATACAGTTCATGTTTTGGAAATTAGGCGCCCACCTAGAGAACAAGGGATTATAGTTCACGTTTTTGGAAATCAGGTGTCCACCTGGAGAACTAGGGAATACAGTTCAAGTCTTTACAATTAGGCGCCCACCTGTAGAACAAGGGAATCCAGTTCACGTTTCGGACATCAGGTCCCCACCTAGAGAACAAGGGAATACAATTCAAGTTTCAGCAATCAGGCACCCACCTGGAGAACAATGAAATACAGTTCATGTTTCGGTAATCAGACACCCACCTGGAGAACAAGGGAATACAATTCAAGTTTTGGCAATTAGGCGCCCACCTAGAGAAGAAGGGAATAAAATTCATTTTTTTGGCTATCAGGAGCCCACTTAGAGAACAATGGAATACACTTCAAGTTTTAGCAATCAGGCACCCACCTGGAGAACAAGGGAATACAGTTCAAGTTTCGTCAATAAGGCAACCACCTGGAGAACAACGGAATACAGTTCAAGTTTCGGCAATTAGGCGCCTACCTGGGGAACAAGGGAATACAATTCATGTTTCGGCAATCAGGCACCCACCTGGAGAACAACGGAATACAGTTCAAGTTTCGGCAATCAGGCGCCTACCTGGAGAACAAGGGAATACAATTCATGTTTCGTCAATCAGGCGCCCACTTGGAGAAGAAGGGAATACAATTCATGTTTTGGAAATTAGGCGTCCACCTGGAGAACAAGGGATTATAGTTCACGTTTTTGGAAATCAGGTGTCCACCTGGAGAACTAGGGAATACAGTTCAAGTCTTTGCAATTAGGCGCCCACCTGTAGAACAAGGGAATCCAGTTCACCTTTCGGACATCAGGTCCCCTCCTAGAGAACAAGGGAATACAATTCAAGTTTCAGCAATCAGGCACCCACCTGGAGAACAACGAAATACAGTTCATGTTTCGGTAATCAGATGCCCACCTGGAGAACAAGGGAATACAATTCAAGTTTTTGCAATTAGGTGCCCACCTAGTGAAGAAGGGAATAAAGTTCATGTTTTTGGCTATCTGGCGCCCACTTAGAGAACAAGGGAATACAGTTTTTGAATTGGCAATCAGTCGCCCACCTAGAGAACAAGGGAATACAATTCAAGTTTTCGCAATCAGGCGACCACCTGAAGAACAAGTGAATACATTTCAAGCTTTTGACACTCAGGCTCCCACCTGGAGAACAAGCGAATACATTTTAAGTTTCGGCAATCAGGCACCCACCTAGAAAACAAAGGAATACAGTTCAAGTTTTGGCAGTCAGGCACCCATCTGGAGAACAAGAAAGTATAGTTTGGCAATCAGTTGTCCACCTGGAGAACAAGGGAATACAGTTCAAGCTTTTGGTAATCAAGCTCCCACCTGGAGTGCAAGGGAATACAATTCATTTTTTGGCAATCAGGCGCCCACCAAGAGAACAACAGAATACAGTTCAAGTTTTGGCAATTAGCCGCCCACCAAGAGAACAATATAATACAATTCAAGCTTTTGATAATCTGGCTCCCACCTTGAGAACAAGGGAATACAGTTCAAGTTTTTGCAATTAGGCGCTCACCTGGAGAACAAGGGAATACTGTTCAAGTTTTGCCAATTAGGCGCCCACCTAGAGAACAATGGAATACAATTCAAGCTTTTGATAATCAGGCTCCCACCTGGAGAACAAGGGAATACAGTTCAAGTTTTTGCAATTAGGCGCTCACCTGGAGAACAAGGGAATACTGTTCAATATTTTGGCAATCAGCCGCCTACCTGGAGAACAAGGGAATACAATTTGAGTTTTGGCAATCAGGAGCCCACCAGGAGAACAAGGGAATACAGTTCAAGTTTTCTTAATCAGGCACCCACCTGGAAAACAAGGGAATATAGTTCAAGTTACGGTAATTAGGCGCCACCTGGAGAACAAGGAAATACAGTTCATGTTTCGACAATCAGGCGCCCACCTGGAGAACAAGGGAATCCAGTTCAAGTTTTGGCAATCAGGCGCCCACCTAGAGAACAAGGGAATACACTTCAAGTTTCGGCAATCAGGCACCCACCTGGAGAACAACGGAATACAGTTCAAGTTTCTGCAATCAGGCGCCTACCTGGAGAACAAGGGAATACAATTCATGTTTCGGCAATCAGGCGCCCACTTGGAGAAGAAGGGAATACAGTTCATGTTTTGGAAATTAGGCGCCCACCTAGAGAACAAGGGATTATAGTTCACGTTTTTGGAAATCAGGTGTCCACCTGGAGAATTAGGGTATACAGTTCAAGTCTTTGCAATTAGGCGCCCACCTGTAGAACAAGGGAATCCAGTTCACGTTTCTACCATCAGGTCCCCACCTAGAGAACAAGGCAATACAATTCAAGTTTCAGCAATCAGGCACCCACCTGGAGAACAACGAAATACAGTTCATGTTTCGGTAATCAGACACCCACCTAGAGAACAAGGGAATACAATTCAAGTTTTGGCAATTAGGCGCCCACCTAGAGAAGAAGGGAATAAAATTGATGTTTTTGGCTATCAGGAGCCCACTTAAAGAACAAGGGAATACAATTCAAGTTTTAGCAATCAGGCGCCCACCTGGAGAACAAGGGATTACAGTTCAAGTTTCGTCAATCAGGCAACCACCTGGAGAATAACGGAATACAGTTCAAGTTTCGGCAATCAGGTGCCCACCTGGAGAACAAGGGAATACAATTCACGTTTCGGTAATCAGGCACCCACCTGGAGAACAACGGAATACAGTTCAAGTTTCGGCAATCAGGCGCCTACCTGGAGAACAAGGGAATACAATTCATGTTTCGTCAATCAGGCGCCCACTTGAAGAAGAAGGGAATACAGTTCATGTTTTGGAAATTAGGCACCCACCTAGATAACAAGGGATTATAGTTCACGTTTTTGGAAATCAGGTGTCCACCTGGAGAACTAGGGAATACAGTTCAAGTCTTTGCAATTAGGCGCCCACCTGTAGAACAAGGGAATCCAGTTCACGTTTCGGACATCAGGTCCCCACCTAGAGAACAAGGGAATACAATTCCAGTTTCAGCAATTAGGCACCCACCTGGAGAACAACAGAATACAGTTCAAGTTTCGGCAATCAGGCGCCCACCTGGAGAACAAGGGAATACAATTCAAGTTTTGGTAATAAGGCGCCCACCTGGAGAAGAAGGGAATACAGATAAAAATTATTTTCGCACAAGAAAAGAAGTTTATCTTTTTACCATTTTAGAGATTAAGTTTTTACTCTTTATATGAGATTAGAAAAATAAAAAGTTGAGAAAATATATGTATTTTTGTATTGATGGTTTCAAATAATAGTGTATGTATTTATTTTATATGGTACCACATGACCAAGATTGTAAGATGTATAACGTGTGTTAAAAGTGAGTAATATTTTATGTAGTTTGAGATAATTCTTAATAATGTTGGTAATTGGTTAATTATTATATTTTTTAATGAAAAACAAGTGGCCAAATAAGGAACAATTGTGGAGTCCACGTGGGACTACTAAAATGCCCATTCATATGACTTATATTCCATGGAATGTCTTGGTGGCTATATATGGCCAAGAATCCTTTCTTAATTGATTATATGTGGGACCCACAACCCATTAAATATTAGTAAGACTATGTATATTATGAAAAAGCATCACACCTAGCTTTAAAGGTATAGAAACGTGACATTGGGAGAAAGCCTTGGGTTTTTAATTCAAAAAAATTTCTATCCTTTGGTTGGGCTAAACACCGTGAGCTTCTCCAAATATGAATTCACTGTGAGTTTCTAAAGGCTAAAACGTGAGTTCTTCAATATGAATTCATGTATGCCTTACAAATTCAATGGAATCTCTTGTGTAAGTAGAGTGGACTGATCGTAAGTAAGTAAGAAAGAAAAACAATTCCATACCAAATTCTAAGAGAATTGGTTAAGGTATGTTAAGGCTATCCCTTCTTTCTTTTGGCATGATCCAAGTAACGATACCTAAACGTAATGATGTAATGACCCGATTGGTGGTTTTGAGCAATTTCGTCAAGTTTGGCAGTTTGAGGTCTCAAGAAGCTTTATAATATGTGTATTGACTTGCGTGCATGGCTGAATTCAGTTAACGGATGATTTAGAGTCAAATTGGATGAAAGAAACTAGTTTTGGAAGTTTAAACGGCGAGAATTTCACCGGAATCAGACTTTTAAGTAAACCACCCCGGATTGGGTTGTGGGTGATCACAATAGCTTCATATGGTGATTTTGGAATAAGGTGCACATACGGATTCAGATTTGGAGGTCCGTAGGGTAATTTGAGGCGTTTCAGCGAAAGTTGGAAAAGTTAAATTTTGGAAAATGGAGAGGTTTGACTCATAGTTGACTTTTGTGATATCGGGGTTGGAATGCGTTTCTGAGAGATGGAACAACTCCGTTATGTCATTTTTGACTTGTTTGCAAAATTTGGCGTCATTCCTGGTTGATTTGATAGGTTTCAACACGAGTTTTGGAAGTTGGAAGGTTTGAATGTTTTTTAAGTTCGATTCTTAATGTGATTCGTCGTTTTGGCATTGTTTGGTGTGATTTATGACCTCGAGCGAGTCTGTGTAAGGATATATGACTTGTTTGTGTGTTTGTACGGGAACCTGAGGGCCTCGGGTGTGTTTTGGGTGGGATACGGGTCACTTTCCCATTGTTTGGACGGTTGTATTCTGCTTCTGGTATTCCGTCTCCGCGATCGCGAACAGCCTTTCGTGTTTGCAATCTGTTGTTTCTTGTCGTCTCATTTTCCTTCTTCATGTTCGCGTAACATACCTCGCGTTAGTGAACCTCTGACGTATCCTTCATCGCGTTCGCCTCTCCCTCACGCGTTCGCGTAGTTATGTCGTTCCACTCTTCGCGTTCGTGTACTAGTTCACGCTTTCGCGAAGAGCAATCTCTGGGCTATAATATTTTTCTTCTTCGCATTTACGTGTGTGCTGTCACGTTTGCGAAGCACAACTGGGAAGCCTTCCTTTTTCTTCTTCGCGAACGCGATTCATCCTCCGCATTCGCGATTCTTTAAGACCTGGGCAGAATAAATAGTACTCTATTCCGAGGGTTTGCCATTTTCACCATTTTTGGAGTTCTAGAGCTCGGTTTGGGCGATTCCTTGTGGGTTTTTCAAGCAAAACGATTGGGTAAGTGTTCTTCACCTAGAATTGATTATATTCCATGCATTTGTCGTCATTTAATTTGTGATTTGGGTTAAGGAAAATGTTGGTTTTTGAAGAAAATTCCTAAAATGAAAAATCATGATTTGAGGGGCCAAACGGTATCGGAATTTAATAAATTTTGTATGGGTGAACTCATATTAGAATGAGTATTTGGATTTTTTAAAATTTGTCCGGTTCCGAGGCGCGGGCCCGGGGGTTGACTTTTGGACCGATTTTTGGATTTTGTTAAAGATTGAGACTTTATGATCCGAAATAGTTTGTTATGTGTTTTATCTGTGCTTTGAAGTTAATATGGTTAGATTTGAGCCGTCCGGAGGTCTTTTCATCCGAGAAGTGCATTTTAGACTATCAGTTTGTCGTCTTTGAGGTAAGTATCTTGCCTAACCTTGTGTGGGAGATTTTCCCTTAGGATTTGGGTCTTCTATGCTAATTATAGTCCGTGCATGCGAGGTGACAAGTGTGTGCGCGAACTTATTTGTGGGAAATTTCCTTTAGGGTTATTAGGTCCTTATATTCATTATGTGGAAAGTATCCTGTTATGATTGGGTTTAATAATTGCTTAAATTGTCTCTATATGATCCATATGATGTTGTTAGCTTTCCTCTAATTCTTACATGTTACATTGACCCTTAATTGCCTTAATTTAAGTCATTACCTTCCTTATTGTTTTGATACTTCTTGATTGTGAGTTCCTCTATGACTTCATGCAAATAGGTTACATGTCCAATTGTTATGGTTACCAACGTAGTTACCACGTGCTTATTATGTCTTGTTGTTTTGTTGAGGTTATCGTGCTTCCTAGTTTTTCTGTGACCCTTATTATGTACTTGTTAGTTCCTTTGCCATGATGCTATTACTTATGATATTGTTTCTCTTGCCGGGATATTGTTGTTATAGTATTGTTCCCTTGCAGGGATATTGTTGTTATATTATTGTTCCCTTGCCGGGATTCTTTTGTGGTTGGTGTTGATTTGTATATTGGGATTGGGTTGCACATCGCAACAAGGAGTAATAAGGGTGGACAGGTGGGGTCGGGTTACACGCTGCAACATCATCATATGATTTGGAATGGGTTGCACGCTGCAACAATATTATATGATTTGGATCAGGTTGCACACTGCAAAATCATTATATGATTTGGATCGGGTTGCACGCCCATTAGTCCTATATGATTGCGATTGGGTTGCACGCTGCAACAAGAATGAATAAAAGTGAATATTGATTCTTATGATGAGAACCAGAGTGAAAGCACGAAGGGTTATGTCGTGCATTTTCTGCTATTGTGTTTATTTGTTGTTATCAATTCAAGTGTTTAAACTGTTTAAATTCCTTTATTGTTGTGATCCTTTGTGTTAGAACTATATTCAATACCTCACCGTATATATATATATATATATATATATATATATATATATATATATATATATATACTCATTCTAATTCTTCAAACTTCAATAATTGTTACATCCTTAATTCAATTAGTTTCTCAATTATATCCCCTTAAACCATCTGAGGTTGTATTTTGCTTAAAAAGAAATTTCTACTAAGTTTTAAGTTATTAACTCTCATGTTAAAGGTAATAATCCATTCGATATTGTATTTTAAATTAAAAGGGGTACTTTCTTTACTCAAATAATTTCAAAAGAAACAACTTCATCTTTTCTTGTTGGCTTTCCTAATTAGTTTAGAAATTGTAATTTTACTTATATTAGGTAAATGAGACTTCTTGTACATATTGAGTGCATTATACGGACATTATATATTGTATAGCATGTGTATTTTGTTGTTAAAAGTGAGACGAAAAATATGGGGGCACAAGGTGTCATGTGTGTTGAATGTTCGGAAGTTGAGATTATGATGTGAGAAATTGAGGGTTGAGATGGTAGGGATTGTGTACTAGACATGATGTGATTGATTGAGTTGGCATTGCCTTCTTTGTTGAATACATTCGTACTTGTCTCTGTTCCTGTTATGTCAGTATTGATTTACTTGGTTATCGTTCGTTACTACCCGTGTTCTCCCTTTATTGTTCCTACTATTTGTATTTTCGTTTCTCTCCGCTGTTGATATTACCTCGTTATATTTATCTTGATATTTTATTATCATATCCTATTCATCTCATTTGACCAGTAGGTGTCTTGACTGTTCTTCGTCACTACCCCACCGAGGTTAGTCTTGATACTTACTGGGCACCGCCGTGGTGTGCTCATACTACACTTCTGTACATTTTTGTGTACAGATCCAGGTATTGATCGATAGTAGTTGTGCGGGTCATCGCGGTGGAGACTCTCAATTACCTGTTGCTGCGTTCGCAGGCCTAAAAGTCACCTTCGTTTGTATTTATGTTCCACTGATTCCTTCTCATTTTGGAACAGTGTTGTAATTATTTTGTATAACTACTATTAGAAAGTCTTATGACTTGTACCACCGGTTTTGGGAATTTTGATTTATTTAGAGTTATTAAATTTGAAGTCAGTAAATGTTAATGTTATCTCAGTAAATGTTAGGCTTACCTAGGTTAGAGACTAGGTGCCATCATGACTCCTTCGGAGGGATTTTTTGGGTCGTGACAAGTTGGTATCAAAGCTCTAGGTTCATGGGTGCTACGAGACATAAGAAGGTTTAGTAGAGTCTTGTGGATCGGTATGGAGAGGTCTGTACTTATCTTCGAGAGGCTAAAGAACTGTTAGGAAATTCCACTTCTTTCATTCCTTATCGTGCGATATTGATTCAGCTCAAAGTATATAACTTATGTTCCATTACATCCACTCGTGTATAATATTACGCTTTCAGCGTTCGCCATGCGCTAGTGATTCGTAATGCTACAGACGGGCTACGAAGGAGTTAGGGATGCTCAGGCATTGTCTCAACGTGCTGTCCAGGCTGAAGATACAGAGGTATTGAGAGACTATTCAGCTGTTCATATGGAGGCGCAACGGTTTTCTGCATATGGTTGATGAGTGCGAGCTTGGAAAGGTTTAATTAGTTGACTAGTCATCGCGATTATGTCAAGGTCACAGGTGGGTGTTGATTGGGAATAGTTGGTGGTATTGGAGTACCTTGTGATTTGTGTTGTGCGAGCCATGAAGGTTAGTTTTGCGGATCATCAGACATTGTTTCGTATGGCTTTGCGCCAATTGGATGAGTCTAATTGCGGCATTCAAATTGCAGAGACAGATTTATATCAGGTTTTGCCTGAGGTATGTGTATATGTGGTATTGGTAGGTTCCCGAATTTGGAGTATGACCAGGGTCTGAGATCTTGCACGAGATGATGTTGGGGCTTACAGTATTACTACATCAATAATGGACCCACATTTCAGTATATAGGGGAGTCAGAGGAACAACTTCAGATTCATAGGAGGTTTACTCAGCATAGGTATCGTGGTTGTGGTAGAACGGGGCGCTTCAGAGGTAATGTGGTGGTTTATGAGTGTCTTGCTATGTGGTTCATGCTAGAGTCATTTGTATGTGGGGCTTTGATGGGAGTTATTGCATATCACCTATCCGAAAAAATGAGTCAGTTCAGTAGTGTTAGGTCAGCATAGCCATGGAAGTAAATGGTCCTTTTGAATGACAATTCTCTACTGGCATTTTTGGTAGCACTCTTGGATTGAACGATTTTTTGTGACTTGGTGGAGTTGGGGAGGTGTAGTCCTGATGGCTTAGTTGTGTGAGAGCAGATCTCAGAGGGTTCTCGATGGTTTGACTACGGCTTGAGTGGGGTGTCTACTATGGATATAAAGAATATATGGTACATTGCGGTTTTCTCCTGAATCAGCATATGAAATTAATAGAGTGTTGGCATTGTTGGCTATCATATGTGAAGAGTGTGCATTTTTGGAAAGGACCTTGAGGTTTGGTTTACGGGTACGTGGCTGGTAGCATGGTGATTACTGGGTTTTGAGGAATTCGAGATTCATGTTTTGTTATGCGGCCAAAAACTCTATATGAGTGCTTCAGCAGAATGATAGGGTGTAAGTGCTATATCAGCCATTTGATTTGTGTAGTGGAGCTTGAGTATGGAAATTTTTGCATTCCTGAGGTTTTGGGCTAGATGCCCTCATATGTGGACCATTTCCTATTGGCTGGTTATGAATAAACGTTAAGGATGAGGTAATTAATAGCATGTATGATTGATAGGTCGCTGTGGATTTTTGGAAAGGATATTTACCTATTTGGAAATAATCGGTATTTGGGTTGGGGCTATTTGAAAGCTCAATGAGAATATGTATCCTGTATCAGATCAAGTTTGAGTGCTCTTGTGAGATTGTCATGTATTCAGGCAGAATGGATATTATTTGTGCCCCTAGCCTATGTTATGTGCTACTCTTTTATGTTGTGTTAGGCGGTGAGGTTGTATGATTATTTCCCCGGCAGGTAGTAATCCTGTTCAGGCCTTATGGAGATGCGAGCGAGATAACCCTTGTGATGTTGATTTGCTCATTGTACCTTAGTTGTGCTTGTTTCTTTTATGTTTTAGCACTTTCATTTATTTTCCCACAGTTTTATTTGTGCACTCTGTTATACTTGATATCAGTATTCATATGTTCAGTGAACTCAAGCATTTTGGCTTTATGAGTATTTGGGAACGGGTTGCACGCCTCAACGGATGTTATATGGGATACCCTTTCCTTGTGCTTATTGGGTATTGTGTTTTCACTCTGTGGGACGATTTGATGAATAACTACACTTTTGTTGTTATACGTGTTGTACTTGTTAGATAATTCTTATACTCTGCTTTTCTTTACTTGTGTTGCATAATTGAGTTATTGTTGGTTTGGTGTACGAATTGTGTAATGTGAGAACCTGTGTGGTTCGGTGATGAGCTGTTAGTTGAGTTGCTTGTATTGGCTGAGATGAGATTCTTAGACCTGAGTTTAATACTATGGTATTGGGGTGAGGAGTGTTTGGAAGTATGATAGTGTTTCTGCTAAGATTTGGGTAATGGCCCTTGGCGGGAGAGAAAACTTCTTGACTTGTTGTCGTCATAGGCAGCTATGAGTTCCTACATATTTATTTATCATGAGCAGCAATGTGGAGGTCTAGAACAAGGTTATACTCAATTTGAAGTGTATTGTCGGCATACAGGATGTTATTTGAGCATCTATGGTAGTCAGAGGTTATTGCTTTGGGCATTTGAGTTGTGTGGAGCAGCATGTGATTGTATTTTGGATTGGAATTTGGCTTCATTCAGCTTTTAAGGTTTATACAGTGTGATGCCACTGAATTCAGATCTTATGATGAAATTTCAGATGTTGAGGTTTGGGTTTTGTTCTAAGGTTATGAGCTAAGGAGGAGATAAGACCTTCAGTTGAGTTGCATTGTCAGTTCGGCTTAGGTTGGGTGATGGGGAATCACCCCCGGGTGTATGTATGGTGAGCTCATGCAGTGGTTTGACGGCTTTGGAATAACTCCGGGCACGTTCGAGGACGAACGTATGTTTAAGTGGAGGAGGATGTAACGACCCAACTGGTCGTTTTGAGCAATTTTGTCAAGTTCAGTAGTTTGAGGTCTCGAGAAGATTCATAATATGTGTATCGACTTGCGTGCATGGTTGAATTCAGTTAATAGATGATTCAGAGTCAAATTGGAAGAAGGAAACTAGTTTTGGAAATTTAATAGTGAGAATTTGACCGGAATTTGACTTTTGAGTAAACAGCCCCAGAATGGGTCGTGGGTCATCTCAACAGCTTTGTATGGTGATTTTGGACTTAGGCGCGCGTCCGGAATAAGATTTGGAGGTCCGTAGGGTAATTTGAGGTGTTTCGGCGAAAGTTGGAAAAGTTAAAGTTTAGAAAATGAAGAGGTTTGTGTCAAAGTTAACTTTTGTGATATCAGGGTCGGAATGCGATTTAGAATGTTGGAACAGATCTGTTATGTCATTTTGGACTTGTCTGCAAAATTTGGCATCATTCTGGGTTGATTTGATAGGTTTCGGCACGAGTTTTGGAAGTTAGAATATTTGAAAGTTTCTAAATTCGATTCATGGTGTGATTCGTCGTTTCAGCATTGTTTGATGTGATATGTGACCTTGAGCGAGTCCGTATTAGGTTATATGACTTGTTTATGTGTTTGGACGGGGTCCCAGGGGCCTCGGGTGTGTTTTGGGTGGGCTATAGTCATTTTCCCATTGTTTGGACTGTTGTATTGTGCTTCTGGTATTCCTTCCCGCAATTGTGAACAGCCTTTCGCGTTCGTGATGTGTTGTTGCTGGTCGCCTTATTTTCCTTCTTCACATTCACGTAACACGCCTCGCTTGATGAACGCGTTCGCGAAGCTCTGCCTTATCCTTCATCGCGCTCGCGTCCCCCACACACATTCGCGTCCCCCACATACGTTCACGTAGTTATGCTGTTCCACTCTTTACGTTCGCGTACTAGTTCATGCTTTCACGAAGAGCAATCTCTGGGCCATAATATTTTCCTTCTTCGCGTTTGCGTGCGTGCTGTCGTGTTCGCAAAGCACAACTGGGCAGCCTTCCTTTTTCTTCTTCGCGAACGCGATACTTCCTCCGCGTTCGTGATACTTTAAAACTTGGGTAGAATAAATAGTACTCTATTTCGAGGGTTTTCCATTTTCACCATTTTTAAAGTTCTAGAGATCGGTTTTGGGCAATTCCTTATGGTTTTTTCAAGCAAAACGATTGGGTAAGTGTTCTTCACCTAGAATTGATTATATTCCATTAATTTGTCTTCATTTTAATCATTTAATTTGTGATTTGGGTTGAGAAAAAAGTTGCTTTTTGAATAAAATTCCTAAAATGAAAACTCATGATTTGATTGGCCAAATGGTATCGGAATTTAATACATTTTGTATGGTCGGACTCATATTGGAATGGGTATTCGGATTTTGTAAAATTTGTCCGGTTCCGAGGCGTGGGCCCGGGGGTTGACTTTTGGACCGATTTTTGGATTTTGTTAAATATTGAGACTTTATGATCCGGAATAGTTTATTATGTGTTTTATTTGTGCTTTGAAGTTAATTTTGTTAGATTTGAGCCGTCCGGAGGTCTTTTCACCCGAGAAGTGCATTTTAGAGTATCAGATTGTCGTCTTTGAGGTAAGTATCTTGCCTAACCTTGTATGGGGGACTTCCCCTTAGGATTTGGGTCTTCTATGCTAATTGTAGTCCGTGCATACGCGGTGAATGTCGTGCCCCCTTTTTCCCTCCCCTTTTTGAGACAGGGAAAAGGTCCGAGTTTCGACATTCACGGGGTGTAATGACTCATTTCCTTTTCGGGAATTGGGTATTTGAAGAGTTGCCACCTAACGGATTATGGTGCGTTAGGGCACCTAGAGCAATTAACTCTTGGGTTGGTTTGCATTACCAGAGATCAGGGTAAGGGCTCGAAGTAACCTCGAGGGGAAGGTGTTTGGCACCCCTCTTGGTCCACAACTGTGAGTCCTGTCCGAACTTATATTCACAAATTAGTCCATTACAAGTAAGTAGTTGAATCAAATAGGTTGCAAGTAAAGAACGTTGGATAATTCAAGTAGTAAGATAAAGGTTTGAACAAATTGCAAAACAAAGGTTTAAATAAAGAAAGGATTTGGTAAAAAGGGGTCCTAGGTTGGTTATCCTATAGGATCACCCTACTCAATGTTTGGTAAACACTTCTCAATGAGAGGCTACATGTGACATTAATGCGTAGTCATCATATCCCATGTCTACCCTTCCAATCCCCTTATTGGTCATGCAAAGCGAGTGTTTGGTCAACGATTCCTATTGCGTGCTGCTATCCGTTCCTTCTTAATGGTCCTGGAGGGAGTTAGGACCTCTACCTATAGGTGGTTCTAGACGTACCCCTAAGGTTTAAAAGGCAAAAATTCTAAGGCGACAGTCAAAAACATTTAGGACTTTCACACATAATGGGAGCAATTAAGAGGTTCAAAATTTCCTCCTCAAACAAACACGTAAGCAGCCCGACTCAAGCACAATTAAGGTATTTTATTAGACAATGTCCTAAAGCAGGGTATCTAAGTGAATATGTAGAAACAGACAACCCTTTTTTAGATTCAGAAGTTATACCCTATTAGTTGCCTAGTAACTCTTTTTAAAACCTGTTAGGATTAGAAAATATTGAATGACAAAGACAGTTTCAGAGAAATGCAGTTTTTGAAAATGCCCTAAAGGCTTGCCTATACACAGAATACTGGTGCCTATATTAATGCAGAAACAAACAGATTTTGAAATAGACTCCTTTATTACCTATAGGCATGATACCTAATGAGATAGTCTGAAGGAACTTGTTTCAGGAAATACTTAATACTTAATAAAACCAATTCAGAAATGGACTAGGCATGATTAAGTTGATTTATTAGACTAAATTAAACTATCAAACAATATTGTGAGTAGAGCTCCCTATAGGCATGATATCTAGGCAGATTAGTGATTTTAATCGATTTGCAGCAGCATACAGAAATACTCGTTATAACTGAATCGGAATTAAGTCCTATAGGCTTGGCATCTATTATTGAACTGATTTAAGACATGATTGTTTGGAAGCTATATGCATGGTTTCTAAACATGATAGAATGTAAAACCTTATAGACATGGTTTCTACTTGATGAGTAAACAAACTTAAAAATGAAGTCCTATGGACATGATTTCTATTTGGTAAAGCAAACAGATTAAAGAGTAAAATCCTATGAGCATGTTTTTTATTTAATAGAGCAAATAGACTAGAGACTGAAACCCTATGAGCATGTTTTCTATTTAGGCAAGTAATCAGACTTTAAAAGTAAGGTCCTAAGAGCAGGATTTATACCCGCATTACTCCATAAATTATGCATTACCCATCATTTTTTACTAAATACCCCAATATCTGTTTATAAATTATTACAGACCAATGAATGAATTGCATAAGTGAAATAGAAAATCAAGAAGCTATTCTATAGGGAGCTTTCAATTAGGCCCAGGTTTCCCAAAGCCTCCAATGGTCTCATAAGCCTCAATTTCATAGACAAATCAGAGTCTAGGTACATCAAAGTTCAAAAAGGATCTCAAGGATCCCCGGCAGCGCTTACACCTAGACTTTGTAGCCAAGAATTGAACAAGTGCAGTGTGGAAAGACCAGCCTCAGTATGCCAGAGTTCAGAGGGTTCTCAAAAGGATCCCAAGGCAATACACATACTAGAGGGGGCAGAACTTATTGACTAAGAGTAGAGTCAAAAGTGAAGGACACAAGTTGAAAAGGTTTTAGTAAGACTATGTTTAACAAAAGTCCTTTTTAAAAGTAATTCAGTAAAGCAACAAAGATTGTTTGAAAAAGATATTGGAGTAGTTAACAAAGTTCAAACACCTTAGGATAGGTTTATACATAGCTAGTTCACAAAACCAAGTAAATTTAGTAGTCACACATATGGGTCAAGGGGTTTGGGGACACATAGAACAATTGACTGCAAACACATAACCCAGCAAAAGTCTAGGACTGGTTTAGACATGCTCATAAACAACTGACACTGGCATAGTCTCAAAACCAGACATGAAGAACACAACCACATAAAGGGGTGATAGGGATTTAGGGATTGGTGGGATATAGAATGGTGAGCACACAAGAAGTAAGAAATAATTGATAAGACATGCTTAGAAACACACATAAAGGGGAATATATTAGTTTAAAGGGAAGGGGAATGCATAATAACATGCTGATAATGTAACACTTAATTACAAGTTTCACGATAGAAGCAAGAATCAAGAGAAACTGAAACAATAGGAGAAGCATATTGTTGTTGGGACTTTGAATTGAAACTAGGACATACTAGTAAAGAGGAGAGTAAGCAGAATGAAAGAACAAGATAGAGCAAATGGTTAGCCTTGGCTTGCAACCGGCTAATAGTAGCAAATAGCACAAGAGAGAGAGAGTAGAGATTTTTAGTGTGAGAGATAGTTTTTTGAACCCAAGTGTTCATGTCTGTGCTAATGAAACACTAGAGTATTTATAGCTTGAAAACAGGTAGAAAATAAGGTAAGAATTATAGTAGCATGGTAATTAAGGAACTCAGAATCAGTCAGTTAGCAATCAAGGCAAGTACTCCCTTAAGTTAAGGGAATCAATTAAAAATGGTAAGAACCAGTATCATATAAGGCTAGAAAAACCAGTATGTGACGAATAAGGAAAAATCAAGGTTCAGCAAGCATAGGGTAGTCAATTAGGACTATGTTTAGAAAACTCCAGTTAAGGAAAGATTCAGTAACAATAAAGTACCACAACAAATAAGGTAACAGAATCAGCCAATTTAAACAGACGAGGTAGAATTTTAGTTTTTTTTTAAAAACAAATCATTCAACCAAACCATCAAATAAGGAAATCAGGATTAATCAAGAGGGAGTTATGATTCTATACTTCAACATATAAATAGAGAAGAACAAACAGACGTAGCAAACATGCAACGTTAGCAATATTGACATAAAAAGGCAAGAGATGAACAATCAAGATGAATACAATCACACAGAGGTGATACGAGTAGGATAAGGACTCAGTAAAACCCATTCGAAGCACGGTAACCACAAAACTTAACAAGAATCGAGTAGTCATGCTGACACACAGAACCAAAACAAAGAAGATCTAAAAAAATTAGGGCTTTTAATATAGGTAAGTTGAAAAGGCAGTAAGAACATAGAATCAGTCAAGATATGCAAGGATAAAAGTTTCAAACATAAAGAATCAATTTAAACCATGTGTAGGAGAAGTTCCGGGAAAAAACCCTAATTTTTGAAAGAAAGTAAAGCTGCTTAAAGTGGAATATTTTTCAAGAGAGGTTTGAGAACACTGTAGAACATAAAAGAAATAGGCTTGAAGCATTTAAAAATGGCCCAGATCTAAAAAACACAAACGAAAAATAGGGTTTCAAAGGAAACCCAGGTGGAGATAAAAGAACCTGCTTAGAACTTCATAGATCATAACAAGTATGGTGTGATTTTGCCCAAAATCACACCGTAGAAACCATGAACAACCAAAACAGTAACCCTAGATACAAGTCGGCATGACCTAGGGCCCTTGAATGCCTCAGATATTATAAGCAAGGCGATGAAGGAACCATTGGAGGCTTGGTGTTGAAAGGTGGTCGCCGGAGAAGGCCGGAGAGGGAGGCGGTGGTTGAAGAAGGCTAGGGTTAGGTTGAGAGAAAAAAGAAGACCAGAAGATTCAAAGGCGGCGGGTTTGGGAAATGACCTAGGGTTGGGGGGTCGTTTGGAATTAAAAAGGAAATAATGGATGAGGGTCGTTGATCTTTTAGATCAACGACCAGTATTTAAGATGGCTTTGGGTCAGGTAATCTGAATAGGAATTGGGCTGGGGTTGGGTTAAAATTAGGCTAAAATTTAAAGCAAATCTGGCTATAATTTAAATAGTCAATTTTCCCTATTTGTATTTATAAATAAATAATAACTAATTTTTGGAAAAAAATTTAATGTGACAAAATAATTTAAAATATATAATTATCATTTTAAAAATATAGGGTTCAATTTTACGCATACAAAATATAATTATACATTAAAATGGGCTAACATTGCAATTATATGCAATTTAGCTTAAAAAATACTAAATGTAATTATAAAAATGCATGAAAAATATATTAGCCATATTTTGGCAGAAGTATAGAAATTAAATGAATAAATCATCATAACAATAATTTTGGAAATAATTATTGAGAATTTTGTGAATAAAAAGGGATAAAATAAATCAATTTAAACCCTTAAAATTAGGGGGAAAATTATAAAAACCTTGTGCATGCCTATATATGCATATATATTCTATTTTGAAGGTATTTATGCATATTTAAAATATATAGGGAAAATTGAGTATCAACAACTGCTCCTCTTTACCCGGGAAGGATGAAAGAGTTTTCGGGTAAAGAAATAATGGCCAATTTTGACCAGATGGGATGTTTTGAAAAGACGGAGGCCATACTACAGTTTTCGAGTTGCTTACATATCCTTGGTATTACAGGAATCAGGCCATGTGTAGTTCTGGATTCACATGCGGAGCATGCCGATGAAACTACTACAAGAATGGACACGAGATGTGGAAGCGACTATGATGAGCAATTAAGGCTCAGGACAGTTGGAGGGAACTGGAGCAAGATTGCTCCTTCTAGGATGGCGGTTTCTTACTGGTTTCCTGCAGATAAAAGATGCTATAAATGTATTTGCGAACATTTAAACATGATGCAAATTCCCTTTGGACTATTAAGGTTGTCTACGGACGGTTAAAGATGACGTCCTAGGCCATGAATTGCTTAGTGAGGGATTCGCAGGCCATGAAATGGTGTTCTCAGGCCATGAAAATGGTGCCTCCGAACCATGACACCTTTGAATAATGATATGCAAGTTCGAGAGATCCTCAGGCAACGACATGGTGTCTTCCAGCCATGAGAATGATTCCTTTAGACTATGGCACCTTCGAATAAATTGGCGATGTTTCAGCCCATGAGATGCAATAATATGATGTAACAAGGCAAGGCTTAGTCTTGTGAAACTGAGGGCAGAGCTTATCCCGATTGAAAAGTAGGTAGATAGTAGTAGAAATGGTGCAATATCTGTGCAAAGAGGGACGATGCTTAGTCATGTGCAAGTGGGGAGGTAATGATTAGCCTCATGCAAGTGGGGAGGCAAGGATTAGCATCATGCAAATATGGAGGCAAGTGGGGAGGTAATGATTAGACTCATGCAGGAGGGAGGCAGGACATAGCCTTATGCGAATATAGAGGTAGAGCTTAACCTCATGCAAGATTCAGGACAAGGCTTAGCCCATGCAAATGGAAGGCAATGCTTAGCCTTATGTGGATATGGAGGTAGAGCTTAACCTCATTCAAAGAGAAGGCAGTGCTTAGCCTTATGCAAATATGGAGCAAGGGTTTAGACTCATGCAAGATTGGAGACAGGGATTAGTCTCATGCAGAGATAAGGCAGTGGTTAGCCTTATGCAAATATGGAGTTCGGGACTAGACTCATGCAAGATTGGAGACAGAGCTTAGTCTCATGCAAATGTAGAGTCAGAGATTAGACTCACGCAAATGTGGAGTCAAGGATTAGACTCATGCAAATGTGGAGTCGGAGGTTAGACTCATGCAAATATGGAGTTAGAGATCAGACTTATGCAAATGTGGAGTCAGAGATTAGACTCATGCAAATATGGAGTCAGAGATTAGACTCATGCAAATATGGAGTCATGGATTAGACTCATGCAAATGTGGAGTCAGAGGGTAGACTCATGCAAATATAAAGTTAGAGATTAGGCTCATGCAAATGTGGAGTCAAGGATTAAACTCATGCAAATGTGGAGTTAGAGATTAGACTCACGCAAATGTGGAGTCAAAGATTAGACTCATGCAAAGAGAGAATTCCATATAAGGGTAAAGTATGTCTTAGCTAGGATATATTCAATGTCTGATGGCCGGATGGATGGTGAATTTGCTTTTGTGTATACATGTTTCGCGAATGCTACCATTACGTTAAATGCGCCTACGTTCAAAGAAAAATCGTAAGTTATGAGGGGAGGTTGGTTCTTGCTTAGTTTGCCGGCCTTACTCTGCTCCGCTTTGGAAGCCCCCCTTCGAGTTTCCCTAGGTAGCACCTGATCGTTATGAAAATAGAATTTTCGAAAAATATGCATTCATTGATAAAATAGAATCGTTTTGGAAGCGCATTGATATATCAAGTAATTTTTGATGAAATAGCGACTATGACACATTTCAAAGGCATTGCAGCTCTCTTATGCTGAAATTTTGAGGGTCCTTCTCAAAATTCTGCCCCAGTTCGGTAGATGATTCTTAACTATTTAAGGATGGCGGACCCTTCTGAATCTTCTTCAGAATTTTGAGAATCCTTCTCAAAATTCTGCCCCAGTTCTTGACTGATTACTGACTTCCTGGCATGTGATAGCGCTAGCTAGACTTGCTCCAGAATTTTGAGGACCCTCCTCAAAATTCTGCCCTAGTTTCTGATTTTGGGGAAAATGAGAATATTATTATGATATGACCGAACTCATAAGCTTGCCTACGTATCCCCTCTTAAACGGGAATCAGGTCAAGCGTAGTTCAATTACATCTGAAAAGAAATGTGAAATAATCTAGGCATAGTATCTCTTGACTGCGTTTGAATTTATTGGTTTGGCCATATTTCTCCATCCATTTCTGCAAGTATGAGTGCTCCTCCTGTCAGGACCCTGTGAACCATGTACGGACCTTGCTAGTTGGGAGAGAATTTCCCTTTGTCTTTATTTTGATGTGGGAAAACTTTCTTCAATTCCAACTACCCTAATGCGAACTGTCTTGGTTTGACGCTTTTGTTGAAATCTATAGACATTCTGTTCTGATAGAGTTGGTCGTGGCATACTGTGTTCAATCTCTTTCAATTGATAAGGGACAATTGTTCATAGCGGCTCCTTATCCATTCCGCATCGCTGAGTTCAGCTTCATGTATGACTCTTAAAGAAGGAAATTCTACCTCGGTTGGGATGACAACCTCAGTACCATAAACCAACATGTAGGGGAATACCCCGGTTGACGTGTGAACTGTGGTGTGGTACCCAAACAGAGCAAAGGGTAACTTCTCATGCCACTGCTTGTGATTTTCTACCATTTTCCTTAGTATTTTCTTAATATTTTTGTTGGCGGCTTCTACGGCTCCATTCATCTAAGGTCTGTAGGTGGTGGAATTCTTGTGCTTAATTTTGAAAGTTTCACAAATAGCTTTCATCAGATCACTATTGAGGTTGGCGGCATTGGCAGTAATAATGGACTTAGGAACTCCGAATTAGTAGACAATACGATCCTTGACAAAATCTGTAATGACTTTCTTGGTTACAGCTTTGTAAGATGCAGCTTCTACCCATTTTGTGAAGTAATCAATGGCTACTAGTATAAATCGGTGTCTGTTCAAAGCAGTGGGCACAATCGGACCAATAACATCCATTCCCCAAGCGGCGAATGGCCAAGGTGAGCTTGTTGCATTGAACTTGTTTGGCGGCACTTTTATCATGTTGGCATGCACTTCACATTGAAAGCATTTGCGAACATACTGAATACAATCCATCTCCATGGTCATCCAAAAGTACCCTGCCCTGAGTATTTTCTTTGCCAGAACGAAGCCATTCATCTGTGGACCGCATGTCCCAGCATGTACATCCTCAAGTAGCTTAGAAGCTTCCTTTGCGTCGACACACCTTAGTAAACCCAAATTCAGAGTTCTTCTGTACAAGTTCCCTCCGCTGTGGAAGAAGTGATTTGACAATTCCAGAGCGTGTATTTCTGAGTGTGATTTGCATGCTCCGGGTATTCTCTAAGGTTTTCCATCTGCTACTTCCTCGATATGAGCACAATATGCTGACTGATTATGGATCCTCACCGGAATGGGATCAATATAGTTCTTATCTACATGTTGTATCATGGATGACAAAGTAGCTAATGCGTCGACAAACTCATTCTGAATTTGGGGCACATGTCGGAATTATATCTTTGTGAACCTCTTTCTCAATTCCTGCACATGGTGCAAATATGGCAATATCTTGGAATTCTTGGTGGCCCACTCACCTTGTACCTAGTGTACAAGAAAATCTGAGTCACCGATCACCAACAACTCCTGAATGTTCATGTCGAATTCCATGTTGAGCCCTAGTATGCAGGCTTCATATTACACCATGTTGTTGGTGCAAGGAAATTTGAGTTTGGCAGATATGGGATAATGCTGACCCATTTCCGACACCATAACTACTCCAATGCTTACTCCTTTGAAATTTGTGGCTCCATCAAAGAACATCCTCCAACCTTCATATGCTTCATTAATGTCTTTTCCTACGAATGATACTTCTTCATCAGGAAAATATGTTTTCAAGGGTTCGTATTCTCCTCCTACCGGATTTTCAGCGAGATGATCTGCCAATGCTTGTCCCTTGATTTCCTTTTGAGTTACATAGACGATGTCGAACTCACTGAGTAGTAGCTGCCATTTAGCCAACTTCCCAGTAGGCATGGGCTTCTGAAATATGTACTTCAAGGGATCCATCCTGGATATAAGGTATGTGGTGTAGGCGCAGAAATAATTCCTAAATTTCTGGGCTTTCCAGGTCATAGCACAGCAAGTGCGTTCAAGTAGAGAATGTCATGATTCATAAGGTGTGAATTTCTTACTCAGGTAATATATGTCTTGCTCCTTTCTTCCTGTCTCATCATGTTGTCCCAAAACACATCCGAAGGCTCCATCTAATACAGATAAATAGAGTAGAAAAGGTCATCCTGGATCTAGCGGGACCAGAACTAGCGGTGTGGACATGTATTCCTTGATCTTGTCAAAAGCTTTCTAGCAATCCTCGGTCCAACTTGTCTCAACATCCTTCTTAGCATCTTGAAGATGGGTTCACATATTATTGTGGACTGTGCTATGAATCTACTGATGTAATTGAGCCATCCCAGGAAGCTCATCACATCCTTTTTGCTTTTAGGCGGTGGTAACTACTGAATAACTTTGACATTAGTAGGATATATCTCGATCCCTCGGCGACTGACAATGAATCCCAATAACTTTCTTGTGGGAGCCGCAGGACACTTTGCAGGGTTCAACTTCAAATTGTACCTCCTGAGCCTGTCGAAAAATTTCCTCAAGTCTGCTATGTGATGTGCGGCCCTCTTGGATTTGATAATGACGTCGTCCACTTACACCTCTATTTCTTTATGTATCATATCATGGAAAATGGTTGTAATGTACCTCATGTAATTAGCCCCAACATTTTTTAGACCGAATGACATCATCTTGTAACAGTATACACCCCAAGGCGTAATAAAAGCTGTCTTCTCGGCATCTTCTTCATCCATACAGATCTGGTGATAACCTGCGAAGCAATCTACAAATGATTGGAGTTCATGCTTGGCGTAGTTATCGATCAGGATATGTATATTCGGCAGTGGAAAATCGTCCTTGGGACTTGCTTTGTTTAAATCCCGATAATCAACACATACTCGGACCTTCCCGTCTTTCTTCGAAACTGGCACATTGTTAGCTAACCAGGTTGGGTACTCAACCATCCTGAGAACTTTGGCTTTGATCTGCTTGGTAACTTCTTCCTTGATTTTCAAACTCATGTCTGGTTTGAATATTCTGAGGTTCTGCTTGACTGCCGGGCACATGGGGTTAGTAGGTAACTTGTGAGCTACTATAGATGTGCTCAAATCGATCATATCGTCATACGACCATGCGAATATGTCCTCATATTCTTTTAGAAAATGGATGTATTCTTCATTTTCTGTTGGTGACAAGTTAATGCTAAAGAGGATCTCTTTGACGGCCTCAGCGTCTCCCAAATTTATTGCTTCTGTTTCGTCCAAGTTGGATTTAGGGTTTTTCTAAAAATTCTCAACTTGTCTGATAATTTCCTCGGGTATCTCATCCTCTTCCTCTGAGTCACTATTCTCATGTTGTGTTGCCTCATTACATGTCACAGTCACTAGTTCATCAGGAAAAGTAATAATAACACTGTAGAAGGGAAATTATAAAAATAGTAATGAATAATGATAAAGGATAAATGCATTTGATTAAAACTGAGATAACTGTTCAATCAAAGCTTGGCTCGGTGGATCGAGCATTTATTTTGAAATAAAGAAATCTTAAAACAAAATTGCTGTAAATATAAAATGCCTAGAATGGCTATAAATTCTGCCAAGCTACCTAGGGACTCGACGGGCTAGGGATGGTATGGCAGTCCAGTTTTTAAGAATAGCTCCCTTATTGCAGTCTGAATGGTGAGGCCTTCTTCCTCCCCCTCCTCCTCCTCCTCAATTATGGCACAACAATCCATGTCCTCATCTTCTAAGAATAGATCCTTCAGCCCAGCTAGTGCTTCTGTGATGACCCGGCCAGTCGTCTCATGAGTTACCACTATGTTTTCCCCATTTATGCTTCTTATTGCTTTGTATAATGGTTCTATATATGATCGGGTTGATTGGTTAGGGTTCGGAAAGGAATTGGAAAGGTTTGAGACAATTAGTCTCTTTTGAGGAAGGTTAAGTTGAAAAAGTCAACTGGATGTTGACTTATCTGTTATAGGGCTTGAATGTGAGTTGCCATGGTTCGTTTATCTTCAGGAGGTGATTTGGGACTTAGAAGCGTGATCGGAATGAGTTTTGGAGGTCTGGAGTAGATTTAGGCTTGAATTGGCAAAAATGGATTTTTGGCGATTTTTGGTTGGTAGGTGAGATTTTGATATAGGGGTCGGAATAGAATTCCGAGAGTTGAAATAGTTCCGTTGTGTCATTTGGGATATTGTGTGCAAAATTTCAGGTCATTCGGACGTGGTTTGGTTGGGTTATTGATATAAAGTAGAATTCAGAAGATTTTGGAAACTTAGGCTTGAATCCGATGTGTTTTGGTTGATTTGATGTTGTTTGAGGGGTTTTGAAGATTGGTACAAGTTTGAATAATGTTTTGGGATATGTTATTGCCTTTAGTTGAGGTCCTGGGGACCTCAGCTAAGTTTCAGGTTGTCAATCGGGCCATTCCATGAAGATTGGAGTTGCAGAAAATTTGCAGGTCAGTGCTGCAGAAAAATGACCTCTGCGTTCGTGAGAGGGTCCTCGCATTCGCGAAGGGTCAGTTGAGGAAGCTAGAAATTTAGCCTCTACGTTTTTGAGGAATGCATCGCGTTCACGAAGGGCTGCGCATCTGTGGATCCCGTTCGCGGGGGTGTTGTCGAGTTCGCGTAGAAGAAATGGGCAGCTGAGCTTTAGGGGAATTTAATTCATCGCGTTCGCGATAGGGGGAACGCGATCGCGAAGGTCTGTCTGAGTAAAGCATCACATTCACGATGGGGTGGTCACAATTGCGAAAGAGGAATTTTGGTCAACTTAGTTTTGTGCTTCACGAACGCGAGGCTTTGACCGCGTTCGCAAAGAAGGATTTCAGGGTTGGGCAGAAGGTTTAAATAGTCGTCTTGTCTTCGAATTTGGGGTTTATTTCTTCCATTATTGGTTGTTTTTCGAGCTTTTTGAAGGGGATTGAATAGGGGTTCAAGGGAATCACTTGGAGGTAAGAATTTGGCACTTAAAACTCGATTCTATTGTGAAATCTACCTAATAAATTATTGAATCTATGCCAAAAATTGAGGAATTAGGGCTTGAGATTAAGAGACTTTAAAATGAGAATTTGAGGGGTCATTTGGACTTCGATTTCAGTGTTCTTGGTATGTATGGACTCGTGGGGAGATAAGGAATCTATTGATGTAAAAATTATCGGATTTTGAGACGTGGGACTGGGGTTTGAGTTTTGGTAATTTTGGGAGTTTTGTTGTATATTGATTATTTTCGCTTGGGCTTCGTTTCCTTAGCATATTTTGACTCCGTGATTTAGATTTTTGATAGATTTGACGCGAGTGGAGGACGATTCGAGGGGTAAAGGCATCGCAAGCTAGAGATTTGACCGGTTTGAGGTGAGTAATGATTGTAAATGATGTTCTAAGGGTATGAAACCCCGGATTGCACATCGTTGTGCTATATTGAAGTGACGCACACGCTAGATGACAAGCGTGGTGTCATGCACTGTTGGGGATTGTTACTTAGTCCGTCCCGAATGACTATTTTACCGTGTATTTGACTAAAATCTATTTGCTATCATCATTATTTGGGCTGAATGCCATATTCGGGCTTTGTGCTAACTATTTGAACCCTTAGGGGACTTCTATTGATATTTCCTTAGTGTTTTGACTTTATACTTGAAATCAGTCATGTTATATTTCACTGTTTTCATACTTAGCCATGTTTACTCTGTTTTAACACTTAAATGATCTTTTAAATAATATTTGTTGAGAATCATGTTTTACTATTGCCCGAGTGGCTTGTGAGGATTTTGACTGAGTAATGATGTGGGCCTATGTTGTGAGGAAACATTTGATATTGATTATGAGGCCGAGGGCCTGAGGTATGTACGCCACGAGGTAGCTTGATTGATATAAGGCCGAGAGCCTAGTGATGATTCCACGAGATGGCTTGATATTGCCCTTGGGTCGTAAGGGGCCCCTCCAGGAGTCTACACACCCCAGTGAGCGCGGGTACTCATTGTGATGTGAGATATAGCCCGAGGGGCTGGTATTGTTCTGAGATATTTTCTCGAGCGGCGGATTTGTTGATACTGTGCCCGAGGGGCGAACCTTTATGTGTTTATTTTCTTAATTGCCTTTCATTTACCTATCTAAATGTTCAAAAAGGTTTTCATGAAGTTTAATTGCGCTAAATAACTTTCACATATCTTTTACTGATTTTACTGCTTCATTATAGTCTACAAATATGTTTTACGTGATTTCCTACTTTCAGTCTTTATTTATGGTTATTACTCACTGAGTTGGAGTACTCACTTTACTCCTTGGTGCAGATTCAGGCTCATCTGGCCCCGCTCCTGAGTGTTAATCTTCCCAACTCAGGCGGATCCGAGGAGTCTCTAGGTAGCTGTCGGCATTTGCATCTTAGAACTTCTCCCTATCTTATTTCTCCATGTTTTTAGTTACTGTATTAAACTCTATAGTTATCTTTGAGTATCCCGGATTGTTTAGATGCTCATGACTAGTGACACCCCAGTATCGGGCTGTGTTGGGTTGTATTCCGCATATTATACTATCATCTACTTAAACCTTGGATTATTTTATCATGCTTTAAACTGTTTCTTATTATTTAACTATTAAATACTAAAATGCGAAGTGTTGGCTGACATTGTCTTCATAAGAGGCGCCATCACGACCGGGTCCGGGTCTAGGGTCGTGACAACTTCTTCTTCTGTAGTTCCCCATATTGTGTTAGCCTGATGGAAAGTTTGTTCCAAATGGGGTACCGGTTGCTCAAGAGGGTCGTATGGTCCACGCCATAGATGCGACCACTCCCCGTACTCTTGCCATGTATACTGGTATCCGAGCCCAAAGGTGGTACCATGGTTTCTCAGCCGTATCGGCTTGGTGATACCCTGGAGGTTCTTTCCCAACCCTTTGCCGGGTTCATATCCGGACCATGCTAGTATGTATTCTATTTTGTTACTCTACCACTTATCCTTCTCGACGACATTGACTCGTTCAATATGATGATAGGTTTTCCCTGCTAGCCTTCTTCTATGTCCAATGGCCGGAATAGTTTGACTAGTGTAGATGGGGTTACCATGAATGATTACCAAAATCTTCTATATCCATGAATGATTACCTCTTGACGGTTCCATTCGAATTTTACGACTTGATGTAGTGTGGAGGGCACGGCTCCAGCAACATGGATCATGGGCGGCCCAATAAAAGAGTATATGAGGCTGGTATGTCAAGCATTTGGAATTCAATGTTGAACCAAGTTGGTCCCATCTGCAGGTAAAGGTTGATTTCCCCGATCGTGGCCCTCTAGGACCCATCGAAAGCCTTTACATTCATGTTACCTGTCCGTATTTCATGGAAACCTTTGTCCAACCTCTTCAGGGTGTCCAACAGACAAATTTTTAGGCTAGAACCTCCATCAACTAGGACCCTAGCAATGAACTTGTCTTCAAATTGTACCGTAATATACAATGCTTGATTGTGATTCAGACCTTCAGGCGGCAACTCATCTTTGTGGAAGATAATCTTATGGATCTCCAACACATGATCAACCATGTTGGCCATTTCTCCACCAGTGATATTATTGGGTACATAAGCCTCGCTCAGTACTTTCATCTCTGCATTCTTGTGTGCCTCTGAATTCTGTAATAGTGACAGGATAGATATCTGAGTAGGGACTTTATTCAGATAGTCAACAACAGAATACTCCTTCTCCTGAACTTTCCTCCACAAGACATCCGTCCCAGTCTCAATGACAGGCTACCTAGTAGTGGCATCCTTACTTGAACCTCTAAGTGTTCAGGTGTGTAGACTCTTCTAGTTCTAGACATTCCTTGTGCAGCGTCAGATTCCTCTATCTTAGTCTTCCCTTTTCACCGAGCCTCTGCAACGTAATCCTAGGGTATTGCTTTTGAGTTGAATAGGGGTGTGTTAGACACCGTCACAGTAAAAGGTGTGACCACATCTACTTTAAATGGAGTGGATGTGGCTACGGGCAGAGCCACTTATACCTCGAATGGAATTGATGCAGTTACCTCGACATCAATAGGTACTTGAGTCTGAACTACGATAGGTGTAAGTGTGACTGCAACCTTACAATCATCGCCTTCTCGGATAAGCCCGATTGACTCCTTAAGGTCCCATTCTTCATTTGTTTCTATAACATGTGCATTGTCACCTCTATGATCAGGGAGGGAATTGTTACGGACATTAGGTGCGGCTTCCTTCGCTTGTATGACCTTGTTATCAATGATTGTCTAGATCTTATCTTTCAATATTTGGCACTCAGTAGTGGTGTGCCCTTTCATACCGGAGTGGTATGCACTAGTTTGTTCGGATTGACCCATTGGGATAGATTTTCTAGTGCCACAGCAGAAATATAAGTGACGTAACCTGCAGCCTTTAACCTTTCATACAACTGGTTGATGGGCTTAGTAATGGTTATGTATTGTCTGGGTGGCTTGCGGTCGAAGTTGGGTCTTGGTCTTGGGTAATTTTGGCGGGTTGATGGTGATTAGAAGTGAGATGGTTGGGAATATCTGGGAGATGAAGGTTGATATTTAGGTGGTGGTGCTTGATATGTGGGTAGAGGTGTTTTGTATGTAGGTGGAGGTGTTTGATAGGTGGGTGGAGGTGTCTGGTAGGTGGGTGGAGGTGATTGATATATAAGTGGAGTTTTTGGGACCTGGGCCACCATTACTTCCCCAACATCTCTCTTCTTCGATATGTCACCTGATTGTAGTGCATTATTTGTGTCCTGCAGTGCCTCGAAATTTGTTACCATCCCGCTCTTGATTCCTTCCTCAATCCTTTCCTGATCTTGATGATATTAGAGAATTTGTGATTTTCGATGACCATCAGTCTCTCATAATATTGTGGATCTTGTTCCCTGACGAAGAATTTATTCATCTGTTCTTCGTCCAAAGCGGGCCTGACCTTGGCGGCTTCCGACCTCCAACGAGTAGCATATTCGCGGAAAGTCTTAGTAGGTTTTTTCTTGAGATTCTGAATGTAGAAGACATCAGGTGCATTTTCTGTGTTAAACCTGAACCGGTCCATGAAATCTGATGCCATGCTTACTCAACTGGACCATTTCTTGGGATTCTAGCTGATATACCAAGACAAAGCATCCCCAGTAAGGCTCTTCATAAAGAGTTTCATTCGAATATTTTCATCTTTTCTAACCCCAACAAGCTTGTCACAGTAAGTCCTTAGGTGAACCCTGGGATCACCTATACCATCGAACATTTCGAACTTAGGAGGTTTGTACCCCTCTGGTGATTCCACAACGGGCTGTATGCACAGATCTTCATAGTTCAAACCTTTGATTGCTCTATCGCCTTCAACGTCTTAAACTCAGCTTGCTAATATCTTGAGTTCTTCGGCCATGTTCTTAATCAGAAGGCCCTTTTCGGAGTGCTCCGGTGCACTGGAAATTGGTTGGGTAGAATGTGGTATATTTTCCACGTATATGGGGTTGCTCTGATGGGTTCCAGGAACTTGGGTATATTGATGGTCTTTGGTGGAGTTTTATGGATCAGGAATAAGTGGTGGTGTATTTTGGGGAGTATGGTAAGTGGTGGTTGGTGGGTACTTAATTGGTTGATGATGTTGGGGTAGAGTTGGTATTGGCAATGGATTGATATTTTGGGATGGAGTTGCGTATTGATTTGGTGCGGTAGGATTTTGTGGCTATTGGTTTTCTGTGTTTTAAGAAGATGTTGGATTCTATATGTTCTGTTGGTGGATATCAGGGACATTGAGGGTGAGTGACAAATTTGCCAAATTGCGGACCTGCTCAAGTTCTCCTTGCAGTTCTAGTATCTTTTGTTCCAGTCTCAAAACAAGGTCGTTTGGGGCCGGAGTACTGTTGCCGTCAAAACACTCTATGTTCTCACTGTTTTCCTTTCGTATTCCACTTAATTCTTACATCTTTGCTTTACCTTTGCTTTTTGTGTTGTTTGGAGGAGGAGGAGGTGGAGGGCCTCTAGATCTGATATGATATGCTGATGAGGCCAGTATGGATGAACCAACCTAAGGGGATGGGAATAATAATAAAAATAAACAAAACAAAAAGGTAACAAATTAGTGAGGAGCTTGAAATGATTGTAGTATTTAAACATATATTGCGAAATATAAACTCGACTACTTATACAGTTATGATCAACATATCGGCATTTAGTTCTCCAAATTAATGCACAAAACATGGTTGCACCCGTTTGGATTATGGAAAACCCGATGGACTTTGGATAAGACTTCTCTTAAAGGATCATTATGTGGACAACATAACTGATCCGACTAGGTTTGACCATGATTCATTCACAATTTAAGCAGAGTAAGGTTTCTATGGGGTTTTAGACTAATACCCTCAAGCGGACAACTTGAGGGGGGAGGCACGGAACCGTCGACTGCACCGCTGATCGACTGGAGAAGGGTACGAGATAAGCATGCTTGGACTAATTTGTAGAAGACAAGTTCGTTATGGTAAAAGCCTAAAAATATCCCCAGCAGATTCGTCATGCTGTCGCACCCCCTTTTCCCCTCCCCTTTTTGAGACGGGGAAGAGGTCCGAGTTTCGACATTCACTGGGTGTAATGACTCATTTACTTTTCGGGAATTGGGTATTTGAAGAGTCACCACCTAACGGATTATGGTGCGTTAGGGCACCTAGAACAATTAACTCTTGGGTTGGTTTGCATTACAAAAGATTAGGGCAAGGGCTCGAAGTAACCTCGAGGGGAAGGTGTTAGACACCCCTCTTGGTCCACAACTGTGGGTCCCGGCTAAACTTATATTCACAAATTATTCCATTACAAGTAAGTAGTTGAATCAAATAGGTTTCAAGTAAAGCATGTTGGATAAACCAAGTAGTAAGATAAAGGTTGGAACAAATTGCAAAACAAAGGTTTAAATAAAGAAAGGATTTGGTAAAGAGAGGTCCTAGGTTGGTTATCCTATACGATCACCCCACACAATGTCCGGTAAACACTCCTCATTGAGGGGCTACACGTGACATTAATGCGTAGTCATCATATCCCATGTCTACCCTTCCCACCCCCTTATTGGTCATGCAAAGCGAGTGTCTGGTTTAACGATTCCTATTGTGTGCTGCTACCTGTCCCTTCTTAATGGTCCTGGAGGGAGTTAGGACCTCTACCTATAGGTGATTAGACATACCCCTAAATTTTAAAAGGCAAAAATTCTAAAGCGACAATCAAAAACATTTAGGACTTTCACACATAATGGGAGAAATTAAGAGGCTCAGAATTTCCTCCTCAAACAAACACATAAGCAGAATGACTCAAGCACAGTTAATGTCTTTTATTAGACAATGTCCTAAAGCAGAGTATCTAAGTGAATATGCAAAAACAGACAACCCTTTTTTAGACTCAGAAGTTATACCCTAGTACTTGCCTAGGGACACTTTTTTAAAAGCTTGTTAGGATAAGAAAACATTGAGCGATAGAGACAGTTTCAGAGAAATGCAATTTTGAAAACGCCCTAAAGGCTTGCCTATATGGAGAATACTGGTGCCTATATTAATGTAGAAACAAACAAATTTTGAAATAGACTCCTTTAATACCTATATGAGATAGTTTGAAGGAACTTGTTTCAGGAAATACTTAATACTTAATAAAACCAATTAGAACTGAACTAGGCGTGATTAAGTTGATTTATTAGACTAAATTAATCTATTAGACAGTATTTCGAGTAGAGCTCCCTATAGGCATGATATCTAGGCGGATTACTGATTTTAATCGATTTGCAGCAACATACAGAAATACTCGTTGTAACTGAATCAGAATTAAGTCCTATAGGCATGGCATCTGTTATTGAACTGATTTAAGACATGAATGTTTTGAACCTATATGCATGGTTTCTAAACATGACCGAATGTAAAACCTTATAGACATGGTTTCTATTTGATGAGTAAACAAACTTAAAAGTGAAGTCCTATGAACATGATTTCTATTAGGCAAATCAAACAGATTAAAGAGTAAAATCGTATGAGCATGTTTTCTATTTAATAGAGCAAACAGACTAGAGACTGAAACCCTATGAGCATGTTTTCTATTTAGGCAAGCAATCAGAATTGTAAAGTAATGTCCTAAGAGCAGGATTTTTACCCGTATTACCCCGTAAAGTATGCATCTACTCACCCTTTTTTACTAAATACCCCAATATCTATTTATAAATTATTACAGTCCAATGAATGAATTACATAAGTGAAATAGAAAAACAAGAAACTATTCTATAGGGAAACTTCAATTAGGCCCAGGTTTCCCAAAGCCTCCAATGGTCTCACAAGCCTCAATTTCATAGACAAATCGGAGTGTAGGTGTAGCAAAGTTCCCTAAGGATCTCAAGGATCCCCAGCAGTGTTTACACCTAGACTTAGCAGCCAAGAATTGAACAAGTGCAGTGTAGAAAGGCCAGCCTCAGTATTCCAGAGTTCACAGGGTTCTCAAAAGTATCCCAAGGCAATACACATACTAGAGGGGGCAGAACTTATTGACTAAGAGTAGAGTAAAAAGTGAAGGACACAAGTTGAAAAGGTTTTAGTAAGACTAAAGGGAAGGGGAATGCATAATAACATGCTGATAATGTAACTCTTAATTATAAGTTTCACGACAGAACCACAAATAGAAGCAAACCAGAAACAAGAGAAACTGAAACAATAGGAGAAACATGTTGTTGTTGGAACTTTGAATTGAAACTAGGACATACCAGTGAAGAGGAGAGTAAGCAGAATGAAAGAAAAAGAGAGAGCAAATGGTTAGCCTTGGCTTGGAGCCGGCTAATAGTAGCAAATAGCACAAGAGAGAGAGAGAGTAGAGATTTTTAGTGTGAGAGATAGTTTTTTGAACCCAAGTGTTCATGTCTGTGCTAATGAAATACGAGAGTATTTATAGATTGAAAACAGGTAGCAAATAAGGTAAGAATCATAGTAGCATGGTAATTAAGGAACTCAGAATCAGTCAGTCAGCAATCAAGGCAAGTACTTCCTTAAGTTAAGGGAACCAATTCAAAATGGTAAGAACTAGTATCATATAAGGCTAGAAAAACCAGTACATGACGAATAAGGAAAGAATCAAGGTTCAGCAAGCATAGGGTAGTCAATTAGGACTATGTTTAGAAAACTCCAGTTAAGGAAAGATTCAGTAAAAATAATGTACCACAACAAATAAGGTAATGGAATCAGTCAATTTAAATAAACGAGGTAGAATTTTAGTTTTTTTAAAAGAAAATCTTTCAACCAAACCATCAAATAAGGAAATCAGGATCAATCAAGAGGGAGTTATGATTCTATACTTCAACATATAAATAGAGAAGAACAAACAGATGTAGCAAATAGGCAAGGTCAGCAATATCGACAGAAAAAGGCAAGAGATGAACAATCAAGATTAATACAATCACACAAAGGTGATATGAGTAGGCTAAGGACTCAGTAAAACCCATTCGAAGCACGGTAACCACAAAACTTAACAAGAATCAAGTAGTCATGCAAACACACAAAACAAAAACAAAGAAGATCTGAAAAAATTAGGGTTTTTAACATAGGTGAGTTTGAAAAAGCAGTAAGAACATAGAATTAGTCAAGATATGCAAGTATAGAAGTTTCAAACATAGAGAACCAATTTAAACAAAGTGTAGGAGAAGTTCCGAAAAAAACCCTAATTTTTTGAAAGAAGGTAAAGCAGCTTAAAGTTGAAGATTTTTAAAGAGAGGTTTGAGAGCAGTGTAGAACATAAAAGAAACAGGCTTGAAGCGTTTAAAAATGGCCCAGATCTAAGAAACACAAACGAAAAATAGGGTTTCAAAGGAAACCCAGGTGGAGATAAAAGAACCTGCTTAGAACTTCATATATCATAACAAGTATGGTGTGATTTTGCCCAAAATCACACCGTAAAAACCATGAACAACCAAAACAGCAACCCTAGATACAAGTCGGCATGACCTAGGGCCCTTGAATGCCTCAGATATTATGAGCAAGGCGATGAAGGAACCATTGGAGGCTTGGAGATGGCTGGAGAGGGAGGAGGTGGTTGAAGAAGGCTAGGGTTAGGTTAAGAGAAAAGAGAAGACCAAAGGATTCAAAAGCGGCGAGTTTGGGAAATGACCTAGGGTTGGGGGGTCGTTTGGAATTAAAAAGGAAAGAACAGATGAGGGCCATTGATCTTCTAGATCAACGACCAGGATTTAAGATGGCTTTGGGTCGGGTAGGGGTAATTGGGGCCTGAGGCGGGTAATCTGATTAAGAATTGGGCTGGAGTTGGGTTAAAATTAGGCTAAAATTGAAAGCCAAATCTTGCTATAATTTTAATAGCCAATTTTCTATATTTTAATTTATAAATAAATAATAAGGAATTTTTAGAATATAATTTAATGTTTCAAAATGATTTAAAATATATAATTATTATTTTAATAATATAGGTATCAATTTTACGCATACAAAATATAATTATACATTAAAATGGGCTAACATTGCAATTATATGCAATTTAGCTGAAATAATACTAAATTTAACTATAAAAATGCATGAAAAATATATTTGCCAAACTTTGGCATAAGTATAGAAATTAAATGAATAAATCATCATAAAAATAATTTTGAAAATAATTATTCGGGATTTTGTGAATAAAAGGGGAAAAAATAAATCAATTTAAACCCTTAAAATTAGGGAAAAAATTATAAAAATTTTGTGCATGATTATATATGCATATATATGCTTTTTTGAAGGTATTTATACATATTTAAAATACATAGGAAAAAATTGGGTATCAGCAGTGGCGAGTGTGTGCTCGGATTTATTTGTGGGAAATTTGCTCTAGGATTCTTAGGTCCTTATGTTTATTATATGGAAAGTATCCTATTATGATTGAGTTTAATAATTGCTTAAATTATCTCTATATGTTTGATATGATGTTGTTAGCTTTCCTCTAATTCTTACGTGTTACATTGACCCTTAATTGTCTTAATTGAAGTGATTGTGTTCCTTATTGTTTTGATACTTCTTGATTGTGAGTTCCTTTATGACTTCATACAAATAGGTTACATGTCCAATTTTTGTGGTTATTGGTATAGTTATCGTGTGCTTATTATGTCTTGTTATTTTGTTGAGGTTATCATGCTTCCTGCTTTTTCGGTGACCCTTATTATGTACTTGTTGTTTCCCTTGCCGGGATAATATTGCTTATGATATTGTTTCGCTTGCCGGAATATTGGTGTTATACTATTGTTCCCTTGCTGGGATATTATTACTTATGATATTATTTCCCTTGCCGGGATATTGTTGTTATACTATTGTCCCCTTGCGTGATTCTTTTGTGGTTGGTGTTGATTTGTACATTGGGATCGGGTTGCACGCCGCAACAATGTTATATGGGATCGGGTTGCACACCGCAATAATATTATATGGAATCGGGTTGCATTCTGCAATAAGGAATAATAAGGGTGGACAGGGGGGGTCGGGTTACACACTGCAATATCATCATATGATTTGGACCGGGTTGCACGCCGCAACAATATTATATGATTTGGGTCGGGTTGCATGCCGCAACATCATTATACGATTTGGATCGGGTTGCACGCCGCAACAGTACTATATGATTGGGATCGTGTTGCATGCCGCAACAAGAAAGAATAAAAGTGAATATTGATTCTTATGGTGAGAACGAGAGTAAAGGCACGAAGGGTGATGCCGTGCATTTTCTGTTGCTGTGTTTATTTGTTGTTATCAATTCAAGTGTTTAAACTGTTTAAATTCCTTTATTGTTGTGATCCTTTATGTTATAACCTACAGTGTTTTCAATACCTCACCCTGTATATATATATATATATATATACATTCTAATACTTCAAACTTCAATAATTATTACATCCTTAATTCAATTAGTTTCTCAATTATATCCCCTTAAACCGTCTGAGGTTGTATTTTACTTAAAAAAGAATTTCTACTAAGTTTTAAGTTATTAACTCTCAGGTTAAAGTAATAATCCATTCGATGTTGTATTTTAAATTAAAAGGGGTACTTTCTTTACTCAAATGATTTCATAAGAAGCAACTTCATCTTTTCTCGCTGGCTTTCCTAATTAGTTTAGAAATTGTAATTTTACTTATATTAGGTAAATGAGACATCTTGGACATATTGAGGGCATTGTATGGACATTATATATTGTATAGCATGTGGATTTTGTTGTGAAAAATGAGATGGAAAATATGGGGGCACAAGGTGCCATGTGTGATGAAGGTTCGGAAGTTGAGATTATGATATGAGAAATTGAGGGTTGAGATGGTCAGGATTGTGTACTAGACAAGATGTAATAAGTTGAGTTGGCATTGCCTTCTTTGTTTGAATACATTCGTACTTGTCTTTGTTCCTCTTTTGTCAGTGTTGATTTACTTGGTTATCTAATTTACTTGGTTATCGTTCGTTACTACCCGTGTTCTCCTTTTATTGTTCCTACTGTTTGTATTTTGATTTTTCTCTGTTGTTGATATTACCTCGTTATCTTTATCTCGATATTTTATTATCATATCATGTTCATTTCATTTGAACAGTAGGTTTCTTGACGGTTCCTCATCACTACCCCACCGAGGTTAGTCTTGATACTTACTGGGCACCGCCCTAGTGTGCTCATACTACACTTCTATACATTTTTGTTTACAGATCCAGGTATTGATCGATAGTGGCTATGCGGGTCATCACGGTGGAGACTCTCGATAACCTGTTGTTGCGTTCGCAGGCCTCAGATTCACCTTCGTCTGTATTTACGTTCCATTAATTCCTTCTCGTTCTTGGACAATTTTGTAATTATTTTGTATAACTACTCTTAGAAAGGCTTATGACTTTTACCACCGGTTTTGTGCGATTTATTTAGAGTTATTAAATTTGAAGTCAGTAAATGTTAATGTTATCTCAGTAAATGTTAGGCTTACCTATGTTAGAGACTAGGTGTCATCATGACTCGTTCAGAGGGATTTTTGGGTCGTGACAAATGTTATTCCATAAGTGGTTCTACTCTTAGCAGTTCAAGATGTCTATGTCATTCAATCATGCAAAATGATATTCAACCATATCTAAGTATGTATCTAGTTCCCTATTGAGGTATTGGGTAAAGATGTTAATATTTATAATACAGTAATACATGCATCTTCATGCATATACATTTACCACCGAGCTACGGCCGGTTGGGCACTCATGCATTTACCACCTTGCTACACCCGGTTCGGCAGTTACATATTTACCACTGTGCTATGGCCGTTTGGGTAGTCATGCATATTCATTTAAAACCGTGCTACGACCGGTCGGGCAGACGTGCAATTACTACCGGGCTACGACTGATTGGGAATTTACCACCAGTTCGGCAGCTATGTATCATTATTTACAACTGGTTGGGCAGTTATACATTTACCATCATGCGACGGCCGATCGGGCAAATACCATTGATCAATTGGGCAGTCATGCATCATAAGTGTAACGACCCGACCGGTCATTTTGAGCTTTTGCATTTCGCTCTCCAGTTCTCGGGCATGACTTTCCCCATGTGATGCAATATGACTTATGTAAATCGTTGGTTTTGGTTTTATGGATAATGAGAATAAACTTGGAAGAACAGTTCCTAGTTTGGAAGCTTGAAATTTGAATGGTTTGACCAATATTTGACTTGTTTGTATATGATCTTGGATTGGAATTTTTATGATTTTATTAGCTCCGTTAGGTGATTTGTGACTTAAGAGCGCGATCAGAATGTGTTTCGAAGTTGTAGAGAAGATTTGGGCTTAAATTGGCGAAATTGATATTTTGGCGATTTCTGGTTGATAGGCGAGATTTTGACATAGGGGTCAGAATGGAATTCTGAGAGTTGCAATAGCTTCGTTGTGTCATTTGGGATGTGTGTGCAAAATTTCAGGTCATTCAGACGAGAATTGATAGACTTTTTGATCAAAAGCATAATTTGAGAGTTCTTGTGCTTGAATCCTATGTTAAATTGGTAATTTGATGTTGTTGTGAGCGTTCCGAAGTTTTGAGCAAGTTTAAACGATGTCATGGGATGTGCTGGTATGATTGGTTTGAAGTTTTGGGGGTTCCGGGTAGGTTCCAGGATGTTTTAGGCCGAAAATCATAGCTGTAGCAGGTCCAGAAGGGTTGTAGGCCTCGGAACCCACCAACGCGGTCCGCACAAAATGAAGTACGGCCGAGATAGGTGTTGTGCAGGCCGCACAAAATGCAGTGCGGCTGCGGTGGGGAACATTTCACTGGCCCTATTTAGGAAGCTCATAGCGAAAGTTATGGC
This sequence comes from Nicotiana sylvestris, assembly GCF_000393655.2. NCBI lineage: Eukaryota > Viridiplantae > Streptophyta > Magnoliopsida > Solanales > Solanaceae > Nicotiana > Nicotiana sylvestris. The sequence continues at coordinate 29,919,974 of NC_091063.1, read as the reverse complement.
CAAAATACTAAAGCCTGTCACTGCAGATAAAAACCTGCGCGGCCGCAGTCGTTTTAGTGTGGACCGCACTAGATTTTAGCGGACTGCGGTCATTTTTGTGCGGTCTGCAGAGGTGGAAATCCGTTGGGTACTCTATAAATACGAGGTTTTGGGTTTTATTTAATATTTTGACCTAGAGAGCTCGGATTTTGGCGATTTTTCAATGGTTTTTCAGGAAATTTATCGGGGTAAGTGATTCTAACTCATATTTGGCTAGAGTACATGAATATGTCATTGAATTCTTCATTTAATTCGTGATTTGGGAAGAAAATTTGTGGAATCTTCCAAAAATATAAAATGATGATTTGAAGGACCAAATGGTACCAGAATTGGATAATTTTGGTATGATTAGACTCGTGAGGGTATGAGGATTCTGAAAATGTAAATTTTACCCGATTCTGAGACGTGGACCCGGCGCTCAGGTTTTGGTAATTTTGGGGATTGTGTCATATTTTGATTGTTTTCGCTTGGGCTTTGTTCCCTTAGCATATTTTGACGTCCACGGTCTGATTTTGGATAGATTTGACGTGCGTGGAGGCCGATTTGAGGGGCAAAGGCATCGCGAGCTAGAGATTTAGCCGGTTGGAGATGAGTAATGATTGTAAATGATGTTCTGAGGGTTTGAAACCCCGGACTGCACATCGTAGTGCTATATTGAGGTGAGGCATATGCTTGATGACAAGCGTATGGTTGTGTTCTATTGGGGGATTGTGACTTGGTCCGTCCCGATTGATGATTTTACCGCGTATTTGACTGAAAACTAATTGCCATCACCATTATTTGGGCTGAATGCCATATTTGGGCATAGTGCTGGCTATTTGAACCCTTCGGGATTGTTGTTGATATTTCTCACTGTTTTGATTTTATAGTTGAACTCAGTCATGTTATTTTCCACTGTTTTCAAAATTCAGCCAAGTTTATTTTGCTTTAACACTTGAAATGATATTTCAAACAACAATTTGGGCAGAGCATCATATTTTACTGTTGCCCGAGTGGCTTTTGTGTTTTTTGACTGAGTAAGGCCGAGGGCCTGTATTGTGAGGATACTTTTGGATCGGGCTGCACGCCGCAACAGTGAGATACTAATTTGATTATGAGGCCGAGGGCCTGAGATATGTATGCCACGAGGTGGTTTATTGATTGATATGAGGCCGAGGGCCTACATTTGATGCCACAAGATGGCTTGATATTGCACTTGGGCCGTAAGGGGCCCCTTCGGTGTCTGTACACCCCCAGTGAGCACGGGTACCCATTGTGATGTGAGATTGAGCCCGAGGGGCTGGTATTGTTCTGAGATTGACCCCGAGGGGATGGTACTGTTCTGAGATATTGCCCGAGGGGCGGATTTGATGACATTGTGCCCGAGGGGCGAACCATATGTGCTTATCTTTTCTTATTTGCCTGCCATTTACCTGTTTAAATTGTGTATTTGTTGCCCGAGGGGCGGATTTCTGTGCTTATCTGCACTAATTGTTTTGAATTCATTTGCATAACTGTTGAAAAAGTCATTTTCAAAAAAGTTTCAAACTGAGCTAAGATGTTTTAAGAGATTTTACAGCTTCACTGCTTTCTTACTGGATTTGAACTGCTTCTATACAGCATCATGATATGCTTTATGTGATTTCTTACCATTCAAGCTTTAGTTATGATTATTACTAACTGAGTTGTAGTACTCACTTTACTCCCTGCACCTTGCGTGCAGATTCAGGTATTTCTGAACCCGGTAGCGGGTATTGGCTGGTCGGATGCAGAATCATCAGAGTTTAGCAGGGTAGTTGCCGATGTTAGCAGCACCGCTTTTCTCTCTCTTCATTTCATTAGTCTGTATTTGTACACTTCAGACTTTCAGTTGTATTTATACCCTAGTAGATGCTCGTGACTTGTGACACCCTGGTTAGGGCTGTGTCGGGTTATATTTCCGCTACCTATTATCGTTAAATCATGCTTAGACTGCTTTTATATTGTTATATTGTTTTAAAAAGTGAATTGGGTTTAATTAGATGGCCTTGTCTTCACGAGAGGCGTCATCACGACTGGGTTCGGGGTTAGGGTCGTGACAAGTTGGTGTCAAAGCCTAGGTTACATAGGTCTCACGAGTCTTGAGCAGGTTTAGTAGAGTCTTGTGGATCGATACAGAGACTTCTGTATTTATCCTCGAGAGGCTGCAGAACCTTTAGGAAAACTTCACATTCTTGAATTCTAATCGTGTGTCCTTGATTCATCTTGAAAAGTAACTCTTGAATTCTTTCCACGCATTCCTATGCGGGCATGAGCGCTCAGTATCAAATGTGCCTCGATGGATTCCTTGATCAAGGGGCGAGATGTGATCTCTGTGAGTTGATGTTGGGCTAGTCTGGAGGACTTGAGGCCGGATCTTTGCCTATAGCTTGAGCACCGAGGTGTTGATTGTGTGAACAAGTGTTTTTGAACTCATATGTTCGGTAGTGTCCCTACTAGTGGGAGTGACGGTTGGATAACTATGTGATTAGTATGCTAGTACTGCGAGATGTGTTCTTATGAATTGGAAGCGACAATGAGGGTCTACTGGAGAATAGAAGAACTATTAGGTTCTTGATTTTCATCTTGATTTGAGGTATAGCCCCGAGTTATAGGTGTGCGAAGAGTCTTTTCATGTGTCCTAGTTGGGAGTGAAGTAAATTTCATGTTGCGATATGAGTTCAAACTCAAGAAGGCTAAGTGACTGCGTATTGTTTGTGACGGTGGAAGGTATATAGAAATGTTAGTTGAAGAAAAGGCAGGTGGGTTATCTATTGCGAAGTGTTCCGCGGTTGTGTGATCCTTATGTGTATCTTAGAAGGTATCATTTACAAGTGAAATATAAGTGTTGAAATTTGAATTTTGAGTCTCTTAAAAGAGTGGGCTTGACTGTTGCAAGGATGAATGCGAGATTTGCGGAAGATTCAAGGTAGCAGATGGTCTGTGTTTTACGAGCTTATGAAGGTTTGAGTTTAATCTCACTATGGTATTGTGGTACCAATAAAGTATATGCGTTATGAGTTATTGTGTGTGTTTTGGTCTACGGCTCCGAGCCTAGTGGGGGAGTCTACTATTGATTAAGCGATTGCACGGTTATGTGCTATGTTGTTTGCGGTTTGAGAAGTTCGGGTGAATCAGTTATGGCCTATGGAGGTTGAGACCGAGAATGGCTCGGGTAAAGGAAAATTTTAACGAAGATTATATTATGCTTCATAGGTGTGTGAGAATCACGGGATGTCTTGAGTTGTTATTGGAAAGAATGCTCAGTGCATAGAGCAGGAAGTTGCTTGGTTGTATTGGGATGAGGTTACATTTTGCGGTGTCAGAGTGCCAATGAGGCACGGGTTGTTCAGTTCATTTGATCAGACTAATTGCAGTATGAATAGAGTGAATGACTCTCGAGAATAGTTCTAATGTGTTCAAGATTTTACATGTAACAATTGGGTATTTTAAAGTTGTATATGTGGTTAGGAACTCAGTTTTCATTTGCAAGATGTCAGGACTTGTGGTACTTTCTACATTAACTATGGGATTATATATATCAGTATTAGGAAGTTAATGGTTCCAGATTTACAGGAAGTCTCTTCAGGGTAGGTATTTTGAACGTGGTGCTTTTGGAAACATTTAAGAGAGTACGCAGCGGCTTATGAGCCTTAGACAGTGTAGTTTTATGATTGGGTCTCGTGTGGTAAGTCTGGGTGGAGGAATTGTGGTGCTACAGCAAGAGGGGATATCAAGGTGAAGGTAATTCAGAAGGAAACTCGGATAGATGGGATAGATGGGTAGTAGGCCGGATCAGTATGGTAAGGATATGATTAGTTCCTTGGATGTGTATGGGGTAATGAGTTCCTACAGGTATTTCGCAGAAATGCTCTAAGGTTTTTATGGCTTGCGTAGCTTGGTTGAGTTAGAAAGATTCAGTCCTGGTAGGTCTAGTTTGTGCAAGGGGAACTCGGAGAGTTCTTGATGGTTTTTACCTCGGTTGGAGATGTATATTTTCTATAGGCATGATGAGCATGGGATGTATAGTGATTTCCTTCTAGATGGGATCAGTGGAAGTTCTTGACTAGTGGAGTACGTAGATGTTTGTGGCTCGGAAGGGAGATGAAGTTCTCATGTTATCCTAGGATGGTATGGTATATGCGGTATGTTGTGGAGGATTGAGATCTGCGTGTGTAAGTTTACTGTTCAGTTTTGAATAGAAAGTCATAAAATTCTTAGGCAGCATGAGCAGTTTCAAATTATTAGAGAAATCAGCTTCAGATGATTAGGGGGATGATCTCCAGATGATTAAGGAAATGGTATTGCTAAATGGGATTGATTTGACGAGGGTATATGTTTCAGAAAAGGCAATGTGATTAAGTTGATGGTACTTCGGTAGAATTATGACGCTTTCTTGTTAGATCGACTGCTGATATTCGAGTTTTCTTGGTAACATAGGGGAATTTTAGAGTATCTTTCGTGGAACGATTGGGTATTTGAGGTGCGGTATGCATTCGGACAGCGAAATTGGGATTAGGTATGTTAATTCATATGCCATATGGATTTGGAGACAGGGAAGTTCTCACATTCAGGCTATGTTGTGGTTGTGAGTCGTGTGTATCGGCACTGTTTAGTGACTATCGGGTTTTGGAGACCCGAGCGAATCTTTTGTGCTTGGCATGTTAGATTTTGGATGGGATATTGGGTTCAGACTGGTTGTCTCCGTATTGTATCATTCTAGACTATTGCGCTAAGGCGACACTGTTGGCTATGCCGAAAATGCCACGAACTGAGCGGCGAGGTCCGTAGAATTATGCCATAGTGGAGTGGTTTTATATTTCAAAGACCCAGCGGATGGAGAGGTAGGATTGTCTTTCTTATTTGGGCTTTCGTGATGGATGTCAGTATAGAGGATTCTACCATTGATTCAGTTCCTGTGGTGAGGGACTTTTCGGATGTGTTTCTTGGGGCCGGGCATGTTGCCGGGCAGGGTTGTTAATTTCGGTATTGATTTGATGCGGGCACTGTATCGTATGGCACTAACAGAGTTAAAGGGGTGGAAGGAGCAACTTCACCTTGATAAGGAGTTCATTGGCAGGCCAATATGGATGTGTGTTCTAACTTGAGTCAGCTTGGTTGGCTTCGAATTGTATTATTGAGAGAGGTGTTGATTCGTCGGTTATTGAGCTTATTAGTAATCCGGGGAAGCCTATGAGTAACCTTTTTGTGTTGCGAGGTGCTAGGATTTGTTGGTTATCGGCACATGTGGTGCGGTGTTATTGGGGTCTCTCAGCAGAATTCGAGTGGGAGGAGTATTGGATATTGCTTGGCGGATGGCGCATCTGTTATGCCCTTTCGGGTTGTGCGGTGTTATGTACTTGCTTTATCGTGGTTATGATGATTTACTTTGATTCTAGACATCAATTACACGTGGTCGTCAATTTTGAGCAGAGTGACTTGAGATGTTCCATGTGGATTAGTGTTTGGATAAGGTCGCGCATTGCAGCGAATATATGTATAGGTATGACCATGCGGGTTCTCAGCCTTGTGTTGTGGTGGTACTATTGAGCTTGATGTACAACTCTTTCATTTGAATCATTTTCATAATTTGAGTATGTTCGGACCGTAGCTTATTGGTGCGCGTATTATGCAAGTTGTGGCTTAGGCCTATATTGATATGTCATGTCACCAGAGTGATGTGTTGGATTAGAGGAGATCATTGGATCATTAATGAATACGCACAGATTCGATTTCAGCATGTTGGAAGGAAAATATCGAGGTTCATCTCGGAAATTTGCTATGGTATTTGCCAAAGGATAAGTGGCTTCATGAATGGTTGATCTGAGAAATGGTTATGGTTTATTGCGTGTTTCATTTATCGTTGGTTGTATATGAAAGTGCTAGAATGAGACTTGAGTTGATAAGAGTTTTTCTATCGGTATGCGGATGTTGTGTGCAGCTGCTGTGGTTAGAAGTTATCACTACAAGTGTTGAGTTATGTGGTATATCATGTGATTGCACCGGAGATAGCATATATGGTTTGTTACAACTTGTTTGGACTTATTCATAGTATAAATGTGAGATTCTGATCGTGTTGATGATTTTAGAAGTGGAAATGTGGTTCTATGGTTTATGGACTAGGATAGATTGTGAAATTTTCAGTTATATTGTGTTATCGAACCTATGTGAGATAGGGTGACGTGGGATCACCCCCAGGTATATGCATGGTGAGGTTATTCAGTAATTGGTTGGCTTTTGGAACAACTCTGGGCATGTTCGAGGACGAACGTATAGTTAAGTGGGGGAGGATGTAACGACCCGACCGGTCGTTTTGAGCTTTTGCATTTCGCTTGCCAGTTCTCGGGCATGACAAGCCCTGTGTGATGAAATTTGACTTATGTAAATAGTTGGTTTTGGTTTTCACGATAATCGGAATAAACTTGGAAGAACAGATCCCTGTTTGGAAGCTTGAAATTTGAATGGTTTGACCAATATTTGACTTGTTTGTATATGATCTCGGATTGGAATTTTTATGATTTGGTTAGCCTCGTTAGTTTATTTGTGACTTAGGAGTGAGATCGGAATGGGTTCGGAGTTGTAGAGAAGATTTGAGCCTAAATTAGTGAAGTTGATATTTTGGCGATTTCCGGTTGATAGGCGAGATTTTGATATAGGGGTCGGAATGGAATTCCGAGAATTGCAGTAGCTTCGTTGTGTCATTTGGGATGCGTATGCAAAATTTCAAGTCATTCGGACGAGATTGGTGGACTTTTTGATTAAAAGCATAATTTAAGAGTTCTTGGAGTTCTTAGGCTTGAATCCTATGTTAAATTGGTAATTTGATATTGTTGTGAGCGTTCCAAAGTTTTGAACAAGTTTGAACGATGTCATGGGATGTGTTGGTACGATTTGTTTGAAGTTCTGGGGGTTCTGGGATGTTTTAGGCCAAAAATCATGGTTGTAGCAGGTCCAAAAGGGTTGCAGACCTTGGAACCCACCAGCGCGGTCCGCACAAAATGAAGTGCGGCCGCGGTAGGTGCTATGCAAACCTCACAAAATGCAGTGCGGCCGCGGTGGGGAGCATTTCACTGGTTCTATTTCGGAAGCTCATATCTTTTGATCTACAAGGAATTGTAAGATAATTTAAAAACGAAAGTTGTAGCCCTTCGTGTCTAGTTTTCAGTAAAGTAAAGATATTGCAATTTGGACATCTGTAGCAAAAGATCTGATTAAAATACTAAAGCATGTCAGTGCAAATAAAAACCTGTGTGGCCGCAATCGTTTTTGTGCGGACCGCACTGGTTTTGTGCGGACTGCGGTCATTTTTGTGCGGTTCGCAGAGGTAGAATTCCGTGGGGTACTCTATAAATACGAGGTTTTGGGTTTTATTTAATATTTTGATCTAGAGACCTCGGATTTTGGCGTTTTTTCAAAGGTTTTTCAAGAAATTCATCGGGGTAAGTGATTCAAACTTAGATTTGGCTAGAGTACATGAATCTATCATTGAATTCATCATTTAATTCGTGATTTGGGATAGAATTTGGGAAGAAAATTTGTGGAATCTTCCAAAAATATAAAATGATGATTTGAAGGACGAAATGGTACCAGAATTGGATAATTTTGGTATGGTTAGACTCGTGATAGTATGAGGATTCTGAAAATGTAAATTCTAACCGATTCTGAGACGTGGGTCCGGGGCTTGGGTTTTGGTAATTTTGGGGATTGTGTCATATTTTGATTGTTTTCGCTTGGGTGTTGTTCCCTTAGCATATTCTGACGTCCACGTTCTGATTTTAGATAGATTCGACGCGCGTGGAGGCCGATTTGAGGGGCAAAGGCATCACGAGGTAGAGATTTAGCCGGTTCGAGGTGAGTAATGATTGTAAATGATGTTCTGAGGGTTTGAAACCCCGGATTGCACATCGTAGTGCTATATTGAGGTGAGGCATACGCTTGATGACGAGCGTATGGTCGTGTACTATTGGGGATTGTGACTTGGTCTGTCCCGATTGATGATTTTACCGCGTATTTGACTGAAAACCAATTGCTATCATCATTATTTGGGTTGAATGTCATATTTGGGCCTAGTGCCAGCTATTTGAACCCTTCGGGGATTGTTGTTGATATTTCCTCACTGTTTTGATTTTATAGTTGAACTCAGTCATGTTATTTTCCACTATTTTCAAAACTCAACCAAGTTTATTTTGCTTTAACACTTGAAATGATATTTCACACAACATTTTGGGCTAAGCATCATATTTTATTGTTGCTCGAGTGGCTTATGTGATTTTTGACTGAGTAAGGCCGAGGGCCTGTATTGTTAGGATACTTTTGGATCGGGCTGCACGCCACACCAGCGAGATACTGATTTGATTATGAGGCCGAGGGCCTGAGATATGTATGTCACGAGGTGGCTTGTTGATTGATATGAGGTCGGGGGCCTAGATTTGATGTCACGAGATGGCTTGATATTGCACTTGGGCCGTAAGGGGCCCCTCCGAAGTCTGTACACCCTCAGTGAGCGCGGGTACCCATTTTGATGTGAGATTGAGCTCGAGGGGCCTGGTATTATTCTGAGATTGAGCCTGAGGGGCTGGTACTATTTTGAGATATTGCCCGAGGGGAGGATTTGATGACATTGTTCCCGAGGGGCGAACCTTATGTGTTTATCTTTTCCTATTTGCCTGCCATTTACCTGTTTAAATTGTGTATTTGTTCCCGAGGGGCGAATTTCTGTGCTTATCTGCACTAATTGCTTTGTATTCATTTGCATAACTGTTAAAAAGTCATTTTCAAAAAAGTTTCAAGCTGAGCTAAGATGTTTTAAAAGAGTTTACTATTTCACTGCTTTCTTACTGGATTTGAACTGCTTCTATACAACATTCTGATATGCTTTATGTGATTTCTTACCATTCAGACTTTAGTTATGATTATTACTCACTGAGTTGGAGTACTCACTTTACTCCTTGCACCTTATGTGCAGATTCAGGTATTTCTCAACCCGGTAGCGGGTATTGGCTGGTCGGATGCAGAATCGTCGGAGTTTAGCAGGGTAGTTGCCGACGTTCGTAGCACTGCTTTTCTCTCTCTTCATTTAATTAGTCTGTATTTGTACACTTCAGACTTTCAGTTGTATTTATACCCTAGTAGATGCTCGTGACTTGTGACACCCCGGTTAAGGTTGCGTCAGGTTGTATTTCTTCTACCTATTATCGTTAAATCATGCTTAGACTGCTTTTATATTGTTAAACTGTTTTAAAAATGAATTGGGTTTAATTGGCTGGCCTTGTCTTCACGAGAGGCACCATCTCGACTGGGTTCAGGGTTAGGGTCGTGACAATAAGACATGGATAATAGTCTCAAAGAGAAGCATTGTATATATGTAAGTATATTAAAATGCATATACAGTGGCACTTCAGAGACTCAGGTTGATTCTTATATGTTTTTAATTAATGTTAACTTATTGTTATATTTAAGTGCTGCCTTACATACTCCGTCACGACCCAAAAATCCACTAAGGGTCGTGATGGCACCAGACACCATTGTCAGGCAAGCCAACACCATGAAGTTAATTAAATTCCCATTTTGGTATTTATTGAAATCATTCCTTTGATACATTAAACAATAAATATTGAAATTTAATGATTAAATAATGTTGAATAATCCCATAATCATCCCAGAACCCGATGTCACAAGTGCATGATTAATTTTTAGGGAACAATGTAATACAATAACCGTCCGGAATACAAGCTGGACACTGGAGATAATACAATTCAATAATCTGAAGGAGACTTTGCTAGCTGCGGGATGTCTCGAGAACTGCAGCTTACCTAAGTCACTGTATCAACCATGCCGTTGCGCCAAGCTAGGCCACTAGACATACATGTGCCTTTGCAACAAAAATGCACAGCAAGTGTAGCATGAGTATGAAAGCAACGAATACCCAGTGAGTATCCCGTCTAATATCGAAGAAGTAGAGACGAGAGGTCGACTTCGACACTTACTAGTGGTCCAATAATATCGGGTACCGCAAAAGGGTGAATAAACATGAAACAGAGCAAATAAATGAAATAAACAAGTATAAGCACATGATAAAATTCCCCTCTTTATAATATTGCTCGAGCTTTCAACTAGCAAGTTCCCTCCGTAACTGGATCATATAAATTGATATGGTAGATTTCATTATGGAAGTTATCATAATTCAAATCAGGGGAAAATCCCCCAGATTCGCTGGCTCCAAGCCAAATATCACGCACGATTCCATGAGAATAGCGTGTGTGTGTGTGTATATATATATATATATATATATATATATATATAGAGAGAGAGAGAGAGAGAGAGAGAGGAAATGCCGAGGCGTACGACTCAATCCAACATAAAAGTAAATTGTGCACTGCTAGATGGTCGAATGACGTGAACCATAGATGTATCTATTAACCTGTCGAGGCGATCGGCCCACTCCCATAAGAGTAGTAGAAGTAAATACACCTCTCGCAAATCATACATGCGACGCGGTCAAATATAGATTTATTAATAAATCAAAATCCTTTTCTGGATTCATTTCAATAATAGAGACAATTCAACGTGAAGCTTTTAAGGTGTAATTTTTCCCCGCTCGCGAAACACACATGCGACGCGGTTACACATAAATTTCTTAAGTTATTATAATATTCCTCATTTATTTTTTGAAAGTACTAACATTAATGGAAACATTTAACTTCTTAAATTTCTCAATTAAAATACCTTCCAACCCAATTATTATGCAACCTCAATCTTATTTCTTCTCAAGGCAAACAATAACATCATTCAACAACAATATCATCAAAGAATGATGTAACCTAGGACTACACGGACATAGGCATAATAGTAGCTACACACGAACTCTCGTTACCTCATGCGTAAGTAGCCCCCACAAATAGAAACACATATCTAATTAATTCACCTATGTGGACAATTCCCTCTTAGAATGTTAGAAAGGAGACTCACCTCACTTTGAAGTTCCATAACCGGCATTCCACGACCTTCCAAAGGCCCAAATCGATGCACAACGCTCCAAAACTAGCCAATAATTATGCGCACCCATTAATTTATGCTCAGTTACTCATAATAAACAAATTTATAATGATTTCTAACCCCAATCGAAAAGTTAAAAAAATTGCCATTGGGCCCACTTGCTCGGATTCAGAAATTTGTTGAAGATAAAGTTTGCCCACAACCTCACGAACTCAAATATATAATTTACTCTCAATTTCATGTCTAAAATCGTGGTCATAATCAAAGAATACCAATTTTCTAGGTTTTTTTCCTCAAACCCTAGATTTCTACTAATTTCCATGTTAAAACATAGACAAGTATTGAACTCAAACTATTATAAACCGCTTAGCTCATGCTTGGTGGTGAAAATGGCACTCCCAAGTTGCTCCAAATATGGCTCCCATGAAGGAAATGGGGTTGAAATGAGCCAATCCCCCGTTTTAAAGAAACCTCACTGCCTCCAGCCTTTTCGCACCTGCAGTCACTTGACCGCTTCTACGGTCCTGCAGGTGCGCACCAAACACCGCTTCTGCGGTCTAGGGCTCCTAGCCTATTCCAGCTTCTGCATCCTCTATTCCACAAGTGCGGTCCCGCTTCTGCGGTCCCATCTATTTCCACCAAAATCGCATTTGTGACCTCTGGGCCACTTCTGCGGCTCTGCACTAGCAGCCCAAGCCTCGCAGGTGCGGTTACACTAGAAGGCAGCTCAATTCTTCTTCTAACTCCAAATTCGATCCATTAAGCACCTGGAATTCACCCGAGGCCCCCAGGACCCCATCCAATCACACCAATAAATTCCAAATTACATTGCAAACCTAATCGAGCCTTCAAATCACATCAAACGATGCCAAAACCATGAATCACAGTCCATTTTAATCTTGATGAACTTTAGAACTTCGAACTTCTTCATTCGATGCCAAAACATGTCAAATCACATCAGATTGACCTCAAATTTTGTACACAAGTCATATTCCACATTACAGACCCACTCCAACTTCCAGAATTGGATTCCAACCCCGATATCAAAAAGTCCACTTTGGGTCAAACTTCTAAAAAACCTTCAAATTTCTAACTTTAGCCAACTGACTCCAAAGTGACTTATGGACCTCCGAATCCACTTCCAGACGCACCCCCAATACCAAAACACCATATGGAGCTATTCCCAGACTCGGAATCACAAATGGACATCGATAACACTGAAATGTACTTCAACCCCAAACTTATGAAATTGTTCCAAAATGATAACTTCCACAATAGGCTTCGAAATGCTCACGGGTCATCCAAGACCCGATCCGGACATACGCCCAAGTCCAATATCATCATAAAATCCTGTTGGAACCTTCATATCCCGATTTTGTGATCGTTTACTCATAAATCAAACCTTACTCAATTCTTTCAAACTTAAAGCTTCCGAAATGGGAATTTTTCTATCCAAATCAATTCCAAACTCCTCGAAATTCAATTCCGACCATGCGTACAAGTAATAATGCCCGAAGTGAAGCTGCTCATGGCCTCAAACCACAGAACGACACGCTAGAGCTCAAAACGACCGATCGATTTGTTACATTCTCTCCTACATAAACATACGTTCGTCCTCGAACGTGGTAAGAACTGCACTGGAGTTGTCCAAAATCACTGTTAAAAACCTCGTGCACCTACCCATGCTACCACAACTCAGTTGAGCACATTAGTTTGATCAAATCTAAAGATTTCCTCTTTTATTTACGCAAATGAGCCTTAGAGCCCAGTTTCAACATCTGAAATTGTCTGCCAAGCCTGCTTCCAGTATATGAACACCATATCAATCACTACATGATGTACCAGAACATGACTGCATACTTTTGCTGAATTCTCACCATACACCATATCATTCACAGGACCATAATAACATTCTCTGATCATTATAACCGACATTCCCCGAATTTGATGCTCACAATACACCTCATGACATATATAAGTCTTGTTCCAACTCTTACAATACAACCATGATGGACGAGACGTGTAGAAATTCATAACCAACTACTAGTCTTGACAAGAATCATTACCTCATTCTAAACCAAATAATGATATTTGCTCTTTAATACTTCATATAATCCGATCGCACTGATCCTAGTTCTAATAACATTGTCTCACCTAGTATGAACTGCTAAGGCAACAAGCCACCCCATACGAGACCAAAAGTCTCATATGATGCCACAATGTACCAATAGTCTACCAACTCGAACGTGATACAAATAGAAGACAAACTATGGAAGAGACTACTCAACTCACGTAGCTAATATGAACTTTCCTCAGAAAATGTCAAACAAAACACAAAAAAATTAGAATATAGAAAACTGTATTCAACATCATATTATTGTGGCGTGCAACCCAATCCAAACAACATACCCGTGGCGGCGTGCCACCTGATCCACACATAAAATCCATATAAGAAGATACATACCAAGCTAAAGTGCTCATTACTACAATATCGGCCACAAGCACGCTTAGTGCATAATACCATCCCTGGGAAGACAGACCGCGCCATACGCTACGAAACTCAAGCACAACTAAAGTGTGATACATGATTCGAATCTCGAGAGCCATCCTGCTGCCATAACACCATCGCTACACGGAACCTCAACACATATGAAATTTATCAAGCTGTTTCACAACTCACCCGACACAATATATTATTACATGAAATAGCCAATGACGAAATGACATCCTACGTTTGAATACTCTTCCATGAGGAGTGCTATGCTGAAATGAACTTATCTAGCTTGATATAGATCCCATATTCATATTTAAATCCACTCACAGGCCACAAGTCGTTTCTGATCGTACCGTACTAGGCAAATAACCTTTCAAGGGTCCATAAATACCCCTTTTTCCTATAACTCACAGGAACAACCACCATAACTTAAGTAAACCTCCACGGTCCACAACCCAATAAACTGTGTGCCCTTTAGGCATAAATTCTCAAATTAGCGATATTACCACAATCTTCATACTTGGTTTAAATTTCTAATCAATCAAGTGACCACATGTCACACTTATTCAATCTTCCTGTAAGACACGCTCCCACGACCTTCAGTACCAGATAGCAAGTCTATACATCCATACCACCAGCCGCACTAATGATGTACAGAAAATCTAGGATCCATATCAAGGATGCAATGCTTTTGACACAAAATACTGATCTGAGGTAATGCTAAAGACAGTACCAGCATACTCCAAACATCCAATCCCCTTCCTGCTCATCCGAGCTCGTGACATCTTTGTCAACACCAAACCGTATCCTTGGTCCTCGCTTTCAAGTTTCATACCTCTCACTGCGCTTAACACGCCAATATGTGATAGTGCCAGAATTTCATCATAACTCCCGATTACATCTCGCATTTTCGTACGTTAAAAGCTTCGTCTTCAGTTAATTGATGTATACTTGAGGATGAGATTATCTTGAGGTTAACGTATTTACGCTTTTTATAACAAGAGATAAAGAAGTTTCATGAAGGATAAAGGTTACACGAATTAAAGAAAATGTCTTTCATTAAATGTGGCCAATTTGAGATAAATTACGGGTCGAGCGATAATACCAGATGATTATAAACTAGTACCATGCAAGGTACCATATGACCACGGTAGTATATGTATAAAGTATATTAAAAATAAGTAAAATTTTAAGTAATTTGAGATAATTTTTAAATTATGCGGGTAATTGATTAATTATCGTGTAACAAGACATTACCCGGTTAATTAATAAGCGGATAAAAATTTATAAAATATAGCCATATAAATCGTGGCACAAAGCCACCATGACACAAATGACTCATTCGTCATTATTTCCATATGGCTAGTTATGGGAGTGTAACTAAAAAGCAAAAATTAAATATAAGTCTCATCAAAATAATGCTTGATTATAAGCATTATCCATGGGCCATTGTTATCCATTCTTTGTTAAAGATTCATAAACATTCTGTCCTTGGATTCAAAGAAAAGTTAGAATCAAAAGTTTCATCCAAAATTTCAACAAATCCAAGACCAAATTTCGCTTATAAATTTCAAAGAAGCAAGAACAATTTTGTTCAAGGATTCACGAAGCAGTAGCTTAGTCCAATTTTTTGAGTTCTAAGTTCAATCAATGAAGGTTCTCGAACAGAATATTATACAAAATTTTCCCTAATCCAGGTATGTTAAGGTCATCCCTTCTTTCTTCTGGCATGGTCTAAAATATACTGAAAAAACGAGCAAACGCACAGTTTCCATAAATTACTCTATTCATAAAGATATTAGGGGTGTTTATATTCTTGATTCCCCATGAGAATTTTTATTATCGTATGTTCATGGGTCTCAGAATAATACGCAGTTGAAAAAGTTTATCTGAAAGGAATATTGAGATTTCTATGTATTTTTCATACATTTCACCCATTTATATATGTGCAATGATCCTTGACCAGATGGCGTTATATATGCATATATATGTAAATATAAGTATATGGGATATGGGAAAAGGTTACAGCGTTATATACGCACCACCACCTGATCAGCTGGTATACGTTAATAATGTTGCCCACAGTGGCCTAGGCGATATGATGGGATGCCCTAAGTGGCTTGATGAAATTATGTTCACCCATACCTATGCATGGCATGAGATTTGTACCCACGTGAATGTTATTAGAAATGTTTCAAAATTTACAAAGTTATTCAGATTTACAGATGAATTTCTTTATTCCATGTTTCCTCTATGTCATTTAAGTACTGATTTTCATGCCTTACATACTTAGTATATTTTTCGTACTGACACCCTATTTCACGGGGCCTGCATTTCATGCCCGCAGGTGCAGGTATGCAAGCTGACGGTCCCCCTTCTTAAGATCCTTGATCAGGGAGAGTTAGCATGCTCCACTTGGTCCAGAGCTGCTTTTGATATTGGTACGATATGTCATATATATATATATATATATATGGGTATGATGTGGCTCAGTCCCGTCTTTGTACAGTTATATTTTTATTAGAGGTCCGTGGACAATATGTGTAGTTGGATAGTATATGTCCTTGTCGCCTTCCAGTTTTGAGTTATATAGTTGTTTATAGCAGCCTTGTCGGCTCACCCTACATATGTTGTACGTATATGTGTATGTATGCCTTTTTGGGCAGATTTCCTTTATGTACATTATTCTCGTAATTCGGCATATGTTATTCAGGTTTACATCTAAGATGCATGCTTAAGGGTGTTTGACAGGTAGGACTCGAGCACCCGTCGCAGCCCATCGGTTTGGGTCGTGACAAAAGTGGTATTAGAGCAGTTATGTCCTAGGGTTGTCTACAGACCGTGTCTAGTAGAGTCTTGTTTATGGGTGTGTTATGTGACACACTTATAGACAGGAGGCTACAAGACATATAGGATGTTATCCTCTCTTATCTTAGATCGTGCGATATAAAAATTCATGTTCCTAATGATGTGTTACATTTTCAGCGATGCCTCCGATGACTGCAGCAACAAGCATGGGTCAGAAGGCTATAAAGGTGTTAGAAAGAGATATAAGTTGTACTATGGGGTCAGACCCATCAAAGATCATGGGTTCAATTGAGGAGGATCCATCCGAGGATTCGTATGAGTCAGTCGTTCGAGCTATTTCGAACACTCCGATAGCAGATGGGGTGAGAGGAGTTTCGACTACATCAAGGCCCTTCGTTTTGTTATAATAGCCCATTGATCAGGGTGTGATGGGAGTAGTGCATGGATTTGCACAACCGAGTTTCCCTCAGGCTCAAAACTATATTAGGGTATTTGTGGACACCTGCTCTTCTGAGGTTCCAGATAGTCCACAGTCTTGGGAGTCTGTCAATCATGGTTCTTCGGTGTATGTTATGGAATACGCAGAGGAAGAAGATAGTAGTCGGGCCAGGAGGAGGAAGGAAACTGATAAGGGCATGAAGATTCTGCTTCAAAGTGTGTCCGATCGAGGTTCTTATATAGGACAAGGAAACCACCCTCTACTTTAGACTTCCTCCAAGTGTTAGTGTTTGGTTGATGAGTTCCACCTCTTCTTGGAATATTACCAAGTCAGGGTTCTAAATGTGTTAGGTTGTTTTATGAGGACGTAGGGAGCCTCGTCCTGACTTGTATATATTATGGTTATGCCTACTTAGAGGTTTTGTAGACATTATCTTGTATATAGTTTTTGGTATGACATGTCTACGGCCTAGTCGACCCCTATGTATATAAACCTTTTTTTTAAATTAGTTATGCAAGTTATGTTTTAATATTGTTACCTATATATATGGATATGGCCCAAAATGGCCCGTGATAGATTTGATAATAAACAAGGATAAGATACGTGGTGTTCAGTTGGGTAGGACTTGATCTTATAATTAGTATGGATTGATTGGCCTTTTGTTATGCTAACATCAAGTGTAGATCAAAGATGGTTTGATTTCAGTTTCCAGGAGAGCCTGTTTTAGAATGGAAAAGTAATACCGCATCGCCAAGAGGTTAATTTATCTCCTATATCAAGGCAAAGAAGATAATCATAAATGACTATATTTATCACTGAGTTCGGGTTTGGGATGTGGAAGTAAAATTACAAACCATTCAGTCCTTTCTTCTAGTTAATGAGTTTCCCGATGTTTTTCCCGATGAGCTTCCGGGTCTTCTGCCATGTCATTGACCTACTACCAGATACTCATCCAATATCTATTCCCCCCATATAGAATGGCCCCCACAAAGCTGCAAGAGTTAAATGAACAACTAAGGGGCTTGCTTGAAAAAGGTTTTATCAGACCTAGTATGTCACCGTGGGAAGCACTTGTGTTGTTTGTGAGAAAGAAGGATGGTTCCTTACGAATGTGTATTGATTATAGACAGTAGAATAAGGTGACGATCAAGAATAACTACCCCACTCCAGTGGATTGATGATCTATTTGATCACTTGTAAGGTGCCAAGTGTTTTTCAAAGAAAGTCTTGAGGTCCGGGTACCATCAGGTAAGGGTTAAGGAGGAAAATATCCTGAAGATAGAACTCCGGACTAGTTATGAGACCTTCGAGTTTCGTGTTATGTCGTTCGGTTGGACCAATGCCCCGCAGTATTCATGGATTTGATAAATTGTGTTCATGCCCTTTTCAGATCTATTCGTAATTATATTTATCGATGATATATTGGTGTATTCTCGTTCAGAGGCAGAACAAGGAGATAATTTTTGTACTATGCTCAGATTTCTACAAAAGGAGATGTTGTATGAAAAACTCTCTAAATATGAATTTCGGTTGAACTCTGTGGCCTTCCTTGGGCATATCATTTCGGGTGAAGGCATCTGGGTGGATACACAAAAGATTGGGGCAGTAAAGATGTCACGACCCAAACTGGAGGGCCATGACTAGCACCCGACCACATTTGCCGAGCACCAACGTACATTTCATCTAACCTTCATTATTATCTTTTAGGGCTGAAGAGATCAATTTAAATGGTAGAGCTGGATCATGGACAACCAGCAATAAAATATGACGGCATGAACATACATAGCAGGGGATGACCAGACAATCAAGAAACTACATATAAGGTATGAGCTACCATGCTACTATGAAAGACTATACAACAAAAACTAGCCGACAAGGCATACCAAACTATACATGAGCCGACACCTGTCTATGAGCCTCTAAAAGAACATAAGTGTTGCAACATAGCCGGAACAGGGCCCCGACATACCCATAATGTCTATAACAAAAATTGCATACCAAGACCAAGGCAAGTCCGGAGAAGGGATCTCGCCAATCACCGCTGAACTGGACAGTCTACTGTGGTGGGGGAGCTGCACCTGCCTGTCTATCAGGACCTGCAGCACGACATGCAGCGTCCACAAATAAAAGGACGTCAGTACGAATAAAGTACTGAGTATGTAAGGCAGGGAACCATAAATACGATCAGTAATGTAAGCAAGGATAGAGAATATACAACCTGTAACATCTTAGTACCTCTGAGGGCTACTTACATGAAATGCATGATACATATGTATAAATACATAAACCCTTAAAACATTCGCCTCTGTGGGCATCATCATCATCATATCGTACCCGGCCATAATAGGCTCGGTAAAAAAACGTACCCGGCCATCATAAGGCTCGGTAGAATCGTACCCGGCCACGTGGAGCTCGGTAAAACCCAACTGATCAGTGGTTGCACAATAGGTGCCGTACCCGGCCAACTATAGCGTGGCTCGGTAGAGTAAAATAGATACATATATATAATGCATGCTCGACTCATGGAATCACATTCTAAACCTTTCGGAGTGACGTAAGGTCGGTATCCTCTGTACACGTTATTAGGACTAACTCTTCACTATGAACCTTATAAGAATCAGGAAGTACCAACAACATTGATAACATAAGAATAAGAGAAGCAACATTAACATCAATCGTTCCATAAGAGGGAAAACAATGTAAGTACTGCTAGCTTCTAAGAGTAGAGTATCTTGGAAGCTCGTTCATTACATTATGTACAATCGGAGTCGTGCAAAAGAAGGAAAGGGATAGCCTCACATACCTTGTATATACTTCCCCAATCTCAAGCTATGCAATTGTCAAAACTCCTTAGTCTACAATAAGAGAAACGATACTATCGTTATCATTTAAGCGTCATAACTATTATGTATCGACCACAACCTATTTTACGATGAAACGGACAGCACCTCCCCTATATATATGA
Source organism: Nicotiana sylvestris (assembly GCF_000393655.2). Taxonomy (NCBI): domain Eukaryota; kingdom Viridiplantae; phylum Streptophyta; class Magnoliopsida; order Solanales; family Solanaceae; genus Nicotiana; species Nicotiana sylvestris. The sequence continues at coordinate 29,900,237 of NC_091063.1, read as the reverse complement.
CCTCACACCATTCAAAACAGTCACCAAACAGCCCAAACAACATCAATAATAAACATATTGAGCCTCCCAAAATAGTCCACACACAGCCTAATCACTCCATACATACGACGACCACAGTAGTCATGTCAAACAACCTGGAAATGTTACGAATAACTATCAGCCTATAACCCTACATATATATGGTGTTTATCCACACCTTCCTCCTCCAAAACTCCACAAAACAGTAGTAAAATACGCAGCCCAACAGCAACGCAAAACAGTCCACAAAACAATAACATTACTACCAAGCCTTTCGATATATATTTCACAAGTTCTAGCTTCAATGGCTTAGCCGCAACTTGGATAATCTTAAATACATATAGAGTAAGAGGTTCCTTACCTTTATACAGAAATAACAACTCCAATTTGACCTTAAATTTCCATGAAATATCCCTCCAATGCTGCCACAACAACAAAAAAGCGAAACTAGCGATCAATTAGTGTTTTTCGGCACTAGAATCACTTTAGAAGGCTTGAAATCACCTAGGATTGATATTAAGAACATGAGGGAGTATTTACAGAACATAAACCCTTTAAAACAACCTCCCACACGAGCTGGAACGACACAAAAATGAGCAACAACAAGAAGAACAAGAGACTTACTAGCGCCACGGAATTCCCGACACTTGATTTGTGTTGTTTGCCCTTTTTTTGGGTCTTGAATCTTGAGAGAACCTTGAGAGGATGTTCCTAGGGTTCTAAGGTCTGAAAATAGTGAGAATAAATGACTTAAAACGGGTTGGAGGCATCCTATATAGGTCCAAATATCTTAAACCGCCTTAGTGGGCCCCATAGAGAGGTGCTTGGCGCAGTCTCGCGAAAACGCGAATATCTCTCTACTCCGAGATCGTATTGATGAACGGTTTAATGCATTGGAAACTAGACTCGGAGATATTTAATTTAGTTGGTATATCACCCCATAATTCCTTGTAAATTAGGAGAAAAGATTAGAAACATTTGACCTAATATTTAAGTAAAATTATGAACCTAAGTTGCGACAACTTTTGTCGACTTTTGTTTCATAACTCGTTTGACTTCAAGACTTATGATACGGATATTATATGATTAAAATACCTTAATAAATGAACTCTTGAGTGTATTAAGCACCGCTAGATTACTTGAAAATACGAGTTACAACATCCTTGATTCATTTAACTTCTAATACTTGTTAATCACCCTTATACACTCTTGTATCACTTAAGACCAATAGGATTGACTTCTTATCATCTCAAAGATAATTCCTTCTTGGATTTATGTTAACTAATATATGGCATGAACTAACACATGTGGATATGGGTTGTAACACCCTCCCCCCCTTAGGAACATTCGTCCTCGAATGTAAGGGTTTATGGGGAGTTTAAATCATCGTGGATTCCAATGGAAATTTCCGATCAATTTTCCCCTATAAAATGGTCACTAGCAAAACTTGCAAGTAATTAAGCCCAACATATGGCTTCACAAGGCTACACAAAGCATTATGCGTATTTACATTATCTACATATCACCATTTTGTATTAAGGAGGAGTATTCTCAAATTATTGCTTACCTCATAGAGCCGTTTCACCTTCCAATGTATCCTGTCTTCCACCAGCATCCTTGTTATCTTCATTCTGGAATAAGTAAGGGTATTTAGACTTCATCTCCTCTTCTGCTTCCCATGTCATTTCTTCCATATTTTTGTTCCTCCACAATACTTTGACGGAAGCTACATCTTTTGTTCTCAGCTTGCGGACTTGCCGATCTAATATCGCCACTGGCACTTCTTCATATGATAGGTCCTCTGTAACTTGTACATCTTTGATAGGGACGACTCGAGAAGGGTCTCCAATACATTTTCTCAACATAGATACATGGAATACCGGGTGGACAAATTCCAATTCGGATGGCAATTCTAACTCATAAGCAACCTGTCCAATTCGTCGAAGAATTTTATACGGCCCGATATACCTTGGACTCAGCTTACCTTTCTTCCCAAAACGCATAATACCCTTCATTGGTGAGATCCTCAGGAAAACCCAATCACCAACCTCAAACTCTAGATCACGACGTCGGACATCAGAATAAGATTTTTGCCTGCTTTGTGCCGTCCTCAATCGCTCCTGTATCACTTTCACCTTCTCAATAGCTTGGTGAATCAAATCTGGCCCATATAATTCTGTTTCACCGACTTCGAACCATCCAACTGGTGATCTACATCTCCTCCCGTATAGTGCCTCGTATGGGGCCATTTTAATACTGGAATGGTAGCTATTGTTATAGGCGAATTCTATGAGTGGAAGATGATCATCCCAATTCCCCTTAAAATCTAGAACACATGCTCGTAGCATATCTTCCAGTGTCTGAATGGTACGTTCAGCCTGTCCGTCAGTCTGCGGATGAAATGCAGTGCTGAGATTTACTTGTGTGCCTAAACCCTTCTGGAAAGACCTCCAAAAGTTAGCCGTAAATTGAGCTCCTCGGTCTGATATAATAGATACGGGCACACCATGAAGCCTAACAATCTCCTTGATATACAACTTCGCATAATCTTCAGCCGTGTAAGTTGTCTTCACTGGCAGAAAATGGGCACATTTTGTAAGTCGATCAATTATCACCCAGATGGAGTCAAACTTATGATAAGAGCGAGGTAATCCAATAATGAAGTCCATATTAATCACCTCCCACTTCCAGGTCGGAATCTCTATATTTTGAAGCAATCCACCGGGTTTCTGATGTTCTATCTTTACTTGTTGACAATTGGGACACTGGGCTACAAATTCTGCAATAGACTTCTTCATATTATCCCACCAATACTGCTCCTTGACATCATGATACATCTTTGTCGAGCCGGGATGGATGGAATATCGGGATTGATGAATCTCATTCATAATCTTCTCTCGCAACCCTGCCACATTAGGCACACACAATCGGCTCTGGTATCTCAGTGCCCCGTCTTTTCCGATCCCAAAAGCCATACTTTTACACTGTTGAATGCTTTCTCTTAATCGTACTAAGATAGGATCTTCATATTGTCGTGCTTTTACCTCGGCTACCAAAGATGATTCTGATGTATTCTGTACAGTAACACCTCCGTCATCAGAGTCTAACAATCTGATTCTCATATTGGCTAGCTGATGAAGCTCTTTAATCAACCCCCATCTACCTGCCTCAATATGTACTAAGCTTCCCATTGATTTACGGCTGAGAGCGTCTGCCACAACATTGGCTTTACCGGGATGATACAATATCTCGACGTCGTAGTCTTTCAATAATTCAAGCCACCTACGCTGCCTCAAATTCAACTCTTTCTGCTTGAAGATGTATTGTAAACTCTTGTGATCTGTGTAGATGTCAACATGGACGCCGTATAAGTAGTGCCGCCATATCTTCAAAGCATATATTACTGCAGCCAATTCCAAATCATGGGTTGGATAATTCTTTTCATGCTTCTTCAATTGTCTTGATGCATAAGCAATCACATTCCCATGCTGCATCAATACGCACCCCAAACCTATACCTGAGGCATCACAATATACCACATAACCTTCTGTTCCTTCAGGAAGAGTGAGCACTGGTGCAGATGTCAATCGATTCTTCAGCTCCTGAAAACTACGTTCACAAGTGTCAGACCACTGGAATTTGGTAGCTTTTTGTGTTAACTTAGTCAATGGTGATGATATAGAGGAAAATCCTTCTACAAACCGCCTATAATATCCTGCTAGCCCTAGGAAGCTGCGGACTTCTGATGGTGTTGTAGGTCTCGGCCAATTCTTTACTGCATCGATCTTCTGAGTGTCGACACTAATACCCTCATCAGATATCACATGGCCAAGGAATGCTACTGAGTTCAGCCAGAATTCACATTTGGAGAGCTTAGCATATAACTTACGATCCTGAAGCGTCTGTAATACTATCCGCAAGTGGCCCGCATGTTCCGCCTCCGAACGAGAATACACTAGAATGTCATCAATGAATACAATCACGAACACATCAAGATAGGGCCTGAATATAGTATTCATGAGATCCATAAAAGCTGCTGGGGCATTTGTTAGCCCGAACGACATCACCAAGAACTCAAAGTGCCCATATCTTGTCCGGAAGGCCGTCTTTGGAATATCCTTCTCCCTAACCCTCACCTGATGATACCCTGAACGTAAATCAATCTTAGAGAAATACTTGGCACCCTGGAGTTGGTCAAACAGGTCATCAATTCTTGGAAGTGGATACTTGTTCTTTATAGTAGACTTATTCAACTGTCGATAGTCTATACACATCCGTAACGACCCGTCTTTCTTCCGCACGAATAGGACTGGTGCACCCCAAGGTGAAGTGCTAGGCCTAATAAAGCCCTTATCCAGCAAGTCCTTCAACTGCACCTTCAACTCTCGCAACTCTGTCGGGGCCATTCTGTATGGAGGAATAGAGATCGGTTGAGTGTCAGGCAACACATCAATGCTAAACTCAATCTCCCTTTCAGGAGGAAGGCCTGGGAGTTCATCTGGGAAAACATCTGGGAATTCGTTGACCACAGGGATTGATTGTAAAGTAGGCGGTTTCGCCTCCGCATCCCTAACGCGAACGAGATGATAAATGTAACCTTTTGAGATCATTTTCCTTGCCTTAAGATAGGAAATAAACCTACCTTTCGGTGTAGCAATGTTCCCTTTCCATTCAATGACGGGTTCACCCAGAAATTGGAACCTAACCATCTTCGTACGACAGTCAACATTTGCATAGCATGAGGCCAACCAGTCCATTCCCATTATCACATCAAAATCAACCATTTCTAACTCAAATAAATTTTCCGAGGTTTGACGACTACAAATCATCACAGTGCAACCTCTATATACCCTTCTAGCAATCACAGAATCTCCTATCGGAGTAGATACCGCAAGGGGTTTACTTATCAATTCAGGTTCAATGCCAAACTTATTAGCCACAAAGGGTGTAACATATGATAATGTAGATCCCGGATCAATCAGCGCATATACATCATAAGAAAACACAGATATAATACCTGTAACAACATCTGGAGACGACTCGAGATCCTGTCGACCTACTAGAGCATAGGTTCGATTTTGAGCACCACTCGAACTCGGCACTGCACCTCTACCCCTACCACGACCTGTCGACTGCTGAAAACCCCGTGCTGGAGGTCGAACTGATGAGGAAGAACCAGACACAGATCCAGTCGGCTGAGCCATACCATCACCTCCTCTATTAGGACAATCCCGCATCATATGGCCAGGCTGCCCGCACGAATAGCATGCATCAGAACCTCGACGACACAGTCCAAAGTGGGCCTTGCCGCACTGATCACAATGTGGTGTTGGGGGTCTCATCTGACTAGTATCCCTGTGATGTTGCGAGCCAGATGCCCGCGAACTCTGACCTGGACCAGAATAGGATCGATCATATCGAGGCCTCTGAAACTGTGGAGGAGCACTAGTTACAGGTGGCGCCGAACTCCTCGAAAACTGTGGCCTGATGCTGCCTCTGAAGTCATCAGAATACCCTGCAAATCTCGCCCTCTTATGTTGGCCCCTATCCTGCTCCCTAACTGCCCTCTGTTGGCGCTTACGATCCTCTAGGGTCTGGGCATAAGCTTGAATACGGGAAATATCCATGCCCTCCACCAAGGAGGCTATCGTACACTCATTTATCAGATGTGGTCCCAACCCATTCACGAACATATGCACCCTATCACTCATCTCGGCCACCATATGGGGAGCATACCTTTCCAAAGAATCAAACTGCATACTGTACTCTCGCACACTCATATTACCTTGTCTAAGGTTCAAGAACTTATCAGCTCTAGCTCGTCGTATCTCAACTGGCAAGTAGTGACGAAGAAAGGCCTCAGAAAATTCCTTCCACACAGCTGGAGGAGGGTTCGGACCCCTGGATCTCTCCCAACTATCATACCAGAGAACCGCTAAATCCCGTAGCCGATAAGAAGCCAACTCTACTGCCTCTGTATCACTAACATGCATAACCCGAAGTGTACGATGAACCTGGTCAATAAAAGTCTGTGGGTCCTCCTTGGGGTCTGATCCGGTAAACACTGGAGGGTCTAAATTAATAAAATCACGAACTCTTGTACTAACTGGTTTCTCAGCAGCACCTGTATTCTGCCTCTGAGCCTGAGCAGCTACCAAGCTAGTCAATAACTGCAAAGCACTCCGCATATCCTGGTCTGGAGTGCCAGACGGAGGAACTGGAGGCGCTGGGTGCCTTCTAATATCCTCTGGAGGAGATGGAATAGATGAGGTATGAGAGGGCATCTCACTCTGAGCCTCACTTTGTCCTGCTCTGACTTGGGGCACCTGACTGGTACCCTCTCCCGCTGCTATATCAAGTCGTCTACTAATCGTTTGCTTCCTAGTCGAAGGCATCAATGAAAAAACAAGGTGAATATTAGAGACGAACACTTACGACTCAACTCTACGCACGATCTAGATTCAGGAAGAAGGTAACAACCCTAGATGTCATGTAGCCTCCTGATTATAAATGTGGCGCGCTACACATCCATAATCAAGAATCTACTAGACACGGCTCATAGACAACCCCTAGGACAGACTTGCTCTGATACCAAGTTTGTCACGACCCAAACTGGAGGGCCATGACTAGCACCCGACCACACTTGCCGAGCACCAACGTACATTTCATCTAACCTTCATTATTATCTTTTAGGGCTGACGAGATCAATATAAATGGTAGACCTGGATCATGGACAACCAGCAATAAAATATGACGGCATGAACATACATAGCAGGGGATGACCAGACAATCAAGAAACTACATATAAGGTATGAGCTACCACGCTACTATGAAAGACTATACAACAAAAACTAGCCGACAAGGCATACCAAACTATACATGAGTCGACACCTGTCTATGAGCCTCTAAAGGAACATAAGTGCTGCAACATAGCCGGAACAGGGCCCCGACATACCCATAATGTCTATAACAAAAATGCATACCAAGACCAAGGCAAGTCCGGAGAAGGGATCTCGCCAATCACCGCTGAACTAGACAGCCTACTGTGGTGGGGGAGCTGCACCTGCCTGTCTATCCGTCAGTACGAATAAAGTACTGAGTATGTAAGGCAGGGAACCATAAATACGATCAGTAATTCAAGCAAGGATAGAGAATATACAACCTGTAACATCTTAGTACCTCTGAGGGCTACTTACATGAAATGCATGATACATATGTATAAATACATAAACCTTTAAAGCATTCGCCTCTGTGGGCATCATCATCATCATATCGTACCCGGCCATAATAGGCTCGGTAGAATCGTACCCGGCCACGTGGAGCTCGGTAAAACCCAACTGATCAGTGGTTGCACAATAGGTGTCGTACCCGGCCAACTATAGCGTGGCTCGGTAGAGTAAAATAGATACATATATATAATGCATGCTCGACTCATGGAATCACATTCTAAACCTTTCGGAGTGACGTAAGGTCGGTATCCTCTGTACACGTTATTAGGACTAACTCTTCACTATGAACCTTATAAGAATCAGGAAGTACCAACAACATTGATAACATAAGAATAAGAGAAGCAACATTAACATCAATCGTTCCATAAGAGGGAAAACAATGTAAGTACTGCTAGCTTCTAAGAGTAGAGTATCTTGGAAGCTCGTTCATTACATTATGTACAATCGGAGTCGTGCAAAAGAAGGAAAGGGATAGCCTCACATACCTTGTATATATTGCCCCAATCTCAAGCTATGCAATTGTCAAAACTCCTTAGTCTACAATAAGAGAAACGATACTATCGTTATCATTTAAGCGTCATAACTATTATGTATCGACCACAACCTATTTTACGATGAAACGGACAGCACCTCCCCTATATATATGACCTCACACCATTCAAAACAGTCACCAAACAGCCCAAACAACATCAATAATAAACATATTGAGCCTCCCAAAATAGTCCACACACAGCCTAATCACTCCATACATACGACGACCACCGTAGTCGTGTCAAACAACCTGGAAATGTTACGAATAACTATCAGCCCATAACCCTACATATATATGGTGTTTCTCCACACCCTTCCTCCTCCAAAACTCCACAAAACAGTAGTAAAATACGCAGCCCAACAGCAACGCAAAACAGTCCACAAAACAATAACATTACTACCAAGCCTTTCGATATATATTTCACAAGTTCTAGCTTCAATGGCTTAGCCGCAACTTGGATAATCTTAAATACATATAGAGTAAGAGGTTCCTTACCTTTATACAGAAATAACAACTCCAATTTGACCTTAAATTTCCATGAAATATCCCTCCAATGCTGCCACAACAACAAAAAAGCGAAACTAGCGATCAATTAGTGTTTTTCGGCACTAGAATCACTTTAGAAGGCTTGAAATCACCTAGGATTGATATTAAGAACATGAGGGAGTATTTACAGAACATAAACCCTTTAAAACAACCTCCCACACGAGCTGGAATGACACAAAAATGAGCAACAACAAGAAGAACAAGAGACTTACTAGCGCCACGGAATTCCCGACACTTGATTTGTGTTGTTTGCCCTTTTTTGGGTCTTGAATCTTGAGAGAACCTTGAGAGGATGTTCCTAGGGTTCTAAGGTCTGAAAATAGTGAGAATAAATGACTTAAAACGGGTTGGAGGCATCCTATATAGGTCCAAATATCTTAAACCGCCTTAGTGGGCCCCATAGAGAGGTGCTTGGCGCAGTCTCGCGAAAACGCGAATATCTCTCTACTCCGAGATCGTATCGATGAACGGTTTAATGCGTTGGAAACTAGACTCATAGATATTTAATTTGGTGGGTAGATCACCCCGTAATTCCTTGTAAATTATGAGAAAAGATTAGAAACATTTGACCTAATGTTTAAGTAAAATTATGAACCTAAGTTGCGACAACTTTTGTCGACTTTTGTTTCATAACTCGTTTGACTTCAAGACTTATGATACAGATATTATATGATTAAAATACCTTAATAAATGAACTCTTGAGTGTATTAAACACCTCTAGATTACTTGAAAATATGAGTTACAACATCGTTGATTCATTTAACTTCTAATACTTGTTAATCACCCTTAAACACTCTTGTATCACTTAAGACCAATAGGATTGACTTCTTATCATCTCAAAGATAATTCCTTATTGGATTTATGTTAACTAATATATGGAATGAACTAACACATGTGGATATGGGTTGTAACAAAAGACTCGACCTAGACCCCCGACACCGATAGAGGTTTGTAGCTTCTCCATTTGACAGGTTATTATAGGAAACTTGTAACGGAACTTTCTTCTCTTTTAGAACCTTGAACAAAGTGGTATGTCATGTTTCGCTTGATGTTCCAGAATAACATAAGGAAATCTATGGTGCAAGCAAGTTGGAGGAAGGTTGCGAATAAGTATAAATAAAGATGTGTGGATCGCAAGTTAAAGTAGAGCGACAATGTTTTAGGAAGATAGGAGGAATGATAAAAAAAAAGGCGAGTAAAAAGGGGACGAGAATGGATAAGTCCTCGGGGTTAAGCTCATAAGAGCGCTGATGGTTTCTCTAAATTATAAAAAGCTTAGTATAGCCTAAATGAACTCAGAGGAATCTAAGACTAGTAATATTTGGAATATATGAAATGTTTCCCTGGTAGTGGAATAAGGGCATAATTGTGATAAATAAAGGATGAAGTTTGGGACTTCGAAGAGGGGAATTTCATAAATTATGAAGGAATAGAATACCCATATAAGTGAACTCAGAAGGGATCCAGGTTTTAATGGACCGATGCTTGCGAACGGAGTTCCCATGCATTGAAGGACAGATTAACTTCAACACTGGTTCTACCGCTCCCAGAAGGGACCGATGGCTATGTTATCTATTGTGATGCTTCAGGCATTGGATTGGGTCGTGTGTTGATGCAAAATGGAAAGGTTATAGCTTATGATTCTAGACAACTGCGAAAGCACGAGAAGAACTACCCGACCCACAATTTAGAGTTAGCCCTGGTGATTCATGCACTAAAGATATGGAGGCACTACTTGTATGGCATTCATGTTGATATATATGCGGATCATAAGAGCCTTCAGTATATCTTCAAGAAAAAAATAGTTGAATTTACGTCAAAGAAGATGGTTGGAGCTACTTAAAGATTATGACGTTGATATTTCATGCCATCGGGGAAAGCGAACGTAGTAGCTGACGCCCTCAGCCATAGATCTATGGGTAGCCTATCATATTTACAACAAGAAAAACAAATAGCACATGAGGTTCACCAGCTAGCTAGTCTTAGAGTTCGGTTACTAGACTCTGGTCATATTGGAATTTCTATTCAGGATATGACAACATCCTCATTAATAACTGAAGTAAAGGAATACCAGTACGAGGATACTATGTTAGTTCATTATAGGGATACCACCCCTCAAAAGGAGAAGACACCATTTGAAATTATAGAAGATGGGGTCCTCAGATATCGAGGACGATTATGTGTCCCTAATGTTGCAGGGCTGCATCGGCAAGTTATGGGAGAAACTCACTATCCTCGTTATACTATCCATCAATGAGCAAAAAACATGTATCATGATATCAAGGAGGTATATTGGTGGGAAGAAATGAAAAAGGATATAGCGGAGTTTGTTGCTTAGTGCCCTAGCTGTCAGTAGGTTATGATTAAGCATCAAAAGCCCGGTGGATTGTTATAGGCTATGGAGATTCCGACTTGGAGGTGGGAAGTAATCAATATGGATTTCATTGTAGGCTTACGTCGTACCTAGCATAAGTTCGATTCGATATGGGTGGTTGTTGATAGGCTTACAAAGTCGGCCCATTTTGTTTGCCCGTTAGGACTACATATTCTGCAGAGGATTATGCAAGGCTTTATATTAAGGAGATAGTATGACTACATGGTGTCCTCGTATCTATTATCTCGGATAAAGGAGCTCAATTTGCTGTTAACTTCTGGAGGTGCTTCCAAAGGTGATTGAGGACTCAAGTAAGTCTTAGTACAACATTCATCCCTAGATAGATGAACATGATCATCATACTATTCAGAAACTTGAGGATATGTCACGAGCTGGTGTGATAGACTTCAAAAGTAGATGGGATGATCATCTGTCGCCTATTGAATTTGCATATAATAATAGCTACCATTCTAGAATTCGGATGGCTCCATACGGAACTCTTTACAGACGGAAGTGTAGGTCACCTATAGGGTGGTTCGATGTTAGGGAAACTACATTAGTAGAACCAGAATTGGTACAACAGGCAATCGAGAAAATTAAGCTTATACAGGAAAGGCTATTGGCATCTTAAAGCCGTCAGAATGCTTATACGGATAATCGATGATGAAACTTGGAATTTTAGGTGGAAAACTGGGTATTACAAAAGGTATCACTGATGAAAGGTGTTATGAGGTTCAAAAATAAAGGAAAATATAGCCCTCGGTACATGGGACCATAAAGGATCATACGCAAAGTAAGCTAGGTAGTATATGAATAAGACTTGCCTTCGGACTTGGAGTCTGTACATCAAATCTTCATGGGTCTTTGCTCCGTAAATATATCAGAGATCCTTCCTGAATTGTGTTAATTGATGACGTTCCGTTCACAGAGTAGCTATCATATGAAGAAACTCCCATTGCTATATTAGACGGACAGATTTAGAGATCGAGAATTAAAGACGTAGCTTCGATGAAAGTAATTTGGAGAAACAACAATGTGGAAGAAGTGACTTGGGAGTCCGAGGAAGACATGAAGTCTAGATATCCCTAATTATTTCCTCCTCCAGAGAAGGTTCCGACTGAGACATCATAACCATAAGGTATGTGTACAAATTCTTTTATTGGTTATTGTCGTTGGTCGTGTGAGGCCATTATCGTTATTGATAATTGTGATCCTGTGTGGTGTTGGATTATTAAGCATCTACAGGGAGATTTGGTAGTAGTATTGTTACAAATGCGACCCTGCCAAAGTTATATAGATCACGGGGAGTTGAACATTAGAGGACGAATGTTTCCAAGAGGGGAAGATGTTACATCTCGCGATTTCGTACGTTAAAAGCTTCGTCTTCAGTTAATTGACATAGACTCGGGGATGAGATTATCTTGAGGTTAACTTATTTACGCTATTTATAACAGTTATAAAGAAGTGTCATGAAGGATAAAGGGGCACACGAATTAAAGAAAACGAGTTTCGTTAAAAGTGGCCAATTTTAGATAAAATACGGGTCGAGTGATAATACCCGATGATTATGAACTAGTACCATACAAGGTACCATGTATAAAGTATTTTAAAAATAAGTAAAATTTTAATTAATTTGAGAAATTTTTTAAATTATGCGAGTAATTGATTAATTATTGGGTAACAGGACATTACCCGATTAACTAATAAGTGAATAAAAATTTATTAAATATAGCCATCTAAATCATGGCACAAAGAAACCATGACAAAAATGACTCGTTAGTCATTATTTCCATGTGGCTAGTTACGGGAGTGTAACTAAAAAGCAAGACTTAAATATAAGTCTCATCAAAATAATGCTTGCTTATAAGCATTATCCATGGGCCATTGTTATCCATTGTTTGTTAAAGATTCAAAAACATTTTGTCCTTGGATTCGAAAAAAATGTTAGAATCAAAAGTTTTGTCCAAAATTTCATCAAATCCAAGACCAAATTTCTCATATAAATTTCAAAGAAGCAAGAACAATTTCGTTCAAGGATTCAGGAAGCAGTAGCTTAATCCGATTTTTTTTGAGTTGCAAATTCAATCAATGAAGGTTCTCCAACGGAATATTATACAGAATGTTCCCTACTCCAGGTATGTTAAGGTCATCCCTTCATTCTTTTGGCATGGTCCAAAATATACTGGATAAACGAGCAAATGCACAGTTTTCATAAATTACTCTATTCATAGAGATATTAGGGGTGTCTATATTCTTGATTCCCATGAGAATTTTTATTATATTCTGTTCATGGGTCTCAGAATAATACGCAGTTGAAAAAGTTTATCTGGACGGAATATTTAGATTTCTATGTATTTTTTATGCATTTCATCCATTTATACATGTGAATTGACCCATGACCAGATGGCGTTATATACGCGTATATATGTAAATATATGCATATGGGATATGGGAAAAGATTACGGCGTTATATACGCACCACCACCTGATCAGTTGGTATACGTTGATGATTTTAGCCCATAGTGGCTGAGATGATATGATGATATGCCCTTAGTGGCTTGATGATATTATGTACACCCATACCAATGCATGGCACGATATTTGTACGCACGTGCATGACATTAGAAATGTTTCAGAATTTACAAAGTTATTTAGATTTACAGATGGATTTCTTTATTCCATGTTTCCTCTATATCATTTACGTATTGATTTTCATGCCTTACATTTTCAGTACATTTTTCGTACTGACGCCCTATTTCACGGGGCCTATATTTCATGCCCGCAGGTGTAGGTAGGAAAGCTGACGGTCCCCCTTCTTAGGATCCTTGATCAGCGAGAGTTAGCGTGTTCCACTTGGTCCGGAGCTGCTTTTGATATTGGTACGATATGTTGTATATATATATATATATATATGGGTATGACGTGGCTCATTCCCGTCTTTGTACAGTTATATTTCTATTAGAGGTTTGTGGACAAATACGTCTAGTTGGATAGTATATGGCCTTACCAGCTTCTAGTTCTTAGTTATATAGTTGTCTATAGCAGCCTTGGCGGCTCTCCCTACATATGTTGCACATATATGTGTATGTATGCCTTTTTTGGCGGATTTCCTTCATGTACATTATTCTCGTAATTCAGCAAATGTTATTCAGGTTTACATATAAGACGCATGCTTATGGGTGTTTGACAGGTAGGACTCAGACACCCGTCGCGGCCCATAAGTTTGGGTTGTGACACTCCCGAACCACTAATAGGGTAAAAACTTCATCATATCAAAACTTTTTACTTAACTCATTCTGAGAGAACCATAGCAACATAGGAGTGAATTCTCATAACCGTAGAACATTCAAAATCCTCAAGTAGTGATCTAAACCGCCATATTCCCTCCGGGATCCACCTACATATAACAGACTATAATACTTGAACACTTTCAAATAAAATCAATTACGGAGACCGTCAATCCTCGCACATACCGTCACAAATCACATGAGTAACTCAACACACTGAAGGAGCTGATCATTGCCAGCATCATGTTGATTCAACCATTGCTAACCGATCCGACTTATTCTCATTTATCTTTAACTTGACTTAGAAATACTAATAGATCCATTCAAAACATAGCAAACTCAATCCGCACTCGCCCTGAGTGACCCCATTCATAAGACCACATTGTCTTAAAACCCACAAACCGATTTATACCCTCCTTGTGCGCATAATCACGTCTTAAACTAGTATACTCATTCTGACTTTGTCCTTAATAATAATCAACTCCAAGGCTCTTCTATCACATGAACATTCTCTTGATAGAGTACCTAACTAAATCACTTCCCTTAGCCTTAATAATCCACCAATACGCCGATAACCGCAAACTTCACCAGTATATAACCATGTAACCCAAATCGCAGGCGGTGGGACTCTCCCACTTAGCTTGGAGCCACCCTTTACATAACTCTGGAACCCACCAAGATTCTTCCTTCATAGTCGACCTGATCTTACACAAACAGCTTGCCAAACTCCTCGAAATCCTTTTACTTGACCTTTATGAACTATATGAATCACCAACCATATCCATACATTCGACCTATTACCTGATAACCGGTAAAATTCTTTGATGAAGCTTTGCCAACCACGCGACTGCTGACCTGCTCACAGGAGATAACCCACCTATGGAAGTTACACGCCGACGTCTTCCAACATCGCTACACGGGGTACAATCATTACGACACCAATAACACATCCCAAGCTTATTCTCATCCACCAACCATACTAGTCCGTCCACTCCTTAGGGACATCAACTAAATATGTGACAATATATTCCAATTCAAAGCCATGTTGTATCCTTTTTCATATCAAGTAACTCCTTTTGTCGTATGATAGCCAATATTTCAAGTTAGGCCCGCAGACCCAATCACCGTCCACTAAACTCCCAAATCACTTTAAACTTTTCCTCAAGGTGTGTAGTTATCCTACCACTAAACCCATATGCTACTCTGCTACTCTCCTACTTTGGCAAAACCCTTCTTGTTTAAGCAGCTACTCGACTTTTGCTTCTTACACCTGGCCTTCTAGAAGTTTAACCATCGCATGACAGTTCCCACATGTTCTTCCTCATTCTTTGATACTCAGCTGATGCCTTAGATCTAAAATCTATCTCAGTAGAACTTGAACCAATAGACCGCTACTAACTTTAAACCTTCCGAAAATCATCTTTTCTCGAGCCATTAACATTAGAAACATCGATTCAGTCCTGAACCACCGCACCCCGCAATCTCTATCAGTCACTTCTTTAATACTATCTGGCAATAATCTGCCCCACAGGTGATTTGTAGAAGATCATAACACCGGCAAACTTAACACATTAAATCGAGGACGACGAAACCACGTCGTAGATGAAAATTCCACTATGTTTGAAAACATCGAGTGTCGTTACTCTATCAACCCCAAACCTGATCATTTATAGTCCGATTGGCTTTCTTTCACCGGAAATATAACACCGAATATCTGAATAACGCACTTAGAAATCATTCTTCCAAGTCATACACTGCTTCCACGCATGGACAAGCATCTCACCATCACATCGATATCATGCGATAACTATTCATGTGCATCATAGCAACTTGTGCATAGCGTCAAGGCTCTCAAAAGTACAGTTACGGAGCTGAAATGACAGAATATCCTTATTCAAGGCGACGACAATAGCCCAAACAACAATGTGAAGAAAAACATCCCGCAACACATCTATAGTACCATTAAAAATTCCTCAATTCCTGATTTATAATAAGCGCTTCGCATCGCATAAGATCGAGTAGGAAGGAAACAAAGGCGTAAGACTCAAAGGAATAAATTACACGATGAGAAATCAAGAAGGGAAGTGCTCCTAATAGCCCTATAGCCTCTCGAAGATAAGTATAGACATCTATGTACCGATCCGCAAGACTCTACTAGACTCGCTCATGAATCGTGAGAACTAAGGGAACCTAGTGCTCTGATACATGTTGTCACGACCCAAAAGTCCACTAAGGGTCGTGATGGCACCAGACACCACTGTCAGGCAAGCCAACACCATGAAGTTAATTTAATTTCCATTTTAGTATTTATTGAAATCATTCCTTGATACATTAAACAATAAATATTGAAATTTACTGAATAAATAATGATGTCTTTAACAAACTTAATGTTGAATAATCCCATAATCATCCCAGAACCCGGTGTCACAAGTGCATGAGAAATTTCTAGGTAATAATGTAATACAATAACCGTCTGGAATACAATATTGACAATAGAGATAATATAATACAATACTCTAAAGGAGACTTTGTTGGCTGCAGGTCATCTCAAGAAGTGCAACTCACCTAAGTCCCCGTATCAACCATGTCGTTGTTCCAAGCTAGGCCACGTACATACATATTCCTGTGCAACAAAAATGCACAGAATGTGTATCATGAGTACGAAAGAAACATGTACCCAGTGAGTATCTCGTCTAATCTCGAAGAAGTAGAGACGAGAGGTCGACTTCGACACTTACTAGTGGTCCAATCATTTCGGGTACCGTAAAGGGGTGAATAAACATGAAACAGAGCAAATATGTGAAATAAATAAGTATAAACACATGATACAATTCCTCTCTTTATAATTTTACTCGATCTTTCAACTAGCAAGTTCCCTCCGTAACTAGAGCATATAAATTGATATGGTAGATTTCATTAAGGAAGTTATCATAATTCAAATCAGGGAAAAATCCCCCCAGATTCACTGGCTCCGAGCCAAATATCACGCACGATTCCATGAGAATAGTGTATATATATATATATAGGAAATGCCGAGGCATACGGCCCTATCCACCATAAAGGTAAATTGTGCACTACTAGAGGGTCAAATGACGAGAACCACAGATGCATTTATTAACCTGTCGAGGAGATCGACCCGCTCCCATGAGAGTAGTAGAAGTAAATACCCCGCTCGCGAATCATACGTGCGACACAGTCAAATATTGATTTAAGGAATTTTCCCCGCTCGCAAATTATACATGCGACACGGTCAAATATAAATTTATTAATAAATCAAAATCATTTTCTTGAAAGTACTAAGTTTAATGGAAACATTTAAATTATTAAATTCCTCAATTAAAATACCTTCCAACACAATTATTACGCAACCTCAATCTTATTTCTTCTCAAGGAAAATAATAAATCAGTCTAAAACCCCATAGAAACCTTACTCTACTTTAATTGTGCATGCATCATGGTCAAACCTAGTCGGATCAGTTATGTTGTCCACATAATGATCCTTTAAAACAGGCCTTATCCAAAGTCCATCAGGTTTTTCATAATCCCAACGGATGCAATCATGTTCTGCGCATTAATTTGAAGGACTAAATGCCGATATGATAATCATAAATGTATAAATAGTCGAGTCTGGTGGGGGTAAGGCCTAACCCTTTTATTTTGCAAAAAATGAGGGAAAAAGTCCCCAGATTTGGTATGGTTAGCGATATCCCTCCATTGTTGCTAAATTGGTGGGAAGATCTTTCCTCAAGTGACAAGAAGCATGTGAAGAAGTACCTGGGTAACCTGCCTTGCCTACTAGATATTGAACCTAACAAGAAACTGATCGAGGCTGCCACCCTATTATGGGATAGTGAAAGAGCCGTATTCTGTTTTGGTGACATAGAAATGACACTGCTCCTAGAGGAAATAGGAGGACTTGCAGGGTTGACTTGGGACAACCCCGAGCTTTTGGCACCAGAAAACCACACAAGTAGGGGATTTTTGAAAATGATGGGGTTGAAACAAAATGTCGAACTGGTGTGCCTGAAGGACTCCTACGTACCTTTCTAATATCTCTATGAGAGGTATGGCCACAACAAGTCTTTCCGCACTTATCATGATGAGATTGCCCTCACTTCACTGGGTCACATCCACAACAAAGCGTTCGTGTTCATTATGTACTTTTTGGGGATAATAGTGTTCCCAATGAAAAAGGGAAGAATCCACACTAGGTTGGCCGTGGTCGCCAAAACTCTGATGGAAGGGATTAATAGGCAGACATATACCATAGTCCCCATGATCATAGCTGATATCTATAGGGCTCTGGAGTGCTGTCAAAAATGGGTCCAGCATTTCGAGGGCTCCAATTTATTGCTGCAATTATGGTTGTTGGAGCATCTCAAAAAGGGTCGCTATCGCCAAGAATTTCCGCGAAGGGCATGGAATGACCACATCGCTTTCCATCACCCTATGCAGATGACCAACATTCCAGACAGATTTGCTCAGCCGGAAAGTGCCAGCGAATGGGTAGAGTTCTTCGGTAATCTGACCGAGGAACAAGTGCAGTGGATGGTTAAATGGTTTCCAACGGACGAGTTTACTATCAGGTTCAGTGATGCTCCACATTTGGTATTGATCGGGTTGATAGGGATGTATAAATATGTCCATATACGAGTTATGAGGCAAGCAAGCAGAAAGCAGGTGGTACCAGTGGTCGTCAAGATGAGTCATTTCAGGGCAAATTTCCGAGACGATGACATACCTTACATGTGCCTGTCACACCTCCTTTCTGCGCGCCCGGCCCTGAAGGGTAAAAATGTGCGGGTGGAGTTTTTCCAATTTAAGTGACAATATTCGAAATGGGATTATTTATTTAATTCAGAGTCGCCACTTGGGAAAGGTTTGGCTTTTGGTGTCCCAAGTCACCGGTTTATCTTGAATCCCAAATCGAGGAAATTTTCGACTTTTCCAAATGAAGTCTGCGAACCAGAAATTCTAAGTAAGGAATTCTGTTGACCCGAGGGAAGGTGTTAGGCACCCTCGAATCCCGTGGTTCTAGCACGGTCGCTTAAATTGTTATAAAGGCTAAATATCTGATTTAAATACATGTTATGACTTACGTGCTTTTATTAAACTTAAAACCGCTTTTATCATTATAACTTATTTTTATAGAATTGCAACGTCGTGAAAATGCATCTCGAACCATGTCACAATCAATGCGCCCGTGATCGTCAACACATTTTGACTTCGTTGAGATTTGGATTTGGGTCACATCAATGTGCACCTGAATTTAAGAATATGATTTAATTAAGCCGCGCCTAAAGACACTAACGCGTTATTATTTTTTGAAAAGGCCATGAGATTCACTAAACGGCCTAGCCTGAATTCTAAATATTTACTATGATTATTTATCGAGGGCCCCGCAACTTTGCATTTTTATTTGGCGAGGCTCGTCTCTATTTTAGAAAGGATATCCTAAAGTGGCTACATTTTTAATACATTTGTCCCTAAAACTAGAAGAAGAGGTACATGATAATTTAATTATATGCTTTGGCCTGATCTGGATTCTTATGATTAATTATCTACGACGTTAAGAAAACATTATACTTTAATGAAAAATGCTTTAATTTGACAAGGAATCATGTACGAGTTAACGAAATACAACACGTAATCCGAACATTTCTTGAGTTGAACTTATCTAAACTTATTTGGACTAGATTAAAGGATTTGGCTACTAGACATTGTTACTAATGAGACTTTGAATGTGACCCTAGGTACTGCCTAACGGGACCCAAAAAAGACTAAATGAAACAGAAACAGCATTGTATAAGGTCGGAGTATACATACCCCATACTAACAAACAACTACCGAGCTAAAATACAAAGGGGTAAACTCAGTCGAATATCAGTACATACTTTCGAACTGTTGAATTATAAACTAATCAATTTTTACAGGCCCGTTAATGTACTATGAATATTACAACAAATACTTGAACTTCTTCAACCTTTTTCATTTCATGCTTTCAAACTGTTTCAGTTACATCAATATGGGACTTGAAATGTGTACCTGGAAATACTGAAAATGCAAAGGAGAAGAAGAAGAAGATGTGGAAATCAGCAGCAGCAAGAAACAGGACTAGCAATAGCAGCAGGACAGGACAGCAGCAAACAAAGCAACACAGCCGAACAGGCTCGAGTGCAGAAATGCAACTATGGTCAATAGAAAGAAGTAGCCAAATGACAGCAACACCCAGTGGAGTATAATCAGAAATCCAGACAGACCAAAACCAGTAGTAAACCAATGAAAACACTCGACTAGTAGACACAATTAGAACTTCAAAGAATCAGAATCGATTAAACAGGTTGAACAACTGAAACCCAAACAACAATAGGAAGAAACAGTTTCTGATTGTTGATTGTATACTTTCTATCTCTTAACCTCTCTCTATCTGTGTTTTCCTAAAATCAGTTCTATCCTTTTTCAATCCTCTCAGTCTAGGTATCCCTCTATGTCTGTATGTCCCTATTATCAGATGCCTTTCTTCCTTTTTCCAGAAATTCCTCAAAGTCCTCCCTCTTCCTCTCTCTCTCTCGGTCCTCTTTTATAAGCCTTTCATTACCTCTTTTAACAGCCTGTTTAGAATATCACAACACCCCTCCCATGTGCCTTCCATTTTCAGATTCCAATTGGCTAATTAAGTATGAACAAAACCCATGATATTCCCTGGCAGACTCACTTTAAGTAATGTTTATTATTTTTGAGGTTAAAGTAGAGTATGGGCAGCAGAATGTATCTGACAGCATATGCTGTCAAATTATTTAAAACTTAACAAAAACCTTTATGCAGGCCACAGGTTGTGCACAAAGCACATGAGGTGCACCAATACACATGCTGTGCACAAGTGCACATGCCCTCCAATTCAAAACTTAAACCAAACATCCCTTTTACATTACTGATCAAAATCAACAACTATAAGTAAACAAAACTGGTTCTTAATTGATTCAACATATGCTTAGCAGAAGTAAGTCGATTTGTTATTGTTCGGACAGCTGAAACTAATTGACGACACATGTCGACTCGACTATATTAATCATAACACATACAATCGTAACAAAAAATCAAACATTTAACAGTATCGACACATGATTTGAATTGTACTGGCTAAGCAAAGTGGTACTCGAGGAGCCAATTGATCGGTCAACATTTGGAGCTCAATTATCCGCACAGCATATACACACGCGTTATCAGAATAAAGGAGGGATTCAAACAAACACAGTGGTTCAGGCAAAGTGGACAAACAGAAGTTGGTAAAAATTCAAAGACACAAATTGAAACAAAACATGAACTGACATTTAATCACTCACATGGACCAAACAGAAATAAAGAAAAACAAGCAAGACTCACCTCAAATCTCGAAAAATCAAAACCTTGACTCGGACTTGGACAGACCTTTCTTAAGGCTGAACGGACTTTAATCGAAGTGTTTCTCAGATGAGAAACACTTCGATTAAGGTCCATTAGACCTTAATTTCTTTGGCTCGAACGGGTATGAACCAGTGACGAGGAACCTTATGGTTTCAAAACTCAGATCTGGGATTCGTGCTTCCCTGGTCAGATTCGGACCAAACCAAGTATGGTTTGGTCACGAGGGGGGTCTGGGGAGTGTCTGGTATGAATTTAAGGCAGATCGGTGTAGATTAGGTTCCGACTCGAATCTTCAAATGAAGATTCGAGAAGGTGGGATAGGATTCGAGGTGTGTGGTTGGTAGATTTGGGTTCAGGACGGCACGGGGGTTCTATGGTGTTAAGGGCGAGGTCACCGGCGTCCGTGCCGCCGGCTTTCATGGTGAAGGATACAGGGGCGGCTAGGGTTTGAAGGGGACGGGTTTGGTGAAGACGAAGGCTGGGGTGTTGGATAGGGGGCAGGGTATGGTAAAGGGTTTATATAGTTAGTGGGTGGGTGGATCCTGGCCGTTGGATGAGATGCGATGAAGGGCCAGGATCCTTCAGCTTGAAGGAAACGGTGTCGTTTCATCTTTTAGAGGGTTTGGGTCGATCCGGGTGGAAACGGGTCGGGTTCCTTAGTGGGTTATGGGGAATTGATCTTGACCGTTGATTAATTTGAGATCAACGGCCCAGATCAACCTGTATTAATACGACGTCGTTTGGACTCTCTAGGTATTCAGCTGGTGTGGACCGGGCAGGCTTGGTTTTGGGCTGTTTGTTTGGGCCAATTTTAATAAATTGGCCCAATCCGGAAGAAGAAGCCCCCCTTTTTATTGTTATTTCTTTTTCTTCTTTATTTTAAAAACAAAACTAAGCAACAAAAATCAAATTGAAATTAAATACACACTCAATACAATTGTTTGCACACACACTAGAATATTTCAAAGCAGGTAAAATCAAACAAAATAAAAATTACGGACGAAGATGCCTATTTATGATTTTCTATTTAACGACCGGATTATGGTTCGAATCATGCATGACGCACACATTTTTTGTATTTTGTTTTAATGAGGTAAGAATGGGCAAAAATCACAAATAATTAACGAAGTGCCATGTAAAAATCCAAAAATTGTACAGCAGGGCCAATTATTATTATTTTTTATTTCTTTTGGAGTGATTGTCGTGCGAAGCAAAAATCACGTGCTCACAGCTTCCCCTCTTTGTTCGGAAACACGAAGAGTTTTCGTGCAAAGATAAAGTGAGCGTGTATGAGCGATTTTTGCCTATGGACTACTCCGTGTGAAACACATTTTTGAAAGATCCGACCGAATCTTGCTTCAAAGATTTCCTACATATCCTGGGCTAAACAGGAATCAGGTCAATGTAGTTCGGGAAGTTTTTGGTAGCTGGGACTACCATGGGATTGCAATGCTTGCTGTTACTGCTGTTGCTGTTGTCACTGCTGCATCACTGACCACCTTATTACAAACAAACGAAAATCGGAAACTGGACTAACTATTTATATGCATGTCAATTGCTAGTTACAAGATTCTTATCTATGATTCTTTTACGACTTGATCTTGGGTCTTAGCTGATTCTGCTTGTAGACTTCGATCTGAATCTTGATGCTTGCGAGTTGCGGCGACTTGTTTAATCTCTGAGATACCGAGTGAGACGCGATCGGCAGGGTTCAGGACCTTAATCAAATGTTGGAGTCAATCTGCCTTCCATTTACTCCGATATCTCGGGACATCTTCTTTTTTTTCTTTTTCTTCTTTGATTCCGAACTGGGACTCATCTCGTGGGTCGTTTCGATCCATGTGGCTCAAGGTTAGACCTGCGGGAGAAAACAAACGAACAAAATTTTCTGCCCCAGTTTCACTAGGAAAATTTCGCTAATTATTTGCCAGGAACTTCATAAAATTGATGAAAGAGGATATGCATGCTCAGTTCAGGGTTGGAGCCCTGCTGCCGACTAGCTGGGGAAAGGTTCAGTTTAGGGTTTTAGAACCCTAATGCCGAACAAAGGAAGAATTCAGTTCAGGGTTTAAAACCCTAATGCTGACTAAAGGAAAAATTCAATTCAGGGTTTAAAACCCTAATGCTGACTAAAGGAAAAATTCAGTTCAGGGTTTAAAACCCTAATGCTGGCTGAAAGGAAAAAGTTCAGTTTAGGGTTTAAAACCCTAATGCTGACTAAAGGAAAATTCAGTTTAGGGTTTAAAACCCTAATACTGATTGCATGGAAAAGCTCAGTTTAGGGTTTAAAACCCTAATGCTGGCTGAATGGAAAACGTTCAGTTTAGGGTTTAAAACCCTAATGCTGACTAAAAAGAAAATTCAGTTTATGGTTTAAAACCCTAATGCTGATTGCATGGAAAAGCTCAGTTTCGGGTTTAAAACCCTAATGCTGGCTGAATGGAAAAAGTTCAGTTTAGGGTTTAAAGCCCTAATGCTGACTAAAAAGTAAATTCAGTTTAGGGTTTAAAACCCTAATGCTGATTGCATGGAAAAGCTCAGTTTCGGGTTTAAAACCCTAATGCTGGCTGAATGGAAAAAGTTCAGTTTAGGGTTTAAATTCTTAATGCTGACTAAAAGGAAAATTCAGTTTAGGGTTTAAAACCCTAATGCTGATTGCATGGAAAAGCTCAGTTTAGGGTTTAAAACCCAAATGCTGGCTGAAAGGAAAAAGTTCAGTTTATGGTTTAAAATTCTTAATGCTGACTAAAAGGAAAATTCAGTTTAGGGTTTAAAACCCTAATACTGATTGCATGGAAAAGCTCAGTTTAGGGTTTAAAACCCTAATGCTGGCTGAATGGAAAACGTTCAGTTTAGGGTTTAAAACCCTAATGCTGACTAAAAAGAAAATTCAGTTTATGGTTTAAAACCCTAATGCTGATTGCATGGAAAAGCTCAGTTTCGGGTTTAAAACCCTAATGCTGGCTGAATGGAAAAAGTTCAGTTTAGGGTTTAAAGCCCTAATGCTGACTAAAAAGTAAATTCAGTTTAGGGTTTAAAACCCTAATGCTGATTGCATGGAAAAGCTCAGTTTCGGGTTTAAAACCCTAATGCTGGCTGAATGGAAAAAGTTCAGTTTAGGGTTTAAATTCTTAATGCTGACTAAAAGGAAAATTCAGTTTAGGGTTTAAAACCCTAATGCTGATTGCATGGAAAAGCTCAGTTTAGGGTTTAAAACCCTAATGCTGGGTGAAAGGAAAAAGTTCAGTTTAGGGTTTAAAACCCTAATGCTGACTAAAAGGAAAAGTTCAGTTTAGGGTTTAAAACCCTAATGCTGATTGCATGGAAAAGCTCAATTTCGGGTTTAAAACCCTAATGCTGGCTGAATGGAAAACGTTTAGTTTAGGGTTTAAAACCCTAATGCTGACTAAAAAGAAAATTCAGTTTAGGGTTTAAAACCCTAATGCTGATTGCATGGAAAAGCTCAGTTTCGGGTTTAAAACCCTAATGCTGGCTGAATGGAAAAAGTTCAGTTTAGGGTTTAAAGTCTTAATGCTGACTAAAAGGAAAATTCAGTTTAGGGTTTAAAACCCTAATGCTGATTGCATGGAAAAGCTCAGTTTAGGGTTTAAAACCCTAATGCTGGCTGAAAGGAAAAAGTTCAGTTTAGGGTTTAAAACCCTAATACTGACTAAAAGGAAAATTCACAGTTTAGGGTTTAAAACCCTAATGCTGATTGCATGGAAAAGCTCAGTTTAGGGTTTAAAACCCTAATGCTGGCTGAAAGGAAAAAGTTCAGTTTAGGGTTTAAAACCCTAATGCTGACTAAAAGGAAAATTCAGTTTAGGGTTTAAAACCCTAATGCTGATTGCATGGAAAAGCACAGTTTAGGGTTTAAAACCCTAATGCTTGGCTGAAAGGAAAAAGTTCAGTTTAGGGTTTAAAACCCTAATGCTGGCTAAAAGGAAAATTCAGTTTAGGGTTTAAAACCCTAATGCTGATTGCATGGAAAAGCTCAGTTTCGGGTTTAAAACCTTAATGCTGGCTGAATGGAAAACGTTTAGTTTAGGGTTTAAAACCCTAATGCTGACTAAAAAGAAAATTCAGTTTAGGGTTTAAAACCCTAATGCTGATTGCATGGAAAGCTCAGTTTCGGGTTTAAAACCCTAATGCTGGCTGAATGGAAAAGTTCAGTTTAGGGTTTAAAGCCCTAATGCTGACTAAAAGGAAAATTCAGTTTAGGGTTTAAAACCCTAATGTTGATTGCATGGAAAAGCTCAGTTTAGGGTTTAAAACCCTAATACTGGCTGAAAGGAAAAAGTTCAGTTTAGGCTTTAAAACCCTAATGCTGACTAAAAGGAAAATTCAGTTTAGGGTTTAAAACCCTAATGCTGGTTGCATGGAAAAAGCTCAGTTTAGGGTTTAAAACCCTAATGCTGGCTGAAAGGAAAAAGTTCAGTTTAGGGTTTAAAGTCCTAATGCTGACTAAAAGGAAAATTCAGTTTAGGGTTTAAAACCCTAATGTTGATTGCATGGAAAAGCTCAGTTTAGGGTTTAAAACCCTAATGCTGGCTGAAAGGAAAATGTTCAGTTTAGAGTTTAAAACCCTAATGCTGGCTAAAAGGAAAATTCAGTTTAGGGTTTAACACCCTAATGCTGATTGCATGGAAAAGCTCAGTTTCGGGTTTAAAACCCTAATGCTGGCTGAATGGAAAACGTTCAGTTTAGGGTTTAAAACCCTAATGCTGACTAAAAAGAAAATTCAGTTTAGGGTTTAAAATCCTAATGCTGATTGCATGGAAAAGTTCAGTTTCGGGTTTAAAACCCTAATGCTGGCTGAATGGAAAAAGTTCAGTTTAGGGTTTAAATTCTTAATGCTGACTAAAAGGAAAATTCAGTTTAGGGTTTAAAACCCTAATGCTGATTGCATGGAAAAGCTCAGTTTCGGGTTTAAAACCCTAATGCTGGCTGAATGGAAAAAGTTCAGTTTAGGGTTTAAATTCTTAATGCTGACTAAAAGGAAAATTCAGTTTAGGGTTTAAAACCCTAATGCTGATTGCATGGAAAAGCTCAGTTTAGGGTTTAAAACCCAAATGCTGGCTGAAAGGAAAAAGTTCAGTTTATGGTTTAAAACCCTAATACTGACTAAAAGGAAAATTCAGTTTAGGGTTTAAAACCCTAATGTTGATTGCATGGAAAAGCTCAGTTTAGGGTTTAAAACCCTAATGCTGGCTGAATGGAAAATGTTCAGTTTAGAGTTTAAAACCCTAATGCTGGCTAAAAGGAAAATTCAGTTTAGGGTTTAACACCCTAATGCTGATTGCATGGAAAAGCTCAGTTTCGGGTTTAAAACCCTAATGCTGGCTGAATGGAAAACGTTCAGTTTAGGGTTTAAAACCCTAATGCTGACTAAAAAGAAAATTCAGTTTATGGTTTAAAACCCTAATGCTGATTGCATGGAAAAGCTCAGTTTCGGGTTTAAAACCCTAATGCTGGCTGAATGGAAAAAGTTCAGTTTAGGGTTTAAAGCCCTAATGCTGACTAAAAAGTAAATTCAGTTTAGGGTTTAAAACCCTAATGCTGATTGCATGGAAAAGCTCAGTTTCGGGTTTAAAACCCTAATGCTGGCTGAATGGAAAAAGTTCAGTTTAGGGTTTAAATTCTTAATGCTGACTAAAAGGAAAATTCAGTTTAGGGTTTAAAACCCTAATGCTGATTGCATGGAAAAGCTCAGTTTAGGGTTTAAAACCCAAATGCTGGCTGAAAGGAAAAAGTTCAGTTTATGGTTTAAAATTCTTAATGCTGACTAAAAGGAAAATTCAGTTTAGGGTTTAAAACCCTAATACTGATTGCATGGAAAAGCTCAGTTTAGGGTTTAAAACCCTAATGCTGGCTGAATGGAAAACGTTCAGTTTAGGGTTTAAAACCCTAATGCTGACTAAAAAGAAAATTCAGTTTATGGTTTAAAACCCTAATGCTGATTGCATGGAAAAGCTCAGTTTCGGGTTTAAAACCCTAATGCTGGCTGAATGGAAAAAGTTCAGTTTAGGGTTTAAAGCCCTAATGCTGACTAAAAAGTAAATTCAGTTTAGGGTTTAAAACCCTAATGCTGATTGCATGGAAAAGCTCAGTTTCGGGTTTAAAACCCTAATGCTGGCTGAATGGAAAAAGTTCAGTTTAGGGTTTAAATTCTTAATGCTGACTAAAAGGAAAATTCAGTTTAGGGTTTAAAACCCTAATGCTGATTGCATGGAAAAGCTCAGTTTAGGGTTTAAAACCCTAATGCTGGGTGAAAGGAAAAAGTTCAGTTTAGGGTTTAAAACCCTAATGCTGACTAAAAGGAAAAGTTCAGTTTAGGGTTTAAAACCCTAATGCTGATTGCATGGAAAAGCTCAATTTCGGGTTTAAAACCCTAATGCTGGCTGAATGGAAAACGTTTAGTTTAGGGTTTAAAACCCTAATGCTGACTAAAAAGAAAATTCAGTTTAGGGTTTAAAACCCTAATGCTGATTGCATGGAAAAGCTC
This sequence comes from Nicotiana sylvestris, assembly GCF_000393655.2. Classification (NCBI taxonomy): domain Eukaryota; kingdom Viridiplantae; phylum Streptophyta; class Magnoliopsida; order Solanales; family Solanaceae; genus Nicotiana; species Nicotiana sylvestris. The sequence continues at coordinate 29,872,342 of NC_091063.1, read as the reverse complement.
AGTTTCGGGTTTAAAACCCTAATGCTGGCTGAATGGAAAAAGTTCAGTTTAGGGTTTAAAGTCTTAATGCTGACTAAAAGGAAAATTCAGTTTAGGGTTTAAAACCCTAATGCTGATTGCATGGAAAAGCTCAGTTTAGGGTTTAAAACCCTAATGCTGGCTGAAAGGAAAAAGTTCAGTTTAGGGTTTAAAACCCTAATACTGACTAAAAGGAAAATTCACAGTTTAGGGTTTAAAACCCTAATGCTGATTGCATGGAAAAGCTCAGTTTAGGGTTTAAAACCCTAATGCTGGCTGAAAGGAAAAAGTTCAGTTTAGGGTTTAAAACCCTAATGCTGACTAAAAGGAAAATTCAGTTTAGGGTTTAAAACCCTAATGCTGATTGCATGGAAAAGCACAGTTTAGGGTTTAAACCTCTAATGTTGGCTGAAAGGAAAAAGTTCAGTTTAGGGTTTAAAACCCTAATGCTGGCTAAAAGGAAAATTCAGTTTAGGGTTTAAAACCCTAATGCTGATTGCATGGAAAAGCTCAGTTTCGGGTTTAAAACCTTAATGCTGGCTGAATGGAAAACGTTTAGTTTAGGGTTTAAAACCCTAATGCTGACTAAAAAGAAAATTCAGTTTAGGGTTTAAAACCCTAATGCTGATTGCATGGAAAGCTCAGTTTCGGGTTTAAAACCCTAATGCTGGCTGAATGGAAAAGTTCAGTTTAGGGTTTAAAGCCCTAATGCTGACTAAAAGGAAAATTCAGTTTAGGGTTTAAAACCCTAATGTTGATTGCATGGAAAAGCTCAGTTTAGGGTTTAAAACCCTAATACTGGCTGAAAGGAAAAAGTTCAGTTTAGGCTTTAAAACCCTAATGCTGACTAAAAGGAAAATTCAGTTTAGGGTTTAAAACCCTAATGCTGGTTGCATGGAAAAAGCTCAGTTTAGGGTTTAAAACCCTAATGCTGGCTGAAAGGAAAAAGTTCAGTTTAGGGTTTAAAGTCCTAATGCTGACTAAAAGGAAAATTCAGTTTAGGGTTTAAAACCCTAATGTTGATTGCATGGAAAAGCTCAGTTTAGGGTTTAAAACCCTAATGCTGGCTGAAAGGAAAATGTTCAGTTTAGAGTTTAAAACCCTAATGCTGGCTAAAAGGAAAATTTAGTTTAGGGTTTAACACCCTAATGCTGATTGCATGGAAAAGCTCAGTTTCGGGTTTAAAACCCTAATGCTGGCTGAATGGAAAACGTTCAGTTTAGGGTTTAAAACCCTAATGCTGACTAAAAAGAAAATTCAGTTTAGGGTTTAAAATCCTAATGCTGATTGCATGGAAAAGTTCAGTTTAGGGTTTAAAACCCTAATGCTGGCTGAAAGGAAAAGTTCAGTTTAGGGTTTAAAACCCTAATGCTGACTAAAAGGAAAATTCAGTTTAGGGTTTAAAACCCTAATGCTGATTGCATGGAAAAAGCTCAGTTTAGGGTTTAAAACCCTAATGCTGGCTGAAAGGAAAAAGTTCAGTTTAGGGTTTAAAACCCTAATGCTGACTAAAAGGAAAATTCAGTTTAGGGTTTAAAACCCTAATGCTGATTGCATGGAAAAGCTCAGTTTAGGGTTTAAACCCTAATGCTGGCTGAAAGGAAAAAGTTCAGTTTAGGGTTTAAAACCCTAATGCTGACTAAAAGGAAAATTCAGTTTAGGGTTTAAAACCCTAATGCTGATTGCATGGAAAAGCTCAGTTTAGGGTTTAAAACCCTAATGCTGGCTGAAAGGAAAAAGTTCAGTTTAGGGTTTAAAACCCTAATGCTGACTAAAAGGAAAATTCAGTTTAGGGTTTAAAACCCTAATGCTGATCGCATGGAAAAGCTCAGTTTAGGGTTTAAAACCCTAATGCTGGCTGAATGGAAAAAGTTCAGTTTAGGGTTTAAATCCCTAATGCTGACTAAAAGGAAAATTCAGTTTAGAGTTTAAAACCCTAATGCTGATTGCATGGAAAAGCTCAGTTTCGGGTTTAAAACCCTAATGCTGGCTGAATGGAAAAAGTTCAGTTTAGGGTTTAAAGCCCTAATGTTGACTAAAAGGAAAATTCAGTTTAGGGTTTAAAAACCCTAATGCTGATGGCTGGGGACAAAATTCGAGAATAACCAATGACTTCTTTTTTTTTTCTTATTTTAGTAAAAGAACAAAAGGGAGTTTTGCGGGAGCTTACCTTTTGAGTGAATTCTTTATTGCCAAAATGTTTCTTGTACCCGTGTACCTTCCCCTTTGGGCGACACCTGCTTCTTGCACGGACCTGTTTGAACCTTTTCAGACAAAGAACACTTGTTAGTTCGGGAAATGACGGTCGATTTGGTGACCTTGATCGTTCCCAGTTGCTTTGTTGCGTCTCTAGTTCTATTGCGAAGTCCCGCCATTGATTTGATTCGAATGGCGAAACCCTTTAGACTGCTCAGGCTTGTATTTCCAGATTCTGTGATGACTTGCTTCGTAAGGCTCTCCTTTTTTTTTCTTTTCCTTTTTTTTGTCCCATTTTTATTGGAGGTTCTCGACGTGGATTTTATTGGAGGTATTCTGTGGGAATTTGTACAAAAGGAAGCTCTGTGGGGGAATATTTACAAAGTGGATTCTTTGTGTGGATTTTTGTACAATGGGGCATGCTGGGGATTTATTTCAAAGCGGGATTTCTAGGATTTGTTGGGGTAAGCTTGTTGGGGAATTTTTACAAAGGGACTCGCTGGGATGTGCTGGGGAGATTCCATTTTTTTTTTTATTATTATTGGGGAGACTCTGTGGGAGATTGTACAAAAGGAAAGACTCTGTGGGGATTTGTACAGGGGGAAACTCTGTGGGGATTTTTCCGAAGGCGGACTTGCTGGGGAAGATTTCTATCTTTCCTCTTTAAACACCATCAAACGTCATGATCCATCAGGCTTGGGCAATCGTACCAACGAAATGAGGCGCTTTCCTTCATGAGACGGGATTCCGTGCAAACAAACCTGCCACCTGCCCTTTCCGGTGTATCCTGAACTTGGGGTTAAAACACAAAAGGGATTCGAAAAGAAACAAAGAAAGGGGAAAACAAACTTCAGGAAAGGAGTGTCCTTTTCGGGACGAGAAAGACTTATCTGAGGAAGATAACACTGGCTTTAAATGACATGACATGCTCTTTGGACTGGACGTCTGACCTTCTAAGAACTTGCGTTTTCCTGAACCAGAACGGATCTGTGATTCCAAACCGGTAGAGCTTTGCCGAGACCTCCTTGGGGTGGAGTCATTCTTTTCGGCCAACAGCGCCCTTTGCGGGTTTTCGCCGGCTGACCTCTCTCATTTCTCTTCCTGTCATCGCTTGATAGCACTCTTTGTGAGTTTTTACTAAACAAGCTCTCTCATTTTGGTTTCTCTACTCCCGTCGCCTCGTGGTGCCCGAAGGTTTTCACCGACGAGACTCTCTCATTTTATCTCTCTCAATTCAGAGTGTGCCGGTCTCCATTTGTGACGCTTATTGGTTTCCCACTATCTTTGGTAATTGATCTGAAGGCTTGTGCTTGGTAAAGAGAGGTAGATGATACTAACTTCTAAACTGCTCGACGTGCCCCGGTTTCAATTTCAGGGTGAATGGGATTTTATTGTTGGTGTGACTGAACCTCAAGGAGAGGCTGCCTATGTATCCTTTCGGAATCAAGTCAAACGTAGTTCAGGTCTCAATCAATGTTTTATTTTGTTTTCTTCTTCTTTTTTTTTTTGTAGAGAGGATTGGGTAGTGTTTGGGAGTAGTGGGGGATAAAACCTTCGCCATTTTCAAATGTGTCAGGATCACGGGAGTATGATCTAGACGTAGTATCTCTTGACTGCATCTGCATTTACTGCTGTGTCGGGGTCATTTCCTTCGATATCACCTAAATACAAGGCTCCTCTCGGCAATATCTTCCTTACGATGTATGGGCCTTTCCAATTTGGGGCAAACTTTCCTTTTGCTTCTTCATGATGCGGCAGAATACGCCTTAGTACCAGCTGACCTACTTCGAAATTCCGGGGTCGGACTTTCTTGTTGTAAGCACGGGCCATCCTTCGTTGGTATAACTGTCCGTGACAAACTGCGGCCATTCGCTTTTCATCAATCAACGTCAATTGCTCCAGTCGAGCCTTAACCCACTCGCTGTCTTCGATTTCTGCTTCGACAATGATTCGAAGCGAAGGAATTTCTACCTCTGCCGGTATTACAGCCTCGGTCCCATAAACCAAAAGATAAGGAGTCGCTCCCACCGATGTGCGTACCGTAGTGCGGTACCCCAATAATGCAAAAGGTAACTGCTCATGCCACTGTCGGGAACTTTGGATCGTTTTCCTCAAAATCTTCTTGATGTTTTTATTTGCAGCTTCCACAGCACCATTGGCTTTCGGCCGATAAGGAGTAGAATTCCTATGCGTTATCTTGAACTGCTCGCATACATCTCCCATCAAGTGACTGTTCAAGTTTGCTGCATTATCTGTAATGATAGTCGCAGGAATACCGAAACGACAGATAAGATTTGAGTGTACAAAATCCACTACAGCTTTTTTAGTGACCGACTTGAGAGTGACAGCTTCTACCCATTTTGTGAAGTAATCGATGGCAACCAGTATAAACCTGTGTCCATTCGAAGCCTTCGGTTCGATTGGTCCAATGACGTCCATGCCCCATGCGACAAATGGCCAAGGTGCGGACATGGGATGCAACTCCGTGGGAGGTGCATGAATCAAATCACCGTGCACCTGACACTGATGACACTTCCGGACAAAGCTAAAGCAATCTTTTTCCATGGTCATCCAGTAATAACCTGCTCGAAGGATTTTCTTCGCTAAGACATACCCGTTCATGTGAGGTCCGCACACACCTGCGTGTACTTCGTGCATGATCTTTCTCGATTCCTCGATATCGACACATCTTAGGAGATTGAGGTCCGGGGTCCTCTTATATAACAATTCACCGCTTAGAAAGAAACCACTTGCATGTCGCCTAATGGTCCTCTTCTGATCTCCAGTAGCATGCTCGGGGTATTCTTGCGTCTTCAGGAATTTCCTGATGTCATGGTACCAAGGCTGCGTATTTGATCCTGCCTCGATTACATTGCAGTAACCGTGTCTTTCCTTGATTTGGATTTCCAAAGGATCGACGTGGGCGTTGCCCGGGTATGGTAGCATTGAAGCCAAAGTAGCAAGTGCATCTGCCAGTTCATTGTGACACCTCGGAATATACCTGAACTCTATTGATGTAAAGTGCTTGCTGAGGTCCTCCACATGTTGTCGGTATGGGATAAGTTTGACATCCCGAGTTTCCCATTCACCTTGGGCTTGTCGGATGATCAGGTCAGAATCTCCCATAATCAGTAAGTCTTCGACATCCTGATCGATTGCCATATGCATGCCCATGATGCAAGCTTCATACTCAGCTGTATTATTTGTGCAAAAGAAACGAAGTCTAGCTGTGGCGGGATAATGCTGACCAGAAGGCGAGATCAAAATTGCCCCAATCCCTACACCCTTGGCGTTCACGGCTCCGTCAAAGAACATCTTCCAAACATGAGCTTCCTCCGAGATCACTTCTACGGTGTTTACTTCTTCATCTGGAAAGTAGGTATCCAATGGCTGGTATTCCTCATCGACCGGATTTTCGGCCAAATGATCTGCTAACGCCTGGGCTTTCATTGCCGTGCGAGTGACATAAACTATGTCGAATTCCGTAAGCAAGATTTGCCATTTAGCCAGTCTCCCAGTAGGCATTGGTTTCTGAAATATATACTTCAAAGGATCCAACCTGCTTATGAGGAACGTAGTGTGGGCTTGGAGATAATGTCTCAGCTTTTGAGCAACCCATGTGAGAGCGCAACATGTCCTTTCCAACAGTGTGTATTTGGCCTCGTAGCCGGTGAATTTCTTGCTCAAGTAGTAGATTGCTTGCTCCTTCTTTCCGGTTACGTCGTGTTGCCCGAGGACGCAGCCGAAAGAGTTCTCCAAGACTGTTAGATATAAGAAAAGTGGCCTTCCCGGTTCTGGAGGGACCAAGACCGGGGGATTCGAAAGGTATTCTTTGACTTTATCAAAGGCTTCTTGACACTCAGTTGTCCACTTAATCGCCGCATCTTTCCTTAACAGCTTGAATATGGGCTCACACGTGCTTGTCAGCTGGGCAATAAACCGACTGATGTAGTTCAACCTGCCCAAAAGACTCATCACGTCTTTCTTTGTTCTTGGGGGAGGCAGATCTCTGATGGATTTTATCTTAGTTGGATCTAGCTCGATACCTCTCCTGCTTACGATGAAGCCCAAAAGTTTGCCCGACGGAACTCCGAAAGCACATTTGGCTGGGTTTAGCTTCAAGTCATACTTCCTTAATCTCTCCAAGAATTTCCTCAAGTCTTGGATGTGGTTATCCTGCATCCTGGACTTGACTATCACATCATCCACGTACACCTCTATTTCCTGATGCATCATGTCATGGAAAATGGCAGTCATGGCCCTCATGTAAGTAGCCCCAGCATTCTTCAGACCAAATGGCATGACCCGGTAGCAGTAGGTGCCCCAAGGCGTGGTGAAGGCAGTTTTCTCGGCGTCCTCTTCATCCATCAGTACCTGATGATACCCAGCGTAACAATCTACGAAAGACTGTATCTCGTGCTTGGCGCAATTATCAACGAGGATGTGGATGTTGGGCAGTGGGAAATTATCTTTAGGACTTGCTCTGTTCAGATCTCGGTAATCTACACATACCCGAGTTTTCCCGTCCTTTTTCGGTACTGGAACCACATTTGCCAACCAAGTTGTATATTGGACTACCCGAATCACTCCCGTTTTCAATTGTTTGGTGATCTCCTCTTTAATCTTGTCACTGACCTCAGTTTTGAACTTTCGTTGCTTTTGTTGAACTGGAGGACAATCAGGATGAATCGGCAATTTATGAACCACTAGATCAACACCTAGACCCGGCATGTCATCATATGACCAAGCAAACACGTCTTTAAATTCAAAAAGAAGTTGAATTATCGCCTCTCGCGTTTTCTTGTCCGTGTGAATGCTTATTTTGGTCTCCCGGATTTCTTCCGGGGTTCCCAAATTTACCGGTTCAGTGTCATTCAGATTTGGCTTAGGTTTATTCTCGAAATATTCCAACTCTCGGTTTATTTCCCTAAAAGCCTCTTCCGCATCATATTCTGGTTCTGGGTTCATTAATTCGCAGTTAAATAGCTCATTGTGATCTGGGCGTGAAGTCCGCAAGCATGTCATATTTAAAGCCGCATTATTAGGACTGAAAAGGAAGATAAGAGGAAAAGTAATAAAATCAGAACAAAAGAAAGAATAGGAAAGCAATGATGATTTTTTTTTATTTTCTTTGGAAAATTGGAAGACAACAACGTTTACAACTAGGAATTCGGAACAACAATTGAAAAGAAGAAAACGTTCAAGTTATGTCCCGGAGATAACTTGTGATACAGGAAAGGTGGCAGGACAGGTCTACCCGGACTTCCGTCTAGTTGGGAATGGCGTGATCTCCCAGTTTTGGAGCTTGGCGTTTGGCCCCATGTACATCATCTCAGCAGTGCTCGTGCCTTCGCCTGGTTGAACCATGTGGACCTCGTAGAGCATTTCCCTCATTGCCCCACATATCTCCTCGATTTCCTCAGCCGTGAAGACCTCATCATCTTCTTCTTCAACGTACCTTGGCTTGATGAAAGTTGCATATAAATCCGGTAGTGGTTGAGGCAACTTCCAACCCTCATTTTTCCTTTTCTTTGCCCATTCTTCGTCTGCTGGAGTAGGTTTGAAACCTAGTCCAAAAGGTTTCTTGATGACTGGCAAAGTAATGGGTTCTGTTATTCCCTGAAGGGTTCGTCCAAGTCCCTTCCCTGGCCTAAATCCATGCCGGATCATCTCTTTGGCCACCATGACCGAGGCGTTAGACAAGAAAGGCTGGGGGCAAGGTATTCCCTCTTCGTGTTGCTCTGCCAGTACAATCTCGAAAGCTTGATAGACCGTATGTTCTCTCCCTTCTCTCGGTTCAAGATACGGGATGGACGGGTCCCGATAAATGGCATGTTCGTCTTCCCCATGGACCACGATCTCTCGGTCTTCGTACTCTAACTTCACCATCTGGTGAAGAGTGGAAGGCACGGCTCTTGCCACATGGATCCAAGGTCTGCCAAGGAGAAAATTGTAGGATGTGTCCATGTCGATCACCTGGAAGGTTACTTGAAATTCGACTGGTCCTATGACCAACGACAGGTCTATTTCTCCCATGGTATCTCTCTTGATGCCGTCGAAAGCTCTTACGCAGACATTGTTGGGTCTGATTCTTTCGGCCCCAATTTACATTCTTTGTAGCATGGAGAGCGGGCAAATGTCAACGCCTGAGCCTCCATCCAACATTACCCTCTTGACATAATAGTCCTCGCATTTAACTGTTAGATGCAAAGCCTTGTTGTGTGCCGCTCCTTCCGGGGGTAGATCGTTCTTACTGAAAGAGATTTGGTTGACGGCGAAGAATCTTTCTGTCATCCGCTCTAATTGCTCAACCGAGGTTTCAACTAGTACATATGCTTCATTCAGGGTTTTCAGCAGGATCTTTTGATGCTCGGTTGACCTCATCAATAATGACAGCATGGATACTTGCTCAGGGTACTTGCGCAGCTGATCTATCACTTCGTAATCCGGCATTTTCATTTGTTGGAAGAACACTTCCGCTTCCTCAACACTCACGGGCTTCTTTGGCGGGAAGCGCCTTTGTGTGGCGTTGTTCAGTTCTTGGGTATTTGAATACCTTCTAATGGAAGTATTTTCTGGAAGTTCTCCCATGACCTCTTTACCTTTGTACATCACCAAAGTCTTTTGATAATTCCACGGCACTGTGGACGGGTTGGTCATTGGCTTTTGTGGCACGCGTCTGATAACCACTGGCTCATTCAGCCGAGGTGGTTGAATCGTCCCCCGGACCACATAGGCCCCTTTCGGTACGTACATAGGTTTTGTCTTTTTGATCCCAAAGTTCTGCGTCTTCTCAGCTCGACCTCGTGGTATGTAAAGAACTTCATTTTTTACAGGTACCACTTTCTTCTCTACCTTCTTTTCAGGCTTGTTCTTTATAGCCTTGGCATCCTCCCTCTTTTCTTGTTTCTGGTCTATTTCAGGCCTCTTCCCCGTGTCGACAATGGCAATTATGGCTTTCAAAACAGGGTCAAATTCTTTATCTTCGCAAATCATTCCGATCAGCGGCCCATTATTGTGAGCAGGTAATGGATTGTTAGTTACGTTCGGGATTTCCTCGTCCCTTAGCACTATTTTCCCTTGCTCTATCAAATTTTCGACCACTCTTTTCAACGACCAGCAGTCATTTGTATCATGTCCCTCGGCCCCTGAATGATAGGCGCATCTGACTCCGGCTTTGTAAGAAGGTGATGTTGGGTTTTGCCTCGTTTGAGGGATTGGTTGTAAGAAACCCAACTGGACTAGCTTAGGGAACAAAGTAGAGTATTGTTCACCGATGGGCGTGAAAGTCCGCCGTCGAGGTGGCTCCTGGGGGCGGTAGTTATTCTGCGGGGGTTGTGGGTTATAGTGGTTGCGGTAAGGAGGCTGATTTCTGGGAGGTGGAGCTGGGCCTCGGTTGGCTTGTTGTGGTGGATGGTTATAAGGTTGGGCATTCATGACCATATAAGGTTGATGAGCATATGCCAAATTTGAGTGGGGGTAGTAGTGTTGTGGGGCTCTTTCCGGAAAATGGGGCCTGGGATGACGATACTCCCTTGCTTCAGAGGCTGCCATAGTCGTTTCTTCCTTCTTCTTCCCCCCTTGTCGTTCCTCCGGACCCGCTTTGGACGGCCTGGGAGGTCGCCCTTATGGCTGCTTGACTCAGAATCCTACCTGTTTTCAAACCATTTTCCACCATCTCTCCAATCTTGATCGCTTCCGCGAATGGCTTACCCATGGCTGACATCATGTTTTGGAAATAGTCAGACTCTTGAGCCTGGAGAAAGGTAGTGACCATTTCCACTTCATCCATGGGAGGCTTCACTCTCGACGCCTGTTCACGCCACTTAATAGCATATTCTCTGAAGCTTTCCGAAGGTTTCTTCTTCAAATTCGACAGAGAGTTTCGGTCTGGGCGCAATGTCGATGTTATACTGGAATTGTTTTACAAAATCTCTAGCGAGATCATCCCATATATGCCATCGGGACATTTCCTGATCCATATACCATTCCGAAGCTATCCCTACTAGACTTTCCCCAAAATACGCCATCAGCAGTTCTTCTTTTCCGCCGACTCCCCGTAATTGGTTGCAGTATTTCTTAAGATGTGCAATGGGGTCACCGTGCCCATCGTATTTCTCGAACTTTGGGGTCTTGAAACCCGTTGGCAGGTGCACGTGAGGGAACATGCACAGGTCGGCGTAAGAGACGCTCTTTTGTCCGCTCAATCCTTGCATATTCTTCAAACTTTGTTCAAGGCTTCTCATTCTCTTGGCAATCTCATTTTGTTCTGCAATTCTGGGGTTCTGATCCTGCCCGGGTGCAAGCTCGCACTGAGGCGGTAGAGGATTAGTGCTGGTAGCGAACCTAGTTGGTTCCATTGAGAACGATGGCGCTTGGAATGTAAAAGAGGATGAGTCAAAGCTTGGCTTGTACGCGGCTGGCTGTGCCGTGATCGGGCAAGGCGATGCAGTAAAGATGTTCATGCTTGCATCAGTGGCCGACATTCGGGGATGAGGCTCAGAAGGCGATCCAGCAGAGAAGGCTGAGGTGGCTGGGTACCCGAATGGGGTAGCAGGATAATTTATGGGGACATTAGAAGTCCCACTTGACCTGGAGAATAATTCAGGGAATCCGGGGACGACACTTGGCGGCTCTTTCCCATTGTTCCAGTCGTCCAGCATTTCCAACATGCGGAGCCGTAGGATTCTATTTTCCTCCGCAGTTGCGGATTCAGGTGTGAGGACGGCTGAGATCGAGCTTTCCTCGGAAACAGGGATTGTTTGCAATGGAATTTCTGAAGACATTTCCACACTTCCTTTTGACCTGGTGAAGTAAGTGTGAGTACTGCTTCTGGTCCTAACAACAGGTAGTTGAACACCTCTCCTTGACCTCGTGAAGTACGAGTGTGAGGCCAGACTTTCACCAAACCAACCGTCTTTTCAAAAACCCTGGAAATACTCAACGACAAACGCACGGTTAATTTGTAGCAAAACAGATAGTTAATCTCACGTTGGGCATGATGCACCTACACAGTTAAGGGGATTACTATATGTTTGCTACGAGAGCATGCGTCATTCCGGCATTTTATTTGTTTTTTTTTTCTTTCTTTTCTTTCTTTTTTTATTTTTTATTTTTTTATTTTTTGCAGTAAAAGAAATGCGACCGGATCCGATGCGGATTGCCTACGTATCACGATGCCTACGTGAATCAGATCATTACGTAGTTCGAAAAAACACAAATGAGCGTAAAAGGAGCAACCTCTTTATTGTTGAAATGGTCTATTACAAACTACATTTTGCAAAAGAAAAAGCAATCTTTGAAAATAAACTTAGACTCAAAAACAAACTAAAAATCACTCTGATGGGAAAAAACAGGCAGAAGGCGCTAAGATACAGGCTTGACCTATAAATGCATTATGGTTTTGAAAATTGGTGTCCGCGGGGCATCGTTCGGCCTTGCCGCGGTCTTAGGCGTGAGATCCCTCTCAAGTTGCTCCAGCTCGTGCATAGTCTGCTTGACATAACCCATTACTGCTGAGAGGACGGTAACGCTGGACATGTTCTCACATCGTAGACATCGTCTGGTGATGGCATGGGCAATGGCCTTGATCCTATCTCTGGTTTGCTTCTTCTCCACGAGTAGGCGTTTTATCTGATCGCTGCATGTCTTAAATACTTGAGCATCTTGTATGTGCTGATGCTTCAGTCGCCGTACTTCCAACTTCATCTGGGCTATTGAGTCGTACCAGTATCTGCTCTCCATTTGGAAGTCCTTGGCCTGACTAGCTGCTTTGATCTCAAGTGCAGCCATCTCTCTCTTTACTTTAGCCACAGTCTTCTCGTGGTTGCCTTCCAATTGATTCAGGTACCGGCGATGTTCATCTGTTCTTGCATCCCACTGTGCCCTGAGCTCTGCTATGATGTTTTCAGATTCCTCCAAACCATCTTGCCATTCCCTGATTTCAACTTTTAGCCTTTTTATCAGCTGCTCGTCTGATCGACGCCTTGGTTGTTTATCCGCATCCACCCTTATCTGTTTGATCTGGGCTCTGAGTCTTTCGTTGTCCTGAATTAACCTGTTCTGCTCTCCCAGATTGGTAGCATCTTGCACGTTGTGATCATATTTCAAACTTTCCACTTGTTGCTTTAACCTGCTGATTTCGGCGCAATAGCCTCTTTCCTTCGCTAACCAATCCCACTGTCTTTGCGATGATTTGGTGAAATTCCGGATGTGAGGTCTCTTAGCTGGCCTTTCATGCTCAAGTTCCATTCTATACCATGCAAGGTAACCTGGCGCCGTCTCTCCTTTGGCTCGATCCCGCATGCAAGTATCTGATTTCAAATATTGACACTCACTCCAGATTTGGCGAATCTTCGCTTCTGGGAATTGTCCGTTAGGACTTATTTCAACTGCTTGAGTGCTAAGATCTTCCTCATGAGGTACTGTCTGGCATCTTCCGAACTGTCTCAAAACTCGGCAGGGTGCGTAAGGTTGAATGCTCTTAAGCCCCATCAGTAAGAAATGAGTTTTAGCTGCAGACATATATAGGATCTCATCAACAGGCAACCATCCCAACGTCCATTGTATTTGGCTGGCAGTAAGAGCTTGAAAGAACGAGGTCCATGCCAGGACTCCTTTGGGCAAACTGATCTCTTTGGTTCTCGTGTAAGATTCTTCTATGCAGGTCTTTTCCGGGGAACCATGGCTCAAAATCTCGGAATGATGGCAGAGGTGCTCGGTCATCCATATCTGTAGGAGCAAGTTACAACCTTCGAAGAAATTTCCCCCAGCTTTACAAGCTGTAAGAGCTCGAAAGATGTCAGATACCACCATAGGCGCGAGAGTACTGTCACTTTGCATGAGTAAAGTGCTGACGACCCCGGATATCTTCAAATCAATGTTTCCGTCTTTCCTTGGAAATACCAGAAGGCCCAGGAACATCATCATGAACGCTACCCGTCTGTTCTTGTCCCACTTCTGACGAACTCCTTTGCTGCACAGTTTGTTGATTGGATTATTGAATCCCCCCTCGTGACCGTACCTATCATATATGAAGCATGGAGTACAAAATCCGGCTACCAGATCCGGGTTGTGGACTGTTCTAGGTATTTTCAATGAATCTAGGAACCGATGTACCGTGACGACTCTTGGGGCGACCAAGTATTTTTCCCTCAAGGGAAGTTCAGTATTCCCGATGTATCCGGCCATTTCTTCCAAAGTCGGGGTGAGTTCAAAATCAGAGAAATGGAAAACATTGTGCGCCGGGTCCCAATAGGTAACCAAAGCTCTTATGATATCTCCCCGAGGCTGGATTTCCAATAAACCCACAAGACCTTTCAGATATTTCTTAACCTCATTTTGTCCTTCAACACCTAGATCATTCCACCATAGCCGTAACTTGACAGGGATTTTGGTCATTATTGAAAAATGTTCATTTTGCATCGTGCTCATCCTGCACATTTATTAAGGTGATTTTAACAAAACGAACTGACTCAAATTTTTTTTTTTTTACAGAGGGGATCGAGTTTTAAAACACGGCCTTTAAACATTTCGGGGATGAAGATTTTAAGGCTGTGTGGGTCTACTGGATAAAAATGCTAAACAAGACCCAAAGGTGGCTATTTATGCAAAGTCAGCCTTCCGGCGTCCCTTTCGGGAACATTCGGCTATTTATGACAAAACAGCGTCACCCGATTTATTTACGACTCTTTTTTTTGTTTTTTTTATTTTGGCTATTTTAGCAAAAATGGGGGTTGAACCCGACGAGGGTTGCCTACGTATCTCACATCCGGTGAGAATCAAACCGGCGTAGTTCGGGCATATCAGGAATAGAGAAAATCAAATAAACCTAGAAATCAAAAATAAGTATTTTTTTTTTATTATTTTTTAAAAAAAAGATAAAGACTAAAGAAAATATTTATTATTTTTTAGGCAATATTTGGACTATTAGTCTGAATTTATAAAAGGGGTAATATGAAAGAAACAACATTTTTTGAATTATGAATTTTTCGTTTTTTTTTTTACTTTTAAATAAATACCTTCCCTTTTTTTTGATTTTGGAAATGATAAAAAAAAGAAAATTTTTGTATTACTTTTTTTTTTGATAATTCAAACTAAGAAGACAAAATTTGTTTTTTATTCTTTTTTTTTTAGAAAAATTCCGGCGAGGTTTTGACAATACTTGGACATTTATTTTCCAAAATAAGTAATTATTTCCCCTACGCTGCTATTTTTCTTTTTAGGAACCGGTCGACATGCGGAACCAAAGCAAATAAATGCACGAAACAAATAGGATGCAGCAGGAGGGTCTTTTCATTTCAGGTTGCCTGTCCTAGACGGGCCCAACCCCTGTGTTGAGCCCCCTAAGTCAAATGCAACATGATGCAAATAAACGTTCCTACTAGGGATCCGGCATGAAGCTTCGTTATACTAGGTTTATACCCTGGGTATTTGTTCTAGACTGTGTACCCGAGCGAACAACTCGAGTCGAGGAGGGGGCTACGTACCGGGGACCCGCGAGATCGACCGGCTTTGTAACTTGTCCGACCTCTTTCTTATTTTAGGTATTGACACTAACAGAATAGGGAGTCTCGACCAGCGAGCTTCTCCCCGGAGGTAAGAAGAGAAGGGTTTCGGCACAGTTTATATACAGTTCAGATAATATCAAAGCGGTAAAAGACAACATTTAGCACGTTATGCAAAAACATGTAATAAAGATCAGATAATAAAGCCAAATATAACAATTATTCTAAGCTCGAATTCTTGAACCCTGAACCAGTGGTTCTGGGTTAAATCCCCAGCAGAGTCGCCAGAGCTGTCACACCTCCTTTTTGCGCGCCCGGCCCTGAAGGGTAAAAATGCGCGGGTGGAGTTTTTCCAATTTAAGTGACAATATTCGAAATGGGATTATTTATTTAATTCAGAGTCGCCACTTGGGAAAGGTTTGGCTTTTGGTGTCCCAAGTCACCGGTTTATCTTGAATCCCAAATCGAGGAAATTTTCGACTTTTCCAAATGAAGTCTGCGAACCAGAAATTCTAAGTAAGGAATTCTGTTGACCCGAGGGAAGGTGTTAGGCACCCTCGAATCCCGTGGTTCTAGCACGGTCGCTTAAATTGTTATAAAGGCTAAATATCTGATTTAAATACATGTTATGACTTACGTGCTTTTATTAAACTTAAAACCGCTTTTATCATTATCACTTATTTTTATAGAATTGCAACGTCGTGAAAATGCATCTCGAACCACGTCACAATCAATGCGCCCGTGATCGTCAACACATTTTGACTTCGTTGAGATTTGGATTTGGGTCACATCAATGTGCACCCGAATTTAAGAATATGATTTAATTAAGCCGCGCCTAAAGAGTCTAACGCGTTATTATTTTTTGAGAAGGCCATGAGATTCACTAAACGGCCTAGCCTGAATTCTAAATATTTACTATGATTATTTATCGAGGGCCCCGCAATTTTGCATTTTTATTTGGCGAGGCTCGTCTCTATTTTAGAAAGGATATCCTAAAGTGGCTACATTTTTAATACATTTGTCCCTAAAACTAGAAGAAGAGGTACATGATAATTTAATTATATGCTTTGGCCTGATCCGGATTCTTATGATTAATTATCTACGACGTTAAGAAAACATTATACTTTAATGAAAAATGCTTTAATTTGACAAGGAATCATGTACGAGCTAACGAAATACAACACTTAATCCGAACATTTCTTGAGTTGAACTTAACTAAACTTATTTGGACTAGATTAAAGGATTTAGCTACTAGATATTGTTACTAATGAGACTTTGAATGTGACCCTAGGTACTGCCTAACGGGACCCAAAAAAAGACTAAATGAAACAGAAACAACATTGTATAAGGTCGGAGTATACATACCCCATACTAACAAACAACTACCGAGCTAAAATACAAAGGGGTAAACTCAGTCGAATATCAGTACATACTTTCGAACTGTTGAATTATAAACTAATCAATTTTTACAGGCCCGTTAATGTACTATGAATATTACAACAAATACTTGAACTTCTTCAACCTTTTTCATTTCATGCTTTCAAACTGTTTCAGTTACATCAATATGGGACTTGAAATGTGTACCTGGAAATACTGAAAATGCAAAGGAGAATAAGAAGAAGATGTGGAAATCAGCAGCAGCAAGAAACGGGACTAGCAATAGCAGCAGGACAGGACAGCAGCAAACAAAGCAACACAGCCGAACAGGCTCGAGTGCAGAAATGCAACTATGGTCAATAGAAAGAAGTAGCCAAATGACAGCAACACCCAGTGGAGTATAATCAGAACTCCAGACAGACCAAAACCAGTAGTAAACCAATGAAAATACTCGACTAGTAGACATAATTGGAACTTCAAAGAATCAGAATCGATTGAACAGGTTGAACAACTGAAACCCAAACAACAATAGGAAGAAACAGTTTCTGATTGTTGATTGTATACTTTCTATCTCTTAACCTCTCTCTATCTGTGTTTTCCTAAAATCAGTTCTATCCTTTTTCAATCCTCTCAGTCTAGGTATCCCTCTATGTCTGTATGTCCCTATTATCAGATGCCTTTCTTCCTTTTTCCAGAAATTCCTCACAGTCCTCCCTCTTCCTCTCTCTCTCTCGGTCCTCTTTTATAAGCCTTTCATTACCTCTTTTAACAGCCTGTTTAGAATATCACAACACCCCTCCCACGTGCCTTCCATTTTCAGATTCCAATTGGCTAATTAAGTATGAACAAAACCCATGATATTCCCTGGCAGACTCACTTTAAGTAATGTTTATTATTTTTGAGGTTAAAGTAGAGTATGGGCAGCAGAATGTATCTGACAGCATATGCTGTCAAATTATTTAAAACTTAACAAAAACCTTTATGCAGGCCACAGGTTGTGCACAAAGCACATGAGGTGCACCAATGCACATGCTGTGCACAAGTGCACATGCCCTCCAATTCAGAACTTAAACCAAACATCCCTTTTACATTACTGATCCAAATCAACAACTATAAGTAAACAAAACTAGTTCATAATTGATTCAACAAATGCTTAGCAGAAGTAAGTCGATTTGTTAATGTTCGGACAGCTGAAACTAATTGACGACACATGTCGACTCGACTATATTAATCATAACACATACAATCGTAACCAAAAATCAAACATTTAACAGTATCGACACATGATTTGAATTGTACTGGCTAAGCAAAGTGGTACTCGAGGAGCCAATTGATCGGTCAACATTTGGAGCTCAATTATCCGCACAGCATATACACACGCGTTATCAGAATAAAGGAGGGATTCAAACAAACACAGTGGTTCAGGCAAAGTGGACAAACAGAAGTTGGTAAAAATTCAAAGACACAAATTGAAACAAAACATGAACTGACATTTAATCACTCACATGGACCAAACAGAAATAAAGAAAAACAAGCAAGACTCACCTCAAATCTCGAAAAATCAAAACCTTGACTCGGACTTGGACAGACCTTTCTTAAGGCTGAACGGACTTTAATCGAAGTGTTTCTCAGATGAGAAACACTTCGATTAAGGTCCATTAGACCTTAATTTCTTTGGCTCGAACGGGTATGAACCAGTGACGAGGAACCTTATGGTTTCAAAACTCAGATCTGGGATTCGTGCTTCCCTGGTCAGATTCGGACCAAACCAAGTATGGTTTGGTCACGAGGGGGGTCTGGGGAGTGTCTGGTATGAATTTAAGGCAGATCGGTGTAGATTAGGTTCCGACTCGAATCTTCAAATGAAGATTCGAGAAGGTGGGATAGGATTCGAGGTGTGTGGTTGGTAGATTTGGGTTCAGGACGGCACGGGGGTTCTATGGTGTTAAGGGCGAGGTCACCGGCGTCTGTGCCGCCGGCTTTCATGGTGAAGGATACAGGGGCGGCTAGGGTTTGAAGGGGACGGGTTTGGTGAAGACGAAGGCTGGGGTGTTGGATAGGGGGCAGGGTATGGTAAAGGGTTTATATAGTTAGTGGGTGGGTGGATCCTGGCCGTTGGATGAGATGCGATGAAGGGCCAGGATCCTTCAGCTTGAAGGAAACGGTGTCGTTTCATCTTTTAGAGGGTTTGGGTCAATCCGGGTGGAAACGGGTCGGGTTCCTTAGTGGGTTATGGGGAATTGATCTTGACCGTTGATCAATTTGAGATCAACGGCCCAGATCAACCTGTATTAATACGACGTCGTTTGGACTCTCTGGGTATTCAGCTGGTGTGGACCGGGCAGGCTTGGTTTTGGGTTGTTTGTTTGGGCCAATTTTAATAAATTGGCCCAATCCGGAAGAAGAAGCCCCCCTTTTTTACTGTTATTTCTTTTTCTTCTTTATTTTAAAAACAAAACTAAGCAACAAAAATCAAATTGAAATTAAATACACACTCAATACAATTATTTGCACACACACTAGAATATTTCAAAGCAGGTAAAATCAAACAAAACAAAAATTACGGACGAAGATGCCTATTTATGATTTTATATTTAACGACCGGATTATGGTTCGAATCATGCATGACGCACACATTTTTTGTATTTTGTTTTAATGAGGTAAGAATGGGCAAAAATCACAAATAATTAACGAAGTGCCATGTAAAAATCCAAAAATTGTACAGCAGGGCCAATTATTATTATTTTTTATTTCTTTTGGAGCGATTGTCGTGCGAAGCAAAAATCACGTGCTCACAGTGCCTATCTCAGCACATGTGATACTACAAAATGATTGTGGAGAAAAGCACTGTTGAGCCAGACAAATATCACGTGGGGTGCTCGCCTCTCTACCCTGCATGGTAGGAGGACAATCTGAAAGGAGCGGTGACACCGGGGACTGGTCGAGGGAACAAAATGATAGACGAGGAAGCTGAAGCCCAAGTAAAATACAATTGGCTATGGAAGAGAGTCCACAACTTTGAGAATGAGCATTGGGAGATACATGAGAGGAATGTGAGGTTGATCGAGGAATGGAAAGATATGGCAGTCACCTCCAACAGAAAACTGGAATAGCTGGAGCAAGTAATAGTGGAACTAGAGGGCAAAGTTATAAAAAGGATTAAAAACTGTTAAAATGCTGAAGGAGCCGAGGGAGGACATCTGGCCCGAGCCTACTTGCTACTGGGACTGCACGAGCTAGGAGATCTGTTTGATGGAGTCCGGAAGATCAAATCTGGGGAAGGTCCTTCTGGGACCAAATAGATTAGATTTAATTGCTTTTCTTAAAATGTAATAAGGCCAAGTGCCAGTAGTGACTTGTTTTATTATTATGTTAGTGTCGTTTTTGGATTCGTCTACTTTTATATTATAAAATGAAGCATTTATTGGCATTTGAAGTTCTCCAAATTTATTTGTTGCTAGGCCTACCTCTGGCACAGCGAGGCTCCCAAATTCCGATCTCCAAATTTATTTGTCACTATGTGTTTAAATATTGCAAACATTTCAGGAACCCCACTGACTTCTTACCTTTTGTTTTGTTTACTTTTATTATTCTGATCCCCATAGGTTGGTTCATCCATATTGGCCTCGTCAGCATATCATACAAGATCTAGAGGCCCTCCATCTCCTCCTCCTCCAAGCAATAAAAAAAGTAGAGAGAAATCAAATATGGAAGACTTAAGTGGAATTCGAAAGGAAAACATTAAGAATACAGAGACCTCCGATGGCCGTAGTACTCCGGCCCCGAACGACCTGGTTTTGAGACTTTAACAAAAGATACTAGAACTGCAAGAAGAACTTGAGCAGGTCCGCAATTTGGCAAACTTGTCACTCACCCTCAATGTCCCGGATATCCACCAACAGAACGCGATGAACCCAACACCTCGAAAAAAAAACCAATAACCACAAAATCCTATAATACCAAATCAATATGCAACTCCACCATAAAATATCAATCCATTGCTGATACCAACTCCACCACAACAGCATCAACCAATCCCGTACCCACCAACCACCACTTACCACAGTCCCTAAAATACACCACCACTCATTCCCGATCCACAAACTCCACTAATGACCATCACTGTACCCAAGTTCCTGGCACCCATCAGAGCAACCCCATATATGTGGAAACTATACCACATTCTACCCAGCCAATATCATGCGCACCGAAATCCTCTGATAAGGACATGCTCATTAAGAACATGGCCAAAGAACTCCAGAAATTAACAAGCCGAGTTCAAGGTGAAGGCGATAGAGTAATAGAAGGGTTGAACTAAGAAGATCTGTGTATACAATCCGGTGTGGAACTGCCAGAGGAGTACAAACCTCCCAAGCTCGAAATGTTCGATGGTACAGGTGATCCCAGGGTTCACTTAAGGACCTACTGTGACAAGCTTGTCGGCGTCGGAAAAGATGAAAAGATTCGAATGAAGCTCTTTATGAGGAGCCTTACTAGGGATGCGTTGACTTGGTATATTAGCCAGAATCCCAAGAAATGGTCAAATTGGGTAAGCATGGCGTCAGATTTCATGGACCGGTTCATGTTCAACACAGAAAATGCGCTGGATGTGTTCTATATTCAGAATCTCAAAAAGAAACCTATTGAGACTTTCCGCGAATATGCTACTCGTTGGAGGTCGGAAGCGGCCAAGGTCAGGCTCGCTTTGGACGAAGAACGGATGAATGAATTCTTCGTTAGAGCATAGGATCCACGATATTATGAGAGGTTGGTGGTCATCGAAAATCACAAATTCTCTTATATCATCAAGCTCGGGGAAAGGATTGAGGAAGGAATCAAGAGAGGGATGGTAACAAATTTCGAGGCACTACAAGCCACGAATAAGGCACTCCAATCAGGTGACATACCAAAGAAGAAAGGGGTTGGAACAGTAATGGTGGCTCAAGGTCCAAAATCTCCATTTGTATACCAAACACCTCTACCCACATTCCAAACACCTCCGCCTACCTATCAAACACCTCCACCCACATATCAAACACCTCCACCCACACACCAAGCATCACCATCTATATATCAACCTTCATCCCCAAATATTCCTAACCAGTCGTTGTCCATCATACCTATAATTCCCTACTATCCCACTTCTACTCACCACCAACTCGCCAAAATTATCCAAGACCAAGACCCAACTTCGACCGCAAGCCACCTAGATAATACACCGCTATCGCTGAGCCCATCGACCAATTGTATGAAAGGTTAAAGGCTGCAGGTTACGTCACTCATGTTCCCACTGTGGCGCTAGAAAATCCATTCCAATGGGTCAATCCGAACAAAACCTGTGCATACCACTCTAGTATGAAAGGGTACACCACTATTGAGTGCCGAACAATGAAGGATAAGATCCAGACTTTCATTGACAACAAGTTCATATAGGAAAAGGAAGCCACACCTAATGTCCACAATAATCCCCTCCTTGATCATAGAGGTAATGGTGTACATATTATACAAATAAATGAGGGATGGGACCCTAAGGGGTCAATCAGGCTTATCCGAGAAAGCGATGACTTTAAGGTTGCAGTCACACTTACTCCTATCGTGGTTTAGAGTCAGGCACCTTTTGACATTGAGGTAACTACATCAGTTCCATTTGAGGTGGAAGTAGCTCCGTCGGCAGCCACCTCCACTCCATTTGAAGTAGAAGTGGTCACACCTTTTACTGTGACTGTGTCAACCACACCACCATTCAACAAAAAAGGATACCCTAGTGTCATGCACCCTTTTTTTTCTCGCAAAATCGGGTTTAGGACATTTGGGAGGACAACTCGTTTCCCTTCGAAAATTGGGTTTGAATTGGAGAGTCGCCACCTAATGATTAAAGTGCATTAGGACACTAAAAAGGGTTTGTTTTGAGTAACTAGAGATTGGTAAGGGCTTGAAATTATCCCAAAGGGAAGGTGTTAGGAACCCCTTAGGATCCACTAGTGTGGTTCCCGGCCAGACAATTATTGTGACTTTAAGCGCAAACGACACGTAGGCAAATAAAACTTCATGTAAGAGGGGGTTTTCACATAATGGTTACAAATAAACAAAGTTGGGAAGAATTAAAAGAAGGCTGAGAGAAACAGTTTGAAATTTCAAAGAAAAAAAGAAACGAAAAAACAAAGGAAAGGGGTCCTAGGTTTATAAATAATATGGATCACCCCACGCAATGTTCGGTAATCACTCCTCAATGAGGGGCTACACGTGACACCATCGCGTGGTCATCATATCCATATCTACTCTTTCCCACCCCGTTAAGGTATTTAACGTGGAATGGTCTCGTTTATTTATTGCATGCTATTACCTGCTCCAATCCTATCAGTCCCAGAGGTATTTGGGACTACTAATCCTAAAAGGGAAAGCTTATGAGGTTTTTATGGTTTTAAGAGGACAAAATTCTAAGGCGACAATCAAAACATATATATATATAGCAAGCATTGGGAAAGCACATAAACAGGTACGGCTCAGATAGACCTCCTTAAACCAAGAAAAGCATATGGTTTAGCATGTCTTGCACATACTGATTAGGGTCTGATTAAAACTTAAGAAGTTAAAGCAGCACATATTTTCAGATAAGAAGTCCGAATTAGACATGCCTGTTGGTTGTAATTAATAAAGACAGGTACAGTTAAAACTTTTACCCTAATGCTTGCCTAAGTGCTAGGCGAAACCTATAATCATGATATCTACTGGTTTCAGAAACAAAGAGGTAAACTGATTACAGAAAGTTCGCTAGTTTTAACAGAATAAAACAAGTTCTACGATTGATAACGCATTACTACTGACAGATTAAACCTAAAACGAGTGAGGCTATTCAGATTTTGACTAGAACCCCTATAGGCATGCTTTATAAGTGTTTATTAACTTAAAAAACTATTATAGAGAAGTGCAGAAACATGTTGTCTAGGTGTTGTATTTTATTACGAACGTGATATCTACTTACACTGATTATTAAGGCCTATAATTATGTTGACCTAATGAGAGATGAGTCTGCAAGAATCAGAAAGGTCTTATAGGCATATTATCTACATGTATGTGCATTCTATAGCCATGGTATCTACGCAGAAATTCTTATAGACATGTTATCTAAAGATGAGAATGCAGAAGTTCTTATAGTCCCGGTAACTATATGCGAATGCAGAATTCTATAGGCATGATTTATATATATGAGTTCATAGATTCAGAAAGAAACTCTTATAGGAAAGATATATACATGATATGAAGAAATTCATAAGTAAACTGTAGACTGGATGTAAATGCATAAATTAGTAAACCTATAGGCAGGATATCTATGTGAATGCAGAAATTAGTAAACCTATAGGCAAGTTATCTACCCTTTGCATACATTTATTCCCTCCCCTTTTCACTAGCCGTCCCCAATCGTTTATTACAAGTTATTACAACCCAGAATGAATAAGAAAAGCAAAATTACATCAGCAATTAAAATACAACAAAGGGGAGCCTAATTCAGACTTCAAGAGATCATGAACCAAAGACTTTCTCTCATTTGGATGTGTCAGAGTTCCCTAAGAGCCTCATAGGGACTCCGGGCAGTGCTCATACACAAATGTGTAACCATATTAGGATATAGTGTAGTGTGGAAGGGTCAGCCCTCAAGTGTCCAAGTTCAGAGGGAACTCAAGGTCCCAAGGCAAGGCTCACAAGAGGGGCCCAAAACTTAGAAGCTAAAAAAGAGTGTGAGTGCAGGAGTGAAGTTCTAGAAAAAAAAAGGGAAAGGGAAGAGGGTAATAACTTGAAATTAGTGCCTAGAGGGGTATAGGGGAGTACGGAATTTTCAAGAACACAAGAAAAGCAGACTGATGAGCATACTCAGCAATAAGATATGCTACCACACCCTCCAGCCTGTTAGAGGTTAGGACCTCACGGATTCAGAACTTAGGTCATGGACAACAACTCATGTTGCCATGCCCTAAGCCACCACTTACAAACACAAAGGGGTAATGGGGTAGGGAGCAAAGTTTCACAGTAGAAACAGGCAGTAGAACATAGGCATATTAAGTTAAATATTGAGCTCTACATAAGCAGTAAGGTAGCCCTGGATATAAAAACTTTAAGTAAACACATTGGGGTGATACTGAAACTAAAATTAGTATAAAAGTATTAAATTGAAGAGAATTGTGAAGTCTGAAGTTTAAAAGTATTAAATTGAAGGTGTCCCAAAGTGCATAAGGGTCTTGCCCTTTTATAGTGCAGAAATAAAGTAGAAATAAGTAAGAAAATAGTTTGGAAATCAATTAAACAAGGTCTCCCTTTAACTAAGGGATTCTGATTTCAAACAGGCAAAATAATTAAGGAAATGGGTCAATCAAAATTTTTCCAGAGCAGTACAAGAAGGGTAAATACATAGAGGTTTATTTAAAGACAAAGTTTTGATAGTACATCATTTGTGCAAATAAGGAAAGGAAATCAGTTAACAGCTAGTAAATTAGAAATTGAGGATTTTGTATGAATGAACCAGGTCAGAAAGATATGAAGGATTTCAACTTAAGGAAAATCAGTACCAATCAATTAAACTTATTAAAAGGAATTATGAATCACATGTAAGTTGGAAAACCATTTTGAAGAAAGATTCCTCATATATAAAAGCACACAGACACGTTAAACATGAAGAAATTTGTCATGTTATTCAATAGAAGGGTCTAGTGTAGGAGAATCAGAATTGTGCGCAAACAAAAGAAGTTCACACTAAGTTGATAGACCCAGAAATAAGTCTAAAAGAGTCAAGGGTCCTCAAACAAAACCCTAGTTTGATCATATGACCAAACTCGGAGGAAACTCCCAAATTCTAGGGTTTCCGACTAGAGTCGAATACAGAGATGAGGAGGCAACATGCTCAAAGATTTCTTTTCAGAATCTCATGAGAAGACAAGCAAATACAAATAACATTAAAAGCAGACAGAGTGTAGGAGTATAATGAGAGAATAGTCACGACAATAAAAGAAATGTGTTTAAGAAAACCTTTTAGAAGGGACTTAAACAAGGTTCAGTAGAAGAAAAAGCAATAACACTTAGGAACACAATAGGAGATATAATAGAAGAAAGTACTTTTCAGAAGGAACTTAGCCAAGGTTCAGAAGATATAAGAGATGGTATAACACTTAAGAAAACCATAGAAGAAACATGTTTAAAGAGGTCTTTTAGAAGAACTCAAAAAAAGTTCAGTAGAAGGCAAACAAAACTTAAGAACTCAGTAGGAAATACATACAGCAAAAGAACATAATAATGCTGGAAAAGCATAGCAAAAGATACAATAGGAAAATACAGCAAGATAAACATGCGAGCATGGTACAAAACACAGTAGAAAAACAAAGCACAGAAGAACATGTATAGCATAAGAAAGCAGTAGAAGCACAGGCATGACAAATATACACAAAAAAAGGAAAAGAAGAGTCGGAGAAACATTTTATGCTTTTTCAGAAACCCTAAATCGTAAAGAAGTAATTTTTGAAAGAAAAGTTGGGGAAAAGGTTTAAAAACTCAAGTAGAGCACAGATATAAGAAAAACTCAAAGAAAACCTCGAAGGGTTAGGGTTTTAGAAGAACCCTAGAATGATAAAGGCTTTTAAAAGGTCTCCGATCTGAGTCAGAGAAGTCAGAAACATGCTCGTAAGATCAGGATACGCCGGAGCAAACACGGAGATGGCCGTAGAACCTTGAATCGGCGAAGATCTAGAAAAAACCTTCGAGGTCAGACCTCGAATATTCAAGGACCAAGTGTATAAGAGCAAAGGGAGGTGAGTATAAAGTTTCCACGGCCTGAGAAGCCATGTATTCTGGTGGGTTTTTAGGTGAGGATGATGAGAGGCTGCTAGGGTTAGGGGAAGGTTTGAGACAATTTGAGAGATGAGAGGTTTCAGATGCGGCGGTTGGTGAGAAATGGGATAGGGTTGGGATGGTTTGGGAATTAAAAAAGAAAAGGGGAAATTCTGGTCGTTGATCAAATTGATCAACGACCTAGATCAAAAGGGAATATCGGGCGGGTTGGATAAGCGAGTTAGGGGCGGGTTATTTTAGGTTTTGGGCTGACCCGTTTGAATTTGATATTGGGGCTGATTTTAGGCTAAAATTGAAATAAAATAGGGCTAGTATTTAAATAGCCATTTTCTCTCTTTTATTTTATAAAAAAATAGTAAAATGATTTATGAAGCAAATTGAAAGTACTAAATTCGTTAGTAATGTATAAATATTAAATTAAAAATACTAGAATCAATTTTGTAATTATAAACGTAATTAAATCTTAAGATAGGCTAAAATTGCAATTATATGCAATTTAGCTTTAAAATTACTAAATAAATTTGTAAAAATTACCTTAGCTATGTTTTGGTATAAATATGAGAATAAAATAAATTATTCTCCAAAATGATGATTTTGTGAATAATTATTAGTTTTTGTACTGCTAAAATAGGGCAATAAAATTGATTTAAATGTTTTTTTAAAATTAGAAAAAATACTAAAACGTTTGGATATACCTATGTATGCATACATAGGATATTTTTAAAGTATTTTGCATATATAAAATATACAAAAAAAAATTGGGTATCAACAGCTGCCCCTCTTTACCCGGGAAGGGTGAAAGAGTTGTCAGGTAAAGATATGATGGCCAATTTGACCGAACGAAATGGTTTGAAGAATCTGATCGTGCTCTTGTTCCTGAGCTGCCTACATATCCCTGGTCTTACAGGAATCGAGCCATATATAGTTCAGGATCCGTCGGCGGAATATGCCGATGGAGATTTTTTAAAAAAAAACGTACGAGATATTTAAGTTGAGACGGATGGTCAAAGTCTACTAGGTTGCGGGAACGTGAGCGGGATTGCTCCTGCTGAGATGGCCATTGCTAGCCGGTTTACCTGCAAATAAGCAATACAAGCGTATATTGTGCGTAAATTTAAACATGATGCAAGTTCTCGTTGGACCATGAATGCTGTCTTTGGATGGTTAGGAAGACGTCCTTGGACCATGATGTCCTGGGCCATGAAGCGTACAATAAAATATTCGTGGGCCACGAAATGATGCTCTCAGGCTATGAGGATGATGCCTCCAAACCATGATGCCTTTGAATAATGATATGCAAAAGATCAAAAGGCAACCTCAGGCCATGGCATGGTGTTCTCGGGCTATGCAAATGGTGCCTCTGAACAATGATGCCCACGGATAATTTGTCGATCTTTCAGCCCATGAGATTCAGTAGGGTGGCGATTTTTCAACCAATGAAATGCAATGAGTGGCGATCTTTCAGCCGATGCAAGATGAACTGACGATCTTTCAGCCGATGCAAGGTGTAAATGAAGCGGCAATATTTCAGCCATGCGGATGGAGGTAGAGCTTAACCTTGGAAGGCGGAATGGTAGCCCTATGCAATGCAAATGGAGACAGAGCTTAGTCTCAGAAGGTAGAATGGTAGCCTTATGCAATGCAAAGAATGCAGATGGAGACAGAGCTTAGTCTCGGAAGGCAGAATGGTAGCCTTATGCAATGCATGAAATGTAGATGGAGATAGAGCTTAGTCTCGGATGGCACAATGGTAGCCTTATGCAATGCAGGAAATGCAGATGGAGACAGAGCTTAGTCTTGGAAGGCAGAATGGTAGCCTTATGCATGAAATAAAACGCAGACGGTAGTAGAGTTTTCTTAGCTGATATCTGATTTCGATATTGTGGCTGCTGGGGATATTGTGTGCGTATAGCAAATGTGAATTCCTGATCAGTATGAGTGTATAGTATATTCGATGATTTTCCCACTCAGGTGCCTGCATACAAATAAAATCGTTAGTTTTGTAAAGGGGAAAGGTTAGTTCGTATCCCCGCTGACTTTGTTTGACCTGCTCGGCTTTGATCTAGTGATATTGCCTGTATTATTAGGGTAGCGTTGCTAAACAGAGTGATTTTAAAAATACACATGCATGGTTTTAGAAAAAATATAAATGCATAATTAAGGATAATTTCTTTAGATGAACCAACGACATGCGACGTGGTCCAAGACATTGCATCCTTTCTTGTTATGGAATTGTGAGGGTCCTCCTCAAAATTCTGCCCCAGTTTACTGGGTTACTGCTTCTGACGGCTGATCGCGGCGAATGGCTGAAATCACTTCGGAATTTTGAGGGTCCTCCTCAAAATTCTGCCCCAGTTTCCAATAGGGGGAAATGAAAATTTTATTAAATTGTGACCGAATCCATAGGGCTGCCTACGTATCCCCTCTTAAGTGGGAATCAGGTCATGCATAGTTCAAATTACATCATATACGGAAAGCATAAAGATTACACATAGTAACTCATGACTGCATATGAATTAATCGGCTTTGGACAGACTTCTCCGTCCATTTCTGCAAGTATGAGGGCTCCTCCTTTCAGAACCCGATGAACCATGTACGGACCCTGCCAGTTGAGAAAGAATTTCCCTTTGGCTTTATCTTGATGTGGAAAGATTTTCTTTAACACCAGCTGCCCCGGTGTGAACTGTCTTGGCTTGACTCTTTTGTTGAATGATCTGGACATCCTATTTTGATAAAGTTGTCCATGGCAAACTGCATTCATTCTCTTTCCATCTATAAGAGCTAGCCGCTCGTAACAATTCTTCACCCATTCTGCATGGTCTAGCTTTGCTTCATATATGATTCTTAATGATGGAATTTCCACCTCAGCGGGAATGACTGCCTCTATACCGTAGACCAGCATATAGGGGGTTTCTCCTGTCGATGTGTGGACTGTGGTGCGGTATCCCAATAAAGTAAATGAGAGCTTCTCGTGCCACTGCTTATGCTTCTCTATCATTTTCCTTAGTATCTTTTTGATATTCTTGTTGGCAGCCTCTACGGCTCTGTTCATCTGAGGTCTGTAAGCTATAAAATTCTTGTGTTTGATCTTGAAGGTTTCACACATGGATTTTATCAAATCACTATTGAGGTTGGAGCCATCATCAGTAATAATTGACTCTGGAATTCCGAACCGACAAACGATACGGTCAAGGACGAAATCTGCTACAACTTTCTTAGTCACTGCCTTGTATGATACTGCTTCAACCCATTTAGTAAAATAATCAATTACCACTAGGATGAACATATGCCCATTTGATGTGGCAGGTTTGATTGGTCCGATAATATCCATTCCCCAAGCGGCGAACGGCCATGGTGAGCTTGTTGCATTAAGCTCGTTCGGAGGAACCTTTATCATATTTGCACATATCTGATAGCGGTGGCACTTTCGGACATGCTGGATGCAGTCTGTTTCCATAGTCATCCAAAAATAACCAACTCGGAGTATCTTCTTAACTAAGACAAAACCATTCATATGTGGCCCGCAGATCCCAGCATGGATTTCTTCTAGTAATTTTGATGCTTCCTTTGCGTCAACTCACCTTTGTAATTCCAAATCAGGAGTCCTCATGTACAGGATTTCTCTGATGTGGAAGAAATTGTTGGATAATCTTCGAAGTGTACGCTTTTGAATAGGGTTTGCAAACTCTAAGTATTCTCCTTTTGCCAAATATTCCTTGATGTCATGAAACCAAGGTTTTCCATCCACTTCTTCCTCGACGTGAGCATAGTAAGTTGGCTGATCGTAGATCTTTACTGGAATAGGGTCAATGAAATTCTTATCTGGATGTTGTATTATGGATTATAGGGTAGCCAATGCATCGGCAAACTCATTTTGGATTCGGGGAACATGCTGGAACTCTGTCTTTGTGAATCTCTTTCTCAACTCCTATACATGATGCAGATAAGGGAGTATCTTGGAGTTCTTGGTTGCCCATTCTTCTTGGACCTGATGTATAAGCAAGTCTGAAACCTCGATCACTAGCAACTCTTGGATATTCATATCAATGTCCATCTTGAGTCCCAGGATGCAGGCCTCGTACTCAGCCATGTTGTTGATGCAAGGGAATCTGAGTTTGGAAGACACCGGATAATGCTGACCAGTTTCTGAAACTAGGACTGCTCATATGCCAACTCCTTTGAAATTTGCCTCTCTATCGAAAAACATTCTTCAACCGTCATAGGATTCTGCAATGTCTTCTCCTATGAATGATATCTCTTTATCAGGAAAATACGTCTTTAAGGATTCATATTCTCTATCCTTGGGATTCTCGGCAAGATGATCTGTCAAAGCCTGTCCCTTGATTGCTTTCTGAGTCACGTAGACAATGTCAAATTCACTCAGCAGGATTTGCCACTTGGCTAGCTTGCCAGTGGGTATGGGCTTCTGAAATATGTACTTCAACGGATCCATCCTTGATATGAGATACGTAGTATAGGCACAGAAATAGTGCCTTAACTTCAGAGCTACCCAAGTCAGAGCACAAGAGGTGTATTTTAAAAAAGAATACCGGGCCTCGTACGGGGTGAACTTCTTGCTAAGATAGTAGATGTCCTGCTCCTTCCTCCCCGTTTCATCATGTTGCCCGAGAACACAACTGAACGCTCCATCTAGCACTGCAAGGTAGAGTAATAGGGGTCTACCCGGCTCGGGCGGGAGCAAAACTGGCGGTATGGACAGGTATTCCTTGATTCTATCGAAGACCATCTGGCAGTCATCAATCCATCTGGTAGTGGCGTCCTTCTTCAACATCTTAAATATTGGCTCACAGATGACAGTAGATTGAGCTATGAACCGGCTAATGTAGTTGAGTCTCCCCAAAAAGCTCATTACGTTCTTCTAGTTCTTTGGCGGTGGAAGTTCTTGAATAACTTTGACCTTTGATGGATCCAGTTCTATCCCTTGGCGACTCACAGTTAACCCAAGTAGTTTTTCGGCAGGAACCCCAAGTGCACATTTTGCGGGATTCAGTTTCAGGTTGTACCTTCTCAGTCTATTGAAGAACTTCCTCAAGTGTTCCATGTGCTCAGTGGCTTTCTTGGACTTTATGATGACATCATCTACATGCACCTCAATCTCCTTGTGTATCATATCATGGAAAATAGTAGTCATGGCCCTTATGTAGGTGGCCCCTACATTCTTTACCCCGAGCGGCATCATCTTGTAACAATACATTCCCCACGGCGTAATGAAAGTCATTTTCTCAGCGTCTTCTTAATCCATCCAAATCTGATGATACCTATCAAAGCAATCCATGAATGACTTCAACTCATGCTTGGCGCAATTATCAATCAGGATGTGTATGTTTGGCAAGGGAAAGTCGTCTTTTGGATTGGCCCGGTTGAGATCCCGGTAGTCGACACATACTCTGACCTTCCCATCCTTCTTTGGTACTGTCACGATGTTGGCTAACTATGTTGGATATTCTACTACCCTGAGAACCTTATCTTTTACTTGCTTGGTGACTTCTTCGTTGATTTTCAAACTTATGTCAGGCTTGAACTTTCAAAGCTTCTGCTTTACCGGTGGACATGTCTGATGGGTTGGCAGTTTGTGAGCCACAATATATGTACTCAGACCAGTCATGTCATCGTACAACCAAGCGAATATGTCTTCGTATTCCCTCAGAAATTTTGTGTATTCCTTCTTTCTAATAGTGATAAGTGGACACTGATTCTCATTTATTTGACATTCTCTGCATCTCTCGGGTTAACAACCTCGGTCTCATCCAGATTGGACATAGGTCTGTTCTCAAAATTTTCAACCTCTTTAACAATATCTTCTGGTATGTTATCTTCCTCTGAATCTATGTTCGTTTGTTGCGTTGTCTCGTTGCATGTCACAGTCATTGTATTATCAAGATAAGTAATAGTAATGTTGTATGAGTAAAGTAATGAGAGAAAAATAATAAGAGTAAGATTTATAGGGAAAATTGAAATGTTTTTCTAAATTCCGTAACTATTTTGAATATTGAAGATCTTATTGCGAAAATTCAAAAATACGAAAGGAAAATCAACTAGCAAAAAATTAAAGATAGTGCATGATGCTTTGTTCAGCCTTGCTACCCCGAGGCTTTTCGAGCTCTGGTGGTTCTGATGGTCCAATTGTTGAGGCATGCTCCTCGGCTTACAGGTTGTATAGAAGGGCCTTCCTCCTTGAAAATGACACAACAATCCATGTCGTCGTCTTCCATGAATAAATTCCTCATTGCTGCCAGTGCTTCCTCTTCTTCCGTCCCATATATCACATCGGCTGACTGGAAAGTCTGTTCAAATGTGGTATTGGCTGCTCCAGTGGGTAGTAAGGGCCGCGCCATGGTGGCGACCAGTTGTTGAACTCTTCCCAAGTGTACTTGTATCCAGACCGAAAGTGGTGCCATGCTTCTTCAGTTTGATAGGTTTGACGATTCCTTGGAGGTTCTTGCCAAGTCCCTTGCCAGGTTCATATCCGCTCCAATTCAGTATGCTTTCAATTTTGCTATCCCACCATTTGTCCTTATCAACGGCGTTGACTCGCTCGATGTGGTGATAGGTCTCTCCGTCTATCTTTCTTCTACCTCTGATCACTGGGATGGTTTGGCGACTGTATATGGGATTGCTACCGTCGCCGTGAATGATCACCTCTTGGTGATTCCACTCAAACTTTATTGCCTGATGTAGGGTCGATGCTACAGCCCCAGCGGCGTGAATCCAAGGCCGTCAAAAAAGCAAGTTGTAAGATGCTGGCACATCTATTACTTGAAATTCGACATCAAACCAAGTAGGCCCCATCTGCAAACACAAGCTAATTTCCCCAATAGTGGACCTTTGGGAACCGTCGAAAGCTTTGACATTGATAGCCCCGTCTCTGATCTCATACAGCCCCTTTCCTAATGTCTTGAGTGTCACCAACAGACAAATGTTGAGGCTGGACCCACCGTCAATCAGGATTCTGGTGATGAAATAATCCTCGCATTGCACAGTGATGTGCAGCGCCTTGTTGTGACTCAAACCTTCTGGTGGCAACTCATCTTCATGAAAAGTGATCTTGTGACTCTCCAATACCTGCCCTACCATGTTTGCCATTTCTCCTCCAGTGATGTTGCTCGGTACATATGCCTCACTCAGAACCTTCAACAAGGCGTTCATATTTACATCAGAGCTTTGTAGCAAAGCTAGGATAGAGATTTGTGCCAGTGTTTTGTTCAACTGATCGATGACTGAGTACTCCTTTGCTTGTATTTTTATCTAGAGATCATCGGGCCCAGTTTCAGTGATGGTTGGCCATCCAGAGGCCTGTTTTCTTGATTTAGCCAAATGTTCGGGGGTGTATAATCTGTCGGTCCTTATCATGCCCTGTGCCTCGACTGCTTCTCCGGATTTAGCTTTCCCTTTCCATCTTGCCTCGGCTGTGTAGTCCCAAGGTATAACATTTGTATGGAATGGTGTTATAGCCGACATTGCTACTAGAATGAGCACCTTTACTCCGAACGGAGCTTGTATTTTGGAAGGCAAGACCGCAACTTCAAATGGTTCAGGTACATTTGTCGGGCACCTAAACTCGACCTCGATCGGTGCTGGCATCTTTGCAAAGGATGGTGTTTCAAACTCAAGTGGTATGGACATGTTCGCCTCAGTGTCCCCAGAAGCCTGAATCTAGACTACAATCGGATTAAGGGTGACTGTTGGTTTCTTTGGATTGTTGCCTTCTGTGATCAAGCCTATTGACTCCTTGGTGTCCCAGTCATCCTCTATTTCAATCATGTGAATGCCTCCACCTGTGTGGTCTGGTAGAGGGTTATTGCGAACATTCAGAGCGGGCTCCTTTGCCACAATAATCTTGTTCTCAATTAGTGCTTGGATTTTATTTTTCAGAGAGTGGCATTCGTCAATGGTATGCCCTTTCATGCTGGAATGGTATGCACAAGATTTATTAGGATTGACCCATTGGGAATGGTTTTCAGGAGTTATAGCGGGGATAGGGGTGATATAACCAGCAGCTTTAAGCCTTTTGTGCAGCTGGTCAATTGTTTCGACAATGGCAGTATATTGTTTGGGAGCTCTGCGGTCGAAATTTGGTCGGGGTCTAGGAAAGTTTTGGCGAGTGGGAGGTGATTGATAGTGAGAGGGTTGAGTATTGTAGGCTTGGTAGACGTGTGCGGGTTAGGAATATCTGGGTGAAGTAGGTTGATATGTGGGAGGTGGAGGTGATTGGTAAGTAGGTTGTGAAGTTTGGTAAGAGGGCGAGAGTGTTTGGTAATTTGGGGTAGGTTGATATGGGAGTAGAGGCATTGGGTAGGTTTGGTATTTGATAAGGGACTTGGTTTTCTGTGCAACCATCAGGGCGCTCACGTCCCTTTTCTTGGTCGTGCCACTAGACTGTAGAGGCTTGTTGGTAGCCTGCAAAGCTTCAAAGTTTGTGACCATACCGCTTTTGATACCTTCCTCGATCCTCTCACCTAGTTTGATGATGTCGGAAAATTTATGGCTTTCATTGTACTGTGGGTCTTGAGCTCGGACGAAAAACCTATTCATTTGTTCTTCTTCTAGAGCCTGTCTTATCTTAGCAGCTTCTGACCTCCAGCGAGTGGCATACTCATGGAATGTCTCCGTGGGTTTCTATTTTTAGGTTCTGGATGTAGAACACATCTGGCGCATTTTCTATGTTGAACCTAAACCTGTCCATGAATTCAGGTGCCATGCTTACCCAGTTCGACTACTTCTTCGTATTTTGGCTAATGTACCGAGATAAAGCATCTCCCTTCAGACTCCGCATGAAGAGTTTCATGCGGATCCTTTCATCCTTTCCTATTCCGACCAACTTGTCGCAGTATGTTCTCAAATGAACCCTCGGATCTCCTGTACCATCAAACATCTAGAACTTCGGAGGTTTGTACCCTTAGAGTAGTTCAACATCGGGTTGTATCAAAGGTCTTCATAGTTTAGCCCTTCAATTCCTTTGCTTCATTCGACGCCCTGAATTCGGCTAGTCAACTTCTTAAGCTCTTCATCCAAACTCCTGATAAGTCAGTCTTTATCATCAGACTCGGGTGCTCTTAAAATGGGTTGGGCGGAGTGCAGCATGGTTTCCACATAGATGGGGGTGTTATGAGTGTGGAAATGGTCATTTGTGAAGTTCACCGATTTTGGGATGAGAAGTGGAGTATTGTTGGAAGTATGACAGGTGTTGCAGTGGTGGTGAGGAGCGAGATGGTTTTGTGGTTTTTGGATGTTTTGTGGAGGTGTAGGGTTTCGAGTGTTAGGAAAATTGTCATATGGGGTGGTGAGGGAAAATGATATGCTCGCCAAGTTCCGGACCTGATCAAGATCTTCTTGGAATTTCAGTAACTTTTGTTCAAACTGGGATGCACTTTCCTTAGGAACCAGAGTACCATGAGTGACCTCTACCCGTTCAGTTGAGTTTTCCTTTCTAGTGTTGTTCAAATCTTCCATCTTTCCTTTGTTCTTGTTTTTGACGGGGCTAGGAGGAGGTGTGGGTGGAGGGCCCTTGGATCTTGTGGAATATGATGAAAATGCCAGAGTGCACGAACAAACCTTGAGGAGGGGAAAAATAAAAAATAAAAATTAAAAGTAACAAGTCATTGAGGATTATGAAAAGAAACGTTGCGATATTTATTCACGTAGTGCAAGAATGTAAGTCGTGTCCTAATTTGGGAGCCTTGTTGTGCCTGAGGTAGGCCTAGCGACAAGTTGATTTGGAGAACTTATAATGCTAAATGCCTCATTTTATTGAAAAAAATAAGACGAATCACAAAACGACACTAAATAACAGAAGATAAAAATGTCACTAATGGCCATTGGCCATATTACATGGATAAAACGAAAAGGTAAATTCCTATCTATTTGGTCCCAGAAGGGCCTTCCCCTGACTAGGCATCTTTGGCTCCATCGAACAGCTTCACCAGCTCGCGAAGTCCCAGCAACAGGTAGGCTCTAACCAAGTGTCCCCCTTCGTTTCCCTCAGCATTCTGGCAGTCCTCGATCCTCTTAAGAAACTTCCTTTCCAGCTCCACTAAACCTCGTTCCAGGTATCCTAATCGCTTGTTGTCACTGACAGCCATGTCTTTCCATTCTTCAATCAGTTTTTGGTGGGCTTCTTGAATTTCACGGTGCTCGCTTTCACATTCCCGAATCCTTTTGAGCAGTTGGTTGTATTTGACTTGTGCTTCAGCCCTTTCATCGATGATTCTGTGACCTCGAACAAACCCAGGTTGGCCCAGATCATTGTGATTGTCCTCCAGCCATCCTGAATAGTATGGGGTGTAGCCAACATGGTATCTGTCTGGCTCGATAGTATCTCTCCCCATGATGATCTTGCAATGCCACATATGCTGAGCTTGGCACTTATAAGGACTGTCATCAGCTTGGAAATCAGTCTGGAAATGACTCATCTTGTCGACCCTCGGTATAACCTGTTTCCTACCAGCCTGTCTCATAACTTGGAGAGGGACATAAGGGTAGGTTCCTCTCAAACCGATCAGTATCAAAAATGGTGCGTCCCTAGATCAGGCGATGAACTCTTTAGTAGGGAACCACTGGAACATCCATTGTATTTGATCCTCAGTCAGATTTTCAAACAGCTCCACCCATCCCTTGGCATCTTCTAGCTGAGCAAACATGTAGGGCATGTAGTTCATTCGCCTTGGTTGATGGAAGGCTATATGATCGTACCAGTCTCTACGTTGAATCTCTTGTCGATATTCACCCCTTTGGAGATGCTCCATGAGCCAGAGTTGGAGTAGCAAGTTGCAACCCTAGATGTGTGGGGCTCCTTGTTGACATTTTCCCAAGGCTCGGTATATCTCTGCGATGATCATGGGCACTATGCTAAATGGTTGTCCACCAATTCCCTCCATCAAAGTTTTGGTGACCATGGCTAGCCTGGTGTGGATCCTTGCTTTCTTCATTAGAATCACTATCATTCCCAAGAAGAAGAACATGAAGACAAAGACCCTTCGGTGAATATGCCCCAATAATGTAAGGGCGAACTCATCCGGATATGTACGGTAGGATTTGCTGCGACCGTACCTCTCGTACAAATAATCAAAGGGAATGTAGGACTCCTTCAAGCATGTCAAGTCTGGATTCTTCTTTAGGCCCATCATTTTGAGAAAACCTCTACCCTTGCGATTTTCTGGCATTAACAAACCCGAGCTCTCCCATGGTATACCAGCCAATCCTCCTATTTCCTCTAGCAGGGGTGTCATCTCAATCTCTCCGAAGCAAAACACAGACCTATCACAATCCCAGAACAGAGTAGCAGCTTCTATGATTTTGTTATTGGGTTGTACCTCCAGGAGGGAAGGTAGATTTCCTAGGTATTTCCGGACAAGAGTCTGATCACTGGAATGAAGATCCTCCCACCAGCTTAGCAACCTTGGGTGGATGTTGTGACCATGCCGAATCTGGGAACTTCGTGCCTCGTGTTTCTTCAAGACAAAAGGGTTAGGCCCTTACCCCCACCAGACTCGACTATTAAATACCAATAATTGGCATAAAAGCATTTAGTTCTCCACATAAATGCCAAAAACGTGTAGTGTCTGTTTGGGTTTTTGGGAAACCCAGTGGACTTTGGATAAGGCTATCTTAAAGAGTCATTATGCGGACAACATAACTGACTTGGCTAGGTTTGACAATGATGCATGCACAATTAAACAGAGTAAGGTTTCTATGGGTGTTTTAGACTGGTACCCTTGAGCGGACAACTCAAGAGGGAAAGGCACAGAACCGTCGACTATACCGTTGATCGACTGGTTTTATCGCAAGTACGCCTTTGCCTAATATAAAGGGTGATAATATCGGAAGAGCGCAACCACTCATTATAAGTATTGCTATGGTATTTGTTTGACACGAGTGGAATATGATGTTGAAAGCATGCTTATGCAATAATTAAAACAAGTTGTCACGTATTTGCACGTTCATAAAGTGATAATTACAATAATTTAAAACAGTAATAAAGGAGTGCAGTAAAGGAAAGCAGTGGAAAAAAACAAAGGAAAGAAACAAGAGACAAGTTAGTTTTTGTAGAAGAAGGGGGAATTAAATGCTTAAAGGTACCAAACAAATAAGGCACATAAGAAATGTAAAGTCACAGTAATAGCTTGAAATGGTAAAAGCCTAAAAGTTTAATCCCCAACAGAGTCTCCATGCTGTCGCGCACCCTTTTTTCTCGTGAAATCGGGTTTAGGACATTTGGGAGGACAC
The DNA here is from genome assembly GCF_000393655.2 of Nicotiana sylvestris. NCBI lineage: Eukaryota > Viridiplantae > Streptophyta > Magnoliopsida > Solanales > Solanaceae > Nicotiana > Nicotiana sylvestris. Next base: position 29,834,168 of record NC_091063.1, on the reverse strand, counting down.
GTTCCCCTTCAGAAATTGGGTTTGAATTGGAGAGTTGCCACCTAATGATTAAAGTGCATTAGGACACTAAAAAGGGTTTGTTTTGAGTAACTAGAGATTGGGTAAGGGCTTGATATTATCCCAAGGGGAAGGTATTAGGCACCCCTCAGGATCCACTAGTATGGTTCCCGGCCAGACAATTATTGTGACTTTAAGAGCAAACGGCACGTGGGCAAATAAAACTTCAAGTAAGAGGGGGTTTTCACATAATGGTTACAAATAAACAAAGTTGGGAAGAATTAAAAGAAGGCTGAGAGAAACAGTTTGAAATTTCAAAGAAACGAAAAAAAACAAAGGAAAGGGAGTCCTAGGTTTATAAATAATATGGATCACCCTACGCAATGTCCGGTAATCACTCCTCGATGAGGGGCTACACGTGACACATCGCGTGATCATCATATCCATATCTACCCTTTCCCACCCCGTTAAGGTATTAAATGCGGAATGGTCTCGTTTATTTATTGCATACTATTACCCGCCCCAATCCTATCAGTCCCAGAGGTATTTGGGACTACTAATCCTAAAAGGGAAGGGGTATGAGGTTTTTACTGTTTTAAAAAGGACAAAATTCTAAGACGACAATCAAAACATATATATAGCAAACATTGGGAAAACAAGTACGACTCAAATAGACCTCCTTAAACCAAAGAAAAGCATATGGTTTAGCATATCTTGCACATACTAATTAGGGTCTGATTAAAACTTAAGAAGTTAAAACAGGATGATTTATCACATATTTTCAGATAAGAAATCTGAATTAGACCTGCCTGCTGGTTGTAAATAATAAAGATTGATATAGTCAAAACTTTTAACCTAATGTTTGCCTAAGTGCTAGGCGAAACATATAGGCATGTTATCTACTGGTTTTAGAAACGAAGAGGTAAACTAATTACAGAAAGGTCACGAGTTTTAACAGAATAAAACAAGTTCTACGATTGATAACTCATTACTACTGACAGATTAAACCTAAAACGAGTGACGCGATTCAGATTTTGATTAGAACCCCTATAGGCATGCTTTCTAAGTGTTTGTTAACTTAAAACACTATTATAGAGAAGTGCAAAAACATGTTGTCTAAGTGTTGTATTTTATTACGAACGTGATATCTACTTACACCGATTATTAAGGCCTATAATTATGTTTGCCTAATCAGAGAGGAGTATGCAAGAATCAAAAAGGTCCTATAGGCATATTGTCTATATGCATGTGCATCTTATAGCCATGGTATCTATGCAGAAATTCTTATAGACATGTTATTTAAAGATGAGAATGCACAAGTTCTTATAGTCCCGATGTCTATATGCGAATGCAGAATTCCATAGGCATGATTTCCATATGTGAGTGCATAGATTCAAAAAGAAACTCTTATAGGCAAGTAGTCTACATGATATGCAGAAATTCATAAGTAAACTGTAGACAGGATGTTAATGCAGAAATTAGTAAACCTATAGGCAGGATATCTATGTGAATGCAGAAATTAGTAAACCTATAGGCAAGTTATCTATCTTTTGCATACATTTATTCCCTCCCCTTTTCACTACCAGTCCTCAATCATTTATTACAAGTTATTACAGCCCCGAATGAAAAAGAAAAGCAAAATTACATCAGCAATTAAAGTACAACCAAGGGAGCCTAATTCAGACTCCATGTCTGAAGTATGAGATGAACCAACTTCAAGAGATCATGAACCAAAGCCTTTCTTTCATTTGGATGTGTCAGAGTTCCCTAAGAGCCTCATAGGGACTTCGGGTAGTGCTCACACCCAAATGTGTAACCAGATTAGGATATAGTGCAGTGTGGAAGGGCAAGCCCTCAAGTGTCCAAGTTCAGAAGGAACTCAAGGTCCCAATGCAAGGCTCACAAATGTGGGGCAGAACTTAGAAGCTAAGAAAGAGTGCGTGTGCAGGAGTGAAATTCTGAAAAAAAGGAAAGGGAAGAGGGGAATAACTTGAAACCAGTTCCTTGAGGGGTATAGGGGAGTAGGGATGAGCATACTCAGCAATGGGATATGCTGGCACACCCTCCAGCCTGTTAGAGGTTAGGACCTCACGGATTCAGAACTTAGGTCATGGGCAACAACTAATGTTGCCATACCCTAAGTAACTTCTTACAACCATATCGAGGTAATGGGGTAGGGAGCAAAGATTCATAGTAGAAACAGGCAGTAGAACATAGGCATGTTAAGTTAAATATTGAACTCTACATAAACAGTAAGGTAGACATGGATATAAAAACATTAAGTAAACACATTGGGGTGATGCTGAAACTAAAATTAGGACATACCAGTTTCATAGAAAACAAACAAAGAGAAAGCAGTAGTCTTGTAAAGCCAAACTGTAAATGAGCAATCAAAATGCTATGAGTTTAGAAGAGAATTGTGAAGTCTGAAGTGTAAAAGTATTAAATTGAAGGTGTCCCAAAGTGCAGAAGGGTCGTGCCCTTTTATTGTGAAGAAAGCAAGTAGAAATAGGTAAGAAAATAGTTTGGAAATCAATTACACAAGGTCTCCCTTTAATTAATGGATTCTGATTTCAAACGGGCAAAATAATTAAGGAAAGGGGTCAATCAAAACTTTTCGAGAGTAGTACAAGAGGGGTAAATACATAGAGGTTTATTTAAGGATAATGTCTTGATATTACATCGTTTGTGCAAATAAGGAAAGGAAATCAGTTAACAACTAGTAAATCAGAAATTGAGGATTTCATATGAATGAACCAGGTCAGAAAGATGTGAAGGATTTCGACTTAAGGAAAAGTAGTACCAATCAATTAAACTTATTAAAAGAAATTATGAATCAATCACAAGTTGGAAAACCATTTTGAAGAAAGATTCCTCATATATAAAAGCACACAGACACGTTAAATATGAAGAAATTTGTCATGCTATTCAATAGAAGGGTCTAGTGTAGGAGAATCAGAATTGTGTGAAAACAAAAGAAGTTCACACTTAGTTCATAGACCCAGAAATAAGTCTGAAAGAGTCAAGGGTCCTCAAATAGAACCCTAGTTTGATCATATGACCTAACTCGGAGGAAACCTCCAAATTCTAGGGTTTCTGACTCGAGTCGAATACAGAGATGAGGAGGCAACATGCTTAGAGATTTCTTTTTAGAATCTCATGAGAAGACAAGTAAATACAAATAACATTCAAAGCAGACAGAGTGTAGGAGCATAATAAGAGAATAGTCACGATAGTAAAAGAAACGTGTTTAAGAAAACCTTTTAGAAGAGACTTAAACAGGGTTCAATAGAAGAAAAAGCAATAACACTTAGGAAGACAATAGGAGATATAGCAAAAGAAAGTACTTTTCAGAAGGAAATTAACCAAGGTTCATAAGAGAAAAGAGATGGTATAACACTTAAGAAAACCGTAGAAGAAACATGCTTAAACAGGTCTTTTAGAAGAACTCAGACAAAGTTCAGTAGAAGGAAAACAAAACTTAAGAATTCAGTAGGAAATACATACAGTAGAAGAACACAATAATGCTGGAAAAGCATAGCAAAAGATCATATAGGAAAATTCTGCAAGATAAACATGCGAGCATGGTAAAAAACACAGTAGAAAAACAAAGCATAGAAGAATATGTATAGCATAAGAAAGCAGTAAAAGCACATGCATGACAAATATACACAAAGAAAGGAAAAGAAGAGTCGAAGAAACATTTAAGCTTTTTCAGAAACCCTAAATCAGAAAGAAGTAATTTTTGAAAGAATAGATCTAAGAAAAAATCAGAGAAAACCTCGAAGGGTTAGGGTTTCAGAAGAACCCTAGAATGAGAAAGGTTTTGAAAAGGTCTCCAATCTGAGTCGGAAAAGTCAGAAACAGGCTCATAAGACCAGGATATGCCGGAGCAAAGCCGGAGATGGCCGTAGAATCTTGAATCAGCGGAGATCTGGACGAAAACATTCGAGGTCAGACCTCGAATCTTCAAGGACCAAGTGCATAAGAGCAAAAGGAGGTGAGTATAAGGTTTCCATGGCATGAGAAGCCATGGATTCCGGTGGGTTTTGAGGTGGGGATGATGAGAGGCTGCTAGGGTTAAGGGAAGGTTCGAGAGAGTTTGAGAGATGAGAGGATTCAGATGCGGCAGTTGGTGAGAAATGGGATAGGGTTGGGGGTGTTTGGGAATTAAAAAAGGAAAGGGAAAATTTTAGCCGTTGATGAAAATGATCAACGACCTAGATCAAAAAGGGAAATCGGGCAGGTTGGATAAGCGGGTTAGGGGCGGGTTATTTTAGAAATTGGGCTGGCCCATTTGAATTTTAAATTGGGGCTGATTTTAGGCTAAATTTGAAATAAAATAGGGCAAGTATTTAAATAGCCATTTTCTCCCTTTTATTTTATAAAAAAAATAGTAAAATGATTTCCGAAACAAATTGAAAGTAATAAATTAATTAATAATGTATAAATATTAAATTAAAAATCGTAGAATCAATTTTGTAATTGTAAACATAATTAAATCTTAAGATAGGCTAAAATTGCAATTATATACAATTTAGCTTTAAAACTACTAAATAAATTTGTAAAAATACGTAAAAAATTCCTTAGCTATGTTTTGGTATAAATATGAGAATAAAATAAATTATTCACCAAAATGATGATTTAGGAAATAATTATTAATTTTTGTACTGCTAAAATAGGGAAATAAATTGATTTAAAAAATCTTTTAAAATTAGGAAAAATACTAAAACGTTTGGATATACCTATGTATGCATACATAGGATATTTTGAAAGTATTTTGCATATATAAAATATAGAGGAAAAAATTGGGTATCAATACCTAGGATTAAGTCACCGAGGCTTGGCAAAAAGAGAAGACTAAGATAGAGGAATCTGATACCGCACAAGTGATGACTAGAACTGGAATAGTCTACACACCTGAACACCTGGTAGATTCAAGTAAGGATGCCACTACTAGGCAGCCTGCCATTGAGACCGGACCAGATGACTTGTGGAGGAAAGTACAGGCGAAAGATAATTCTGTCGTTGATCATCTGAACAAAGTCCCTGCTCAGATATCTAACCTGTCACTACTACAGAATTCAGAGGCACACAAGAACGCCTTGATGAAAGTACTGAGTGAGGCTTATGTACCCAATAATATCACTGGTGGAGAAATGGCCAACATGGTCGGACAGGTGCTGGAAAGCCATAAGATTATCTTCCACGAAGACGAGCTGCCTCCCGAGGGCCTGAGTCACAATCGAGCATTGCACATTACTTTACAATTTGAAGACAAGTTCATTGCCAAGGTCCTAGTTGATGGAGGTTCTAGTGTGAATATTTGTCCACTGGATACCCTGAAAAGGTTGGACAAAGGTTTCCATGAAATAAAGACCAGACTCATGAATATGAAAGCTTTCGATGGGTCCTAGAGGGCCACGATCGGGGAGATCAACCTTTGCTTGCAGATGGGGCCAACTTGGTTCGATGCTGAATTCCAGGTGCTTGATATACCAGCCTCATATAATCTTTTGTTGGGCCGCCCATGGATCCATGCTACTGGTGTCGTTCCCTCCACACTACATTAAGTTGGAAAATTCTAATGGAACCGCCAGGAGGTAGTCATTCATAGAGATGGGAGTAACCCCATCTACACTAGTCAGACCATCCCGGCCATTGGACATAGAAAGAGGCTAGGAGGGGAAACCTATCATCACATTGAATGGGTCAATACCGTCGAGAAAGATAAGTGGTGGAGTAACAAAATAGAAAGCATACTAGCATGGTCCGAATATGAACCCGGCAAAGGGTTGGGAAAGAACCTCCAAGGTATCACCAAGCCGATACGATTGAAAAATCATGGTACTACTTTGGGCTCGGATACAAGTATACATGGCAGGAGTACAGGGAATTGTCACCCCTATGGAGTGGACCATATTACCCTCTTGAGCAACCGATACCCCATTTGGAACAAGCTTTCCATCAGGCAGACACAATATGGGGAACTACTGAAGAAGAACTACTAGCTGGGTTGAAAGATCTGTTCTTGGAAGATAAGGATATGGACTGCAGTGCCATAATTTAGGAGGGGGAGGAGGAGGAATAAGGACTCTCCATTCAGACTGTGTCAAAGGTAGCGGTTCTCAAAAATTGGACCGCCATACCATCTCGAGCCCGTCGACTCCCTGGGTAGCTTGGCAACATTTATAGCCGTTCTATGCATTTTTAAGTTTCCAGCAATTTTGTTTTAAGATTTCTTTGTTTCAAAATAAATTCTCTATCTACTGAGCCAAGCTTTATTCGAACAATTTTCTCTGTTTTAATCAAATGCATTTACCCTTTATCATTATTCATTACTATTTTTTATACTTTTCCTTTCTATAGTGTTATTATTACTTTTCCTGATGAACCGGTGACTGTGACATGTAATGAGGCAAAGAAACATGAGAATAGTAACTTAGAGGAAGAAGATGAGATACCCAAGGAAATTGTCAAGGAAGTTGCGAATTTTGAGAACAAGCCTAAATTCAACTTGGACGAAACTGAAGCAATAAATTTGGGAGACGTCGAGACCGTCAAAGAGACCCGCATCAGCATTCACTTGTCACCAACAGAAAAGGAAGAGTACATCTGTTTTCTAAAGGAATGTGAGGATATCTTTGCATGGTCGTATGATGATATGACCAGTTTGAGCACATCTATAATAGCTCATAAGTTGGCTACCAATCCCATGTGCCAGCCAGTAAAGTAGAAATTCAGAAATTTCAAACCAGACATGAGTTTGAAAATCAAGGAGGAAGTTACCAAGCAGATCAAAGCCAAGGTTCTCAGGGTGGTTGAGTACCCGACATGGTTAGATAACATTGTGCCAGTTCCAAAGAATGATGAGAAGGTCCGAGTGTGTGTTTATTATCGGGATTTAAATAGAGCAGGTCCCAAAGACGACTTCCCACTGCCAAATATACATATCCTGATCGATAATTACGCCAAGCATGAACTCCAATCCTTTGTAGATTGCTTCGCCGGTTATCACCAGATTTGGATGGATGAAGAAGATGCCAAGAAGACAGCTTTCATTACGCCTTGGGGTGTATGATGTTACAAAATGATGTCGTTCGGTCTAAAGAATGCTGGGGCTACTTACATGAGGTACATGACGACCATCTTCCATGATATGATACACAAGGAAATAGAGGTATATGTGGACGCCGTCATTATCAAATCCAAAAGGGTCACAGATCACATAGTAGACTTGAGGAAATTCTTCAACAGGCTCAGGAGGTACAATTTGAAGTTCAACCCCGCAAAGTGTGCATTCGGGGTTCCCAAAGGGATGTTATTGGGATTCATTGTCAGTCGCCGAGGGATCAAGCTAGATCGGACTAAAATCAAAGCCATTTAGGAGTTACCGACACATAAAAGCAAAAACGACGTGATGAGCTTCCTAGGACGGCTCAAATACATCAGTCGATTCATAGCATAGTTCACAGTAATATGTGAACCCATCTTCCAGATGCTGAGGAAAGATGCCGAGACAAGTTGGACCGAAGATTGTCAGAAAGCTTTTGACAAGATCAAGGAATACCTGTCCACACCACCAGTTCTGGTGCTGCCAGAACCAGGACGACCATTGCTACTTTATCTATCTGTGTTAGACGTAGCCTTTGGATGTATTTTAGGACAACATGATGAGACGGGAAGAAAGGAGCACGCCATATACTACCCGAGCAAGAAATTCACACCTTATAAAGCACGATATTCTGTGCTTGAACGCATTTGTTGTGCTTTGACCTGGAGAGCCCAAAAGTTGAGGGATTACTTCTATGCCTATACTACATACCTTATATCCAGGATGGATCCTTTGAAGTACATATTTCAGAAGCCCATGCCTACCAGGAAGTTGGCTAAATGTCAGATACTACTGAGTGAGTTCAACATCGTCTATGTAACTCAAAAGGCAGTCAAGGCACAAGCATTGGTAGATCACCTCGCTGAGAATCTAGTGGGAGGAGAATACAAACCCTTGAAAACGTATTTTCCTGATGAAGAAATATCATTCGCGGGAGAAGACATTACAGAAGAAAATGACGGTTGGAGGATATTCTTTGACGGAGCTATAAATTTCAAAGGAGTAGGCAGTGGTGCAGTTTTGGTATCAGAAACGGGTCAGCATTATACCGTATCTACTAAACTCAGATTTCCTTGCACCAAAAACATGGCAGAGTATGAAGCCTACATACTAGGGCTTAACATGGCAGTCGACATGAACATTCAGGAATTGTTGGTGATCGGTGATTCAGATTTGCTTGTGCATCAGGTGCAAGGAGAATGGGCTACCAAGATATCCAAGATATTTCCATATGTGCACAGGAATTGAAAAGGAGGTTCACAAAAATAGAATTCCGATATGTGCCCTAAATTCAAAATGAGTTTGCCGACGCATTAGACACTTTATCATCAATGATACAACATCCAGATAAGAACTATATTGATCCCATTCTGGTGAGGATCCATAATCAGCCGGCATATTGTGCTCATGTCAAGGAAGAAGCAGATGGAAAGCCTTGGTTTCATGACATCAAGGAGTACTTATCAAAAGAAGAATATCCGGAGCACGCAAATCACATTCAGAAACGCATGCTCCGGAGGTTGTCAAATCATTTCATCCACATTGGAGGGAACTTGTACAGGAGAACTCCGGATTTGAGTTTACTATGGTGTGTCGACACAAAGGAAGCTTCTAAGCTACTTGAGGATGTGCATGCTGGGACTTGCGGTCTGCACATGAATGATTTTGTTCTGGTTAAGAAGATACTCAGGGCAGGTTACTTTTGTATGACCATAGAGACGGATTGTATTCAGTATGTCCGCAAATTCTTTCAATGTCAAGTACATGCCGACGTGATAAAAGTGACGCCAAATGACCTCAATGCAACAAGCTCACCTTGGCCATTCGCTGCCTAGGGAATGGATGTCCTTGGTTCGATCAAGCCCACTACTTCAAACGAACACCGGTTTATTCTGGTAGCCATTGATTACTTCAAAAAATGGGTAGAAGCTGCATCTTACAAGGTTGTAACCAAGAAAGTCGTCGCAGATTTTGTCAAGGATAGTATTGTCTGCCGATTCAGAATCCCTGGGTCCATTATTACCGACAACACCACCAATCTCAACAATGATCTGATGAAAGCTATATGTGAAACTTTCAAAATCAAGCACAAGAATTCTACCGCCTATAGACCTCAAATGAATGGAGCCGTAGAATCCACCAACAAGAACATTAAGAAGATACTAAGGAAAATGGCAGAGAATCACAACTGGTGGCATGAAAAGTTACCCTTTGCTTTGTTAGAGTACCGCACCACAGTCCGCACGTCAACTGGGGAAACCCCCTACATAATGGTCTATGGTACCGAAGCTATCATCCCAGCCGAGGTGGAAATTCCTTCTCTAAGAGTCATACAGGAAGCTGAACTCAGCGATGTAGAATGGATAAGAAATCGCTATGAACAATTGACCCTTATCGATGAAAGAGGATGAATGCAGTATGCCTCGACCAACACTATTAGAATAGAATGGCTAGAGATTTCAACAAAAGGGTCAAACCAAGACAGTTTGCACCAGGGCAGCTGGTATTGAAGAAAAAATTTCCATACCAAGAAAATTTTTCTGATATAATTGAACTACGCTTGGCCTGATTACCGTTTAAGAGGGGATACGTAGACAGCCTTATGGGTTCGGTCATATCATATAAAAAATTCTCACTTTCCCCACGTATCAGAAACTGGAGCAGAATTTTGAGGAGGCACCTCAAAATTCCAGAGCAAGTCCGGCCAACGTCGTCGCGTGCCAGGAAGTCAGTCATCAGTTAAGAACTGGGGCAAAATTTTGAGATGGATTCTCAAAATTCTGAGGAAGAATCAGGAGGGTCTGCCATCCGCAAACAGTTTAAAATCATCTACCAAACTGGAACAGAATTTTGAGGAGGACCCTCAAAATACCAACATAAGAGAGCTGCAATGCCTTTGAAATATGTCGCAGTCGCCAGTTTATCAAAAGTTACTTCATATACCCATACACTTCCAAAACAATTCTATTTTTATCAATAAATGCATATATTTTCGAAAAATTCTATTTGTTTATAATAGTCAAGTGCTACCTAGGGGAACTCGAAGAGGGCTTCCAGAGCGGAGCAAGGCAAGGCCGGCAGACGAAGCAAGAACCAACCTATCCTCATGAAACTTACGATTTTTCTTTGAACGCAGGTGCATTTGACGATAGCACAAAACAAATTCACCATCCATCTGGCCGTTAGACGCTGAACCTATCCTAGTTAAGATACGCTCTGCCCTTATCTATTATTTTCTCTTTGCATGAGTCTAATCCTTGACTCCACACTTGCATGAGTCTAATCCTTGACTCCACACTTGCATGAGTCTAATCCTTGACTCCACATTTGCATGAGTCCAATCCTTGACTACATATTTGCATGAGTCTAAGCCCTGACTCCACATTTTCATGAGTCTAATCCTTGACTCCTTATTTGCATGAGTCTAAGCCCTGACTCCACATCTGCATGAGTCTAATCCTTGACTCCATATTCACATGGGACTAAGCCTTGTCCCGAATCTTGCATAAGGCTAAGACCTGCCTCCATATCTGCATAAGGCTAAGCATTGCCTTCCATTTACATGGGACTAAGCCCTATCCCAAATCTTGCATGAGGTTAAGCTCTACCTCCATATTTGCATAAGGCTAAGCGCTGCCTTCTCCTCACATGAGACTAAGCTCTATCTCTAATCTTGCATGAGCCTATGCCCTGACTCCATTTTTGCATGAGGCTAATCCTTGTCTCCCTGCTTACACAAGGCTAATCCTTGCCTCCCCACTTGCACGGGACTAAACACTATCCCTCTTTGCACAAATATTGCTTTATTTTCTACTACTATCTACTTGCTTTTCAATCAGGCTATGCTCTGCCCTCCATTTAGCAAGACTAAGCCTTGTCTTGTTATATAATATTATTGCATATCATGGGCTGAAACATCACCAATCTGTCCAAGGGCATCATAGTCTAAAGGCACCATCCTCATAGCCTGAAGACACAATGCCATGGCCTGAGGATCTCTCAAATTTGCATATCATTATTCAAAGGCGTCATGGTTCGGAGGCATCATTTTCATGACCTGAGAACATCATTTCATGGCATGCGAATCCCTCATTAAAAAATTCATGGCCCATGACATCATCTTTAATCGTCCGAAGACAACCTTCATTGTCCAAAGGGAATTTGCAACATGTTTAAATTTTTGCAAATACGTTTGTAGCATCTTTTGTCTGTAGGTAACCAGTAACCAACCACTATCCTAGTAGGAGAGATCTCGCTCTAGTTCCATCCAACCGTCCGAGCCTTAACCACGCATCATAACCGCTTCCACATCTTGTGTCTGTTCTTGCAATAAATTCATAGCCATACTCCGCGGGTGAATCCAGAACTACACATGGCCTGATTCCTTTAAAACCAAGGATATTTAGGCTACTTGTAAATTGGAGCTCGGCCTCTGTCTTTTAGAACATCCTATCCGGTCAAAATTAGCCATCATTTCTTTACCCAAAAACTCTATCATCCTTCCCTGGTAAAGAAGGGCAGCTGTTGATACCCAATTTTCCCATATATATTTTAAATACGCATAAAAGCTTTCATAAGCATATATATACATATATAAGCATGCACAAGGATTTCATTATTTTTTCCATAATTTTAAGGGCTTAAATTGATTTATTTTCTCCTTTTTTATCCATAAAATCCCAAATTATTACTTCCAAAATTTTTGTTTTAATAATTCAATTATTGAATTTCTATATTTATGCCAAAATATGGCTAATGTAATTTTTATGTAATTTTACAATTACATTTATTATTTTTAAGCTAAATTGCATATAATTGCAATGTTAGCCTATTTTAAGATAATTATATTTTATGTACATAAAATTGGTTCCTATATTTTTAAAATGTTAATTATGTGTTTTACATCATTTTGGAACCTTAAATTATTTTCTATAAACTACCTATTATTTTTATAAATTAAAATAGGGAAAAACTGGCTATTTAAATAACAGCCACATTTGGCTTTCAATTATAGCCAAATCGGACCCCCATTCCCAGCCCAATCATACAATTGATAACCCAACCCATACCCTATTAACCCTTACCCAAACCCGAAATCCACCTACCCATTTGAATCCTGACCGTTGATCTCTCAGATCAATGGTCCAAAGAATTCCCTTCCTTTTCTAATTCTAACCAACTCCCCTAAACCTAATCATTTCTCCAATACTCCACCTTTAGATGCTCTCCCATCTCCACTCTTCTCTCAAACCTAACCCTAGATTCCTCCGCTCACCTCCTTCTCCGGTCATCTCTGGCGACTATCTCTCAAGCCCCAAGCCTCCAATGGTCATTTCACCGCCTTGCTCCTCATCTCTAAGGCCCTCAAGGGTCCTGGGCCATGTCTATTTGGACTAGGGTTTCTAATTCTGTTGTTCGAGGCTTCTCTGGTGTGATTTTGGGAAAATCCACACCACGTGTGTTACGATTTGTGAAGTTACAACAGGTTCTTTCGATTTCTACTTAGGTTTCCTTTTGAAACCCTAACTCTCTTCTGGATCTCTCAGATCTATGTTATTTTCATGCTTTAAGCCTGTTTCCTTCTATGATTTGCTTATTCTCGAGCTTTCTTCCGAAAGATCTTTTACTCTAAACTGTTTTTACTTTCTTTGGAAACTAGGGTTTCTCGGAGTTCTTTCTGTAACTATTTTGACTGATTTCTTTATGATTTAACCTTTTTCCTTGTTTATTTTGACTGATTCTATATTCCTACTGCTTTTTAAATCAACTCAGTTAAAAGCCGTAATTTTTAAAGATTTTTCTTTACTTGTTTCTGTGTTAGCACGATTCTCTTTATTTATTTCTGTGTGTTAGCATGATTCTCTTTACTTGTTTCTGTGTGTTAGCATGATTCTCTTTACTTGTGTTAGCATGATTTTCTCTACTTGTTTCTATGTGTTCGCATGGTTTTCTATACTTTGTTTCTATGCGTGTTAGCACGATTTTCTTTACTTTGTTTCTATGTGTGTTAGCATGATTCTCTTCACTTCGTTTCTGTGTTAGCCTGTTTACCTGGTTCTTGTTAATCTTTCATGGTCACCATGCTTCGAATATGTTCTGCTGAATCTTTAGCCTACTTATATCACCTCTATATGATGGTGTTCGCTCATCTCTTGTTTTTTTTCAGCCTATATAATTGACCTTATTTTTTTGCTACTTCTGTTCATTCATCTCTGTTTATATGTTGAAGTATGCAGAATCATGACTCCTCATAATTGACTCTGATTTTCCTTAACTATGGGTAATTGAAATATTTTCCTCGTCTGTTTGAATTAACTGATTTCATTACCTTATTTACTATGGTACTTTATTTTACTTAGTCTTTCCTTAATTGGGTCTTTCTAAATTTGGTCCTAATTGACTACTTTATTCCTACTGAAACCTGGCTCCTTCCTTATTTAATTGTGCACTGATTCCTCTTCCTCCCTTATATGGTACTAAATCTTCCTGTTTGACCTTGATTCCCTTAACTTAAGGAAACACTTCCTTGATTCTCTAATTGATTGATTCCAAGTTCTTAAATTAGTGCACTACTATGATTTTTTCCTTATTCTACTACCTACTTTCAACTATAAATTCGCTAAGTTTTCACAAACAAGGGACGAACACTTGGCTTTCAAAAAACTCCTCTCTTATTAAAATCTCCGCTCTCCTCTCTTCCCTGTGTTATTTGCTACTATTAGCCGGCTGCAAGCCAAGTCTAATCATCTGTACTCTTTGGTTCTTTCATTCTGCTTACTTCTCTTCACTGGTATGTCCTAGTTTAATTTAAATCCTCAACAACAACATGTTTATCTTCCTGTTTCAGTTTCTTTTATTTCTAGCCTTCTTTTACTTGTGATTCTATTGTGAAGTTTGTAGTTAGGCATGCTAGTATGACTCCCCTCCTATTAAATTCATGTGTTCCCTTGTGTGATTCAAGCATGCCTGGATAATTGTTTTTAATATACTGTGTGCTTACCATTCTTATGAGTCCCAAATCCCTATTCTCCTATGTGTTTATATTCTCCCTGATTAGTTTGTGATTATGCCAGTTTCAGCTATTGCTGAGCATGTCCAAACCAATCCAAATACCCTTGCCAGGGTTATATGTTTGCAGTCAAATGCTTGTGTATCCCCAAAGCCTTTTAACCCCTTGTATGACTATTGAATCCATTTGGATTCTGTGTGTGATCCTATCCTTAGTTTCTGATTTGGTTTATCACTCCAACCTTTTCAAACAATCTCCATTACTTTACTAACTCCTTTCAAACAAACTTTTAAGTCCAGTCCTTAACAAACTTCTTTCAATATGTGTCCTGCACTTTCACGTTACTCTTTGTTAATAAGTTCTGCCCCCTCTAGTATGTGTACTGCCTTGGGATCCTCTTGAGAACCCTCTGAACTCTGTCATACTGAGGCTGGCCTTTCCACACTGCAATGGTTCAATGCTTGGTTACTAAATCTAGGTGTAAGCATTGCTCGGGATCTTTGAGACCCTTAAGGAACTTTGATGCGCCTAGACTCTGATTTGCCTATGGAAATGAGGCTTGTGAGACCATTGGAGGTTTTGGAAAACTTGGGCCTAATTGCAGGCTCCCTATAGAATAGCTTCTTGGTTTTCCATTTCATTTATGTAATTCATTTATTGGCTTGTAATAATTTATAAACTGATATTTGGGGTATTTAGTAAAATAGTGGGTAGATGTATATCTTGTGGGGTAACATGGATAGAAATCCCGCTCTTAGGATTTATTTTCAAATCTGCCTGCTTCACTCGCTAGAAAACCTGTCCGTATGGTTTTTATTCTTGTTGAATCTGGTTGCTTTTGCATAATAGAGAATCATTCCTATAGGATTCCACTTCTAATTTACTTTGCATCAAATAGAATCATGCCTATAAAGACTTCACTTTTAACGTCGTTTGCATCAGATAGAAACCATGTTCATAAATTCTGCATTTGTCATGTTAGAAACCATGTTTCTAGGTTCCAAGCCATCATATTTTAAATCGATTCAAGTATAGATACCATGCCTATATGACCTAATTCCGATTCAGCTTTAATAAGCCTTTCATGTGTTACTGCAAATTGACTAAAAATAGTAATACACCTAGATATCATGTCTCTAAGGATCTATACTCACAATTCTGTATGGTAATTCTAATTAGCCCAATAGGTAAATTTCATTTCGCCTAGCTTGCTTCTTAAAACCAGTCTTAATAAGTGTTAATATTTTCTAAAACTAGTTCTTTCAAAATTGCTTTAATCTCATTAGATATCCTGCCTATAGGTACCAAAAGGGTCTATTTCAAAAACTTGTTTGTTTCTGCATTAACATAGACACAGTACTACATATAGGCAATCCTTAGGGCATTTTCAAAACCTACATTTCTCTGAAGCTGTTTCTGTCATTCAAAGTTCTGGTTTCAATAAGCTTTTAAAGAAGAGACCCTATGCAGCTACTAGGTTATAACTTCTGTATCTGAAAGTTTGGTCTGTTTCTGCATATTCACTTAGAGAACCTGCTTTAGGAATTTGATTAATAAAGACCTTAACTGTGTTTGAGTCGTGCTGCTTGTATGTTTGTTTGAGGAGGAAACTTTGAGCCTCTTAATTGCTCCCATTATGTGTGAAAGTCCTACATGTTTTGACTGTCGCCTTAGAATTTTTTTGCCTTTCTAAACCTTAGGGGTACGTCTAGAACTACATATATATAGAGGTCCTAACTCCCTCCGGGACCATTAAGAAGGTACGGGTAGCAGTGTGCAATAGGAATTATTGACCAAACACTCATTTTGCATGACCAATAAGGGGATGGGAAGGGTAGACATGGGATATGATGACTACGTGTTAATATCACATGTATCCCCTCATGGAGGAGTGTTTACCGGATATTGTGTGGGGTGATCCTATAGGATAAACAACCTAGGACCCCTACTTACCCCAAATCCTCTCCTTGTTAAATACTTTGTTTGTTTATAATTTGTTCAAACCTTTATTTCACTACTTCAATTGTTCAATATGTTTTACAAACAACTTATTTGATTCAACTATTTGTATGGACTAATTTGTGAACATAAAATCGGTCGGGACCTACAGTTGTGGACCAAGAAGGCTACCTAACACCTTCCCCTCGAGGTTATTTCGAGTCATTACCCTAATCTCTGGTAATGCAAACCAACCCAAGAGTTAATCGCTCTAGGTGCCCTAACTCACCATAATCCGTTAGGTGGCGACTCTTCAAATGCCTAATTCCCAAAAGGAAACGAGTCATTACACCCCATGAATGTCGAAACCCAGACTTCCTCCCCGCTGAGGGAAAAAGAGGGCACGACAACCTCACTATTCTGATTTTTTTTTTTAAAAAATCGAACACACATGCTCAGACTCAGACACCTATACTTACAAGCACACATTGATACACACTTACAGTTCTTTGATTTGTTGCACTATCTAGCTAGCTGAAAGCCAAGGCTAGACCCTTGGATTTCATTCGTCTTCACCTTCCTGTTTGTTATCCCTTTGACTGGTATGCCTCCATTTCTCTTATCATGTTCTCTTCTATATGCTATGTAGTTAGATTTCAATATTATTCTATTTGCCCTTCTGTTTCCTGTTTACTGCTCTCTTAACTAGTATGTCTCAATTCCTGTTACCATGTTCTATTCTATATGCTATGTAGTCAGTCTATTGCAGACCTCAACATGTTCCTACTTGATACATGATTCCTGGTCATATTATTCTCATTTGTTATGGCTTAGTTATTGCTATTCCATGTGATTATATGATTTGCTTCTATTTGCCATGTGTTTCCTGCTTGCATTCTCCCTGACTAGTATGCCTCAAATCCTAATAATTTGCTTTATTTTATGTGATTATGTGGGGGCTTACCTTAGCATGTTTGGCCCTTGATTTTTGTTTACTTCTTTCTAGACTAGAGAGCTTCAGTTCCTGCTATCATGTGCTATATGTTTGTTTGGTTAGTTATTTCAAACTGCAACATGCTTCTGTTCAATATATGTCTATATGTGTCCACCTAGTGATAGCTAATAAATTAAGTTATATGAAACCCTATCTAAATCAGTTGTATGTTCCCTATTCTGAACATGGCTGGATACTACAAGCATGTAATGCGGCTAACTTTGTCTGTTAATTCAAGTGTCCTTGTTTTTTTGTGATCACTGATATAAGATACAGTCTAAACAAATATCAATCTTCCTAAATCATGTGCTGAGTATGAATTCTGTTTGTACAACTCTGTTTGCAACCTTGTAGCCTGAACCTATTTCATTCTAAAACTAAACTATTTTTTAAAACAATCCCATTTGCCTTCTATGTACTAATTTTCAAATTGCTACTCTTAGTCCTTTAGGCTCCTACCACCCTAGTGTGAGCAATGCTTAGGGTCTCCGAGACTCCTTTGAACATTGACACATTGGGGCTGGTTTTCCAATCTCATATGAATCATGTATTGAATGTATGGATCCAGTGTGAGCATTCCCTGAGTGTTTACTGTGAAAATGGTAACAACAATTAAATTTGTAAATGGGATTCTAAAAATACGTGATCTATTCCCAAGCTAGTTGTTAGAGCAGTTGATGCTAATAATATGAAGTGTAGAGACTAAATGCGAGTTGAAACAATACAGTAATCGAACCAAAGGGCCTTCTGCCCGGGTATAGGCCGGGTCGATGGGGGACCTCAGGGTCAAGCTCAAACTATCGGGGGTAGTCGAGGATGGGATAACAATTGAGGATATAATTAAACAAGGATCTTCATGGCCAATACTAAGTTATATGATGAAGAACAAGTAAAAAGCGATGAATATCAAGGAGACCTCGGGTCAGTGAGAACAAACAAGTCTAGAAAGAAAAGAGAAAGAAAAGAGAAAGAAAGAGAGATATTATTGCACTAATAGATAAAATGGAGCTACATCAGCCCCTTACAAAGTGGCATGAGTCCCCTTTATATAGGAGGGGAATTAGGCTACAAGCACATGGGCATTAATTACAAAGTACAGAGATGGGATGGTTTGATGTGATGCCTCAGCATAGGATCTAGATAGGCCGACCCTTTCAGACTTAGCCGTGTGCCTTGGGAGCTTCCCCCTCTGTCTTGGCTTCAATCTCCATTTTCTCTAAGTTGGGCCTCGACGAGCCCCGAGGTCGGGAACTCAATCGTGGCCACCCGTCCTCAGGGTATCGAGGTATTCTTCCGAAATGACTTGATAGTGAGAACATCCAGCTTCTTACGGCAATGTCATACCGAGTATGCGACTCCTGGCATGAGTTTTATGATAACTGGGCATCCACGGGCTCGTGTATTTTTGACTTCATTCAATGCACTCCTGATTCCCTCTCTCCAAGGTGAAGGTACCGCCGTCGATTCGGTTTTCCAAGGATGCATTAACTGCGTCCGTCGGTCAATCTTCCAAAGTCTCGACGACCGTGTCGTAATCCCTTATAAATGGGGGTGTTTTGGCATTGTTTTTGCTATTCTAATGCCTTCGTTGGATTTCTTGCCTATTTATTCTTATCATCTTCTTCTATCCTTGAATATCATGTTTGGGGCTCATGGACTTAAGGCCGTTTGGGAGAGCTCCCTTAGATTGTGTTGTGGCCCTTTGTCGCGACTTCCCTTTGTCGAGCATAATCGTGTTGTCCCGCTATAATTGTGGTCGTCGATATGCTGGCTTTTGCTACTGCTGTTGGCCCGAGGTGATGATGGATGGGGAAAAGTTTCCTCCTCATGTAGATAGTCGTTCTGATTATGCACCGCTACTCACCTTCATGCGCTGGCTTGACGTGGTGCTCCGCTCCGATTTGGGGGCTTGCACGGCTTGACGTTCCAAGAAGTGGATCCTAAGTAGCCGTGCAAGTAGGACCGAGGGTTGTTCGGTCTCCAGTCTCTCCGAGATTCCCCTGGCCAAAGAGGGTCCTCGAGCTTCGAAAAGCTATGGCTTTTTTTCATCCCTCCTTGTCACTCATCTTTTTTTCATCTTGTCCTCGAGGATGTGCATCTGGAGGCACCTATCGTGGACCTTCGAAGGAGGACCGTTCTTCGTGCTTTTACTTTGTGTGTGCGTGCCTTTTTCTGTTCTTTTATGCATAGAGATCCTCCGTAGGGCTATTGTACGTGTATCTTCATGAATATGAATATAATCCATTTATTTCTACTTTCGACCTTTGCTTTGTTATTGCATGCTCCCGTGCCCTTCGAGGCTTTTCGAATGTCTTCCTTTATTGTTGACCACTGACATTTAACTTGGGCATGGGCATTATTTCCGATCCTCTGCCAATCGACATAGATCTCTTTCAAACCCATCGTCATTCCTCGGACCAATCCTGGATTGATTTGATAGGCCCGGACTGCCAGGGCCCTCGGAGTTGTATGGAGATAATACGCTGAATTTTGGGGGCTTTAAGGATGTTATACCAAATGAAGGTCAGCTTTGGGTACCTGGGGGTCCCTTTTGATCTTGATGTAGATAGTCCATTTTAGAACATATAGGATAGACTTCTACTGAGGAGTTGCCCGTACTCAGGCGCTGCCTTGGACCTTCGTGGAGCTTTCGTGATCGGAGCTTCGTATGTTTATTCTTCTTTATTAGAAAAGGGAATCATGAGATCGGGTACTGCCCCGTGTCGAGTGATGGCGTCGAATGCTTCCTAAAGTCCGACTTCTCTTTGGCGGGGATCCTCGGGGTAGAGCACTGCCTTGAGATTGGAGATAATACGGAAAATTCCTCAAATCTTGGCTTCTTGTCGGAGGACACTTTCGGGATCGGGCGTCACCTTGTCGATCTGCATCAAGGTTATAGGTTTCTCGGGGCTCACTCCGGGTAGGCGAGTTGTCACTGCTTCTCGCATATATGTGGGGCGACTTTGGCTTCTTCGCAAGACCTCACTATTTTTTGATAGTTGCTCTTCCGCTTTGGCATCGGGTTCTTTATTTCTTCAAGCACGAAAAGTGTTGGTGCATGCCCTTGATCTGATCTGTTAGTTTTACCATAGTTATGGCAACCACTTCAGGGCCGGCCTGGCAGGGAGTGGGGAGTGTTGTTCCCGGTTCTCAGGAACCACAGGAGATTGCTCTGAAGACGACATCTTTGATAAGAGGGGAACATCTAGAGATGGTGATAAAATACTGCGGATGGAGCGAGGGGATCGCGCTACAGGTGCTTCCCATGGATCAGAGTATCACAAACTCTACTAATGGATTCTTGAGCGTATACCTATATCCTTTCGCGTATGGTCCCCTTGATAGGGTTTCTTGAAGTATCGGGTTACTTTGGCACAGATACATCCATCTTTGGCGAGCGGTGCTGATGATGAGGTTCTTTATGGAGAAGGCCGGACTTGAATTCACGCTTAACCATCTCGTTAAGCTATACAGGCCCTTTTATCATCAGGGCTTGCTAACCTTGAGGTGTTGTTAGTCAACGCTTTTTGTAGTTCACGACGAAGAGGACGGGTATAGAGAGTGGGACGGTTGGTTTATCCGGGTCCGGATGGTCAACATTATCTCCGTGGAGCTTTTGCCATTTCCCGAAGGGTGGAATTATGCACATGAGTGGAATGTCTGGTGCTTTTTAAGATTTTTCCCATAGCAAAAATCAGTTGAATAATAGTCTTTTCCCTTGTTGCAGCAACTTTATGGACGTCGGGCGAAGTATTTGACCTGCACGGCTGGGTTCGGAGGCTGGTGACTCATTCGACCTGCGATGAGCATCGATGGCGAGCTGTGCTTCGTATCAGATGGGGAGCAAAATACCAAGGTACATGCACATGCTACCTTTGCCTTGGCCTTCGTATATTTGAGGTAAACGTTTTCCCCTTTCATTTGTACCGGATTCGCCGCTTGTAGATATGAGGCGGTTCCCTGGGATGAGATAGTGATCTTCCGAAGAGGGGAATGAGTCGTCGGTCTCCAAGCCGAGGGACGGTGGCGATAAGAGGGATCGACACCCGCGATGTGATATAGCTTTTAATGGTGCTGAACAAGCCCGTGTTTTTGAGGATAGGGCATCGTTTGAGTCTGCTACTCCCGGAGTATCTGATTTCCGGGCGGAGGTTCCTCCGAATGAATATGCTTTTCCCGAGGTCGGTGATTCTGGGACTAAAGAGGCAAGATCAATAGGAGTATATTTTGACTTCGAGGAATTCCGTTGGCTTCACTTCGTGGTGAGTTTAGGTGCATTTTTCCTTTATTCCACGTCCTTCTCCCCTATTGAGTTTTCCTTATGCAGGCCTGCGATAGGCTTATGTCTAAGCTACTTTGTCAAGGGACCAGGCTTCAGAACATTCTGGGCTAAGGCGAGTCCCTTAGGCTCCTTAGCGAAGAGAAGGAGGTCGAGTTGCTACATTGGCGATATGAGGCGTACCAGAGCTCAAATTATGAAAGTTATTTGATGGAGCAGGTAACCTTTTGCAGCTTGTGCTTTGCACTCTTTCGCCCTCAAGGTTAACCCCCTTTTTTGTTATATTAGCTGCAGAAAAAGACGGAGGCTTTGGAGTATCTCAAGGATGACATCGACCGCGTCAAAACTGCATATGGTGAGATAAGGGCTCAGGTGCAAACTCAAGCTTTAGAGGAGATAGGCGCTTTGGACAAAGTCCTTGCCTTCGAAGTCCAACTCCACTTGGCTCGTGATAATGCCAAAGTTCAAGCGGATATGATCAAGAAACTCGAATCTGACCCCTCGAAGATCAGGTCTGAGATAATTGATGCCTGGGCTGAAGCGGCACTAAGCCTATCCAAGGCTGATCAGGATATGGTAATACGTATGAATGACGTTGCGGACGCTCAAGCCAGGCTGAAGTAAGCCCTCGACCGGGAGAAGAGGATTGAGGAATATGTTCGTTGCAGATCTCGAAGAGAAGTACTCGAGGAGATCGGTGCGAGAGGCTTTGTTCTCTAAGAGGAATTGGCTCGAGCAAGGGCAGACGAGTATGACGCATGGTAACTTTTTGCTGACGAGGTAAAGAGCGAACTCGGCAAGGTGTATCCCTTTGGAGCGGAGCGTAGATTTCGACGTTTTGTCGCTTGGTATTTGATAGATGTAGAGAATCCCTGTAGATGGAGAGTGCACCCGTTTTTTTTTTCTGCGTATGTAAGATAAGAGGAAACTTGAAGCTTTATTTCTTCCGCATCTCTTTTCTGTTATTACTTTTGACTAGGCGAGCTGGTTTCAGTATTTGGCGGGATCCTCGTAGGTCCGAAACTAATCGGACAGGCCCAAAGGCTCTTAGGTGCGATCCTTGACGTGAGCGAGTGTTGGGGCCTCCGTGCTTTGCCCTGTTGTTAGGCTCAATCTCCGAGTCAGGTTTTGACTCGAGCTTTCCTGCCCTTAAATCATCTATGCCCATGCGGGCAGGTAGTAATTGTTCCCATTTCTTGCCCTTGGGCATTTGCCGTTTCGACTATATTGGGTTCAGTCTCCGTGTCGCGTTGCGATTTGAGGTTCAAATTGACCCTCAATTTTATCCAGCCTGCATCAGCGGACGGCGATGGCCTTTTGTGGTTCAGATCAAAGTGACCTTACAGGTGGGTGGCCTGGAGGCTCACTCGGCTGGCGATAGTGGCATTTATGCCATGCCCTTAGGCATATTGTAGTTTAACCATTTCGGGTCCAGTCTCTGGGTCACGTTGCGACTCGAGGGTCAATTGACCCTCAAGATTTATCCAACCTGTATGGGCGGACGGCGATGGCTTTTTGTGCTTTGGGTCGAAGAGACCTTATAGATGGGTGGCCCAGAGGCTCACCCGGATGGCGGTAGGGGCATTTATGTCGTGCCTTTAGGCATATTATAGTTTAACCATTTTGTGTCTAGTCTCCGAGTCGCGTTGCAACTCGAGCTTCAATTGACCTCAGGTTCTTTTCCTGCCTCTATGGGCGGATAGCGATAGTGCCTCTTACGCGGTTTTGGTCATTGAGAACTTTCAATATGTGGCCCGAAGGCTTGCATAGTTAACTATTTTGGATTCGGTCTCTGAATCGGGTGATCCGAGCTCATTTTAATCCTCAAGTTGTTAATTTTGTAGCTGGCGACAATGATTCTTACGCTGTTTAGTCGTAGAGACCTTTTAATAGATAGACCAGAGGCTTCCTTAGCTAGCGACAATGGCTCTTACACTGTTTTTGCCCGTGGGCTTTGTTTTGTAGGCTTTGTTTTCCACTCGTTAAGGTCTTTTGAAATAGTTTTGCCTGACCCATCGTCAATTCTAGAAGAACCTCGATTTCAAGTCGTTATCGGCGATGTTTCGAGCACCTTGGAAGGTTCATAGCTCGTAGGCTGAGTAGGTCAAAGCCTTTGTGATTTGGAGCCGACATGGTCGAAGCTCGTTTTTGCATGTTGAGGGAAGCCTGTTTTAACCGGGATTTTCTGCAGTATATTCGAAGTAGTGGCCTGCGATTTTGTTTAGCGACAGTCGGGCATCCTCGAGTCGTGTTAGTTTGGTTGTATCAGCCGTTTCGACCATAGTCATATGTGTTTGGCCGGAGCCATTTTGATCCCGAGTGATAGTTCAGGCGTCTACACCAAGGGTATTCCATTTTGGGACTCTTACAAATGCGACGGATAGCCTAAACTTCGGGGTTTTCATGCCTGTTGAGGTCTTAATGTTTGTCATGCCTGTTGAAGTCTTATAGTTTTTGTTCTAAAGTAGAATAGATTTGGTTATGCCGAGTCTGCCCGCTAGGGGTCTTACAGTTTCGGATTTTCCAGCGCATGGCGATTAATGACAGTCTCCGAGTCATTGAATTTGTTTAAGCGTGAAGACCTCTATTAGTGATCTCGAAGTTGCCTTGTAGGGGCTTTATGATCACGGAGTTCCGACCCCGGGGTCGTGAGAGTGCCAAATTATTGACGTTAAGTCTCTGAGTACTTTGAGATGCATTTGGTGGAGAGGCCCCTGCCAGGGGTATACTTGAGATTTCCTTGTCTGGAGAATAAGTTGTTGAAAAGATATCTTTTTATTGCTTGGTGTAGACATACATTGTTTCATTGTTGTGAGCTCGGCTTCTCGGACCATTCGATCCGGTACATAATTCCCTATCGAGACTTAGTCTATCGTTTCCTGGTCCTCCCGAAGGGATGGTGCCCTTAGAAGAAGATCACCCCTCGTTGTTGGACTGTAAGAGAAGGCTAGCGATCTTATTGGATTCTCCTATGGGGGTACGCTGCTCTGCTAATAATCTTGCTGACGAGGCCCTCTTCGTGGCGGAAGTACGATTGAGGGGTAAAAGCGCGATGAGCCCTTTTTAGAGCCTAGGGATCTCCGGGTAGAGTTAGAACCTTTGAATATCCTGGCTAGTTGTCTGCATATAGGTTAGTGAAAAATTAACAAGGGAGTAAAGTAGTTCTTCCTCACCGCGGGATGCATAGGCGACGTTTTGAGGTATGTTCCTACTCTTTTGAGGCGTGAGTCTTGATACAGCCCCCCCTGTGTCTTGTTAGGTTTGGCCGAAGATGTGGTTTGCTTACCCTTTTATCCCTCCGAGGGTGGGGGAATTGATGCCGCCGACGCACCAGATGGCGTAGAATTTCCTGTTGTCGCGTATTGCTTTCTGTCGACTTATTTTAGTTCTGCCCTTTGAGAGGGGTTTCATGCTTTTGGCGAAATGGGGCTGACGCTGTCTCCGGGTGGTGCGCCGGTGGTCGTCTGAACAAGACGCCCGTTCTTTGTGCCTCCTCCGATGGTGCAAAGCTCGACGTCCCGGTCCGAGCTCAGACGAGCTATATCAAAAGAATGGTCTTTGTTGTCATTTGTCATTTGGAAATCACTGGGGATTCGGGATGCAGGGGCGATTTGGTCTGTTAGTTCGAATCGCCCCACTGACTTTGGTCCAACATCGTTGTTGCATGTGATCGAACCACCTGAATTCATGAACACATGTTTTATTCAAAATAGATCAAATGAGGGAGAAGGTTACCAATGCATCAGTGTGATGCTGAGGCGGAGTCTCGGTGCCCTTTTCCCTGGGTGTAAGGGCGTCCTCCAAAATATTTCCCTGGACCCGTTTTTTCTTGATGGCGAACATTTTTACTTCCCATTTTATGAGTCCCCAGAGTGTGTCGTCACTCCTTCGATGTCATGGTAATACATCGGGGTTTGTTCGCTTCATCCTCCTCGGTTGCCCTCCTACCTTGGGGATGGACTCGAGCCTAACTATTCGATGGTACTCGGTGGTTATTTTTATTTAGTAGCATGGTTGTCGTCCCTCTGAGCTGGTGGGCATTTTTGACCCCGTGGCAGCGCGCGCCTTGTGGTCCTCTCACCGGGTTATTGTTCCTTTGAAAGGGTCTTGGTCGAATAGGCCTGAGGCATTCGGCGTCCCTGGTTTCGCTTATGGTGATCATGATATTTGGTATAGCAATGTTGAAATCGTACTCCACTAAGCGGGATTCCTCTACCGGTTGTGCCTCGTCAGATCCGATTCCACTGAAGGTCCCTCGAGGACGTTGCCCTCGAACTATTTCTCTATCGTTGCGAGGTAGGTTGCATCTTGTGGCGTTCTTCCCATCCGCGGCGCATGGATGGTAACTCAACCTATTTGGCATTAGTTTCTTTGCTGGGAGCCTGCTTGGGTATACCGGGCCCGTAGAGGCTCCCAGCGGGTCATCCTCGGCCCTAATCATTGACTGGTATCGGTTGTGGATGCTCGACCAAGTCACGACTAGATATTCGATCAGGTTCTGCTTCAGTTGCTTCGAGGCCACCGAACATTATTCGTTCAGGCCTTGGGTGAAGGCCTGCACTGCCCAGTCATCGGAGCCTGGCGGCATCTCCATCCATTCCATCTGGAAGCGAGACATGAATTCTCACAGCATTTCGTTCTCCCTTTGTTTAATCTTGAACACGTCGGACTGCCTTGTTGCTACCTTGATAGCGCCAGCATGTGCTCTTACAAAGGAGTCCACTAATATGGGGAATGAATCTATGGAGTTGGGAGCCAAGTTGTGATACCACATCATGGTTTCTTTCGAGAGTGTTTCCCCGAACTTCTTCAACAATACGGGATCGAACTCATCATCGTGAAGGTCGTTGCCTTTTTCTGCACATGTGTAAGCGGTGGGGTGCTCTTCGGGACCCGAGGTCCTGTCGCACCTAGGGAGTTCTAGTATTCTGAATTTTTGTGAAGTGGGTTTTGGGACCACTTCCCCGGGAGATAACTGTTGCATGAACCTCCATGAACCTGACTCGATTCCCTTGGAGAGATCCTCAAGCGGCTTCGTTGTGGCAGAGTGTGTTATCGGTCCGTTGTCGCTTGATATTTTGGGTACTCGTTCGGCGCAAAGAGCCATTTTCGGTGCTACTGTGTTGGGGATCCCCAAATGGCTCTACAACTGAGTGATAGCCAACTGTTGTGCCTGCAATATTTCAAAAATATCATGAAGTCAAACTTCTTGTGTTTCACGAGCCGGCATTTGTTGGGCTTCCTGTTGGTCGATATGCTGAATGCTCCCATCGGTGTGCGAGGCCTCATCGACCTGCTGCGCATCCTTTGAGTATGTGCCTGCTAGAATCGGTTCGGGTGCATTATCGGGATTCTGTAGTCGTTCTCCGGCGGCCGAGACGGCCACGCCATTTTCCCCGTGATTCTCGAGGCGGTCGTTCTCGACTCCGATTACCGAGCCGGACATTTTGACCAGAAATCAAAGGATCATGGACAAGAAAAAATGTGAAATATAATGTGTGTTTATGCAATGAAACTGGCAAGAAAATAATCACTATTATTTTTAGCCCCACGGTGGGTGCCAAGCTGTTTACCATGAAAATGGTAACAATTTAAATTTGTAAACGAGATTCTAAAAATACGTGATCTATTCCCGAGCTAGTTGTTAGAGCACTTGATACTAATAATATGAAGTTTAAAGATTAAATGCGAGTTGAAGCAAGGTGGTAATTGAACCGAAGGGCCTTCTATCCGGGTACAAGACGGGTCGATGGGGGACCTCGGGGTCAAGCTCAAACTATCGGGGGTAGTTGGGGATGGGATAAAATTTGAGGATATAATTAAACAATGCTCTTCATGGCCAATACTAAGTTATATGATGAAAAACAAGTAAGAAAGCGATGAATATCAAGGTGACCTCGAGCCATTGAGAATGAAGAAGTTTAGAAAGGAAAGAGAGAGAGAGTGAGAGAGATATTATTACACTTATGGAGAAAATGGAGCATCATCAACCCCATACAAAGTGGCTTAAGTCCCCTTTATATAGGAGGGGAACTCGGCTACAAGCACATGGGAATTAATTACAAAGTACAGAGATGGGATGGCTTGATGTGATACCTCAGTATAGGCTCTGGATAGGCCGGCCCTGTCAGATATAGTTGTGTGCCTTGGGAGCTTCCCCCTCTGTCTTGGCTTCGATCTCCGTTATCTCTAAGTCGGGCCTCGATGAGCCCCAAGGTCGGGAACTCAATCGTGGCCTCCAGTCCTCAGGGTCTCTAGGCATTCTTCTGAAATGACTTGACAACGAGAAATCAAGTCCTCTAATTTTTCCGCGTACACTGGGTTCCTTGAAGCTCTGACACACTGGAAACATGGCTTAAGGTGTTATGGATCTTGCCACCTATGTATATCAGACTTGCTTGCTTGAAGGCCTGGTTTCCAGGGTTGATGTTGGGCCTGCCAAGGCTCCATATAGTGTAATAAATAGCTTTGTGTAGTTCATTCATATTGGTCTGTACTAATAATCTTTGTAAAAATAGATATTGGGGTTATTAGCAAAAGCTGGGGAGGGGGAGTCTACTCTTACATCTATGTTGAAATTGTGTGGAGAACCTGCCTATAGGATTTGACTATGTTGATTGCACTATGTGAATGCTGTATTATGTTTAGAGATCCTTCCTATAGGATTTTATTATCATTTGACTCTGTGATGCACATCTGCATGTTAGAAATCCTTCTATAGGACTTTACGTTTCATTCTGCACATTAGACATCTTGTTTATAAGATCCGCACGTATTTTCAATTCAATGTGCATTAGTAGCCATGTCTATAGGATTTTGTATGTTTGAATAACAATTTTCCTGGTAATGTGCTTAAAGAATTCTGCCTACACATAAGTAATAGAGATCTTGCCTATAAGAACTAAAGTCACCTAGATACCATGCCTATAGGAAATAAGATAATCAATTCTGTATATAGTTATCATACCTAAAGGAAATATCATTTTCTGCATTTAGAAAATCATGCCTATAGGATTTTAAAAAAAAAGTCGGTTTCTGCATTGAGACATCATGCCTATAAGGTTCTAAAATCAGTTTCTGCATTTAGAAATCATGCCTACAGGATTTCAAAACCCATTTCAGCACTTAAAAAGCATGCCTATAGGATTTAAAGATAAAATTTGCCCGTTAAAAATTAGTAGTTGATTTACAGCTTAGATGCCATGTCTATAGGGTTCTGCCCGACTATCACTTGGGCAAGCCTGTAGGTTAATTAAATTCTAGGTCTAAAACTGTGATTGCTTATTTGACGTATGCCCAGATCAGAGTATTAACGAAAATCAGTAGGCAACGGATAGGGACTCGCTTGCTTGCTTTAATAAACTGTTGTATATTATGTTTGTGCTCATTTAGATATCTTGCTTATATGATCCTAAAATCATTTAAAGTTGTTTGTTTTGAACAACGTTCATTTGTTTGTCTACTTGTGGTGGTTAATATGAGCCACTTAATTGCTCCTTATGTGACAGTCCTACTTGACTTTTGTTTGTCGCTTAGTTTTCTCCGTTTTAACAATATAGGTGAGTCTACAACTGCCTTAAATAGAGGCCCTAAACTCCTCCAGGGCCAGAGGTAAGGGACGGGTAGTGCACGCATAAGGTACGTACTGATGTTATTAAAACGCTTCGGTAATATTTGAAATGGGGAGGGTAATTGGGTAGTAAAGGAAATGATGACCTATGCGCTAATGCTACGTGTAGCACCCCAACTTGGGGACGATTACCAAGTATTGCACAACAGTGATCCTATAAGCTAAAAACATAGGACCCCCTTTACTCCTTGTTTTAAAAGTAATATCTATTTGTTTAAATTGCTTTATTTCCTTATAAGACTAGTTCGCTGAAATTGTGTTTGGTTGGGACCCAACATTATGGACCTCGAGGGATGCCTAACACTTTCCCCTTAAGGTAATTTCGAGCTCTTACCCAATCTCTGGTAATATAAATCGATTTTGCAAGTTAATTATTCTAGGTGCCCTAACGCACCTTAATCCGTTAGGTTGCAACTCTTCAAATCTCATACCCAATTCCCAAAAGGAAACGAGTTGTCCTGAAATGTCGAAACCCAGACTCCGCGAGGAAAAAGGGGGCACGACAACATGGCGACTCTACTAGGGATATTTTAGGCTCTTACCATAACAAACTTGCTTTTTGTGAATTAGTCTTAAGCATGCTTTATTCTGCTAATACATGTGCACCCTTTCCCTTTCCCCCTTATTTGGATTTAATTGCCTATTTTCAAGCATTTATGATTTCCTTTATTAACAAAACTGACTTGTCTTCTTGTTTTCTTTCTTAAATGTCTTTCAATTATTAAATACTGCATTTATAATTTTTAACATGCAAATACGTGACACCATGCTATTTATTGTTGCATAAATCATGCTCAACATCATATTCCACTCGTGTGTAATCAATCTTATAACAACGCTTGATGAGTGTTTTGGCCCTTCCTACATATCACCCTTTAAATTCGGAAAGGCGTATTTGAGGTAAAACTAGTCGATTAGCGGTGCAGTCGACGGTTCCGTGCCTTTTCCCCTCAAGTTGTCCACTTGAGGGTACCAGTCTAGACCTCTCTAGAAACATTACTCTGATTAATTGTACATGCATCATGGTCAAACCTATCCGGGTTAATATGTTGTCCACATAATAATCCTTTAGGACAAGCCTCGTCCAAAAGTCCATCGAGTTTTCCATAATCCCAACGGATGCAACCACGATTGTGTGCATTAATTTTGGAGAAATAAGTGCCAATATGCTAATCATTATTGTATAAATAGTCGGATCTAGAGGGAGAAAGGGCCTAACCATATTTGTTTTGCAGAAAATGAAGCACGAAGTCCCCAGGTTCGTCATGGTCCATAACGTACCACCACTGTTTCTTGATTGGTGGGAGGATTTTCTATCAATTGATAAAAATCATGTGAAAAGGGTCTTGGGAAATTTTCCTTCTTTATTGGACATCCAGCCGAACAACATGCTAATCGAAGCTGGCACAATGTTCTGGGACAAAGAAAGAGCCGTGTTTCAGTTTGGAAACATAGAAATGACCCCTATCTTGGAAGAAACAGGGGGATTCGCTGGGCTACCTTGGGATAATCCTGGTTTATTGGTGCCGGAAAATCGCTCTACTAGGGGGTTTCTTAAGATGATGGGATTAAAGAAGAATGATGACTTGGAGTGCCTTAATAATTCTTACATACCCTTCGACCTATGAATAATACAGTCACAACAGATCTTATCGTATTTTTGATGACGAATTCTCCATCACTTCCTTGGGTTGGATTCACCACAGGGCTTTTGTGTTCATCGTCTGTTTCTTAGGTATGTTAGTTTTCTCGATCCAAAGGGATAGAATCCACACCAGACTGGACATTGCAGCCAAAACCATAATGGATGGGATCGAGGGGAAGACATATACCATTGTCTCTATGATCATAGCAGACATATACTGGGCCTTAGAGCACTATCAGAAGGAGTAGAAATACTTCGAAGGTTGTAATCTGCTGTTACAAGTTTGGTTGTTAGAGCAACTCCCAAAAGGTCAATACGTCAAGAGCTTCTGCGAAGGCCGTGGAATGATCGCATAGCTTTTCATCATCCTAAGGGAATGACCTATATCCCAGACAAGTTTGCTCAATTCGAAAATGCTATAGCATGGGGCACACTTTTTCAATAATTTAACAGAGGATCGAGTTTAATGGATGTTCGAATGGTTCCCTACCGCCAAGTTCATCATCAGATCTAGGGATGTTCCACACTTGGTACTGATTGGGTTGACGGGCATATTCCCTTATGCTCTCATCAAAGTTATGAGACAGGCAGGCAGGAAGTAGGTCATACCGCGAGTTGCTAAAATTAGTCACTACTAGACAGATTTTTAGGATGATGACATCCCATACAAATGTGAAGCTCAGCACATGTGGAACTTGAAAATTATTATGGAAAAGGATACCATCGAGCCAGATCGATATCATGTTGGTCAAGTGTACTTTTACCCATCACGGTTAGAGGATAACCTAGCAGAATATTCGAGCCAACGGTTGGTCCAGGAAATAGAGTCATAGATGAAGTTGCTGAGGCACAAGTAAAGTACAACAAACTGCGCAAAAGTTTTCACAAGTCCGAGGCCGAGCACATGGAGCGACACAAGACCGATATGAACTAATTAATAAATGGAGGGAGATGGCTGTTAGATCAAGGGAAATGTTCGAATATCTGGAGTACAGTGTGAAGGAGTTGGAAGGAATGATGAGGAGGAGAGTCACCGATTGCCAGAAAACCGAAGGAAATGAAGGAGGACATTTAGCAAGAGCATATCTACTGCTGAACCTGTGCGAACTGAGGAATCTGATCGACGGAGCCAAAAACATCCAGCTTGGAGAAAGTCCTTCTGGGACCATGTAGATTAGGTTTACTTGTTTTTTCAAATATAATAAGGCCAAGTAACATCAGTGACTTATATTATTTAGTATCGTTTTAGATTCATCTATTTTTGCATTAGTGAAATGAGGCAATTATTGGCACGGACATTCTCCAAATATATTTGTCACTAGGCCTACCTCGGGCACAACGAGGCTCCCAAATTACGACGTGGATTTACATTCCTGCAATATGTGTTTAAATACTGCAAACATTTTTAGAATCGTTACTGACTTGTTTACATTTTGTCTTTCTTTATTTTTATTATTCTCATCCCCTAAGGTTGGTTCGCACATACTGGCATCATCAGCATATCATGCCAGATCTAGAGGCCCTCCACCTCCTCCTCCTCCGAGTACCAAAAAGCAGAGGAAAAGCTAAGATGGATGACTTCAGTGGTATACAAAAAGAAAATGTTGAGAATATTGAAACTTCAGATGGTCGGAGTACTCCGGCCCAGAATGATTTGGTCCTGCGATTGCAGAGGAAAATACTAGAGTTAAAAGGAGAACTTGAGCAAGTCTATAACTTGGAAAACCGCTCCCTCACTCTGAACGTCCTAGATATTAACCAACAAAATGCTCAAACCCAGAACCTCCTCAAAATACGCCAGACCAACATCCATAAAATCCTCCCGCACCCCACTAATATGCCACACCACCTCAAAATCCCAATCCTCTACCGGTACCAACTCCTCTACAACACCATCATCAACCAACTCAGTACCCATAAACCACTACCTATCACACTCCTCATAATATACAACAACCTATTCCCCATCCTCAAAACTCAACCAATGACCACCACTATACCCAAATCCCTAGCACCCACCAAAACAACCCTATATACGTGGAAACCCTACCTCACTCCACTCAACCAATTTCCTATACACCAAAATCCGCTGAGAAGGACATGATCATCAAGAACATGGTCAAAGAGCTCAAGAAGTTGATAAGTCACGTTCAGGATGTTGAAGGAGGTAAAGAAATTGAAGGTCTGAACTACAAGGATCTATGCATACAACTAAATGTGGAACTGCCGGAGGGTTACAAACCTCCCATGTTTGAAATGTTTGATGGAAGGGGTGATCCCAAGGTTCATTTGAGAACTTATTGTGACAAACTCGTGGGGGTCGAAAAAGATGAAAGGATTCGAATGAAGCTCTTCATGAGAAGTCTTACCGGAGATGCCCTGTCCTGGTACATAAGCCAGAATCATAAGAAACGGGCCAATTAGGTAAGCATGAAATCAGACTTTATGGACCGGTTTAGGTTCAATACGGAGAATGCACTAGATGTCTTCTATATCCAGAACCTAAAGAAGAAGTCGACTAAGACTTTCCGCGAGTATGCTACTCGGTGGAGGTTAAAAGCAGCCTAGGTCAGACCAGCATTAGACGAGGAACAGATGAACAAGTTCTTTGTTTGGGCACAAGACCCACAATATTAATAAAGGCCAATGGTTATTGAGAATCATAAGTTCTCCGGTATCATCAAACTCGGAGAAACGATTGAAGAGGGTATTAAAAGTAGGATGGTGACAAATTTGAGGCACAGCAAGCCACGAACAAAGCATTGCAATCAGGTGGCATATCAAAGAAGAAAGAAGTAGGGGATGTAATGGTGGCCCAAGGCCTAAAATCTCTACTCACATACCAAACACCTCCACCTACATACCAACCCTCACCTCCTAGATACTCTCTACCCGCCACCGCCTATCACACTTATAATACCCAGCCAACCTACTATCATTCACCTCCAGCTCGTCCAAATTACCAGAAACCCTAACCTAATTTTGATCGCAAACCACCCAGATAATACACCGCCATTGCTGAACCCATGGACCAGCTGTACGAAAGGTTGAAGGCTGCTGGTTATGTCACCCCTATTCCTATTGTGGCAATGGAGAATTCATCTCAATGAGTCAACCCGAATAAAACCTGTGCATATCATTCTGGTATGAAGGGGCACACCATTGACGAGTACTGGACATTGAAGGATAATATTCTGACATTGATTGATAACAAGGTCATATAGGTGAAGGAAGTTGCACCCAACGTCCGCAACACTCCTATTCCAAATCATAGGGGCGAAGAGATCAATGTGATAGAAACTAATGAGGAGTGGGATCCCGAGGGATCAATTGGACTTATCAAAGAGGGAAAAGACCCTAAGAAAACTGTAGACATGCTCAATCCTATTGTGGTACAGATACAGCCGCTAGTTGAGGTTGAGATAACCGCATCGGTTCCATTTGAGGTAGAAGTAACACCACCTACAGCCATACTTATTCCATTTGAGGTAGAAGTGGCCACACCTTTCACAGTGACAGTAATAACCATGCCTCCTTTCAAGTATAATGCCATACCTTGGTTGCAGCAAGATATATGAAATAGGAGCGGGTTGCACGCCTGCAACAAGATATATGAAATGGGAGCGGGTTGCACGCCTGCAACAAGATATATGAAATGGGAGCAGGTTGCTTGCCTGCAACAAGTTATATGAAATGGGATCGGGTTGCACGCCCGCAACGAGAAAGAAGTGAAAGTGAATTCTGTATTTATTTTCCTTATCCTTGTTAGCAATTGGATTTTAGTTTCATTACATTCCTCGTTGGTATTCTGTTGTTATCTGTTACTTCTTGTAGCATGTTTTTCCCCCTCCCATCTTTAGCTGTAATTATCTGCTTTTATTTTTCCGCTGTATATGATTTAATTGCACAGGTTTATTTGTTAGTCTGGTCCTAGCCTCGTCACTACTTCGCTGAGGTTAGGCTAGGCACTTACCAGCACATGGGGTCGGTTATGCTAATACTACAATTTGCCCTGTGTGCAGATCCCGATATTGGAGCTTACGGTCATAGCTTTGGGTTGCTGCCTTCAGTCCAACAAGCGACCCGAGGTAGTCCTACAGGCGTTTGCAGGCCTTGGCGTTTCCTTCTATCCTTTCATCCGGTTTTATTTATGTATTTCCGAGATAGTATTGTATTTATTTTTCAGACCCTTATTTGTAGTATTCCTAGATCGTCTATGAAATTGTGACTCCATTGCTAGGTAGTCTTTGTTTAAGGAATTGTATTGATAATATTTAAATTGTTACATGTTGTTCTTCTACTTATTAAATTCTACTGTTTATCTAATGTTGGTTAGTAATTGTTAAAGTATTATAATGGGAAAAAAGGTAAGTAATTCAAATGGTTAGATTGCCTAGCTTTCACTAGTAGGTGCCATCACGACTCAGGAGGGTGGAAAATCTGGGTCGTGAAAAATTGGTATCAAAGCTCTAGGTTACTTATGTCTCACAATTCATAGACAAGCTTAGTAGAGTCTAAGGGATCGGTACGGAGACGTCTGTATTTATCCCTAGAGGCTATGGAGTTAGGAAAAACATCACATCTATTCTTCTCTATCGTGCGATTTTTTTTCTCACCGCCAAATTGAACCCTCTACTCTTGTCCTTTCACGAATGGCGAAGTCATGTACTGCTTCTTCAGCTGAGCAGCAGCACAAACCAGTGATAGATCAGCTACATCTTTGGAGGCTTTGTGGAGATTGGATAGGTTTCACCAAGCTCTTCACTACCACTTATAGCGGTGCATCTTCTGAGGATCCCCATGATTATTTAGACAGTTGTCATGAGGTTCTGAGAAACATGGGGATGGTGAAGACCAATGGGGTCGATTTTGCTACTTTTTGCTTATCTGGATCCGCCAAGACTTGGTGGAGAGATTATTGTTTGGCTAGACCAGTTAGGTCACCAGATTTGACTTGGGATCAGTTCTCTTAGCTATTTTTGGAGAAGTTTCTTCCTATCACTGAGAGGGAGAACTATAGGAGGTAGTTTGAGCATCTCCAGTAGGGTTCTATGATTGTTACTCAGTACGAGACCAGATTTATTGACTTGGCCCGTCATGCTCTTATTATACTTTCCACTGAGAGAGAGAGTGTGGAGGTTCACTAGGGACTCATTCAGCCTATTCGATTGTAGATGGCTAAAGAGACGGGGAGTGAGATTTATTTCCAGGAGGCGGCCAATGTGGCAAAGAGAGTTCAGACGATTCTATCCCAGGGGAGTGGTCAGGGGTCAGACAAGAGGCCTCATTATTTGGGTAGGTTTAATAGTGCCTCATCCGGCGGTAGAGATTCTTTTGGTAGGGGCCATCCTCCCAGGCCGTTTCAATCAGTACTTCAGGTTTCTCATGGTGCCCCAGGTGGCCGTGGTTCTCACATGCAATATTCTGATCAGCAGTCCTATAGTACATCACCAGCTTCTATCAGTGCACCTCCGCTTCAGAGTTTTCAGGTTCGTCAGCCCCAGCAGCCTAGGGCTTGTTTTACTAGTGGTGACATGAGGCATATTGCTAGATTTTTCCCTCGAACACCAAGTAATTCTCAACACCAAGGTTTGCATTCCATGGTTCAGGTACCGAGTGTCCCACCGCCCGCTCAGCCAGCTAGAGGTAGAGGTAGGTGTGCTAGAGGTGGAGATAAAGGTATTAGAGGTGGAGCTCAGGCAGCTAGAGGTGAAGGCAACCCGGCAGCATGTCGTCCTAGAAATGTAGTTCAGAGTGGCAGGGCCTAGACCCGATGTTATGCTCTTCTAGCCACGCCTGAAGCTGAGGCTTCCGATACAGTTATCACATGTACTATTCTGGTTTGTGGCAGAGATGCTTCAGTTTTATTTGATCCAGGATCTACATACTCCTATGTGTCATCTTATTTTGCATCGCATCTAGTCATGCCTAGTGATTCCTTAAGTGCTCATGTATATATGACTACACCGGTGGGTGATTCTATTATGGTAGATCGTGTCCATCGTTCTTGTATAGTGGTGATTTGGGGTCTTGAGACCCGAGTAGACTTATTACTTTTGGACATGGTTGATTTTGATGTCATATTGGGGATGGACTAGTTATCATCTTACCATTCTATCTTGAACTGTCATGCCAAGACTATGACATTAGCCTTGCCGGGGTTGTCTTATTTAGAGTGGAAAGGGACTCCTGGTCATTGTACCCGTAGTGTTATCTTATATATGAAGGCTCGGGGTATGGTCGAGAAGGTGTGTTTGGCCTATTTGGTATATGTTCGTGATTCTAATGCTGAGGTTCCTTCTATGAATTCTGTGCCTGTGGTACGTGAGTTTCCTGAGGCATTTCCCTCAGACCTACCGGGTATGCCACCTGATAGGGATATTGACTTCTACATTGATTGGGCTTCAAGTACCCAGCCTGTTTCTATTCTGCCGTATCGTATGGCCCCGCCTGAGTTGAAAGAATTGAAGGAGCAACTGCAATACTTGCTTGATAAGGGCTTTATTAGACCTAGAGTCTCGCCTTGGGGTGCATCGTTGTTGTTTATTAAGAAGAAGGACGGATCGATGAGGATGTGTATAGATTATCGGCAGTTAAACAAGATTAAAATCAAGAATAAGTATCCATTGCCGAGGATTGATGATTTGTTTGAACAGCTTCAGGGTGCCAAGGTATTTTCGAAGATTGACTTGAGATCTGGCTACCATCAGTTGAGGATTAGGGCATCCAATTTCCCTAAGACAGCTCTCCGCACTCGGTACGGGCATTATGAGTTCTTGGTGATGTTATTTGGGTTGACAAATTCCCCAGTAACTGTTATGGATTTGATGAACCGAGTGTTCAAGCCTTACTTGGATTCATTTGTGATAGTTTTCATTGATGATATTTTATATATTCCCGCAGTCGGGAGGAGATTGAGCATCATCTGGGAGTAGTTCTTCAGACTTTGAGAGATAGTCAGTTGTATGCTAAGTTTTCGAAGTCTGAGTTTGGGTTAAGTTCGGTTGTATTCTTGGGTCATGTTGTATCCGCAGAGGGTATTCAAGTAGATCTGAAGAAGATAGAGGTAGTCAAGAACTGGGTTGACCCACATCAGCTATAGAGATACGGAGTTTCTTTGGTTTGGCAGGCTATTATCGTCGGTTTATGGAGGAGTTTTCATCTATTGCAGCCCCTATGACAGGGTTGACCCAGAAGGGTTCCCAGTTCAGATGTTTGGACGAGTGTGAGGCGAGCTTTCAGAAGCTTAAGACAGCTTTGACTACGGCGCCAGTGTTGGTTTTACCCACAGGTTTAGGGCCATATACAATTTATTATGATGCATTTCGTATGGGACTTGGTGCGGTGTTGATACAGGATAGCATGGTCATTACTTATGCTTCACGTCAGTTGAAGATTCATGAGAAGAACTATCTGGTTCATGATTTGGAGGTAGCAACCATTGTCACGCGTTGACGATTTGGAGGCATTATCTGTATGGCGTGGCATGTGAGGTGTTTGCGGATCACAAGAGTCTACAGTATTTGGTCAAGCAGTAGAAGCTAAATTTGAGGCAGATAAGGCGGTTCGAGCTATTGAAAGACTATGATATCACCATCTTATACCATCTGGGAAAGGTCAATGTGGTGGTCAATGCTTTGAGAAGGGAGTTAGCAAGTATGGGCAGTCTTACGCATATTTCGGTCGGTGAGAGACCGCTTGCCTTGGATGTTCAGGCCATGGCCAATTATTTCGTGAGGTTGGATGTTTCTGAGCCTAGCCGTGTATTAGCTTGCATAGTCGCTCGTTCTTCTTTATTGGAGCGTATCCGTGATCGGCAGTATGATGATCCTCATTTGTGTGTCCTTAGGGACATGGTGCAGAACGGTAGTGCCAAGCAGATTACACTAGGAGATGATGGAGTATTGAGGCTGTAGGGTCGAGTTTGTGTGCCTAATGTGGATGGAATCCGAGAGTTGATTTTAAAGGAGGTCCATAGTTTCCGGTACTCTATTCATCCGGGCGCCACTAAGACGTATCAGGATTTGCGACAGCATTATTGGTGGATGAGGATGAAGAAGGATATTGTTGCATATATGCCTCGGTGTTTGAATTGTCAGCAGGTAAAGTAGGAGCATTAGAGACATGGTGGTTTGTTCCATAAGATTGAGATTCCTGAGTGGGAGTGGCAGCGTATCACTATGGACTTCGCTGTTGGACTCTTATGGTCTCAGAGGAAGTTCGATGCAATGTAGGTTATTGTTGATAGGATGACCAAGTTAGCACATTTCATTCCTTTGGCAATCTCTTATTCTTCCAAGAGGTTAGCTGAGATCTATATCTGGGAGATTGTTCGTCTTCATGGTGTGCTCGTGTCTATCATTTCGGACTGAGGTACGTAGTTTACCTCACATTTATGGAGAGCAGTTCAATGTGAGTTGGGCACACGGGTCGAGTTGAGCATAACATTTCATCTGCAGACGGACGGGCAGTCCGAGCGCATTATTCAGATTTTGGAGTATATGCTCCGAGCTTGTGTCATTAACTTTGGAGGCTCGTGGGATCAGTTCTTGCCTTTTGCAGAGTTTGCCCACAACAACAGGTACCAATCGAGTATCCAGATGGCTCCTTATAAGGCATTATATGGTAGGCGGTGTCGGTCGCTGGTTGGATGGTTTGAGCTAGGAGAGGCTCAGTTGTTGGGTACGGATCTAGTATAGGATGCCTTAGACAAGGTAAGGATTATTCCGGATAGGCTTCGTATAGCTCAGTGCAGGCAAAAGAGTTATGCCGACCGTAAGGTTCGTTATTTGGCATTCATGGTCGGTGAGCGGGTGTTGCCTATGAATGGCATAATTTGGTAACAGGTGCAATCTTAGCCCTAGGTTCATTGGCCCGTTTGAGATTCTTGATCGATTGAGGGAGGTGGCTTACAGACTTGCGTTGCCACCATGTTTATCAGTTGTGTATCCAGTATTTCATGTGTCCATGCTTTGGAAGTATCACGGTGATCCATCCCACGTGTTAGATTTCAGCACTGTTTAGTTGGATAAGGACTTGTCCTATGAGGAGGAGCCGGTAGCTACTCTAGACCGGCAGGTTGTCAGTTGAGATCGAAGAGTTTCCCTTCTGTTTGTGCTCAGTGGAGAGGTCAGCCAACTGAGGCATCGACCTGGGAGTCCGAGTCCGATATGCGGAGCCGTTATCCCCATCTTTTCTCCAACTCAGGTACTTCCTTCTTATGTCCGTTCGAGGTCGAACGGTTATTTTAGAGGTGGAGGATTTGATAACCCAAAAGGTCAACACTTGATTTAGAAGAAATTCTGAGTTCCGAGGCCTTAGAAGACTCCTTTTTATCCACCTTGATTTGCGTGCGCGGTCCGGTCCTATATCTAGAACATTTTTATGTTAAAATTTGATGAAAATGTTAATTAGGCCTTTAAAATTTAATTTAAGTTGACTTCGGTCAACATTTTGGGTAAACAGATCCGGACCCATGATTTGACGGTCGTAGAGGGTCCGTAGAAAAATATGGGACTTGGGCGTGTGCCCAGAATTGAATTCTGAGGTCCCAAGCCCGAGAAATGAATTTTTTAAGAAAACTGCTTAATTGAAATTTTAAGAGTTTTTGGAAATTTGAATGTATTTGAAATTGATGGTATCGGGCCTGTATCTTGGTTCCGGAGCCTAGTACAGGTCTTATATTGTGTTTAGATTGAGCCTATAAAATATGGTAAGAAATGGACTTGAAATGACGTGAATCAGACCCTCGGTTGTGAAAATTGAAACTTAAGTGTTCTTGAGATTTTTCTTTGATTTTAATGCTAAATTCATTGTTAAAGATGTTAATTTGGCGATTTGATCGCACGAATAAGTCCATATGATGTTTTTGAGTTAGTATGCATGTTTGGTTTGGAGCCCCGAGGGCTCGGGTGAGTTTCATATAGGTTTCGGAAGGTTTTTAAACTTAGAAAAGTTGCAGGTTTTCAGTTTCTGGTATTCTGGAGTTTTGTTCCTCGCATTCACGGAAGGACTCTCGTGAACATGAAGGGTAAGTCAGTCTGAAGTACAATTCCTTCTACGCGAACGCGAAAAACAGGATGCAAACGTGAAGCCTTGGGGGTGCTACCCTTCGCGAATGCAGACCTGTTATCGCGAATGCAAAGGCCTTTTGGCCGGGATAGGGGGGAATGGGATTTTTGTTCTACGCGGACGCAGCCACTGGCCCGCAAATGCGATTGCTTGAGGAGCTAAAGCTCCGCAAATGCGAGCCACTAAATGCGAATGTGAAGGCAACTGGGCCTGACCCTTTGCGAACGCGACAGGCCCTTCGCGAACACGAAGAAGGCCTGTCCAATGAATTAAAAACAGTAGCAAAAATCGGGATTTAGTCTATAACTTCATATTTTAAAAACTAGAGAGCATTGAGGCAATTTTCAAAGAACAAGTTCTTCCCCAAAGCATTGGTATATGATTCTAAACCTTTTCCTTTCGATTTCCCATTGCATTTCATCAATTTTCATCCAAAAATCTAGGGGTTTTATGGTAGAAATTAAGAATTTGGGTAGATTTAGGGTTTTTTAAATAATTGAAATTTAGACATCGTTTTGGGGTTGGATTTTGAAACTAATTGCATATTTGGACTCGTGGGTAAATGGGCGATCGGGTTTTTATCCAAACCTCGAGTTTTGACCAAGCGGGCCCGGGGTCGATTATTGACTTTTTAAGGAAAACACTAGAAAACCTATAATTAAGCATTGGGTATGAGTTCTTTAGCATTTATTGACGTTGTAAAATTAATTTGGGCTAGATACAAGTAATTTGGAGGCAAATTCTAAAGGAAAAGCGGTGTTTGAGGCTTGAGTTGGCCGTGGAAGTTTTAGATAAGTATTTGGTCTAACCTTAGCTTGAGGGATTAGGAGTTGTGTCTTAATTGCTTTGTGTTAGTTGTGGAGTACGACGTATAGGCATGGTGACGAGTATCTATACGTCGGTGTCAAGCATGCCCGTGTGTCTAGTATTGTAATTATTGTGACTCTGTTGTGATTTATCCATGTCTAATATGATGATTATCATTATTGTTCCCATGTCGGGATGTTATTGTTTATCATTGTTGTTCCCTTACCGGGATGT
Organism: Nicotiana sylvestris; assembly: GCF_000393655.2. Lineage (NCBI taxonomy): Eukaryota > Viridiplantae > Streptophyta > Magnoliopsida > Solanales > Solanaceae > Nicotiana > Nicotiana sylvestris. Next base: position 29,792,450 of record NC_091063.1, on the reverse strand, counting down.
TATTGTTCATAATATCATCTCCCTTGCCGGGATATTATTGTTTTTGAAATTGTCTCCCTTGCCGGGATGTTGTTATTATACTCTTGTTCCTCTACTGGGATTCTTTTATGATTGATGTAGAATTGAAATGGGAGTGGGTTGCACATATACAACAAGATATATGAAATGGGATCGGGTTGCACGCCTGTAACAAGATATATGAAATGGAAGTGGGTTGCACCCCTGCAACGAGATATGTGAAATGGGAGCGGGTTGCATGTCTGCAACAAGATACATGAAATGGGAGCGGGTTGCACGCCTGCAACAAGATATATAAAGTGGGAGCGGGCTGTACGGCTGCAACAAGATAAATGAAATGGGAGCGGGTTGCACTCCTGCAATGAGATATATGAAATGGGAGCGGGTTGCACGCCTACAACGAGATATATGAAACGGGATGGAGTTGCACGCCTGCAACGAGAAAGAAGTGAAAGTGAATTCTGTGTTTGTTTTCCTTATCCTTGTTAGCAATTGGATTTTAGTTTCTTCACATTCCTCGTTGGTATGTTTTTGTTATCTATTACTCCCCGCAGCATGTTTTTCCTCCTTCCATGTTTAGCTGTAATAATCTGCTTTTATTTTTCTGCCGTATATGAAATTGTAACGACCTGACCAATCGTTTTGAGCTTTTTCACTTTGATCTCCAGTTCTCGAGCATTACTTGCCCCGTGTGATGTATTATGACTTATGTAAATCGTCAATTTTGGTTTTCAGGGTAATCAGAGTGAATTTGGTAGAACTGTTCTCAATTTGAAGCTTGAAATTTGAAAGGTTTGACCAAGGTTTAACTTTTTTGTATATGATCTCGGATCGGAACTTTTATGATTTGGTTAGCTCTGTTAGGTGATTTGGTACTTAGGAGCGTGATCGTAATGCATTTTGGAAGTCTGTGGAAGGTTAGGCTTGAATTGGCGAAATGGAGATTTTGGCATTTTTCGGTTGATAGGTGGGATTTTGATATAGAGGTCGGAATGGAATTCTGGAAGATGCAGTAGTTCTGTTGTGGAATTTGAGATGTGTGTGCAAAATTTCAGGTCATTCGGACGTGGTTTGGCATACTTTTTGATCGAAAGCGTAATTCGGAAGATTTTGGAAGCTTAGGCTTGAATTCGATGTATTTTGGGTGACTTGATGTTGTTTGAGGTGTTTTGAAGATTGGTACAAGTTTGAATGGTGTTATGTGACATGTTTGTGCTTTTGATTCATGTCCCGGGGGCCTCGGGGCGATTCCGGAGGGGTGATGGAAGAATTGGAATTGAGTTTTTGCAGCTGAAGCATTTATTTTGTGTCATAAACGCACCTGTAGTTGGGAGGACGCAGGTGCGATGATCGCAGAAGCGGAAGGCAGCCACAGATGAATCCAAGAGGAAGTTCTTTAGGAACCGCAGAAGCGATGAAGTGTGCGCACCTGCAGTAGCGCAGGTGCGCGTTTTTAACCGCAGATGCGGTAATTGGCAATTTAATGAAAACCGCAAATGCGCTGGTTTTGGTCACAGAAGCGATACTATAGAAGCGGGAAATGGACCGCAGGTGCGAAAATGCCTGGGTCAGAAAGTATAAAATGTTCATTCGTGAAATTTTGCTAAGTTCTCCATTTTTGAAGACGAGAAGCGAGCTATGGCAGTGAATTCAAGGGAAAATCGAAGAAAATCAGTTGGGTAAGTTCCCTGAGCTTCATTAGCCATGTTTATGATCATTTTTCCATTGTTTAATCGTGGTATTAGAGAAAATTAAGGAACAAAATTGAGGGATTAGGGCTTGAGTTAAGAGATTTTTGAGTGGGGATTTGAGGGGCCATTTGAGGTTCGATTTTGATGTTCTTGATATGTATAGACTCGTGGGAAAATGATGATTCTATTGATGTTAAGTTTGTCAGATTTCGAGACGTGGGCCCGGGGGCCGAGTTAGAGCAATTTCGGGATTTTTTATGTAGATTGGATATTTTTTAGTGGGCTTTGTTCCCTTCGCATATTTTAATGGTTATGTGCTGATTGTGGCTAGATTTGGGGCATTTGGAGGTCGACTCATGAGGGCAAAGGCATCACAGGCCTGGATCGAGGTGAGTAATGATTGTAAATGATGTTCTAAGGGTATGAAACCTTAGATTTGCACATCGTTGTGCTATATTAAGGTGACACACACGCTTGATGACAAGCGTGGGTGGTGCACTGTTGGGGATAGTCCGTCCCAAATGACTGCTTTACCGCATATTTGACTGAAAACTATTTGCTATCATCATGTTTTTGGTTGAATGCCATATTTGGGCTTCGTGCCAACTATTTGAACCCTTAGAGGATTTTTATTGATATATCCTCACTATTTTGACTTTATACTTGAACTCGGTCATGCTATATTCTACTATTTTTTTAAAACTCAGCCATGCTTACTCTACTTTAACATTTAAATAATATTTTAAATGATATTTTGGGCTGAGCACTATGTTTTACTGTCGCCCGAGTGGCTGTGAGATTCTGACTGAGTAAGGCTGAGGGCCTATGTTGTGAGGAAACACTAATTATGATTTTGAGGCAGAGAGTCTGAGATTTATACGCCACGAGATGGCTTGTTGATATGAGGCCGAGAGCCTAGTGATGCTGCCACGAGATGGATTGATGTTGTGTTTGGGCCGTAAGGGGCCCCTCCAGGAGTCTACACACCCCTAGTGAGCGCGGGTACCCATTGTGATGTGAGATATAGGCTGAGGGGCTGGTATTGTTGACATTGTGCCCGAGGGACAATCCTTTATGTGCTTATCTTTCTTATTTGTCTGTCATTTACCTTCTTAATTTTTAAAAAGGCATTTCATGAAGTTTGAACTGAATTAAAATGACTTTACACATTATCACTGTTTCACTGTTTTTACTGGCCTTTACTACTTCCGTATAGCCTATAATGTGCCTTACATGATTTCTTGCTTTCAGTCTTTATTTATGATTATTACTCACTGAGTTGGAGTACTCACTTTACTCCCTGCACCCAGCGTGAAGATTCAGGCATTGCTGATACTGCCAACGAGTGTTAAGAGCTCCCGACAGATTTCGGAATTCACGAGGTAGCTGCTTAGTGTCTGCAGTCCCATGTTATTCCCCCTTTATCTCATTTCTTCTTCTTTCTCAGTTATTCTATAATAGCTTGGTAGACATTTCAGACTTGTAGTGTATCGATAGATGTGCATGACTAGTGACACCCCAGTATAGGGCTGTGTTGGTTTTGTATTCCGCAAATTATATTATTCACTGTATTTTGGGGTTTTATTATGTTTAATGACTTAATTCTTATTGTTTACTTGCTTAAAACTGAAATGGGAAAGAGTTGGTTGGCCTTGTTTTCACGAGAGGTGCCATCACGACCGGATCCGGGTTTAGGGTCGTGACAAGTTGGTATCAAAGCCTAGGTTACATAGGTCTCACGAGTCATGAGCAGGTTTAGTAGAGTCTCGCAAATTGGTACGAAGATGTCTGTACTTATCCTCGGGAGACTGCAGAACCTTTAGGAAAAACTTCACATTCTTGAATTCTTATCGTACGTCCTTGATTCAGCTTGAAATGTAACTCTTTGAATTCCTTCCACGCATTTGCATGTGCGCATGAGCGCTCAGTATCAGATATGCATCGATGGCTTGTGATTCCCTAATCGAGGGATGAGGTATGATCTCTATGTGTTGATATCGGCTAGTCTGGAGGAATTGAGGCCGGATTTTTGCCTATAGCTTGAGCCCTGAGTTGTTGATTGCGTGAGCGCGTGTCTCTAGATCTATATGTTCTGTTATGTCTCTATTGAGGGAAGTAATGACTGGTTAGCTATGTGATGAGTGTGATGTGACTGCGAGTTATGATTTGGGAGTGTGAAGAATCTTTTCATGAGTCCTAGTTGGGAGTGAAGTAAATTTCATGTTTTGGTATGAGTTCAGGCTCAGGAAGATTAAGTGATTGCGTAATGTTTATGACGGTGGAAGGTGTACAGATATATTAGTTTGAGGCGAAGCAGGTGGGTTATCTCCTGCGAAGTGTTCTGAAGTCGTGTGATCCTTATGTTGTCTATTAGAAGATCTCAATTTCAAGTGAAAAATATGTGTTGAAATTTAGATTTGGGTCGCTTAAGGGAGTGGGTTTAACTGTTATGAGAGTGAAGGCGAGATTTGCAGAAGATTTAAAGTACTAGATCGTCTATGTTTCACAAGCTTATGAAGGATCGAGTTTAATCTCACTATGGTATTGTGGCAGTGATAGAGTATAGGTATTATGAGTTATTGTGTGTGTTTTGATCTATGGCTTCGAGCCAAATGGGGGAGTCTTCTATTAATTAGTTGATTGCACAATTATGTGCTATGTTGGTTCCAGTTTGAGGCGTGTTGGTGAATCAATTATGGCTTATGGAGATCGAGACCGAGGATAGCTCGAGTAAAGGAAAATTTTGACAAAGGTTATATTATACTTCATAGGTGTATGAGAATCACAGAATGTCTTGAGTGGTCATCGGTAAAAGGTGTGCGGTGCATATAAAAAGGAAGTGGCTTGGTTGCATTAAGGTAAGGTTACATTCTGCAGTGCCAGAAGTGATAATGAGGCACAGTTTGTTCGGTTCTTTTGATCGGGCTAATTGCGGTCTGAGTAGAGTGAATGACTCTCGGGAATGGTTCTAATGTGTTCAAGATTTTTCATATAATAATTGGAGATTTTCAAGTTGTAATTTTGGCTATAAACTGAGATTTGCATTTGGAGGGGCCAAAACTTGTGGTATTTTTATATCAATTAGGGAATTCTATATATGGCAGTATTAGGAAGGCGAAAGTAATGATGTTGGTTTCGCATGAAGTCTCTTCAGAGTAAAGTATTTCTAATGTGGTGCTTGGGGATATTTGAGAGAGTAGTTAGTGGCTTATAAGCCTTAGACTGTGTGGTTTTATACTTGGGTCTCGTGTGTTGAGTCGGAGTTGAAGAATCGTGGTGATATAGCAAGAAGAAGTATGGAGTTAAAGGTAAATAAGATGAAGCATGGATAGGTGGGATAGCTTGGTAGTAGGCCTGATCGGCATGCTATAGATGTAGTCAGTTCTTTAAATGTTTACGAGGTAATGAGTTTCTGTAGGTGTTTCACAGTAATGCTCTTAGTGGCCTACGTAGATTGGTTGAGTTAGAAGGATTCAATTCTGACGATTTAGTTTTTGTGCACATGGAATTCGGAGAGTTCTTGAGGTTTTCTACCACGGTTGGAGATGTATATTATCTGCAAGCATGAGGAGCATGGGATGTATAGTGATTTTCTTCTGGATGGGATCAATGGAAAGTTCTTGGCTAGTTGAGTACATAGTTGTTCGTGGCTCGGAAAGGATATGAAGTCCTCATGGTTATCCTAGGGTGGTATGGTTTATGCGGTATGTTGTGTAGGATTGAGATTTGTATGTGTAAGGTCATGGTTCAGTTCTGAAAGGAAGTTCATAAAATTCTTAGGCAGCACGGGCAGCTTCAGGTGGTTAGGGAAACGATCTTCAAATGATTAAGGAAATGTTATTGCTAATTTATGTGACTTGACGAGGGTATACGTTTAAGAAAAAGGCAATAGATTGTTGATGGTACTTTGGTAGTATTGCGGCACTCTCTTGCTAGATCGAGTGCTGATATTCGAGTGTGCTTGGTGGCACAGAAGAATAATAAGAGTACCTCTCGTGGAATCATTGGGTATTAGAGGTGTTGTACATTTGGACTGCGAAATTGGGATCAGATATAGAGGTTTGTGTGCTATATGGAGTTGGAGATTGGGAGTTCTCATCTACAGGTTATGTTGTGGTTGTGGGATGCGTGTATCGGCCCTATATAGTGACTATTGGGGGTTTGGAGACCCAAGTGGATCTTTTGCTGCTTGGTATGTTAGATTTTGATGTAATATTGGGTACAGACTGGTTGCCTCCGTGTCATGTTATTCCAGACTATTGTGTTAAGGCGGCGATGTTGGCTATGCTAGGAATGCCACGGATTGAGTGGAGAGGTTCGATGGATTATGTTCCCAGTAGGGTGGTGTCATTTTTGAAGGCCTAGCGGATGGCTGGGAAGGGTTGTCTATCCTATTTAGCCTTTGTGACGGATGTCAGTGCAGAGACTCCCACTATTGATTCTGTTCTAGTGATGAGGAACTTTTTCGGATGTGTTTCCTGTTGTCGGGCATGTCGTCGGACAGGGTTGTTGATTTCGGTGTTGATTTGGTGTTGGGCACTGTATCGTATAGCACCGGCGGAGTTAGAGGAGTTAAAGGAGTAGCTTCAGAAACTCCTTGAGAAGGGGTTCATTGGTAGACTTATATTGATGTTTGTTCTTCATCGAGACGGCCTTGTTGACTTCAAGTTGTTATGGGTGAGGGATGTGTTGATTCAGTTGTGATTGAGCTATTAATGTTCTGAGATGATCTATGAGTTACTTTCTACGTTGCAAGGCATTATGATTTGTTGGTTATAAGCACATATGGTGCGGCTCCATTGGGATTTCATAGTGGAAGTCGAATGGGAAGAGTACTGGGTATTGCTCGGTGGATGGCATATCGATTATATTCTTTCAGGTTTGAGTGGCGTTATGTATTTGCTTCACCATAGTTGTGATGATTTCCTATAGTTCTAGACATCAAATTGCGCGTGGTTATCGATTTTGAGCATAGTGACTTGAGGTGTTTCATATAGACTCGTGTTTGGATAGGGTCACGCGTTGTAGTGAAGTTATGTGGAGGTATTATCCTTTGGGTTGGATTCGTATGTTCTGTTTCTACGATGTGTGATGGGCTCTCAGCATGGTGTGAGGTGGTGCTGGTGAGCTTGCGGTACACCTCTCTCATTTGAGTCATTCTTCATGATTTGAGTACGTTCAGATTACTGCTTATTGGTGTGCAAATTGCACGAGTTGTGGCTTTAGATGGTATGGATGTGTCATGTCACCATAGTAGTTGTGTTCGATTAGATGTGATCGTTGAGATCTAGAATGAATACAAACGGATTCGAGTTCAGCATGTTAGAAGGATAATATCGAGGTTCGGTTGAGAAATTTGACATGGTCTTTGCCAAAGGAGAAGTAGGCTTCATGAATGGTTGATCTGAGAAATGGTTATGGCTTACGGCATGTTTCATTTATCATTGGCATTTTATGAAAGTGTTGGGATAAGACTTTAGTGATAAGAGGTTTCCTATCGATATTCCGTTGTTGTGTGCAGCTGCTGTGATTAGAAGTTATCGCTACAAGTGTTTGAGTTATATGGTATATCATGTAATTGCACATGAGGTTGCATATATGGGTTATTACAGCTTGTTCGGACTTATTCAGAGTGTAGATGTGAGATTCTGGTCTTACGAATGATTTCAGAAGTGGAAAATGTGGTCCTAAGGTTTATGAGCTAGGTTAGATTGTGAAATTTCAGTTACATTGTGTTATCGGACCTATACGAGATAGGGTGATGTGGGATCACCCCCAGGTATGTGCATGGTAGGGTTATTCAACGATTGGTTGGCTTTTAGAACAACTATGAACACGTTTGAGGACGAACGTATGTTTAAGTGGGGGAGGATGTAACGACCCGACTGGTCTTTTTGAGCTTTTGCACTTTTCTCGCCAGTTCTCGGGCATGATTTTCCCTGTGTGATGTATTATGACTTATGTAAATCATCGCTTTTGATTTTCAGGGTAATCAAAGTGAATTTGGAACAACAATTCTCAGTTTGAAGCTTGAAATATGAAAGGATTGACCAAGGTTTGACTTGTTTGTATATGATCTCGGATCGGAACTTTTATGATTTGGTTAGCTCCGTTAGGTGATTTGGGACTTAGGAGCGTGATCGGAATGCATTTTGGAAGTCCGTGGAAGGTTTAGGCTTGAATTGGCGAAATTGAGATTTTGGCATTTTTCCAGTTGATAGGTGGGATTTTGATATAGAGGTCGGAATGAAATTCCGGAAGTTGCAGTAGTTCCGTTGTGGGATTTGAGATGTGTGTGCAAAATTTCAGGTCATTCGGACGTGGTTTGGCATACTTTTTAATCGAAAGCGTAATTCAGAAGATTTTGGAAGCTTAGGCTTGAATCCGATGTGTTTTGGGTGACTCGATGAAAACCGCAGATGCGGTGGTTTTGGTCGCAGAAGCGATACTGCAGATGCGGGAAATGGACCGCATGTGCGAAAATGCCTGGATCAGAAAGTATTATAATGGTCCTTCGCAAAATTTTGCTAAGTTCTCCATTTTTGAAGACAGGAAGCGATCTAGGGCAGTGAATTCAAGGGAAAATAGAAGAAAATCAGTTGGGTAAGTTTCCTGAGCTTCATTACTCATGTTTATGATCATTTTTCCATTGTTTAATCATGGTATTAGTGGAAATTAAAGAAGAAAATTGAGGGATTAGGGCTTGAGATTAAGAGACCTTTGAGTGGGGATTTGAGGGGCCATTTGAGGCATGCTTTTGATGTTCTTAATATGCATAGACTTGTGGGAGGACGAGGATTCTATTGATGTTAAGTTTGTCGGATTCCGAGATGTGGGTCTGCGGATCGGGTTAGAGAAATTTCGAGATTTTTGATATAGATTGGATATTTTCGAGAGGGCTTTGTTCCCTTCGCATATTTTAATGGTTATGTGCTGATTGTGGCTAGATTTGGGGCATCCGGAGGTCGATTCGTGAGGGCAAAGGCATCGCAGGCTAGAGTTTAGACCAGATCGAGGTGAGTAATGACTGTAAATGTTGTTCTGAGTGTATGAAACCTCGGATTTGACGAGCGTGGGGTCGTGCACTGTTGGGGATTGTGATTTAGTCCATCCTGAATGACTGTTTTACCGCATATTTGACTGAAAACTATTTGCTATCATCATGTTTTGGGCTGAATGCCATATTTGGGCTTCGTGCCAACTATTTGAACCCTTAGGGGATTTTTATTGATATTTCCTCACTGTTTTGACTTTATACTTGAACTCAGTCATGCTATTTTTTACTGTTTTTTATAGCTCAGCCATGCTTACTTTGCTTTAACACTTAAATGATATTTTAAATGATATTTTGGGCTGAGCACTATGCTTTACTGTTGCCCGAGTAGCTATGAGATTTTGACTGAGTAAGGCCGAGGGCCTATGTTATGAGAAAACACTGATTATGATTATGAGGCTGAGAGCCTGAGATTTATACGCCATGAGATGGCTTGTTGATATGAGGCCGAGATCCTAGTGATGATGCCACAAGATGGCTTGATGTTGCGCTTGGGCCGTAAAGGGGCCCCTCCAAGAGTCTGCACACTGCTAGTGAGTACGGGTACCCATTGTGATATGAGATATAGCCCGAGGGGCTGGTATTGCTGACATTGTGTCCGACGGGCAATCCTTTATGTGCTTATCTATCTGATTTGTCTGTCATTTACCTGCTTAATTGTTAAAAATGCATTTCATGAAGTTTGAACTAAATTAAAATGACTTTACACATTATCACTGCTTCACTGTTTTTACTAGCTTTTACTGCTTCTGTATAGCCTATAATGTGCCTTACGTGATTTTTTTCTTTCACTCTTTATTTATGATTATTACTCACTGAGTTGGAGAACACACTTTACTCCCCGCACCCCGTGTGCAGATTCAGGCGTTGCTGATACTGCCAACAAGTGTTGAGAGCTTTCGACAGATTTCGGAGTTCACGAGGTAGCTGTTTGGCGTCCGCAGTCCCTTGCTTGTCCCCCTTTATCTCATTTCTTCCTCTTTCTCAGTTATTCTGTAATAGCTTGGTAGACATTTCAGACTTGTAGTGTATCGATAGATGCTCGTGACTAGTGACACCACGGTATCGGGCTATATTGGTTTTGTATTCCGCAAATTGTATTATTCACCGTATTTTTTGGATTTTATTATGTTTAATCACTTAATTCTTATTGTTTAATTGCTTAAAACTAAAACGGGAAAGAGCCGGCTTCCCTTATCTTCTCGAGAGGCGCCATCATGACCGGGGCCGGGTTTAGGGTCGTGAGATTAACTGCATAGGTTTATTTGGTAGTCTGGTTATAGCCTCGTCACTACTTCGCCGAGGTTAAGCTAGGCACTTACCAGCACATGGGGTCGGTTGTGCTGATACTACACTCTGCACTGTGTTCATATCCCGATATTGGAGCTTACGGACCTTAGCTTTGGGTTGCTGCCTTTAGTCCAACAAGCGACCCGAGGTAGTCCTGCAAGCGTCCGCAGGCCTTAGCGTCTCTTTCTATCCTTTTATCCTATTTCATTTATGTATTTCCGAGATAGTATTGTATTTATTTTTTTGACCCTTATTTGTATTATTCCTAGACCGTTTGTGAAATTGTGACACTAGCTCTGGTTAGTTTTTGTTTAAGTAATTATATTGGTAATATTTAAATGGTTACATATTGTTCTTCTGCTTATTAAATTCTTCTGTTTATCTAATGTTGGTTATTAACTATTAAAGGATTAAAATGGAAAAAATGTAAATAATTCAAATGGTCGGCGTGTCTAGCTTTCACTAGTAGGCGCTAACGCGACTCCCGAGGGTGGGAAATCCGGGTCATGACAATGACCTTTCTTATCATAATATTAAAAAAATCATCTCAAATTTAAATAAATTTTACTCTTTTTTCTCTATGATAAAAAATCTAAATTTCTACTTTTGTGTCTAGTTATTCTTTATTTTTGCTATTTTATTATTCAATACCTAATAATATAACATTGTCAAGTGGCATTTCATTAGCTTATTTGAATTTAATATCATTTTTACCACACTCATTCTAATATAATATAGGTAAAAATTAAAAATTGTTTGAATAGTTACTTTGATTTCATTGTTCATATTCCAAAATATATGATTTTTCTTATTATATTTAAAAAAAATAAATGCCATTTCAAATTCAAATAATTCTATCATTCAATTTTTTAAATTGAACCTCCTTTTCAAAAAATTATGTTATGCTTTTAAACTTAAACTAAATACACTCAATTAAATATTGATCATATAAAAATATATTTTTAATGGTTTGAACACATTATTTCTAAATGTTGTACTATTATTTACGTATAAAATATTTGTTTGCCCGATTTGTCAATATTAATGTGACTTTATTATTCTTGTTTTTAAAATAATTTTTATTGGTTATATAATTTTTTGTCACCTTAAAAATAATTTGTATATTTTATGTAAGAGTATATTTTACTACTTGAATTTTTAATTTTTATAGTCAATAAATCCTTAATATCTTAAGTAAATTTTAGTTTTATTTTATATTTTAACTTACTCCATAGTGTAAATAGTCATAGCTTATCTCAATATTTTTCATTATTTTTTTCTATCATAGTTTCTTAATTAATTTTTTACCTTCGTATTTCTACCTATTAATTAGAAAATCTATGAGTGGATCAATATATAGATATAAATATAAATATAGATATAGATACAAATATAAATATATAGATATAGATACAAATATACATATACATATAAATATATAGATCAGATTTTTCTATGATTTATTTAGATTATGTATAAGATTCATTCAACTACTTCCATTAATTATGTTTTCACTTATAATTTTTAATTATTAATGTTGTGCTTAAATTGCCAAATGACTTCATTTAAGCTTGCCACTTGGCTTAACCACGATTCATACTACCCTCCTTTTAATATAATATAGATTTACAGTCAATAAATCATTAATATCTTAAGAAAGTTTTAGTTTTATTTTATATTTTAAATTACTCCAAAGTATAAAGAGTCATATGTTATCTTAATTTACGTCTTTCTATGTTTTTCATTTTTTCGATCATAGTTTTTTAATTAATTTTTTTCCTCCGTATTTCTAGCTAATATAAAAGAAAATCTATGAGTGGATCAATGTATAGATATAAATATAAATATAGATATAGATATAGATACCAATATAAGTATAAGTATAAATATAAATATAAATATATAGATATAGATATAGATACAAATATACATATAAATATAAATATATAGATTAGATTTTTCTACGATTGTGATTATATATAAGATTCATTCAACTACTTCCATTAATTATATTTCTATTTATAATTTTTAATTATTAATGTTGACCTAAAATTGCCAAATGGCTTCATTTAAGCTTCCCACTTGGTTTAACCACAATGCATACTACTCTCCTTTTAATATAACTAGTTTTAAGGTACGTGCGATGCACATGTATCTTATCTCAATGAGCATGATTTATTAAAAAAATTATATCTAATTATAAAATAAAATTTTTAGTTACTGAAGATAATTATGTTGATCGTGTATAATTAACTCAATAAAGAAAGAAACTACTTCATAGATGTTCTCAATTATCAATCAATAGTTTAACTAAAAAAAATAAGCCTTATAATTTCATAACTTCACTTTCACATGTTCTCTTGCTTCCTTTTCAATTTCAACTAGTATATATAACAACTTGAAAATTTAAATCTTGTTGAAGGATAGAACTTAAAAAATTTAAGCACGCTACACTTAATTAATGAATTTCAAATCATCATAAAAAATAAAATGCAATGAAAATCCAAAAATGCATTCAAAATTGATATTAAAGCAAGTTAGTGAGAGAATTGACAATTGAAAGATGGGTCATCCTGTCATGACCCAAGTTCGCCCTCCGTAAAATTTGTGACGGCACCTAGTCTCTACGACTAGGTAAGCCTAACAATTACGAAAAAAGGGAAAACAACAGATGAAACAAATAAAAACCGTGGAATTAACATAGTGAAGGTTTAAAGATGCCACTCGGCATATACAATATAGTCTCTCAAACTGAACAACTTCCCAAAAACCGGAATCTCATGAAATCACAAGCTGTTAAATAACTACAAGTGTCCAACTCCAGAATATCTAAACAGAAGTAAATACAGAAGGACTAATACTATAAGAGAAAATGGAAAGAGACTCCTTGGTTTGCGGATGCGGCAGATATACCTCAAAGTCTCTGGAGAACGTCTCGCCTCAAGGGTAGTAGGACTGAGTCGAAGTACCTGGATCTGCACATGAAAAACATGCGCAGAAAGGGCATGAGTACACCACAGTGGTACTCAGTAAGTGCTAAGCCTAACCTCGATCAAGTAGTGACGAGGAAGGTCAGGGCCCTACTGATTATAGCTGAAAACGAGGTAAAAAGTATAGAATACGACAATATAATTAGATGCTAATAGTATGAAGTAACACATGATAATAAGTATAACAACGACTATAACAGAGACAAAATAATCACGGAAGGAATACAACTCAACACAGAGATAACAACCAGGGATCTCTTAGTATTCCGAGGATCTCTTAGTATCCTCAATATGTGTGCCGGGGATCTCTTGGTATCCCGAGGATCTCTTAGTATCCTCAATATATGTGATGGGGATCTCTCGGTATCCTGAGGATCTCTTAGTATCCTCAATATACGTGGTGTAGATCTCTCGGTATCCCGCACTACAATCCAAATCAATATATTTGCAGGGGATCTCCCGGATTACAAAGTCGTAGTCCCAAAGTAAACAAGCAGGGAGATCTCCCGGAATACTGTTCCGTAGTCCCAAAGTAAACATACAACAGAAGCACAAAAAATACTCAATTCAATTCAAATTTCATACCAAGGTAAAACAGGTGTTTCTAACCTAGCATGCTGCACATAATCCAAATAAGGCAGTTTGAGCAAGTAAAGCAATTAAATCAATTAGACATGTTTACCTAATCTAACAACAGGCTTAAATTGCAAGTAGTATAAACAGAAAAGGAAACAAAATTATAGTTGTCACGATCCAAGATCTACTAAGGGTAGTGATGGTGCCGGACAATGCTGTCAGGCAAGCCAACCAAAATACTTAATTAAATTCTCGTTTTAAAAATTATCGAAATCACTTCCTTTATACGTTTACACAATACATAGTAAATTCCTCTGAATAAATAATGAAACATTTAACAACTTTTAAAATTTCTGAATAAACCCATAGACATCCCAGAACCCAATGTCATAAGTGCATGAGCAATTTCTAGGATATAATGTAATAAAGCAACCGTCTGGAATAAAATATTGGACAAAAAATAAATACAGTAATCTGAAAGAGACTTGCTGGTTGCGGGTTGCCTGGGGAGATGCAGCTCACCTAAGTCTCCGTATCAACCATGCTGCGACGCCCACTAGGCCACTAGAGATGCATGTGCATGTGTAACAAAAATGCACAGAAGTGTAGTATGAGCACGAAAAATAACGTGTACCCAATAAGTACCCCGTCTAATCTCGAAGAAGTAGAGACGAGAGGTCGACTTTGACACTTCCTAGTGGTCCAATAATGTTATATCAATAATATATTAAATTTTGGATTTTTATAAACATGATAGTAATTCGATAGCAAGTAAACAATTCTTTCTTTTATAGGAAACTTCCAAATAACTTTTCATCATTTATACATATATTCTTAAGCCGGGAAGATGCAATAACAACTTCAATAAGTTTTGAGGCAAGCAATACAAGCATGCACAAATCATGCCGAGGTCGTACGACCCGATCTAATAGAAATGTAAAATGTGCACTGCCGAGGGTCGAACGGCGCAATCATAGATGCATCTATTACTACGCTCGCGAATCATATATGTGACGTGGTCAACATAAATAAACAAATACCCTGCTCGCGAATCATACATGCAACGCAGGTACACATAGAAATACATGCTCAAACAGCAAATTAAGAATTTAGCGGGGAACGTTTATCCAAATAAAAGACAATTCTCCTTTAGCGATTTAAGAAAATGAACTTTGTTCTTTTTAGAAATTCATTTGCCAATTCGATAAGATTTAAGCAATTCAACTGCCAACAAGATTACAGATATTCCAGGAATAGCAAGCTTTTGGGTCCTAGACTACCCGGAATTACACATAATAGTAGCGACGCAAGGACCCTCGTCACCTCGTGCGTACGTAACCCCCTCAAATAGGAGCACATAACCAATTATTTCACCTATGGGGACAATTCCCTTTTACAAGGTTAGAAAGGAGACTCACCTCGCTCCGAAGATCCATAACCAGCATTCCACGCTCTTCCGAAGACTCGAATCGATGCACAATGCTCCAAAACTAGTCAATAATTATACAAATCCATTAATATCTGTTCAAATACTCATTACGATCCAATTTATAACAATTCTTAAGCCCAATTGAAAAAGTTGACAAAATTGCCTTTGGGCCCACGTGCCCGAATTCTGATTTTTTTTTGAAGAAAAAGGTTTTCCCATAAACTCACGAACTCAAATATATGATTTTCTCTTAATTCCATACCCAAAATCGTGGTCAAAATCCAAGAATACGAATTTTCTAGGTTTTCCTCAAACCCCCCAAATTTCTAACAATTTACATGCTAAAATCAATACATAATCAATATATTTAACTCAAGATAGGTGGGGTTAGCTTACCTTGTCGTTGATGATGAAAACCCCCTCTTGAAACCCTCCAAGAATCGCCCAAGCCAAGAGAAAAATGAGAGAAAATGGCCATATCCCAATTTTTAAAACACTGACTGCCTCCAGTCCTTTCGCACCTACGGTATACTGACCGCTTCTGCAGTCCCACAGGTGCGTACCAATTGCCGCTTCTGCGGTCTTCCCCCAAGACTTCAACTTCCGCATCTGCGCTTCTCCTTCCGTAAGTGCGGTCCCTCAACTGCGGCAAAATGACCGCATCTGCGGTCCCAGCCTAGCCGTCCATTTCTGCTTCTGCGGCCCTAGTTTCGCAGGTGCAGTTACAACAACATCCAACAAATTTAGCCTTCTCCAAAATTCCATTTTCGATCCGTTAACTACTCGGAATCCACCCGGGGTCCCCGGGACCCCAACCAATCATACCAACTAGTCCCAAAACACATTACGGACTTGATCGAGGACTGAAATCATATCAAACAATGCTAAAACCACGAATGGACCTCCAATCCAAGCTTTATGAACTTTAGAATTTCAAACTTCTACTTTCGATGCCGAAACTCATCAAATCATGCCCGATTGACCTCAAATTTTGCACAGAAGTCATATTTGACATTACGGACCTACTCAAACTTTCGGAATCGGAATCCGACCCTGATATCAAAAAGTCCACTTCCGGTCAAACTTCTCAAAAACCTTCAAATTTCTATCTTTAGCCAAATGACGTCAAAATAACCTACGAACCTCCGAATTCACTTCCGATTGTGCTCTCAATACCAGAATCACCATACGGAGATATTCCCAAACTCGGAATCTCAAACTGACATCGATAACATTGAGAAGCACTTCAACCCAAACTTATAGAATTCTTCCAAAAATGCTAACTTCTGCAATAGGTGCCGAAACGCTCCTGGGTCTTCCAAAACCCAACCCGGACATATGCCCAGGTCCGAAATCATCATACGAACTTGATGGAACCTTCGAATTCCGAATCCAAGGTCGTTTACTCAAAAATCCAACTTTTGTCAATTCTTTCAACTTAAAGCTTCTGAAATGAGAATTATCTTTCCAAATCAACTCTAAACTTCCTGGAATTCAATTCCGACCGTGCACACTAGTCATAATACCTGAAATGAAGCTTCTCATAGACTCAAACTGCGGAACAATGCACTAGGGCTCAAAACGACCAGTTGGGTCGATACATTCTCTCCCACTTAAACAAATGTTCGTCCTTGAACGTGTTGAGAACTATGTTGGAGTTGTCCGAAATCACTGTTTAACACCTCGAGCACCTACCCGTGTTACCACAACTCCGTCGAGCACATCAGCTCGAGCAATCTGAAGATATCCTCTTTCATTCAAGCAAATAGGCTTAGAGCCCAATTCCAACATCCGGAATTCTCTACCAGGACTGTTTCCAACACACGATCACCATATCAATCACTACACATTGTACCAGGACATGACTTCATACCCTTGTTAAATTCATACCTTGCACCGCTTCATTCACCGGACCACAATAACATTCTATGATCAAATTAGTCGAAATTCCACAAATCTGATGCTCTCCTTGCACTCATGACATACATAGGTCTTGCTCTAACATTTACAATATTGCCATGATGGAATAGAGGTGTAGAAATTCATAACCAACTGCCGACCCAACAAATCATTCGTTCTATACTCCTGACAAGAACCATCACCTCCCTCTGAACCAAATAATGGTCTTTGCTCTTTAATATCTTTCAAATAATCCGACTACGCTGATCCTAGATCCAATAACCTCATCTTACCCAGTACGAATTGCTCAGGCAATAAGTCACCCAGACGTGACCAAAAGTCTTATATGATGCCACAATGCGCCAATGGGCCACCAACTCGAACGCGATACAAAAAGGAAAATGAACTCTGAAAAGGAAATTCAATTACCCCGCTCGTGAATCATGCATGCGACGCGGTCAAAATAACTAAACAGACACCCCGCTCGCGAATCATACATCCGATGCGGGCAAACAACTATTATGAGCTTTCCTCAGAAAAATAGGAAACAAAATACATAAAAACTGATATAGGGAACTGTACTCAACATCACACTATTGCGGCGCGCAACCCGATCCAAATAATATACCCATGGCGGTGTGCCACCCGATCCACACATAAAATTCACGTAAGGAGATACACATCGAGCCAGATTGCTCATTACAACAAAATACCGAATGTCAGTCACGAGCACGCTAAATGCATAATACCATCCCTGGGAGACATATAGCGCCATAAGCTACAAAAACTTAAGCACAACTGAGGTGTGATATATGATCTGAATCTCAAGAGCCATTCTGCTCATATAACATCATCTCTACGTGGAACCTCAACATATAAGAAATTCACCAAACCATCTCACAACTCACACGGCGCAATATATCATTACATGAAATAGTTGATGACGAAATAATACTTCGACTACTCTTCCATAAGGAGCGCATTACTGAAATGAACACATCTGGCCTGATATAGAGCCCGTATTCACGTTTAAATCCATCTACAGACCTTAAGTCGATCCTGATCACAATGAAGTAGGCCGATAACTTTTCATGGTTCCATAATGACCCCATTTCCTCATAACACATAAGATCAACCATCATAACCGGAGCAATCCTCCACATTCCACCACCCAATAAACGGAGTGCCCTCCAGGAATAAATTCTCAAATTAATGACATCACTACAATCTTCATACTTGGTTTAATTCTTCAATCAATCAAGTGACTACATATCATACAACATTCCCGTGGGGCACGCTCCCACAACCTTCTGTAACAGATAACAGGCCTGTACATCCAAACCACCGGCCGCACTAACACTGAAAAGCGATGAAGAATCCTTAACCAGGATGCAAAGCCTTTTTCACAAAACACCGATCTCAGGTGACACCGAAGACAATACCAACTTACTTTAAACATCGAAACTCCTTTTCTGGTCATCCGAGCTCGTGACATCCTTGTCAACATCAAACTACAACCTTGATCCTTACTTCAAATTCCATACCACTCGTTGCACCCAACATGCCAATATACGATAGAACACGAGTCTCATCATAACTCCGGAACCACTAATAGATTAACACTACATCATATAAAAACATTTCACTTAACTCACTTCAGGAGAACCATGGCAACATATAGGTGAATTCTCATAACCGTAGAACATGCAAATCTCGAAGTAGTGGTCTAAGACACCATAGCCCTTCCGGGATCCGCCTACACACAACAGGCCATAACAGTAGAATACTTTTGAATAACATCAATTAAGGCGGCCAACAGGCCTCACACTTACCGTCTCAAATCACTTGCATAACTTGATCACACTGAATGAACTGATAACTACCAGTAATATTCCAAGTTAGCTATGGCTAACCAATCCATCTTCTTTCCATTTATCCTTGTTTGCCTTAGAAATAACAATAACTCCATTCAACACATACACACTCCATCCGCACTTATCCCGAGTGATCTTGAATCATGAGACCATGCTGTCTCAGATCCCACTAACCATTTCATACCTCCTTAACGCTACACTGCAAGCCAGAATATCATAGAACATTTTGGGCCTCTTTCTCATAAGTTGCTACAAAGCGTGATTCTTAACCGAACCTATTGGATCAAAATCATTAGGCACCACACTTTACCCATTTGAATCCACTAGGACCGTTGTTGAGAGCTACCCGCTCTGACTTGGCCCCGAATATAATTGACTCCATGAATCTTTTGGCACACCAATACCCCTTCGACGAAGCACCCGACAGAATCACTTCCCTTGAAACCCGCATCTATACAAGGCATAATTCCTGAATCCTTCCCCATGTCTGAACATGAGCCAATAAGGCCAACCATATTACACATTTAACAATTCGAATTACCACTTATGTTCCTTTCCCGTAGCTGAAATAACCCATCAATATGCTAATAACTAGAAACCACGCAAGTAGTTAACCATGCAACCGAATCATAGGCGGTGGGACTCTCCCACTTAGCCTGAAGCCACTATTACACAACTCTTAAATTCACTAAGATTCTTTATCTCTTATTGACGTAACCTTGCACAATCAACTGTCAATATTCTCGGAATCTTTCTGTAAAACCCCTTTTTATACTCGAAATCATCAACCACATTCGCACGACCGATCTCCTCGTTGTATAACCAATAAAATTCTTCGCAGAAGTTTTGCCAACCATGCGATCGCCGATCTGCTCACTGGAGATAACCCACCTGTGGAGTTTACGTGCCGACATCTTCCAATGCTACTGCACGTGGTACAATCACTACGACACCAATAACCCGTATTGAGTCTTAGCTCACTCTCTAGCTGCACAATTCCATTCACCCCCTCGTAGACATCAATTAAATGTACGACATCATCCCTTCAATTCCAAGTAGCTCCCTTCCGTTATATCAAATCTCCTGCCGCATAATAGTCCATACCTCAAATTAATCCGTAGACCCCAATCACCAATCATTAAAATTACCAAATCTTTCCAAACTCTCCTTAAGGTGCATAGTCATCCTACCGCCAGGCCCATATGCAACTCGACCACTCTTCCACTTTGGCGGAACTCACCCTTTTAATCGACTACTCGACCTTTGCCTGTTATACCTGGACTTCTAGAAATTTTAACCACCACCTGACACTCCCCATGTGTCCTTCCTCATCCTTTGCTGCTCAGTTGTTGCCTTAAATAAAATCTATCTTCGTAGCACTTAAACCCACAAATCGCTACTAACTTTAAACCTTTCTGATGATTTCTCGAGCCGTCAACATTAGAAACACCTATTCAATCCTGAACCACCGCACCTTGCGATCTCTGACAGTCGTTTCTCCAATATTATTCCACAATCCCCTACCCCAAAGGCGGGTTGAAGAAAATCATAATACCGGCGAACTTAAGATATTCAATCACGGACGGCGACACCATGTCGCAAATGAAAATCCCATCACACTTGAAATCACCAAGTCTTGTTGCCCCATCACTCCGATCTGCGAGACTCTACTAGACTTGCTCATGACTCGTGAGACCTAAGGGAACCTAGTGCTCTGATACCACGTTGTCACGACCCAAAATCCACTAAGGGTCGTGATCGCGCCAGACACCGCTGTTAGGCAAGCCAACCAAAATAATTAATTAAATTCCCATTTTAAAAATTCCCGAAATCACTACCTTTATACGTTTACGTAATACATAATCAATTCCTCTAAATAAACAATGAAACGTTTAACAACTTTTAGAATTTCTGAATAAATCCATAGACATCCCAGAACTCGGTATCACAAGTGCATGAGCAATTTCTAGGATATAATGTAATATAGCAACCATCCGGAATACAATATTGGACAGAAAATAAATACAGTAATCTAAAAGAGACTTGCTGGTTGTGGGTCACCTCGGGAGATGCAGCTCACCTAAATCTCTGTATCAACCATGCTGTTACGCCCACTAGGCCACTAGAGATGCATGTGCATGTGCAACAAAAATGCACAGAAGTGTACTATGAGTACGAAAAACAACGTGTACCCAATGAGTATCCCATTTAATCTCGAAGAAGTAGAGATGAGAGGTCGGCTTCGACACTTCCTAGTGGTCCAATAATGTTATATCAATAATATATTAAATCTTGGATTTTTATAAATGTGATAGTAATTCGATAGGTTGGAAGCAAGTAAACAATTCTTTCTTTTATAGGAAACTCCCAAATTCATTTTCATCATTTATACATATATTCTTAAGCCGAGAAGATGCAATAACAACTTCAATAAGTTTTAAGGAAAGCAATATAAACATGTGCAAATCATACCGAGGTCGTACGGCTCGATCCAACAGAAATGTAAAATGTGCACTGCCGAGGGTCGAACGGCGCGAACCATAGATACATCTATTACCCCGCTCGCGAATCATACATGCGACACGGTCAACATAAATAAACAAATACCCTGCTCGCGAATCATACATGCGAAGCAGGTACACATAGAAATACATGCTCAAACAACAAATTAAGAATTTAGCGGGGAACGTTTATCCAAATAAAAGCCAATTATATTTTAGCGATTTAATAAAATGAAGTTTAATCTTTTTAGAATTTCATTTTCCAATTTGATAAGATTTAAGCAATTCAACTGCCAACAAGATTACAGATATTCCAGGAATAGCTAGCTTTTGGGTCCTAGACTTCCCGGAATTACACATAATAGTAGCTACGCAAGGACCCTCATCACCTCGTGCGTACGTAGCCCCCACAAATAGGAGCACATAACCAATTATTTCACCTATGGGGACTATTCCCTATTACAAGGTTAAAAAGGAGACTCACCTCGCTCCGAAGATCCATAACCGGCATTCCACGCTCTTGCGATGACTCGAATCGATGCACAATGCTCCAAAACTAGTCAATAATTAAACAAATCCATTAGAATACGTTTAAATACTCATTACGATCCAATTTATAACAATTTATATGCCCGGTCGAAAAAGTTGACAAAATTGCCCTCGGGCTCACGTGCTCGAATTCCGAATTTTTTTGAAGATAAAGTTTACCAATAAACTCAAGAACTCAAATATATGTTTTTCTTTTAATTCCATACCCAAAATCGTGGTCAAAATCCAAGAATACGAATTTTCTAGGTTTTCCTCAAACCCCCAAATATCTACCAATTTACATGCTAAAATCAATATATTTAACTCAACATAGGTGGGGTTAGCTTACCTTGTCATTGATGATGAAAACCCCCTCTTGAAACCCTCCAAGAATCCCCCAAGTCAAGAGAAAAATGAGAGAAAATGGCCATATCCCAATTTTTAAAACACTCACTGCCTCTAGTCCTTTCGCACCTACGATATATTGACTGTTTCTGCGGTCCCCCAGGTGCGGACCAATTGCCGCTTCTGCGGGTTTCCCCCAATCCTTCAACTTCTGCATCTGCGCTTCTCCATCCACATGTGCGGTCCAGCAACTGCGGCAAAATGACCGCATCTGCGGTCCCAACCTAGCCGTCCATTTCCGCTTCTAAGGCACAAAGGCCGCTTCTGTGGCTCTTCACCTGCGGCCCTAGTTTCGCAGGTTCGGTTACAACAACAACCAGCAATTTAAGCCTTCTCCAAAATTCAATTTTTGATCTGTTAACCACCCAGAATCCACCCGGGGTCCCCAGGACCCCAACTAATCATACCAACCAGTCCCTGAACACATTACGGACTTGCTCGAGGACTTAAATCATATCAAACAACGCTAAAACGACGAATCGACCTCCAATTCAAGCTTTATGAACTTTAGAATTTCAAACTTCTACTTTTGATGCTGAAACCCATCAAATCACGCCCAATTGACCTTGAATATTTCACACAAGTCATATTTAACATTACGGACCTACTCCAACTTCCTGAATCGGAATCCAACCCCGATATCAAAAAGTCCACTTCCGGTCAAATTTCTCAAAAACCTCCAAATTTCTATCTTTAGCCAAATGACTTCAAAATGACCTACGGACGTACGAATTCACTTCCGATCATGCTCCCAATACCAGAATCACCATACGGAGCTATTCCCAGACTCGGAATCTCAAACGGACATTGATAACACTGAAAAATACTTCAACCCAAACTTATGGAATTCTTCCAAAAATGTTAACTTCTGCAACAGGTGCCGAAACGCTCCCGGGTCTTCCAAAACCCGAACAGGACATATGCCAAAGTCCAAAATCATTATACGAACCTACTGGAACCTTCGAATCCCGAATCCAAGGTCGTTTACTCAAAAATCCAACCTTAGTCAATTCTTTCAACTTAAAGCTTCCGAAATGAGAATTCTCTTTCCAAATCAACTTCGAACTTCCCAGAATTCAATTCCGACCGTGCGTACAAGTCATAATACCTGAAATGAAGCTGCTCATGGCCTCAAACTGCAGAACGATGCGCTAGGGCTCAAAACGACCAGTTAGGTCGTTACAATAATTACTTAATGAAAATAAGTTTTTCAACAATTAGCATAAGTACGCACTCGTCACCTCACGTACAAAGAATTTTAAATATCAACAATACCAATTCCTAAGATGAGTTCCCCCACACAAGGTTAGGCAAGTCACTTACCTTGAACCGGCTCAAAAATCAATCTGAAACCACGCTCTTGCCATGAGTACTTGACTCCAAATGGCCCAAATCTATTCAAATCAATTACATAATGTAAATATAACTTCAAGTAACTGATTCCACTAATCAATTCTAAGCTAATACGTGAAATTAGAAAAAATGACAAAAATGCCCCCGGGCCTACTTCTCGGAATCAAGTAAAAGTTATGGATTATTAATCCTATTAACTCACAAGTCTAACCATACCAAAATTATCCAAATCAAACGTCAAATCCCCAATCAAAACTCAAAAATTAGGTCTAAGAACTTTTCCAAATATTTCCCTAACTTCTCACCCCAAATCCGAAATTAGAAGATGAATTCATGTTTAGATGGATGGGTTATAAGCAAAAAGGAGTTAAGAATCATTACCCAATCGATATCTCTGAAAATCCCTCAAAATCTCGCGCAAATCCGAGCTCCTAAGCTCTAGTTTTGATAAAAATGGCTAAACCCTCGACTTTGAATTTTTATACTCTGCCCAGGCAAATCCTTCTTCGCGAACGCGGAAGGACCCTTGAGTTCGCGAAGCACAACTTCTCTTGGTCTAGTTTTCCTTCATCAGGAATGCAATGTCCCTGTCGCGAACGCGGGACCTTCTTCGTGAACGCATAGGTATAAGACCTCACAGCTTCGCGAATGCGGGACCACCTTCGCGAATGCGAAGCGTTAAAAATGACTCGTTGAGCATCTGAAACGCACCCGAGGCCCCCAGGACCTCAACCAAACATGACAACCAATCCTAAAACATCATTCAAACTTCTTCCAACCTTCGGAAAGCTCAAAACAACATCAAAACACCAATTTAACATTGGATTCAAGCCCAAGAACTTCAAAAACACTCAAGTTATGCTTTCGATCAAAAAGTCTGTCAAACCTCGTCCGAATGACCTGAAATTTTGCAAGCACGTCACATCAAAATCTTAATTCGAACCGGAAACTTCAAAAATTTCACTTTCGGCATTTCAAGCATAAATAAGCTACGGACCCCAAAACACAATCCGAACACGCCTCTAAGCCCGAAATCACCCAATGGAGCTAATGGAACCAACAAAATTCCATTCCGAGGTCGTCTTCTCACTGCTCTGACTACGGTTCAATTTCTAAAGTTTAAGCTCTCTTTTAGGGTAATAAATGTCCCAAAACACTCTGAAACTCAAAGCGAAACATCTCGGCAAATCTAAATAGCAGCAACAAACACAGGGTAAGCAGTTAATAGGGGATTGGGGCATTAATTCATAAAACCACCGCCCGAGTCGTTACATCATCCTACACTTAAACATTCGTTCGTCCTCGAACGAGCATAGAGACATACCTGAAGTAGTGAAAAGATGAGGGTAAGGGCTGCGCATGTCTTGCTCGGTCTCCCAGGTTGCCTCCTCGACTGGACAACCTCGCCACTGAACCTTCACTAATGAAATGTTCTTTGACCTCAGCTTTCGAACCTGCCTGTCTAGTACAGCCACTAGCTCCTCAACATAAGATATATCCTTGTCCAACTGGACTTAACTGAAATCCAACACGTGCGATGGATCACCGTGATACTTCCGGAGCATCGAGACATGAAACGCCAGATGAACTCCTGCCAAGTTGGGAGGTAAGGCAAGCTCATAAGAAACCTCCCCAGCACACTGCAATATCTCTAAGGTATCAATAAACCTTGGACTCAATTTACCTTTCTTCCCAAATATCATAACGCCCTTCATAGGAGAAACTCGAAGTAGAACCCGCTTTCCAACCATATAGGAAACATCATGAACCTTCCGGTCCGCGTAACTCTTCTGCCTGGACTGGGCTGTATGGAGTCTATCCTAAATCACCTTAACCTTCTCCAAAACATCCTGAACCAAGTCTGTGCCCAATAATCTAGCCTCACCCGGCTCAAACCAACCCACCAGCAATCTACACCGCCTACCATATAAAGCCTCGCACGGTGCCATCTGAATACTAGACTAATAGCTGTTATTGTAGGCAAACTTCGCCAATGGAAAGAATTGATCCCAATACCCTCCAAAATCAATCACACATGCATAGAGCATATCCTTAAGAATCTGAATAGTGAGCTCGGACTCTCCATCCGTCTAAGGGTGAAATGTTGTACTCAACTCCACCCGAGTACCCAACTCATGATGTACGGCCCTCCAGAACCGTGATGTGAATTGAGTACCTCTATTTGAAATGATGGAAGCTGGAATACCATGTAGACAAACAACCTTCTGGATATAAATATTCGCCAGTTGCTTCAAAGAATAGGTAGTACACACAGGAATGAAGTGTGAGGACTTGGTCAACTGATCCACAATCACACAAATGGCATTGCTCATACTTCACCTGCTGACAATTTAGACACCGAGCTACAAACCCAACTATATCTTTCTTCATTTACCTCCACCAATAGTGCTGCCTCAAATCCTGGTACATCTTCGCGGCACCCGGATGAATGGAACACCACGAACTATAGGCCTCCTCTAGAATCAACTCCCAAAGCCCATCAACATTGGGTACACATACCCGACCCTGCATCCTCAATACTCTGTCATCACCAATAGTTACATCTCTGGAATCACCATGCAGAACCTTGTCCTTGAGGACAAGCAAATGAGGGTCATCAAACTGACGCTCTCGGATACGATCAAATAAGGAAGACCAAGAGATCACGCAAGCTAGAACCCGACTGGGCTCCGAAAGATCTAATCTCACAAACTGGATGGCTAAGGCCTGAATATCCATCACCATAGGCCTCTTCATTGCTGGTAAATAAGCCAAACTCCCCAAGCTCTCCGCCCGGTGACTCAAAGCATTGGCCACCACATTGGCCTTGTCCGGGTGATATAAAATAGTGATATCATAGTCATTCAGCAACTCTAACCACCTCTTTTGATGCAAATGAAGGTCCTTTTGCTTAAGCAGATGTTGCAAACTCCAGTGATCAGTATAAATCTCACAAGGCACATTGTACAAATAATGATGTCAGATCTTCAAGGAGTGAACAATAGCGGCTAACTCGAGATCATGGATAGGATAATTCTTCTCATGTACCTTCAACTGTCTGGACGCGTAGGCAATCACCCTACCGTCCTGCATAAACACCGCTCCAAGGACAATCCTTGAGGCATCACAATAGATAGTATAAGACCCCGAACTTGTAGGCAATACCAAAAGTGGGGCTATAGTCAAAGTTGTCTTGAGCTTTTGAAAGCTTGCCTTACACTCTTCTGTCCACTGGAACGGAGCACCCTTATGGGTCAGCTTGGTCATAAGGGTTGCAATAGATGAAAACCCCTCAATAAATCGATGGTAATAACCAGCCAAGCCAGGAAAACTGCGGATCTCTGCAGTTGAGGATGGTCTGGGCCAACTCTGCACTGCTTCCACTTTCTTCGGATCCACCTGTATACCCTCACTCGATACCACATGGCCCAAAAATGTTGCATAATCCAACCAAAACTCACATTTCGAGAACTTCACATATAACTTCTTTTCCGTCAATGTCTGAAGCACTGTCCTCTTGTGTTGCTCATGATCTTCCCGACTCGGGGAGTATACCAGAATATCATCAATAAAGACAATGACAAACGAGTCAAGATATGGCCAGAACACACTATGCATCAAATGTATGAAGGCTGCTGGGGCATTGGTCAGCCCGAATGACATAACAAGGAACTCGTAATGACCATGCCGAGTCCTGAAAGTAGTCTTCGGGATATCTGGATCTCGAATCTTAAACTGATGGTAACCTTAACGCAAGTCAATCTTAGAAAACACTTGTGCACCCTGTAGCTGGTCAAACAAATCATCAATACGGGGCAAAGATAACGGTTCTTCACTGTAACTTTGTTCAACTGGGGATAATCAATGCACATACACATAGAACCATCCTTTTTCTTCACATACAAGACAGAAGCACCCCAAGGTGATACACTGGGCCGAATAAAACCCTTATCGAGCAATTCCTACAACTAATCCTTCAACTCCTTCAACTCAGGAGGGGCCATACGATACGGAGGAATAGAAATGGGTCGAGTGCCCGACAATAGATCAATGCCAAAATCAATATCTCTATCGGGTGGCATGCCCAGAAGATCAGCTGGAAACACATCAGAAAAATCCCATACTACTACGACTGAATCAATTGTAGGGTTATCAATACTGACATCTCTCACATAAGCTAGATACACGTCACATCCATTCTCAACCATATGCTGAGTCGTAAGGAATGAAATAACTCCACTGGAAGTATGATCTAAGGTACCCTTTGTCGCGCCCCCTTTTTTCCCTTCTTGATGGGGAAGTCCGAGTTTCGACATTTATGAGGGGAATAACTCGTTTCCTTTTAGGAATTGGATATTTGAAGAGTCGCCACCTAATGGATTATGGTGCATTAGGGCACCTAGAGCGATTAACTCATGGACTAGTTTGCATTACCGGAGATCTAGGGTAAGGGCTCGAAATAACCTTGAGGGGAAGGTGTTAGGCACCCCTCACGGTCCACAATGGTGGGTCCCGGCCAAACGTAAACTATGTGAATTAATCCTTTTAAAAATAAATAGTTTTAACACATATTTGCAAGTAAAGGCATGTTTGACATTTTAAACACATGTATGACTCAAGTAATGGAACAAGAGGGAAATTTGAAGAAAAAGTAAACTCATTTAAACAACGGGAGTTGGGAAAGAAGGTTCCTAGGTTGGTTAGCCTACAGGATCATACCCACACAATGCCCAGTAATCACTCTTCAATGAGGGGCTACACGTGACATTAGCGCGTAGTCATCATATCCTTACTACCCAATTCCCTCCCCTTGGTCATAGCCTAAAGTGTTCAAACAACCTTGAAGGATGCCCTATGCGTGCACTACCCATCCCTTCCTCGTGGCCCTAGAGGTATTTAGGACCTTTAATTTAGGTAGTTCTAGACCATCATAAAGGATAAAAGTCTAGGCGTCAATTAAAAACAATTAGGCCCGCATTTAAAGAGGGAATAATTAAAGGCACACATTTACCCCTATAAACATAACAAGTAAGTGCACGTCTCAAACAACAGTTTCAAGTATTTAAGAGAAAAACCTTAGAACATGATATCTAGGCGAGCAGAGATTACGTTGTATTGAATTAGGACTAAAGTGTCAAAGACCTGTTTAGTTGCCTACTAATTTTAGATAGTTGATTATAAGCAGTTACAGATGGCAGAACACAATTTTACAGTTGCAGGATTTTAATCGTCCTATAGGCTTGCCTAGGCGTATAAGGATAATGTCTTATGAGCATGGAATCTATTATTGATTAAGAATGTAACTAAACAGCAAACAGTTTTAGACGGCAGTTTGGATCCTATAGGCATGCTTTCTAGCAATATTATTTAAGGCAGTGTTGAAACTTATTAAAGAAGCAGACAAATTAGTTACTTAAACTAATTCGGAATGAACACACGTGAATTAAACCATTTTTCTAACTAAACTTGTTTTAAGTCCTATAGGCATGATTTCTAATAGAGCATAAGGTGAAACAAACAACATTCATTTAATCGAAATGAAACCCCTATAGGCATGATTTCTATTAAAGCTAATTTTAACTCCTATATGCATGGTATCTAGTTATTAGGAGCTGATTTAGATCCTAAAGGCATGGTTTCTAACCGTGTGGAAGTAAAGCAAAACATAACATACACATTTTAATCAACATGGACCCTATAGGCATGGTATCTATCCAATTTTACCCATAATATATAACTACTCTCTCTTTTTCACTAATCACCCCATTGTTTGTTTACAATAATTATTACAAACCAATAAAAATTACATAAATACAACAGAAATTAATCTATAGGGAGCCTGAAGTAGACCCAAATGATTTTCAAGTCTCCAATAGTCTCAAATGCCTAAAGTTCATAGCCAATTCTATGTCTAGGTGTGTCAGAGTTCCCTAAGGACCTCAAAGAACCCGGGCAGTGCTCGCAAGTAGACCTTTCTCAAATAATAACTGATTTATGTATAGTGTGGAAATGCCAGCCCTGATATGCTAGAGTTCGAAGAGATCTCCAGGATCTCAGGGCAGTACATATATTAGAGGGGCAGGACATAGTATTCTAAGAGTAAGTGGAAGTGCATTATAGTTTGAAAGAGTTTAAAAGAAAGGTCTTTGGACTGAAAAGAACTTCTGAAAACCATTAGTGATAAAACAGTTTGAGGGAAAGTGTGAAGAAAACAATTTACAGTCAGACACGTCATAGAACATGTTTTAGGAACAATTTTCACACAAGGGGATAGGGGTTGGGAACATAAAGGGTACACCTTAATAAAGCATACAACAACAGGATATAAAGAGTTTTGAGGGGGTTCTACAGATGCAACAAAGATCACAGCAAAAACATGTTGAAGACATCTAAACCACACAGCTAGAATCACTTTAAGGAGATTGTCTGACTTAGTAGGAGTGAAACAGAACATGCAAGGACTTAAATGCTAGGCAAGTATTAAAAATGAAGGCATACCATTGTATAGAAGTAGAGTTTGGGAGAAATAGTAGTTAGTCCAAACAGGCTTAAGGTACATATGTAGACATGCTAAACAAGACATCAAATAGGCAAGTAAAGTGGAAACATACTAA
Organism: Nicotiana sylvestris; assembly: GCF_000393655.2. Taxonomy (NCBI): domain Eukaryota; kingdom Viridiplantae; phylum Streptophyta; class Magnoliopsida; order Solanales; family Solanaceae; genus Nicotiana; species Nicotiana sylvestris. The sequence continues at coordinate 29,762,228 of NC_091063.1, read as the reverse complement.
TCACAGGTTTGAATAGGCAGTATTAGACATGCTTGGATAAGCAATAAACAGGAACATGAATAGACTTAGGCCATATGAACTAAAACAGTAAGTAAACACATGGGTTTGATTCTTAAAAATTAATCAGAAGCATACCTAGTTAAAGAATGAAAACACAAGATGTGAGAAAGGTAGTGCAATTCCCAGCCTTGGCTTGCAGCTGGTTAGAATGACAAGGATCACAAGTAGCAAAGAGAGCAGAAAGAGAAAGAGAGAGCCTTTTTGAATGTAAAGAGTAGTAGTTTTTAACTATTGTTCGTTGTTTAGAAGTTAAAATAGGAGGGAGTTTATTGAGTAATCAAGAGTTAAATTAAATAAGGTAAGGGATCAATTAAGTAGAAATCAGGAGAATTCATGGAATCAATCACACATGTAAATCAGCAAGTCTTCCCCTTAATCAAGGGATAATCAAATCAACGGTAAAAGCATGCTAGATATTTAAGGAAAAAAATCAAGTAAGGTTTGGGTATAGGGTAGGTAATTAGGGGTAAATGAACAGAAGTTTCAATTAAGGAAACAATCAATAAGAATCAGTAGATAACAAATAAGGCAAGGAAAAAACTAATTAAGGCAAGAAATTCAATCAAACTGAGTAGAGAGGTAACAATCAAAAGTTTTGTTTAAGGAAAAGAGTTCAAATCAAACCGGGAAATAATAACTTCAGAATAGTCAAGGGTTCAATCAAAGAGAAAATCACTTAAAGAGTCAGCAAGTTTCACAAACAACTTAAATAAAGTAAGAAAAGAATAGTCCGAATGAACATAGGCATATAGAATCAATGGAAAAGTTGAACTAAGAAAATTAGTAGAGGCATATTAGGATAAGAAAACCACGAGACATTCAGATGGCTGAAGAGAAATCACAAGAACTAAGGCAAGAACACTGTCAATACACCAGTACTCAGAAACTAAACAAAGAATGTCAAAAATTAGGGCTTTTAGTATAAATGAGTTATGATTGTAGCAAACTTACGACATAAGTCAAAACACATAAGAATTAGAAGATCAAACACTCAAAAATCATCAAACATTTCAGAAAAGAAATTTTCGGAAACCCTAGTTTAGAAAAGAAATGAAAAATCATTCGAAAATCACACGATTCTTGCAAAAAACCAAAAGGCACTTGTAAAACTCATATAAAATAGTTTAACTATCTCAGATCTATATAAACCTAAGAAGTTCAGAAGAAAGAAATTAGGGTTCCGTGAAGAACAATCACAGAGATGAAAAATCAAACCTAGAAACCCATAGATATAGGAATATCTCACTCGGAATAAAATCAGGACAACCTCAAATAGGCGAGAAATTGTCATAGATGCAAGCGAACTAACCCTGGTTCCTTGAGGACCCTGAAGATGGTGATACCAGTACAAGAGAGGCTACTAGAGGCCTGGGGGTAGTGAGGAACCACCATAGATTGCCATAGATGAGTGATGGTGAGGTCCGATTAGGATATTTGAGAGAGGAGAGGGATTTCAGGGCGGCGAACGGTGGGAAATGAAAGGGTTTGGGGGGTCGTTTGGGACTAAAAAGGGAAGGGGCTAATTGTGGTCGTTAATCTATATGATCAACGGCCGAGATTAAAAGGGTTTGTGGCCAGATCAGGTATTAGTGTTTGGGCTGGGTAGGTTTAAATTGAAATTGGGCTGGTGTTGGGTTGAGTTAGGACCAAAATTGAAATAAAAATAGGCCAGATTTTAAATAGCCACTTTTAATAACTACATAATTTATAAAAAATAATAAATGAGTTCCAAAAAATATTTCATGTAGTAAAATGATTCAAAAATAGTTATTTAATATTTTAAAAATATATAAGACCATTTTATGCATCAATAATGTAATTATGCATTAGTATGGGCTATTATTGCAAAGATGTGCAATTTAGCCTAAAAACGTAAATGCGATTACAAAAAATACACTAAAAATATTTAAACACTATGTTGGCATAAATAATGAATTTAAATGGCTAAATCACCAATTATTGGATATTTTGGATAATTATTGGATATTTTATAAATAAAAAAGAGAAGAAATAAATTGATTTGGAGCTTTTAAAATTATGAAAAAATTAGAAAAATGCTTATGCATGCTTATAACAACATATGTGTTATTTAAAGGTATATATATATGTATTAAAAATATATGAGGAAAAATTGGATATCAACAGCTGCCTCTCTTTACTCGAGAAGGATGATAGTGTTTTTGGGTAAAGAAATAATGGCCAAATTTGACCAGACGGGATGTTTTGAAATACAGAGGCTGGACTCTAGTCTTGAACTGCCTACATATCCCTAGTTTTATAGGAATCAGGCCATGTGTAGTTCTGGATTCATTGGCGGAATATACCGATGAAGTCATTGCAAGAATGAACACGAGATGCAAGAGCGATTATGGTGAACGGTTAAGGTTTGAGATAGTTGAAGGAAATGGAGCGAGGTCACTCCTGCTAGGGTAGCGGTTGCTTGTTGTTCACCTACAGATAAAGGGATGCTACGAACATGTATTTGTGCTAAAATTTAAACATGATGTAGATTCCCTTTGGACCATGAAAAATGTCTTCGAACGGTTAAAGATGACGTCCTCCGACCATGATGTACTGGGCCATAAATATTTTAATGAGGGATTCGCAAGCCATGAAATGGTGTTCTCCGGCCATGCAGATGGTGCTTCTGAACCATGACGCATTTGAATAATAATATACAAATTTGAGGGATCCTCAAGCCATGGCATAGTGTCTTACGACTATGAGGATGATGCCTTTTAGACTATGACGTTGTTTGATATATTGGCGATATTTCAGCCCATGAGATGCAATAATACAATGCTACAAAGACAAGGCTTAGTCTTGTGAAATGTAGTGCAGGGCTTAGCCCGATCGAAAACAAACATATAGAACCAAAATAGAGCAATATTTGTGTAAGGAGGGATGGTTCTTAGCCTCATGCAGGTGTGGAGGCAAGGATTAGCCTCATGCAAATATGGAGGCAAGGATTAGCCTCATGCGGGTATGGAGGCAAGGATTAGCCTCATGCAAATATGGAGGCAGGGATTAGTTTCATGCAAATATGGAGGCAAAGATTAGCCTCTTGCAAATATGGAGGCAAAGATTAGCCTCATGCAAGTGTGGAGTTAAGGATTAGCCTCATGCAGGTATGGAGGCAAGGATTAACCTCATGCAAGTGTGGAGGCAGGGATTAGCCTCGTGCAAATACGGAGGGAAAATCTAGGCAGTTCTAGACGACCCCTAAGGTGCTTAAAAAGGAGAAAATTCTAGGCGATAGGAAAGAACACATAGGACTTAACAGCTAAAATACAGAAAGAAAGAGTTAAAAGGCCCAGGTTTACCTCCACACGTAATACACATAGGCAGCACGTCTCAAACATAAACAAGATCAGTTTTTTGGTTTAGAGAAAAGGCCTAAACTGGACGTCTAAATGGATGTCAATGCACAGAAACATGCAACCTTATTTTGTAAACTCAACAGTAAGGCCCTAATTAGTTTTGCCTACTGATTTTAACCTGTTAAATCTGAAAAACTTCAAGTAGTAGAGATACAATTTCAGAGTTACCAGATTTGAAAATGCCCTATAGGCTTGCCTAAACACTGAATAGTGATGTCCTAAGAGCATGATAACTACGTTTGATATAGTAAAACAATGGGCAGATTTTTAAAATATGGCCCATTGTTTTATGAATCCTTACCGGGCAGATTTTTTCATCTATTTCTTCTTCAACATGGGCACAATATGCTGGCTGATTATGAATCCTTACCGGGATATGATCAATGTAGTTCTTATCTGGATGTTGTATCATGGATGATAAAGTGGCCAATGCATCGATAAACTCATTCTAAATTATGGGCACATGTCGTAACTCTATCTTTGTGAACCTCTTTCTCAATTCACACACATGGTGCAAATATGGAAATATCTTGGAATTCTTGGTGGCCCACTCTCCTTGTACCTGGTGCACAAGCAAATCTGAATCACCGATTACTAGTAGCTCCTAAATATTCATGTTGACTACCATGTTGTGTCCTAGTATGCAGGCATCATATTCTACCATGTTGTTGGTGCAGGGAAATCTGAGTTTAGCAGATACCAAATAATATTGACCCATTTCTGATACCAAAACTGCTCTAATGCCCACTCCTTTGAAATTTGCAGCTCCGTCAAAGAACATCCTCCAACTGTTGTATACTTTGGTAATTTCTTCCCCTATGAACGACACTTCTTCATCAGGAAAATATGTTTTCAAGGGTTCGTATCTCATCCCACCGGGTTTTCAGCAAGACGATCTACCAATGCTTTCCCTTTGAACGCCTTTTGAGTTAAGTAGATGATATCGAACTCACTCAACAGTATCTACCACTTAGATAACTTCCCAGTTGGCATGGGTTTCTGAAATAAGTATTTCAAAGGATCCATCCTGAATATGAGGTATGTAGTATAGGCACAGAAGTAATGCCTCAACTTTTGGGCCGTCCAAGTTAAAGCACAACAAGTGCGCTCTAGCAGAGAGTACCGTGCTTCGTAAGGCAAGAACTTCTTACTCAAGTAATATATGGCTTGCTCCTTTCTTTCTGTCTCATCATGTTGTCCCAGAACACATCTGAAGGCTCCATCTAATACAGATAGATAGAGTAGCAAAGGCCGCCTCGGCTCTGGCGGGACCTAAATTGGTGGTGTGGATAGATACTCCTTAATCCCGTCGAAGGATTTTGACAATCCTCGGTCCAACTTTTCTCGGCAACTTTCCTCATAATCTTGAAGATAGGTTCACATATGATTGTGGACTGTGCTATGAAGCGACTGATATAATTAAGACGTCCTACGAAGCTTATCACACCCTTTTTGCTCCTAGGTGGAGCTAACTCCTAAATAGCCTTGACTTTAGATGGATCCAGCTCGATCCCTCGATGATTGATGATTCACAGTAACTTTCTTACGGGAATTCGAATGCACAATTTGCAGGGTTCAGCTTCAGATTGTACCTCCTTAACCTATCAAAGAACTTTCTTAAGTCTGCTATCTAATCTGCGGCCCTGTTAGATTTGATAATGACATCTTCCACATACACCTCTATTTCCTTATGTATAATATCTTGGAAGATGGTTTTCATTGCTCTCATGTAGGTAGCCCCGATATTCTTGAGACCAAATGGCATAATCTTGTAGCAGTATACCCCCATGGTGTAATAAAAGCTGTTTTCTCCGCATCTTCTTCGTCCATCCAGATCTGGTGATAACTCGCAAAGCAATCTACAAAAGATTGGAGTTCATGTTTGGCGCATTTATCGATCAGGATGTGTATGTTTGGCAGTGGAAAGTCATCTTTGGGACTTGCTCTGTTTAAATCCTAATAGTCAACACATACTCTGACTTTCCCATCTTTCTGCGGCACTGGTACAATGTTAGCTAACCAGGTTGGGTACTCAATCACCCGGAGAACTTTGGCTTTGATCTGCTTGGTATGTTCCTTCTTAATTTTTAGGCTCATGTCTGGTTTGAACTTTTGGAGTTTCTACTTTACCGGCAGACATATGCGATTAGTAGGCAACTTCTGAGCCACTATGGACGTGCTCAAACCAGTCATGTCATCATATGACCATGCGAAAATGTCCTTATATTCTTTTAAGAAACAGATGTACTCTTCCTTCTATGTTGGTGACAAGTGAATGCTGATACGAGTCTCTTTTATAGTCTCGGTGTCCCTCAAGTTTACTGCTTCGGTTCCGTCCAGATTGGACATAGGCTTATTCTCAAAGTTTTCAACTTCTTTGACAACTTACTTAGGTATCTCATCTTCTTCATCTAAATCACTATTCTCATGTTGCGTTGCCTCATTACATGTCACAATCAACGGTTCATCATAAAAAGTAATAATAACATTGTAAAAAGAAAAAGTGTAGAAAATAGTAATGAATAATAAAGAGCAAATGCATTTGATTAAAATTAAACAACATCCAGATAAGTGCGGCATGATGAATCGAGAATCTATTTTTGAAGCAAGTAAGTCTTTAAATCAAATTACTGAAAATCTTAAATGCCTAGAATGGCTATAGAAATAAAATCTACCAAGCTACCTAGGGACTCGGCGGTCCAGGGACGGTGTGGCGGTCCAGTTTCTAAGAACAGCTCCCTTCTCCATTGCCTGAATAATGAGGCGTTCTTCCTCCTCCTCCTCCTCCTCAATTATGGCACTGCAGTCCATGTCTTCATCCTCTAAGAATAGAGTTTTCAGCCCGACTAATGCCTCCTCTTCTGTGGTTTCCCATATTGTATCAGCTTGGTTAAAAGCTTGATCCAGATGTGGCAATGGTTGCTCAAGAGGGTTATACGGTCAGCACCATAGAGGTAACCAATCGTTATACTCTTGTCATGTGTACTGATATCCAAGCCCAAAGGTAGTACCATGACTCTTCAGCCGTATTGGTTTAGTGATACCCTAGAGATTCTTCCCAAGCCCTTTGCCAGGTTCATACCCAGACCATGCCAGTATGCTCTCTGTTTTACTGCTCTACCATTTATCTTTCTCGATAGCATTGACACGTTTAATGTGATGATAGGTTTCCCCTCCTAGCCCTCTTCTATTTCAAATAACCAAGATGGTTTGACTAGTGTAAATGGGGTTACTCCTATCTCCATGAATAGTCACCTCTTGACGATTCCATTTGAATTTCATGGCTTGATGTAGTGTGGATGCCACAGCCCCAACAACATAGATCCATGGTCGGCCCAACAAAATATTGTATGAGGCCGGTATGTCGAGCACCTGAAACTCGACGTCGAACCAAGTTGGCCCCATCTGCAAGCAAAGGTTAATTTCCCCGATCGTGGCCCTTTGACTCCCATCGAAAGCTTTCACATTCATGCTTCCTACCCGTATTTCATGAAAACCTTTGTCCAGTCTTTTCAGAGTGTCCAACGGACAAATATTGAGGCTTGAACCTCTGTCAACCAAGACCCTGGCAATGAATTTGTCTTCAAATTGTACTGTGATATTTAATGCTCGATTGTGATTCAACCCCTCAGGTGGTAGCTCATATTCGTGGAAGATCATCTTATGACTTTCCAGTACCTACCCTACAAATATTGTCCATCTCTGATGTTGTTGGGTACATAAGCTTCACTCAACACCTTTATTAAAGCATTCTTATGTGCCTCTGAATTTTGCAACAATAACATGATGAATATCTGAGCTGGGGTTTTGTTCAAATGGTCAATCACGGAATACTTCTTTGCTTGTATTTTCCACCAAAAGTCATCTGGCCCTATTTCAATGGCAGGATGCTTGGTAGTGGCATCGTTACTCGGTCCTCCCAAGTGTGGAGGTATGTATACTCTTCCGGTCCTGGTCATTCCCCGTGCAGCATCAGATTCTTCTGCCTTTGCCTTCCCTTTTAGTCGAGCTTTGGCAACGTAATCCCAAAGTAGCTTTTGAGTGGAAAGGAAGTGTGGTTGATACTATCGTTATAAAAGGTGGGACCACTTCTACTTCAAACGGAGCAGGGGTGTCCGTAGGAGGAGCCCCTTCTACCTCAAATGGAACTGATCCAACTACCTCAAACTCGATTAGTGACTGAGTCTGTACTATAATAGGAGTAAGTGTGACCGAGGATTTAAAGTCATCGCCCTCCTGAATAAGACCAATCGACCCCCAGGGTCCCATTTTTCGTTCGTCTCTATCACATGCACCTCACCACTTCTATGATCAGGGGGAGGGTTGTTGCGGACATTAGGTGCAGCTTCCTTTTCCTGTATGACCTTGTTTTCAATTAGCATCAAGATATTATCTTTCAATGTTTCGCACTCATCAGTGGTATGCCCCTTCATACCGAAATGGTACGCACAACTTTTGTTTGGATTGACCAATTGGGGTGGATTCTCTAATGCTACAACAGGAATGGGGGTGACATAACCAGCGACCTTCAACCTTTTATACAGTTAGTCGATGGGTTCAGCAATGGCGGTGTATTGTCTGAGTGGCTTGCGGTCGAAGTTTGGACGTAGTCTTGGAAAGTTTTGGTGAGTTGGAGGTGGTTGGAAATGGGATGGTTGGGAGTTATAAGTGTGATGGACAGTGGCTAGTTGGGAATATATGGGAGATGAGGGTTTATATGTGGGTGGTGGTGCTTGATATACGGGTGGAGGTTTCTGATATGTGGGTGCAGATATTTGATATGTAAGTGGAGATTTCGGGCCTTGAGCCACCATTATTTCCCTAACGTCTCTCTTCTTTGATATGCCGCCTGATTGTAATGCCTTATTTGTAGCCTATAATGCCTCAAAATTCATTATCATCCCGCTTTTGATGCCTTCCTCAATTCTTTCCCCAAGCTTGATGATATTAGAGAACTTATGGTTTTCAATGACCATCAATCTTTCATAATACTGTGGATCCTGTGCTCTAACGAAAAACTTGTTCATCTGTTCCTCGTCCAAAGATGGCCTGACCTTGCCTCTTCCGACCTCCAATGAGTAGCATACTCGGGAAAGGTTTCGGTGGGTTTCTTCTTAAGATTTTGGATGTAGAAAACATTTGGTGCATTCTCTGTATTGAACCTGAACCGGTCCATGAAATCTGACTCCATACTCACGCAATTGGACCATTTCTTGGGATCCTAACTGATGTACCAGGACAAAGCATCTCCAGTAAGACTCCTCATAAAGAGTTTCATCCAGATCTTTTCGTCTTTCCTGACCTTGACAAGCTTGTCGTAATAGGTCCTCAGATGGACTCTGGGATCTCCTGTGCTATCAAACATCTCTAACTTGGGAGGTTTGTATCCCTCTGACAGTTCTACATCTGGTTCTATGTATAGGTCTTCATAGCTCAAACATTCTATTCCTTTGCCGCCTTCGACACCTTGAACTCGGCTTGTCAACTTTTTGAGTTCTTTAGCCATGTTTTAAATAAGTGGTCCTTCTCAGTGTATTCTGGGGTATAGGAGATTGGTTGGATAGAGTGAGGCATGGTTTCCACATATATGGGGTTGTTTTGGTGAGTGCCCGGTGTTTGGGTGTAATGGTGGTCATTGGTAGAGTTTTGCAGGTCAGGATAGGTTGTGGTGTATTCTAAGGAGTATGATAAGTGGCGGTTGGTGGGCAATGAATTAGTTGATGGTGGTGTTATGGCAGAGTTAGTATTTGTAGGGGATTAAGATTTTTGGGTGGGTTGCATATGGATGCGGTGCAAGAGGGTTTTGCGGATGTTGGCTTGGTGTGTTTTGGTGAGGTGCTGGGTTCTTTGTGTTTTGTTATTTGATGTCGGGGACATTCAGGGTGATTGACAAGTTTGCCAAGTTTTGAACCTGCTCAAGCTCTCTTTGTAGCTCTAATATCTTTTGTTCTAACCTCAAGACTAGATAATTTGGTGCCGGAGTACTCCGGTCATCTAAAGCTTCTGCGTTCTCGGCATTATCCAATCAAAAACTACTTAAATCGTCCATTTTTGCTTTTCCTTTGCCTTTTGTGTTGATTGGAGGAGGAGTAGGTGGAGGTCCTCCAGATCTGGTGTGATATGCTGACGATGACAGTATGAGCGAACCAACCTTATGGAATGGAAATAAGAAATAAACAAAATCAAAAAGGCAAACAAGTCAGTGAGGATTCTGAAATGTTTACAATATTTAAACACATATTGCGGGAATGTAAATTCATGTCCTAATTTGGGAGCCTCATTGTGCCCGAGATAGGCCTAGCGACAAATAAATTTTGAGAAATTCAATGCCAATAACTTCCTCATTTCATTAAAGTAAAAGTAAACGAACCAAAACAAAACTAAATAAGATAATGTCACTAATGACTCTTGTCCTTATTATGTTTGAAAGGAAAGAAAGTAAATCTAATCTACTTGGTACCAGAAGGACCCTCTCCAGACTGGATGCTCTTGTCGATCAACTTTCCCTACTCGGGAAGGTTCAGTAGCAGGAATGCCCTTGCCAGGTGCCCTCCTTCATTTTCTTCGGCGTTTTCGCAACCGGTGACCCTTTTCTCATTTTCCCTTCTAACTCCATTAGACTGTACTCCAGATATTCCAGCCTCTCGCTGGATTTAACGACTCTTTCTTTCCATTCATTAATCATCTCCATGTCAGCTTTGTGTAGTCCCATGTACTCGGCTTCAAACGCTCGAACTCTTTTCCGCAGCTTGTTGTACTTCACCTCTGCCTCAACAATCTCGTCTATAACCCTGTTTCCTAGCCCAGCCCTTGGCTCAACGACCCCAGTTATGTTGTCCTCCAACCACAAAGGGTAAAGGTATGAGTGGCCCACACAATATCGGTCTGTCTCAGTAGTATCCTTCTCTACAATAATCTTTAAGGCCCACATGTGTTGCGCCTCATTATTATATGAGATGGTGTCACCTTGAAAATTGGCTCTGAAGTGACATATTTTGGCGACCCATGGTATGATTTGTCTCCTTCCTGCTTGTCTCATAACCCTGAGAGGAGTGTAAGGATATATGCCCCTCAACCCGATTAACACCAAGTGCGGAAAATCCCTGGATCTAATGATGAATTCATCGGTAGGGAACCACTCGAACATCCACTGGACTTGATCCTCAATCAAATTTTCAAAAAGTTGTACCCAACCTGCAGCGTCCTATGGCTGAGCAAACATGTGTGGAATATAATTCACTCTTTTGGGGTGATGGAAGGCTATACGATCATTCTACGACCTTCGCTGAAATTCTTCACAGTATTGTCCTTTTTGTAGATGTTCCAACAACCAGGCTTGTACCAGTAAGTTGAAACCCTCGAAGAACCTGAACCCCTTCTGACATCGCTCCAAAGCCCCGTACATGTCTGCAACAATCCAAGGGATGATAGTGTATGTCTCCCCTTCGATCCCGTCCATCAGAGTTTTGATTACCATGGCTAACCAGTATGGATCATATCCCCTTGGATTGGGAATACCAGCATACCCAAGAAACACATGATAAATAGGAAGACCCTACGATGAATCCAACCCAAAGAAATGATTGAAAACTCATCATCAAAAAGACGGTAGGAGCTGCTATGACCGTATCTTTCATAAAGGAACTCAAAAGGTATGTAGGAGTCCTTTAGGCATTCCAATTATCATTCTTCTTCAGCCCCACCATTTTTAAAAATTCCCTAGTAGTGCGATTTTCAGGTGCTAACAGATTAGGACTATCCAAGGCAACCCAGCAAATCCTCCTATCTTTTCTAGAAGGGGTGTCATTTCTATGTTCCCAAAATGGAAAACAGCCCTTTCCTTGTCTTAAAACATAGTTGCAGCCTCGATCAACATTTTGTTGAGCTGAAGGTCCATCAAAGAAGGCAAGTTTCCTAAGACTCGTTTCACATGGTTTTGGTCACTTGAAGGAAGATCCCTCCACCAATCTAGAAAAGGTGAGGGTGTGCTAACTATACCGAATTTGGGGACCTCGTGCCTCATTTTCTACGAAACAAAGAGAGTTAGGCCCTTTCCCCCTCCAAGTTTTTCTATTTATACAGTAATGATTAGCATATTGGCACTTATTTTTCCAAATTAATGCACATAATCGTGGTTACGTCCACTGGGAATATGGAAAACCCGGTGGACTTTTGGACAAGGCTCGTCTTAAAGGGTCATTATATGGACAACATATTAACCCGGCTAGGTTTGACCATGATGCATGTACAATTTGACCAGCGTAAGGTTTCTATAGAGTTCTAGACTGGGACTCTCAAGCGGACAACTTGAGGGGTAAAGGCACGGAACCGTTGAACGCACCGCTGATCGACTAGTTTTACCATAATACGTCTTTCAAAAATTTAAGGGTAATATATAGGAAGAGCGCAAACACTCATCAAGCATTGTTATAGGATTAATTACGCACGAGTGGAGTATGATGTTGAGCATGATTTATGCAGCAATAAATATCATGTTGTCAAGTATTTGCACGTAAGAACATAATATATGCAGTATTTAAATAATTGAAGAGACAGTTACAGAAAAAGAAAATAAGGAGACAAGTCAGTTTCAGGAAAAGAGATCATAAATTCTTGAAAATAAACAGTTAAATTCAAATAAGGGGAAAGGGTACGTGGGATAGAACATGCTTGGACTAATTCACAAAAGATAAGTTCATTATGGTAATAGCCTAAAAATATCCCCAGCAGAGTCGCCATGCTGTCGCGCCCCCTTTTTTCCCTTATTGAAGGGGAAGTCCGGGTTTCGACATTCATGGGGGAAATGACTCGTTTCCTTTTAGGAATTAGATATTTGAAGAGTTGCCACCTAACGGATTATGGTGCATTAGGGCACCTAGAGAGATTAACTCATGGACTAGTTTGCATTACCAGAGATCTAGGGTAAGGGCTCAAAATAACCTTGAGATGAAGAAGTTAGGCACCCTTCGCGGTCCACAACGGTGGGTCCCGGCCGAACTTACACTATGTGAATTAGTCCTTTTAACAAATAAATAGTTTTAACACATATTTTCAAGAAAACGCATATTTGACATTTTAAAAACATGTATGATTCAAGTAATGGAACAAGAGAGAAATTTGAAGAAAAAGTAAACTCATTTAAACAACGGGAGTTGGGAAAGAGTGGTCCTATATTGGTTAGCCTACATGATCATACCCACACAATGCCCGGTAATCACTCCTCAATAAGGGGCTACATGTGACATTAGTGCATAGTCATCATATCCTTACTACCCAATTCCCTCCCCATGGTCATAGCCTAAAGCTATCTAGCAAACTTGAAGGATACCCTATGCGTGCACTACCCGTCCCTTCCTCGTGGCCCTGGATGTATTTAGGAACACTAATTTAGGTAGTTCTAGACCATCCTAAGGTTTTAAAGGATAAAAGTCTGGGTGTCAACCAAAAATAATTAGGACTGCATTTAAAGAGGGAACAATTAAAGGATCACATTTACCTCTACAAACATAACAAGTATGTGCACGTCTCAAACAACATATTCAAGTATTTAAGAGAAAAACCGTAGAACGTGATATCTAGGCAAGAGAAGATTACACAGTATTGAATCTGGACCAAAGTGTCAAAGACCTGTTTAGTTGCCTACTGATTTTAGATAGTTGATTATGAGCAGTTACAGATGACAGAACACAGTTTTACAGTTGCAGAATTTTAATTATCCTATAGGCTTGGCTAGGCGTATAAGGATAATATCCTATGAGCATGGTATCTATTATTGATTAAGAATGTAACTAAACAGCAAACAGTTTCAGACGATAGTTTGGACCTATAGGCATGCTTTCTAACAGTATTATTTAAGGTAGCGTTGAAACTTATTAAAGAAACGGAAAGATTAGTTACTTAAACTAATTCATAATGAACACACATGAATTAAACCGTTTCTCTAACTAAATTGGTTTTAAGTCCTATAGACATGATTTCTAATTGAGCATAAGGTGAAACAAACAACATTCATTTAATCGAAATGAAACCCTATAGGCATGATTTCAATTAAAGTTGATTTTAACTCCTATAGGCATGGTATTTAGTTATTAGAAGCTGATTTAGATCCTATAGGCATGGTTTCTAACTATGTGGTTGTAAAGCGAACAAACACATTTGAATCAACATGGACCCTATAGGCATGACATCTACCCAATTTTACCCATAATATATAACTACACTCCCTTTTTCACTAATCACCCCATTTTTTGTTTATAATAATTATTACAGACCAATAAGAACTACACAAATAGAACATAAATTAATCTATATGGAGCCTGAAGTAGGCACAAATGATTTCCATGCCTCCAGTAGTTTCAAATGCCCAAAGTTCATAACCAATTCTATGTCTAGGTGTGTCAGAGTTCCTTAAGGACCTCAAGGATCCCGGGCAGTGCTCACACCTAGACCTTTCTCAAATAATAACTAATTTAGGTGCAATGTGGAAATGTCAGCCCTCAAATGCAAGAGTTCAGAGAGATCTCCAGGGTCTCAAGGCAGTACATATATTAGAGGGGTAGGACCTAGTATTCCAAGAGTAAGTAGAAGTGCATGATAGTTTGAAAGAATGGTACACCTTAATGAAGCATACAACAACAGGATATAGAGAGTTTTGAGCGGGTACTATAGAGGCAGCAAAGATCACAACAGAAACATGTTAAAGACATCTAAACCACACAACTAGAATCACTTTAAGGAGATTGTCTGACTTAGTAGGAGTGAAACAGAATAGGCAAGAACTTAAATGCTAGGCAAGTATTAACAATGAAGGCATACCAATTATATAGAAGCAGAGTTTGGGAGAAACAGTAGTTAGTCAAAACAAGCTTAAGTTACATATGTAGACATGCTAAACAAGACATCAAACAGGCAAGTAAAGTGGAAACATACTAATCACAGGTTTGAATAGGCAGTATTAGACATGCTTGGATAAGCAGTAAATAGGAACATGAATAGACTTAGGCCATATGAACTAAAGCAGTAAGTAAACACATAGGTTTGATTCATAAAAATTAATCAGAAGCATACCTAGTTAAAGAATGAAAATACAAGATGTGAGAAAGATAGTGCAACTCCCATCCTTGGCTTGTAGCCAGCTAGAATGACAGGGATCACAAATAGAAAAGAGAGCAAAGAGAAAGAGAGAGCCTTTTAGAGTGTAAAGAGTAGTAGTTTTTAACTATTGTTCATTGTTTAGAAGTTAAAATATGAGTAGTTTATATAGTAATCAAGATTTAAATAAAATAAGGCAAGGGATCAATTAAGTAGCAATCAGGGGAAATCATGGAATCAATCACACATGTAAATCAGCAAGTCTTCCCCTTAATCAAGGGATAATCAAATCAATAGTAAAAGCATGCTAGATATTTAAGGAAAAGAATCAAGTAAGGTTTGGGTATAGGGTAGGTAATTAGGGGTAAATGAAGAGAAGTTTCAATTAAGGAAACAATGAATAAGAATCAATAGATAACAAATAAGGCTAGGGAAAAACTAATTAAGGTAAGAAATTCAATCAAACCGAGTAGAGAGGTAAGAATCAAAAGTTTTGTTTAAGGAAAAGAGTTAAAATCAAACTGGGAAATAAGAACTTCAGAATATTTAGGGGTTCAATCAAAGATAAAATCACGTAAAGAGTCAGCAAGTTTCGTAGACAACTTAAATTAAGTAAGAAAAGAATAGTCAGAATGAACATAGGCATGTAGATTCAATGGAAAAGTTGAACTAAGAACTCATTAGAGGCATATTAGGATAAGAAAACCACAAGACATTCATATGGCTAAAGAGAAATTACAAGAACCAAGGCAAGAACACAGTCAATAAACTAGTACTTAGAAACCAAACAAATAATGTCAAAAATTAGGGATTTTAGTATAAACGAGTTAAGATTGTAGCAAACTTACGAAATCAGTCAAAACACATAAGAAGCAGAAGATCAAACACTCAAAAATCATCAAACATTTCGGAAAAGAAATTTTCGGAAACCCTAGTTTAGAAAAAAATGAAAAATCATTCGAAAATCACATGATTCTTACAAAAAACCAAATGGTTCTTGTAACAATCATATGAAATAGGTCTAACCATCTTAGATCTATATAGACCTAAGAAGTTCAGAAGAAAGAAATTAGGGTTTCGACAAGAACAATCACAGAGATGAAGAATCAAACCTAGAAACCCATAGATATAGGAATATCTCACTCGGAATCAAACCAGGACAACCAGAAATAGGCGATAAATGGCCATAGATACAAGCAAACTAACCCTGGTCCCTTGAGGACATTGAAGATGGTGATACCAGTACAATAGAGGCTATTAGAGGCCTAGGAAGTGGTGAGGGACCACCATAGATAGCCATAGATGAGTGACAGCGAGGTCCGATTAGGGTTAGGTTTGAGAGCATTTGAGAGAGGAGAGGGATTTCAAGGCGGCGAACAGTGGGAAATAAAAGGGTTTGGGGGGTCGTTTCGGACTAAAAAAGGAACGGTCTGATTGTGTCCATTGATCTATATGATCAACGACCGAGATTAAAATTGTTTGGGGTCAGATCGGGTATTAGGGTTTGGGTTGGGTAGGTTTAAATTGAATTTGGGCTGGGTTTGGGTTGAATTGGGACCAAAATTGAAATAAAAATAGGCCAAATTTTAAATAGCAACTTTTAATAACTACATAATTTATAAAAAATAATAAATGAGTTCAAAAAAATATTTCGTGTTAGTAAAATGATTCAAAAATACTTATTTAACCTTTTAAAAATATAAAAGACCATTTTATTCATCAATAATGTAATTATGCATTAGTATGGGATAATATTGCAAAGATGTGCAATTTAGCCTAAAAACATACATGCAATTACAAAAAATACACTAAAAATATTTAAACACTATGTTGGCATAAATAATGAATTTAAATGGCTAAATCACCACAAAAGGATATGAAGGATAATTATTGGATATTTTATAAATAAAAAAGAGAAGAAATAAATTGATTTGGAGCATTTAAAATTATAAAACAAATTATAAAAATGCTTATGCATGCTTATAACTGCATATGTGCTATTTTGAAAGTATATATATGTATTAAAAATATATGAGGAAAAATTGGGTTTCAATACCCCGCCACTCTACTCGCGGTACACCTGGCATAGCCAGTGTCACGGCTTTGGCGTGACAATCAAGAATAGCATAATGAGGCGACAACCTGTCCATACTCAAGATAACATCAAAATCTACCGTGCTGAGCAATAATAAATCGGCTCTGGTCTCAAAACCACTAAGAGCAACCACACACGACTAATAAACGCGGACCACAACAAGAGAATCTCCCACAGGAGTAGAAACATAAACAGGGGAACTCAAAGAATACTGAGATACACCCAAATGTAGGGAAACATAAGAAGACACATAAGAATAGGTGGAGCATGGATCGAATAAAATCGATGCATCTCTATGACAAATCAGGACAATACCTGTGATGATAGAATCGGAGGCAACAACCTCGGTACGGGCATGAAGGGCATAATATTTGGTCTGACCTCCCCCTCTAAGGAGACCTCTACCTCCCCGACCTCCACCTCTAGCTGGATGAGTTGGTGGGGTAGCAACTGGAGCTGTAACCATAGCCTAAAAACTCTGCGGGGCAGGCTGTGGCTGAAAAGTCTATGGAGGTGCACTCCTCCCAAGTCTAGGGCAATCACTCACCACATGGCGTGTGTCACCACACTCAAAATAAGTTCTTGGAGGACGTGGCGGCTGAGACTAGCTCAGGACAGGTCTACTGGACTGACCTCTGAAAGCATCCCGCGAAGAAGGCGCACTAGATAGTGGAGGTGCATAATAAGGCTTATGAGGTCTAGGATGAGCTGGAATAACACTAGCTACTAGAAGAGCCGAATGAACGGGGTGACTCATATAACCCCTACCATGACGAACTGCAGCTGGAGCACGAGTACCAAAATAATGACCCGACTCTCAAGACCTCTTGGCCTCCCTCTCCTCTCTATCCCTAGCATGCATACCTTCCACTCTCCTAGCAATGCTCACCACCCGCTGATAAGAAATATCCATCTCCAACTCATTAGCCATGCTAGACCTGATGCTGGGAATGAGGCCTTCAATAAACTGGCGAACCCTCTCGCAAACAGTAGAAACCAAGGCTGTTGCATGCCTAGCCAAGCTAGTGAAATGGACAGCATACCTCGAGACAGTCATAGCACCCTGGCGCAAATGCTCAAACTCTGTGTGCCATGCGTACATGAGGCTCTAAGGAACATACTCTCCCAGGAACATATCTGAAAACTGAGTCCAAGTCAGGGAAACTACCTCATCTGGACTGTCTAACTCATAAGTACGCCATCACTCATAGGCGGCTCCTCGAAGTTGGACGGTAGTGAAGGAAACCCCCATCGATCTTGATATACCCATGGTATGGAGGATACGATAGCATTCATCTAGAAATCCCAGAGAATCATCTGATGCTAGACCACTAAATACAGGAGGCTTGTACTTCTTGAACCTCTCAAGCCTCAGTTGCTCATCCTCGGAAGTCGTTGCCATGTCCTCGGGTTGATCTAGGACTGTAGGTTGTACTGGAATAATCTCTAGGACCTGATCAACATGCCCTCGCTGCTCAGGAGTGCGGGCGGCGGGAGTCTGTTCTCCTCCCCGGTCTGAGATGTAGCTGCAGCAAGGGGAAGCAACCCTGCCTGAGCTAGAGTGGTGTACATGCTCATGACTGTACATGAGTATCCTAGAGAGCTGGAGTAGTAGTAGCAATAGGCGTATCTGGTGTTTGGACTCCGGTTGGAACTGCTGGTGTCACCTTAGTGGCAGCTCGCGCGGTGCTCTGGCTGCACCACGTGCATGTCCTCAGCCTCGACCTCTAACGACTCCAATAGGGGGCGCAGGTGCCTAATCATGTCTGGTAGCACGTGTCCTCACCATCTGTGAGAGAATAGAGGACATAAGTTTAGAATTGTGATATCAAAAATCTCACACGACAAGGAAATCAAATGAAGTGAAATTTTCCTAACAGTTACATAGCCTCTCGTAGATAAGTACAGACGCCTCCGTACCAATATGCGAGACTCTAATAAACCGGTTTGTGATTCATGACTCCTATGAACCTAGAGCTCTGATACCAACTTGTCATGACCCAAGTTCGCCCTCCATAAAATTTGTGACGGCACCTAGTCTCTACGACTAGGTAAGCCTAACAATTACAAAAAAAGGGAAAACAACAGATGAAACAAATAAATACCGCGGAATTAACATAGTGAAGGTTTAAAGATGCCGCTTGGCATATACAATATAGTCTCTCAAACTTAACAACTTCCCAAAACCCGGAATCTCATGAAATCACAAGCTGTTGAATAACTACAAGTGTCCAACTCCAGAATATCTAAACAGAAGTAAATACAGAAGGACTAATACTATAAGAGAGAATGGAAAGAGACTCCTTGGTTTGCGGATGCGGCAGATATACCTCAAAGTCTCTGGAGAACGTCTCGCCTCAAGGGTAGTAGGACTGAGTCGAAGTACCTGGATCTGCACATGACAAACATGCGTAGAAAGGGCATGAGTACACCATAGTTGTACTCAGTAAGTATCAAGCCTAACCTCGGTCAAGTAGTGATGGGAAGGTCAGGGCCCTACTGATTGTAGCTGAAAAACGGGTAAAATAGTATAGAATACGATAATATAATTAAATGCTTACAGTATGAAGTAACACAAGATAATAAGAATAACAACGACTATAACAGAGACAAAATAATCACAGAAGGAATACAACTCAACATAGAGATAACAATCGGGGATCTCTCAGTATCTCGAGAATCTCTTAGTATCCTCAATATGTGTGCTGAGGATCTCTCGGTATCCTGACAATCTCTTAGTATCCTCAATATATGTGATGGGATCTCTCGGTATCCCGAGGATCTCTTAGTATCCTCAATATACATGCTGGGGATCTCTCAGTATCCCGCACAACAGTCCAAATCAATATATGTGCAGGGGATCTCCCGGAATACAAATCTGTAATCCCAAAGTAAACAGGCAGGGCGATCTCCCGGGATACCATCCTGTAATCCCAAAGTAAACATACAGCAACAACACGAAGAATAGTCAATTCAATTCAAATTTCATACCAAGGTAAAACATGTATTTTCTAACCTAGGATGCTGCACATAATCCAAATAAAGCAGTTTGAGCAAGTAAAGCAATTAAATCAATTAGGCATGCTTCCCTATGCTAACAACATGCTTAAATTGCAAGTACTATAAACAGGAAAGGAAACACAATTATAGTTACTTAATGAAAATAGGATTTTCAAAAATTAGCACAAGTACGCACTCGTCACCTCACGTACAAGGCATTTCAAATATCAACAACACCAAATCCTAAGGGGAGTTCCCTCCCACAAGGTTAGGCAAGCCATTTACCTCAAACCTGCTCAAAAATCAACCTGAAACCACGCTCTTGCCATGAATACTCGACTCCAAATTACCCAAATCTATTCAAATCAATTGCATAACGTAAATATAACTTCTAGTAAGTAATTCAACTAATCAATTCTAAGCTAATACACGAAATTAGGAAAAATGACCAATAAGCCCCCGGGCCCATGTCTTGAAATCGAGTAAAAGTTACGTATTATGAACCCCCATTCATTCACAAGTCTAACCATACAAAAATTATCCAAATCCTACGTCAAATCCCAATCAAAACTCGAAAATTAGGTCTAAGAACTTTTCCAAAATTATTCCCAATTTCTCATCCCAAATATGAAATTAGATGATGAATTCATGTTTAGATTAGTGGGTTATAAGCAAAAAGGAGTTAACAATCATTACCCAATCAATATCTCTGAAAATCCTTCAAAATCTTGCAAAAATCCGAGCTCCTAAGCTCTAGTTTTGATGAAAATAGTTAAACACTCGACTTTGAATTTTTATATTCTTCCCAGGCAAATCCTTCTTTGCAAACGTGGAAGGACCCTCACGTACGCGAAGCACAACTTCGCTTGGTCCAGTTTTCCTTCATCGCAAACGCGATGTCCCTGTCGCGAACGTGCTGACCATCTTCCCCCTCCTACACGGACGCGGGGCATTCTTCGCGAACGCGTAGGTATAAGACCTCACAGCTTCGTGAATGCGGGACCCCACTCGCGAACGCAAAGAAGGAAACCAGAATTGGAGACCTGCTGCATTTTCTGCAATTCTCTAAGTCCAAAAATGACTCGTTGAGCATCTGAAACACAACCGAGGCCCCCTGGGACCTCAACCGAACATGCCAACCAATCTTAAAATATCATTAAAACTTGTTCCAACCTTCGGAACGCTCAAAACAACATCAAAACATCAATTCAACATCAGATTCAAGCCCAAGAACTCCAAAAACTCTCAAATTACGCTTTCAATCAAAATGTCTGTCAGACTTCGTCCGAATGACCTGAAATTTTACAATCATGTCACATTCAACACTACGGAGCTACTCCAACTTCTGGAAATTCATTCGCACCCCGATATCAAAATCTCACTATCGAACCGGAAACTTCAAAAATTTCACTTTCGGTATTTCAAGCCTAACTAAGCTACGGACCTCCAAAACACAATCCGAAGACGCCCCTAGGCCCGAAATCACCCAACGAAGCTAACGGAACCAACAAAATTCCATTCCGAGGCCGTCTTCATACTATTCCGAATACGGTCCAATTTCTAAACCTTAAGCTCTCTTTTAGGGACTAAGTGTCCCAAAACACTCCGAAACTCAAAGCAAAACATCGTGGCAAATCAAAATAGCATAAACAAATACGGGGTAAGTAGTTAATAGGGGATCAGGGTGTTAATTCTTCAAACAACCGGCTGGGTTATTACACATCCATGACATATTTTCTTCAAATAATGATTTAGAATTAGAATTGAAAGTATATATTTGGTTTTGAAGTGTTATTATTCAAGTGAATTTAATATTTAAATTATTCTAATATTGGATAACTCTATAATTCTATATATTTGAAAAATATTTAACTTTTTCAATGTGAAATCTATATTAAATGGTAAAAAAATCGATCAACATTTCTTGTTCGAACACATGTATTTCCTCTTAAATTTAAAGGGCATATCATTTGGATTATCACATGACAATTATAATTATTTTTGTGTCTTAATATCATCTAAAATGACTGGATAATTATTGTATAATTTTTTTATGATTCTTTAAAGAGTCTTTAAATTAACACTGAAAAAATTGAATAATTCTTTTACAGATTTGAAATGAAGAGGTTGCTCATATAATTTCACTTATTTGATTAGTTGCTTAAGGAATGTAAAATCTGAAAATGATTAACATCAAATGAATATTTTATAATAAATAACTTAGTATAAAAAATTATAAAGCCAATTGGTAGTTGATGAAAAATAAAAAATAAATTAATGTCATCTTATTTTGAATACATTTTGTCTTGTATTAGATCGTCTTTGTTTTTTCAAGTTTGAATTTAAATAATTTAACTCTTAACACTTTAGTGTAAGAGATTTTGCTCGATTTTCTGATTTCTTTCATCACGTGTGGTCTTTGTAAAAATAATTTATATACTTTAAAATTTTGTCAATTGAAGCATTTCACTCGATTTTCGGATTTCTTTCATCACTAAGGTTTTTATTGAAGATAATTTATGTACCTTAAGAATTGTGTCAACTGGAAAATGATTCACTTATATGATGAATTTGAAAAAAAATAATTAGTTTTTAAAATTCTTAATGTTACATTATACTAAATTTTTAATATTTAATTCTAATTAGTTTTTTTCAATAAGAATTCTTTTTTTAAATAGTTAAAATCGAATGTGTCACGACCCAAATTCCACTAAGGGTCGTGATGGCGCCGGACACCACTGTCAGACAAGCAACCAAAATACTTAATTAAAATTCTCGTTTTAATAATTTTGAAAACTATAATTTTCCTTCAATTTTACCAGTAAAAGATAATCGTTTCAAATCAAATATGAATATTAAGCAGTTAATACAAGATACCCCATAATCATCCCAGAATCCGGTGTCACAAGTGCATGAGCATTTACTAGGGAATGAAATAAAATACGGTAAATGTCCCGAATACGAAGTGGACGGAAATGAAAGAAAACACATTACAATACTCTAAAGGGGAATCTGCTGGCAGCGGATCGCCTCGATAAATGCAGCTCACCTAAGTCTCCATATCAACCATGTCGTTATGCCACTAAGCCACTAGCCACATATGAACCTGTGCAACAAAAATGCACAGCAAGTGTAGTATGAGTACGAAAACAACGTGTACCCAATGAGTATCCCGTCTAATCTCAAAGAAGTAGCAACGAGTGGTCGACTTAGACACTTGCTAGTGGTCCAATAGTAATATTATTAATGCGAGTAATCATGGAGTTATTAAGAACGACAGTAATTTCAAATATGTCACGAACATGTAAAAGTTTCTTTTTATATTAAAAATCTTCGGATTCATAATCTATTAATTTTCAATTATCTCAAGCCAGGGAGGGAAAATATCAATATCGATAAATCTCAAGACAAGCAATACAAGAATGCGCAAATCATGTCGAGGACGTACGACCCAATCCTACCTAAATGTAAAATGTGCACTGCCGAGGGTCGAATGGCGCGAACCATAGATGCATCTATTACCCCGCTCGTGAATCATACATGCGATGTGGTAAACGTAAATAAACAAATACGCCACTCGCGAATTGTACATGCAATGCGGGCACACATAGATACACACAGTCAAATAGCCAATTAAGACATTATCAGGGAATGTTCATCCAAATAAAGACTAATTCTCTTTTAATGATTTAAGAAAAAGAAGTTTAATCCTTTTAGAAATTCATTTACCAATTCGATACGATTTAAGCAATTCAAATGTCAATAAGATTACAAATATTCCAAGTATAGCATGTTTTTGGGTCCTAAACTACCTGGACTTACACATAATAGTAGCTACACACGGACTCTCATCACCTCATTTGTACGTAGCCCCCACAAATAGGAGCACATAACCAATTATGTCACATATGGGGACAATTCTCTCTTACAAGGTTAGAAAGGAGACTCATCTCGCTCCGAAGATCCATAACCGACATTCCACACTTTTCCGAAGACTCAAATCGATGCACAACGCTCCAAAACTAGACAATAATTATGCAAATCCATTAATATATGTTCAACAACTCATTACAATCCAATTTATAACAATTCCTAACCCCGATCGAAAATTTGACCAAATTACCCTCGGGCCCACGTGCCCGGATTTCGGAATTTTTCAAAGATAAAGTTTACCCATGAACACAAAAACTCAAATATATGATTTTCTCTTAATTTCATACCCAAAATCGTGGTCAAATTCCGAGAATACGAATTTTCTAGGTTTCCTCTCAAACGCCAAGTTTTTACCAAATTTTCTTGCTCGCATCCGCACATAATCAATGTATTTAACTCAAGATGGGTGGGGTTAGCTTACCTTGTCGTTGATGATAAAAAAACCCCACTTGAAGCTCCCCAAATGAAAAATGGGGGAAAATGACCAACCCCCCAAATTTTTTTAAAGAGCTTTCTGCCTCCGGCACTTCAGCACCTGCGGTCACCCGACCGCTTTTGCGGTTCCGCAGGCACGGTCCCACTACCGTATCTGCGGTCCTTCCCAGGTCCCCTTATTTCTGCTTCTGCGCTCCTTCTTTCGCAGGTGCGGTCCCGTTTCTGCGGTGACTTGACCGCATCTGCGGTCCTAGCCTTATCCCTTCTCCACCGCATCTGCGCTTCTTTGGCCGCTTCTGTGGCTCCGCACCTGCGGTCAAAACCCCGCAGGTGCGGTTATAGCAGATACCAGCTGCTGAAGCCCTTCTTCAAACTCCAACTTTGATCCGTTAACCATCTGAAATCAACCCGAGGACCCCGGGACCCCAACAAATCATGCCAACCAGTCCCAAAACACATGACAGACTTGCTTAAGGCCTCAAATCATATCAAACAACGCTAAAACCACGAATCACACTCCAACTTCCGGAATCAAAATCCGACCCCGATATCAAAAAGTCAACTCTCGGTCAAACTTCTCAAAAACCTTCAAATTTCTATATTTAGCCAAATGACCCCAAAGAGACACACAAACCTCTGAATATACTTCCGATCGCGCCTAATACCAGAATAACCATACGGAGCTATTCCCAGACACAGAATCTCAAACGGACATTGATAACCCTGAAATGCACTTTAATCCAAACTTATGAGATTCTTCCAAAAATATTAACTTCCACATCAGTCGCTGAAACGTTCTCGGTTTTCCAAAACCCAGTACGGACATACGCCCAAGTTCGAAATCATCATACGAACCTGCTGGAACCTTCGAATTCTGATTCTGAGGTCGTTTACTCAAAAAATCCAACCTTAGTCAATTCTTTCAACTTAAAGCTTCCGAAATGAGAATTCTCTTTCCAAATCAACTCCGAACTTCCCAGAATTCAATTCCGACCATGCGCACAAGTCATAATACCTGAAGTGAAGCTGCTCATGGCCTCAAACTGCTGAACAATGCGCTAGAGCTCAAAATGACCGGTCGGATCATTACATTCTCTCTCACTTAAACATACGTTCGTCCTCAAACATGCGAAGAATTGCATCGAAGTTGTCCGAGATCACTGTTTAACACCTCATGCACCTACCCTTGCTACCACAAGCACATTAGCTCGATCAATCTGAAGATATTCTCTTTCCTTCAAGCAAATAAGCTTAGAGCCCAATTCCAACATCCAGAATTCTCTGCCAGGACTATTTCCAACACCTTGCACTGGGACTCTGCCAGCGTGTAGTCATTGATAGAGCCATTCTGATCATATAACATCATCTCTACGCAGAACCTTAACACATAAGAAATTCACCAAGCCGTCACATGACTCAACCGGTGCAATACATCATTACATAAAATAGTTGATGACGAAATAACACCCCGACTACTCTTCCATAAGGAGCATATAGCTGAAATGAACACATCTGGCCTGATATAGAGCCCATTCACATTTAAATCCATTCACAGACCTCAAGCTAATTCTGATTGCACAGAACCAGGCTACTAACCTTTCAAAGGTCCATAATCACCCCCCCCCCCCTTTTCTCATAACACACAAGAACGACCATCATAACCGGAGTAATCCTCCACAGTCCGCAACCCAGTAAACTGTGTGCCCTCCAGGCATCAATTCTCAATTTAACGTCATCACCACTATCATCATACTTGGTTTAACTCTTCAATCAAGCAAGTGAATACATGCCACATTTATACAACCTTCCCGTGGGGCACGCTCCTACAACCTTCTGTGACAAATAACAGGTTTGTACATCTAAACCACCTGCCGCACTAACGCTGAAAAGCGACCAAGAATCCTTAACCATGATGCAAAGCCTTTTTCACAAAATACCGATCTCAGGTGACGCTAAAGACAATACCAACTTACCTTAAACATCGAAACTCCTTTCCTGCTCATCCGAGCTCGTGACATCCTTGTCAACACTGAAATGCAACCTTGATCCTCACTTCAAATTCCATACCATTCACTGCACCCAACATGCCAATATACGATAGAATGCATTTTTCATCATAACTTTGGAATCACTAATAGATTAACACTTCATCATATAAAAACTTTTCACTTAACTCTTTTCAGGAGAACCATAGCAACACAAAGGTGAATTCTCATAACCGTGGAATATGCAAATCTCTAAGTAGTGGTCTAAGCCACCATAGCCCTTCCGGGATCCGCCTACACATAACAGGCCATAACAGTAGAATACTTTTGAATAACATCAATTACGGCGGCCGACCGGCCTCACACGTACCGTCACAAATCACTTGCATAACTTGGTCCCGCTGCAGGAACTGATCACTACCACCAATATGCAAATTCAAAAATGGCTAATCAATTTATCATCTTATAATTTATCCTTGATTGCCTTAGAAATAATAATAACTCCATTCAACACATAACACACCCCATCTGCACTTGTCCCGAGTGACCTTGAATCACGAGACCACGCTGTCTCCAATCCCACGAACCGTTTCATACCGCCCTTATGTGCACATTCGCATCAACAACCAGTATGCCCATTCTGAAAATCCCTCTACGAATCCGAAGTCTTATCTCATTTTCCTCCCAAATTCTACACTGCGAGTCAAAACATTATAGAACATTCTGGGTCTCTTTTCATAAGCTGCTACAAAAGCTTGATTCTTAACCATACTTGTAGGCTCGAAATCATTAGGCACCACACTTTAACTTTTGAATTCACTAGGTCCGATGGTTAGAGCCAACCCCTCTGACTTGGCCCCGAATATAATCAACTCCATGAACCTTCTAGCAAATGAATACCCTCTCGATGAAGCATCCGGCAGAATCGCTTCCCTTGAAACCAGCATATATACAAGGCATAAATCTTGAATCCTTCCCCAAGTCTGAACAGGAGCGAATAAGGCCAACCGTAACACACCTTTAACAATTCCTTTGCTCAAATTACCCCTTATGTTCTTTTCTTGTAGCTGAAATAACCCATCAATATACTAATAACCAGAAACCTCGCAAGTAGTTAACCATGAAACCCAATCATAGGCGGTGGGACTCTCCCACTTAACTTTAAGTCACTATTACATACCTTTGGAATTCACCAAGATTCTTTATCTCTTATTGACATGACCTCGCGCAATTAAACCGCCAGATTACATGAAATACTTCCATTAGAACTTCATGAACACCCTGAATTTTCATCAACATTCACATATTCGACCTCTTACTGGAATGGCCAGTAAAATGCTCCGCAGAAGCTTCGCCAACCACGCGACCGCTAACCTGCTCACAGGGAATAACCCACATGTGGAAATCACTTTCCGACATCTTCCAACGCTGTTGCACAGGGTACAATCACTACGACATCAATAACCCATCATGAGTCTGAGCTCACTCTCTAGCTTCACAAGTCCATTCACCCCTCGTGGACATCAATTAGATGTGCGGCAACATCCTTCTAATTCAAAGTTATGTTGTATCCTTCTTCATTTCAAGCAGCTCCTTTCCGTTATATCAAATCTCCTACCGCATAATAGCCTATGCTCCAAGTTAAATCCGTAGGCCCCAATCACCAATATGTAAAATTACAAAATCATTCCTAACTCTCCTCAAGGTGCGCGGTCATCCTACCACCAAGCCTCTATGCAACTCTGCCACTCTCCAATTTTGACGGAACTCACCCCTTTAATCAACTACTTGACAATTGCTTCTTATACTTGGCCTTCTAGAAGTTTTAACCACCGCCTGAAACTCCCCACATGTCCTTCCTCATCCTTTGCCACCCAGTTATTGCCTTAAATAAAATTTGTCTTCGTAATACTTGAACCCACAAATCGCTACTAACTTTAAACCTCTCTGAAGATCATTTTTCTCGAGTTGTCACCATTAGAAACACCGATTCAATCCAGAACAACCGAAACTCGTGATATCTAACAGTCGTTTATCCAATATCATTTCCCAATATCTTACCCCAAAGGAGAATTGTACAAGACCATAACATCGGCGAACTTAACACATTCAATCGCGGACGATGACACCACATCACAGATGAAAATCCCGTCACGCTTGAAATCACCAAGTCTTGTTACTCTATCACTCCAAATCTGGACGTCCCTAGACCAATTGCTTTTCCTCTGCCAGAAATAAAATATTAGATCTTTGAATCGTGCACTGAGTAGGCTTCCTTTCAAATCATTCACCGCCCCAACACATAGGCAAGTATCCTACCATCAAGTAATTTCTGTGCGATAACCGATCGTGAGCATCATAGCAACCTGTGCATAGCCTCTAAGCTCTTAGAAGTACAACTACCGAGCCAAAACGATAGAAAAATCCTTCCGCAAGGTGACGACAATAGCCCAACCAACTATACCGGGAGAAACATCCTGCACCACATCCGTAGTACCATTACAATACTTAAATTCTCGATTTATAACAAGTCGTTTGTGCCGCGTAAGATTGAGTAGGAAGAAAACAAAGGTATAATCCCCAAGGGATCAAATCAAACGATGAGGAATCAAGAAGGGAGGTGCTCCTAACAGCCCTGTAGCCTCTCGAAGATAAGTACAAACGTCTCTGTACCGATCCGCAAGACTCTACTAGACTCGCTCATGACTCGTGAGACATAAGGGAACCTAGTGCTCTGATACCATGTTGTCACGACCCAAATTCCGCTAAGGGTCGTGATGGCGTCGGACACCATTATCAGGTAAGCCAACCAAAATACTTAATTAAATTCTCGTTTTAATAATTTTGAAAACTAAAATTTTCCTTCAATTTTACCAGTAAAAGATAAGCGCTTCAAATCAAATATGAATATTAAGCAGTTAATACAAGATACCTCATAATTATCCCAGAACCCGGTGTCACAAGTGCATGAGCATTTACTAGGGAATGAAATAAAATACGGTAATTGTCTCGAATACAAAGTGGACGGAAATTAAAGAAAATACAGTACAATACTCTGAAGGGGACTCTGTTGGCTGCGGATCGTCTCAATAAATGCAGCTCACCTAAGTCTCCACATCAACCATGTCGCTATGCCACTAAGCCACTAAGCCACTAGCCATATATGAACATGTGCAACAAAAATGCACAGCAAGTGTAGTATGAGTACAAAAACAACGTGTACCCAATGAGTATCTCGTCTAATCTCGAAGAAGCAGAGATGAGAGGTCAACTTCGAAACTTTCTAGTGGTCCAATAGTAATATTATTAATGCGAGTAATCATGGAGTTATTAAGAATGACATTAATTTCAAATAAGTCACGAACATGTAAAAGTTTCTTTTTATATTAAAAATCTTCGGATTCATAATCTATTAGTTTTCAATTATCTCAAGCCAGGGAGGGCAAATATCAATATCGATAAATCTCAAGGCAAGCAATACAAACATGCGCCACTCATGCCGAGGACATATGGCCCGATCCAACACAAATGTAAAATGTGCACTGCCGAGGGTCGAATGGCACGAACCATAGATGCATCTATTACCCTGCTCACGAATCATACAAGCGATGCGGTCAACATAAATAAACAAATACCCCGCTCGCGAATTGTACAAGTGACGCGGGCACGCAGAGATACACATAGTCAAACAACCAATTAAGAATTTATCGGGGAATATTCATCCAAATAAAGACCAATTCTCTTTTAATAATTTAAGAAAAAGAAGTTTACTCCTTTTAGAAATTCATTTACCAATTTGCTAAGATTTAAGCAATTCAAAAGTCAATAAGATTACAAATATTCCAAGTATAGCATGCTTTTGGGTCCTAGACTACCCGGACGTACACATAATAGTAGCTACGCACGGACACTCGTCACCTCGTGCATACGTAGCCCCTACAAATAGGAGCACATAACCAATTATATCACATATGGGGACAATTCCCTCTTACAAGGTTAGAAAGGAGACTCACCTCGCTCAGAAGATCCATAACCGACATTCCATGCTCTTCTGAAGACTCGAATCGATGCACAATGCTCCAAAACTAGCCAATAATTATGCAAATCAAATAATATATGTTCAATTACTCATTACAATCCAATTCAGTTTCAATTCCTAACCCCCGATCGAAAATTTAACAAAATTGCCCTCGGGCCCACGTGCCCTGATTCCGAAATTTTTCAAAAATAAAGTTTACCCATGAACTCACGAACTCAAATATATGTTTTCTCTTAATATCATACCCAAAATCGTGGTCAAATTCCAAGAATACAAATTTTTTAGGTTTCCCCTCAAACCCAAGTTTTTACCAAATTTTCATGCTCAAATCCGCACATAATGACTGTATTTAACTCAAGATAGGTGGGGTTATCTTACATTGTCGTTGATGATGAAAAGCCCCACTTGAAGCTCCCCAAAATCGTCCACACCAAATGAAAAATGGGGGTAAATTACCAGCCCCCCCGATTTTTTTTAAAGATCTTACTGCCTCCAGCACTTCCGCACCTGCAGTCACCTGACCGCTTTTGCGGTTCTGCATGTGCGGCCCCACTACCGCATCTGCGGTCCTTCCCAGGCCCCCTTATTTTCGCTTTTGCGCTCGTTCTTCCGCAGGTGCGGTCCCGCTTCTGCAGCGACTTGACAGCATTTGCGGTCCCATCCTTCTCCCTTCTCCACCACATCTGCGCTCCTTTGGTCGCACCTGCTGCAAAAACCCCGCACTTGCGGCCAAAACCCCACAGTAGCGGTTATACCAGATACCAGCTGCTGAAGCCCTCCTTCAAACTCCAACTTTGATCAGTTAACCATGCGGAATCCACCCGAGGACCCTCGGACCCCAACAAATCATGCCAACCAGTCCCAAAATACATTACGGACTTGCTCGAGGCCACAAATCTTATCAAAAAATGCTAAAACCACGAATCACACTCAAATTCAAGCTTAATGAATTCTAAAATTTCAAACTTCGATTTTCGGTGTTTAAACCTATCAAGTCAAGTCCGATTGACCTAAAATTTTGCACACAAGTCATATTCGTCATTATGGACCTACTCGAACTTCCGGAATCGAAATCCAATCCTGATATCAAAATGTCAACTCTCGATCAAACTTCCCAAAAACCTTCAAATTTCTATATTTAGCCAAATGACCTACGGACCTCCGAATTTACTTCCAATCGCACTCCCAATACCAGAATAACCGTGAAATGCACTTCAATCCAAACTTATGAGATTCTTCCAAAACTACTAGCTTCCACAATAGGCGCCGAAATTTTCCCGGGTTTTCCAAAACCTAGTCCGGAGATATGCCCAAGCCCGAAATCATCTTACGAACCTGCTGGAACCTTCGAATAGTAGCTACGCACAGACTCATCACTTCGTGCGTACGTAGGCCCCACAAATAGAAGCACATAACTAATTATTTCACCTATGAGGACAATTCCCTCTTACAAGGTTAGAAAGGAGACTTACATCGCTCTGAAGTTCCAAAATCAGCTTCCAATCATTTCCGACGACTCAAATAGATGCCCCAACGCTCCAAAACTAACCAAATAACAGGCAAACCAATGAAAATATACCCTAATACTCATAACAATTCAATTTATGTGAAATACCCACTCCCCTCGAAAAGTTGACAAAATTTCCCTCGGGCCCACGTGCCTGAATTTCGATATTTTTCGATGATAAAGTTTACCCATAACCTCACAAACTCAAATATATGATTTTCTCCCAATTCCATGCCCAAAATCGTGGTAAAAATTCCAAAATATCAATTTCTAGATTTTCCTCAAAATCCCATATTTCTACTAATTTCCATACTTTAATCCGTATAATGTCCATGTATTTGACTTATAAGGAGTGGGAACTACTTACCTTGCCATTGATGATGAAAAGCCCCTCTTAAAACCCTCCAAGAATCGTCCAGGCCAAGAGAAAGATGAAAGAAAATGCCCCAATCCCGACTTTAAAACAACTCACTGCCTCTAGACTTTCCGCACATGCTGTTACTTGACCACTTCTGTGGTTCCGCAAGTGCGTCCCTACTACCGCATATGTTGTCCTTCACCTAGCTCCCTTCTTCCGCTTCTGTGCTTCTTCTTCCGCAGGTGCGGTGCCGCTTCTGCGGCAACAGGACCGCATCTGCGGTCCCAGCCTTCTCCTTTCTCAACCGCATTTGCACTCCTTTGGCCACTTCTTCGGCTCCGCACCTACGACCAAGACCTCGCAGGTGTGGTTACACTAGATGACAGCAGGCTTCAGATCTTCCTCCCAACTCCAATTCGATCCGTTAACCACCCGGAATCAACCCGAGAACTCTATGACCCCGTCCAGTCACACCAACCAGTCCTATAACATAACGCGGACCTGCTCGATGCCTCAAATCACATCAAACAATGCTAAAATCATGAATCGCACTCCAATACAAGCTTAATGAACTTTGGGATTTCAAACTTCTAGATTCGATGCCGAAACCTACCAAATCACGTCCGGTTTACCTCAAATTTTGCACACAAGTCATATTTGTTATTACAGACCTACTTCAACTTCCGGAATCGGATCCGACCCCGATATAAAAAGTGCACCTCTGGTCAACTCCCCAAAAACCTTTAATTTTTCAAATTTCTATCTTTAGTCAAATGACTCCAAAATGACCCACAGACCTCCGAATTCACTTTCGATCGCGCTCCTGACACCAGAGTCACCCTATAGAGCTATTCCCAAACTCAGAATCCCAAACAGACATCGATAACACTGAAATGCACTTTAACCCAAACTTGTGCAATTCTTCCGTAAATGCTAACTTCCCCAACAGGTGCTGAAACGTTCCCGGGTCTTTTGAAACCCGATCCAGACATCCGATCAAGTCTGAAATCATCATACGAACCTGCTTGAACCTTCGAACCAACTTTGAACTTCTCATAATTACATGTACACGTCATAATACTTGATGTGAAGCTACTCATGTCCTTAAACTACTGAACGACGTGCTAGTGCTCAGAAAGACCGACCGGGTCGTTACATTGTCTCCTACTTAAACATACGTTCATCCTCAAACGTGCTAAGAACTGCGTTGGAGTTGTCTGAAATTACCGTTTAACACCTTGAGCACCTACCAGTACTACCATGACTTAGTTGAGAACATTAGCTTGCGAAAAATCTGAAGATATTCTCTTTCATTTAGGCATATGAGCCTTAGAGCCTAGTTCCAACATCCGGAATTCTCTGCCAGGACTGTTTCCAACATACAATCACTGTATCAATCACCACACGTTGTACCAAAACATGACTGCATACCTTTGCTGAATTCACACCTTGCACCACTTTACTCATAAGACCACAATAACATTCTCTGATCAAATTAGTCGAAATTCTACGAATCTGATGCTCCCAATGCATCTCATGACCTATATACATCCTGCTCTATCTCTTACAATACCACCATGACGGGAGATACGCGTAGAAATTCATAACCAACTGCCGAATCAACAAATCATTAGGGCTATACTCGTGACATTATTCATTACCTCCTTCTTAACCAAATAATGGTATTTGCTTTTTAGTATTCTTCATATAATCTGATTCCACTTATCTTAGTTCAAATAATTTCGTCTCACCCTGTATGAACTGCTCCGGCAATAAGCCACCCAGACATGACCAAAAGTCTTATATGATGCCACAATGTGCCAATAGGCTACCAATTCGAACGTGATACATAAAGAAAACGAACTCTGGAAGGGATTACTCAACGCACGCAACTAGTATGAGCTTTCATAGAAAATGGGAAACAAAACACATAAAAGATAAAATATGAAAACTGCATTCAACATAACACTATTGCGGTGCGCAACCCGATCCAACCAACATACCCGTGGCGGCGTTCCACCTGATCCACATATAAGATTCACATAAGAAGATACATACCGAGCTAAATTGCTCATTACAAAAAAATGCCAAATATTGGTCACAAGCACGCTAAGTGCGTAATACTGTCCCTGGGGAGCCATAAGCTACAAAACTCAAGCACCACTGAGGTGCGATTATGATCTGAATCTCAGTAGCCATCCTGCTTACATAACACCATCGCTATGTGGAACCTCAATGCATAAGAAATTTAGCAAGCCGTCTCACAACTCACACGGTGCAATATAGCATCACATGATATAGCTAACGACGAAATAATACCCAACATCCGAATACTCCTCCATAAGGAGTGCATTGCTGAAATGCACACATCTGGCCTGATACAGAGCCCACATTCATTTTTAAATCCATCCACAGATCTCAAGTTGATTCTGATCGCACTGTACTAGGCTAATAACCTTTCAAGGGTCCCTAATAACCCTTTTTTCCCTAAAAAATCACAAGAACAACCATCATAACTGGAGTAAGCCTCCACAGTCCACAACCCATTAAACCGAGTGCCCTCCAAGCATAAATTCTCAAATTAGTGATATTACCACAATCTTCACCCTTTGTTTAAATCTTCAATCAATCAAGTGACTACATGTTCCGTGGGATACGCTCCCACAACCTTCCGTACCAAGTAACAAGTTTACACATCCTCACCACCGGCCATACAATGCTATAAAGCAAATCAAGAATCTGCAAATTAATACACGAAGCCTACTTGTACAAGGCACTGATCTCAGGTGACGCCGAAGACAATACCAACTTTCTTTAAACATCCAAACTCCTTTCCTGCTCACCCGAGCTCGTGACATCCTTGTAAACATCGAACCACAACCTTGATTCTCACTTTCAAATTCCATACCACTCACTGCAGCTAACACGTCAATATGCGATAGCACAAGAATCGCATCATAACTCATGGACCACTAATAAGGCAAACACTTCATCTCATAGAAACTTTTCATTTAACTCATTTCAGGAGAACCATAGCAACACACAAGTGAATTCTCATAACCGTAGAATATGCAAATCTTCAAGTAGTGGTCTAAGCCACCATAACCCTTCCGGGATCTGCCTACACATAACATACCCTGATACCTGAATGCCTCCAAATAAAATCAATTACGGCGGCCGTCAAGCCTCGCACCTACCGTCACCAATCACATGCATAACTTAATCACACTGAAGGAACTAGTCATTGCCACAATCATGCCAATTCAATCATGACTAACCAATCTAACTTCTTCTAACTTATCCTTAATTGTCTCAGAAATAATAATAACTCCATTCAACATATAACGAGCTCAAACCGCACTCATCTCGAGTGGCCTGGTAACACGAGACCATGCTTTCTCAAATCTCACAAACCATCACATGTCCACCTTGTGTGCATATTCGTATTCTCCATAAGTACACCCATTCTAATAATTCCCTTAAAATCCAAAGTCTTTTTATCTTTTTCCTCTCAATGCTACACTGCAAGTCAAAACCATCATAGACTAGTCCGAGCCTCTTATCCTAATCTGCTACAAAAGCTTGATTCTTAACCATATCACGGGCTTCAAATCCTTAGGCAGCGCATTTTAACCTTTGAATTCACTAGGACCGTTGTTGAGATTCACCCACTCTGGCTTGGTCCCGAATATAATCAACTCTAAGGCTCCACTAGCACATGAACACCCATCTCAATGAAGTACCCGATTAGATCACTTCCCTTGTAAATTACCTCTGGACGAAACATAAATCCCGAATCTTCCCAAAGCCTGTACGTGAGTCAATAAGGCCAATTATAGTACACCTTTATCGAATCCTTTACTCAAATTACCACCTATGTTCCTCTCTCTTAGCAGTAATGACTCACCAATATGCCGATAACTAGAAACCTCACAAGTAGATAACCATACCATCCAATCGTAGGTGATGGGACTCTTCCACTTAGCTTGAAGCCACTATTACATCACTCTAGAACCTACCAAGATTTTTCATCTCTTATTGACATAACCTTGCACAATTAAACCACCAGATTCCTCAAGATCCTTCCATTAGTATTTCATGAACACTCTGAATTACCAACCACATCTACATATCTGACCTCCTTCAAGATAACCAGTAGAATCCTTCATAAAAGCTCCGCCAACCATGCGGCCACTGACCTGCTCACAAGAGATAACCCACCTGAGCATGTGCTCATTTACTAACTGTACTAGTCCGTTCACTTCTTATGGAGATTAACCGAATGTGAGACAATATCTCGCTATCCAAAGTCATGTTATACCCTTCTTCATGTCAAGCAACTTCTTTCCGTCACATCCAATCTCTCGCCGCATACTAGCCAATATTCCAAATAAGCCCGTAGACCCAATCATCGTCCACTAAAATTTTAAAATTACTCCAAACTTTCCTTGAGGGTATAATTATCCCGCCACTGAATCCATGTGTTGCTTTGTCACTCTCCTTTGGTCAAACCCTCCTCTTTAAGCAACTATTCAACCTCCGCTTCTTACACTTGGCTTTCTAGAAATTTAACCACCACCTGACACTCCCTACATGTCCTTCCTCATCCTTTGCTACTAGTTGTTTCCTTAATTCAATCTCTATCTTTGTAACATTTGAACCAGCAGGTCGTCACTAACTTTAAACTTTTTCGAAGATCATCTTTTCTCGAGTCGTCAACATTAGAAACATAGATTAAATCCTAAACCACCGCACACTGCAATTTCTGATAGTCGTCTCCAATATTATTTCACAATATCCTACCCCAAGGGCGAATCATAGAAGATCGTAACACTGCCGAACTTAACACATCCAATCGTGGACGACGATACCACGTCACAGATGAAAATTCCACCATACTTAAAAACACTAAGTCTCGTTACTCCATCAATCAAACTTTGTACATTCATCGGCCAATTGCTTTTCTCCACCGGAAATGAAATACCAAATCTCAGAATCACGAACTGAGTAGGCCTACTTTCAAGTCATTCACTGCCCCAGCACATAGGCAAGTATCCTACCATCTTGTCAATACTGCACGACAACCATTCATGAGCATCATAGCAACATGTGCATAGCCTCAAAGCTCTCAGAAGTGCAGCTACCGAGCTGAAATGACAGAATATCCTTCCGTAAGGCGACGACAATAGCCTATTCAACTATGCAAGGAGTATCATCTTGCACCACATCTGTAGTACCACTACGATTCTTCAATTCTCGATTTATAATAAATGCTTCATG
Source organism: Nicotiana sylvestris (assembly GCF_000393655.2). NCBI lineage: Eukaryota > Viridiplantae > Streptophyta > Magnoliopsida > Solanales > Solanaceae > Nicotiana > Nicotiana sylvestris. The sequence goes on along the minus strand of NC_091063.1, from coordinate 29,725,065 downwards.
TCGCATAAGATTGAGTAGGAAGAAAACAAGGGCATAAGCTCCAAAGGAATCAAATCGCACGACGAGAAATCAAGAAGGGAAGTGCTCCTAACTGCCTTGTATCCTCTCTAAGATAAGTACAGACGTCCCCGTACTGATCTGCAAGACTCTACTAGACTCGCTCATGACTCGTGAGACCTAAGGGAACCTAGTGCTCTGATTCCATATTGTCACGACCCAAAATCCACTAAGGGTCATGATGGCACCAGACACTACTGTCAGGCAAGCCAACCATAAATACTTAATTAAATTATCATTTAAATTATTGTAAAAACTATAATTTTCCTTCAATTTGGCTAGTAAAAGATAATCTTTACAAAATAAATAAAAGAATGCTTAGAAGTTAATACAGATTACCCCATAATCAACCCAGAACCTAGTGTCACAAGTGCATGAGCAATTTCTAAAAAATAATATAGTACAATGTCTATCCGGAATACAATTGGACAGGAAGTAAATATAATACATTGAAAGAGACTATGCTGGATGTGGATCACCTCGGGAGATGCAGCTCACCTAAGTCTCTGTATCATCCATGTTGCTACGTCCATTAGGCCGCTAGAGGTACATGTACATGTGCAACAATGAATGCACAACAAGTGTAGTATGAGTACAAAAACAAGGTGTACTCAGTAAGTATCCCATCTAATCTCGAAGAAGTAGAGATGAGAGGTCGACTTCAACACTTACTAGTGGTCTAACAATAATGTATCAATAATATAGTAAGACAAGGATTTTCATAATAATGGTTGTAACACAATAGTGTGAGGCTAGTAAACAATGCTTTCTTTTACAAGAAAATTCCCAAATTCATTTTCATCATTTTATACATTTATCTCAGGCCAAGGAGAACAATTATCAATTCGAGGAAATATAAGGCAAGAAATACAAAGATGCGTAAATCATGGCGAGGACGTACGACCCGTTCCAACAATATTTAAATTGTGTACTGCCAGAGGGTCGAATGGCGCAAACAATAGATGCATCTATTACCCCGCTCGCGAATCATACGTGCGATGCGATCAAATATAAATAATAGAGTTACCCCGCTCGCGAATCATACATGCAACGCAAGTACTCATAGATACACGCATTCAAACAGTCAATTAAGAAATCATCAGGAAACATTTATCCAAGAAAATCCAATTCTCTTTTAAAAATTTAAGAAAATGAAGTTTAACCCTTTTTAGAAATTCTTTTACTAATTCGATATGATTTAAGCAATTTAAGTTGTCAATAAGATTACAAATGGTTTAGGTATAGCATGCTTTTGGGTCCTAGACTGGACGGACTTAAGCACAATAGTTGCTACGCACGGACTCTCGTCACCTCATGCGTACGTAGCCCCTATAAATAGAAGCACGTAACCATTTATTTCACCTATGAGGACAATTCCCTCATACAAGGTTAGAAAGGAGACTTACCTCGCTCCGAAGTTCCAAAACCGGCTTCCAAGCCCTTCCGATGACTCAAATCGATGCCTCAATGCTCCAAAACTAACCAAATAATTGGCAAACCAATGAAAATATACCCTAATACTCATAACAATTCGATTTATATGAAATACCCACTCCACTCAAATAGTTGACAAAATTGCCCTCAGGCCCACGTGCCCGGATTTTGAAAATTTTCAAAGATAAACTTTACCCATAACCTCACAAACTCAAATATATTATTTTCTCCCAATTCCATGCCCAAAATCGTGGTAAAAATTCCAAAATATCAATTTCTAGGTTTTCCTCAAAATTCCATATTTCTACTAATTTCCATACTTAATACATATAATGTCCATCTATTTGACTTATAAGGAGTGGGAACTACTTACCTTGCCATTGATGATGAAAAACCCCTCTTGAAACCCTCCAAAAATTGTCCAAGCCATGAGAAAGATTAAAGAAAATGGCCCAATCCCGACTTTAAACCAACTCACTGCCCCCAGCCTTTCTGCACCTGCGACCACTTGACCGCTTCTGCGATTCCGCGTGTGTGGCCCCACTACCGCATATGCGGTCCTTCACCAGGCCCCTTTCTTCCGCTTCTGTGCTTCTTCTTCCACAGGTGTGGTCCCGCTTCTGCGACAACATGACCACATCTGCGGTCCCAGCCTTCTCCCTTCTCAACCGCATCTGTGCTCCTTTGGCCTCTTCTGCGGCTCCGCACCTACGGCCAAGACCTCGCAGGTGCGGTTACACCAGATGAGCGCAAGCTTCAGCTCTTCCTCCCAACTCCAATTCGATCTGTTAACCACCCGGAATCAACCCAAGGCCCCAGGATCCCGTCCAATCATACCAACCAGTCCTATAATATAAAGCATACCTGTTCGAGGACTCAAATCACATCAAACAATACTAAAACCATGAATCGCACTCCAATTCAAGCTTAATGAACTTTGGGATTTCAAACTTCTAGATTCGATGCAGAAACCTACAAAATCACATCCGATAGACCTCAAATTTTGCACACAAGTTATATTTGACATTACGGACCTACTCCAACATTCGGAATCGGAATCCGACCCCGATATCAAGAAGTCCACCTCCGGTCACACTCCTCAAAAACCTTCAAATTTCTATCTTTAGTCAAATGACTCCAAATGACCCACGGACCTCCGAATTCACTTCCGATCACGCTCCCAACACCAGAATCACCCTACGGAGCTATTCCCAAACTCGAAATCCCAAACGGACATCGATAACACTAAAACGCACTTTAACCCAAACTTATGAAATTTTTCCATAAATTCTAACTTCCAAAATAGGTGCCGAAACGTTCCCGGGTCTTCCAAAACCCAATCTGGACATACGACCAATTCTGAATAATCATACGAATCTGGTGGAACCTTCGAATCCTGATTCCGAGGTCGTTTACTCAAAAATCCGATCATTGCCAATTCTTCCAACTTAAAGCTTCCGAAATGAGAATTCTCTTTCAAAATCAACTCCAAACTTTCCGGAATTCAATTCCAACCACGTGTACAAGTCATAATTCTTAAAGTGAAGCTGCTCATGGCCTCAAACTGCTGAACAATACGCTAGAGCTCTAAACGACCGTTCAGGTCGTTACAGAAGACATGTTCCAAACAATTAAAAAAGGGAAAACTTTTGTAAATCTAGACGAATTAACAATCATTATATACCAAAAAATCTTAAATTCAAATAATTTCTTAGGAACTACAATTATTTTTTAAATCAAGAAACCCACTTATCTTTAGCTTAATTTATCATTATTGAAAATAGTTCTAAAATCATCAATTATCTTATTGAAATTACTGATAATTTCTGAGTTATAATTGATTTCTTTTTAACATTTGAATAAATAATTTAAAATTTTGAAATATAATGGTATAATATAAAATATTATTATTAATAATAAAATATTCTGATCTATTTTAAATATCGTAACAGAGTAATTTCATATATGAAAACGTAAAACATTGTTAAAAAGTGGATCACCTCTCCAAGAACCCCATACTTTCTCTTTGTTTGATATTTTTAATTCTCTCCTTTATAAATTTCGTTTATTATTTTTATACAATTTATGTGTAAGATTTATATTAGGTAAATTTTCAATGTTATAACCTGTTTGTTAATATAGTTTAAGTTTAATTACTTCAAGACTTTTGCTCCCTCGTAAGAGTACTTGCCGTTTGGATCCATACATCAAAAAAATATGTTACCAAAAATTTCACACTTTAGATTTATGTTTTTCTTTATAGTTCTATAGATTAAAATACTAATTGATTTCGAAATCCTAAATATTAAGACTTCCTATATTAGTTCAAATAAGGAAATAATTTAATATGCAATATTTTAGTTGACTTTAAAGATCAAAATATTAAGAAAATAACTAAATGACTAATTTGTCCAATATAAACTATATTTTAAAAGGGTAAAAAAGGCGAACGATATTTCGCTAAGGGCCTTCGTTCTTTTAATATAATATAGATATAGATATGCTTTGCCTTGTCTAAATATAATATGCGAAGAAACCTTCCATCAAATTAAATGCATATATTAAATGGATAGCATAGTTCCGTTTGTTATGGCTTAAAATAGGTAATACACAATTTGAAGGAGTCTTATTAAAAAGAATGGCGGGGGGGGGGGGGGGAGGGAGATAATATGAAAAAGATATAACTAAATCCCCTAATTTAAGACACTAATAATGCATTGTATATATGTGATGACCCCAAATACCCCGGTCGTGATGGCGCCTACCATAGTACTAGCCAAGCTAACCAAACATTTACCACAAAGAAATCTTTTATAAAAATTATTTTCTAATATTGAATAAGTCTCAAATTCATTATGTGCAATAGATGAATAAAACAGAATATATGGAAAGCCAGTACAAAATACTAACACAGCCCAACAAATCCGGTGTCACTAGTCAAGAGTCTCTAGATACAACTCAAACTGACTGAATAATACATCATAAGTCTGAAATAACAAAACACTAAGATAAGAAGGAGGAAAGCAGGGTTACGAACATCGTGCAACTACCTTGCAGTCTCCGGTAAAGCTTTGAGAGTGCTGGAACCTCTCACTCTGATGCTCGGGCACCTGGATCTGCACACAAGGTGCACGGACTAACATGAGTACGCCAACTCTCATCAAACAATACTCACACCCAACACTCCGGCTCAATAATATCTCATAACAATAATAATCATAATAATCGTTGCAACGTGCACCCCAATCCATAGTTTATAGTCGACTACGCTCACTGAGGGTGTGCAGATTCCGGAGGGGCTCCTACAGCCAAAGCGTCATATCGCTACGATGCACAGCCCGATCCAATATATATCACTGCGGCGTGTAGCCCGATCCATATGTATATCGTTACAGCGTGCAGCCCGATCCATATATATAATATCGCTGCGGCATGCAACCCGATCTATAATAGATATATAATCCTCACCATTAGGTCCTAAATCTCTCTCAGTCATTAACCTCACGGCCACTCGGGCATATCAGTAAAAATCAGGGAACTCAGCCCAAACAATTTTCATATATAAGAAATAGAGTGATGAAACCGGTTTTAAATAAATAACAGGTAAAACATGACTGAGTATATGCTTCCAAATCAAATAGAGTGAGGAAAGTAGTTAAAATACCCTAAAGGTCTAAGCAGGTTGGCAAAAGGCCCCAAACACGGCGTATAACCCAACATATAGTATCAATATCTAAAACAAGAAATATCATAAGATTTTAAATCAAAATACGCAGCTTAATAGTCTCTACGTGTCACGACCCTAAAATGGATCCGGTCGTGATGGCGCCTATCGTGAAACTAGGTCATCCGACATAATTCCCGAATTAACAATTATTCTATAAAAGTCATTTCTAATCCTTTAATTAACCAATATCTCATAATGTAAGTCTAAATGAACAGTGCATAATAAATACACAAGCCCGACATCGGGGTGTCACAAGTCACGAGCATCTACTAAGGTCTGAATACAACGAAGAGTCTGAAAATATACTAAAAATAATCTAAGGAAGACAAGAGGGAGAAGAGCAGGGCTGCGAACGTCGATCAACTATCTTGCTAACTCTGATGACATTGCCACTAAGCAATCAACACCCGCTACCGGGTTCAAAAATACCTGAATCTCCACACAAAGTGCAGGGAGTAACGTGAGTACGCCAATTCAATAGGTAATAAAAGTAAATGAAAACTGAGCAGTAAGAAAACACGTAAACCAGTCATAAAGCTACTGCAAATGCAATACATTTCCAAAACAGTACAAAAATCATTTACTTCTTAAATCATGCTCAGTTTCAATAAAACCTTTTAAAACAACTTTCAATAGTTTCAAACGAGTGATAAAAGTGAGTAAAAATAGTGAAAAACATAGTTGGCCCCTCGGGCAAAACATGTACCATACACTGCCCCTCAGGCAAAATATCAACAGAACTAGCCCCTCGGGCTACCTCACAATCACTCGTAATCAGCCCCTCGGGCATAATATGAATCAAGATCCGCCCCTCGGGCAAAACATGAATCAATTATAGCCCCTCAGGCAACAACAAGAATGAACAACAGCCCCTTGGGTAATATCACATCTCACACTGGGTACCCGCGCTTACTAGGAGTGTGCAGACTCCGAAGGGTCTCCTACAGCCCAAATGCTATAACATGCCATCTCATGGCATAATCAAATAGGCCCTCGGCCTCATAACAAGCCACCTCGTGGCATAACAAATCAAGCCCCCGGCCTCATAATCATGAATCAGTAACAACCTGCTGCGGCGCGCAGCCCAATCCCATAGTATCCTCACAACACAGGCCATCGGCCTCACTCAGTCAGAAATCTCTCAAGCCACTCGGGCAGCAATAAAACATGATGCTCAGCCCAAAATATCATTTAAAATATCAAAACGGAGTAAATATGGTTGAGTTATAAAAACAGTAGAATACAGCATGATTGAGTACATATATGAAGTCAAAACTGTGAGGAATAGCAGCAAAAAGCCCATAAAGGTCCAAAACAGTTGGCACAAGGCCCAAATATGGCATTCAGCCCAAAACATGGTAATAATGTCCAAAACATAATGATATCAAACAAGTTTTAATCAAATACACGACTTAACAATCGTATGGGACGGACCATATCACAATCCCCAAAGGTGTCTGGCCCCACGCTCGTCATCTAGCATGCGCGACATCTCAAAGTAGCACAACGATGTGAAATATGGGGTTTCATACCATCAGGACAACATTTACAATCATTACTTACCTCAATCCGGTACAAACTCTAGCTCGCGATGCTTTGCCTCTCGATACAGTCTCCGAATGCTCCAAATCTAACCAAAAAAAGATTCATACCATCAAAATATGCTAAGGGAACAAAGCCCACTCGAAAATAACCAATTTACACCAAGAATCCCGAAATTGGCCAAATCGGACCCCCGGGTCCACATCTCGGAATCCGATAAAAATTACATCAATAGAATGTTTATCCTCCCATGAGTCCATACTTACCAAGAACATGAAAATCGGACCTCAAATGGCCCCTCAAATCCCTAATTACACTCTCCAATTTCAAGCCCTAATTCCCCAATTTTAGGCTTTAAATCCCACTAATTTCATGTTTTAAACAAGTAAGAATCAACATAAGATCGAGTACTGAGTTCAAAAATCTTACCCCCAAGAGTTTCCCTTCGATTCCCTCTTCAATCTTTCTCAAAAAGCTCCAAAATCGCTCAACAATGGAGGAAATAGACCAAAAATTGTGAAAACCACTTTTAAACATTCTGCCCAGGCAATTTTCCTTAATCGCGATCGCGGAAACATCCTCGCGATCGCGAAGAACAATTTTTGCTGCCTCAATATTTTACTCTACGCAATCGTGTTACCCTACACGCGAACGCGATGCAGTTGTTCCCTTGGGCTATGCGATTGCGATTGACCCCACGCGGATGTGAAGGTTAACACCAGATTCCTCTTCCACCTTATTTCATCTACGTGAACGCAACCTGGCCCACGCGTTCGCGTTAGCGTTGCACAACTTGACTGACCTACGCGATTGCGTCCCTTTCTCTACGAACTCGAAGAGTTAACCCAGCTGGCCTCCCATTTGCCTTACGCGATCGCGAACCTCCTCCCGCAATCGCGATAAAGAACATACCAGTTGCAGAACACCAGCAAACCAGCAACTCCTTAAGTCCAAAAATGACCCGTTGAGCATCGGAAACTCACCTAAGGCCCTCAGGACCTCAACTAAACATGCCAACATATCCCATAACATCATTCAAACTTGTTCCAACCTTTGGGATGCTTAGAGCAACATCAAAACATCAAATCATCCACAGATTTAAGCCTAGGAACTCCAAAAACTTCCGAATTCTGATTTCGATCAAAACGTCTATCAAACCTCGCCCGATTGACCTGAAATTTTACACACACGTCAAAAATGACACAACGGACCTACTCAAATTTCTAAAATTCCATTCCGACCCTGATATCAAAATTTCCACTGCCGATCAGAAAATGCCAAATTTTCAATTTTGCCAATTAAGGCCTAAATCTATGACGGAACTCCAAAATACATTTCGGACGCTCTCACAAGTCCAAAATCACCTAACAACGCTAACCAAATCATAAAAATCCAAATCCGCGATCGAATACTAAAAAGTCAAAACTTGGTCAAACCTTTAAAATTTAAAGCTTCAAATTGAGAACTGTTCTTCCAAATCCATTTCAATTACCCTGAAAACCAAAACCGATGATTTACATCAGTCGTAATATATCATACGGGGCTAGTCATGCCCGAGAACTAGCGAGCTATGTGCAAATGCTCAAAATGACCGGCCGGGTCGTTATATCTTCCCCCACTTAAACATATATTCGTCCTCGAACGTGCCTAAAGTTGTTCCGAAAACCATCAAATCACTGTGTAACCTTACCATGCACATACCCGGGGGTGATCCCATGTTACCCTATCTCATATAGATCCGATAACACAATGTAACTGAAATTTCTAATCCAACCTAGCCCATAAACCTTAGAACCACAGTTTCACTTCTGAAATCATCTACAATATCAGAATCTCACATCTATACTCTGAATAAGACCGAACAAGCTGTAACAAACCATACCTGCAGCCTCAGATGCATTTACATGATGTACCACATAGCTCAAACTCTCATAGCGATAACTCCCGATCACAACAATTGTTCAGAACAACCAGATATCGATAATAAACCTCTTATCAAATAAAGCCTCATTCCAACACTTCTGTATACTGCCAATAATAAATAAACATGTATAAAGTCATAACCATTCCTCAGATCAACCATTCGTGAAGCCATTTCTCCTTTGGCAAGGACCATAGCAAATTTTTGAGCTGAACATCGATATTATCCTTCCAACACACAGAAACCGAATCCGTTTGTATTCATTCTAGATACCAACGATCTTATCTAATCCAACACAACTACTCTGGTGACATGACATATCAATACAAATCTAAAGCCACAACTCGTGCAATCTGTACACCAATAAGCAACAATCCAAACGTACTCAAATCCTGAAAAATGACTCTAATGAGATAGCTATACCGCAAGTTCAATAGTACCACCACAACACAATGCTGAGAACCCATCACACAACATAGAACCAGAACACACGAAACTAGCAAGAAATCATCATCCTGCGCAATTTGCTCAAAATTGACACTATGCTCAAAATCGACAATCGACAATGCTCAATAACCACCAGAACCAGAACACACGAACACAGTATGCTCAAAATCGACAATCCTACGCAATTTGATGTCTAGAACCAAAGTAAATCATCATAACCACCGCAAAGCCATTGATATAATATTACACAAACCCAGAAGGACACAACCGATACGCCATCCACCGAACAATACCCAATACTCTTCCCGCTCGAATTCCACCGAGAGACCCCAATAAAATCGCACCACATGTGCCAATAACCAACAAATCCCAACACCTCTCAACACGGAAAGGTAACTCATAGATATCCCTAGATCTCTAATAAGCTCAATAACAATCGAATCAACACATCCCTCAATAATACAACTCGGAGTCAACCAAGCCGACTCGAGTTAGAACACACATCATATTGGCCTACTAATGAACCCCTTATAAAGGAGTTCCTGAAGCTGCTCCTTCAACTCCTTTAACCCCATCGGTGCCAAACAATACGATGCCCGGCACCAAATCAATATCGAAATCAACAACCCTATCCTGTGATATGTCGATAGTAGGAAACACATCCGGAAAATCCCTCACCATCGGAACTAAATCAATGGTAGGAGTCTCTACACTGACATCCATCAAAAAGGCCAAATAAGAAAGACAACCCTTCCCAGCCAGTCGTTGGGTCTTCAAAAAAATGAAACCACCCTACTAGGAACATAATCTGTCAAACCTTGCCACTCAATCTGTGTCATTCCCAGCATAGCCAACGTCGTTGTCCTAGCTCAACAGCCTAGAATAACATGACACGAAGACAACCATTCCATACCCAATATCATACCAAAATCTAGCATACTAAGCAACAAGGATCCACTCGGGTATCCAAACCTCCAATAGTTACCACACAAGACTGATATACGCGGTCCACAACCACGACCTAACCTGTTTATGCGAACTCCCAGTCTCCAAATCCATACAGCACGTGAATCACCATATCTTATCCCAACTCCACCGTCCTAATATACAACACACCTCTAATACCCAATCATCCCACGAGAGGTACTCCTATAATTATTCTGTGCCTCTAAGTAAACTCGAATATCAGCAGTCGATCCAACAAGAGAGTGCCGCAATTCTAGTTAAGTATCCTCAACTCAAACACATCGCCCTTTCTAAAATGTATACCCTCATCAAGCCACACCAATCGGTGATCTCATTTATCTAGTCATCTGAACTATCCATGCTACCTAAGAATTTATGACCTTCCTTTCAAAACTGAATCGTGACCTTACACATGCAAATCTCAATCCTACACAACATACCGCATACACCATACCATCGTAGGATAAACATGAGAACTACACATCCATTTTGAGCCACAAGTAACTACGTACTCAACTAGCCAAAAACTTTCCATTGATCCAATCTAGAAGAAAATCACCACGCATCCCATGCTCCTCATGCGCGTAGAAAATATACATCTCTAACCGTGGTAGAAACCATCAAGAACTCTCCAAATTCCTTTTGCACAAAACTAAATCGTCAAGACTAAAGCCTTCTAACTCAACCAAGCTACAGGCCACTAAAACAAAAAAGCATTACCACGAAATACCTATAGAAACTCATTACCTCGTAAGCACCCAAAGAACTAGTCATATCCTTACAATGCCGATCGGGCCTACTACCAACCTATCCTATCTATCCAAGTTCCTTCTGATTTACCTTCAACTTGATACTTCTTCAAGCTATAACATCTCAATCCTTGACCCAAACTCGCCACACGAGACCTAAGCATAAAGCCACACCATCTAAGGCTCATAAGTCGTTGAATACTCTCTTAAATATCCCCAGAAGTACCACATTCCAAATACTTACCATTAAGAGACTTCCTACGAATCTAAATCCATTATCTTTACCTCCTTGATACTGATATGTAGAATCTATAATGATATAGATATACCACGAGTATTGACACCCTCTAATGCAAACCTTAGTTTCTAGCCAAATATACAACCTAAAAATCTCCAATTATTACATGTAAAATCTTGAACCCATTAGAACCATTCTCGAGAGTCATCCACTCTACACAAATTGCAATTAAACCGATCGAATGGACCGGAAGACCTGTGCTCCATAAGCACTCCGACGTCGTAGAATGTAACCTCACCTTAATGAAACCAAGAAACTTTCTGTTTTATGAAACTTACATCCTTTACCAATAACAACTCAAGCCATTCCGTGATTCTCATACACCCATAAAGCATAACATAACATTTATTAAAATTTCCTTTACTCGAGCCATCCTCAGTCTCAACCTTCATAAGCCATAACTTATTCACCAGTATGCCTCAAACATGAACCTACATAGCACATAACCGTACAATCAACTAAACAACAGCAGACTCCCCATTTGGCTCAAATCCATAGATCAAAACACACAATAACTCATAATGCATATATTCTATTACTGACATAATACCATAGTGAGATTAAACTCAATCCTTCATTAGCTCGTGCAACGCAGACCATCTAGTACTTCAAGTCTTCTGCAAATCTCGCATTCACCCTCATAACAGTCAATCTCACTCTCTTAAGCGACCCCAAATTCAAATTGCAACACATATATTTCACTAGTAAAAGAGATCTTCCCACAAACATCATAAGGATTGTACGCGGGAAAATCAGAGGACTTGATTTTCGCTGTCAAGACATTTCGGAAGAACGCCTCAAGATCCCGAGAATAGGAGGCCACGACCGAGTTCCCGACCTTGGGGCTCGTCAAGGCTCGACTCAGAGAAAATGGAGATCGAAGCTAGGATAGAGGGGGAAGCTCCCAAGGCACACAACTAAGTCTGACAGGGCCGGCCTATCCAGAGCCTATGCTGAGGCATCGTGTCAAGCCATCCCATCTTCGTACTTTGTAATTAATGCCCCTGTGCTTGTAGTCGAGTTCCCCTCCTATATAAAGGGGATTCACGCTACCTTGTAACGGGATAATGCTGCTCCATTTCTCCATAAGTGCAATAATCTCTCTCTCTCTTTTCTTTCTAAACTTGTTCGTTCTCACTGGTCCGAGGCCATCCTAATATCTATCACTCTCTTACTTGTTTTCCATCATATATCTTAGTATTGGCCATAAGGAGCCTTGTTTAATTATATCCTAAACTATTATCCCATCCCCGACTATCCCCGATAGCTTGAGCTCGACCCCGAGGTCCCCCATCGACCTGGCCTATATCCGGGCAGAAGGCCTTTCGGTTCGATTACTACCTTGTTTCAACTCGCATTTAATCTTTAAACTTCATATTATTAGCATCAACTGCTCTAACAACTAGCTCGGGAATAGATAACGCAGTTTTAGAATCCCATTTACAAATTTAATTGTTGTTATCATCTTCACGGTAAATAGTTTGGCGCCCACCGTAGGGCTAAAAATAATAGTGAATATTTTCTTGCTAGTTTCATTGCACAAACGCACATTATCTTTCACACTTTTTCTTGTCCAAGATCCTTTTATTTCAGGTCAAAATGTCTGGCTCGGTAAACGGAGTCGAGAATGACCGCCTCGAGAATCACGGAGAAAATGGCGTGGTTGTCCCGGCCGCCGGAGCACCACTACAGAATCCCGATAACATGCTCGGACCAATTCTAGCGGACACGGACTCACAATATGCACAACAAGTCAATAAAAATTCCCACACCAACAGGATCATGCAACACAGCGACTAACAGGATGCTCAAAAAACCCCAGCCCGGGAAGAACAGGAAGTTAGTCTTTATGTTATTTTTGAAATGTTGTAGGCACAGCAGCTGGCCATTGCTCAGTTGTAAAGCCATCCAAGAACTCCCAGCACATCGGCACCATAGACAGCTCCCCCCGCCAAGCAAGTACACAAAAGATCAAGCAATATTGGGTCAGTGGCTGACCCCGCCATAGTGAAGATGCTCGAAGACCTCACCAAAGATATCGAATCAGGTGAGAAGATGATTGCAGCCAATGATAAAAGGGTCGAGACCTACAACTTTAGGATGGATCAGATCCCGGGAGCACCCTCGGTCCTAAAGGGTTTGGATTTGAAGAAGTTCATACAGAGGCCATTCCCCGAGAAAGCGCCCCAAAGCCCATTCCTAAAAAGTTCAGAATGCCGAAACTCCCTAAGTACAACGCTACTACCAACCCCAACGAATACGTTACTGCCTATACATGTGCAGTAAAAGGTAACGATATAAAGAATGACGAGATCGAGTCCGTATTGCTGAAGAAATTCGAAGAATCGCTTTCGAAGGAGGCCATGATGTGGTATCATAACTTGGCTCCCAACTCTATATATTCATTCGCCATGTTAGCGGACTTCTTCATAAGAGCGCACGCTAGAGCCATCAAGGTAGCAACAAGGTAGTCTGACGTGTTCAAGATTAAGTAAAGGGAGAAGAAATGCTGCAAGAATTCGTGTCTCGCTTCTATATGGAATAGATGGAGATGCCGCCAGTCTTCGACGACTGGGCAGTACATGTCTTCACCCAAGGCCTGAATGAACGATGTTCGGTGGCCTCGAAGCAGCTGAAGCAGAACCTGATCGAATATCCGGTCGTGACCTGGTCAGACATCCACAACCGGTACCAATCAAACATTAGGGCTAAGGATGACCAGTTGGGAGCCTCTACGGGCCGGTATACCCAAGAAGGCTCCTACAAAAGAAACTAATGCCAAACAGATGAAGGTACCATCCATGCGCCACGAATGGGAGGAATGCCACAAGATGCAACCTACCTCGCAACGGTAGGGAAATAATTTGAGGGCATTGTCCTCGAGGAACCTTCAGTGGAATAAAATCTGACAAGGCACAACTGGCAGAGGAACCCCGCTCAGCGGAGTACGATTTCAACATTACTATACCATATATCATGATCACCATAAGCGAAACCAGGGATGTTGAACGGCTCAGGCCTATTCATCCAAGACCCTTTAAAAGGAACCACAACCCGGAACAGGGACCGCAGGGCGCGCGCGGCCACGGTGTCAAAAATGGCCACCAGCTCGGAGCGACTACAGTCGTGCTACTCAATAAAAATCACCGTCGAGTACCATCGAACGGTCAGGCTCAAGTCCATCCCCAAGGGAGGAGGGAAACCGAGGAGGATGAAGCGAACAAACCACGACGTATTACCACGACAGCGAAGGAGCGACGACACCCTCCGGGGACTTATAAAATGGGAAGTAAAAATGTTCGCCGTCAGGAAAAAATGGGTCTAGGGAAATATTTCGGAGGATGCCCTTACACCAAGGGAAAAGGGCACCGAGACTCCACCCCGGCATCACACTGGCGCATTGGTAACCCTCTCCCTCATTTGATATATTTTGAATAAAACATGTGTTCATGAATTCAGGTGGTTCGCTCACATGAAACAACGATGTCGGACCAAAGTCAGTGGGGCAGTCCGAACTAACAGACCAAATCTCCCCCACATCCCGAATCCCCAGCGAATTCCAAATGACAAATCGCCACAAAGACCATTCTCTTGATATAGCCCGTCTAAGTTCGGGCCGGGACATCGAGCTCTACACCATCGGAAGAGGCGCAAAGCATGGGTGTCTTATTTAGACGACCACTGGCATACCACCCGGAGCCAAAAACACGAAACCCATCACAAAGGGCATGACTAAAATAAGTCGACAGAAAGCAATATGAGACAAGAGGAAATTCTTTTCCATCTGGTGCGTCACCGATATCAATGCCCCCACCCTCGGAGGGATTAAAGGGTAAGCAAACCACATCTTTAACCAAACCTGACAAGACACAGCGGGGGGCTGTATCAAGAATCATTCCTCGAAAAAGTAGGAACATACCTCAAAACGTCGCCTATGCATCCCGCGGTGAGGAAGAACTGCTTTACTCCCTTGTTATTTTTTCACTAACCTATATGCAGACAACTGTCTAGGATATTCAAAGGTTCTAACCCTACATGGAGATCCCTAGGCTCTAAAAAAGGCCCCATCGCGCTTTTTCCCGTCAATCGGACTTTCGCCCCGAAGAGGGCCTAGTCAGCAGGATTATTAGCATAGCAGCGTACCCCCAGAAGAGAATCCAATAAGATCGCTGGCCTTCTCCTAGAGTCCTACAACGAGGGGTGATCTTCTTTTAATGGCACCGTCCCCTCAAGAGGACCGGTAAATGGCAAACTAAGTCTCGATAGGGAATTATTTACCGGATCGAATGGTCCGAGAAGCCCCTGCACGAGCCGAGCTCACGACAATGAAACAATGTATGTCTACACCAAGAAATAAAAGGATATCTTTTCAACATCTTATTCTCCAAACAAGGAAATCTCAAGTATACCCCCGACAGGGGCCCCTCCACCAAATGCATCCCGAAGTACTCGGAGACTTAACGTCAATAATTTGGCACTCGCACGACCCCAGGGTCGGAACTCTGGGCTCATAATGCCCCTACAAGGCAACACCTAGCTCACGAAAAGCATTCTTCACGCTTAAACATATTCGATGACTCGGAGACTCTCATTAATCGCCATGCGCTGGAAACCCCAAAACTGTAAGACCTCTAGCGGGCAGACTCGGCGTAACCAGATCTATTCTACATTATAAAAAAAACTATAAGACCTCAACAGGCATGACAAACTGTAAGACCTCAACAGGCATGAAAACCCCGAAGTTCAGGCTATACATTGCATTTGTAAGAGTCCCGAAAGGGCATACCCTCGATTTAGACGCCTGAACTATTACTCGGGATCAAAATGGCTTCGGTCAAACACATATGACTACGGTCAAAACGGCTGATACAGACAAACTAACGTGACTTGGGGATGCCCGACTGTCGCTAAACAAAATCACAGTCCACTACTTCGAATATACTTTGGAAAGAACCGGTTAAAATAGGCTTCCCTCAATAGGCAAAAACGAGCTTCGACCATGTCGGCTCCAAATCCCAAAGGCTTCGACCTACTTAGCCTATGAGCTATGAACCTTCCGAGGTGTTCGAAACATCACCGATAAAGACTTAAAATTGAGGTTCTTCTAGAACCGACGATAGGTCAGGCAAAACTATTTCAAAAGACCTTAACGAGCGAAAACCAAAGCCTACAAAAAAAGTCCCCGGGAAAAAATAGCGTAAGAGCCATTGTCCCCAGCTAAGCAACCCTCTGGGCCACATATTAAAAGGGCTTTACGACCAAACAACGTAAGAGCCATTGTCGCCAGCTTGAAAATTGACAACTTAAGGGTCAATTAAAGCTCGAGTCGCAAAGTGACTCAGAGACTGGACCCGAAATAGTTAAACTGCAACATGCCTAAGGGAACGGCATGAATGCCACTGCCAACCAGCCGAGTGAGCCTCCGGGCTGCGTGCCTGTAAGGTCGCTTTGACCCGAAGCAAAAAAGTCCATCGCTATCTGCCCATGTAGGCAGGAAAAGAACCTGAGGGTCAATTGAACCTCGAGTCGCAACGTGACTCGGAGACTTGACCCGAAATGGTTAAACTACAATATGCCTAAGGGCACAACATAAATGTCACTATCGCCAGCCGAGTGAGCCTCCGGGCCACCCACCCGTAAGGGCACTTCGATCTGAAGCACAAAAGGACATCGCCGTCTGCCCATGCAGGCCGAATAAAACTTGAGGGTCAATTTGAACCTCGAATCGCGACGCAACTCTGAGACTGAACCCAAAATAGTCAAAACGGCAAATGTCCAAGGAAAAGAAATGAGAACAATTACTACCTGCCCGCACGGGCAAAGATGATTTAAGGGCAGGAAAGCTCGAGTCAAAGCCTGATTCGGAGACTAAGCCTCAATAGCAGGGCAAATCATGGATGCCCCAATACCCGCGCGCATCAAGGATCACACTTAAGATCTCCCGGGCCTGTTCGATCAGTTCTGGACCTACAAGGATCCCGCTAAACACTGAAACTAGCCTGCCTAGTCAAAAGCAATAACAAAAAAATGATACGAAAGAAATAAAGCTTCAAGTTTCCTCTTATGCGGAAGAAATAAAGAAGGGCGCACTCTCCATCTACAGGCATGCTCTACATCTCTCAAATACAAAACAACAAAATGTTGAAATCTACACTCCGCTCCAAAGAGCTACAGCTTGCCAGGTTCGCTCTTCGCCTCGTCAGGAAGAAGTGACTGCGCGTCATGCTCGTCCGCCCTTGCTCGAGCAAATTCCTCTGAGAGAACAAAGCCCCTCGCACCGATCTCCTCGAGTACTTCTCTTAGGGATCTACAACGAACATATTCCTCGAATCACCATCTCCTGATCAGCCTTGGTTCGGCTTAGTGCCGCTTCAGCCAAGGAATCAATTATCTTAGCCCTGATCTTCGAGAGGTCAGATTCGAGTTTCCCAATCATATCTGCTTGAACTTTGGCATTATCACGAGCCAAGCGGAGTTGGACTTCGAAGAAAGAGATCTTGGCCGAGCTGCCTGTCTCCTTTAAAGCTTGAGCTTGCACCTGAGCCCTTAGTTCACCACATGCAGTTCTGACGCGGTCGATGTCGCCCTTGAGGTACTCCAAAGCCTCCGTCTTTTTGCGCAGCTAATATTACAAAAAGGGGGTTAACCTTGAGGGACAAAGAGAGCAAATCATGAGCTGCAAAAGGTTACCTGCTCCATCAAATAGCTCTGGTAATTCGAGCTCTAGTACGCCTCATATTGCCAATGCAGCAACTCGACCTCCTTCTCCTCTCTAAGGAGCCTAAGGGACTCGCCCTTGCCCTGAATTTTCTGAAGCATGGCCCCTTGACAGAGCAACTCAAGCATAAGCCTATCGCAGGCCTACACAAGGAAAGCTCAATAGGGGAGAAAGACGCGAAATACAAGAAAACTGCTCCTCAACTCACCACGAAGTGAAGCCGACAGACTTCCTCGAAGTCAGAATATACTCTTGTTGATCTTGCCTCTTAAGCCCTAGAATAATCGACCTCGGGCAAAGCATATTCACTCGGAGGAACCACTGCCTGGAAATCAGATACTCCGGGAACAGCAGACTCAGACTATGCCATCTCCTCGAAAACACGGGCCAGTTAAGCACCACTAAAAGCTCCATCACATCGCGGGTAACGATCCCTCTTATCGCCATCGTCCCTCGGCTCGGAAACTGACGACTCCTTCCCCTCTTCGGAAGAGCACTATCTCATCCCAAGGAACCGCTCAATATCTGCAAGTGACAAATCCGGTACAAATGAAAGGGGAAAATGTTACCTCAAATACATGAAGGCCAAGGCAAAGGAAGCATGCGCACATACCTTGGTATTTTGCTCCCCATCTGATACGAAGCACATCTTGCCACCGATGCTCATCGCATGTCGAATGAGTCACCAGCCTCTGGACCCAGCCGGGCAGGTGAAAGACTTCGCCCGGCGTCCATGAAGTTGCTGCAACAAGGGAAAAAGACACTATTATTCAACTAATTTCCCCTATGGGCAAAATCTGAAAAAGCACCAGACGCTCCACTCACGTGTATAATTCCACCCTTCGGGAAATGGAAAAAGCTCCACGGGGATAATGTCGACCGTCCAAACTTAGATAAACCAACCGATCCACTCTCGATCCCCGTCCTCTTCATCGTCAACTACAAAAAGCATGGACGAACGACACCTCAGGGTTAGCAGGCCCTGGTGATGAAAGGGCCGGTATAGCCTGACGAGATGGTTAAGCGTGAATTCAATCCCGGCCTTCTCCACAAAGAACCTCATCATTAGCACCCTTTGCCAAAACGATGGATGTATTTGCGTCAAAGTAACCCAATACTTCAAGCAAAAATCAAGCACAACCCTATCAAGGGGGCCAAACACGAAAGAATATAGGTATATGCTCAAGAATCCATCAGTAGAGTCAATGATACTCTCATTCGGGGGAAGCACCTGCAGCGCAATCCCCTCGCTCCATCCAAAGTATTTTCTTACCATCTTCAGATGTTCCCCTCTTATCAAAGACATCGTCTTTAGAGCGAACTCCCGCGGTTCTTGAGCACCGGGAACAACACTCCCCACTCCCTGCCAGGTCGGCCCCGAAGTGGTTGCCATAACTATGGTAAAACTAACAGATCAGAGCAAGGGCGTGCACCAACACTTCGAGAAGCCTTCGTCGCCATCATTCGACGCGGGGCAGTACCCGATCTCATGATTCCCTTTCTAATAAAGAGGATTAAACATAAGAAGCTCCGATCACGAAAGCTCCACGAAGGTCTGAGGCAGCGCCTGAGTACGGGCAACTCCTCAGCAGAAGTCTATCCTAGACGTTCTAAAAGGGTCTATCTACATCAAGATCAAAAGGGATCCCTAGGTACCCATAGTTAACCTTCATTCGGGATAACATCCTCGAATGCCCCGAAATTCAGCGTATTATCTCCGGCAGCGAAGGTCCCCGGCAGCCCGGGCCTATCAAATCAATCCAGGATTGGTCCAAGGCACAACGATAGGTTCGAAAGAGAGCCATGTCGATCGGCAGAGGATCAGAAAGAACGCTCACGCCCAAGTTAAATGTTAGGGGTCAATAATAAAAGAAGAGATTCAAAAAGCCTCGAAGGGCACCGAAGCATGCAATAACAAAGTAAAGGTCGAAAGTAGAAGTCAATGGAGTATATTCATATTCATGAAGATCCACGTGTCATAGACCTAGAGGGGTTATTACATACAATTACAAAAGCCTACAGAGGATCTATACGCATAAAAGAAGAGACAAAGGCACATATACACAAAGTAAAAGCACAAAGACCGGTCCGCCTTAGAATGTCCGCGACAGGTGCCTCCAGACGCACTTCCTCGAATGTTTCATCCCAACCTTCCACACTGATATCCCCAAGGAACAAGGTGAGTGACAGGGAGGGATGAAAAAATGCCATAGCTTTCCGAAGCTCGAGGACCCTCTTTAGCCAGGGGAACCTCAAAGAGACAGCGAACCAAAAAGCCCTCGGACCCGCTTGCACGGCTACTTAGGATCCACTTCTTGGAATGTCTAGCCGTGCAAGCCCCCAACTTGGAGCGGAGTACCACGTCGAGCCGGGGAATGAAGGTGAGTAGCAATGTATAATTTGAGCCCCCTTTTGAGCAGCGGTGCATAATCCGAATGACTGTCTACATGAGAAGGAAACTGACTCCCCGTCCATCATCACCTCGGGCCAACAGTAGTAGCAAAAGCCAACATATCGATGACAATAACAATAGCGGGAAAGCACGATTATGCTCGACAAAGGGAAGTCCCGGCAAAGGGCCACAATACGATCTGAGGGAGCTCCTCCAAACGGCCTTGAGGCCATGAGCCCCAAACATGATGTTCAAGGATAGAAAAAGATGATAAGAAGGAATAGGCAAGCAAGCCAACGAAGGCACTGGGATAGGAAAAACAACGCCAAAACACCCCCATTTATAAGGGATTACGACACGGTCGTCGAGACTTTGGAAGATTGAATAACAGACGCAATTAATGCTTCCTTGGAAAACCGAATCAACGGCGGTACCTTCACCTTGGAGAGTGGGAATCGGGAGTGCATTGAATGAAGTCGAAAATACACGAGCTCGCGGATGCCCGATTATCATAAAACTCACGCCAGGAGTCGCCTCATCGGTATGACGTCGTCGTAAGAATCTCGAGGAGTCAAGTGTCAGAATCATTTCCGATCATTTCGTTATGGGAAACGAGGAGACTATCTGTACATAGCAAAATCAGAGGACTTGATTTCTTGCTGTCAAGCAATTTCGGAAGAACACCTCGAGACCCCGAGGATGGGAGGCTACGACCGAGTTCCCGACCTCGGGGCTCGTCGACGCCCGACTCAGAAAAAACGGAGATCGAAGCCAGGACAGAGGGGGAAGCTCCCAAGGCACACGGCTAAGTCTGACAGGGCCGGCCTATCTAGAGCCTATGCTGAGGTATCGTGTCAAGCCATCCTATATCTGTACTTTGTAATTAATGCCCATGTGCTTGTAGCCAAGTTTTCCTCCTATATAAAGAGGACTCACGCTACCTTGTAATGGGCTGGTGCTGCTTCATTTCTCCACAAGCGCAATAATCTCTCTCTCTCTCTCTCTCTCTCTCTCTCTCTTTTCTTTCTAAACTTGTTCGTTCTCACTGGCCCGAGGCCATCCTAATATCTATCGCTCTCTTACTTGTTCTCCATCATATAGCTTAGTATTTGCCGTAAGGAGCCTGATTTAATTATATCCTCAACTGTTATCCCATCCCCGACTATCCCCGATAGCTCGACCTCGACCCCAAGGTCCCCCATCGACTCGGCCTAGATCCGGACAGAAGGCCCTTCGGTTCGATTACTACCTTGTTTCAACTCGCATTTAATCTTTAAACTTCACATTATTAGCATCAACTTCTCTAACAACTAGCTCGGGAATAGATCACGTATTTTTAGAATCCCATTTACAAATTTAATTGTTTTTACTATTTTCACGGTAAACAAGGATCACACAAACTTCAGAACACTCCGCAGGGGATAACCCACCTGCTTCGCCTCAAGCTAACATCTCTTTATACCCTTCCACAGTCACAAACATTACGCAGTCACTTAATCTTCCTTAGTCTGAACTCATATCAAAACGTGAAATCTATTTCACTTCCCAACTTGGCAACATGAAAAGATCATTCGACACACCCAAAACTCGAGGCTATACATCAAATCACGATGGAAATCAAGAACCAAATAGTTCTTGATACCCCCAAGAAGACCCTTCACGTCTCATTCAATTCATATGAACACATCTCGCAGTCACATCACACTCATCACGTAACTATCAAGCCATCACTCCTCTAATAGGGACACTATTGGACATGCAAATCCAAAAGCATATGCTCACACAATCAACGCCTTAGTGCTCAACCTATAGGCAAAACCCGACCTCAAGTCTTCCGAACTGGCCCAATATCAACACACAGAAATCACATCTCGCCCCTCGATCAGGGAATCACAAGTCGTCGATGCACAACTAATACCGAGTGCTCATGCATGCATATGAACGTGTGGAAGGAATTCAGAGAGTTACATTTAAAGCTGAATCAAGGACTTACGATAAGAATTCAAGAATATGAAGTTTTTTCTAAAGGTTATGCAACCTCTCGAGGATAAGTACAGACGTATCCGTACCGATCCGCGAGACTTTACTAAGCCTGTTCATGACTCGTGAGACCTATATAATCTAGGCTCTAATACCAACTTGTTACGACCCTAAAATGGACTCGGTCGTGATGACGCCTATCGTGAAACTAGGTCAGCCGACACAATTCCTGAATTAACCATTATTCAATAAAAGTCATTTTTAAGCCTTTAATTTACCAATATCTCATAATGTAAGTCTAAATGAACAGTGCGGAATAAATACACAAGCCCGACATCGGGATGTCACAAGTCACGAGCATCTACTAAGGTCTGAATACAACAAAGAGTCTGAAAATATACTAAAAACAATCTAAGGAAGACAAGAGGGAGAAGGGCAGGGTTGCGAACGTTGAGAAGCTACCTTATTAGCTTCGATGACTCTGCCACTGAGCAATCAACACCCGTTACCGGGTTAAGAAATACCTGAATCTGCACACAAAGTGCAGGGATTAATGTGAGTACGCCAACTTAGTACTTAATAAAAGTAAATGAAAGTTGAGCAGTAACAAAATACGTAAACCACGTCATAACGCTACAGCAAATGCAATACATTTCCAAAACAGTACAGAAATCATTTACTTCATAAATAAAGCTCAGTTTTAGTAAAACCTTTTAAAACAACTTTCAATAGTTTCAAACGAGTGATAAACAGTGAGTAAAAATGGTAAAAAAAACATAGTTGGTCCCTCGGGTAAAACATGTATCATACACCGCTCCTCGGGCAAAATATCAACAGAACCAGCCCCTCGGGCTAGCTCACAATCACTCGTAATCAGCCCCTTAGGCATAACATGAATCAAGAACCGCCGCTCAGGCAAAACATAGATCAAGGACAGCCTCTCGGGCAACAACATGAAACAACAACAACCCATCGGGCAATATCACATCTCACACTGGATACACGCTGTCACGCCCAAACCTGGGAGGCGTGGCTGGCGCTCGGTGTCATGCTGGCCCGAGTGAACCACACTGTAACTCATTCATTCCTTATGTAACTACCATGAACCAACAAGGCCACAACTCGTAATGTACAACTTTAAGTGGGCAACACTGTATTAATAAACTATCTTTCTTAAAACATGAATACATATGGGCCGTCAAGGCCTCCCTGACATACTGCACAAAATGAACCTCTGTCTACAAAGCCTATAAGATTATTTGACATCAAATGGGACAGGGTACCGGCCTACCCATAAGTCTATAGCAAAACTTTGACACGTTGACTCTTAGACTCGGCTGCACTCCGAATGAGGTGGAGTCTTACAGATCCTTCGCTGAATGCCAATCTCATCAACTATGAGGGCTCATCAAACTGATTATCTATACCTACAGGCATGAATACAGTGTCCCAACAACAGGACGTCAGTACAAATAATATACTGAGTATGTAAGGCAGAACTGAAACATAACAATAAGTCAACAATAATTAAAGACACGGAAGACACATGGAGTAAAGGACTCAACTTGTAAGTCTGGATAGCTTGCAAATCATGAAATACTTGTAGTGTCATGCATATGCGTATGAATGTCATGTCGTGCATAGGTGCATGTGTTCATAACATCATCAAGCCTCTAAAGGGCATCCCATCATATCATCTCAGCCACTGTGAGCAAAATCATCAACGTATACCAGCTGATCAAGTGGTGGTGCGTATATAACGCCGTAACCCTTTCCCATATCCCATATACATATATATACATAAATACGCGTATATAACGCCGACTGTACATGTAAATGAATATAATGCATGAGAAGTACGTTAATAAAATCTCTCGGAATGTCATAAGACCATTATACCTTTGATTAATATCACAAAGTAAACTTTTTTAATTTATGTATTTTCTGAGACCCATAAACCGATAATAGAATAATATGACACATGAGAATCAAGAATATAAGCCTCTCTAATATTTCTATGAATAGAGTCCTGTATGAAAATTATGTATTTGCACGTTTCATTTGTATCGTATGAATGCTAAAAGAAAGAAAGGATAGTCTTATTATACTTGACAAGACAAATCAATGATTCAATATTTGCGCCAAAGGAACTGACGACACTCTTGCTAGAAATTTCAACTTTTAAGCTGCTCACGAAAGCATTTTACAACCTCCCAAACCATCCACGGACAAGTCAACATGCTGAAAGTTCTTATTTACTTCTCACTTAACATGAACTTTTTACTATTGAAAATTTAACTTTTTAAAGACAGGATGTATTTCAGCACTCTTCCCAAAATCAAAGAGAACTAGCCTGCATCTGACTTGGGATTTGCCGCTTGTAGAAATCTGAGGTATTTGAAATACTTAGCACATATCCTGGTAAGGCATGCACATGTATAGAGTACTTATTCAAATCCTGCCCTTCAAAGAACCTCTCCCACAATGGTATCAACGGTAAATTACCTCTAGTCAATAACATAAGATCCATTTTAGGCACTCTCTTAAATGGAAACTCTTTCTTATAAGGCTCTAATGAAGCCCTCCAAACCAATTCATCATCAGACATTCCATGAATCAAAATCTTTGGCCTAAGTCCAAGTTATGAGTCACACTCTTGCATGGGAGGGCTGCCACGTAAGGTGGGGTGCGAAATTTAAATCTTTATCCACTTATTATGTGGTTAGGTAATGTCTTGATACCCGATAATTAATCAATTACCGCATAATTAAAAATTATTTCAAATTTTTTAAAATTCTACTTATTTTTAATACACTTTATACATCTTACTATCGCGATCATGTGGTATCATACAAAATAAATACATACATTATTATTTCATTAAAACATCCATATACAAATATATATTTTCTCAACTTATAATTTTTTCTAATCTCATATGTGGAGGTAAAAAAAAAATTGAAATATCACAAGTTTCCTTTCAAGAATAAAAGAAACAATTTAATACAATCTTATAAGAAGTGAAATCTGTGTTTCCGTACTTTCCTTTATTATGTCTTTCCTTTAAACTTCTTCGTCACATTTTGATTTATTAGATTTTACTTTTTATTAGTCTTGAAATTTTGACTATATATTTTGGTTTTTTTTTTCTTTTAAGGTTTTACTTGTATTATCTCAATCATTAAAGAAGTTTACATGAATATTATAAATGGATTTAACGATAATTACGGATGTTAAATGATACTATATAAATGGATATAGGATTAGAAACTTTGAATATTGAAGGGCGGTGTGTTCACAGTTTCTTAACTGAAAGCTGTCAAATCCCACTTGTGAAAATTATTATAATTGGGGGGAAATTGATACTACAATTAACAATTAAGTATGTGGCTTTAGTTAATCCAATTTACTTAACGCAGTTATATCGTCAATTGAATGCACTTAATTAATTGAATTTGTTTAGCGAGCCATCTAACTGCCCCATGATATATGTGCTATTCAATTATTCAAAGAGAGGATATCTGGATTAAAAAATAACAATCGTGATGTAACTAAACTGGTTTAACCGATAGGAAATGCAGTTGATATGTATATTGTCTTTCAAGCTAGGGATTTTTCTTTAGGTTGGGTATAATGTCAATAAACGTCTGTATCTGAGCTTGACAGATAGGGCCCTGGATCAGCCATGTATTTATCTTGGTCGTAATTTAATTTAAAACATATTCGAAAGTAGTAATATTAATAATTATATAAAATCATACTTTTTAAACTTTTTTATAAAAACATTCCACTCAAAATACCACATCAAACGTATATAACGGTATCAATATTATTAAATTTACAGGGTCTTACAATAACAAGGTTGTAAACCCTCTATAACCTCCTAATAGACATAATCCTTTCGTACTCATGTGGATTTACTACAACACATCCTAATGCTAAGGTACGGGAAGTAACACCCGCGCTCACTAGGGGTGTGCAGACTCCGGAGGGGCTCCTATAGCCCAAGCGCTATAACAAGTCATCTCGTGGCATAATCAAACAGGCCCTCGGCCTCATAACAAGCCATCTCGTGGCATAATCAAACAGGCCCTCGGCCTCATAACAAGCCACCTCGTGGCATAACAAATCAGGCCCCCAGCCTCATAATCATGAATCAGTAACAACATGCTGCGGCGCGCAGCCCAATCCCATAGTATGCTCACTCAGTCAGAAATCTCTCAAGCCACTCGGGCAGCAATAAAACATGATGCTCAGCCCAAAATATCATTTAAAATATCAAAATGGAGTAAATATGGCTTTGTTATAAAAACAGTAGAATACAACATGACTGAGTACAAATATGAAGTCAAAACAGAGAGGAATAGTAGTACAAAGTCCATAAAGGTCCAAAACAGTTGGCATGAGGCCCAAATATGGCGTTCAGCCCAAAACATGGTAATGATTTCCAAAACACAATGATATCAAACAAGTTTTAATGAAATACACGACTTAACAGTCATACGAAACGGACCAAGTCACATTCCCCAACGGTGTACGGCCTTACACTTGTCATCTAGCGTGCGCGACACCTCAAAGTAGCACAACGATGTGAAATTCGGGGTTTCATACTCTCAGGACAACATTTACAATCATTACTTACTTCAATCCGGTCCAAACTCTAGCCCAGCGATGCCTTTGTCTCTCGACTCGGCCTCTGAATGCTCCAAATCTAACCAAAAACAGATTCATACCATCAAAATATGCTAATGGAACAAAGCCCACTCGAAAATAACCAATTTACACCAAGAATCCTGAAATTGGTCAAACCCGACCCCGGGTCCATGTCTCAGAATCCAATAAAAATCACATCAATAGAATCCTTATTCTCCCACGAGTTCATACATACCAAGAACATCAAAATCGGACCTCAAATGACCCCTCAAATCCCCAATTATACTCTCCAATTTCAAGCCCTAATTCCCCAATTTTAGGCTTTAAATCCCACTAATTTCAAATTTAAACAAGTAAGAATCAACATAAGATCTAGTGTTGAGTTCCAAAATCTTACCCCCAAGTGTTTCCCTTCGATTCCCTTTTCAATCCTTCTCAAAATGCTCCAAAATCGCTCAACAATGGAGGAAATAGACCGAAAATAGCGAAAATCGCTTTTAAACATGCTGCCCAGGCAATTTTCCTTAATTACGATCGCGGAAACATCCTCACGATCGCGAAGAACAATTTTTGCTGCCTCAATATTTTACTCTGCGCGATCGCGTTACCCCACACACGAACGCGATGCAGTGGTTCCCTTGAGCTACGCGATCGCAATTGACCCTACGGGAACGTGAAGGGTAACACCAGATTCCTCTGCCGCCTTATTTCTTCTACGCAAACGCGGCCTGGCCCACGCGTTCGCGTTCGCATTGCACAACTTGACTGACCTACGCGATCACGTCCCTTTCTGTACTAACGCGAAGAGTTAACCCAACTGGACTCCCATTTGCCTTACGTGATCGCGAACCTCCTCCCGCGATCGCGATAAAGAACATACTAGTTTCAGAACACCAACAAACCAACAACTCCTTAAGTCCAAAAATGACCCGTTGAGCATCCGAAACTCACCCGAGGCCCTCGGGACCTCAACCAAACATGCCAACATATCCCATAACATCATTCAAACTTGTTCCAACCTTCGGGACGCTTAAAGCAACATCAAAACATCAAAGCATCCACGGATTCAAGCCTAGAAACTCCAAAAACTTCCGAATTCCGATTTCGATCAAAACTTCTATCAAACCTCGCCTGAATGACCTAAAATTTTGCACACGCGTCAAAAATGACACAACGGACATACTCAATTTTCCGAAATTCCATTCCTACCCCGATATCAAAATTTCAACTGCCGACCGAAAAATACAAAATTTCCAATTTTGCCAATTCAAGCCTAAATCTACCACGGACCTCCAAAATACATTTACGGACGCTCTCCCAAGTTCAAAATCACCTAACGGAGCTAATAAAACTATATAAATCCAAATCCGAGATCGAATACTAAAAAGTCAAAACTTGGTCAATGTGATGACCCAAAAGGTCATCACTTGTTTTAAAACGAAACCTCTGTGTTCTAAGGCCTTGAAAACCTCATTTAGAGTCACCTCGACTTGCATGCGCAGTTCGAGCATGTAGCCGGAAAGCTTAAATATGATAATCTGTGAAAAAGGATAAGTTTTGATTATAGAATGAGCTAATTTGACTTCGGTCAATATTTTGTGTAAACGGACCCGGACCCATGATCTGATGGTCCCGGACGTAGTAAAATATGGGACTTGGGCGTATGCCCGTAATCAAATTCTGAGGTCCCGAACCCGAGAAATAAATTTTCAAAGAAAATTATTTTCTGAAATTGTTTAGAGAAATTTGAAATGAAATTTGATTAGAACATGATAGTATCGGGCCCATATTTTGGTTCTAGTGCCGGTACAGGTCTTATACATGGTTTAAGTCATTTCTATAAAGTTTGGTTGAAAACGCACGTCGTTTGACGTGATTCGGACCTAAATTGCTAAATTTGATACTTGATGAAGTTTGAGAAAAAGTTCTTGATTTTGAGGTTTGATCCATTGTTATTGAGGTTATTTCGGCGATTTGATCGCACGAATAAGTTCGTATGATGTTGTTGAGTTAGTATGTGTGCTTGGTTTGGGGTTCCGAGGGCTCGGGGTGAGTTTCGGGATGTTTTAGGCTTAAAACCAAAAAAAATTGCAGGTCTCTGAACGCCACCAGTGCGGTTCGCAGTCAACCTTGTGCGGTGCGCGGTGAAGGCTATGCGGTAGCGGTTGGCTTTGTACGGTCCGCACAGGGCACTGCAGTGCGGTCCGCGGTCTGTTGCGTGCGGAGCGCGGTGGAGACATATGCGGCCGCAGTCCAGTTTGTGCGGTCCGCACAAGATATTGGACCACAGCACATCAGGAAGGCCTGTGCGGCCGCGGTCCATTTTGTGCGGTCCGCACAGAGAAGTCTATGAGGGGTATAAATAGACGGGATTTTCAGTCATTTTTCATTTTTTAAAACCCCAAAAACATAAGAGGCGATTTTATGTAAGGCCCCGGAATTTTTTTTGAAACAATATAGGATTTCGGGGTGCCAAGTAGACTAATTATAATACAATATGTGATATTAACATGGTGGACATCAATTGGATTTGGTAAATAAGTGTACAAGTCTTATGGTAAGTAATTTGGGGTCTAAAGAAGGGCCTACGTCTAAGTCAAATTGGAAAACTTCGTAATAGGCTAAGATTCCAAATGAGCTTGCACTAGTTTAGACTTTGAACGAGCATATCTAGATATATATAAGGTATTATGTGATTAATAACCTATTAAATGAAAGGTCTTTGAGTCTAGTTTCCAACGTTTCAAACCGTTTGTCATTCGGACACTCCTACCAGAAGTTATGACCAAATTACCAAAGCAGCGCAGAACTTTACACTGCCGCGGCGCCCCATGCGGCGCCCGGCGCGCCGTGCCTGTAGGATTTCCAGAATGGTCCGAAATTTCAATTCCAGACATATTTTGAATAGACGCACCGCACCCCGCGGCGCTCCACGCGTCGCGGCTGTACAAAAATGGGTTTTTAAGACCCGAACTCCATTTCATTTAAATCGTTTGGGGTTTGTTTTTTTGGGATATTCGGGTGCTTTTAGAGAGAGGGAAGAGAAATTCTAGAGAGAGGAAGAAACTCAAGTGTCTTGTTCATCAAAAATCTTGTCGAATCCTTGAAATCCAACAAGAAATCCCTCAAGATCTTCATCTAAGAGATTGGGATTGCTAGAATTTCCGGATCATCATAGTAACTTAAGGAAAACTTAAACAAGGTATGTATGGATAAAACCCCTCTTCTTAGAAATTGAGCTCCCACGGTGTCCCCGCATATGTTGTAAGTCCGGAATTTTATTTATGTAGTATTCATTATTTCAAAGGATTTGTTGTTGCAAGAATATATGTGAAAGATGTACCTCAATGTGTTCACTATGCTATTTTTGGTAAATTGGGGATATGTGAAGAATGTGAAGTATATGCTAAATTGCCTAGATTTCAAGTCAAGTTTAAATTGAGATTGTTATACCAAACTATGTGAAACCCTCTATGGGTAGAGATGTTTGAAATAAATCAAATGAATTTGGGAAATAGAGTATGGCCAATGTGCCGAGAACTTGAATTATAATTGTGCCTAGTGATGCCTATGACATGAGGAAATATGAAACAGATTATGAAATGAGCCTTGACTCTACTTTCCCTAAATGACTTCAATAATAAAATGCCCTAAAGGCTTTGTACACAATTTATGCTCCTAAGTGGTTGTTCGAGATAATGTTTTTGTCTGAAAGGATATCCAATGTGATCCAGGTTGTTACATACTTTGATGTTGAAATTGTATATTGTCGTGATTAGAAGAGAGTAATTCAAGAATAATTGGAGTAATTTCTTGTTTATGCCTTTGATGTGTGTTTCTATTGTGGTTTGGTGTGTCTCCTCCTTTTTGGAAGAATCCCTTTGTGTTTAAAGTTCCATTGCTAACGAACTTGAGGTGTATGATTTCTGAAATATTGTATATGCCCATGATTCATGATTTCTCTTATGTGTAATTGACATCTTGGAGTGAATGGCTTCTTGTTGAAATTGATATTGATGTGAAATGTGGGGGAAAATATCTCGAATTATGAAATGTGGCCTTGTGCCAAGCATGATGTGATAATTGTGGCTCCAAGTGCCGATGAACTAATATATGTGAAACAAAAATTGAAGTGAGATGATTAAGGGAAAAGGGTAACGTCTTGGTAAGACGGCTTAGCCGATCGGGCCGTGATCGGACGCCATGCTACACACATGGTGGTATTGCACAAATATTGAAATCGGAAAGTGAAAATAAAATTATGATTGAGGTAACGTCTTGGTAAGATG
This sequence comes from Nicotiana sylvestris, assembly GCF_000393655.2. Classification (NCBI taxonomy): domain Eukaryota; kingdom Viridiplantae; phylum Streptophyta; class Magnoliopsida; order Solanales; family Solanaceae; genus Nicotiana; species Nicotiana sylvestris. The sequence goes on along the minus strand of NC_091063.1, from coordinate 29,693,892 downwards.
GCTTAGCCGATCGGGCCGTGATTGGACGCCATGATATATACACATGGTGGTAATGTATTGATGATTGAAACTCGAAAGTGTGAATGAAATAATGGTAATGTCTCTAGGAGACGGCTTAGACGATCGGGCCTTGATCGGACTCCGCTCAAAGAAGCAGTGACAAAGTGGATAATGATGCACAGTGTAGGATGCTCCAATCTAAAATTTCAGAAACTATGTGAAAATCATGTGAACCTCCTTATATCGTTGACATGGTGCTTATTTGAAACTTTGTTTTCTTTATGATTTCCTCTTTATTCTTGTATGAAAGTTCTTTCTAACTAGATGGTGTTTAGTAATACATACTAGTGCTATTTGGCGGCACTAACGTCCCTTTTGCCGGGGGCGTTATATCTTTAAATGGATGTAGGTAGTTCCATAGCAGGCAGTGTTGGTCGCAGCTAGTGATGCATCTTCCTTTCAGCTGATTTGGTGAGCCCCACTTCACTTCGGGGTCCTGTACCGTTGTTTATCATGTACTTTGTATTTAGAGATATAGCCGGAGCTTTGTTTCCGGCATTTTCATATTATTCTTCATTTGTATTTAGAGGCTCTGTAGATAGTTGTGGGTGGTGTTTGGTATTGGAAATTAAATTAGAAATATTGGTATTTGGAAAATATGTTTTCCTTCATATCTATACAAAATTTCACATTTTGGATACTATGGTTGAAATGGCTAATGAAAACAAAATGGAAGTTGTTAATGAAATATTTATAAAGTATGATTAATGGAGTCCATCTCCTTCTTATTCATAAATTAGTTTGGGTATAATGAAACCTAACAGGCTTGCTCAGTCGGGTTTATTCGGTTGAGCGACGGTCGCGCTCCTCCGTTTTGGGGCGTGACAAACTTGGTATCAGAGCCTAAGGTTTTAAAGTGTCATAGGATGACTCGGAGTCATGTCTAGTAGAGTCCTTCTTATCGGTGTGCAGTCGACCACATCTATAAGTTGGAGGCTTTTTTGACAATTAGGAATTTCACCCTTCTTTAATACTCCAGATCGTGCAGTAGTGCTCAAGATAGGGAGTTAATTTCCATTCTATGTCTTAATCTCAAGATGAGAAATTCATGATTTTGGAAGAAGTAAGGAGGGAATGATACCACCATTGAATCTGAGGGAGATTGCCCAAGAGTTTGTTAGAAGAATGTATCTAGTCGTGGAGGGATTGGTAGAACTTGTTGCTAAGGTGAGTACCCTTGTTCCTATTAATGTCTCTGCACCACCAGATCATGTAGTATATTAGTATGTTACTTACGTACGTTAGGGATGCGGAGTCTAGGGGTATCGATTAAGCTATTGCCCTATCAACCTAAAGTCATTAAGTGAGTCAAATTAAAATTTCTACTCGTAGTATATGTACATCCACATTGAAGAATTCTTATAAACATGGTCTTAACAAGGTGTTGAATAACAAAACATTTAATGTATCGACTCTTTGAATGAGACGCATTATTCGTGAATCCACTCTATTACAAATCCTCTTATTTACATTCTTGTAGAATTAAGTTCTATAATTGTGTCCTTGAATGGAGTTATGACTCTAGGATAAATACTTCCCACTTGCTTTTCCTAAATTCTTAACAAGGGACTATACATGATGAATTTCTTACAGAATATTTTATTTAAATGGACAACATCTGCCCACTTGTGCCTATGCATGCACTGTCGTAAAGTTTTGTCACGACCCAAACTGAAGGGCCATGACTAGCACCTGACCACACTTGCCGAGCACCAACGTACATTTCATCTAACCTTAATTATTATCTTTTAAGGATGACGAGATCAATATAAATGGTAGACCTAGATCATGGACAACCAACAATAAAATATGACGGCATGAACATATATAGCAGGGGATGACCAAACAATCAAGAAACTACGTATAAGGTATGAGCTACCACGCTACTATGAAAGACTATACAACAAAAACTAGCCGACAAGGCATACCAAACTATACATGAGCCGACACCTGTCTATGAGCCTCTAAAAGAACATAAGTGTTGCAACATAGCCGGAACAGGGCCCCGACATACCCATAATGTCTATAACAAAAATTGCATACCAAGACCAAGGCAAGTCCGGAGAAGGGATCTCGCCAATCACCGCTGAACTGGACAGTCTACTGTGGTGGGGGAGCTGCACCTGCCTGTCTATCAGGACCTGCAGCACGACATGCAGCGTCCACAAATAAAAGGACGTCAGTACGAATAAAGTACTGAGTATGTAAGGCAAGGAACCATAAATACGATCAGTAATGTAAGCAAGGATAGAGAATATACAACCTGTAACATCTTAGTACCTCTGAGGGCTACTTACATGAAATGCATGATACATATGTATAAATACATAAACCTTTAAAGCATTCGCCTCTGTGGGCATCATCATCATCATATCGTACCCGGCCATAATAGGCTCGGTAGAATCGTACCCGGCCACGTGGAGCTCGGTAAAACCCAACTGATCAGTGGTTGCACAATAGGTGCCGTACCCGGCCAACTATAGCGTGGCTCGGTAGAGTAAAATAGATACATATATATAATGCATGCTCGACTCATGGAATCACATTCTAAACCTTTCGGAGTGACGTAAGGTCGGTATCCTCTATACACGTTATTAGGACTAACTCTTCACTATGAACCTTATAAGATTTAGGAAGTACGAACAACATTGATAACATAAGAATAAGAGAAGTAACATTAACATCAATCGTTCCATAAGAGGGAAAACAATGTAAGTACTGCTAGCTTCTAAGAGTAGAGTATCTTGGAAGCTCGTTCATTACATTATGTACAATCGGAGTCGTGCAAAAGAAGGAAAGGGATAGCCTCACATACCTTGTATATACTGCCCCAATCTCAAGCTATGCAATTGTCAAAACTCCTTAGTCTACAATAAGAGAAACGATACTATCGTTATCATTTAAGCGTTATAACTATTATGTATCGACCACAACCTATTTTACGATGAAACGGACAGCACCTCCCCTATATATATGACCTCACACCATTCAAAACAGTCACCAAACAGCCCAAACAACATCAATAATAAACATATTGAGCCTCCCAAAATAGTCCACACATAGCCTAATCACTCCATACATACGACGACCACCGTAGTCGTGTCAAACAACCTGGAAATGTTACGAATAACTATCAGCCCATAACCCTACATATATATGGTGTTTCTCCACACCCTTCCTCCTCCAAAACTCCACAAGATAGTAGTAAAATACGCAGCCCAACAACAACGCAAAACAGTCCACAAAACAATAACATTACTACCAAGCCTTTCGATATATATCTCACAAGTTCTAGCTTCAATGGCTTAGCCGCAACTTGGATAATCTTAAATACATATAGAGTAAGAGGTTCCTTACCTTTATACAGAAAGAACAACTCCAATTTGACCTTAAATTTCCATGAAATATCCCTCCAATGCTGCCACAACAACAAAAAAAACGAAACTAGCGATCAATTAGTGTTTTTCGGCACTAGAATCACTTTAGAAGGCTTGAAATCACCTAGGATTGATATTAAGAACATGAGGGAGTATTTACAGAACATAAACCCTTTAAAACAACCTCCCACACGAGCTGAAACGACACAAAAATGAGCAACAACAAGAAGAACAAGAGACTTACTAGCGCCACGGAATTCCCGACACTTGATTTGTGTTGTTTGCCCTTTTTTGGGTCTTGAATCTTGAGAGAACCTTGAGAGGATGTTCCTAGGGTTCTAAGGTCTGAAAATAGTGAAAATAAATGACTTAAAACGGGTTGGAGGCATCCTATATAGGTCCAAATATCTTAAACCGACTTAGTGGGCCCCATAGAGAGGTGCTTGGCGCAGTCTCGCGAAAATGCGAATATCTCTCTACTCCGAGATCGTATCGATGAACGGTTTAATGCGTTGGAAACTAGACTCATAGATCTTTAATTTGGTTGGTAGATCACCCCGTAATTCCTTGTAAATTATGAGAAAAGATTAGAAACATTTGACCTAATGTTTAAGTAAAATTATGAACCTAAGTTGCGACAACTTTTGTCGACTTTTGTTTCATAACTCGTTTGACTTCAAGACTTATGATACGGATATTATATGATTAAAATACCTTAATAAATGACCTCTTGAGTGTATTAAGCACCGCTAGATTACCTGAAAATACGAGTTACAACATCCTTGATTCGTTTAACTTCTAATACTGGTTAATCACCCTTATACACTCTTGTATCACTTAAGACCAATAGGATTGACTTCTTATCATCTCAAAGATAATTCCTTCTTGGATTTATGTTAACTAATATATGGCATGAACTAACACATGTGGATATGGGTTGTAACAAGTTTACTTATGTGGTGTCGAATTCTATGTAAAGCATCCCAATGTGGGGATCCTTCTCGAGTCACTCTTTTAATCACTTGTGTATATGGCTTCTATGGTCTGAACAGTCACTCTACTCTCTTTCGAGTATCATCACGAAACCTTCTCACTGTCAAGTAACATGAGAGAATGCATCATCACCTATCATATGAGTGCATGTCAATCGAAATGGTCACCGTGTGCATAAAGTCTCTCTGAAAATTGAGATCCTCACATATCCATCATAGGAAGATCATGTGTCGCCATCGTGGTATAACTTTCGTGTCCACTTGGGACATCCCGTAGCAAGTAGCTCACTTGGTTCCTAGTATTGTGGTCGCCCATGATGTAGTCTCGTATTGCAGTTTGGAAGTTAGTACAGCAGAAGCACGTCCATCTCATAAAAAATGATTATTTTCTCTTTATACCTCTACAACATGTTAATTGTATTCCTTAATTAGTGAATTCATTGTTCTAGTTTCCCAACACTTGTTCAATAACCACGAAAGAACAAGACCTTCTATGTGTCACTATGACACTTCCTCTCTCAAGTCAAAATCCATGGAGAATTCATCATGAACATCTGCAAACCTTCCATGATTATTTTGCACTCTCTCATTGAGTTTGGTTGTCTTTACACACTCGACTTCTATAATCATTGACTATGTCATTGTCATATGCGGGGAGTTTTGCTACCCTTGGCATTCCACCTTCTTGGCTGGGTAGGAGTGTTAATTGTCTTTCTCCCCGGAGCATCATGTTAACCATTAGAAACCCTCTAACCAATACATGATTTCATCCCAATATGAAGATGTCCTAGCTATGTGGTTTCACCCGTGAAAGGTTGAGATTAAATGCCTTCAGATTTTTGCACATATCCTGAGCATATTTATTTAGAAGACAAGTTATTGTATCTTTACTTCTCTCTTATAGGATCAATTATCAGGAAGGGCTAAGCTGTTTGAAATATGATAATCTCATAAGTGCTCAACTTCTTTTCATCCTCATGGGCTTGTGGCATAAATTCCTTGTGTCAGTTAACGATAGGAGTGTAATTCAACTTCATGTTTTTTTTGAAACCCATATCGCATTAAAGGTACCAGAATATTCTCATTCTTGATAACTGGATTTTCCTTACACTCTAGGAGACGACTGCGTCACGTACTTGAATATTCCTCCTTAATGATTCCTATTGCCAAAGTACTAGTTACCCATATGCCTCATTTGTTTATTAATTAATGTCGTCACAATGATTAACTTTGTCAGCATTGTTAGTTGTAATTTCATGTCCCTTAGCATATAACCTCAGGAAGTACTATACTCAGCACCTTAATGGATTGCTGAATAATTCCAACCCGATCGTAAACTCCGTTGCTCCTCATTGTATTAAATCCATTGGGTATTGAAGGTTTAAACATGTTAAAGAGGAAGCATCCCCATGCGATCACATATATTCGATAGGTAATTTTATGGTCAGTTTATGATAGCACATCTTAGAGTAATTGTTGAAGGTCATCAAAGGTTAGCGTGGGTGTTCGTATAGAGATTTAGAATTTAGGAGGGTGAACAGGTTATTTTCAATATTTTCCCCTAAAGATGTTATGTAAGTTGATAATGAAGGTTGTATAAGTGTATTTCACATTAGGCCACACTAAGAGTATGAAGTTTCCCCATAGTTGTTCCCCATATATTTTGTGTTTTCACGTGCCTACGTCTAAGAAGGCAGTTGGATATCCTTTATGTATCATTTCGGAGGAAATTATTGAAGGTGAAGTTAATGAATGGTTAGCGTATGTGAGGTATCTAGCTTTCATCCTTGTTAGGTAAGTTTGGGGGTGGAGGTTGCTTCCGTAAATGTGTTCTAGCGAAGTCTGTAGGTATAAGAGGCCACATTGAAGGGCGAGAGTGTTATGGAAATAAGGTATTTTTTCTTGATTGTATATCAATAAGCTTTGACTCGAAAGATACCTTATAGGTGTTATGATCTAAAAATGTGCAGTCCATGTTCATGTGTCATTATGATAATGTAGTTCTTGTGATGCTGAGAATTAGTGATATGGGTATATACATTGTGGTGCTTTGTCGAGTTATAGATGAGTTTTTAGGATGGTTTTGGGTGATTCTCTGACAGGTGGATAGGCCTAGTTACAAAGGAGATCCTGCCGAAATTTCTAAAATTTTTGGGAGTTAGTCAAAATTTAGCGACTTGAGGTAGGATAGAAAAGAGATATGTTATGTTAGGTATTTGGGTAAGGCTCTATCTCTCATTCTAGGAAGAATGATTCTAAGCGGGGGATAATGTAAGGTCCCGTAAAAAATTTCGAAACAATATAGGATTTTGGGGTGCCAGGTAGACTAATTATAATACATTATGTGATATTAACATGGTGGACATCAATTGGATTTGGTAACTAAGTGTACAAGTCTTATGGTAAGTAATTTGGGGTCCAAGGAAGGGCCTACGTCTAAGTCAAATTGGAAAGCTTCGTAATAGGCTAAGATTCCAAATGAGCTTGCACTAGTCTAGACTTTGAACGAGCATATCTAGATATATATAAGGTATTATGTGATTAATAACCTATTAAGTGAAAGGTCTTTGAGTCTAGTTTCCAACGCTTCAAACCGTTCGTTATTCGGACACTCCTACCAGACGTTATGACCATATTACCAAAGCAACGCAGAATTTTACACTATCGCGGCGCCCCATGCGGCGCCCGGCGCGCCGTGCCTGTAAGAATTCCAGAATGGTCCGAAATTTCAATTCCAGACATATTTTGAACAGACGCCCCGCACCCTGTGGCGCCCCACGCGTCGCGGCTGTACAAAAATGGGTTTTTAAGACCCGAACTCCATTTCACTCGTTTGGGGTTTGTTTTTTTGGATATTCGAGTGCTTTTAGAGAGAGGGAAGAGAAATTCTAGAGAGAAGAAGAAGCTCAAGGGCCTTGTTCATCAAAAACCTTGTCAAGTCCTTGAAATCCAACAAGAAATCGCTCAAGATCTTCATCTAAGAGATTGGGATTGCTAGAATTTTCGGAACGTCATAGTAACTTATGGAAAGCTTAAAAAAGGTATGTATGGATAAAACCCCTCTTCTTAGAAATTAAGCTCCCATGGTGTCCCCCCATATGTTGTAAGCCCGGAATTTGATTTATGTAGTATTCATTATTTCAAAGGATTTGTTGTTGCAAGAATATATGTAAAAGATGTACCTCAATGTGTTCAATATGCTATTCTTGGTAAATTGGGGATTGTGAAGAATGTGAAGTATATGCTAAATTGCCTAGATTTCATGTTAAGTTTAAATTGAGATTGTTATACCAAACTATGTAAAATCCTCTATGGGTAGAGGTGTTTGAAATAAATCAAATGAATTTGGGAAATAGAGTATGGCCAACGTGCCGAGAACTTGAATTATAATTGTGCCTAGTGATGCCTATGATATGAGGAAATATGAAACAGATTATGAAATGAGCCTTGACTCTACTTTCCGTAAATGACTTCAATAATAAAATGCCCTAAAGGCTTTGTACACAATTTATGCCCCTAAGTGGCTGTTCGAGATAATGTTTTTGTCTTATAAGTACATCCAATGTGATCCAGGTTGTTACATACTTCGATGTTGAAATTGTATATTGTCGTGATTGGAAAAGAGTAATTCAAGAATAATTGGTGTAATTTCTTGTTTACGCCTTTGATGTGTGTTTCTATTGTGGTTTGGTGTGTCTCCTCCTTTTTGGAAGAACCCCTTTGTGTTTAAAGTTCCATTACTAACGAACTTGAGGTGTATGATTTCTGAAATATTGTATATGCCCATAATTCATGATTCCTCCTACGTGTACTTGACATCTTGGAGTAAATGACTTGTTGTTGAAATTGATATTGATGTGAAATGTGGGGAAAAATAGATCGAATTATGAAATGTGGCCTAGTGCCAAGCATGATATGATAATTGTGGCTCCAAGTGCTGATGAACTAATATATGTGAAACAAAAATTGAAGTGAGATGATTAATTGAAAAGGGTAACGTCTTGGTAAAACGGCTTAGCCGATTGGGCCATGATCGGACGCCATGCTACACACATGGTGGTATTGTACTGATATTGAAATCGGAAAGTGAAAATAAAATTATGATTGAGGTAACGTCTTGGTAAGATGGTTTAGCCGATCAGGCCGTGATCGGACGCCATGATATATACACATGGTGGTAATGTATTGATGATTGAAACTAGAAAGTGTGAATGAAATAATGGTAACGTCTCTGGGAGACGGCTTAGTTGATCGGGCCGTGATCGGACTCCGCTCAAAGAAGCGGTGGCTAAGTGGATAATGATGCACAGTGTGGGATGCTCCAATCCAAAATTTCAGAAACTATGTGAAAATTATGTGATCCTCCTTATATTGTTGACATGGTGCTTATTGGAAACTTTTTTTTCTTGTAGTGATTTCCTCTTTATTCTTGTATGAAAGTTCTTTCTACCTAGATGGTGTTTAGTTATACATACTAGTGCTATTCGACGACACTAACGTCCCTTTTGCCGGGGGCGCTATATCTTTAAATAGATGTAGGTGGTTCCATAGCAGGTAGTGTTGGTCGCAGCTAGTGACGCATCTTCCTTTCAGCTGATTTGGTGAGCCGCATTTCATTTCGGGCTCCTGTACCGTTGTTTATCATGTACTTTGTATTTAGAGCTATAGCCGGAGCCTTGTTTCCGGCATTTATATATTTTTCTTCAGTTGTATTTAGAAGCTCCGTAGACAGTTGTGGGTGGTGTTTGGTATTGGGAATTAAATTAGAAATATTGGTATTTGGCAAATATGTTTTCCTTCATATCTATAAAAAATTTAACATTTTTGATATTATGGTTGAAATGGCTAATGAAAACAAAATGGAAATTGTTAATGAAATATTTATAAAGTATGATTAATGGAGTCCATCTCCTTCTTATTCATAAATTAGTTTGGGTAGAATGAAACCTAACAGGCTTGCTTAGTCGGGTTTACTCGGTTGAGCACCGGTCGAGTGCTCCTCGGTTTTGTGGCATGACAAAGTTGGTATCAGAGCCTATGGTTTTAAAGTGTCCTACGATGTCTCTGAGCCGTGTCTAGTATAGTCCTTCTTATCAGTGTGGAGTCGACCACATCTATAAGTTGGAGGCTATTCGGACATTTAGGAATTTCACCCTTCTTTAATACTCCAGATCGTGCAGTAGAGCTCAAGATAGGGAGCTAATTTCCATTCTATATCTTAATCTCAAGATGAGAAATTCATGATTTTTGAAGCAGTAAGGAGTGAATGATACCACCATTGAATCTGAGGGAGATTGCCCAAGAGTTTATTAGAAGAATGTATCGTGGAGTCACCAAAATCATCATCTCTTAAGATTTCCTTCTACCGATTTCTTCTTTTATTGTTGGAGAGACATGGGTAGCCGTTGGACTGAGTATGGATGTTCTTTCTACTGCGTAGCTGTTGCCGAATATTGCGTTGTTCCTAAATCTGGTACAAGCTCGTGGGCTGATTTTGGGTATGCCAAAAATTATTCTTTTATATACATTCTATAATGATTTATCTGGTTATTTTTAATGTTTGGTTCGATTCTTCTCCAAAAGTTACAACAGGTCTAGCTAGGGCTTGAACTCCAGAAATATTTAGGGATTCCTCAATAAACTTTGTCCAGTGAAGTAAATTTTTTCTCATTATTGACAACGAGGTAGTGATTTCATTCCAAGATATTTTTTATGACGTTATATTGTGATTACAAAGTTTTATTTTTTGATTGTTAAATTTTAAATTTTTTGTTTATTTGCTTGTTTTATTCTTTTTCGCTCTTTACTGTCAATGTATAAATTCCATATGAGTTGTTACATATTATCATACCTAACGTCTTAATAAATCCAAATGTAATGATAAGGATACTGTTTCATGAATTTGAATTTTAAATGTCAATATCACATTATGACATAATAATTTTGATAGGGTTTCAAGCGGATATTTGTTTACTTTTTACGGTGTTAAATGTAATGGGTACTAGTAAAGCGACAAGATAAAAGAATATTATATAATTTATGTAGTGAAATAAGGGTGTTAGTAATTAAATTAGTAATTTTGAACTTCAAAACTTGTACCAAGAATGAGATTATTTTCCAGGGGCTATAAAAACATGTAGCACAATATCTAAAATTGATCCTGTTCATTTAATTGTTTATATCTCTAAGTAGTTAAGTAGACAACAGAATTAGAGGGTCCCTTATTGAGTTATGATTTCTTTTGATTTTTCTTCGTAAAAATAATATACTATATTATATTTTGTTTTAATTGTGAGGGTTATGTTTGATCAGTTGATTAAAATATTCTTTGTGTTTGGCCACGATATTCACTTTGAGTTAACTTGTACCTATTTTCTCATCTTAGATTTAACATTTGCATTATCCCGGGATTTTTATAATCTTCTATCCATAGAAATGTATAATATTCATGTGAAGGAAATCTCGTTGGTGCTAAGTTATGTAGAAATTCTTAGTTTCACCATTTTTTCCTTCGATCATGTATGTATGTATTTGGTGTATCTCTAGTTATATTTCTTAGCTGCTAATGAAATCATGATCTTGGTTGCTAATATATTTTTCGATATCAATTGCTACATTTCAGGATTATCTATTGTTATCCTTCATCTTGTTTGACTCTTTTAACTTCTTGGGGAATATTAGGAGCAAACATATGAGTATGTAGTTAAATTAGGCTGAGCAACTGTACCTTTTTCCCCTAAAATAATATCATTAAAGTGTAGAATACTGTTATTTGTCATGACTTGAGTGATATCAAAATTTGTGAATAAGTTATATACCTCATTTATCATAAATTACTAAATTAGTAGTTAGGTAGTGTAGTATTTGAGCAGTGGTAGAAAAGAAATCCTTTTCTCTGTTTGAGCTTCTATGTCATTGTTCAGAATATCTTGATTTCATTTATATAATTCTCTATGTAAGGAAATTACTTCCTTGAAGGATATGAATATGCTGCTTTAAAAGATAGTAAATATGTGGCTAATTCTTGGTAAGTTAAATGTGTTCTTGCTGGAGAAATGGATAATTAGGACATTGCAGGTACTTATATGTTATTCTGATGTGGTGTTAATATCTGCAGGTACAAGGTGAAGGACCAAGTATATTCAAATAGCAAGAAGTTGAACACAAAGTGCAAAAAATTTTAACCTTAATGTAGATACGAAGAATACCATCAACAATAATTTTTTTCGACTAATAGAGTCCATATGAAGATGCTACACTAGCAGAAATTGCTCCCTCAGAGGTTGTACAGAGTTTAACAACTGCGTCCAGAGGTACTAAGCTGAAATATTAGGGTAGAGTTTGAAAATTAATGCAATTAAAGGCTAGCAGCTTGGTAGTGTTTAACTTTAGCTTGTTTCAGCTGTGCACAGTTTTAGACATTGTTGTAGAGATTCAATCTCCATTTAGTTCAACGGCTTGACGTACTCAGTTTTAACATAAGTTTAAATTGATACCAAGTGAAGTTTTCAAGGCATAGTGGATGCAAAAATAAAGATTTGTTGAATATAAAATCAAGACAGTTTCATGGTAGAAAAAAAAAGACTTGGCTGAAGGAGATCAAACCACAACAACAGAACCAGCCTCTTATACCAGATATTTTTCCTGCAGACAAAAGCTAATACACAATTTGTCCAATTCTTTTTCCTTATTGCTACAAAATTGAGTTATTCATTTACAGTTAGTTGTCGGTTGATCTAATTTTTGCCTTCAAACTGATTTTTTCAACTTATATTAGTTGAATTACTCACTTTGGAGTGTATTAGATAGACTGGTATAGCGTGAATATTTAGATGGTTATACTATGTAAAGTCTAAATTCAGAAATATGTAGGAGGTAAGGTATATGTCCCCTTCCTTGTATTTGACATGTTAATAAAATCTATATGTCTGTATGATTAATCTTAATATGCATATATGAAAGCTTGATGTTATTGATAATTTTGTCTGTATTAAACTAATTATTTTTGTTTCAAATTGTATAATATTCTGGTAATAAATTGGATATTAGAGAATTAGCAAATAGACTTTTAGTCCTTTGAGATATTTAAGGGCAATAATTTTTGGTCAATAAATATATTTAGACGCCAGATGAGTCTTTGTCTAAGGCCAGAAATATGGTCCCTAAACGTGTTTTAGAGACCAGAATAGTGCTAGTCGGTAAAACTAATTAACGACCAGTCACTAAGTCGTCCTTATTGCCTTTTAGCGACGGAGTCTATAACGACCGGTGGTGACCAGATTTTACTGGTCCCTACTGATCTTTTGAGACCAGAATTGGTATTTTTAGGACCATTTTTCTCATCTCTAAAGGCCAGTTTTCTTGTAGTGATCTCCTCTTTATTCTTGTATGAAAGTTCTTCCTAACTAGATGGTGTTTAGTTATACATACTAGTGCTATTCGACGGCACTAACGTCCCTTTTGCCGGGGGCGCTATATCTTTAAATAGATGTAGGTGGTTCCATAGCAGGCAGTGTTGGTCGCCGCTAGTGACGCATCTTCCTTTCAGCTGATTTGGTGAGACCCACTTCATTTAGGGGTCCTGTACCGTTGTTTATCATGTACTTTGTATTTAGAGCTATAGCCGGAGCCTTGTTTCCGGCATTTATATATTATTCTTCAGTTGTATTTAGAGGCTCCATAGCCAGTTGTGGGTGGTATTTGGTATTGGGAATTAAATTAGAAATATTGGTATTTGGCAAATATGTTTTCCTTCATATCTATAAAAAATTTAACATTTTGGATACTATGGTTGAAATGGCTAATGAAAACAAAATGAAAGTCGTTAATGGAATATTTATAAAGTATGATTAATGGAGTCCATCTCCTTCTTATTCATAAATTAGTTTGGGTAGAATGAAACCTAACAGGCTTGCACAGTCGGGTTTACTCGGTTGAGCGTCGGTCAGGTGCTCCTCGGTTTTGGGGCGTGACAAAGTTGGTATCAGAGCCTAAGGTTTTAAAGTATCCTAGGATGTCACGGAGCCGTGTCTAGTAGAGTCCTTCTTATCGGTGTGGAGTCGACCACATCTATAAGTTGGAGGCTATTCGGACATTTAGGAATTTCACCCTTCTTTAATACTCTAGATCGTGTAGTAGAGCTCAAGATAGGGAGTTAATTTCCATTCTATGTCTTAATCTCAATATGAGAAATTCATGATTTTTGAAGCAGTAAAGAGTGAATGATACCACCATTGAATCTGAGGGAGATTGCCCAAGAGTTTATTAGAAGAATGTATCGTGGAGTCACCAAAATCATCATCTCTTAAGATTTCCTTCTACCGATTTCTTCTTCTATTGTTGAAGAGACATGGGTAGCCGTTGGACTGAGTATGGATGTTCTTCCTACTGCATAGCTGTTGCCGAATATTGCGTTGTTCCTAAATCTGGCACAAGCTTGTGGGCTGATTTTGGGTATGTCAAAAATTATTCTTTTATATACGAATTATAATGATTTATCTGGTTATTTTTTAATGTTTGGTTCGATTCTTCTCCAAAAGTTACAACAGGTCTAGCTAGGGCTTGAACTCCAGAAATATTTTGGGATTCCTCAATAAACTTTGTCCAGTGAAGTAAATTTTTTCTCATTATTGACAACGAGATAGTGATTTCATTCCCAGATATTTTTTATGACGTTATAGTGTGATTACAAAGTTTTATTTTTTGTTTGTTAAATTTTAATTTTTTTGGTTATTTCCTTGTTTTATTCTTTTTCGCTCTTTACTGTCAATGTATAAATTCCATATGAGTTGTTACATATTATCAAACCTAACGTCTTAGTGAATCCAAATGTAATGATAAGGATACTGTTTCATGAATTTGAATTTTAAATGTCAATATCAATTTATGATATAATAATTTTGAAAGGGTCTCAAGCGGATATTTGTTTACTTTTTACGGTGTTAAATGTGATGGGTACTAGTAAAGCGACAAGATAAAAGAATATTATATAATTTATGTAGTGAAATAAGGGTGTTAGTAATTAAATTAGTAATTTTGAACTTCAAAACTTGTACCAAGAATGAGATTATTTTCCAGGGGCTATAAAAAGATGTAGCACAGTATATAAAATTGATCATGTACAATTAATTGTTTATATCTCTAAGTAGTTGAGTAGACAGCAGAATTAGAGGGTCCCTTATTGAGTTATGATTTCTTTTGATTTTTCTTCGTAAAAATAATATACTATATTATATTTTGTTCTAATTGTGAGGGTTATGTTTGATCAGTTGGTTAAAATATTCTTTGTGTTTGACCACGATATTCCCTTTGAGTTAACTTGTACCTATTTTCTCATCTTAGATTTAACATTTGCGTTATCTCGGGATTATTATCATCTTCTATCGATAGAAATGTATAATATTCTTGTGAAGGAAATCTCGTTGGTGCTAAGTTATGTAGAAATTCTTAGTTTCACTATTTTTTCCTTGGATCATGTAAGTATGTATTTGGTGTATCTTTAGTTATATTTCTTAGCTGCTAATGAAATCATGATCTTGGTTGCTAATATATTTTTCGATATCAATTGCTACATTTCAGGATTAGCTATTGTTATCCTTCATCTTGTTTGACTCTTTTGACTTCTTGGGGAATATTAGGAGCGAACATATGAGTATGTAGTTAAATTAGGCTGAGCAACTGTACCTTTTCCCCCCAAAATAATATCATTAAAGTGTAGAATACTGTTATTTGTCATGACTTGAGTGATATTAAAGTTTGTGAATAAGTTATATACCTCATTTATCATAAATTACTAAATTAGTAGTTAGGTAGTGTAGTATTTGAGCAGTAGTAGAAAAGAAATCCTTTTCTCTGTTTGAGCTGCTATGTCATTGTTCAGAATATCTTGATTTCATTTATATGATTCTCTATGTAAGGAAATTACTTCCTTGAATGATATGAACATGCTGCTTTAAAAGATAGTAAATATGTGGCTAATTCTTGGTAAGTTAAATGTGTTCTTGCTGGAGAAATGGATAATTTGGACATTGCAGGTACTTATATGTTATTCTAATATGGTGTTAATATCTGCAGGTACAAGGTGAAGGACCAAGTATATTCAAATAGCAAGAAGTTGAACACAAAGTGCAAAATATTTTAACCTTAATGAAGATACGAAGAATACCATCAACAATAATTTTTTTCGACTAATAGAGTCCATATGAAGATGCTACACTAGCAGAAATTGCTCCATTAGAGGTTGTACAGAGTTTAACAACTGCGCCCAGAGGTACTAAGCTAAAATATTAGGGTAGAGTTTGAATATTAATGCAATTGAAGTCTAGCAGCTTGATAGTGTTTAACTTTAGCTTGTTTCAGCTGTGCACAGTTTTAGACATTGCTGTAGAGATTCAATCTCCATTTAGTTCAACGGCTTGACGTACTCAGT
Organism: Nicotiana sylvestris; assembly: GCF_000393655.2. Taxonomy (NCBI): domain Eukaryota; kingdom Viridiplantae; phylum Streptophyta; class Magnoliopsida; order Solanales; family Solanaceae; genus Nicotiana; species Nicotiana sylvestris. The sequence continues at coordinate 29,678,035 of NC_091063.1, read as the reverse complement.
TTTAACAAAAGTTGAGATTGATACCAAGTGAAGTTTTCAGGGCATAATGGATGCAAAAATAAAGATTTGTTGAATATAAAATCAAGACAGTTTCATGGTAGAAAAAAAAAAGACTTGGCTGAAGGGGATCAAACCACAACAACAGAACCGGCCTCTTATACCAGATATTTTTCTTGCAGACAAAAGCTAATACACAATTTGTCCAATTCTTTTTCCTTATTGCTACAGAACTGAGTTATTCATTTACAGTTAGTTGTCGATTGATCTAATTTTTGCCTTCAAACTGATTTTTTCAACTTATATTAGTTGAATTACTCACTTTGGAGTGTATTAGACATACTGGTATAGCGAGAATATTTAGATGGTTATACTATATATAGTCTAAATTCAGAAATATGTAGGAGGTAAGGTATATGTCCCCCTCCTTGTATTTGACATGTTAATAAAATCTTTAGGTCTGTATGATTATTCTTAATATGCATATATGAAAACTTGATGTTACTGATAATTTTGTCTGTATTAAACTAATTATTTTTGTTTCAAATATAAATTGGATATTAGAGAATTAGCAAATAGACTTTTAGTCCTTAAAGATCTTTAAGGACCATAATTTTTGGTCACTAAATATATTTAGGCGCCAGATGAGTCTTTGTCTAAGGACCAGAAATATGGTCCCTAAACGTGTTTTAATGACCTTAATAGTGCTAGTCGGAAAAACTCATTAACGGCCAGCCACTACAGTCGTCTTTATTGCCTTTTAGCGACGGAGTCTATAGCGACCGGTGGTGACCAGATTTTACTGATCCTTACTAATCTTTTGAGACCAGAATTGAACTTTTTAGGACCATTTTTCTCGTCTCTAAAGGCCAGTTTTCTTGTAGTGATTTCCTCTTTATTCTTGTATGAAATTTCTTTCTAACTAGATGTGTTTAGTTATACATACTAGTGCTATTCTACGGCGCTAACGTCCCTTTTTCCGGGGGCGCTATATCTTTAAATAGATGTAGGTGGTTCCATAGCAGGCAGTGTTGGTCGCGGCTAGTGACGCATCTTCCTTTTAGCTGATTTGGTGAGCCCCAATACATTTCGGGGTCTTGTACCGTTGTTTATCATGTACTTTATATTTAGAGCTATAGCCGGAGCCTTGTTTCAGGCATTTACATATTGTTCTTCAGTTGTATTTAGAGGCTCCGTAGACAGTTGTGGGTGGTGTTTGGTATTGGGAATTAAATTAGAAATATTGGTATTTGGCAAATATGTTTTCCTTCATATCTAAAAAACATTTAACATTTTGGATACTACGGTTGAAATGGCTAATGAAAACAAAATGGAAGTTGTTAATGAAATATTTATAAAGTATGATTAATGGAGTCCATATCCTCCTTATTCATAAATTAGTTTGGGTAGAATGAAACCTAACAGGGTAGCTAAGTCGGGTTTACTCGGTTGAGCGTCGGTCGCGCTCCTCGGTTTTGGGGCATGACATTTTTCAAACAACCTTTCTTCTCCAAATCAATTGTAAGTCATTTTTAACTAGTTTTCTTCAATCATTAATATCTTTTAACATGATTTCAACTTCAAAGCAATGATTTTCATGGGGAAAATTGGGTGTTTTGGGTAGAACCTAGGTTTTTCAAAAATTGGGGATTTGGACCTCGATTTGAGGTCGGATTTAAAAAAATATCATATATTTGGGTTCGTGGGGGAATGAGTAATCGGGTTTTGGTTCGAACCTCAAGTTTTGACCATGTGGGCCCTGGGGCGATTTTTGACTTTTTGGGTAAAACTTTGGAAAACTCATTTTCATGCATTGGGGTTGATTCATTTAGCATTTATTGATGTAATTAAGTAAGTTGTGACAAGATACGAGCGAATTGGCGGTGGAATCAAGGGGTAAAGCTATAATTGAAGCTTGAGTTGTGTTCGATGCATCGAGGTAAGTGTTTGGTCCAACCTTAACTTGAGGGATTAGGAGTTGTGTCTTATTTGCTATTTGTTTCTTGTTGAGTATGATGTATAGACATGGTGACGAGTATCTATGCGTTGGTGTCAAGCATGACCGTGAGTCTTATCTTGTGATTTTCATGATCTCGTTGTGTTATTCATGCCTTAGTGAAGACCTCTATTTGTTGTGGAAAGAGTTGTGACCTATGAACATTGAGGAGCGTTGGCGCAAATTGTATAACGAATTGTGAAAGTGCAAGTGATAATCGAAACTCTAAAGCATTGGCTCGAGTTATGAAGTGAATTGTGAAGTAAAAGTGATAAAGAGAAGAGATCATTATGTTATCCTTTTCCGGGCTATTGTAGAGTTGAGGTTTCCTTGCATTGTGTTCTTAATTGATACTACGGATGTTTAGGTTGATGATTCTTCATGGTAGGTGTTGTAACAAGTTTAGTTATAGCTGAGGTAGTTAGATGTTGAAACTAGTTGAGTTATAGTTGAGATAGTTAGGTGTTGGAACAAGATTTCTTATGGTTGTTTCTCCCTTGCCGGGACATATATACTTGTACTATGGAGTTCCCTTGCTGGGATAGTATAGTATATTGTTGATGTCTTGCCGAGATGGTTAATTATGAATATTGTTGACTGTATATTGGATAGGGTTGTATGCCGCAACATTTATATATGTGGATCGGGTTGCACGCCGCAACAGATATTATATTGGATCGAGTTGCACGCCGCAACAGTTATACATATGGATCGGGTTACACGCTGCAACTGATATTATATTGGATCGGGTTGCACGCCGCAACAGTTATATATGTGGATCTGGTTGCACGCCGCAACAGATATTATATTAGACGGGTTGCACGCCGCAATAGTTATATACGTGGATCAGGTTGCATGCCGCAACAGTGTTAAATGATAAGGGATCGGGTTGCACGTCGCAACAGTATTGTTATGGTTTTGATTGTAGACATTGAGTGTTTCTCCATACTTTATTAAGTTTCTGATAGAATTGATATGCTTCCCCGAAGCATGTTTCTCCATTCCTTTAAAACTGTTATTTCCTGTTTATATTTCTGCTGTATATTATATAACTGCACAGGTTTATCTGGAGTTTGGTCCTAGCCTCGTCACTACCTCGCCGGGGTTAGGCCAGACACTTACCAGCACATGGGTCGGTTGTGCTGATACTACACTATACACTCTGTGTAAATATCGGAGCGGCACTTGATAAGCAGCAGTAGCTCGAGAGCCAGCCTTCAGTCCACCAAGATACCGAGGTAGCCTTGCAGGCATCCGCAGGCCCGACGTCTCCTCTATCTTATTATATATTTTGTTATCTCAAGTATTCAAGACAAACAATGTTATATTTCTTTCAAACAGTTGTATTTAGTACTCTTAGTAGTCCGTGGATGTTGTGACACCAGGTTCTGGGTAGTGACAGGTATTGACTTTTGAAACATTCTAGTTTTATATTTATTTAAGATTTCCTCTTAAATCTCATATTCCGCTGTTATTTAACTGTTTATTTCCTTGTTAATCTAATTGGTAAGAAGTTTTAAAATAAAGGAGTTAATGATTTCTAAGTTCATGGCTTGCCTAGCTTCTACGAGTAGGCGCCATCACGACTCCCGAGGGTGGGAAATCTGGGTCGTGACAAGTTCGTATTAGAGCTCTAGGTTACATAGGTCTCATAATTCACAGACAAGCTCAGTAGAGTCTGAGGTATCGATACAGAGACGTCTATATTTATCGCCTAGAGGCTAAAAAGTTAGGAAAATCTTACATTTGTTCTTTCTAACTGTGCGGTTTTGTTTCTCAATGCTAATTGAACTTCTACTCTATTCTTTCATAGATGGCGAGAACACACACTTCCTCATCTACCGCTCAGCAGCCCGAGCCCCTAGCAGTAGCTCCCACGAAGGGCAAAGGGCGAGGCCAAGGCCGCGCCAGAGGAGAGGTAGGGGTAGAGCTCAACCCCGAGCAGCAGCCCCAGTAGCGGAGCCTCAGGTTGTCTTTGACGATGAGGTTCCGGCTCCAGCAGCTCCGGTGGGCCCAGCTCAGGTCCTAGATGGGTTTATTGCTACCCCAGACCTTCAGGATGCTCTCTTCCAATTAGTGGACCTCATGGAGAGTGTCACCCGAGCGGGCTTACTTCCTGTAGCACCAGCCGTCTCTCAGGATGGAGGAGGGGCCTAGACTCCTGCTACTCGCACTCCGGAGCAGGTAGCTCCTCAGATTCAGACTCCAGTGGTTCAGCCAATTGGAGCAGTTCAGTCGGGTATGGTAGCCTAGACCGATGATGGAGCGACTATGTCTGCCGATGCTTTGTGGAGGCCGGATAGGTTCACCAAGCTCTTCACTTCCACTTTCAGCGGTGCATCTACTGAGGATCCCCAGGATTATCTAGACAACTGCCACGAGGTTCTCAGGAATATGGGTAGTATTGAGACCAATGGGGTCGATTTGCTACATTTTGCTTGTTTGGATCTGCCAAGACTTGGTGGAGGAATTATTGCTTAGCTAGACCAGTCGGATCACCAGCCTTGACTTGGGAGCAGTTCACACAGCTATTTCTGGTGAAGTTTCTCCCTATTACTCAGCGAGAGGCTTATCGGAGGCAGCTTGAGCACCTTCAGCAGGGTTTCATGACGGTTACCTAGTTTGAGACTAGGTTCATCGACGTAGCTCTCCATGCTCTTGTCATACTTCCTATGGAGATAGAGGGTGAGGAGGTTTATTGATGGTATTATTCAGCCAATTCGCCTTCAGATGGTTAGGGAGGCTAGGAGTGAGATCACCTTTCAGGAGGCGGCCAATGTGGCCCGTAAAGTGGAGATGGTCCTGTCATAGGAAGGTGGTCATGGGTCGGATACGAGGCCCCGTCATTCAGGTAGATTCAGTGGTGTCTTGTCTTGAGGCAGGGATTCACATGGTAGAGGCCATCCTTCTAGGCCCTTTTAGTCAGCTCTTCAGGTCTCTCACAGCGCTTCAGGTAGTCGTGGTCTACAAATGCAGTATCCCGATGAATAGTCCTACAGTGCACCACCAGCTCCTATTAGTGCACCGCCGCTCCAGAGTGTTCGGGGTGGTCATTCGGGTTGCCAGGTTAGTCTCAGTTTCCTCAGCCATAGCACTTAGGTAGATGTTTTGAGTGTGGTGAGTATGGTCATATCAGGAGGACTTGTTCGAGGTTGGTGGGTACTCAGTCGCAGTAACAAGGTTCCCGTACTATGGTCCAGGCACCAGGTGTTCCACAGACCATCCAGCCAGCTAGAGGTGGGGGTAGAGGTGCTAGAGGTGGAGGTAGAGGATTTAGAGGTGGAGCTCAGGCCACTAGAGGTGGAGGCCAGCCAGCTGTAGACCGTCCTAGAGATGGAGCCCAGGGTGGTGGGGCCCAGCCCCGATGTTATGGTCTTCCATCCAGGCCCGAGGTTGAGGCTTCAGATGTGGTTATCACATGTACTATTCTGGTTTGTAATAGAGATTCTTCAGTGTTATTTGATCTAGGGTCTACATACTCGTATGTGTCATCTTATTTTGCATTGTATCTGATTATGCCTAGTGATTGAGTGAGTGCTCCTATTTATGTGTCTACACCGGTGGGTGATTCTATTGTAGTAGATCGAGTCCATCGTTCTTGTATTGTGGTAATTGGGGGTCTTGAGACTCGTGTGGATTTGTTGTTTCTAGATATGGTCAATTTTGATGTTATATTGGGAATGGACTGGTTATCACCTTACCACACTATCTTGGACTGTCATGCCAAGACTGTGGCCTTAGCTTTACCGGGTATGCCTCGTTTAGAGTGCAGAGGGACTCCTGGTCATTCTACCCTTAGTGTTATCTCTTATGTGAAGGCTCGGCGCATGGTCGAGAAGGGGTGTTTGGCCTATTTGGCGGATGTTCATGAATCTAGTACTGAGGTTCCCTCTATTGATTCTATGTCCGTTGTTTGTGAGTTTCCTGAGGTATTCCCTTCAGACTTGCCGGGTATGCCACCCGATAAGGATATTGATTTTTGCATTGATTTGGCTCTGGGAACTCGGCCCATTTCTATCCCGCTGTATTGTATGGCCCCGCCTGAGTTGAAAAAGATGAAGGAACAGTTGCAAGACTTGCTTGAGAAGGGTTTCATTAGGCCCAGTGTTTCGCCTTGGGGTGCGCCAGTGTTGTTTGTTAAGAAGAAGGATGGGTCGATGAGAATGTGTATTGATTACCGGCAGTGTTACAATCAAGAATAAGTATCCATTGTGGAAGATTGATGATTTGTTTGATCAGCTTTAGGGTGCCATGGTATTTTCGAAGATTGACTTGAGATCTAGCTACCATCAGTTGAGGATTAGAGCATCTGATATCCCTAAGATAGCTTTCCGCACTCGGTACGAGCATTATGAGTTCTTGGTCATGTCATTCGGGTTGACAAATGCTCCCGCAGATTTTATGGATTTGATGAACCGAGTGTTCAGGCCTTATTTGAACTTGTTCGTGATAGTATTCATTAATGATATTTTGGTATACTCCCGCAGCCAGGAGGAGCACGAGCAACATCTTAGAGTGGTTCTTCAGACCTTGAGGGATAGTCAGTTATATGCTAAATTCTCGAAGTGTGACTTCTGGTTGAGTTTAGTTGCATTCCTGGGTCATGTTGTGTCCGCAGAGGGTATTCAGGTTGATCCGAAGAAAATTGAGGTAGTCAAGAACTGGCCTAGACCAGCGTCAGCTACAGAGATTTGGAGTTTCTTGGGATTGGTAGGCTACTATCGTCGGTTCGTGGAGGGGTTTTCATCTATTGCAACTCCGATGACTAGGTCGACCCATAAGGGTGCCCAGTTCAGATGGTCGGACGAGTGTAAGTCGATCTTTCAGAAGCTCAAGACAGCTCTGACTACAGTACTGGTGTTGGTATTGCCCACAGGATCAGGGACTTATACAATTTTTGATGCTTCCCATATTGGGCTTGGTGCAGTATTGATGCAGGATGGCAAGGTCATTGCCTATGCTTCGCGGTAGTTGAAGATTCATGAGAAGATCTATCCAGTTCATGATTTAGAGTTGGCAGCCATAGTTCACGCATTGAAGATTTGGAGGCATTATCTGTATGGTGTGGCATGTGATGTGTTCATGGATCACATGAGTCTTCAGTATTTGTTCAAGCATAAGGAGTTGAATTTGAGGCAGAGGAGGTGGTTGGAGTTGTTGAAGAATTATGATATTGCTATCTTATATCACCCGGGAAAGCCCAATGTGGTGGTCGATGCCTTGAGTAGGAAGTCAGCCAGTATGGGCAGCTTTGCTTATATTCCGATCAGTGAGAGGCCGCTTGCTTTGGATGTTCAGGCCTTGGCCAACTGGTTCATGAGGTTAGATATTTCTAAGCCTAGTCGGGTATTAGCTTGCACAATCGCTTGTTCTTCTTTATTGGAGCGTATCCGTGATCGGTAGTATGATGAACCCCATTTGTGCATCCTTAGAGACACGGTGCAGTGCGGAGGTTCCAAGCAGGTTACCCTAGATGATGACGGAGTTTTGAGATTGCAAGGTCGAGTGTGTGTGCCAAATGTGGATGGACTTCGGGAGTTGATTTTAGAGGAGGCCCATAGCTCCCGATACTCTATTCATCCGGGCACCGCAAAGATGTATCAGGATTTGCGGCAGCATTATTGGTGGCGTAGAATGAGGAAGGATATCGTAGCATATGTGGCTTGTTGTTTGAATTGTCAGTAGGTCAAGTACGAGCATTAGAGGCCTGGTGAGTTATTTTAAAGGATTGAGCTTCTCGAGTGGAAGTGGGAGCGGATCACTATGGACTTCATTACTGGACTCCCGCATACTCGGAAGAAGTTCGACGCAGTATGGGTCATTGTTGATAGGCCGACCAAGTCAGCGCATTTCATTCCTGTGGCAGTCTCATATTCATCCAAGAGATTAGCTAAGATCTATATCCGGGAGATTGTTCGTCTTCATGGTGTGCCAGTATCTATCATTTCGGACCGAGGTACGTATTTTACCTCGCGTTTCTGGAGGGTAGTTCAGCGAGAGTTGGGCACCTAGGTTGAGTTGAGTACAGCATTTCATCCTGAGATGGATGGGCAGTCCGAGCGAAATATTCAGATGTTGGAGGATATGCTCCGAGCTTGTGTCATTGACTTTGGAGGCTCGTGGGATTAGTTTTTGCCTTTAGCAGAGTTTGCCTACAACAACAGTTACCAGTCGAGTATCCATATGGCTCCTTATAAGGCATTATATGGTAGGCGGTGTCGATCTGCGGTTGGATGGTTTGAGCCAGGAGAGGCTCGATTGTTGTTTACGGATCTGGTTCAGGATGCCTTGGACAAGGTCAGGATTATTCAGGATAGGCTTCGTACAGCTCAGTCCAGGAAAAAGAGTTGTACCGACCGCAAGGTTCGAGATTTGGCATTCAGGTGAGCGGGTATTGCTTTGAGTGTCGCCTATGAAGGGCGTGATGAGATTTGGGAAGAAGGTCAAGCTTAGCCCTAAGTTCATTGGCCCGTTTGAGATTCTTGATCGAGTGTGAGAGGTGGCTTATAGACTCGCATTGTCGCCGAGCTTATCAGTCGTGCATCCCGTGTTTCATGTGTCTATGCTTCGAAAATATCACGGCGATCCATCTCACGTGTTAGATTTCAGCACTGTCCAGTTGGACAAGGACTTGTCTTATGAGGAGGAGCCGGTAGCTATTCTAGACCAGCAGGTTCATCAGTTGAGGTCGAAGAATTTTCCTTCTGTTCGTGTTCAATGGAGAGGTCAGCCTCCTGAAGCATTAACCTGGGAGTCCGAGTCCGATATGCGGAGCCGTTATCCCCATCCTTTCCTCAACTCAGGTACTTCCTTCTTCTGTCCGTTCGAGGACAAACGGTTGTTTTAGAGGTGGAGAATGTGATGACCTTTACTTGTTTTAAAACGAAACCTCCGTGTTCTGAGGCCTTGAAAACCTCATTTAGAGTCACCTCGAGTTGCATTCGCAGTCCGGGCGCATAGCCGGAAAGCTTAAATATGATAATCTGTGAAAAATGATAAGTTTTGATTATAGAATGAGCTAAGTTGGCTTCGGTCAACATTTTGGGTAAACATACCCAGACCCGTGATCTGACGGTCCCGGAAATCGAATTCCGATGTCCCGAGCCCGAGAAATGAATTTTCAAAGAAAATTGTTTTCTGAAATTGTTTAAAGAAATTTAAAATGAAATTTGATTAGAACATGATAGTATCGGGCACGTATTTTGGTTACATCGCCCGGTACATGTCTTATACATGGTTTAAGTCATTTCTGTAAAGTTTGGTTGAAAACGGTCATCGTTTGACGTGATTTGGACCTAAATTGCGAAATTTGATACTTGATGAAGTTTGAGAAATAGTTCTTGAATTTGAGGTTTGATCCATTGTTATCGAGGTTATTCTGCGATTTGATCGCACGGATAAGTTCGTATGATGATGTTGAGTTAGTACGTGTGCTTGGTTTGGGGTTCCGAGGGCTCGGGTGAGTTTCAGGATGTTTTAGGTTTAAAACCAAAAAAAAATTGCAAGTCTCTGAACCCCACCAGTGCGATCCACGGTCGACCTTGTGCGGTGCACGGTGAAGGCTGTACGACCGCGGTTAGCTTTGTGCGGTCCGTACAAGGCACTGCAGTGCGGTCTGCGGTCGGTTGCGTGCGAAGCGCGGTGGAGACCTGTGCAGCCGCGGTCCATTTCATGCGGTCCGCATAAGGTACTGGACCGCAACACTTCAGGAAGGCTTGTGCGGCTGCAGTTCATTTTGTGCAGTTCGCATAGGGGGGTCTGAGAGGGGTATAAATAGATGGGATTTTCAGTCATTTTTCATTTTTCAAAACCCCAAAAACATAAGAGGTGATTTTTCAAATAACCTTTCTTTTCTAAATCAATTGTAAGTCGTTTTTAACAAGGTTTCTTCAATCATTAAGATCTTTTAACATGATTTCAACTTCAAATCAATGATTTTCATTGGAGAAATTGGGTGTTTTGAGTAGAACCTAGGTTTTTCAAAAATTGGGTATTTGGACCTCGATTTGAGGTCTGATTTCAAAACAAATCATATATTTGGGTTCGTGGGGGAATGGGTAATAGGTTTTTGGTTCGAACCTCAGGTTTTGACCATGTGGGCCCGGGGGCGATTTTTGACATTTTGGTTAAAACTTTGGAAAACTCATTTTCATGCATTGGGGTTGACTCATTTATTGTTTATTGATGTAATTAAGTAATTTGTGACTAGATACGAGCGAATTGGCGGTGGAATCAAGGGGTAAAGCTATAATTGAACCTTGAGTAGTGTTCGAAGAATCGAGGTAAGTGTTTGGTCTAACCTTAGCTTGAGGGATTAGGCGTTCTGTCTTATTTGCTATTTGTTTCTTATTGAGTACGACGTATAGGCATGGTGACGAGTATCTATGTATTGGTGTCAAGCATGACCGTGAGTCTTATCTTGTGATTTTCATGATCTCGTTGCGTTATTCATGCCTTGGAGAAGACTTTTATTTGTTGTATAAAGTTGTGGAAAGAGTTGTGACCTATGAACATTGAGGAGCATTGGCTCCAATTGTATAACGAAATGTGAAAGTGTAAGTGATAATCGAAACTCTAGAGCATTGGCTCGAGTTGTGAAGTGAATTGTGAAGTAAAAGTAAGAAAGAGAAGAGATCATTATGTTACCCCTTGCAGGGCTATTGTAGAGTTAAGGTTTCCTTGCATGTGTTCTTAATTGATACTACGGGCGTTTAGGTTGATGATTCTTCGTGTTAGGTATTGTAACAAGTTTAGTTATAGCTGAGGTAGTTATGTTGAAACTAGTTCAGTTATAGTTGAGATAGTTAGGTGTTGAAACAAGTTTGGTTATAGCTGTTTCTCCCTTGTCGGGACGTATATACTTGTACTGTGGAGTTCCCTTGCCGGGATATTGTAGTTTATTGTTGATCCCTTGTCAGGACGGTTAATTATGATTATTGTTGACTGTATATTGGATCGGGTTGCACGCCGCAACAGTTATATATGTAGATCGGGTTGCACGCCACAACAGAATTTATATTGGATCGGGTTGCACACCGCAATAGTTATATATATGGATCGGGTTGCACGCCACAACATATATTATATTGGATCGGGTTGCACGCCAAAACAGTTTTATACGTGGATCGGGTTGCACGCCACAACAAATATTATATTGGATCGGGTTGAACGCCGCAACAGTTATATACGTGGATTGGGTTGCACGCCGCAACACCGCAACAGTTATATACGTGGATCGGGTTGCACGCCGCAATAGTGTTTAATGATAAGGGATCGGGTTGCGCGCCACAACAGTATTGTAATGGCATTGATTGTAGACATCGAGTGTTTCTCCATACTTTATTAAGTTTCTGATATAATTGATATGTTTCCCCGAAGCATGTTTCCCCCTCCCTTTAAAACTGTTATTTCCTGTTTATGTTTCTGTTGTATATTATATAACTGCACAGGTTTATCTGGAGTCTGGTCCTAGCCTCGTCACTACCTCGTCGGGGTTTGGCCAGACATTTACCAGCACATGGGGTCAGTTGTGCTGATATTACACTCTGCACTTTGTGCAGATATCGGAGCGACACTTGATCAGTAGCAGTAGCTCGGGAGCTAGCCTTCAGTCCACCGAGACACCGAGGTAGCCTTGCAGGCGTCCGTAGGTCCGGCGTCTCCTCTATCTTATTATATATTCTGTTATATCAAGTATTCAAGACAAACAGTGTTATATTTCTTTCAAATGGTTGTATTTAGTACTCTTAGTAGTCCGTGGATGTTGTGACACCAGGTTCTGGGTAGAGGCAGGTATTGACTTTCGAAACATTCTGGTTTTATATTTATTTAAGACTTCTGCTTAAATCTCATATTTTGTTGTTATTTAACTGTTTATTTCCTTGTTAATCTAATTGGTAAGAAGTTTTAAAATAAAAGAGTTAATGATTTCTAAGTTCATGGCTTGCCTAGCTTCTATGAGTAGGCGCCATCACGACTCCCGAGGGTTGGAAATCTGGGTCATGACAGTCAAACCTTTCAAATTTAAAGCTTTAAGCTGAGAACTGTTCTTCAAAATCCATTCCGATTATCCTGAAAACCAAAACCGACTATTTACATCAATCATAATACATCACACGGGGCTAGTCATGCCCGAGATTTTGCGAGCTACGTGAAAATTCTCAAAATGACCGGTCGGGTCGTTACATTGTGGGACGGATCAAGTAATAATCCCTATCGGTGCACGTCCACACGCTCGTCACCTAGCATGTGCGTCACCTCATTTATCAAAACAATACGAAATACCGGGGTTTCATACCCTCAGGTCCAGATTTACAATGGTTACTTACCTCAAACTGGATGAAATACTACTCTGCGATGCCCTTGCCTCTCGGCTTGGCCTCAACTCGCGTCGAATCTATCCAAAATCAGAGTCATGACGTCAAAATATGCTAAGGGAACGAAGCCCATGCGAAAATAATTAAATTACCACACAAACCCGACCCTCGGGCCCACATCTTGGAATCCAATAAAAATTACATCAATAAACTTCTTATCCTCCCACGAGTTCATACATACTAAATCCGACCACAAATGACCCCTCAAATCCCTAGATTAAGGTCTCCAATTTTCAAGCCCTCAACCCCTAATTTTGCTACTAATTTTCCATAGATTTCAAGCTTAATCAGTCGAAAACCATCATAGAAACAAGTTTAGGGTCCAAAAATCTTACCTCCACGAAACCGTCTTGAATTCTCTCATCAAATTGCTCTCTCAAGCTCAAACCCTCATGAAAATGGTGAAAAACCACTAAAAATCGTGAAGGGTCAAATTTATATGTTCCGCCCCAACTTTGCGGTCCAAATTCTCGCACCTGCGGTCCCAAGTGCGCATCTGCGGGATTCACTTAACCGCCCACGACCGCACCTGCGATCAAGATTCCGCACCTGCGCTATCGCAGGTGTGCTCAAACACCCGCATCTGCGATTCCAACTCCTCTTGCCCATATCCACATTTACGACCCTTAATGTGCTTCTGCGGGCCCACACCTATGGTCCTCAAGCCGTAGCTGCGGTTATGACAGGAGCTTCAGCACTTCAGCTGCAGCTTTCTAACTCCAAAACTCCCGCCAACCATCCGAAATCACCCCAAGGCCCTCGAATTCCGCTTTTGATCAAAACATCTATCAAACCTTGCCCGAATGACCTAATATTTTGTACACACGTCACAAATGACTCAACGGACCTACTCCCTCTTCCAAAATTCCATTCTGACTCCTATATCAAAATCTCCGCTATCAACCAAAAAATGCCAAAAATCCATTTTCGCCAATTGAAGCTTAAATCTACTCCGGACCTCCTAAATACATTCTGGTCACGCTCCTAAGTCCCAAATCACCCCCCGAAGCTATCCGGATCATAAAAACCAAATTCTGAGATCGTTTGCTCACAAGTCAACTCCGGTTGACTTTTCCAACTAAAGGACCAACTTAAGAGACTAAGTGTCTCAAACCTCACCAAAGCCATTCCTAACTCGAACCAACCAACTTGATACCATTCAATACGACTGAACAAGGCATAAAGAAGCAGAAATAGGGAAAATGGAGCGGTAACTCATGAAACGATCGGTTGGGTCGTTACATCCTCCCCCTCTTAAACAAGCGTTCGTCCTCGAATGAGTCAAGAAACATAACTGAAGCCTCAAATAGGTGAGGATATTTGCTCTGGATCTCCCACTCGGTCTCCTAGGTAGCCTCCTCCACGGGCCGGCCTCTCCACTGCACCTTCACTGAAGCTATATCTTTTGATCTCAACTTTTTAACCTGACACTCCAAAATGGTTGTTCTCCACATCATAGGTCAAATCACCCTCTAACTCAATCGTGCTGAAATCTAGAACATGAGACGGATCTCCAATATACTTTCGGAGAATAGAAACATGAAATACCAGATGCACACTCGACAAACTAGGTGGCAAAGCAAGCTCATAAGCCACCTTCCCAATCCTCCCAAGCACATCAAAGGGCCCAATGAACTGAGGACTCAACTTCCCCTTCTTTTAGAATCTCATAACACCCTTCATGGGTGAAACCTTTAGTAGCACCTTCTCACAAACATATAAGATACATCACGAACCTTCCTGTCAGCATAACTCTTTTGTCTCGACTGCGCTGTACGAAGCCTCTCCTGAATCACCTTCACCTTGTCCAAAGCATCCTATACTAAGTTTGTACCCAAAAGTCTAGCCTCGCCGTGCTCAAACAAACCAACTGGAGATCTACACCGCCTCCCATATAAAGCCTCGTATAGAGCCATCTGAACATTCGACTGATAACTATTATTATATGCAAACTCTGCGGGCGGTAGAAACGGATCCCACGAACCACCGAAGTCAATCACACAAGCGCGCAACATGTCCTCCAATAACTGAATGGTATGCTCGGACTGCCCGTTCATCTGAGGGTAAAAAGGTGTGCTCAACTCAACCTGAGTACCCAACTCTCGCTGCACGGCCTCCAAAACTATGAAGTAAACTAAGTACCTCTATCTAAAATGATAGAAACTAGAACCCCATGCAGGCGAACAACCTCTCGGATATAAATCTCAGCTAACCGTTATGAGAAATAGGTAGTATAAATAGGAATGAAGTGCGTGGACTTGGTCAGCCGATCCACAATCACCCAACTAACATCGAACCTCTTCAAAGTCCGTGGGAGCCCAACTACAAAGTCCATGGTGATCCGCTCCGACTTCCACTCTGGAATAACCATCTACTAAAGTAAGCCACCCGACCTCTGATGCTCATATTTCATCTGCTAAAAATTGAGACACCGAGCTACAAATCCTACAATATCCTTCTTCATCCTTCTCCGCCAATAATGTTGTCTCATATCCTAACACATCTTTATGGCACCCGGATGAATGGAATACCGTGATCTATGGGCCTCCTCTAAGATAAACTCCTGAAGCACATCTACATTGGGCACACAAATCCGGCCCTGCATCTTCAACACTCCATCATCTTCAATAGTCACATCTCTGGCATCGTCGTGTTGAACTCTGTCCTTAAGGACAAGCAAATGAGGATCATCATACTGATGCTCTCTGATGCGATCAAATAAATAAGATTGAGAAATCACACAAGCCAATACTCGACTAGGCTCTGAAATATCCAACCTCACGAACCGATTGGCCAAGGCCTGAACATCAATTGCAAGAGGTCTCTCCCCAACAGAAATATATGCCAAACTTCCCATACTCACTGCCCTCCTAATTAAAGCATTGGCCACTACATTGGCCTTCCCCGGATGGTACAACATAGTAATATCATAATCATTTAGCATCTCCAACCATCTCTGATGCCTCAAATTGAGATCCTTCTGTTTATGATTAAACAAGCACTGGAGTCTACGATGATCAGTAAACACCTCACAAGACACACCATACAAATAATGCCTCCAAATCTTCGACGCGTGAACAATGGCAGCCAACTCTAGATCATTAATGGGTTAGTTCTTTTCATGGGGCTTCAACTGACGAGAAGCATAAGCCATAACTCTACCTTCCTACATTAACACACACCCAATGCCCACTCTCGAACGATCATAATACATTGTATATAAACCTAAAGCTGATCGCAAAACCAATACTGGTGTTGTGGTCAAGGCAGTCTTGAGCTTCTGAAAGCTCACCTCACACTCATCCGAACACCTGAATAAAGCACCCTTCTGAGTCAATTTGGTCAATGGCGATGCAATAGATTAAAATCCCTAAATGAATCAACGGTAATAAACCGCCAAACCAAGAAAACTATGAATCTTTCTGGCTGAAGATGGTCTAGGCCAACTCTGAACCGTCTTTATCTTCTTCGGATCAACCTAAATACCCTCACTGGACACAACGTTCCCCAAGAAAGCCATTGAACTGAGGTAAAACTCACACTTGTAGAACTTTACATAAAGCTTCTCCTCCCTCAATCTCTATAACACAACTCTCAGATGCACCGCGTGCTCCTCTTGACTACGCGAAGACACCAGAATATCATCAATGAAAACTATGACAAACGAATCGAGATACGGTCGGAACACGATGTTCATCAAATGCATGAACACTGCTGGGGCATTGGTCAGCCCAATAGACATCACAAGGAACTCATAATGACCATAACTAGTCCTGAAAGCTGTCTTAAGAATATCCGAGTACCTGATCTTCGACTGGTGATACCTTGAATGGAGATCAATCTTGGAGAACACTCTCGCTCCCTGAAGCTGGTCGAATAAATCATGAATGTGAGGCAACGAATACTTGTTCTTAATTGTAAACTTGTTCAACTGCCTGTAATCAATGTACATCCTTATTGTGCCATCCGTTTTCTTCACAAATAGAAAAGCCGCACCCCACGGCAACACACTAGGCCGAATAAACCCCTTATCAAGGAGTTCCTGAAGCTGCTCCTTCAATTCTTTCAACTCCTTTGGTGCCATACGATACAGTGGAATGGAAATGGGCTGAGTGCCCAGCACCAAATCAATATCAAAATAAATATCCCTGTCTGATGGCATGCTCGACAGGTCTGCAGGAAACACATTGGGAAAATCCCTCACAATAGGAATAGAATCAATACTAGGAGTCTTTGCACTGACATCCCTCACAAAGGCTAAGTATGAAATACAACCCTTCCCAACCATCAGCTGGGCCTTCAGAAATGAAATCACCCTACTGGGGACAAAATCAGTCGAACCTTGCCACTCAATCCGGGGCACACCAAGCATAGCCAACATCACTGTCTTAGCATGATAGTCCAATATAGCCCAACACGTAGATAACCAATCCATGCCCAATATCACATCAAAGTCCACCATACAAAGCAACAATAGATCCACTCGGGTCTCTAGACCCCCAATAGTCACCACACACAACTGGTATATACGCTCCACAACTATAGTATCACCCACCGAAGTAGATACACAAATAGATGAAATAAGAGACTCACAAGGCATATCCAGATAACGAGTGAAATATGATGACACATATGAAATAGTGGAACCAGGATCAAATAATACAGAGGCATCTCTATGACAGACTAAGACAATACCTGTAATCATAGTATCTGAAGCAACAACATCTGGTCTGGCTAGGAGTGCATAGAAATGGGCCTGATTGCCACCTGATCAACCTCCCTCACTAGGGCGACCCCTCGCTGTCTGACCCCCACCCCTAGCTTCCTAAGCGGGTGGTGAAGTAATTGGAGCTGAAGTCGAGGGCTGACCCCTTTATTGAGATGGACCCTCAAGAAGACGAGGACACTGCCTCCTCTTATGCCCAAACTCTCCACACTCATAAAAACTCGCTGGTGCGGGGAACAGGGACTGAAGGTAACCCCTGGCACCGGAATGACCAGTAGAAGGAATTGGCATGGAAGAACCCCTGAACCGATGGAGCACGAGACGAACTTTGGGCTGGTAGGGCATTGATTGATGAATGGCCCTAATGTGAGCTGTGAGAACCATGGCCTAGCGATGCCCATGATGAACTAGGTGAGCTGACTGAGCATGCCTGAATGGATGGCCTATGCCGTGCTAAAACTGACCTCTCGAAGGAGCAACACCAAAACTACTAGATCCCCGAGGTCTCTTGGCCTCTCTCTCTTCTCGCTCCTGGCGATGAACTGACTCAATCTCGCGAGTGATATCAACAACCTCCTCAAAGGTAGCACCTGACACCCTCTCCCTAGTCATACGAATCCGAAGTTGATATGTGAGGCCACCAACGAACCTCCTGATCCTCTCTCTTTCCGTAGGAACCAACCAAACAACATGATGAGATAACTCTGAGAACCTCATCTCATACTGCATCACAGTCATATCTCTCTGACGCAACTGCTCGAACTGCCTGCGTAGCTCCTCTTTGCGAGACTGTGACACATACTTCTCCAAAAAGAAAATAGAGAACTACTGCCAGGTAAGGGGCGCTGCATCCACAGGCCTACACCTCTCATAAGCCTCCCACCAAGTAAAGGCAGCTCCAGAAATCTAAAAAGTAATAAATGCGACCCACCGGTCTCCAGAATACCCGCTAAGCAAAGAATGCTCTATCACTTGTCTAAGAAACCCTGGGCATCCTTGCCCTCTGTACCACTAAAAGTCGGAGGCTGAAGTGTACCAAACCTCTCCAATCGATGCTGCTTGTTGTCAGGCATAACTGGCACCACATAATCCTGTGTTGGTGCAACTGGCTGGGTTTGAGGTACCCCCGATATCCAAAGTCCCTGAACAACCTACTCAGGTGTGCGAGCAATGGGAGTCTAAGTGCCTCCCCCGTACTGAGAAGTAGCTACGACCATAGTAACTAAGACTGCCTGAGCCAAACCAATGTACACTGATAGAATCTGGGCTAGGGCCTCCTTAAGGCCTGGAATTACAATAGGCACAGCTGGTGCCTGAGTTGGTGCTGCTGGAGCATCCACAACTGGGACCTGATCCCGAACTGGGGCGGCTGGTGGATCTGCAGGTGCTGCATTAGCTGTTGTATGGGCTACACCCCTACCACGACCTCGACCTTAACCTTTAGTGGCCCCAACTTGTGGTACTGGTGGTGGTCCGTCCTGACCGGTAGCACGTGTCCTCACCATCAGTGAGAGAATAGAATAACAAAAGTTTAGTAATAGAATCAACAGATTTGCACGACATGAATTTCAAGAATGTGAAGCTTTTCCTAAAGGTTCTGCACCCACCCGATGATAAGTACAGATGTCTCAATACCAATCCGTGAGACTCTACTAAATCGGCTCATGACTCACGAGAGCTATGTAACCTAGGCTATGATACCAATTTGTCACGACCCCAAATACATTGGTCGTGATGGCGCCTACCATAGTAATAGGCAAGCCAACCAAACATTTACCACAACGAAATCTTTTATAAAAATCATTTTCTAATATCGAATAAGTCTCAAATTCGTCATGTGAAATAGATGAATAAAATAGAATATGCGCAGAGCCAGTACAAAATACCAACACAACCCAACAAATCCGGTGTCACTAGTCAAGAGCCTCTAGATACAACTAAAACTGACTGAATAATATATCATAAGTCTAAAATAACATAACACTAAGATATCAAGGAGGAAAGCAGGGCTGCGAATGTCGTGCAACTACCTTGCAGTCTCCAGTAAAGCTCTAAGAGGGATGGAAGCTCTAAATCTGATGCTCGGGCACCTGGATCTGCACACAAGGTGCAGGGAGTAATGTGAGTACACCAACTCAGTAAATAACTGAAGTAAATAAGGTCTGGGTGCAGTGAAGAGCAGTTAAAATCACATAATAAGTCTCAACAGAAATATCAAGTCAAATTCTACAATTTAAAAGACTGTCATCTCGTAAAACTTCAGTTTCGATTACAAATCATTTGAAAACATTTTTCAATAGAGGCTCAGTATAAAATAAGAGTGAAAGCAACAAAAGTCATAAACAAGCACCTCAAGCAAGGTATCACTCACAAATATAGCCTCTCAAGCAAGCCTCTCAGTCACTCATGACTCAGCTCTTGTCAAACAGTACTCACACTCAGCACTCCAGCTCAATAATATCTCATAACAATAATAATCATAATAATTGTTGGGGTGTGCAGCCCGATCCATAGTTTATAGTCAACTACGCTCACTGAGGGTGTGCAAACTCCGGAGGGACTCCTACTGCCTAAGCGTCATATTGCTACGGCGTGCAGCTCGATCCATATGTATATCGTTGTGGCGTGCAGCATGATCCATATATATATATCGTTGCGGCGTGCAGCCCGTTTCATAATAGATATATAATCCTCACCATTAGGTCCTAAACCTCTCCTAGTCATTAACCTCACGGCCACTCGGGCATATTAGTAAAAATCAGGGAACTTAGCCCAAATAGTTTTCATATATAAGAAATAGAGAGATGAAACCGGTTTTAAATAAATAATAGGTAAAACATGACTGAGGATATGCTTTCAAATCAAACAGAGTGAGGAAAGTAGTAAAAATACCCCTAAGGGTCTAAGAAGGTCGGCACAAGGGCCCAAACACGGCGTACAACCCAACACATAGTATTAATCTCTAAAACACGGAATATCATAAGATTTTAAATCAAAATACGTGGCTTAATAGTCGTTACGGGACGGACCAAGTCACAATCCCTAACGTTGCACGCCCAAACGCTCGTCACCTAGCATGTGCGTCACCTCATTTATCAAAATAATACGAAATACTAGGGTTTCATACCCTCAGTTCCAGATTTACAATGGTTACTTACCTCAAACCGGATGAAATACTACTCCGCGATGCCCTTGCCTCTAGACTCGGCCTCAACTAGCGTCAAATCTATCCAAAATCAGAATCATGACGTTAAAATATGCTAAGGAAATGAAACCCATGCGAAAATAATCAAATTTCCACAGAAATCCTGAAATTGGCCAAACCCGACTCCTAGGCCCATATCTCGGAATCTAATAAAAATTACATCGATAAACTCCTTATACTCCCACGAGTTCATACATACCAAAAATACCAAAATCCGACCACAAATGACCCCTCAAATCCCTAGACTAATGTCTCCAATTTCCAAGTCCTAAACCCCCAATTTTGCTACCAATTTTCCATAGATTTCAAGCTTAATCAGTCAAAAAACATCATAGAAACAAATTTAGGGTCCAAAAATCTTACCTCCATGAAACCCTCTTGAGTTCTCTCTTCAAATTGCTCTCTCAAGGTCAAACCCGCATGAAAATGGAGAAAAACCACTCAAAAATCGCAAAGGGTCAAATTTATATGTTCTGCCTAGCTAAACCGCTTCTGCGGTCCAAAATTTTGCACCTAAGAACCTGCACTTACGGTCCCAGGTGCGTATTTGTGGGATTCACTTAATCTCCCACGACCGCAACTGCGATCAAGATCCCGCACCTACACTACCGCAGGTGCACTCAAACACCCGCATCTGCGGTTCAAGCTACTCTTGCCCATTTCTGCATCCCTGAACCTCATTGCACTTCTGCGGGCCTGCACCTGCGGTCCCCAAGCAGCAGGTGCGGTAATGACAGGAGCTTCAGCACTTCAGCTGCAAATTTCCAACTCCAAAACTCCCGCCAACCATCCGAAATCACCCCAAGGCCCCCGGGACCTCAACCAAAACTACGAACAAGCCATATACCACCATCCAAACTTATACCAATCTTGGAAACACCAAAAACAACATCAAAACAACAAATCAACCACGGATTTAAGCCTAATAACTCCATAAATATTCGAATTCCGCTTTCGATCAAAAAGACTATTAAACCTCATCTGAATGACCTTAAATTTTGCACACACGTCACAAATGACTCAACGGACCTACTCCCACTTTCGGAATTCCATTCCGACCCTTATATCAAAATCTCCGCTATCAACCAGAAAATGCCAAAAATCCATTTTCGCCAATTCTAGCCTAAATCTACTCCGGACATCCAAAACACATTCTGGTCATGCTCCTAAGTCCCAAATCACCTCCCGAAGCTATCAGAATCATAAAAACCAAATTCCAAGATTGTTTTCTCAGAAATCAACTATCGGTTAACTTTTCTAACTAAAGGACCAACTTAAGAGACTAAGTGTCTCAAACCTCACCAAAGCCATTCCGAACTCAAACCAACCAACTCGATGCCATTCAATATGACTGAACAAGACATAAATAAGCAAAAATAGGAAAAACGGAGCGGTAACTCATGAAACGACAGGCCAGGTCGTTACAATATATTTTGTAGCTATACCGTGTTTAGGTGGGGTAAATTTAAAACATAGTATAATGTGGTTTCAAATAGTTTATAGAAATGAAAATATTCTGTATAATTATACCAATTTATAAGATCATAACAATTAAGATCAAGAGGAAACAACTATATTCAATTCTTGTTCAGAATAAATTAGAACATTGTGTAAGTCTAAATTACCATGAACTCAAAAGTTCACATGCTTGAATAATCAAACATTTCTCAACGAAGTTAACAATTTATAAACAAATCTATATACTATTAAAAGGAGAGGACAAAA
Source organism: Nicotiana sylvestris (assembly GCF_000393655.2). Classification (NCBI taxonomy): domain Eukaryota; kingdom Viridiplantae; phylum Streptophyta; class Magnoliopsida; order Solanales; family Solanaceae; genus Nicotiana; species Nicotiana sylvestris. The sequence goes on along the minus strand of NC_091063.1, from coordinate 29,656,010 downwards.
CCTTTTCCTTAAGCCAAGTGGCAGTCTAAAAAAGTCACATGGCATAATTAGTTACTAATTAGTTAGTTAGTTAATAATTAATTATTGGTTATTATTTTTGAATTTAAATATATATAGAAAACAAAAATAGTGAAAAAATAAAAAACAGCATATATATATATATATTGGTTACTTTATTTGAATGAATAAATATAGATATCTTATAATTAACTATAATAAAAACGAAAATATAACTATATAAAAAATAACTACCCATTCAAATTTGGTGGGAGTAGTTTCAAGTTGTCGATTTTAAATCTATATATTATTAAAAGGAGAGGACAAAACCTTTGTGACGCCCGGCCAGTCGTCTTGAGAATTTAAGCTCTGATCCCCTATTAACTGCTTCCCCCATGTTTATTTCTGCTATTTTGATTTGCTGGAATGTTCAGTTTTGAGTTTCGGAGAGTTTTGGGATACTTAGTCCCTAATTGAGAGCTTAAGTGTTGGAAAATTGACCGTAGTCAGAATAGTATGAAGACAGCCTCGGAATGAAATTCTGATCGTTCTGTTGCCTCCGTGGGGTGATTTCGGTGTTAGGAGCGTGTTCGGATTGTGTTTGGGAGGTCCGTAGCTAATTTAGGCTTAAAATGCCGAAAGTTGAATTTTTGAAGTTTCCGGTTCGATAGTGAAATTTTTATCCGAGGGTCGGAATGGAATTTCGGAAGTTGAAGTAGCTCCGTAGTGTTGAATAAGATGTGTGTACAAAATTTCAGGTCATTCGGACGAGGTTTGATAGACCTTTGATCGAAAGCGTATTTTTAGAGTTTTGGAATTTTTAAGGCTTGAATCCGTGGTTGATTCATCGTTTCGATATTTTTTTAGGTGTTTTAAAAATTGGTATAAGTTTGGATAGTGGTATTAGACTTGTTGGTGCCTTTGGTTGAGGTCCCGGGGGCCTCGGGATGATTTTGGATAGTTGACGGAAGGATTTTGGAGTTGCAAGTTCAGCTGGTTTTCTGTCATAACCGCACCAGCAAGAATGGGACAACATGTGCGGAGCCGCAGAAGCGGCGGAAGGATCGCTGAAGCAGAAAAGGGAGAAGCCAGCAGGGACAGCAGAAGCGGGAGCTTCACCGCAGAAGCAGCCCTGCATCTGCGAAGGGGTAACCGCAGGTGCGGAAGCTGGGCTTTAAGTGATTGTCGCAGATGCGACCATTAGACCGCAAAAGCGGGACCGCATGGCCGAAGATGCGGAAATCACTGGGCATAAACATATAAATACTTGCCTTCACGAAATTTAGCTATTTTTCACCGTATTTCAAACGGGAAGAAGCTTGAGAAGCACTTTTCAAGAGGGATTTGCAGAGCAGTTCATTAGGGTAAGATCTTTGGTCCATAAACTCGTTATTGAAAAATCAGCGGTAATTTGTGGGTTAGGGCTTGACTAAGTAGAGGCCTTTGAGTGATGATTTGAGGGGCCAATTGAGGTCAGATTTTGGTACTTTTGGTATGAATGAACTCGTGAGAGTGTGCGGATTTTGGAAATGTAAATGTTACCGGATTCCGAGACGTGGGCCGAGGGATGTTTTGGTCATTTTATCTAATTTCGCGTATTAGCTTAGAATTTAATTGAAGAATAAGTTACTTGAAGTGTTATTTATATTATGAAATTGAATTGAATAGATTTGGGCCATTTGGAGTCGAGTACTCGTGGCAAAAGCGTGGTTTCGGATTGATTTGAGCTGCTTTGAGGTAAGTGGCTTGTCTAACCTTGTGTGGGGGACCTTCCTCTTAGGATTTGGTATTATTGCTAATTGAAATGCCTTGTACGTGAGGTAACGAGTGCGTACTTGTGCTAATTGTTGAAAATCTAGTTTTTCATTAAGTAATTACTAGTATGTTTTCTTTCCTGTTTTTATTACTTGTACTATTAAGCCTGTTGTTAGCTTAGGAAAGCATGTCTAAGTGATTTATTTGCTTTATTTGCTTAAACTGCTTACCTAAATTTTGTGCAGCATGCTAGGCTAGACTTACTTGTTTGCCTTAATATGGAATTTGACATTTTTGAGTATTTTCTTGTTGCTGCTGTGTATTTACATTAGGACTACGGATGTGGGATTCTGGTAGCTCCCCCTTGTCTATTTACATTTGGGACTACGGATGTGGGATTCTTGTAGATCCCCCTGCACAGTTATATGGAACTACAGGATTGCACCCGGTAGATTCCCCCAGTACTAGGTATTTATATTTGGGACTACGAAACGGGATTCTGGTAGATCCCTGCACACTATGAGTTAGACTACGGGATGGTATCATAGGATACCTATTGGATATGTATATTTGGGGCTATAGGACGGTATCCTGGGAGATCCCTGATAGTTATGATTTGGTGTTGAGCTGTATTTCCTTCTGTGCTTACTTTGCCTTTATATAGTTGTTGTTGTCCTTTATATCCTGTATTACTTTTACTGTTGTACTTATTTATACTGCTCTGTTCTACACTGTCGAAATTTCTATATTATTTAATCTCAGTAGGGCCCTGACCTTCCTTGTCACTACCCGACCTAGGTTAGGCTTGACACTTACTGAGTATCGCTGTGGTGTACTCATGCCCTTTCTGCGCATGTATTTCATCTGTAGATCCAGGTATTTCGACCCAGTCCTATCTCCCTTGAGGCGAGGCGATTGCCCCAGAGACTTCGAGGTATATTTGCCGCGTCCGCAGGCCGAGGAGTCCCTTTGTATTCTCGCTTTTAAGTATTAACCCTTCTGTATTTCTTTTCCTTGGTAGATATTTTGGAGTTAGACACTGTTAGATATTCAAAGGCTTGTGGTTTTATGAGATTCCGAGTTTTGGGAAAGTGTATTAGTTTTTGAGAAGTTGTATTGTATATGACGAGAGGCATTTTAAATACTATTTTATTCGGTTATTTTGGCTTTAATTATTTCTTCCGCAAATTTTTGTTATTTTCTGCATTTGTTAGGCTTACCTAGTTGTAGAGACTAGGTGACATCACGACAGTTCACGGAGGGTGAATTAGGATCGTGACAAGTTAGTATCAAAGCTTTAGGTTCATAGCAGTCATGGATCACAAGCCGGTTTTTTAGAGTCTCACTGATCGGTACGGAAACGTCTGTACTTATCTACGAGAGGCTATGTAACTGTTAGGAAAATTCCATTTCCTTTGATTTCCTTGTCGTGAGAGATTTTGACAATACAATTTTGAACTTCTACCCTCTATTCTTTCACAGATAGTGAGGACACGTGCTACCCGAGATGATCAGGCACCCTTACCCCCTACTACAGTCGTTAGAGGCCAGGGCCGGGTAGAGGCCGAGGATGCGCACATGGTGCAGCCAGAGCACTTCTATGAGCTGCCGCCGAGGTACTACCATCAGCTCTACCCGGAGTCCAGGCACCTAATATGCCTACTGCTACTACTACTCCAACTTTTTAGGAGACTCTAGTACAGTTCATAAGCATGTACACCACTTTGGCTAAGGTAGGGTTGCTTTCCCTTGTTGTTGCTACGTCTCAGGCCGACGAAGGAGAACAGACTCCCATCGCCCGCACTCCTGAGCAGCGAGTGCATGTTGAGCAGATCCTTGAGATTATTCCCGTACAGCCTACAGTCTGAGATCAGCCTGAGGACAGGGCAGCAGCTTCCGAGGTTGAGCAACTGAGGCTTGAGAGGTTCAAGAAGTACAAGTCTCCTGTATTTAGTGGTCTAGCATCGGATGATGCTCTGGGATTTCTAGATGAGTGTTACCGCATTCTCTGTACCATGGGTATATGTCACGCCCCAACCTCGGGAGGCGCGACCGGCGCTCAATCGAGTGAACCCGACTGAGCCAGCCTTACCATACACTTCCTACCCACCTCGATATGAATAAAGAAACTATACTTTTGTTTATCCATTTAGATGGGGAAAGACAGCACATTCTACATTGATAGTTCATTTTAAACACCACATTAAACCGTAGATGAGTTATTTTCCAAGTTCCCTATAGAGTTACAATTTATAGGCAACATAAGTTTAGAGTTACAATTTATAGGCAACTTAAGTTTAGAATTACAACATAGTTCGTAGACCCATCCAACCCCCGTACATAACCCACACATATGTCTACAGAGCCTCTAGGATACAAAAGATGAGTTTGAAAATGCCGGCAACAAGGCCCCGGCTATACCTCAAAAGTTAAAGTCCACAATACAAAGATATACAATATAGCCCCTTGAAGGAGATAAGGGCTCACCAAGTTCTTGAGAAGAGGGATGCTTCGCTACACACGACCGGCACTATCCGCTATGGAGCCACCTACATTCATTTAAAAAAATGTAGCGCCCTTGGCAAAAGGGACGTTAGTACCATGGAATAGTACTAGTATGTATAACTAAACACCATCAAATTAGAAAGAACTTTCATACACAAATAAGGAAATCACAGGTATCACTCCAAAACTTTAAACGATCACAACATTATCAACATGAAAGAATTACACAACCTTCACATCATGTTTCCATATCCTTTAGTTAGGCATTTCATACTGTTCCACATTGTTCACATTACCATCGCTATCTTGAGCGGAGTCCGATCTCGACCCGACCGGCTAGGCCGTCTCCCAGAGACGTTACCAATATTCTATTCACACTTTCCAGTTTCATTCATCAATGCATAACCGCCATGTGTATATGTCATGGAGTCCGATCATGGCCCGATCGGCTAGGCCGCCTTGCCGAGGCGTTACCATTTTGCATTATTCATCTCACTCCAATCTTTGGTTACACATGTATTAGTTTACCGGCACTTGGGGCCACAATTTTCACATTCCACCATTTTGCATTTCACTTGGGGCCAAGATCAAATAAGGTTGTAGGCGTAGATAAGACTTCATGTAAATGGCACAACAACGCACTTCAATTTTAATCTAAGGTCTAAGCATTTTGACACATGATTCATAGTCCTTGCACCTTTTCAAATTATCAAGAATACCACGTTGATCATTTTGAGACACAGTTTTCACGCATATAAGGTTGCAACACCAAGTCAAGTGAAATAGCAATCAATACAACAATTCAATTTAATCTTACCGTACTCACACAACCAACGATGAAGCTCAATTTCTAAAAGATGGGGTTTTAGCCATACATACCTCAATAAAGCTTTCCTTATTCCTTACAAAATTCCTGAACTTTTAGCACTTCGATCTATTGTGTAAGAATTACAAATTAAACCTAGAATTAGAGACGAGATTGAGATTCTAGCTTGTTTTGAGCATACTATCAAACACTAAAGGTGCATTGTGATCGTAGGCCCTTTTGAGAGAAATTTCTGTCATTTTATACCCCAATTGCTTTCTTTTTAGTTCACTACCTCCCAATATTCTACGATGTGGTATGCATGCAAGAAATTCATTCTTATACCTATGAATTACTTTACTAGTGATCCCTTAATGCTAAGCATAGGAATAAGAGCTGGGGTAATGAAGTCTTACCTCTTGGGATGAAGATTTAGGTGCCCTCACTTGATTATCTTCAAAGATTTTGCAAGGTTTCATGAAGTAATTTGATGGGAAGCACTTCCCTCTCTAAAACCCCCTCTCTCTCTCTCTCTAAAAGCATCAGGAAATATGCTTAGAATGAGCTATAACACCGAATATATCGATAAGGGGTCGGGTTTAAAATTTAGAAAATTGGAGCCCCGAGTCAGGTCTGCGATCGCAAAGTGGAAATGCGACCCGCAGAATGGACCGCAAAAGTGCTCCCAAAATCTGAACATTCTGTCTGGGTATGCGGCAGAAATGCGGTCCGCATACCCGTTCTGCGGTCGCATAATGCACTGCAGAACTGCTCCTTATAAAATTCCAAGGAAATTACGCGACGACTATGCAGTCCGCATATTGGTTATGCGATCACATAATGGACCGCATATTTAACCTCAAATTTGACTAACACACTGACTCACTTTGCGGTGATTATGCTCCCTATGCGGTCTGCATACCTGATATGTGATCGCATTCTCAACCGCAAAATCGCACTTCTCTGGAAAATATTATTTCTTGACTTTTTAATGCACTGTTCAATGAATCCTAACACATGCTACTAACTTGGCACCACGAGATTCAGGGTTCTAAGTAGGAAATTCATGGGGCCTTACATCCTCCCCCACTTAAGATCATTCGTCCTCGAATGAAGATCAAGGTTCACTTATTAACAGTCTTAGTGCAATCTTCGTTCTTTATAACCTGAAACATGTTGCCAATCCCCAAATTTAGCTAACTCCCTATATTTCCGAATATATCGCCAAAGTCTCCTTTGTATTTAGGCATATCCACCTGTCAAAGAGCCCCAGAAACATATCCTAACAGCGAGTACACATTCCATGGACATAAGACATGACATAACTCGTACAATACTAACCATGGCCGCATTGGAAACATGTATATATATAAACAAAACACGACAGTTTTACATAGATCAAATCAGAAGATAAGAGTTCATAGTAGCTAAGTGCATAAAAGCTATTGTATGACTATTCGAACAAATGTGGGTACTTCGTTTTCATCTCATCCTCGGCTTCCCAATTGGCTTCCTCAACTTGCTGGTTTTTCCATAATACTTTCACGGATGCAATTTCCTTATTCCTCAATTTCCGAATTGCCTATCAAGAATGGTAACTGGAACTTCTTCATATGAAAGCTCTACATTAACCTCAATAGTCTCAACTGGCACAATAGAGGACGGATCTCCCACTACCTTTCTCAACATGGACACATGAAAGACCGGGTGTACCATTGACATCTCGGGTGGCAGCTCGAGCTTGTATGCAACCTGACCAATCCTCTGAATAATTCTGTACGGTCCGACATACCTCAGACTCAATTTTCCCTTCTTTCCGAACTACATGATGCCCTTCATAGGGAAACCTTTAGAAACACCCAATCATCTTCTTTGAACTCTAAATCTCTGCGACGCACATCCGAATAGGATATTTGGTGACTCTGAGAAGTTTTCAATCTCTCCTTAATAATCTTGACTTTCTCCATGGCCTAATGCACGTGGTCCGGCCCGATCAATTTCGCTTCTCTAACCTCGAACCACCCAATAGGAGACCTACATCTCCTACCATACAGGGCTTCGAATGGTGCCATCTGGATACTAGCATGGAAGCTGTTGTTGTAAGCAAATTCTATGAGTGGCAAATGGTCATCCCAACTACCCTTGAAATCAAGAGTACAACGTGCAACATGTCTTCAAGCATCTAAATAGTCCGCTATGCTTGACCATTGGTTTGTGGATGAAAAGTTGTGCTAAGATTTACCTGCGTACCCAAACCTTGATGAAACTTCTTCCAAAAGTTGGCTGTGAACTGAGCCCCTCGATCTGAAATGATTGAGACTTGAGTGCCATGTAACTTGACTATTTCTTTGATATACAATTGAGCATACCGTTCTGCTGTGTTGGTAGATTTGACAAGAAGGAAGTGCACTGATTTCTTGAGTTGATCCATGATCACCCAAATTGACTCGAACTTGCACGGAGTGCGTGGTAACCCTACCACAAAATCTATGTTGATCATCTCCCATTTCCACATTGGAATTTCTATGCTTTGAGCCAATACACTAGGCCTTTGGTGTTCGGCCTTTACTTGCTGACAATTCAGACATTTTGACACAAAGTCCGCCACATCTTTCTTCATGTTATTCCACCAATAAATTTCCTTGAGATTATGATATATTTTCGTGGAACCTCTGGACTTAGTTTTCAGATCTGTTCCTGAGAGAGTATATTCCTCAGAGCCTTAGGGACGTGTGGCACATAGAATTTGAGCATTTGCACCAGGGTACTATGACTGTCTCAGAGTATGCAGTCTGTAACACTAGTTTGGCTAGGCATGCACCAGCCTTTGTTTCTACAGTTCGCGAGAGGGTTCGCCGGTTTATTGAGGGCCTTATTTCCAACATCAGGTCTAGCATGGCTCGTGAGATGGATATTTCTTATCATCAGGTGGTGAGCATTTCTAGGAGGATTGAGGGTATGCATGTTAAGGAGAGATAGGAGAAGGAGGCCAAGAGGTCTTGAGAGTCGGGCTATTATTCTGGTGCCCGTTCCCCAGCTGCATGTCGTCATGGTAGGGCTTATATGAGTCGCCCTATTCATTCAGCTCTTCCAACAACCAGTGGTATTCTAGCTCCTCCTAAGCCTCAGGAGCTTTATTATGCACCTATGGCTTCTAGCGCACCCTTTGTGCGGGGTGCTTTCAGAGGTCAGCCCAGCAGACCTGGCCCAAGCCAGTCCCAGCCGTCGCGCCCTCCCAGAGCTTGTTTTGAGTATGGTGACACATGCCATATAGTGAGGGATTTCCCCAACGTGGGAGGGGTGCACCTCCATAGACTTCTCAGCAACAGTGTGCATCGCAAAGTTCTCAGTCTATGGTTATAGTTCCAGTTACTACCCCACCTACTCATCCAACTACAGGTAGAGGTCGGGGAGGTATAGGTTGCCCAAGAGGGGGAGGCCAGGCCAGATACTATGCCCTTCCTGCTTGTACCGAGGTTTTTGCCTTTGATTCTGTCATCACAAGTATTATACTGGTTTGTCACAGAGATACATCGGTTCTATTCGATCCAGGCTCCACTTACTCTTATGTGTCTTCTTATTTTGATCTGCATTTGGGTGTACCTCGGGATTCTTTGAGTTTTCCTATTTATTTTCTACTTCTGTGGGAGATTCTCTTGTTATAGCCATATTTATCAGTCGTGTTTGGTTACTCTTAGTGGTTTTGAGACCAAAGCTGATTTATTGTTGCTCAGCATGGTAGATTTTGATATTATCTTGGGCATGGACTGGTTGTCGCCCCATTATGATATTCTTGATTGTCACGCCAAAATCGTGACGCTAACTATGCCAGGTGTGTCGTGGGTTGAGTGGAGGGCTACTTTAGATCACACTCCCAGAAGAGTTATTTCTTTTCTTAAAGCTTAGCGTATGGTTGTAAAGGGGTGTGACGCGTATTTAGCCTATGTAAGAGATGTCAGTTCCAGTAGTACGGGATTTTCCCGATGTGTTTCCAACTGATCTTCCAGGCATGCTGCCTGATAGAGATAGTGATTTTGGCATTGATCTGTTGCTAGGCACTCAGCCCATTTCTATTCCTCCATATCGTATGGCTCCTCCTAGTTGAAGGAGTTGAAGGATCAGTTACAATAATTGCTTGATAAGAGTTTTATTCGGCCCAGTATATCACCTTGGGGTGCTCCTGTCTTGTTTGTGAAGAAAAAGGATGGTTCTATGCATATGTGTATTGATTATCTCTAGTTGAACAAGGTTACAGTGAAGAACCGTTATCCTTTGCCTCGTATTGATGATCTGTTTAACCAGCTTCAGGGTGCATGGGTGTTCTCTAAGATTGACTTGCGCTCAGGTTACCATCAGTTGAAGATTCGGGAGCTAGATATCCTGAAGACTGCTTTCAGGACTCGCTATATTCATTACGAGTTCCTTATTATGTCATTTGGGCTAACCAATGCCCCAGCAACCTTTATGCATCTGATGCACAGTGTGTTCCGATCGTATCTTGACTTGTTCGACATCGTCTTTATCGATGATATTCTGGTGTAATCTCGGAGTCGGGAAGATCATGAGCAGCACCTGAGGACTGTGCTTCAGACACTGAGAGTGAAGAAATAATATGCTAAGTTCTCGAAACGTGAGTTTTGGTTGGATTCCATGGCATTCCTAGGCCATGTGATATCGAGTGAGGGTATTTAGGTTGATCCAAAGAAAATTAAGGCAGTGCAGAGTTAGCCTAGACCATCCTCAGCTATAGAGATCCGTAGTTTCCTTGGCTTGGTGGGTTACTACCATCGTTTTGTGGAGGGGTTTTCATCGATTGCAGCCCCTATGACTAGATTGAACAAGAAGGGTGCTCCGTTCCAGTGGACGAAGGAGTGTGAGGTGAACTTTCAGAAGCTCAAGACTGCTTTGACTACAACCCCAATTTTGACACTGCCTACAGGTTCGGGGTCTTATACGGTTTATTGTGATGCTTCGAGGATTGGACTCGGAGTGGTGTAAATGCAGGACGGTAGGGTGATTGCCTACGCGTCCAAACAGTTGAAGGTACATGAGAAGAATTATCTGGTCCACGACCTTGAGTTAGATGCCATTGTTCACGCCCTGAAGATCTGGCATCATTATTTGTATGGTATTACCTGTAAGATTTATACTGATCATCGGAGCTTGCAGCACATGTTCAAGAAAAATGATCTAAATTTGCGCCATAGGAGGTGGTTAGAGTGGCTGAAGGACTATGATATCACTATTTTGTATCACCCGGGCAAGGCCAATGTGGTGGATGATGCTCTGAGTCGTCGGGCAGAGAGTTTGGGGAGTTTGGCTTATTTACCAGCATTGGAGAGGCATATGGCGATGGATATTCAGGCCTTAGCCAGCCAGTTTGTGAGATTGGATCTTTCGGAGCCCAGTCGGGTTCTAGCTTGCGTGGTTTCTTGGTCTTCCTTATTTGATCGTATCAGTGAGCGTCAGTATGATGACCCTCATTTGCTTGTCCTCAAGGACAAGGTCCAGCGTCGTGATGCTAGAGATGTGACTATTGGTGATGATGGTGTATTGAGGATGTAGGGTCATATTTGTGTACCCAATGTTGATGGGTTTCGGGAGTTGATTCTGGAGGAGGACCATAAATCGCGGTATTTCATTCATCTAGGTGCCGCGAAGATGTATCAGGATTTGAGGCAGCACTACTGGTGGAGACGGATGAAGAAAGATATAGTTGGATTTGTAGCTCGGTACCTTAACTGTCAGCAGATGAAGTATGAGCACCAGAGACCGGGTGGGTCGCTTCAGCAGATAGAGATTCCGGAGTGGAAGTGGGAGCGGATCACCATGGACTTTGTAGTTGGGCTCCCACAGACGTTGAGGAAGTTTGATGCTATTTCGGTGATTCTGGATCGGCTAACCAAGTCCGCTCACTTTATTCCTATGTGTACTACTTATTCTTCGGAGCAGTTGGCAGAGATCTATATTTGGGAGATTGTTCGTCTGCATGGTATTCCAGTTTCTATCATTTCAGATAGAGGTACTCAGTTCACATCACAATTCTGGAAGGCCGTTCAGCATGAGTTAGGTACCCGGGTGAAGTTGAGTATAACATTTCACCCTCAGACGGAGGGATAGTCCGAGCGCACTATTCAAATTTTTGAGGATATGCACCGTGTGTGTGTGATTGAGTTTGGTGGGTCTTGGGATCAGTTCTTGCCATTGGCAGAGTTTTCCTACAACAATAGCTATCAGTCCAACATTTAGATGGCACCGTACGAGGCTTTATATGGTAGGTGGTGTAGATCCCTAGTGGATTGGTTTGAGCTTGGTGAGACCAGATTATTGGGCACAGACTTAGTTCAGGATGCTTTGGAGAAGGTTAGGGTAATTCAGGATAGACTCCGTACATCCCAGTCAAGATAGAAGAGCTACGCGGATCGGAAGGTTCGTGATGTTTCTTATATGGTTGGAGAGCGGGTTCTGTTTCGGGTTTCGCCTATGAAGGGCATCATGAGATTTGGGAAGAAGGGGAAGTTTAGTCCGAGGTTTATTAGTCCGAGACATCATGAGATATTGTGTTGGGGAGGTTGCTTACGATCTGGCCTTACCACCCAGCTTGGTAGGAGTTCATCCGGTATTTCATGTTTCGATGCTCCGGAGGAATCACGGCAATCCGTCGCATGTGTTAGATTTCAGTTCAGTCCAGTTGGACAAGGATCTATCCTATGTTGAGGATCCATTGGCAATATTGGACAGGTAGGTTAGAAAGCTGAGGTCAAACAACATTGCATAAGTAAAGGTTTAGTGGGAGGTCAACAGGTCGAGGAGGCGACCTGGGAGACCGAGCAGGATATGCGCAGTCATTACCCTTATCTTTTACTACTTCAGGTATGTCTCTATGCTCGTTTGAGGACGAATAAATGTTTAAGTGTAGGATGATGTGATGACCCGACCGGTCGTCTTGAGAATTTACGCCTCGATACCCTATTAACTATTTCCCCCGTGGTTAGTTCTGCTATTTTGATTTGTTGGGATGTTCGATTTTGAGTTTCGGAGAGTTTTGGGACACTTAGTCACTAATTGAGAGCTTAAGTGTTGGAAAGTTTACCGTAGTCGGAACAGTGTAAAGACGGCCTTAGAATGGAATTCTGTTGGTTTCGTTGGCTCCGTAGGGTGATTTCGGGGTTAGGAGCGTGTTCGGATTATATTTTAGAGGTCCGTAGCTAATTTAGGCTTAAAATGCCGAAAGTTGAATTTTTGAAGTTTCCGGATCGATAGTGAGATTTTGATCTGAAGCTGGGAATGGATTTCCAAAAGTTGGAGTAGCTCTGTAGTGTTGAATGTGATGAGTGTGCAAAATTTCAGGTCATTCGGACGAGGTTTGATAGACTTTTGATCGAAAGCGTATTTTTAGAGTTTTGGAATTTTTAAGGCTTGAATCCGTGGTTAATTCGTCGTTTCGATGTTGTTTTAGGTTTTTTAAGGATTGGTATAAGTTTGGACAGTGGTATTAGACTTGTTGGTGCCTTTGGTTGAGGTCCTGGAGGCCTCAGGATGATTTCGGATGGTTGACGGAAGGATTTTGGAGTTTTGGAGTTGCAGCTTCAGCTGGTTTTCTATCATAACCGCACCTGCGAGAGTGGGACCGCAGGTGCAGAGCCGCAGAAGCGGCGAAAGGGTCACCGAAGTGGAAAAGGGAGAAGCTAGCAGGGACCGTAGAAGAGGGAGCTTCACCGCAAAAGCGGCCCCGCATCTGCGGAAGGGTAACCGCAGGTGCGGAAGTTGGCTTTAAGTGATTGTCGCAGATGCGACCATTGGTCCACAAAAGCGGGACCGCAGCCGCAGATGCGGAAATCGCGGGGCAGAAACATAAAAATGCTTGCCTTCAAGAAATTTAGCTATTTTTCACCATAGTTCAAATGGGAAGAAGTTTGGGAAGCACTTTTCAAGAGGGATTTGCAAAGGAGTTCATTGGGGTAAGGTCTCTGGTCCCTAAACTCGCTGTTGGAATAATTTTTATCAGTTTAAACATGAAAAAAATTAAGGAAAATCAGTGGTAATTTGTGGGTTAGGGCTTGACTAAGTAGAAGCCTTTGAGTGATGATTTGAGGGGCCAATTGAGGTCCGATTTTGGTACTTTTGGTATGACTGAACTCATGATAGTGTGAGAATTCTGGAAATCTAAATTTTACCAGATTCCGAGACGTGGGACCGAGGGGCATTTTGGTCATTTTACCAAACTAAGTATTATCACCCGTGCGAATGCGCGGACACTAACCATGTAATATATTTGAGTTATTTGGATTATATGTAAATAATCTTAAAACTTAAACTTTCTCTATTAAATATAGATAATCATTGGATATTAATTAAGAAACACTACATCAAAATGATTAACCATTTCTCAAATTTCCTAGATATAATTCTATTTTTATTTTTTGATATCATTCTCACGGGTATCATTGGATCTAAAAATTAGCCGGGAAGCAAAATAATAACTCATTTTTATAACAAAAAAGTCAAAGTTTGAGACTATGAAGGATTCGTTGGATACGATTTGACTCTTTTTGTCACGACCCGGATATTCCAACCTCGGGGGTCGTGATGGCGCCTACTAATGAGAGATAGGCAAGCCAAACCTCAACTACTTGTTATGCTTCCATATTGCTTCTGTTTAACAAACACAAGGCGGTAACATGATAACAACAGAACTTTAAATAATTAGCGGAAGTCAACAATTAAATATCTTAAGTCTACGTCTATTACAACTTTTAAAACCTCAAATACCCAAAATCTGGTGTCACAGTGTCACAGACTATCTAAGATTACTACATACAAGGTCTGAAGAAATAACAGTATATTGTTTCTGATGTAAGGAAACTGAAACAGGAAATAGAGATAGAGAGAGACGTCAAGGCTTGCGGACGCCTGCAGGTCTACCTTGGGTCTCCGGGTGAACTGAAGGAAGCACTCCAACTACTGTCTGAAAGCTGCTCCTGGATCTACTCACAGTGCAAGTGTAGTATCAGCATAACCGACCCCATGTGCTGGTAAGTGTCTAGTCTAACCTTGATGAAGTAGTGATAAGGCTAGGACCATACTACCAAATAAACCTGTGCAGTTCGTATATATATACAGCAGAAGAGAAATACAGAAAGAACCAGTCAATGTGGGAGGGGGAAACATGTTGTGGGGTAGATAATAGTTCCGAATAGCAAGACATCAAGTAAGGAAAGAAACAACATAACTAGAATATCAACAAGGAAGCAGAAATCAATAATTGCACGGCATAACCCTTCGTGCTCTTACTCTCAGCCTCACCAAAACAGTTATATAATAAAAATGTATACGGCATCACCCTTCATGCTTTTACTCTCGCCATTCACCAAAACAATCATATAATCAAAATGTGCGCGGCATCACCCTTCGTGCTTTGACTCTCTTTCGTCACCATAAAATCAATAGATTCGGCATGGAATGGTACGTCGTGCGGCACGACATCACCCTTCGTGCTTTAACACTCTTCCTCACCCAAAAACCAATCACAAGTAAAGGGACAAGGGAATAAACAAAATAGTAATAGAGATCCCGACAAGGGAACAACAATTAAACAATTAAATCCCGTCAAGGGAACAACAATTAAACAATTAAATCTCGGCAAGGGAACAACAAATAAATCAACAATAGCTCGGCAAGGGTGACAACATAATAATCTCTTCCCTTTCTTAATTTTACTTCACAATTCACTTCATAACTCGAGCCAATGCTCTAAAGGTTCTGTTATCACTTATACTTTCACAATTCATTTCACAACTCGAGCCAATGCTCTAAAAGTTCAATTGCCACTTATACTTTCACAATTTCTCCACAACTTGAGCCAATGCTCCTCAATGTTCATAGGTCACAATTCTTTCCACAAACTTTATACAATAATTAGAAATCTTTACCAAGGCATGAATAATACAACAAAATCATGAAAATCACAATATAAGACTCACGGTCATGCTTCATACCAACGTATAGATACTCGTCACCATGCCTATACGTCGTACTCGACAAGAAGCAAATAGGAAATAGGACAGAACTCCTAATCCCTCAAGCTAATGTTATACCAAACACTTACCTCGATGCCACGAACACAACTCAAGGTTCAATTATAGCTTTACCCTTTGATTCCACCGCCAATTCGCTCATATCTAGTCACAATTTACTTAATTACATCAATAAATGTTAAATGAACCAATTTTGAATGCATGAAAATTAGTTTTCCAAAGTTTTACCCAAAAAGTCAAAATCTCCCCCGGGTCCACGTGCTCAAAACCCGAGGTTCGAAGCAAAACCGGATTACCCATTCCCCCACGGGCTCAAATATGTAATTTGTTTTAAAATCGGACCTCAAATCGAGGTCCAACTCACCAATTTTTTAAAAACCTAGGTTCTACCCAAAACACCCAATTTCCCCCATGAAAATAATTGATTTGAAGTTGAAATCATGTTAAAAGGTGTCAATGATTGAAGAAAACTAGTTAAAAATGACTAACAATTGATTTGACGAAAGGTTGCTTGAAAAATCGTCTCTTATGTTTTTTGGGGTTTCTGAAAAGTGCAAAATAACTGAAAATCTAATCTATTTATACCCCTCTCAGACCCCCTGTGCGGACCGCACAAAATGGACTACGGCAGCACAGGTCTTCCTGAGGTACTGCGGTCCAATTCCTAGTGCGGACTGCACGAAATGAACTGCGGGCGCACAGGAGCCCACCGCGGACCGCAAGAAATCGAGCGTGCCCGCGAAGGCTTGGCCTTGCTCACTACGGGCCGCAAAAATCCCTTTGCGTTCGCGGAGCCCCCACCGCAGCCGTGAACCATCCACCGCTTACCGCAAAACCTAGCTTCAGAGACCTGCAACTTCTGGTTTTAAGTCTAAAACATCCCGAACCTACCCGAAACTCACCCGAGCCCTCGGAACTCTAAACCAAGTGTGCATACTAACACATACACATCCCACGGACTTATTCGTGTAATCAAATCATCAAAATAACATCATGAACATCAAATTAAATCTCGAGATCAATGAAATTTCCTCAAAACTTCTTTAAACATAAATTTTGCAATTTAAGTCCGAATCACGTCATATGACATCCGTTTATCACCAAATTCTACAAAAATGTCTTAAATCATATATAAGACCTGTACCGGGCACCGGAACCAAAATACGGGCCCGATACCATTACGTTCTAATCAAATTTCATTTCAAATCTTTTTAAACAAATTCCAAAAAACAATTTCCTTTTAAAATTTATTTGTCGGGCTTGGCACCTCGGAATTCGATTCCGGGCATACGTCCAAGTCCCATATTTTCCTACGGACCCTCCGGGACCGTCAAATCACGGGTCCGGATCTGTTTACCCAAAATGTTGATCAAAGTCAAATTAGCTCATTTTATAATCAAAACTTATCATTTTTCACAAATTATCATATTTAAGCTTTCCAGCTACGCGCTCGGACTATGCACGCAAATCGAGATGACTCTAAATGAGGTTTTCAAGGCCTTAGAACACGAAAGTTTTGTTTTAAAACAACACATTCTCCACCTCTAAAACAATCGTTCGTTTTCGAACGAACAGAAGAATGAAGTACCTGAGTCGGGGAAAAGATGGGGATAACGGCTCCGCATATCGAACTCGGACTCCCAGGTCGATGCTTCAAGAGGCTGACCTCTCCACTAAACATGAACAGAAGGAAAACTCTTCGACCGCAACTGACGAACCTGCCAATCTAGAATAGCTACCAGCTCCTCCTCATAAGACAAGTCCTTGTCCAACTGGACAGTGTGGAAATCTAACATGTGGGATGGATCGCCGTGATATTTCTGGAGCATGGACACATGAAATGCTGGATGCATGGCTGATAAGCTCGGCGGCAATTCAAGTCTATATGCCACCTCTCCCACTCGATCAAGAATCTCAAACGGACCGATGAACCTAGGGATAAGCTTGCCCTTCTTCCCAATCTCATCACGCCCTTCATAGGCGACACTCGGAGCAATACCCGCTCTCCAACCATAAAAGCCACATCTTGAAACTTGCGGTCTGCATAACTCTTTTGCCTGGACTGAGTTGTACGAAGCCTATCCTAAATAATCCTAACCTTGTCCAAAGCTTCCTGAACTAGATCTGTACCCAACAATCGAGCCTCTCCCGGCTCAAATCATCCAACTGGAGATCGACACTGCCTACCAAATAAAGCCTCATAAGGAGCCATCTGGATACTCGACTGGTAACTATGGTTGTAGGCAAACTCTGCTAGAGGCAAAAACTTATCCCACGAGCCTCCAAAGTCAATGACACAAACTCATAGCATATCCTCCAAAATCTAAATAGTCCGCTCGGACTGCCCGTCCATCTGAGGATGGAATGGTGTACTCAACTCAAGATGGGTGCCCAACTCTCGCTGAACTAACTCTAGAAATGCGAGGTAAACTGCGTACCTCGGTCCGAAATAATAGATACAGGCACACCACGAAGACGAACAATCTCCCGGATATAGATCTCAGCTAACCTCTCGGATGAATAGGAAACCGCCACAGGAATGAAATGCGCTGACTTGGTTAACCTATCAATAATGACCCATATTGCGTTGAGCTTCCTCCGAGTCTGCGGAAGTCCAACAACGAAATCCATAGTGATCCGCTCCCACTGCCACTCAGGAAGCTCAATCCTCTGAAATAAACCACCAGGCCTCTGATGCTCGTACGTAACTTGCTGACAATTCAAACACCGAGCTACATATGCAACAATATCCTTCTTCATTCTACACCTGCTTGGCACCTCCGTGCTGCACCGTGTCTCTAAGGACACACAAATGGGGATCATCATACTACCGATCACGGATACGCTCCAATAAAGAAGAACGAGCGACCATGCAGGCGAATACACGACTAGTCTCAGAAATATCCAACCTCACAAACTGATTGGCCAAACCTGAACGTCCAAAGCAAGTGGTCTCTCACCGACCAGAATATAAGCAAGACTACCCATACCGACTGACTTCCTACTCAACGTATCGGCCATCACATTGGCCTTTCCCAGATGATACAAGATAGTGATATCATAATCTTTCAACAACTCCAACCACCTCGTCTGTCTCAAATTCAACTCCTTTTGCTTGCACAAATACTGAAGACTCTTGTGATCCGTGAACACCTTACAAGCCACGCCATACAGATAATGCCTCCAAATCTTCAATGCGTGAACAATGGATGCCAACTCTAAGTCATGAATCGGATAGTTCTTCTTATGAATCTTCAACTACCGCGAAGCATAGGCAATGACCTTGCCATCCTGCATCAACACTACACCAAGCCCAATACGAGGTGCATCATAATAAACTGTATAAGGCCCTGAACCTGTGGGCAAAACCAACACCGGTGTCGTAGTCAGAGCTGTCTTGAGCTTCTGAAAGCTCGCCTCACACTCGTCTGACCATCTGAACTTGGCACCCTTCTAGGTCAACCTGGTCATCCGGGCTGCGATAGATGCGAACCCCTCCACGAACTGACGGTGGTAGCCTGCCAATCCCAAGAAACTCCGAATCTCTATAGTTGATGCTGGTCTAGGCCAGTTCTTGACTGCCTCAATCTTCTTCGGATCAACCTAAATACCCTCTACTAATACAACATGACCTAGAAATGCAACCAAACTCAACCAGAACTCACACTTCGAGAAATTAGCATATAACTGACTATCCTTCAAGGTCTGAAGAACCACTCTAAGATGCTGCTCGTGCTCCTCCCGGCTGCGGGAATATATCAAAATATCATCAATGAAGACTATCACGAACGAGTCCAAATAAGGCCTGAACACTCGGTTCATCAAATCCATAAAGGTTGTTGGGGCATTGGTCAACACAAATGACATGACCTAGAACTCATAATGCCTGTACCGAGTGCGGAAAGCTGTCTTAGGGACATCGGATGCCCTAATCCTCAACTGATGGTAGCCAGATCTCAAATCAATCTTTGAAAACACCTTGGCACCCTGAAGCTGATCAAACAAATCATCGATCCTCGGCAATGGATACTTATTCTTGATTGTAACCTTGTTCAACTGCCGGTAATCAATACACATTCTCATTGGTCTATCCTTCTTCTTAACAATCAACACTGACGCACCCCAAGGTGAAACATTGAGTCTAATGAAACCCTTCTCAAGCAAGTCTTGCAACTATTCCTTTAACTCTTTCAACTCCGGCGTGGCCATATGATATGGCGGGATAGAAATGGGCTGAGTGCTTGGAGACAAATCAATGCAAAAGTCAATATCCCTGTCGGGTGGAATACCCGGCAGGTCTGAAGGGAAAACATCAGGAAACTATCGAACAACGGGCATAGAATCAATAGAAGGGACCTCAGCACTAGAATCATGAACATATGCCAAATAGGCCAAACACCCCTTCTCGACCATGCGCCAAGCCTTCACATACGAGATAACACGACGGGTAGAATGACCAAGAGTCCATCTCCACTATAAACGGGGCAAATTCGGTAAAGCTAAGGTCACAGTCTTGGCATGACAGTCCAAGATAGCGTGGTAAGGTGATAACCATTCCATCCCCAATATAACATCGAAATCGACCATGTCTAGAAGCAACAAAGCCACACGAGTCTCAAGACCCCCAATCACCACGTTACAAGAACGATGGACTCGATCTACCACAATAGAATCACCCACCGATGTAGTCACATAAACAGGAATACTCAATGAATCACTAGGCATGACCAGATACGGTGCAAAATAAGATGACACATACGAGTGGGTAGACCCTAGATCAAATAACACTGAAGCATCTCTATCACAAACCAGAATAGTACCTATAATGACTATATCTGAAGCCTCAGCATCGGGCCTGGATGGAAGGGCATAACATCGGGGCTGGGCCCCACCACCCTGAACTACCTCTCTGGGACGGCCTACTGCTAGCTGGCCTCCACCTCTGGCGACCTGAGCTCCACCTCTAGGACCTCTACCTCCACCTCTAGCACCTCTATCCCAACCTCTAGCTGGCTGGGCGGGCTATGGAACACCTGGTGCCTGTACCATAGCACGAGAACCCTGATGTTGAGAGCTACTCGGTGCTCGAGGGCAAAACCTAGCGATGTGACCCGGATCACCACAAGTGTAACAAGCCCTCGGCTGCTGAGACTGCTGGCCCTGTCGACCTGAATGACCACCTCAAAAACTCTGAAGCGGCGGTGCACTGATAGGAGCAGGTGGTGCACTGTAGAACTGTTGATCGGGATACTACATCTAGGGACCATGACCACCTAAAGTACCGTGACAAACCTGGAGCGCTGACTGAAACGGCCTAGGAGGATGGCCTCTACCATGCGAATCTCGACTTCCGGATGAGGTACAACTGAATCGGCCTGAATGATGGGGCCACTTGTCCGACCCATGACCGCCTCCCTATGATAGAACCATCTCAACTCTACGGGCCACATTGGCAGCCTCCTGAAAAGTAATCTCACTCCCAGCCTCTCTAGCCATCTGAAGACGAATCGGCTGAATAAAATCGTCAATAAACCTCCTCACTCTTTCTCTGTCGGTGGGGAGTATGATGAGAGCATTGCGAGCTAAGTCGATGAACCTGGTCTCATACTGGGTAACAGTCATAGAACCCTTCTAGAGGCGCTCAAACTGCCTCCGATAGGCCTCTCTCTGAGTAACGGGGAGAAACTTCTCCAGGAATAACACTGTAAACTGCTCCCAAGTCAAGGTTAGCGATCCGGCTGGTCTCGCTAAGCAATAATCCCTCCACCAAGTCATGGCGGATCCAGACAAGAGAAATGTAGCAAAATCGACCCTATTGGTTTCAACAATGCCCATGTTCCTAAGAACCTCGTGGCAGTTGTCTAGATAATCTTGGGGATCCTCAGTAGATGCACTGTTGAAAGCAGAAGTAAAGAGCTTGGTGAACCTATCCAGTCTCCACAAAGCATCAGTGGACATAGGCGCTCCATCACCGGTCTGAGCTACCACACCCGGCTATACTGCTCCAACTGGCTGAACCGCTAGAGTCTGAATCTGAGGAGCTAGCTGCTCCAGAGTGCGAGTAGCAGGAGTCTGGGGCCCTCCTTCAGCCTGAGAGATGGTTGGTGCTACAAGAAGCAAGCCTGCCCGGGTGACACTCTCCATGAATCCCACTAATCGGACCAGAGCATCTTGAAGAACTGGGGTAACAATAAACCCCTCTAAGACCTGAGTTGGGCCCACCGGAACTGCTGGAGCCGGAACTTTCTCATCAAAATCAACCTGAGGCTCCATCACTAGGGCTGTTGCTCGGGGCTGAGATCTGCCCCTACCTTGGCCTCGGCCTCTAGCACGGCCTCGGCCTCGCCCTCTGCCCCTCGTGAGAACTACTGTTGGGGGCTCGGGCTACTGAGCGGAGGATGAGGAAGCGCGTGTTCTCGCCATCTGCGAAAGAACAGAGTAGAGGTTCAATTAGCATTGAGGAACAAAACCGCACGACGAGAAAGAACAAATGTGAAGTTTTTCCTAACTCGGTAGCCTCTGGGGGATAAATATAGATGTCTCTGTACCGATCCCTCAGACTCTACTAAACTTGTCTATGAACTGTGAGACCTATGTAACCTAGAGCTGTGATACCAACTTGTCACGACTCGGATTTCCCAACCTCGGGGGTCGTGATGGTGCCTACTAATGAGATCTAAGCAAACCAAACCTTAACTACTTGTTACACTTCTATATTGCTTCTTTTTAACAAACACAAGGCGATAACATGATAACAACGGAACTTTAAAAAATTAGCGGAAGTCAACAATTAAATATATTAAGTCTACGTCTATTACAACTTTTAAAACCTCAAACACCCAAAACCTGGTGTCACAATGTCACAGACTATCTAAGATTACTACATACAAGGTCTGAAGAAATAACAGTACAATGTTTCTGAAGTAAGGAAAATGAAACAAGAAATAGAGATAGAGTGAGATTCCAGGGCTTGTGGACGCCTGCAGGTCTACCTTGGGTCTCTGGGTGGAATGAAGGAAGCACTCCAACTATTGTTCGAAAGCTGCTCCTAGATCTGCACACAGTGCAGAGTGTAGTATCAGTACAACCGACTCCATGTGCTGGTAAGTGTCTAGCCTAACCTCAGCGAAGTAGTGACGAGGCTAGGACCAGACCACCAAATAAACCTGTGCAGTTCGTATATATATACAGCGGAAAAGAAATACAGAAATAACCAGTCAATGTGGGAGGGGGAAACATGTTGTGGGGGAGATAATAGTTCTGAATAGCAAGGCATCAAGTAATGAAAGAAACAACATAACTAGAATATCAACAAGGAAGTAGAAATCAACAATTGCATGGCATCACCCTTCGTGCTCTTACTCTCAGCCTCACCAAAACAGTAATATAATGAAAATGTGCACGGCATCACCCTTCGTGCTTTTACTCTCGTCCTTCACCAAAATAATCATATAATCAAATGTGCACAGCATCACCCTTCGTGCTTTTACTCTCTTTCCTCACCATAAAATCAATAGATTCGGCACGGAATGGTACGTCGTGCAGCACGGCATCACCCTTCGTGTTTTATACTCTTTCCTCATAATAAAAAACAATGCACGGCATCACCCTTCGTGCTTTAACACTCTTCCTCACCCAAACAACAATCACAAGCAAAGGGGCAAGGGTATAAACAAAATAGTTATAGAGATCCCGGCAAGGGAACAACAATTAAACAATTAAATCCCGGTAAAGGAACAACAATTAAACAATTAAATCCCGGTAAGGGAACAACAAATAAATCAACAATTTCCCGGCAAGGGTGACAACATAATGATCTCTTCTCTTTCTCAATTTTACTTCACAATTCACTTCACAACTCGTGCCAATGCTCTAGAGGTTCGGTTATCACATATACTTTCACAATTCATTTCACAACTCGAGCAAATGCTCTAAAAGTTCATAGGTCACAATTCTTTCCACAAATTTTATACAACAATTAGAAATCTTCACCAAGGCATGAATAATACAACGAAATCATGAAAATCACAATATAAGACTCACGGTCATGCTTGACACCAATGTATAGATACTCGTCACTATGCCTATACGTCGTACTCGACAAGAAGCAAATAGCAAATAGGACACAACTCCTAATTCCTCAAGCTAAGGTTAGACCAAACACTTACCTCGATGCCACAAACACAACTCAAGGTTCAATTATAGCTTTACCCCTTGATTCCACCGCCAATTCGCTCGTATCCAGTCACAATTTACTTAATTACATCAATAAACGCTAAATGAATTAACTTTGAACGCATGAAAATTAGTTTTTCAAAGTTTTACCCAAAAAGACAAAATTGCCCCCGGACCCATGTGGTCAAAACCCGAGTGTCGAGCCAAAACTCAATTACCCATTCCCCCACGAGCTCAAATATGTAATTTGTTTTGAAATCGGACCTCAAATCGAGGTCCAAATCCCCAATTTTTGAAAAACCTAGGTTCTACCCAAAACACTCAATTTTCCCCATGAAAATAATTGATTGAAGTTGAAATCATGTTAAAAGATGTTAATGATTGAAGAAAACTTGTTAAAAACGACTTATAATTGCTTTGGAGAAGAAAAGTTGTTTGAAAAATCGCCTTTTATGTTTTTTGGGGTTTTTGAAAAGTGCAAAATAACTGAAAATCTAGTCTATTTACACCCCTCTCAGACCCCCTGTGCAGACCGCACAAAATGGACTGTGGCCGCACAGGTCTTCCTGAGGTATTGTGGTCCAGTGCCCAGTGCGGACCGCACGAAATGGACTACGGCCGCACCGGAGCCCACCGCGGACCGAAAGAAATCGAGCGCGGCCACGAAGGCTTGTCCTTGCTCACTGCGGGCGGGCCGCACAAATCCCACCGCGGTCGGCCGCGAAGCTTCCACCGCGGACCGCAAAACCTGGCTTTAGAGACCTGCAACTTCTGATTGTAAGTCTAAAACATCCCGAACCTACTCGAAACTCAGCCGAGCCCTCGGAACTCTAAACCAAGTGTGCATACTAACTCAAAAACATCCCACGGACTTATTCGTGTAATCAAATCATCAAAATAACATCATGAACATCAAATTAAATCTCGAGATTAATGAAATTTTCTCAAAACTTCTTTAAACATAAATTTTGCAATTTAAGTCCGAATCACGTCATATGACATTCGTTTATCACCAAATTCCACAGAAATGTCTTAAATCATATATAAGACTTGTACCGGGCACCGAAACCAAAATACAGGCCCGATACCATTACATTCTAATCAAATTTCATTTCAAATTTCTTTAAACAAATTCTAGAAAATAATTTCTTTTAAAAATTCATTTCTCGAGCATGGGACCTCGGAATTCGATTCCGGGCATAAGCCCAAGTCCCATATTTTCCTACGGACCCTCCGAGATCATCAAATCACGGTTCGGGTCCGTTTACACAAAATATTGACCGAAGTCAAATTAGCTCATTTTATAATTAAAACTTATCATTTTTCACAGATTATCATATTTAAACTTTCCGACTACGCGTCCGGACTTCGCACGCAAATCGAGATGACTCTAAATAAGGTTTTCAAGGTCTCAGACCATGATAGTTTCGTTTAAAACAAATGGTGACTTTTTAGGTCATCACACTTTTACTACTACTTGAACTCTTATGTTGTGTGTTAATATCTTTCAAAACTTATTTCTATTTTAAAATTTTAGTTTCTAAAACATTATTTTTAAATAATAATTTATTTTATAATAACGTAAGTGAAAATATTATCCTTAATTCAAAACTAATTTTAGTCAGCTATCTAAGAATTTAAAAATTGTTTAGCCAGTAATATTTTTTCCAGTGTGACTCCATTTTGATATTTGACATTAACCATATTAAATATCCGAGTTTTTTGATTGATATGTAAATAACCTTAAAATTTAAACCTTCTAAATAATCGTTAGATATCAGTTACGAAACAGTGCATGAAAAAGACTAACATTTTCTCAAATCTCGTAGTGATAATTTATTTTTGCACCATTCTCATTGGTGTCATTGGAATCTAAAAATAGCCAAAAAGTGAAATAGTACTTGTATTTATGTAAAAGTACAAAGGTTGACACAATATGAACGATTCTTTGGTTATAATATGACTCTTTTACTACGACTTGAACTCTTATTTGGTATGTTGTTATTTTTCAAAAAGTATTTCTATTTTGACATTCTTTAGCCGGTAAAATTTTATTTCAATATGATGTTATTTTGAGTTTATCGGTATCTATAGCCACATATTTTGAATTTGGAATACCCTATATACAGAGGTAGATCTAGGATTTATACTTTATGGATTCAATTTTTAAGTTTTTAACATTGAACTCATTATATTTTTAGAGTTATGAGTTCATATCTACTATTTTTATAATTTTAAGAATGTTTTACATATAATTTTTTGTTCAGCATGAAAAGTTATGGGTTCAATTAAACCTGTTGTCAACACTCTACATCTGCCTCTGGCTATATATATACAAATTTTTTGTTCTTTGAATTACTAAATATAAAATTAGTTGATTGTTATTGTATAACATTGCATATATTATTTTGAAATTGCCAAGTAGTTTTTTCTCGACACCATACTTGGCTTAATCTCAATGCAAACTACTTAAATTGCATTTATATTTAAATTCAGATATCATATTAGTTTATTAGTAATAGTATTTTTTTTTAAAACGGCACACAATTTAAATTAAAAAAAAATTCTAAGATATCCTTGTCTTATAGTCTATGTATTTGAGTTGAAAAAAATATTTAAAATCGATGATATCAACTTTCAAATTTTTTATAATTAACATAGATGAAACAAAAGAAAATTCGTTGTCATCTCTTATTTCTGGTTTTTAGATTTTTCAAACATCTTTTCTATATTTATTTTCTTTTATCTTTATTTTTATGTCTTTCTTTTTTTTTAACAAAAAATTAATTTATTTCTTTATAAAAAGATGAGTTTAAATATAAATTGTCTACACAAGAACTTTATTTATATTTTTAGTGTTTAGTTGAAATTCTTCCATATTTTTCATATATATATATATATATATATATATATATATATATATATATATATATGTGTGTGTGTGTGTGTGTTGCTAAATAAATTCTTTAATTCAAATTCAGTTTTTATATATATATGTATGTATGTATGTATGTATGTATGACTAACATAGACAAATATAAAATAAAGTTATCATATACTATTTGCATTTATTAGCTTACCACTTGGCTTACCCACAATGCAATTATATGTGTGTGTATGTGTCTTGCTTTAATATATATATATATATATATATATATATATATATATATATATATATAGAAAAAGATTTTTAAACTCTTTTTTGTTACCTGGATAACCATAGACATATATCCTATATGTTATATTTATTTTAAAAGAAATTCGATTTATTCAAATCTAGCTATATTATTTTAAAGAACTATAATTATAGGGTTTTAAGTGTGAAAGAGTTCTATTTTTTTTTGATAATAAGGATATTTATATTATAAAAGCATAAAGATTGTTCTTAGTACATAAGATCTGTGAATGCAGCTTGTCACGACTTGGTATCTCAATATTTGTGACATTCTGGTTGCCTAGGAGTATTAGACTATTACAAGCCGTAATGTCTAGTGACTTCTTGGAAAGGTAAACAACATTCATATCTTTAGCAAGTTGAGAGTTAACAAAATGAGGTGGTGTTGGATGTAGTTTTACTGACTTCTTGCATGGTTGCCAAAAGGTGTCTTTGTTTGCATCTGTTGCCAAAAGATGAGCTACTTGGCTTCCTTCCTGGAAGTTATGTCGTAGGGACAAGTCCTTTCGCTGAAGCATCAATAACTTGCAAGCATGAATAATATTAGTCATAACAAAATGATCATTGTTAAGTGCATAGATAGAATCAATGGAGTCTGTTTCGATTTCTGGTGGAAATAGGTTGTAATGGGTTGCTATTTTCATGCATTCATGGATTGCCTGAAGTTCTGCATGCAGAGGTGACATAGCCTTATCCATTTTCTGATAACCTAATATCCATCTTCCTTTGTTGTTGCGGAACACTCCCCCAATACCAGATTTATTACCTTCGTATTTAAAAGCACCATCCGTGTTTAGTTTGTACCAGTCGTGTTGTGGGGAATACCATTTTATGTTAATGCTGGGTTTATCCACAGTTGTTGTGCCAGTGGAGTTGAAAAAGAGGAATTCATAGGCTAGGTTAGAGATGTCTATCATACGGGGGGAGTAGTGGGTGTTATTGATATTTTTGTTGTTTCTATTGATCCAGATCCCCCATAGAAGGAAAGGTAGGAGATTGTTCCAAGGAATTTTCAGGGGAATTGGGTTTATGTCTCTCAGCTTGGTTAGTCAGTATTTGTCCGGATCAGTGTTCATATTTGTGATATTGAACTGTCTCCATATCGCTGAGACTATGAGACATATGAGGAAAATATGAGTGATGGTTTCTTCTTGGTTTTTGCAACTAGGGCAATTGGGGTTTATATTTGTTCCAATGTGATGGAGATATGAACGGCAAGGAATCTTATTGTGAAGGATTTGCCAAAAGAAGTATCTTATTTTGTTAGGGCAAGGTAGTTTCCATATCCACACAAAGTCTTGGTTACTAATGTCCCCTTGGATTAGTAAGTTGTAGCAAGATTTTGTGTTGAATATCCCGTTTGGGCTGAGACTCCAAAGGGGTTTATCTTTGATTTGGAGGGGTAAGGGGATAGAATTGATTTTGTCCATGATAGAGGAAGGGATAGTAAAAGAAGTTTCCTGAAAATTCCATCTTCCTTTGTGGTATAATTTCTTAATAGGAAGGTTAGCTTCATTTTTGTTTAGAGGGCCCTCAATGCTAGCTCTAAGAGTTGAGAGTTGAGGGATCCATTGGGTCTCCCATCTATTAAGATTAGAGCTTTTGCCCGGAAGCCATTGAATTTCTTGGTTACAAATTTCCCAGCCAGTAACAGTACTTTTCCAAATGAAGGAGATGTGTTTGATATTCGTTTTGCAGTATTTGCGAATTAAGAGATTTGACCAGGGTGATAAGGTATTGTTAATGAGTCTCTAAGAGAGACTACCTAGTAAAATTATTCTTTGAAAGGGCATCTTTCATTCCTAGACCTTCTAGAGTTTTGGGCTTGGTAATAGTATTCCAATTAATAAGGTGAAGTTTTTTCTGATTTGATGTTGTGCCCCAAACAAAATTCCTTTGAATTTGATCAATAAGTTTAAGGGTGTTTTTTTGGGAGCAAAGTATATTGCATAGCATGGTTTGGGATAGAGTTGAGAGTAGCAAGGGCTAAGGTAGTCCTACCAGCTATGTTTAGAAAATTGGTTTTTCAATTTGAAAGTTTGGCCCGCATTTTCTCAATGATGAATTGGTAGTCTTTTGCTTTGGGAGCATTGTTAAGAATTGAAAACCCTAATTAGTGGCCAAACTTATTGGCTATATTGATGTTAAAACCTGATGCAATTTCTTTGGTAACTTGAATAGAACAGTTTTGGGAGAACAAAATCTTTGATTTCCCTCTATTGATCTTTTGACCAGACATATTGTAGAAAACATTAAGGCATTCTTTGATGATTTGTAGGTTTCTTTTATCAACTTTTGCCATGAGGGTAATATCATCTGCAAAAAACAAGTGAGATATGCTAGTGTTATGGTTGATTAGTCTAATGGGGTCCCAAAGATTTATGTCAACTTGGTGACAGATTAGTCGGGATAGCATTTCCATGCACAAAATGAATATAAAGAGAGATAGGGGCAGCCTTGTCTGATACCCCTACTTGGTGCAAAGAATGGGGTTGTAGTGCCATTTACTAAAATGGCAATGTTGCTAGTGTTGATGCAATTCATAATAAGATTTTGTATGTTAGTAGGGAATTGGAAGTAAGAAAAGGTTAAGTAGATGAAAGACCATTCCAATCTATCGAAGGCTTTTTCCAGATCTAATTTTAGAATCATGTAGCCTTTTTTCCCTTTCATTTTTTTAAAATGGAACATCATTTTTGGATTATGATGGCATTATAAGAAGACCTTCTCCCTTTTAAGAAGCTAGTTTAGAAAGGACTTATAATTTGGCTGGGGAAAGGTTGAATTCTATTGGCAATGATTTTGGTAATGATTTTATAAATAGTATTGCAAAGTCCTATGGGCCTAAAGTTTTTCAGATTATTGGCATTTGGGACTTTGGGGATTAGACAAATGTAGGTGTTGTTGATATCATTAGGTAGAGATTGAGTATTAAAAACTTGGGTACATATATAACTGATTTGCCTACAATGCTCCAATATTTCTGGTAAAAAAAGGGATGTATGACATCTGGACCCGGGGATTTAAACGGTTTGAAGGAAAAGACTGCCTTGTAGACTTCTCCCTTTGCAAGATGATTGTCCAGGGTAGAGAGATCAAGGTTGTTAAAAGTTTTTGGATTGTTTTTAATAAGAGACAAATTGGAGGCAGAATGATCAGTTTGGGAGGCATTCTCAAAGTAGTTTAGTGTGTGGTCTAGGATTTTGTTAGGTTCATTGATCCAATTACCAAATTCGTCTTTGAAATAAATGATTTCATTTTTCCTAGCTCTATTGGTTGCACTAATATGGAAGAATTTTGTATTCGCGTCACCTTCTTGAATCCAGGACATTCTGGCTCTAATTCTCCAGTATTCATCTTCTAATTTAAGAATCTCTCTATACTCTTGTTGAAGATTAGATTCTAAATTCTGTAAATAAAAATTGGAGTTATAGTTATTAGAGCATTGAATGTCGTTTAGTCTAGCAATAATCCTAGATTTTTTAAGGCGAATATCTCCAAAATGCTTCCTACTCCACTGTATGATATTACCTCTAATGTTTTGGGAGCTATGAATATAGTTGGAGTAACTCCAACTATTTCTAACTAAATTTACGAAATCCGGATGATGGCACCAAAATGTCTCTAATCGGAAAGGTTTTTTAAAGGTGTTACATTTTATAGGGTTGCAAGTGATCAATAAGGGGTTATGATCCGAGTGGATTCTAGGGAGATGGGTAATGTAAGCATCAGGGAAAGATCCAATCCACTCCTTATTGGCAAACACCCTATCTTACCTTTCTAGAATGAGGCCTTTGTTTTTTTTTCTTTTATTCGACCACGTAAATTTAGGACCTTTGAAACCTAGGTCAATAAGATTACAGTGGTTCATAAAATCCCACAGGACCTTTGCTCTATTTTGATTAATTTTTCTACCATCTAATTTCTCATCGGAGCATATGACATCATTGAAATCACCCCCTATTAACCAAGGGCCACTAATTTTACTATGCATGTCTAATAAATTGTTCCACATAGTGTTCCTAATTTTACTATCATTACTAGCATAAATAGAAGTAAAATACCAAGTTTTGTTAAGGGAGAATACCTCAATTGTGGCACTAATTTCATGGCTTCTACGCACAAAGCTATGGATCATAACCTTGGTATGATCCCACAAGATAACCATACCTCCCGACTGACCATCTGTTGGAATCTCTATCATATCTGGGAATCCAAAAGGATTGAGGAGAGAAAGGTGGTTGTCCATCTTGGTTTCCAAAAGTCTAACCATACTAGGGTGATGTGTTTCAATTAGATCCTTGAAGCTTAACCTAAAACTGTCATTGTTACCTCCTCTTATGTTCCAAATTATGAATGTGGTTGATCTATTCATGTTTAAGAGCGGGTTGTTCAGGTCTCCATTTTCCCGCATTCTCCTTGGGAATATTGGATTCCTCCTCTGAAAAGGAACGAGAATCATTATGTGTTTTCCTACGGTAGGGTCTGCTAGTGGTCTTATGTCCATTGTGCACTTGTACAGTGCCAATGGGCAGTAAAGAATTTGCTTCTGCTCTTGCCTCTCCATAAATAGAAAGATTTTTAGCTCTCTTGGTTTGAATCCTCGACCACGTTTTGAGGGATAAAGTTTACTGGATCGATTTCTTCCTCTACTGCCTGCTCCATTTGGTTTTGATTTTGATGAGGGTGAGGGGTTTGTATGGCTTGGACAACTGGTACATCCGGAGGTGGTAGTGGGTTTGCATGTGCAGTCCAAGGTGTGAACACCGGATTCATGGTGGATAGGAATTCCGAGGTGAAGAAGGGTAGATCCACAGCTGGAATTGGGTTCTGAATTTGGACAAAGTTTGGAGGCATGTTCCAGTCCCCCCTCATTGCATGAATTTGGTTGGTGGTGAGAGATGGGGCTATGGGGTTTAGGATGTTGTTCAACCATATTTGGTTGATGTAATTATTCATCGCCATGCGAACTCCTTCGGATATCAATTGAGCAATGTAGTGAGAATTTTGGATCACTATCACAGTTTCCCTCCCTTCTAGTGTGATGTTGAAGGAGAGTGCATGGCCTAGAAGCCCCATTTCCACCCAGGATAATGGTTGATGGTTCTGAGGAAGAGGAGGTTGGATCAGTATCCTCCTTGGCTGATTGTTTTGGTTCTGATTCTGGTGGTTTTGAGGAGGATTGGTTCCATGTTTGAGTTGAGTGTTATTCTTTGGAGTTGGATGAGATGATGGCGTCTTCTTGCTGCGATTGGGATTCTGGGCATTTTTGATAGAATTTGGACAATTTAATGGGGACAGAGGAACAATTGAATTGGAAGAGTTAATGTTTCCTAGGATCTTAATGATTGATTTGTTTTCTTGCATGCAAACTGTCTGGTTTGGCATGTATTTAATTGAGATTTTCTGGTTCATGAGCGGATTAGGATGGGGTGTCTTTTTGTGGGGAATATCAATGGCCATTTGTTCATTGGCTTGGTTATCGCTTGACAGATGTTTACTGTCAGATTCTGCATGCAAGGGAGAGGAGTTGGTTGGGTTAATGTTGCATGTTAGAGGGGTGTTAGGGGTAGGATTAATAGTATCTTCATTAGTGGGGGTGTGCTGTAAGATAGGGTGGTATTGTGGATGTTATTAGGGTTTGATTGGGTGAGAGGTATGGAGGGTGTAGATGGTAGGGGGAAGTTTGGGTGTGTGGGGTGAAAAGTGGGCCTATTGTTTTATCTAATATTTTATTGGTAATATCCTTGTTAGGGAGATTAGTATTTTGATTATTTTTAACAGGTTTTTTATTGTGGATTGTGAGAATATTATCGTAATTAATATTGGTAACGTTTGTATTAAGGTTGTTACTCACGTCATTAGAGTGATTATCATCTGGGTTGGTTTGTTCCAGCACATAAAAACTACTAGAGTTTTTGCTAGGGTTTGGGAGAGGGGTTATTTTACCGTTGTTGGAAGATTGTAATTCGTGAGATTTAGTTTTGTAACAAAACTTTTGAGAGGATAGAAATTTACCTGACTTGGCTTCAAAATATTTATGCTAATACCTAGTTCTTGAACAATCTCTGGCAATTTTGAGACATTTCTTCGGAGATCTCTTCGTTTACTTCTTTTGAAAGGGACAGTTTTCCATAGTCCTTCCAACTTGGTTTGCCTGGATTAGATTGTGTCTAGATCCTTGATGAGTGGTTCTTGCCTTTGAATGGTCTTGGGTTGATTGCACTGAGTTGTTAAATGGCCTAGGTGACCACATGTTGTACATAGTAATTTGTCACCTTCATAGTGGATATGTTGTTTGTGAGATCCTATAAGGAGGAACGGGGTGACAGGTTTGTTTAGAGGGAGTTCCACATAGAGACGAGCATATCTCCCTCGGAGGGCTGCCGACGTACAAGAATCAATTTTCAGGAGTCTTCCTATTGAGCTTCCTACTTTTTGTAGTATTTCCTTGTCGTAAAATTTAGTGGGAAGTTGGGGAAGTCGAATCCAGAGATGTTATACTCGTGGGAGGGAATTGATGGTTCGCTTGGGATCTCTGTGCCATAGTGGAAATCCATTGGGACTTGTTGTGGAGGTGATGAATCATAGGTTAGATCTATATTAAGGCTCATCTCTTTGTTAAGGAGTTTATCCTTAAAAGAAATAGGTTCCTTTGCCATGGATTTGGCTTCCGAGGGGCTGGTGATTGGGTTGATATCCGGTGATTTGGGGGGAATTGTTAAGGAGTTTGGTGTTGGTGGCATTTAGACACATTGGTGGTGTTTCAAAGTCTTGGCTAGAGAGAAAA
This sequence comes from Nicotiana sylvestris, assembly GCF_000393655.2. Taxonomy (NCBI): domain Eukaryota; kingdom Viridiplantae; phylum Streptophyta; class Magnoliopsida; order Solanales; family Solanaceae; genus Nicotiana; species Nicotiana sylvestris. Next base: position 29,622,771 of record NC_091063.1, on the reverse strand, counting down.
AAAATTTAAAGCATCAAGTACATGTGAAAGAGTTCTATAGTTATATGGAATAGTTTTTTTCACAGTCGCATTAGTATTTAAATAATCAGAAAAGACAACAAAAGTTCCTACCATTATTGCATATGATCATTAACCGAATTAAGTATGATAACTTGACCAAAAAAAAAGATAAATTTCTTATTTATTTTAATTATTTTAATTCAAATTTACAAACTTTATCTATAAATTCAAAATCATTCTTTAATTCAAATTTAGTTATATATATATATATATATATATATATATATATATATAGAGAGAGAGAGAGAGAGAGAGAGAAAGAGAGAGTCAAATATAAAATAAAGTTACCATATACTATTTGCATTTAGTAGCTTGCCACTTGGCTTAACCACAATGCAAACTTTCTTGCTTTAATATATATATATATATATATATATATATATATATATATATATATATAGAGAGAGAGAGAGAGAGAGAGAGAGAGAATATTATTTTAAAGAACTATAATTATAGGGTTTTAAGTGTGAAAGAGTTTTATAGTTATATGGAATAGTTTTCTTTTCACATTCGCATTAGTATTTAAATAATCAGAAAAGATAACAAAAGTTCCTACTATTATTGCATATGATCATTAACCGAATTAAGTATGATAACTTGACCAAAAAAAAGATAAATTCCTTTTTTTATTTTAATTAAAATTTAAAAACTTTATCTATAAATTCAAAAATATTCTTTAATTTAAATTCAGTTTTATATATATATGTATGACTAACATAGTCAAATATAAAATAAAGTTACCATATACAATTTGCATTTATTAGCTTGCCACTTGGCTTAACCACAATGCAATTACATATGGTAACTTTCTTGCTTTAATATATATATATATATATATATATATATATATATATATATATATATATATATAGATTTCATGTATTAGCTTAGAATTTAATTGTAGAATCATTTACTTGAAGTGTTATTTACATTATGAAATTGAATTGAATAGATTTGGGCCATTTGGAGTCGAGTACCCGTGGCATGAGCGTGGTTTCGAATTGATTTGAGTTGGTTCGAGGTAAGTGGCTTGCCTAAACTTGTGTGGGGGACCTTCCCCTTAGGATTTGGTATTATTGCTAATTGAAATGCCTTGTACGTGAGGTGACGAGTGAGTACTTGTGCTAATTGTTGAAAATTCGGTTTTTCATTAAGTAATTTCTAGTATGTTTTCTTTCCTGTTTTTATTACTTGCACTATTAAGCATGTTGTTAGCTTAGGAAAGCATGTCTAAGTGATTTATTTTCTTTATTTGCTCAAACTGCTTACCTGAATTCTGTGCAGCATGCTGGGCTTGACTTACTTGTTTGCCTTAATATGGAATTTGACATTTCTGAGTATTTTCCTGTTGTTGCGTGTATTTATATTGGGACTACGGATGAGGGATTCTGGTAGCTCCCCCTTGTCTGTTTACATTTGGGACTACGGATGTGGGATTCCGGTAGATCCCCCTGCACAGTTATATGGAACTACGGGATTACACCCGGTAGATTCTCCCAGTACTAGGTATTTACATTTGGGACTTTGACAATCCGGTCAGTCGTCTCATGAGTTACCGCTCCGTTTTTCCCCATTTCAGCTTCTTTATGCTTCGTATCCGTGTTTTATGTGATCGGGTTGATTAGTTTGAGTTCGGAGAGGATTTTGGTAAGAAATGAGACACTTAGTCTCTTTTAAGAAGGCTTAAGTTAAAAAAGTCAACCAGATGTTGACTTATGTGTTAGAGTGCTCGGATGTGAGTTCCGATGGTTTGGTTATCTTCGGGAGGTGATTTGTGACTTAGGAGCGCGATCGGAATGGGTTTTGGAGTTGTAGAGAAGATTTAGGCTTGAATTGGCGAAATTGATATTTGGTAATTTCCGGTTGATAGGCGAGATTTTGATATAGGGGTCAGAATAGAATTCCGAGAGTTTCAGTAGCTTCGTTGTGTCATTTGGGATGTGTGTGCAAAATTTCAGGTCATTCGGACGTGATTTGATAGGCTTTTTGATCGAAAGCATAATTTAAGAGTTCTTAGGCTTGAATCCTATGTTAAATTGATGATTTGATGTTGCTGTAAGTGTTTTGAAGTATTGAACAAGTTTGAACGATGTCATGGGATGTGTTGGTACAATTAGTTTGAAATTTTGAGGGGCCCGGGTAGGTTCCGAGATGTTTTAGGCCAAAAATCATAGTTGCAGTAGGTCCGGGAGGGTTGCAGGCCCCAGAACTCACCCACGCGATCCGCACAAAAATAAGTGTGGCCGCGGTGAGTGCAGTGCGGACCGCACAGAAGCGGGCGCGGCCGCGGTAGGCGTCGCACGCACCGCACAAAAGTGGGCGCGGCCTCGGTGAAGAAATGTTCCGCTGGTCCAACTTCGGAAGCTCATTTATTTTGTTCTCCAAGGATTTTGAGGTGATTTAAAACCAAACGTTGTAGCCCTTAGTGTCTAGTTTCCAGAAAGGTAAAGATATTGCAATTCAGACATCTGTAGCAAAAGTTATGGCCAAAATACTAAAGCCTGTCATTGGATAGGAAGGCCTGTGTGGCCGCGGTTGTGTTTGCGCGGACCGCACTGGCTTGCGCGGACCGCGGTCGTTTTGGTGCGGCCCGCAGTATCTGAAATCTTAGGGGGTACCTATAAATATGAGGTTTTGGATTTTATTTAATATTTTGACCTAGAGAGCTCGGATTTTGGCGATTTTTTGAAGGTTTTTCAAGAAATTCATTGGGGTAAGTGATTTTAACTCAGATTTGGCTAGAGTACATGAATCTATCACTGAATTCATCATTTAATTCGTGATTTGGGATGGATTTTGGGAAGAAAATTGTGAAACCTTTCAAAAATGTAAAATGATGATTTGAGGGACCAAATGGTATCGGAATTGGATAATTTTGGTATGGTTAGACTCGTGAGAGTATAAGGATTCTAGTTTTGTGAATTTGGTCAAATTTCGAGACGTGGTCCCAGAGTTCGGCTTTTGGTAATTTCGGGAATAGTGCCCTTTGTTGATTGTTTTCGCTTGGGCTTTGTTCCCTTAGCATATTGTGACGTATTCGTTCTGATTTTGGATAGATTCGACGCACCTGGAGGCTGATTTGAGGGGCAAAGGCGTCGCGAGCTAGAGATTTTGCCGGTTCGAGGTGAGTAATGAATATAAATGATGTCCTGAGGGTTTGAATCCCTGGATTTGCACATCGTAGTGCTATATTGAGGTGAGACACGCGCTTGATGATGAGCGTGGGTCGTTTACTATTGGGGATTGTGACTTGGTCCATCTCGAGTGATGCTTCTACTACGTATTTGATTAAAGCTTATTTGTTATCATCATTATTTGGACTGATTGTCATATTTGGGCTTCTTGCCAATTCTTTGAACCCTCCGGGAGTTTATTTACTATTTCCTCACTGTTTGACTTACTACTTGAACTCAGTCGTACCGTTTTCTACTGTCTTACAACTCAGCCACTTTTACTCGATTTTTGAACTAAAATATATATTAAATGATGTTTTGGGCTGAGAACTACTATTTTACTATTGCCCGAGGGGCTTATATGATTTTTGGACTGAGTACGGCCAAGGGCCAGATGTGAGGATACTATGGGATCGGGCTGCGCGCCGCAGCAGTGTTATACTGATATTGATATGAGGCTGGGGGCCTAGATTTGATGCCATGATATGGCTTGATATTGCGCTTGGACCGCAAGGGGCCCCTCCCGGAGTCTGCACACCACCAGTGAGCGTCGTCGACGATAAATAAATGGAGCGGGTTGCACGCCGTAGCGGGTACTATAGGGTACCGTTCTATGTGTTGATTTTTCTTTATATGTCTTTCACTTAACTGCTTATTTGTTGTAGTATTTCTACATTTCGCTTCCATTGGTTTATTACTCTCTTATTACTTGTTTTTAAACTGCCGTAGTATAGATTACTCTGTGTTTTACGTGATTTCTTATTCTCAGTCATTATTTATGCTTATTACTTACTGGGTCGGAGTACTCACATTACTCCCTACACCTTGCATGCAGATCCAGGTGCATCTGAGGCTGAGTGAGGATTATTTCAGTTGAGCAAAGCATATCCGGGAGCATCGAGGTAGCTGCATGGCGTCCGCAGCCCTGATCTTTCCCTTCTATCCTTGTTATTAATTAGTATTCCCTAGATGGACATGTATTAGGTTGTTAAACTTGTACTAGAGGCTCGAGACTTGTGACACCAGATCTGTATGGGCTATGTATTGGTATTATAATCTGAATTTCCGCATATTTAACTCGTTGTCTTAAACTCTTATTGGAGTAATTTAGCAATTTAACTGTGTTAGCTGATAATGATATTTATAAGAAAACAGAAAGGGTTGTTAATCGGTCAGGCTTGCCTAGCAGTGTGTTGGGCGCCATCACGACCGGGGTTGGGGTCGTGACAAGTTGGTATTAGAGCCAGGTTACATAGGTCTCGCAAGTCATGAGAAGGTTTAGTAGAGTCTCGCGGATCGATACAGAGACGTCTGTATTTATCCTCGAGAGGTTGCAAAACCTTTAGGAAAAAACTTCACATTCTTGAAATTCTTGTCGTGCGACTTTGTTGATCCGAGAACTAAACTTTTGTATTCCATTCTCTCACAGATGGTGAGGACGCGAGCAACCGGACGAGGTGGATGACCACCAGTGCCACCAATTGAGACCACTAGAGGCTGTGGGCGTGGTCGTGGCAGTGGCAAAGCAGCGAGGGAAGCACCTGCAGATCCACCAGCTGCCCCGGCTCCGGATCAGGCTCCAGCTATGGATGCTCCAGCAGCACTAGTTCAGGCACCAGCTGTGCCTATCGTGGTTTCAAGTCTTCAGGAGGCTTTGGCACAGATCTTATCGGTTTGCACTGGCCTGGCTCAGGCAGTTTCAGCCACTACAGTAGTAGCTACTTCATAGGCTGGGGGAGGCAATCAGACCCCCGTTGCTCGCACACCTGAGCAGGTAGTGCAGGGACTACAGACGCCGGGGGCACCTCCAGCTCAGCCGGTTGTACCAGTTCAGGAGTTCGTAGTATCAGCTATGCCGGACGATGAGCAGCGTCGTCGTGAGAGGTTTGGTAGGCTCCAGCCTCCATCGTTTAGTGGTGCTGAGGGCGAGGATACCCAGGGTTTTCTTGACAAGTGCCAGTGGATGCTCCGTACAGCAGGAATTCTTGAGTCTAGTGGTGTGGCATTTACCACCTTTCAGTTTTCGGGGGCTGCCTTTACTTGGTGGGAGGATTTTGAGAGGCGTAGGCCGGTTGGTGCAGCACCCCTTTCTTGGCAGCAGTTCTCCGCTCTCTTCTTAGAGAAGTATGTACCGCAGTCCCGCAGAGAGGAGCTGCGTAGGCAGATTAAGTGGTTGACGCAGGGGGGTATGACCATGACCCAGTATAAAATGAGGTTTTCTGAGTTGGCTCGTCAGGCCATTTGGATGATTCCGACAGATCGTGAGAGGATCAGGAGATTTGTGGATGGCCTTAACTACCATCTCTATATTCTGATGACTAGAGAGAGAGTATTGGGTGCTACGTTCGGGGAGGTGGTTGATATCGCTCGTGAGATTGAGACGGTTCGCCGTCAGGAGCGAGAGGAAAGGGAGGCCAAGAGGCCTCGAGGATCGGGTAGTTATACTGGTGCTCCTTTGAGAGGCCAGTTCCAGCATGGTAGAGGTCATTCTTTCAGGCCTGCTCATTTGGCCCGTCCAGAGTATCGTGGGGCATCTTCCGGCCGTGGTCATCATGGGTCTCAGCAGGGCCAGCCTTCACTCAGCGCCCTTCCAGCTTAGAGTTCATCTCATACCCCATCAGCTCAGGGTTCTTCTGCGCCGAGTGCATCAGCTAGTCACTCCGGTGCGAGGGGTTCCCTTCAGTCCCTATATCCAGCATCGGGTAGTTGTTATGAGTGTGAAGAGTTTGGACATATGAGGAGGCAGTGCCCTCGACTTCGTGATGGTCAGCCTCAGTAGAAGGGTCAGCCCTCGACTTATGCTCCAGTTACTTTACCACCCGCCCAGCCATCTAGGGGTGGAGGTCAGGCAGCCAGGGGTCGCCCTAGAGGGGGAGGTCGATCAGGGGGCGGTCAGGCCTGTTTCTATTCACTCCCAGGCAGACCCGACGCCATTGCTTCGGATGTTGTCATTACAGGTATTATTTCAGTTTGCCACAGAAATGCCTTTGCATTATTTGATTCCGGTTCCACCTTTTCTTATGTGTCATCATAATTTGCTCATTATTTGGGTATGCCCCGTGAGTTTCTTGCTTTACCTGTTCATGTATCTACCTTGGTGGGCGATACTGTTGTTGTAGACCGTGTGTACCGGTCATGTGTGGTGACTATTGGGGGTCTGGAGACCCGAGTAGATCTATTGCTATTGAGCATTGTGGATTTTGATGTCATTTTGGGCATGGATTGGCTATCCCTGTGTCATGCTATTCTAGACTGTCATGCTAAGATAGTCCCTTTGGCTATGCCGGATGTACCGCGGATCGAGTGGCGTGGCATGACTGATTATGTTCCTAGTAGAGTGATCTCTTTCTTGAAGGCCCAGTGTATGGTTGGAAAGGGTTATTTGTCATATCTAGCGTTCGTGAGAGATGTTGGATCTGAGACTCCTAGCATTGATTCTGTTCCAATTGTGAGGGATTTTCCCGATATTTTTCCTGCAGACCTGCCGGGCATGCCACCGGACAGAGATATTGATTTTGGTATTGACCTGGTGCCGGGCACTCAGCCCATTTCTATTACGCCGTATCGGATGGCGCCAGCAGAATTGAAAGAATTGAAGGAGCAGCTTCAAGAACTCCTAGATAAGGGGTTCATTCGGCCTAGTGTGTCACCATGTGGTGCACCGGTTCTGTTAGTAAAGAAGAAGGATGGCACAATGAGAATGTGCATTGATTACAGGCAATTGAACAAAGTAACAATTAAGAACAAGTATCCTTTGCCTCGCATTGATGATTTATTTGACCAGCTTCAAGGAGCGAGGGTGTTCTCTAAGATTGATCTCCGTTCGGGCTATCATCAGTTGAATATCAGGGATTTGAATATTCTTAAGACTGCTTTTAGGACCAGATATGGTCATTATGAGTTCCTTGTGATGTCTTTAGGGCTAACCAATGCCCCAGCAGCGTTCATGCATTTCATGAACAGCGTGTTCCGGGCTTATCTCGATTCATTCATCATAGTCTTCATTGATGATATTCTGGTGTATTCGCATAGTTAGGAGGAGCACGCAGAGCATTTGAGAGTTGTGTTGCAGAGATTGAGAGAGGAGAAGCTTTATGCAAAATTCTCCAAGTGTGAGTTTTGGCTTAGTTCAGTGGCTTTCTTGGGGCACGTGGTGTCCAGCGAGGGTATTCAGTTTGATCCAAAGAAGATAGAGGCGGTTCAGAGTTGGCCTAGACCATCCTTAGCCTCAGAGATTCGTAGCTTTCTCGGTTTGGCAGGCTATTATTGCCGGTTTGTTCAGGGATTTTCATCTATCGCAGCGCCCTTGACCAAGTTGACTCAGAAGGGTGTTTCATTTTTATGGTCGGACGAGTGTGAGGAGAGCTTTCGGAAGCTCAACACGGCGTTGACCACAACTCCAGTATTGGTTCTGCTATCAGCTTTAGGTTCATATACCGTGTATTGTGATGCTTCGAGAGTTAGGATTGGTTGTGTACTGATGCAAGAGGGTAGAGTCATTGTCTATGTTTCTCGTCAGTTGAAGCCCTATGAGAAAAACTACCCCGTTCATGATTTGGAGTTGGCTGCGATAGTTCATGCATTGAGGATTTGGAGGCACTACTTGTATGGCATATCCTGTGAGGTATTCACTGATCACCGCAGTCTTCAGCATTTGTTCAAGTAAAAGGATCTTAATTTGAGGCAGCGAAGATGGTTAGAGTTGCATAAGGATTATGATATTACCATATTGTATCACTTGGGGAAGGCCAATGTGGTGGCCGATTCTTTGAGCCGAAAGGCAGTGAGTATGGGGAGTTTGGCATATATTCCAGTTGGGGAGAGACCCCTTGCAGTTGATGTTCACGCCTTAGCCAATCGGTTTGTGAGACTATATATTTCGGAGCCTAGTCGGGTGTTGGCTTGTGTGGTTTCTCGGTCTTCCTTATATAATCGCATCAGAAAGCGCCAGTATGATGATCCACATTTGCTTGTCCTTAAGGACAGAGTTCAGCATGATGATGCCAGAGATGTGACCATCGATGATGATGGTGTGTTGAGGATGCAGGGCCGGATTTGTGTGCCCCATGTGGATGGGCTTAGAGCGTTGATTCTGGAAGAGGCCCATAGCTCGCGGTATTCTATCCATCCGGGTGCCGCGAAGATGTATCAGGATTTGAGGCAGCACTATTGGTGGAGAAGATTGAAGAAAGATATAGTGGGATTTGTAGCTCGGTGTCTCAATTGTCAGCAGGTGAAATATGAGCATCAGAGACCGGGTGGCTTAATTCAGCAGATGGTTATTCCCGAAAGGAAGTGGGAGAAGATTACTCTGGACTTTGTTGTTGGACTTCCACGGACTTTGAAGAGGTTTGATGCTATTTGGGTGATTGTGGATCGGCTGACCAAGTCTGCGCACTTCATTCCTGTGTGTACTACCTATTCTTCAAAGCGGTTGGCAGGGATTTATATCCGGGAGATTGTTCGGTTGCTTGGTATTCCGGTTTCCATCATCTCAGATAGAGGTACTCAGTTTACTTTGCAGTTTTGGAGAGCCGTGCAGAGGGAGTTGGGTACTCAGGTGGAGTTGAGCACAGCGTTTCATCCTCAGATGAACGGACAGTCCGAGCGTACTATTCAGATATTGGAGGACATGTTGCGTGCTTGTGTTATTGATTTTGGAGGTTCATGGGATGAGTTTTTGCCACTTGCAGAGTTTGCTCACAACAACAGCTACCAGTCGAGTATTCAGATGGCTCTGTGTGAGGCTTTGTATGGGAGGCGGTGTAGATCTTTCATTGGTTGGTTCGAGCCCGGCGAGGCTAGGCTATTGGGGACAGATTTGGTTCAAGACGCCTTAGAGAAGGTAAAGGTGATTCAGGAGAGGCTTCGTACAGCACAGTCGCGTCAGAAGAGCTATGCGGACTGGAAGGTTCGAGATGTATCCTACATGATTGGTGAGACGGTCTTGCTGAAGGTTTCGCCCATGAAGGGTGTTATGAGATTTGGGAAGAAAGGAAAGTTGACTCCGCGATTTATTGGGCCGTTTGAGGTGCTTCAGAGGATTGGGGAGGTGGCTTATGAGCTTGCTTTGCCACCCAGCTTGTCTAGCGTGCATCCGGTATTTCATGTTTCTATGCTCCGGAAGTATATTGGGGATCCGTCTCATGTTTTGGACTTCAGTACGATTCAGTTGGACGATGATTTGACCTATGATGTGGAGCTAGTGGCTATTTTGGGTCGTCAAGTTCGGAAGTTGAGGTAGGAGAGGTCGGCCCGTGGAGAAGGCTACCTGGGAGACCGAGCGGGATATGCGGAGCAGATATCCTCACCTATTCGAGGCTTTAGGTATGTTTCTTGACTCGTTCGAGGACGAACGTTTGTTTAAGTTGGGGAGGATGTGACGACCCGGCCAGTCGTCTTATGAGTTACCGCTCTGTTTTCCCCCATTTCAGCTTCTTTATACTTCGTATCCGTGTTTTATGTGATCGGGTTGATTAGTTTGAGTTCGGAGAGGATTTTGGTAAGAAATGAGACACTTAGTCTCTTTTAAGAAGGCTTAAGTTGGAAAAGTCAACCGGATGTTTACTTATATGTTAGAGGGCTCGGATGTGAGTTTTGATGGTTCGATTAGCTTCGGGAGGTGATTTTTGACTTAGGAGCGCGATCGGAATGGGTTTTGGAGTTGTAGAGAAGATTTAGGCTTGAATTGGCGAAATTGACATTTGGCAATTTCCGGTTGATAGGCGAGATTTTGATATAGGGGTCGGAATGGAATTCCGAGAGTTTCAATAGCTTCATTGTGTCATTTGGGATGTGTGTGCAAAATTTCAGGTCATTCGGACGTGATTTGATAGACTTTTTGATCGAAAGCATAATTTAAGAGTTCTTGGAGTTCTTAGGCTTGAATCCTATGTTAAATTGAGGATTTGATGTTGTTTTAAGTATTCCGAAGTGTTGAACAAGTTTGAACGATGTCATGGGATGTGTTGGTACAATTAGTTTGAAGTTTCGGGGGTCCCGGGTAGGTTCCGGGATGTTTTATGCCAAAAATCATAGTTGCAGCAGGTCCAGGAGGGTTAGGCCTCAGAACTCACCCATGCAGTCCGCACAAAAATAAGTGCGCCTGCGGTGAGTGCAGTGCGGACCGCACAGAAGCGGGCGCGGCCGCGGTAGGCATCACGCGAACCGCACAAAAGTGGGCGCGGCAGCGGTGAAGAAACGTTCTGCTGGTCCTACTTCGGAAAATCATATCTTTTGTTCTACAAAGAATATTGAGGTGATTCAAAAACTAAAGTTATAGTCCTTAGTGTCTAATTTCCAGAAAGGTACAGATATTGCAATTTGGACATCTGTAGCAAAAGTTATGGCCAAAATACTAAAGCCTGTCACTGCAGAGGAAGGCCTGTGCGGCCGCGGTTGTGTTTGCGTGGACCGCACTGGCTTGCGCGGACCGCGGTCGTTTTGGTGAGGCCCGCCGTAGCTGAAATCTGAGGGGGTACCTATAAATATGAGGTTTTGGGTTTTATATAATATTTTGACCTAGAGAGCTCGGATTTTAGCGATTTTTCGAAGGTTTTTCAAGAAATTCATCGGGGTAAGTGATTTTAACTCAGATTTGGCTAGAGTAAATGAATCTATCACTGAATTCATCATTTAATTCATGATTTGGGATGGAATTTGGGAAGAAAATTGTGAAACCTTTCAAAAATGTAAAACGATGATTTGAGGGACCAAATGGTATCGGAATTGGATAATTTTGGTATGGTTAGACTCGTGAGAGTATAAGGATTCTAGTTTTGTGAATTTGGTCAAATTTCGATACGTGGGCCCGGGGCTCGGGTTTTGGTAATTTCGGGAATAGTGCCCTTTGTTGATTGTTTTCGCTTGGGCTTTGTTCCCTTAGCATATTGTGACGTATTCGTTCTAATTTTGGATAGATTCGACGCACGTGGAGGCTGATTTGAGGGGCAAAGGCATCGCGAGCTAGAGATTTCGCCGGTTCGAGGTGAGTAATGAATGTAAATGATGTCCTGAGTGTTTGAAACCCCGGATTTGCACATTGTAGTGCTATATTGAGGTGAGACACGCGCTTGATGATGAGCGCGTGTCGTTTACTATTGGAGATTGTGACTTGGTCCGTCCCGAGTGAAGCTTCTACTGCGTATTTGATTAAAGCTTATTTGTTATCATCATTATTTGGACTGATTGTCATATTTGGGCTTCTTGCCAATTCTTTGAACCCTCCGGGGAGTTTATTTACTATTTCCTCACTGTTTGACTTACTACTTGAACTCAGTCGTACCGTTTTCTACTGTCTTACAACTCAGCCACTTTTACTCGATTTTTGAAACTAAAAGATATATTAAATGATGTTTTGGGCTGAGAACTACTATTTTACTATTGCTCGAGGGGCTTATATGATTTCTGGACTGAGTACGGCCAAGGGCCAGATGTGAGGATACTATGGGATCGGGCTGCGCGCCGCAACAGTGTTATACTGATATTGATATGAGGCCGAGGGCCTATATTTGATGCCATGAGATGGCTTGATATTGCGCTTGGACCGCAAAGGGCCCCTCCTGGAGTCTGCACACCCCCAGTGAGCGTCATCGACGATAAATAAATGGAGCGGGCTGCACGCCGCAGCGGGTACTATAGGGTACCGTTCTATGTGTTGATTTTTCTTTATATGTCTACCACTTAACTGCTTATTTGTTGTAGTATTTCTACATTTCGCTTCCATTGGTTTATTACTCTCATATTACTTATTTTTAAATTGTCGCAGTATAGATTACTCTGTGTTTTCCGTGATTTCTTATTCTCAGTCATTATTTATACTTATTACTCACTCGGTCGGAGTACTCACATTACTCCTTGCACCTTGCGTGCAGATCCAGGTGCATCTGAGGCTAAGTGAGGATTATTTCAGTTGAGCAGCGCATATCCGAGAGCATCGAGGTAGCTGCATGGCGTCCGCAGCCCTGATCTCCCCCTTCTATCCTTGTTATTAATTAGTATTCCCTAGATGGACATGTATTAGGTTGTTAAACTTGTACTAGAGGCTCGAGACTTGTGACACCAGATCTGTATGGGCTATGTAGTGGTATTATCATCTGAATTTCCGCATATTTAACTCGTTGTCTTAAACTCATATTGGAGTAATTTAGCAATTTAACTGTGTTAGCAGGTAATAATTTTTATAAGAAAATAGAAAGGGTTGTTAGTCGGTCAGGCTTGCCTAGCAGTGTGTTGGGCGTCATCACGACCGGGGTTGGGGTCGTGATAGGGACTACGAAACGGGATTCCGGTAGATCCCTGCGTACTATGAGTTGGGCTACAGGATGGTATCCCAGAAGACCTATTGGATATGTATATTTGGGGCTACAGAACGGTATCCTGGGAGATCCCCGATTGTTATGATTTGGTGCTGAGCTGTATTTCCTTCTATACTTACTTTGCCTCTGTATAGTTGTTGTTGTCATTTATATCCTATGTTACTTTTACTACTATACATATTTATACTGCTCTGTTCTACACTGTCGAACTTTCTATTTTATTTAACCTTAGTAGGGCCCTGACCTTCCTCGTCACTACCCAACCGAGGTTAGGCTTGGCACTTAATGAGTACCGCCTGTGGTGTACTCATGCCCTTTCTGCGCATGTTTTTCATGTGCAGATCCAGGTACTTCGACCCAGTCATATCACCCTTGAGGCGAGGCGACTGCCCCAGAGACTTCGAGGTATATCTACCGCTTCTGCAGGCCGAGGAGTCCCTTTCTATTCTTGCTTTTAAGTATTAGCACTTTTGTATTTCTTTTCCTTGGTAGATATTCTGGAGTTAGATACTGTTAGATATTCAAAGGCTTGTGGATTCATGAGATTCCGGGTTTTGTGAAAGTGTATTAGTTTTTGAGAAGTTGTATTGTATAGGCCAAGCGGCATTTTAAATACTGTTTCATTCGGTTATTTTGGCTTTTAATTATTTCTTCCGCAAGTTTCATTATTTTCCGCATTTGTTAGGCTTACCTAGTCGTAGAGACTAGGTACCATCACGACAGTTCACGGAGGGCGAATTAGGGTCATGACAGCCTTCTCCTTAAGCCAAGTGGCAGCCTAAAAAAAGTCAGATGGCATAATTAGTTACTAATTTGTTATTGGTTATTACTTTTGAATTTAAATATATATATAAAAAAACAAAAACAATAAAAAAAATGAAATACTACCATATATATATATATATATATATATATTGGTTACTTTGTTTGAATTAATAAATATAGATATCTTATAATTAACTATAATAAAAAACAAAAATATAAATATATAAGAAAATAACTACCCATTCAAATTGGTTGTTATTTTAATTAATAATTAGTTATTGGTTATTATTTTTGAATTTAAATATATATATAAAAAACGAAAATAAAACAAATACAGAAGAAAAACTACCATATATATATATATATATATATATATATATATATATATATATATATATATATAATTAATTGGTTACTTTATTTGAATTAATAAATATAGATATCAAATAATTAACTATAATAAAAGGCAAAAATATAAATATATATAAAAAAATAACTACCCATTAAAATTGGGTTGGAGTAGTTTGAAGTTGTCGTTTTTAAATTATTTTAAAATAAAAAAGCAAAAAATAAAAATAAAAATCAAATTAGCTATAATAAAAAAATGAAAAAAAAAGAGAAGAAAAGCTACCCATTCAAATCGGGGAATAGTTTCAAGTTGGAGTTTTAAAATTATTTTAATATAAAAAATGAAATTAAAAAATAATAATAAACTACCAATTCAAGTGGCAGCTTTAGAAAAAAGCCACATGGCATAAGTAGTTATAATTAGTTATTTAGTCAATAATTAGTTATTGGTTATTGATTTTAAATTTAAATATCTATAAACTAATAAAATAAAATATTTTATAAATTAAAACGAAATAAAAAATAATTGTCCATTCAAATTGGAGAGTAGTTTCAAGTTGGAGTTTTTAAATTATTTTATAATAAAAAACAAAAATTGAAACAAACAAAAAAAATTCCAATTCAAATTTCTTTGTTTTTATTTTTTTCAAAAACTATTATTGAGAATAATAGAATAAAATTAAAAATTAAAAATATATATATCTTCTATTATATTATGAAAATGAAGTAGTATACAAAAATTTAAATAAAGTAATATGCTAATAAAAGTTTCTATTAACAATGAATTAATACTAAATATTGGATAATATAATAAAGAAAAATACAAAAAAAAGAAGTTATTTGTTGTCTATCTATATATTATTCAAAGGAGAGCAAAAAACTTTGTTCTTAAGCCAAGTTGCAGCCTATAAAAAAGTCACATCGTATAAGTAGTTAATAATTAGCTATTAATTATGAATTTAAATATCTATAAATAATAAAATAAAATATTTTACTATAAAAAAATTAAACAAAGTAATTTGCTAATAAAAATTTCTATTAACAATGTAAAAATACTAAATATTTTTTAATCGAATAAATAAAAAAATAGAAAAGAGGTTATTCAATACTATATAAGTCCATTTAATCTAATAAATATTTTTTATTGTATATATCATATTGACAAATAGAATGACAATTGAAATTTATTAAAGCAATACGATCTAATATATTTAGACAAGTCCGATTACAATTTAATTTAATTAATAATGACCGTGCGATGCACGGGTACGACTAGTACTACTAAGGAGACATTGTAATGAACTCGTCAATCCCGCACGGTCTAATTTGAATATCCATGGATTTATCGAACGACAATGACACGTCACAGCACTGACGACGTGACGCCCTAACCTGAAACGTGTTAGAAATTATTTTAAGAAATCAAAAACTTCCTTAATTTAGAAAAACCAAAATACAAATAGGATTTGGGTAAACATATGAACTAGTCAAATACACATTTCTTAGTTTAGTATCCTCTTGTTACACGAGTTACGCGTATACTCAATCTCCATAAATATAAAATTTTAAAAAATCACATACTATTATATTAAAAGTTATATTTGAGTTATATATAAATTAAAAATTAAAGTGTAAATTCTTAAAAATAATAATTGTTGATCCTATTTTAAGTAACTCAATAACACTAGTTAAGAAAAGAAATAATATTCCATGGAGGTCTTCATCATCTCAGTAGATATATTCAACTTAAAAGTGCTGACACGGATAAATTTTAAATAATCTTTAGGTACATCTCCAATTTTTATAAACGTTTATTTTTAGGAGGTTTAATTGTTAGAATTTTACCGTCTCTTCTAGAGACTTGTAGTGTGGCCTACGTATAAGGTAATAACTTATTTACCTTGTTTCACAACGGAAATAATATATCAGATAATATTCTGTAGTTATGCATATATGATAATTTCTTTGATGGAAAGAAACTATCATATATTAGGAGTCTCTAGGGAAATTATAATTTAACATGAAGTCTATAGGGCTAAAATATTTGTCTAAGAGTCCCTAGCCTACCTATAAATACGCCTGTAACTCCATGAGTCTGGCTTCCAACGACAGACACAAGTTAGAAGACTCTCTAGGTTTCTGCTAAAGGTATTCCCTACAATATTTGAACAACAATAGCCGAAGGTACGTCCCTTGTATAATTTTCGCTACATTAGCTCTGTGTATGTGTGTACATTTTTACATGTGGTATCAGAGTCGGCCTTTTAGCAGTGTTGTTTAGTATCTGTTGATGATGATTATGAATATTGTTCACCATCAAGTGCCGTCATGTTTCTATAACATGGATTTCTCTAGTTTACAGAGAAACTTTAGTTTTTGGATTCCCAGTGTGTCATCGCTGATTTCATAATGTGACCTTTACATATATATGTACATGAAAAACATGCGTAGAAAGGACATGAGTACACCATAGCTGTACTCAGTAAATGTCAAACCTAACCTCGATCGGGTAGTGATGAGGAAAGTCAGGGTCCTACTGAGATTAAATGAAATATAAGGTAACAGTATAAAATGAGACAATATTTTGTGTTTATGCGAATATAAAATGATTTTATGAAATCATGTTGTTTGCGTTTCTGGTTTAAGACCTTACGCACGTTTCGGTTTGAACATATTTTAACTCAATTGGTAGCGAGAAGCTTTGTTTGTCTTATTTAATAAAGTTGGGTTAAAACTTTAGTTTAAAAATATTTTGAAGGCAATCCATGAGAAGCCGTTACATGTATTCACATTATGAAGTTACTGTTGGCCTCGTGAAAATGGGCTTTTCATTAAAGATTCTGCTTTTGACTCTGAGCAGTTTTTATTGGTCAAAGCATCCTCTTGATTTGATTGTTGTGGGAGCCTATTATTTATGCGAATATGTGACAAATTTTTGGGTTAAGAAATATATGGTATGACTAATTGGAAGTCTCATATTTGATAAGAATTGAATGATGAGATCTGCTTTGGTTAGCAAGATTTAGTTGATTCCTGAACTATTTTGATTTAATATCTTAATTATGAGAATTAGCCTAGGGTAATATGGAGTTAAACTTCTATTCAGTGTGCCTATTTTGAAATTAATAAACATGTGGTTGAGTTGATTATTGAAAGAAATCATTTTGAGATGTTATACATAAGTTTTCTTTTATGTGATGTATTTAGGAGAAGCCACGCCATCTTGAGTACTTGATATAAAAGAAATCGAGTTATTTAATCACATAAAGTTTAGTGGTTAAAAGTTATAATGACATCTATTTAGTCCAATTATCTTATTAAAATGGTAACTCGGCCCTACATGGAGGTAACCATTTTGGTGAGATTAATTAGAGTGAGATAGTAAACCTTTAAGTGAAATTATCTTATGCCCACAAGTACGAATTAATTTATGTATATTTTTGTTTGCTAGTCTAATAAAGTAAAGTAAATTCTATGCATAGGTTGCAACCTCTGCCCACAGGAGGGTCTAGAATTTACTTAGAATCAGTATTTTACGCGATTCACCTTTGATGGATTGTACATCATAGCTTATGTATGCTTATCCTTGTTTTGCAGTCTTTACCGCTTTTCATGCTGCTATTTTTAATGAGAATGCTTGAATTCCAATTCTTTCTGGTGACAGTTACGCGGAATGGAAGGAGAAAGTCTTTCTCACTTTAGGGTGCTCAGATTTGGACCTGGCACTCCGTGTGGATGAACCACCTATTCCCACGAAATCAAGTCGCCAGCGGCTAAGGCTGATTATGAGCGGTGGGAGCGATGTAATCGCTTAAGTTTAATGCTCATAAAAGCCCACATAAGCCAAAACATTAGGGGTTTTATCCCTAAGCGATAAGGTCAAAGCTTACATGAAGGCAATTGATGAAAAATTCGTAAGCTCTAACAAGGCATTGGCCAGCACCCTTATGAAGAGGCTGTCAAGTATGACTTTAGACAGAAATCGTATAGTGCACGAGCACATTATGGAGATGAATGACATTGCTGGTAAACTCAAGTCCCTTGAGGTTGATATGTCTGAACCATTTCTTGTGCATTTCATTCTCAATTCACTTCCTACGAAATATGGTTTGTTTAAGATTTCTTATAACACATACGAGGATAAATGGTCAACCAATAAACTCTTGACCATGTGTGTTCAAGAAGAAGAGAGGTTGAAGCATTAGACACCTGGAAGTGTTAATATGGTGACTCATGGTAAGAGAATGCAAAAAAAAAAGCAAACGTGTTCGTATGAAGAAGGAAAACACCTTTGACAAAGATGCATGTCGTTTCTGTAAAAAAGAAGGGACACTGGAAGAAAGATTGCCCGAAAGACAATGCGTGAGAAGAAAGGTAATTTTACCTTTGTATGTTATGAATCAAAGTTTACTGAAGCTTCTGATAATACATGGTGAATTGATTCTGGTGCTACAATTTACATTGCCAAAATCATGCAGAGCTTTCTAACTCAGAGGAAGCCGATAGGAAGTGAACAATATGTCTATTCTATCAATAGGACACGTTCACGTGTGGAAGGCGTAGGGACTTACAAGCTCATGATGAAAGATGGTTTTCACTTAGATTTAGAAAATACTTTTTATATTCTAGAATATTTTAGAAATTTAATTTCTCTTTCAAGACTATCTATTAGTGGATATGATTTAAATTTTCATTATCCTTCTGTAAAACTTTTGAAAGATAATAAAGTTAATGGTATTGGAAATTTGAATGGAAATTTATATAAACTTGAGCTAGATCCCACATTTGAATGCAATATTTTAACTTTGCATGACAAAGAAATTGACATTAAGCGATGTATTATCAATGAGAACTCATCAAGTCTTTGGCATGAGAGATTGGAATACATCTCTATTGAAAGAGTCAAAAGGTCTGTTAATGATGGAGTTCTAAAAGCACTTAATTTTTCTGACTTTGGGACTTGTGTGGACTGCATAAAGGGTAAGCAGACCAATAAATCAACTAAAGGTGCCAAAAGGAGTTCTCAATTGCTTGAGATCATACATACAGACATCTGTGGACCTTTTCCTACTCCTTGCTTGAATGGTGAGAGATATTTTATCTCATTTATTGATGATTATTCAAGATATATGTATCTTTATTTTCTGTTTAACAAATCAGAAGCACGTGATGCTTTTAAGTTTATAAAACAGAAGTAGAGAAACAAACTGGTGCTTAGATCAAAATTGTAAGATCTGATAGTGTGACGACCCAAAGGGCCATCACCTATTTTTAATTGCATTCTGTGCTTCCGAGACATTGAAAACCTTATTTAGAGTCGCCTCAATTTGCGTGCGCAGTCCGAGCGCGTAGCCAGAAAGCTTATGTATAAAATTCTGTGAAAATGATGAAATTTGAGTTTAAAATGAATAAATTTAACTTCGGCCAACATTTTGGGTAAACAGACCCAGACCCGTGATTTGACTGTGCCGGAGGGTCCGTAGGAAAATATGGGACTTGGGCGTATGCCCAGAATCGAATTCCGAGGTCACAAGTCTGAGAAACGAATTTTTAAGTAAAATCAGTTTTTGAAAATGTTTAAGGAATTTTGAAATAAAATCTAATTAGAAAGCAATGGTATCGGGCCCATATTTTGGTTTCGGTGCCCGGTATAGGTCTTATATATGGTTTAAGTCATTTCTGTAAAATTTGGTTGAAAACGGAGTTCGTTTGACGTGATTCGGACCTAAATTGCTAAAGTTGATGTTTTATGAAGTTTGAGAAAAATCCTTTGATTTTGATGTTTGATTTATTGTTTTGAGGTTATTTTGGCAATTTGATCGCACGGATAAGTTCGTATGAAGTTGTTGAGTTAGTACGTGTGTTTGGTTAGGAGCCTCGAGGGCTCAGGTGTGATTCGGATGTGTTTCAGAGGGTTTCGGACTTAGAAAATGTTGTAGGTTTCTCAGCTTTTGGGTTTCTGGTACTTCTTCTTCGCGTTCACGGGAGTACCCACGCTAACGCGATGGGTTAATTGTTGCTGAAGGAATTTCCTTCTATGCGAACGCGTAGCTTAGGTCGCGAACGCGAGGCTTTGGGGGGGATAACCCTTCGCGAACGTGGTCCTGGCCACGCGAACGCGAAGGCCAAATGGGCCTGGGTAGGGGGTGGGGTAGTTGTCTTACGCGAACGCGAACCCTTGGATACGAACGCGAGGACTCGAGGAGATTACTCTCTGCGAATGCGAGCCCGTATACGCGAACGCGAAGGCTCACCTAGCCTAACCATCGCGAAGGGTCAGTCGTGAACGCGAAGGGCATTTTCGCCCAGTGATTTTAAGAAGGCCAAAAACAGAACACTTTTGGGATTTTATAAAAATTTCACAAATCTCTTCTTCTCCAAAGCTCTTAGGCGATTTTTTGAAGCTTCTCTACACCATAATCTCTTAGGTATGTAATCTTTAACTTGTTTTCTTCATTTTCCATCAACACCCACTAGATTTTTAGGCCTAAAACATGTGATTACGGGTAGAAATTAGGGATTTGGGTAGAGTTAGGGCTTTTTGATTATTTGTAATTTAGACCTCGTTTTGGGGTCAGATTTGAAAATAAATTTTATAGTCGGGCTCGTGGGCGAATGGGTGATCGGGTTTTGGTCCGAACCTCGTGTTTTGACCAAGCCGGCCCGGGGTCGATTTTTGATATTTTGGAAAGAATGATTGGAAAGTTATAATTGAGCATTGGAATTGGATTGTTTAGCACTTATTGATGATATTGAGTCAATTGTGTATAGATTCGATTGGGTTGGAGCCGAATTTGAGAGGAAAAGCGGTGTTCGAGGCTTGAGTTGGCCGTGAAAGTTCGAGGTAAGTGTTCGGTCTAACCTCAGTTTGAGGGATTAGGAGTTGAGTCCTATTTGCTACTTTCTTCTTGTTGAGTGCGACATATATGCATGGTGGAGTATCTATACGTTGCTGTCGAGCATGACCGTGAGTCTTAAATTTGAACGTTGTTGTGCTCTTAGATGGCATTTCGGATGCTTTAACTAATGATCTCCTATATTGAGTAAAGATTGATTTCATCCTCGTAGATCTTAGTTATGATTGAGTATTGTCATTAATTGAGCTGAGTACAAAAGGAGTTAGGATTTGGTTATAGCTGATTCTCCCTTGCCGGGAAGTTATTATATTATTTTTGTTCCCTTGCTGGGATTTCTTGTAATTTTGTGATGACCTGTAAATAGGAGCGGGTGGTACGCCTACCACAAGATATAAAGAAATGGGAACGGATGGTACGCCTACCACAAGATATAATGAAATGGGAGCGGGTGGTACACCTACCACAAGATATAATAAAATGGGAGCAGGTGGTACGCCTACCACAAGATATGATGAAATGGGAGTGGGTGGTACGCCTACCACAAGATCGATGAAAGGGGAGAGGGTAGTACACATACCACGAGATATAATAAAATGGGAGCGGGTGGTACGCCTACCACGAGATATAATGAAATAGGAGCTGGTGGTACGCCTACCACAAGATATAATGAAATGGGAGCGGGTGGTACGCCTACCACAAGATATGAGAAATGGGATCGGGTTGCACGTCTGCAACAAGATGAAACTAAAAGTGAAAGTTGCATTATTTCTTTCTATCTATGTTAGAAGTTAAATTGTAGTTTCCTTATTATTCTTTGATATTCTGTTTTATCTACTACCGCCAAAGCATGTTCCCCTTCCCCAGCTTTGATTGCTTATTACCTGTTTACTTTTTCCGCCATATATTATATAACTGCACAGGTTTATCTGGAGTCTGGTCCTAGACTTGTCACTACCTCGTCGGGGTTAGGTCAGACACTTACTAGCACATGGGGTCGGTTGTGCTGATGCTACGCTCTGCACTTATGTGCATATACCAGAGCAGCGTTTTAGCAACAACATTAGCTCAGGAGCCAACCTTCAGTCCACCTAGACACCGAGGTAGCCTTGTAGGCATCCGTAGGCCCAGAGTCTACTCTATCCTATTTTATATTCTGTTATCTCATGTATTCGAGACAGACAGTGTTATCTTTCTTTCAAACTGATGTATGTAGTATTCTTAGTAGTCTGTGGATGATGTGACACCAGGTTCTGGGTAGAGACATGTATTGGTTTCTAGATATTTGGGTTTCAAATTTATTTAAGACTTCTGCTAAATTTTATTTTCCGCTGTCATTTAAATGCTTAATCATTGATAATTTAACTGGCAAAACATGTATAAAAACGAATGAGTTAGTGGTTTCTAAGTTCATGGATTGCCTAACTTCTACGAGTAGGCGCCATCAAGACTCCCGAGGGTGGAAATTCCGGGTCGTGATAGATAGGGGTGAAGAATATTATGGTAGGTACACAGATAAGGGACAAGTTAAGGGTCCATTTGCTGAGTTCCTTGAAAGTGAAGGTATAATTGCCCATTATACCATGCCAGGAATACCACAACAAAATCGTGTGTCAGAAAGAAGGAATCAGACATTAATGGACATGGCAAGAAGCATGATTAGCAGATCAAGTTTACCTTTATCCTTATGAAGTGAAGCCTTAAAAACCACTGTGTATATTTTAAATAAGGTTCCATCCAAGGCTGTCTCCAAGATACCTTTAGAGTTATGGAAAAGATAGAAGCCTAGTTTAAACCATTTACATGTTTGGGGATGTCCAACTAAAGTGAGGGTTTATAACCCATAATTAAAGAAATTGGATGAAAGAACAATAAATGGTTATTTTATAGGCTATGCAGTTAACTCTAAGGGATTTAGGTTTTATTGTTCTTCTCATTCTTCTAAAATTATTGAGGCTAGAAATGCTAAATTTCTTGAGGAACATGAAGAAAGTGAGAGTGGTTTGACTCAAAGGGAGGAATTGGAATAAATAAGGGAACCACTTGTGGTACCTTTATACATTGGGAACTTGAATGTTGCTCAGAAATATTCTCATGAATTATTTGAACAACAAGTTCAAGAGCTACCACCACCTGACAAGCCACATGAAAATCAACCCGCTTTATATGAACCCACTACATAAGTGTCTGAACCAATGGGAGTGAGAAAATCCTCAAGAGTTCGAAAATCAGCAATTTCTAGCGACTATGTTATATATCTCCAAGAGTCTGATTATGATATTGGACTAAAAATATAACGACCCGACTAGTAGTTTTGAGCATTTGCACTTTGCTCGGTAGTTTACGGGCGTGATTAGCTCCGTATGAAGTATTTTGACTTATGTGAATCATCGATTTTGCTTTTCAGGTTATTCGGGGCTGACTTGGAAGAATGATTCTCAACTAGGGAACTTTAAATTTGAAAGAGTTGACCGAGTTTGGAATTTTTGATATTAGGGTCGGATTTTAGTTCCAGAAGTTGGAGAAGACCCGTAATGTCAAATGTGACTTGTGTGCAAAATTTGAGGGCAATCGAACTTGATTTGATAGGCTTCGGCATCGGTTGTAGAAGTTTGAAGTTTGAAGTTTATCGATTTTTGGATTGAGGTGTGATTCGTCGTTTTGATGTTGTTATGTATGTTTTGAGGCATCGAGTAAGTCTGTGTTATGTTATGGGACTTGTTGGTGTATTTAGACGTAGTCCCGAGGAGCTCGGATGAGTTTGAGATATGTTTGGTTAGTGTTGAGCTCGTGTTTTTATGTTTTGACGTTGTTTCTTCAAGCACAAATGGTACTACATTAAGCAAATAAGCTCCAATTTCTGTTTTTATTGAAGCATTAGATCTGTATCGTAATTACTGAGTCATAGCAAAAAGAATCGTCGAATTTAGATATTGTATGAGAAGTTTATGGTCATTTTACTAAGAACTGGGTTGGCAGATTTTTCAGATTAATTATGAAATTGTCACTGACTTCGTGTTTAAAAATCTTCTCTATTTCCAAATATTGAAATCAACATATCTCCTTCAATATAAGGTCAAATAGAGTGATTCAAGAGCCTAACGTGACTACAATTTCCCAAGAAATCCATTGGAGGCATCAAAAGAGAGTTTTGAGATCATTTGGCATAAAAAACAAGGCAGAACAGTGTTAAAACGAGGGTTTTGTTCATTTAATATATTTTTAGTTGGGGAGCTCGGAATTGGGCAATTTTTAGGCGATTTTCACCATATGAATTGGGGTAAGTGTTCTCTACTTGGTTTAGTTATACTCCATGAATCTATCTTCGATTTTAGCTTTTGGTTGATGAATTTTAAAGATGAAATTGGGAGTTTTGGCCTAAAGTTTCATAATATGAATTTTTGAGTTTTGAATATCGATTGGAGTCCGAATTGAGTGAAACTAGTATGGTTGGAGTCCTAATTGAATGAGTTATCGGATTTTATGAGTTTTGCCGGGTTCCGAGGCGTGGGCCCATGTGTGATTTTTGGATGTATTTGGGATTTTATTTAGGTTTCGATTTTTATCATTTGGAATTGTTTTCTTGGGATTTATTTGATTTGAGTTGCTTTTGGCTAGTTTTGAGCCTTTCGGAGGTCACTATGCATGTGATGGCAATTTTGAAGCATCACTTGGCTTGCTCGGTATTGTAATTGGCTTGTTCGAGGTAAGTGTCTTGCCTAACTTTGTTGAGGGAATTTTTTCTCCTATTTGACATTGTTTGCTACATACAAAAGTGATATATATATATGAGGTGACGAGCGTATATGTATGTGACAGGGTTAATCATGCTCGAGGGTAGATTATGTTATATTTGTGTTTGTAGAACTTCGTGACCTTCCTGCTTCATGCCTTACTTGACTCTTAAATGTTAAGAACATAATATTAGATGATAGAAATAAAGACTTAGCTTATTATAACTTGATCAAACTTGACGAAAATTCTGAGAATTCATTGATGTGTCTAATTCGGTCATCTCTATGCGAAATCACTATTACATTACTATGACCGATATTCTTAAAATACTAGACTCTATACTTGTGTAATGGATCATTTGTGAGATTTGTAGAAGTATTTGAATAATACGGTTCTTAAAGGTTGTTGAATCATTGTTGACTTGGAAAGTTGCGATTTGGAATTTGTTTGGAATATTCGTTAAAATACTCTCCTCGATGTAATTTATACTTCCCGACTTGTAATTTTATTGTTATTCATATTCTTGGTAAGGAAGAGAGTAAAGCACGAAGGGTGATGACGTGCCATTTTATATATATTATTATGTGAGGAAGAGTGTAAATCACGAAGGGTGATGTCGTACCATTTTATATATATTATCATGTGAGGAAGAGTGTAAAACATAAAGGGTGATGCCGTGCCACATTATTGAGAGTAAAATAACGAAGGGTGATGTCGTGCCATATCATTTGAGAGTAAAAGCAAAAAGGGTGATGTCATGCCATTTCATTTACATTGTTATGCTTGTATGTTATCGTGAGGTCATGGCACGATGGGTGTTTTCGTGCAGGCGAGGATGAGGGACATGCATTATGTTTGATATTAGTCTTCTGTGTATACATTCATGCCTTTACCTTGAACTGATATTGTTATAATTATCTAGTGTGACATATTGCTATTGTCCTGTTATTGATCTTTATCTCAACTGTTGTTGTGTTGCTCATACCTTTTACTCGCTTAACTGGTAAATACCATGTCTATTTCCTGCTTTTATAATTATGCTCATGTCGTATCTATTCTGTTGCACTTTAGTATAAGCCTTCTAACATGCTAGCCATTTATGCTCTTATTTGTCAACTTGTAAAAATTATGTGTTTCCTTCTTATTTGTTATATTTGTACTTAGGCCTCCTATATGCTAGTTAATTGAAGTTGATATTCCTTATTTTCCAATTGTTGTTATTATTCGCGTGCTTTCCGCTTAGTTTTTTACTCTTCCCACATGTGTATCCTTGTCCGTTATTGTTACATGTGTATATCCTACATTGTAATACCTGTTATCGATATTTTTGTCATCTGGTTGGTTTTATTA
This sequence comes from Nicotiana sylvestris, assembly GCF_000393655.2. Lineage (NCBI taxonomy): Eukaryota > Viridiplantae > Streptophyta > Magnoliopsida > Solanales > Solanaceae > Nicotiana > Nicotiana sylvestris. The sequence continues at coordinate 29,597,169 of NC_091063.1, read as the reverse complement.
CTCGTACATTTGGGAGGATGAGTTGAATGCATGAAGGGTGTTGCCGTGCTAATTGAATTGTCACAAAAATCATTTTATATATGGTGAGTCAGAGATAGAAGCACGAAGGGTGTTACCGTGCCGTTTGACTTGATAACTTGGATATACTTCTCATACCAGGAAAGATTGTAAATCTTTTACTATGATTCCTTTTAGTAAATGTTGAGTGTCTCGCAGAGTTATAGATGCTACTTTTATCTTTTATGCTTTGAACTGCTTTTACTGTTAATCTAATATACATGTTACAATAATAAGAATCTTATAACTAAAAGCCTAGTCACTACTTCGACGAGGTTAGAAAAAATACTTACTAGTACATGGGGTCGGTTGTACTAATACTACACTTCTGTACGATGTGTACAGATTTCTGGAGCGGAGATGCTGGTGATATCGGGTGCTGATTCAGAAGATGTTCGTGCATTCTGGGTGTACCTGCCTCTTGTCCTTGGTTGTTTAGATTTTACTATTCTATTTATGTATCATTCAAATAGAACATATATTTATTCGTACCAGCTTTGTAAATTCCAAGTCTTAGAAGCTCATGATTCATACTACCAGGTCTTAGGTAATTTGTAAATGTTCAGTTATCTATTATTTATTTTTTAATATACTCTGTTGAGTTATAGTATCTGTTAGTTGGCTTACCTAGCGGGTTAAGTTAGGTTCTATCACGACCAGGGATTTTTGGGTCATGACAATGTGGTATCAAAGCACTAGGTTCGCAGGTTCTACGAGTCACGAGCTAGTGTCTAGTAGAGTCCTACATATCAGTATGATGACGCCCATACCTATCTTAAGGAGACTACAGGGCATTTAGGAAAAAATTTCCTTTCTTCTTTCCTCATCGTGCAGCCTTGTTTCAGCTTGAAACCTACGACTTTGACTCCTTCCGATCACTCATATGTGATGTTGTGCGCTCAATATTCACTATGTGCCGATGATCGGTGATGCTGTCGATGGATTACGATGGGCTATGGATGCTTGATTATCATCGCAATGTGCTATCCAACCTCAAAAGTAGATGCAGTGTTAATTTTTCTTGTCGTTAATTTGTGGTATGAGGCGGTTTCATATGACTGGTTGGAAAGCATAGATTTGGGAAGATTGGTTGGTGGCCAGGCTATTGTGATTAAGGTGGGTTCAAGGCAAGGTGTCGATTTGAGTAAAAATTGGTGGGTCATCTCCTGCATATTGAGTTTGGATCGTGTGTCTCATATGAGGTTTCCATTCGGTGGAGTGCATATGTCATCATTCTAGAGCATTTGGGGAGTTGTTTGATTGTTGCAATGTTTGGAGAGTGTTTGGCAAAGTCTTAGGGGTGTTGTATAACCGGAATTTCATGAGATTTGAAGTATTCAGCTAAATAGTCGTGCAGTATTGGGGTATGCTATGAAGATATGGTACTTTGGGTTGCCGATGAGGTGTTCTATGGCTTCGAGCTAAGTGGTAGAGTCCGCTAATGATGATCAGATTGTAGGATCATGGGATTTTGGAACAAGGGATTGTTTGGTTATTTCTTACAATGGTCATATGCTGGTGAAACACGGGTTGCTCGACGCATATTAGCTGTGTATTGAAGATCAGAGTAAGATGAGTGGTTATCGAGAAGGTTCTAGCGAGTTCTAGGTCTTATGTAGCCTTTAAGGACTTTTGAATTTGTCTACGGGTGGGCTTGAATACGGTAGCGAATGGTAATCAGATCTGTGGTATTTCCTTGTCAAGGAAGGCCTACATGTCAATGTTGGAGTGATACAAGAAATGGCTTCTGGTTCCTAGGAAGTTCCCTCAAGGCGGTCATATCGGATTGAGTTACTTTCGGGTTGGCAGTCTGCGTGACTCGATTGAGTTAGAGGCAATTGGTTCTGATTACTCGATTATGTGTTACTGAGTTTCAGAGAATTTATCATGGTTATGACCACAGTCAGAGTTGATTTTTTCTACAAGTATATAAGCTATATTGTTTGTGGTGGTGTTCTCCTAGATTGAGTTAAATGAAAGATTCTCGGGTGATGAGGTGTTCACTTTGCTTATGGTTCAGAGTTGACTATGAGACTTTTGTAGTGTTGCCAGTTAGCATGTTAGAGGCGAGGCGGCGTGTGGGGTTGAAAGGTTGCATGTACAAGGATGCAAATAGTTTTGGAGGGAAGGATATGAGTTCTTGATGAAACGGTCGATTTTGGGTGTTTAAGGTCTTGCTGGCACTATATGTTCCCACCAGAGGGGAGTTCACCTGTTGGAAGGTACATTGTGTTTTGACTTATGAGTATTTTCTTTCTCAAGGTAATGGAGTATGAATTATGTGTCAGCTATTTGAGTAGCGGTGTTGAGATTGGGTATGAAAATTCTGGTATTCATGAGGCTCAGAGACTGAATATTCTTGTTGGCAGATTATTCCTTGATTGCGAGTTGAGAAGAAATGTAAAGGATTGGATGATTGACGGTAGGTGTTATGGAAAGGTTGCTATAGACTTTTTGGAAGGTTTATTACATGTTTGAGGAAGATCGGAATTTGGTTTGGGGATTATTTTGAGCCTAATGAGAATGTGTATTCTGCATCGGATCAGACCTGTTTGTCTTGCACAGTTGTTGCCATGTGTATATCATTAGGTGGAATGAATGTCATTCACACCTTGGTTATGTTATATGTTTCTCTCTTATACTATGGCTGGTTGTGAGGGTTACATGATACTTCGCACGCATATTGTGAATCAGTTTAGACTTCATGGCACTATGGGCAAAGTGGCCTTTGTGATGTTGATTTTCTTATTTCATCATAGTTGTTCTTGTCCTTCTCAGTATTGTTTGTTCCTAATAATTTTTCCCATATTTATATTTTTGTGCACTCTATTGTGCTTGATGTTGACTCACGTGTGATTAGTGAGCTCGAGTATTATGGCTCGATGGATACCTTATACGGATTTATATGATGGGATCGGGTTGCATGCCGCAACGGTACAATGATGAAATGTGGCTCCTTATTTTTATTCTGTGTATTTTTCTTTCACCTTGTTGAGAATAGTTCATAGTAAAATGCTAAAATTTCCCTGCCTGCTTAACTTGCTTAGTAGTTTTCTTACTGCTATCTGTCATGTCTGAATTATTACTTGTTACTGTACGGAACAGGGTTGTGTGTGGCTCTATATGATTATTGTTGATTCTTGTTAGTGGAGCTTCTTGTATTGGCTGAGATGAGGTTTCTATACCTGAGATTTGCACTATTGTATTGGGATGAGGAAGGTATGGAAGAATAACACTATATGTTATTGAGGATTTGGACAATTGCCTTGGTCGGGAGAGTGAGTTTCTTGGCTTATTGATCAGATGAATGGTTAAGTGATTATGTGTGTTTCTTTCATCATCAATAGGGTATAAAGGTTTTGAATGAGGTTCTAACCGATAGGAGGTTTGCTACCGGCACCGAATTTGTTCTTGGGTAGTAATAGTGGTCATCAGTTCACACTGTGAGTGCCGAAGTGATGGGGGTATATCATGTGAATACATCTTGGGTTCTAAGGTTTAAGGAGCAAGGTTGAAGTAAGGATCTCTAGTTATGTTGTGTTGGCGGACTTACTTGGATCAGGGTGACATGGAATCACCCCCAGGTTTATGCTTAGTAGGTTACACCGTGATTTGATAGCTTTTGAACGACTCCTGGCACGTTCGAGGACAAACATATGTTTAAGTGGTGGAGGATGTAATGACCTGACTGGTCGTTTTGAGCATTTGTACTTCGCTCGGTAGTTTATCGGCGTGAGTAGCTCCATATGATGTATTTTCACTTATGTGAATCGTCAGTTTTGGTTTTAAGATTATTCGGGACTGACTCGGAAGAATGATTCTTAACTAGGGAACTTTAAATTTGAAAGAGTTGATCGTGTTTGTACTTTTTGATATTAGGGTGGAATTTCAGTTCTGGAAGTTGGAGCAGGCCCGTAATGTCAAATGTGACTTGTGTGCAAAATTTGAGGGCCATCCGACGTGATTTGATAGGTTTCGGCATCGTTTGTGGAAGTTTGAAGTTTCAAGTTCATCCGATGTGAGGTGTGATTCGTCGTTTTGATGTTGTTATGTGTGTTTTGAGACCTCGAGTAAGTCAGTATTATGTTATAGGAGTTGTTGGTATGTTTGGACGTGGTCCCGGGGGGCTCGGGCGAGTTTCGGATATGTTTGGGTTGTGTTGCGCTCGTTTTTTTAAGTTTCAACGTTGTTTCTTCAAGCATAATTGTACTACATTAAGCAAATAAGCTCCAATTTCTATTTTATTGAAGCACTAGATCTGTATCATAATTCCGGAGTCATAGCAAAAAGAATCGTCAAATTTGGATATCGTATGAGGAGTTTATGGTCATTTTACTAAGAATTGTTCTGCCAAATTTTTAAATTAATTACGAGATTGCCACTGACTTCGTATTTAAAAATCTGTTCTTTTTCAAAATATTGAAACCAACATATCTCCTTCAATATAAGGTCAAATAGAGTGATTCAAGAGCGTAACTTGACTATAATTTCACAAGAAATCTATTGGAGGCATCAAAAAAGAGTTTCGAGATCATTTGACATAAGAAACGTGGCAGAACAGTGTTAAAATGAGAGTTTTGTTCATTTAACACATTTTGAGTTGGGGAGCTCAGAATTGGACAACTTTTAGGCGATTTTCACCATATGAATTGGGGTAAGTATTCTCTACTTGGTTTTAGTTATACTCCATGAATCTCTCTTCGATTTTAGCTTTTGGTTGATTAATTTTAAAGAGGAAATTGGGGGGTTTGGCCTAAAGTTTCATAATATGAATTTTTGAGGTTTGAAAATCGTTTTGGAGTCAGAATTGAGTGAAACTAGTATGGTTGGACTCGTAATTGAATGGGTTGTCAGATTTTATGAGTTTTGTCGGGTTTCGAGGCGTGGGACCGAGTGTGATTTTTGGCCGGATTTGGGATTTGATTTAGGATTCGATTTTTATCATTTGGAATTATTTTCTTAGGCTTTATTTGATGTGTTTGAGTTGCTTTTGGCTAGTTTTGAGCCGTTCGAAGGTCACTATGCGCGTGATGGCATTTTTGGAGCATCGCTTGGCTTGCTTGGTATTGTAATTGGCTTGTTTGAGGTAAGTGTCTTGCCTTAGTTTGTTGAGAGAATTTTTCCTCCTATTTGACATTATTTGCTACATGCGGAGGTGATACATATATGAGGTGACGAGCGTATGCGTATGTGTCGGGGTTAATCATGCTCGGGGCTAGATTATGTTACATTTGTGTTTGTACAACTTTGTGACCTTCCTACTTCATGCCTTACTTGACTCTCAAATGCTAAGAACATAATATTAGATGATAGAAATCAATACATAGCTTATTATAACTTGATCAAACTTGACGAAAATTCTGAGAATACATTGATGTGTCTAATTCTGTCATCTCTATGCGAAATCACTATTACATTACTGTGACGACCCGTTCAATCGTCTCATGAGTTACCACTCTGCTTCCCCCATTTCTTCTTCTTATTGCTTTGTCTATCGGTTCTATATGTGATCGGGTTAGTTGGCTCGGGTTCGGAAAGGATTTGGTAAGGTTTGAGACATTTAGTCTCTTTTGAGAAAGCTTAAGTTGGAAAAATCAACCGGATGCTGACTTATGTGTTAGATGGCTCGGGTGTGAGTTCCAATGGTTCGGATAGCTTCGGGAGGTGATTTGGGACTTAGGAGCGTGATCAGAATGAGTTTTGGAGGTCCTGAGTAGATTTAGGCTTGAATTGGCGAAATTGGATTTTTGGCGATTTCCAGTTGAGAGGTAATATTTTGATATAGGGGTCGGAATGGAATTCTGAGAGTTGCAGTAGTTCCGTTATGTCAATTGGGATGTGTGTGCAAAATTTTAGGTCATTCAGACATGTTTTGTTTGGGTTTTTTTATCAAAAGCATAATTTAGAAGAATTTGGAATTCTTAGGCTTGAATCCGATGCGAATTGGGTGTTTTGATGTTGTTTTGAGCGTTTCGAAGGTTTGAACAAGTTTGATTGAGGTTATGGGATATGTTGGCATGTTTGGTTGACGTTCTGGGGGCTTCGGGTGAGTTTCGGGTGGTCAATCGGACCATTTCATGTTTTTGAAAAATGCAGAAAACTGCTGCTCAGTGTTACAAACAAATGACCTTCACGTTCGCGAGAGGGGAGCCGCGACCGCGAAGGGTTAGCTGGTGAAGGCTGGAATTTTAGCCTTCACGTTCGCGAGGAAGGCTCCGCATTCGTGAAGGTGCTGGTTGATTGGTCATCGCGTTCGCATGAAGGGGACCGCGTTCGAGTAGAGGAATTGGGCTACTGAGCTTCAGGATGTTTTATTCATCGCGACCGCGAGAGAGGTAACGCGATCGCGAAGGGGTAGTCTGTGGAAGCATCACGTTCGTGAGTGGTAGGACGCAATCATGAAGAAGGATTTTTGGTTAAAGCTGGATTGTGCTTCGCGAACGCGAGACGTTGACCGCGTTCGCGAAGAAGGAAATGAGGCCTAGGCAGAATGTTTAAATAGTTGTCTTGTCCGCGATTTTGGGGTTTATTTTCACTATTTTTGGGTGTTTTTGCAGCTTTTTGAAGAGGATTGAAGAGGGATTCAAGGGGAATCACTTGGAGGTAAGATTCATGGACTTAAAACTCGATTCTAATGTGAAATCTACCTAATTAATCATGGAAATTAAGCCTAAAACTGAAGAACTAGGGCTTGAAATTGGAGACCTAGAAATTTGGAATTTGAGAGGTTGTTTGTGGTTAGATTTTGATACTTTTGGTATGAATGGACTCGTGGGAGGATAAGGATTCCGTTGATGTAATTTTTATCGAGTTTCGAGACATGGGCCCCGGGTCGGGTTTCGCCAATTTCGAGATATTTGGTATTATTTGATTATTTCGCTTGGGCTTCGTTCCCTTAGCATATTTTGATGTCGTGATTCTGATTTTGGATAGATTCGACACGAGTGGAGACCGATTCGAGGGGAAAAGGCATCACGGAGTAGTATTTTCACCGGTTTGAGGTAAGTAACCATTGTAAATCTAGAACTGAGGGTACAAACCCACGGGATTCGAATTGTTTTGATAAATGCGGTGACTCACATGCTAGGTGGTATGTGGGCGTGCATCGATAGGTATTGTGACTTGGTCCGTCCCGTAGCGACTATTAAGCTGCGTATTTGAATTGAAATCTTATGATATCCTGTATTTTAGACATTTACACTGTAGTATGGGTTGTATGCCATGTTTGGGGCCTTGTGCCGACCTGTTGAGACCCTTAGGGGCATTTCTACTATTTTTCCTCACTCTATTTGTTTGAAAAGCATATCCTCAGTCATGTTTTACCTGCTTATTGTTTAAAACTGGTTTTATCACTGTACTTCTTAAAATGTGAGAACTGTTCGGACTGAGTTCCCTGATTTCTACTGTTATGCCCGAGAGGCTGTGAGGTTAATGATTGAGAGAGGTTGAGACCTAATGGTGAGGATATTTATATATGTATGTATTATGGATCAGGCTGCACACCGCAGCGATACTTATATGGATCGGGTTGCACGCTACAGTGATATATATATTCGATCGGGCTATGCGCCGCAGCGATATGACGCTTGGGCTATAAGAGCCCATCCGGAGTCTGTACACCCCCAGTGAGCGTAGTCGACTATAAATTGCGGATTGGGCTGCATGCCGCAGCGATTACTATGATTATTATTATTATGAGATATTAATGAGCCTGAGCGCTGAGAGTGAGTACTGAGTGACAAGAGTTGAGTCATGAGTGACTGAGAGGCTGCCCAAGAGGCCATATTCTAAGTGATACCTTGCCCGAGGGGCCCAATTATGATATTTTCACTGATTTCACTCTTCTTTTAAAATAAGCCTCTGTTGAAAAATTACCAAGTATATGATTTCAAGTATTCCAATTGAAACTAATGATTTTATGATGAAACTGGTTTTAAATTGTGGAGTTTGATTTGTTATTCTACTGTGTATTCCTTTATATGATTTTTAACTGTTTCGCTGCTTTCAGACCTTATTTAATTTAAATACTTACTGAGTTGACGTACTCACATTACTCCCTCCATCTTGTGTGAAGATCCAGGTGCCCGAGCAACAGAGTGAGGGTCCTCAGCTTATCCAGAGTTTGTGGGAGATTGCAAGATTGCTGCATGGCGTCCGTAGCCCTACTTTCCTCCTTCCTATCTTATTCTTTTCTGCATTATTAGACTTATGATGTATTAGACAGACGGTTGTATATTTAGAGGCTCTAGACTCATGACACCATATTTTTGGGTTGTGTTGTCTTATGTTTTATTGATTTTCGCACATTTAGTTGTTTTAATCACATTTTATGAAAATTGGTAGTTCAACCCGTATGAGTAAAGATGGTTTTATAAAAGAAAAAGGGTTGCGATCGATGTTTGGGTTGCTTGCCTAGTAATGTGATAGGCGCCATCATGATCAGGTATTTGGGGTCGTGACAATTACTACGGACGATATTCTTGAAATACTAGACTCTATATTTGTGTAATGGATCATTTGTGAGATTTGTGGAAGTATTTGAATAATACGGTTCTTAAAGGTTATTGAATCATTGTTGACTTAGAAAGTTGTGATCTGGAATTTGTTTTGAATATCCATTAAAACATTCTCCTCGATGTTATTTATACTTCTCGACTTGTAATTTTGTTGATATTCATACGCTTGGTAAGAAAGAGTGTAAAGCACGAAGGGCGATGACGTGTTATTTTATATATATTATCATGTGAGGAAGAGTGTAACGCACGAAGGGTGATGTCGTGCCATTTTATATATATTATCATGTGAGGAAGAGTAAAGTACGAAGGGTGATGCCGTGCCATTTTATATACATTATTATGTGAGGAAGAGTGTAAAAGCACGAAGGGTGATGTCGTGCTATATCATTTAAGAGTAAAAGCACGAAGGGTGATGTCGTGCCTTATCATTTGAGAGTAGAAGCACGAAGGGTGATGCCGTGCCATATCATTTGAGAGTAAAAGCACGAAAGGTGATGTCGTGCCATATCATTTAAGAGTAAAAGCACGAAGGGTGATGCCGTGCCATATCATTTGAGAGTAAAAGCACTAAGGGTGATGTCGTGCCATATCATTTGAGAGTAAAAGCACGAAGGGTGATGTCATGCCGTTTCATTTATATTGTTATGCTTGTATGTTATAGTGAGGTCATGGCACGATGGGTGTTTCCATGCAGCCGATGATGAGGGACATGCATTATGTTTGATATTAGTATTCTGCGTATACGTTTATGTCTTTACCTTGAACTGATATTGTTATAATTATAGATCTGAGGTGACCTATTGCTATTGTCCCATTGTTGATCTCTATCTCAATTATTGATATGTTGCTCATACCTTTTACTCGCTTAACTTGTACATACCATGTCTATTTTCTGCTTTTATAATTATGCTCATGTCGTATCTATTCTGTTGTACTTTAGTATAAGCCTTCCAGCATGCTAGCCATTTATGTTCTTATTTGTCAACTTTTAAGGATTATGTGTTTTCTTCTTATTTGTTATATTTGTACTTAGGCCTCCAATACGCTAGTTAATTGAAGTTGATATTCTTTGTTTTCCAATTGTTGTTATTATTCACGTGCTTTCCGCTTAGTCTTTTACTCTGCCCACATGTGTATCCTTGTCCGTTGTTGTTACTTGCGTATTTCCTACATTGTAATTCATGTTATTGATATTTTTGTCATCTGGTTGGTTTTGTTACTCGTACATTTGGGAGGATGAGTTAAACGCACGAAGGGTGTTGTCGTGCTAATTGAATTGTTACAAAAATCATTTTATATATAGTGAGGCATAGATAAAAGTACGAAGGGTATTACCGTGCCGTTTGACTTGATAACTTGGATATAGTTCTCATACCAGGAAAAACTATAAATCTTCTACTCCGATCCCTTTTAGTAAATGTTGACTATCTCGCAAAGTTATATATGGTACTTTTATCTTTTATGCTTTGAACTGCTTTTACTGTTAATCTAATGTACATATTACAACAATAAGCATCTTTTAACTGAAAGCCTCGTCACTACTTCAACGAGGTTAGACAAAATACTTACCAGTACATGTGGTCGGTTGTACTGATACTACACTTCTGTACGATGTGTACAGATTTCTGGAGCGGAGCTACTGGTGATGTCGGGTGCTAATTCGGAAGATGTTCGGACATTCCGGTATAGCTGCCTCTTGTCCTTGGCAGTTTAGATTTTACTATTATGTTTATGTATCATTCAAATAGAACGTATATTTATTCGTACCAGCTTTGTAAATTCCAAGTCTTAGAAGCTCATGAGTCGTACTACCAGGGCTTAGGTAAATTGTAATGCTCAGTTATCTATTCTTTATTTTTTTTGTAAACTCTATTGAGTTATATTGTCTGTTAGTTGGCTTACCTAGCGGGTTGAGTTAGGTTCCATCATGACCAGGGATTTTTGGGTCATGACAAAAAAAAAGATCCTTGCTCGTTTTCACAAGCCATGAGTGGAGAAAACTCCACACTTTGGTATGATGCCAAAGAGTTGGAATCTATGGCTAAAAATAAAGTCTAGGATCTCGTCGAATTACCAAAGGGATCCTCTACCATAGGTTCCAAGTGGGTCTTTAAAACTAAAAGAGACTCATCGGTAATACTGAATGATATAAAGCCAGACTTGTAGCTAAGGGTTTTACTCAAAGGGAAGGTATTGATTACCATGAAACCTTCTCTCCAGTATCATAGAAGGATTCATTGAGAATAATCATGGAATTAGTAGCTCATTTTGATTTAGAGTTACATCAAATGGATGTAAAAATATCTTTTCTGAATAGAGATCTTGAAGAGGAGGTATACATGTGTCAGCCTGAAGGATTTTGTGATAAGGACAAATGTCACATGTGTTTGCAAGTTGAATAAATTCATTTATGGGCTAAAGCAGGCTTCCCGCCAATGGTATATTAAATTTCATAATGTTGTTTCTTCATTTGGATTTATGGAAAACATCATTGATCAGTGTATATACCATAAGATAAGTGGGAGCAAATATATTTTTCTAGTCCTATATGTGGATGACATGTTGCTTGCAAGTAGTGATTTGGGATTGTTGCACGAGACTAACAGTTCCTTATTTAGAATTTTGAGATGAAGGATATGGGTGAAACCTCTTATGTCATTGACATAGAGATTCACAGAGATAGATCCCAAAGATTACTTGGACTGTCTCAAAATACCTACATCGAAAGAATTCTGGAAAGCTTCGGGATGAAAGACTGTTCACCTATAGTGTGATGACCCAAAAGGTCATCACTTGTTTTTAAATTGAATTCTACATTCCGAGGCCTTATAAACCTCTTTTAGCATCACCTCAATTTTCGTGGGCAGTACGGGCGCGTAACTTGAGAGCTTATATGTGAAAATCTATGAAAAATGATAAATTTTGACAATAAAATGAAGTAATTTGACTTCGGTCAACATGTTGGGTAAACGGACCCATACCCATGATATGACGGTCCCGGAGGGTCCGTATGAAAATATGGGACTTGGGCGTATGCCCGGAATCGAATTCCGATGTCCCAAGCCCGAGAAGTGAATTTTTAAAGAAAATTATTTTCTAGAAATTTCTATGGGTTTTAGAAATGAAATGCATTTGGAATTTGATAGTATCAGATCCGTATTATTGTTCCGGATCCCGGTACAGGACTTATATGTGAAATAAGATGAGTCTGTGAAATTTGGTAAGAAACGGAAGTTGTTTGAGGTGATTCGGACTCGTAGTTGTGAAAATTCCTACTTTGAAAATTTTGAAGATTTTCTTAGATTTCTATGTTAAATTCGTTGTTTAAGAGGTTAATTTGGCGATTTGATCACACAGATAAGTTTATATGATGTTTTTGAGATAGTGTACATGTTTGGTTTGGAGCCTCGAGGGCTCGGGTGAGTTTCGGATGGGTTTCAGAAGGTTTTGAACTTGGAAAAGAGTGTAGGTTTTCAGTTTTCTGGTGTGCTGGTATGTTCTTCTTGGTGTTCGCGGAAGGACTCTCATGAACGCGAAGGGTTAGTCATGATGAAGCTCCTTCTACGCGAACGAGAGACACAGGATGCGAACGCGAAGCCTTAGGGGTGTTTCCCTTCGCGAACGTGGACCTGCTATCGCGAACGTGAAGGCTTTTGGGCTTGGGGAGGGGGAAGGGAATTTTGTGCTACGTGAACGCAAAGGCTCGAGGAGTCAAAGATCCACGAAAGCGAGCCTAATGTCGCGAACACGAAGGTCACTTAGGCCCAACTCTTCGCGAATGCGACAGGCCTATCGCGAACACGATGAAGGCCTATCCAGTGATTTTAAAACAGAAGCCAAATCGGGATTTAATCAAAATTTCATAACTTTTTCTTCCAAACTCCAAATTGGGTGATTTTTGAAAGAGGATTTCACCACCAATGCATTGGTATGTAATCTTAGAATCATTTTCTTCAATTTTTATTAACACCCATTAGATTTCTAGGCTTAAAATCATGTTTTTAAGGGTAGAAAATTAGGGATTTGGGTAGAGTTAGGGCTTTTGTATAATTGTGATTTAGACCTCGTTTTGGGTTTGAATTTTGGAACTAATTATATATTCAGGCTCGTGAGTGAATGGGTGATCGAATTTTGGTCCGAACCTCGTGTTTTGACCAAGCGGGCCCGGAGTGAATTTTGACTTTTTGGAAAAAATGATGGGAAAGCTATAATTAAGCTTTGTAATTGGATTGTTTAGCGTTTATTGATATTATTAAGTCGATTATGTCTAGATACAATTGATTTGGAGCCGAATTCAAAAGGAAAAGTGGTGTTTGAGGCTTGAGTTGGCCGTGGAAGTTCGAGATAAGTGTTCGGTCTAACCTTAGCTTGAGGGATTAAGAGTTGTGTCCTATTTGCTATTTGATTATTGTTGAGTACGACGTATAGGAATGGTGGTGAGTATCTATACATTGGTGTCGAGCATGACCGTGAGTCTTAAATTGCAATTTATTTTATCTTCTTAAATAGTACTACGGATGCTTTAATTGATGATTCTCAACATTGAGCAAGGATTAAGTTTGTTTTCATGGAAATTACTTATGATTGAGTATTGGTGTTAGCTGAGGTGAGAAGAAGTTGGGCTAAGATTAGTTATAGTTGTTTCTCCCTTGCCGGGATGTATTTATTTTTACTGTCGAATCCTTTGTCAGGATAATGTAGCTTATTGTTGATCCCTTTTCGGGACTCTTGGTATGGTTGTTGCTAAAGGTATATAAATGTTATGTTAGATCGGGTTGCACGACGCAACAATACTATATATGGAACGGGTTGCACGCCGCAACAATGTTATGTTGGATCGGGTTGCACTCCGCAACAATACTACGTATGGTACGGGTTGCACGCCGCAACAATGTTATGTTGGATCGGGTTGCACGCCACAACAATGTTATATTTGATCGGGTTGCACGCCGCAACAGTGTTAAATGATAGGGATCGGATTGCGCGCCGCAATAGTGTTATTATGGTTTTGTTGTAAATCTCTAATTGTTCCCTCATATTTCTCTTAATTTTCTGCTGGATTCGATATTTCCCCCGTAGCATGTACCCCTCCCATGTTAATTGTTTATTCCTGTTTATTTTTTGCTGTATATTATATAATACTGCACAGGTTTATCTGGAGTCTAGTCCTAGCCTCGTCACTACCTCGCTGAGGTTAGGCCATGCACTTACCAGCACACGGGATCGGTTATGCTAATGCTACACTCTGCACTATGTGCAGATTCCGGAGTAGCTTTTGGATAGTAGCACTTGGGGAGCCTGCCTTCAGTCCAGCCAGAGATCCCAAGGTAATCCTGCAAGCGTCCGCAGGCCCGACGTTCTCTTTTACATTATTATGTACTCTGTTTTCATTATATTTCAAGACAAATTGTATTTCTTTCAGATATTTGTTGTAGTAATCTTAGTCCGTCCGTGATATTGTGACACCGGATTCCGGGTAGAGATGTGTGTTTTCATTATCGTACTGGCCTTGGTTATTATATTAGATTAAGTCTTCCGCTTGATTTCATTTATCTTTAATATCTAAATGTTGGATACCTGTTAATTCAGATTGTTAAAAAGGGTTAAAAATGAAAGAGTTAGAAATTTTCTATGTTTAGTGGCTTGCCTAGCTTCTACGAGTAGGTGCCATCACGACTCCCTAGGGTGGAAAATCCGGGTCGTGACATATAGCAGCACCCATAATTAAAGTTGACAAATTCTCTTTGAAGCAATGTACACAAAATGCATTGAAAAAGGAGAAAATAAAAGACATTCCCTATGCTTCGCTTATTGGGTGCTTTATGTATGCACATGTCTGTACTAGACCTGATATTGCTTTTGCGATAGGAATGCTTGGCATATATCAAAGTAACCCTGGTCTTGACCATTGGAAAACTGGTAAAAGGGTCTTGAGATATTTGCAAGGAACCAAGGATTTTAAGCTCACATACAAATACTCTAACTCATTGGAGGTGAGTGGATATTCAGACTCTGATTTGGGTGGATGCAAAGACACTGGTAAATCCACTTCAGGATACATTTTCCTTCTTGTTGGAGGTGCTGTGTCTTGGAGAAGTGTCAAGCAGACCATTATTGCAACCTCCACAGTGGAAGCTGAATTTATAGCATGCTATGAAACTATATCACATGCATTATGGTTGAAAGACTTTATTTTCGGCCTCAGGATTGTCGATTCCATTTCAAGGCCATCAAGAACCTTCTGTGACAATTCAGTTACAGTATTCTTTTCTAAGAATAATAAAAGTGACAGCCGAAGAGAGCACATCGACATAAAGTACTTGATGGTCAGAGACAATGTGAAGAAGCAAGATGTGAGTTTTGAGCATATTAGTACTACTTTGATGATTGCTGATCCTATGACTAAAGGATTGCCGGCTAATATTTCCAAGGATCATGTAACCCATATGGGTCTTAGTAGCTCAATCTAGCCTTGTTTTGTTCTCTAACAGTTTGTCTAGATATTATGTTCATTTCGATATACATGATAATGCACACTTTGGTTTTTCATGTATTATTTTGTGACCATTGGATCAACAAAGTTGGATTCTTAATGACTTATATTAAGTTCATAAAGTTGTTGACACTTTATTAGAACATATTGTACAAAGCAATACATAGAAGGAATTGTTTGTTTAAGAGCATCACCACCATGATTCATATAATGATATGTTTTAGTTAAAGTGGTTGTCGCATAACTTTTAGTTGAGTGATACAGTCTATGTCCATATTATATATCTCTCATAAAGGATTATATATCTGATTTTAATATGTGGGCCAAGTAGGAGAATGTTAGAATTTTACCGCCTCTTCTGGAGACTTCTAGTGTGACCCACATATAAGGTAATAAATTATTTACCTTGTCTCCCAAAGGAAATAATATATCAGATAATATTCTGTAGTTATACATATATGGTAATTTTTTTGATGGAAAAAAATTACCATATATTAGGAGTCCATCGGGCAATTATAATTTAAAGAGAAGTCCCTAGGGCTAAAATATTTGCCTAAGAGTCCCTAACCTACCTATAAATACGTCTGTGACTACATCAGTTTGGCATCCAACGATAGGCACAGGCTAGAAGGCTCTCTAGGTTTCTGCTGAAGGTATTCCCTACAACGCTTGAGCAACAATGGCTGAAGGTACATTCTTTCTATAATTTCTGTTGCGTTAGCTCTGTGTATGTGTTTAAATTTTTACATTGATTTCTTGTACAGCAAATCCTTTTTTTAGTTCTGATAAACAATTTTTGGCTTTGTCCAAAATCAATCCCTTTCTGTTGCGTTTTCACCGCTCTTCCTTCTCCCTTTTATCTGCTATCTTATTACCAATAATTTACCAAATATATTGACCGTTTATTATCAAAGCGATACTTTTATCTAAATACTCAACTACTGTAAACGTGTTTATAAATGAATTCACCACTTGCAGATTTTAACCAATTCCAGTCACTTAAGCCTAATTGACTCTAATTGACAGAAATTAACTACATTATTCACTATCAAAGTGATTCAAAATGGTGGGGAACATATTAGTAAAAAGAAATAAAAAGAAGATGCAATTTACGTAGATTAGTACCTGTCTAGTATCTGCATCCAACTTGCGAGAGAAGACTCTTATCTCTTCCAAATTCTTGATTTTATTGCCATCTTTTGCACAAGTTTTCCCAACTCTATACCTCGCATAATTGGTCCAAACATTATTTCCATAAGAATCCACACTTTTTAAGAAGGCGACCATTTTCTTGCATGGATCATTAGACTCAACCCTTGTCCTAAACATAAAACGTGGTCGTTTCTTGTCTTTATCCCATGGTTCAAATGTCCTTAGCACTGTAATAAGATCAGGAAGCTTAATGTTACCCTCATAAACTTGTATAGCATAACCCCAAGCCACTGAAATAGATAGTGAATTGTTTCGGTCGTAGCAAATAGTTTGTTGTGATATTCTTGTAGGATCAGCATTAGCAGCTTTGAATAAATGTTTCAGAGCTTGAATTTTTGTCATGTTGGGGAAAATTGATTGCATTCTTTCTACATGATGAAGAGATATTAATGGTGATAATGGATGCGATGAAAGTAATCCAAATAGATTTCCCCATAAATCATCCTGCCCAAAAAAAAAAGGATGATTATATTAGAAATAATGTTAATTAGTGGATTATAAAGCAAAATAGATGTAGGTTTTGGTCTCACTACCGTAAATGCGTATAATTAGCTAATAACTAAATCTACAATGACAACAACCCATTGTAATTTTACAAGAAGTGAGGTTTGGAAAGGGTATATAGTGTATACACGGCCTCACTCCTACCTTCCTAAGGTAAAGATCCGATGGACCCCGGCTACAACAAAGTACAGTCATAACAGTTTTAGAAAGAAATACAATAGTACAAAAAACCATGAAAAAAGCAGTATCAACAGCTAAATAATAAGATAACAAAAGCAAAAAAAAATAACATACAATAATAGAAATTTAAGGGTAAGAAAATAAGAGAATACTACTTAAGCTACTAGTGTGGTAAAGAGGAATGCTCGTCTGGCTACTGGCATTCTATTCTAGTTCTCACCCTCCACATCTTCATATCAAGGGTCATGTAATCGATCACTAATCTGGACATCTTAGCCTTTTCTTTTGATTAATGAAGAAAACAATTCTTAAAGTCGTGCGAGTCAATACATGTATTTTTCCAATTTCATCTCCTCCCCTAGATCAAATCATTATTAATTAAAGGAGAGGTGGCTTAAGTCAAATCTTGAAGCATGTCCATATTAATATCGACTTTGTCTAAACATTTAACGCATTTAACTATTTGTCATCTTTCATATGAATATTGACGAAGAAACAATAATAACAACTCAATTCTAAATTAGTTGGGATTAGTTATATGAATCACTCACACTTACGTTCCGCTCTATTCACGAGATACTGTTAATGAAACAAGATGTACCGAATTTCACTATCACTATCTCTTTAACTTTTAAAGACTTTGAAATAACAGGGTTATATAAATAGAGACGGAGCCAGAAATTGAGCTTATGAGTTTCATATCTATCTTAATTATTTTGTTATTGAATTCTACTGTAATAATTTGCACATATCAAATGAATTAGAACCAAAATTATTGGGACGTTCTACCAATCCGCTTCATATACTCTAGTTCCGCTTCTACGCGCAAAGTTGATAACTAATAACAGTAACTACAAGAGAGTGACAACAGTAAAGTTTTACTTACTTGGTGAAAACCAGGTTCATGTGTTAAACTTACGCCAAGCTCCGCCAAGCAAGAGAAAATTCTAGCATCACTACCATAGAGATTTGGGTACCGCATCAAACAAGAATCCAAAACACCAGCTAAAGCCTTAGCCAAAGGTCGACTTATCGCATATCCGCCACCACCAAATGCCATATCAAAAGAAAAATAAGCATTTTGAACATAGCTCTCTGAATTAGACCCTATATAATACCATTCATTATGATCATATTTTTCTAGTGTCTTCAACAAATTTTCGACGAAAAACACTGTATCGTCATCTCCAAAAATGTACCATCGCACGTTAGGATCGTTACGTGCGACCACTTGTTTTATCATGCACGTTAGACCAAGGGCATAACGTGCCCCTGTACGATGGGTATATGGGAAACGAGAGGTGTTTTCATAAATTAGAATTGGTGGAAGATAGATATTTTTCGGAGAATTATCCGATGGCGGGTGGTCTAAAAATACATAAGCTTTGGTAAAATTAGGTTTGTACCATAGACGGAGGAGTTGTTTGCGTTTGGAAAAGGTTTTAGAGGAAGAAGCAATTGAGAAAACGAGGTGGTTAACGGTGGTCGGAGAGTTTTTGTTGGTGGCGGCTGTAATGGCGGAGGAGAATGAGGTTAATTTTTGGAAAATGGAGGTAGAACGATGGTAATTTAGAGAAAGAAAAAAGAATGAGAAAAAGGTGAGTATTAAGCAAATGTCTTTGAAGCAAAATGGGGTTTTGGAAAACATTTTTATTTGATTGGAGAGGTTTAGTGAATCAAAATGTCTTTGTTCAAGTTAAAATGTATTTTTGAATCATTATAGTGGAGACCTGGTGAATCTTAGACTGAATTATGTGAGAATAAATGAAAGCTTTTGAAAATTAAAACTAATATTTACTCTATTAGTATACTTTACTAAGAAAAACAGATAGTCAACCTAAAAAGAGATGTTATTCTTGTTTTATATGGATGCATTTTAAATGCAATCCATGGCTACATGCTATACAACAGTAAGTGCTATTAACCTCATGTATAAAGAAGAATAATTAAAGATCAAAATGTCTACACTGCCATAACTTTCAAAATTCAATGTAATGTTCTGTGCCTAGCTCAGTTTAATTACTTCACATTTTACGCTGTAAAGATATAAAGCAGACGCGCAAAGTTACTATTTTGTTTAATACATAAAAATTAGTCGATCAAACTTACATGAACAAACGAAAAACTTTATTTTTCAGTTCAAAAACAAACAATAAAAAAGTCACATAAAATTGATCATAAATTATACTATATGCATTATTCTGCATTCGAATTAAAATGAGAAGAAAAAAAATAAGGAAATTCAACAAATTTTGGAAGGAAATGGAATTTTTTTTTGCTAAGAATGCGTTTATATTAAAACATAACTAGTGCATTACAAGGTTTGGAACTGAACATAGAGTTACAGTTCCTATTGCATCATTAGCTAGTAGCGGTAAAGCAAAAGCAGGTGGATCTTCAAAAAGGATAACATTAGTAGTTCAGAAATTTTTGGTTGTCTTCCCATACTTGGCTAGTGCATCGGCTACAGTATTGCCTTCCCTAAATGTGTGGTGTAGCTGAATCACCTGGAGATCCTGGAGCATCGACCTGCATTCAAAAATGACCTGTGAGTGTTTTAGTGGGAGGGTATTTAGGATGTGAATGAGTACTTGAGAGTCCGTTTCCACTTGTAATAGTCGTAAATTGCAATGTTGTGCTAGTTGGAGCCCATGGTATAGGGCAAGTAGTTCAACTTGAAGAATATCGGTGTGTTTGAGTGTCTTAGTGAACCCATATACCCAAGCACCAGAAGCATTACGAAAAACTCCATCAGCTCCCCCATGTGATTATGTTTATCAAAAGCCCCATCAATATTTAACTTATAGAAGCCTTGGGGTGGGGGTTATCATTTTATTGTAGTAACAGTAGTTATCTTTTGTTTTGGATTCACTGAAGAAGTGAGGTAATAATATTGGGCCGTCTGGTTGTATACATTAAGGGGATTAACATTAGTAGATGTGTTATTGAAGATATTATTATTATGACTGGTCTAAATATGCCAAAAAAGTAATGGGAACTAGAATATAAGAAGGAATAGTATTAGTAGTAGTGGGGGTGGCCAGGCAGATGTGTTTGATCCAATTGAGAGTGATTTGTGGTGGCAGTGTGAGGTTTAGGCAATTCCATATGTCATATACGGTGGTGCAGTTGAAAAATATATGAAGAATATCTTCAGGCGCTTGTTTGCAGACTGGACAGGTGGTATCATTGGTAAGATTTCGATTAAAAAGAAATGTAAGTGTTTGTAATTTATGACGTAGCATGAGCCAAAAAAGTGCTTAGTTTTGTTGGTAGGATGTATTTTCCATATCCAATTTATGGGGTTTGAAGGGTGTTGTGTAGGTGGAGGAGGAGTTAGGGAGGCAAAGCAGTGGAGGTGGAGAAATTCCTGGTGGGTGAGGGGTGCCAAAAGTATTGGTCACTACGTGTGGCTATTGGGTTTAGTGGAATATGATGAATTAGTGAGAGTAGATGGTGTGGTAGTGGAAAGGATAATGTTTGGAGATTCCACAAGCCATTTGGAAGAATGGAGCTTAGTGAAAGGTTATTCTCATTGTAATTGAGAGGACCATGTATGAGTTGGTGTAAGGTTTGGTGAGTAGGTAACCAATAGTCATACCATAGTTGAATGTGGGTACCAGTGGCGATATTCCAACCTAGACCTTGTTTGAAGTAGGGGTAAGTTTTGGTCATGCTTTTCCAGATGTAGGAAACAGACGTTATTTTAGGATGAGGAAAGTGAAGGTGAGGTTGAGTGAGATAAGATTGGTATTTAGAATGTAGGGTAGTCACCCATGGAGAGGTAGTATTTTGGTAATAGCGCCAAAGGAGGGTCATTATTAAAGAGAGGTTTTTGGGATATAATTTTTGGATTCCTAACCCCCATAAGCTTTAGGAGTAGTAATTTTGTCACAATTAATAAGGTGAATCTTTCGTTTTGCAGGAGAAGAGCCCCATAGAAAGTTTCTTTGAATTCGTTCTAAATTGTTATTGTTTTGATTGGGAGAATATTTATTTGCATGGCATACATGAGGATGATATTTAGAACATATTTGATTAGGGCTGTTCTGCCAGCAAAGGAGAGAAAGTTTTATTTCCATCCTGTTAGTTTCCTAGTCAATTGATCTATTAGATATTGATAATCAGTAGAAGTTTGTGTTGTGTTGGTGATAGGCAGGGCTAGATATTTCCCAAAGGTAGTGGTGGGCTTGATATTTAATAGTGTGGAAAGTAGGTTTTGTGTATGAGTAGGAACATTGTTAGAAAAAAAGAGTTTTGATTTTGCAAAGTTAATATGTTGCCCTTAAAGAAGGTGGAATTGGTTGAAGATATTGTTGATTGTATGAACATTTTTTTCAGTTGCTTTGGCAAATAAGATTAGATCGCCGACAAACAGTAGATATGAAAGGGGTGAAGATTTTTGTGATAATTTAATAGGGGACCATTGTAAGCAATCAACAACATTATCAATCAACCGGGAGAGTGATTCCATGCAAATGATAAAAAGATATGGGTTTAAGGGATCTCCCTGCCTGATGCCCCTCGTTGGTTGGGAGAAAGTGGTACTTTTGCCATTACCTAGGATTGATATGGTAGAGGTTGAGACACATGACATTATTAGTTTGATTAAAGTAGGTGAAAAATTTAGTTGATGTAGTGAAAAGCGAATAAAGAACCATTCTAACCGATCAAAGGCTTAATTAAGGTCTATTTTTATTATCATGTTGTCAATTTTTCCTTTTTGTTTTTTGAAGGAGCTGTTGATACTCAATTTTTCCCTATATATTTTTAATATGCATAAATACTTTCAAAATAGCATATATATGCATATATAAGCATGCATAAGATTTTTATAATTTTTCTATAATTTTAAAGATTTTAAATTAATTTATTTCCTTCCCTTTTACTCATAAAATCCCCGATAATTATCCATCAAATTATTGTTGGGGTGATGTAGTCATTTAAATTCTATATTTATGCCAAAATATAATTAAAATATTTTTAGTGCATTTTTATAATTGCATTTTATATTTTAAAAGCTAAATTGCATATAATTGGAATATTAGCATTATTAATGTATAATTATATTTATATGCATGAAATTGATCTTCTATATTTTTAAACTGTTAAATATCTATTTTGAATTATTTTAGTATACAAAATTATTTTCCAAAAATTATCTATTATTTATTATAAATTATATAGGGATAAATTGGCTATTTAACACGTAGTCAGATTTGCATTTCAATTTTAGCCCAAATACCCAACCCTAGCCCAATTCCTAATCAGATTACCTGACCTAGGCCCTAAGTACCCCTACCCGACCTAAAACCTATTAAATCCTGGCCGTTGATCTAAGAGATCAACGACCCTCATCCGTTCTTATCTTTTTTAACTCTAAACGACCCCCAATCCTAAATCATTTTCCAAATCCGCCGCCTATGTATTCTCTTATCTCCTCTCCTCTCTCAGCAACTCAACCAAACCCTAGCCCTTCAAACTGTCGACCTCTCTTCTCCGTGATCTCCCATCAACTCCTAAGCCTCCAATGACTTCTCTAATGCTATGCTTGCCTCCTCTAAGACTTTCAAGGGCCCAGGGCCACACCGACTTGCACCTAGGGTTCGTCACTTGTCTGTTCTTGGCTACTCCAGTGTGATTTCGAGCAAAATCGCATTGTATTTATTACGATCCTTGGGATTCTAGACAGGTTCTTTCATCTCTATTTGGGTTTCTTCTGAAACCCTAATTTCTGACTACATCTCCTAGATCTGTACAAATTTAACATGATTTGAGTTTGTTTCTTTGATGTTTTACAATATCCTTGGAACTCTTTACAAGAACCATGTGATTTCAAGTGTTTTCATCTTCTTCTAAAATTAGGGTTTTCAGAACTTCTTCTAAAACTTTGTTTAAACTGATTCTTTATGTTTAAACTTCTATGTCTTGCATATTTTGACTAATTCTATGATTTTACTACCTTTTCAACTCGCCTATGTTGAAATCCCTAATTTTCTAGATTTCTTCATTTGGTTCTATGTATTAGCATGACTACTCGTTTCTTGTTTGAGTTTCTGTGACTATCTTGCTTTGAATATGTTCTTACTGGGTTTTTATCCTAACTTATATCACCTCTATGTGTTTGTGTTCATCTTGACTGGTCAATACTTGCATCATTGCTTGCTATGTTTGGTTACTCCTATCTCACTCTTTTTATATGCTAAAACTCTATCTTTGATTGACTCTGAACTCCTTGTTTCTGGGTTTGATTTTAAAAACTTCCCTTTAGACCTTCGATTTTCCTGTTTAAACTTGGGAACCCATGTTACTCCCCTTAAAACAGTAATTTCGAATCCCTTATTCCATGATTTACTCTATGCTGATTTTCGATTATTTTCATATTCTGCAACTTTATTTTATTTTCTTACCTTATTTGGTTAACCGAGTATTTTACTGATTCTTCATTAGCTGTTTCCTTAATTGAACCCCTATGTACTTACCCCTATTTGTCTATTTTGTACCTTATGCTCCACTTGATTTCATTCCTTAATCATTTCTGCCTATTACCGTTGGTTGATTACCCTTAATTAAAGGAGTACTTACATTGATTTGATTCTGATTTGTATTTGGTTCCATAATTACTATGCTACTATGATTCTTACCTTATTTTTATCTAATTTCGAACTACTATATATACACACTCTCCCATTAACACAAACACATGAACACATTGGTTCAAAAACTTTCTGTCACACAAAAACTCTCTTCTGCTCTATTTTCTCTGGTTACTTGCTATTGTTCTAAGTCAGCTGGCTGCAAGCCAAGACTGATTACTCTACTCTCTTCCTCCTCACTTTGTGTTTACTACCTTCTTTATTGGTATGTTCTAATTTCAATTCAAGTTCCAATAACAATATGGTTCTTTTATTGCTTCAGTTCATCCTGTTTCTAGATTGCTTTTACTTATGGTTTTGTTGTGAAACTTGCAGTTAATATGATTACATGATTAGCACGTTATGTACTCCCCTTCCTTAGAATCAGTATGAACACGTTACCCCCCTCTATGTAGTCTATCTCCATGTGATTTTGGTCTATATGGTTTCTGGTATGAGTCTCCTTGTAAAGTAGTCTGCGCTCCTAACTTGTATGAGTCTGGGGATTGATTTTTAATTATGTTGATCCTATACTAAACCCCTTAAGCATTGCTGTTTCTGTGACTATGTCTGATCAGTTGTTTCTGAGCATGTCTGTACCAATTCCAAAGACCTCTGCCTATTATGTGTTTACCATCATGTGCTCTATATATCCCCAATCCCTATCACCCCTGTGTGTAGGTTTGTTACTTCTGTTTTGGTCTTGTGAGTATTGCTGAGTTGGTTTTGGACTCCATGTTTGATTTACTTTTGTCTAATCATGTAACTCTCTCTTTTCAAAGTTGTTTTACTGCATGACTCCCTCTTTTACTCCAAAAACTATTTCCAGCAAATCTCTTTTTAATACTATTTTCCCACTAAAACCTTTCAAACTGTTTCAATCACTCTCACTCTACTACTAAGTCACTAGGTTCTGCCCCCTCCAGTATGTGTACTACCTTAGGATCCTCTTGAGACCCCTCTGAACTGTGGCACACTGAGGCTAGCCCTTCCACACTGCACTAACCCAATTTGGTTACCAAGTCTAGGTGTAAGCATTGCCCGGGATCCTTGAGATCCTTAGGGAACTTTGATGCACCTAGACAATGATACTGTCTACGGAATTTGGGCATTTGAGGCTGTTGGAGGCTTTGTAAATCTGGGCCTATTTGTAGATTCCCTATAGAATAGCTTCTTATTTTTCTTATCTGCATATATAATTCATTCATATGATCTGTAATAATTTGTAAATGAATATTGGGGTAACTAATGAAAAGGGTGGGTAGTTACATGTTTGTGGGGTAATACGGGTAGAAACCATACCTATAGGACCTTATATTTTGCTATGTTAGAAATCATGCCTGTAGGTCTCAAGTGGTTCCAATAATAAAAATCATGGTATAGGTCTTAAAAACCAACTTCACGAGTAGATACCATGCCTAAATGATATGGACCAGTTCAACTTCTATTATAACAAGTGTTTACATGTGTGTTTCATTTGTCATCATGCCTGCAAGTTTCTAAAATCAGTTTTAAACAATTAGATATCATGCCTATAGGGAACACCACTAGAAATCCTACCTATAGATTTAAACCAGTTTAGTTTAAATAAATCAATCCAGTCCACGATTGGTTCACTTCGAAATTAGTTTAATTAATAGTTTATTTTCCCTGGAACAGGTTCTTTCACAAACTGCCTTAATCTATCATTAGATATCATGCCTATAGGGGTTAAAGGGTCTGTTTTAAAATTTGCCTTGTTTTACTATATAAAACGTAGTTGCCATTATTCCGCGTATAGGCAAGCCGATAGGGTGCTTTCAAAGTCTTGCAATTCTGAAACTATTTTTGTCACTTAATGTCTTTCTAATTTTAACATGCTTTAAAAATCAGTAGGCAAACTGATAGGGCCATTACTTCTGAGTTTTAAAACAAACTGCCTATCTTCTGTGTCATGATATTCACTTAGATATCATGCCTTAGGATACTGTTTAATAAAAAGCCCTTATTTGTGTTTGAGTCGTGCTGCTTATGTGTGTTGTGTGAGGAGGTTAACTTGAGCCTTTAATTGCTCCTTTTTGTCTTACGTGCTAATGTCCTAATTTTTCTTGCCTGTCGCCTTAGTATTTTCACCTTTAAAACCTTAGGGGTCTATCTAGAACTACCTATAGGTAGAGGTTCTAAAAATTCCTCCAAGACCATTAAGAAGGGACGGGTGACAGCACACAATAGAGATCGCTGACCAACACTCATTTTAATGACCACTAAAGGGGTCGGAAGGGTAGATATGGGATATGATGACTACGCGCTAATGTCACGTGTAGCCCCTCATTGAGGAGTGTTTACCGAACATTTTGTGGGGTGATCCTATAGGCTAACCAACCTAGGAGTCCCCCTTTTCAAAATTCCTTTTGCTTAAACTTTGTTTTATAATACAACTTGTCCAAAACCTTTGTCTTATTATTTGAGTTATACAAACGTGCCTTATTTTCAATTATTTGTTTCAAGTATTTATTTGGACTAATTTGTAAATATAAGTTTGGCGGGGACCCACATTTGTGGACCAAGAGGGGTGCCTAACACCTTCCGCTCGAGGTCATTTCGAGCCCTTACTCTAATCTCTGGTAATGCAAACCAATCCAAGAGCTAATCGCTCTAGGTTCCCTAACGCACCATGACTTGTTAGGTGGCGACTCTTCAAATACCCAATTCCCAAAAAAAAATGACTTATTACCCCCATGAATGTTAAAACCCGAACCTCTCTCCGGGGAGGGAAAAAAGGGGGCACGACAGCATGACGACTCTGCTGGGGATTTTTTTAGGCTCTTACCATAACGAACTTATCCTTTTACAAATTAGTCCAAGCATGCTTTATCCTGTACCCTTCTACCTTATTTGAATTTAACTGTCCGTTTTTTTAAAGCATTTATGATTCTTTATCCCTGAAACTGACTTGCCTCTTTGTTTTCTTTTTCCTGTAACTATCTTTTATTTATTTAAATGTTGTATTTATTTTTTCTACGTGAAAATACTTGACTACATGATATTAATTGCTTCATAAATCATGCTCTGCATCATATTCTACTCGTGCGTATCAAATCCTATAGCAACGCTTTAATGAGTGGTTGCGCTCTTCTTATTCACTACCCTTAAATTCGGAAAGGCTTATTTGCGGTGAAACTAGTCGATCAACGGTGCAGTCGACGGTTCCGTGCCTTCCCCCTCGAGTTGTCCGCTTGAGGGTACCAGTCGAAAACCCCATAGAAACCTTATTCTGGTTAAAATTGTGCATGCATCATGGTCAAACCTAGTCGAATTAGTTATGTTGTCCACGTAATGATCCTTTAAGATAAGCCTTATCCAAAGTCCATCGGGTTTTCCACAATCCCAACGGACACAACCACGTTCTGTGCATTAATTTGGAGAACTAAATGCCGATATGTTGATCATAAATGTATAAATAGTCGATTCCGGTAGGGGTAAGTTCTAACCCTTTTGTTTTGTAGAAAATGAGGCAGGAGGTCCCCAGATTCCATATGGTTAGCAATATCCCACCATTGCTGCTAGATTGGTGGGAGGACCTTTCCTCAATTGACAAGAAACATATGGGAAAATACCTGGGTAATCTGCCTTCCTTGATAGATATTGAGCCAAACAAAAAATTGATCGAAGCTGCCACTTTATTCTGGGATAGCGAAAGAGCTGTGTTTCGTTTCGATGACATAGAAATGACACCGCTTCTAGAGGAAATTGGAGGGCTTGCGGGATTAACTTGGGATAGTCCCGGGCTATTGGTAGCAGACAACTGTACGGGCAGGGGATTTTTGAAGATGATGGGGATGAAGAAGAATGTTGACCTAGTGTGCTTAAAAGAATCTTACATACCTTTCGAATACCTGTACGAGAGGTATGGCCATAGCAAGTCTTTCTGTACCTATCATGATGAGATCTCCCTCACTTCTCTGGGTCACATCCACCGCAGAGTGTTTGTATTCATTATGTGCTTTCTAGGCCTCATAGTGTTCCCAATGAAGAAGGGAAGAATCCAGACTAGGTTTGCCATGGTCGCCAAGACTCTGATGGAGGGGATTAATGGACAGACATATACCATAGTCCCCATGATCATAGCCGACATCTACAAGGCTCTGGAATGCTGTCAAAGAGGGGTCAAGCATTTCGAGGGTTGTAATTTATTGCTGCAGTTATGGTTGTTGGAACATTTCCAAAAGGGTCACTATCTCCAAGAATTTCCGCGAAGGGGTTGGAACGACCATATTGCCTTCCATCACCCTAAGTAGATGACTTACATTCCAGACAAGTTTGCTCAGCCGGAAAGTGCCAAAGAATGGGTAGAGTTCTTCAACAATCTGATCGAGGAACAAGTGCAGTGGATGTTTGAATGGTTCCCAACAGATGAGTTTATTATTAGGTCCAGGGATGCTCAACACTTGGTGCTGATCGGGTTGAGAGGGATATACCCATATGTCCCTATGCGAGTTATGAGGCAAACAGGCAGAAAACAAGTTGTACCAAGGGTTGTCAAGATGAGTCATTTCAGGGCAAACTTCCAAGATGACGATGTCCCTTATAAGTGCCAAGCTCAGCACATGTGGCACTGCAAAATCATTGTGGAAAAGAAGACTGTTGAGCCAGATAGGTACCATGCAGGGTGTGAGCCTCTCTACCCGGCATGGTGGGAGGACAATTTGAAAGGAATGGTGACACCAAGGGCCGGTCGAGGGAACAGAATCATAGATGATGAAGCTGAAGCTCAGGTCAAGTACAACAGGCTATGCAAGAGGGTCCACGACTTTGAAAATGAACACCGGGAAATACATGAGAGGAATATGAGGTTGATCGAGGAGTGGAAAGAGATGTCAATCACTTTCAATAGGAAACTATAATATCTGGAGCGAGGAATAGTGGAGCTGGAAGGCAAAGTCATAAAGAGGATTGAAAATTGCCAGAACGCTAAAGGAGGACATTTGGCCAAAGCCTACTTGCTACTAGCGTTGTGCGAGATGGGGGATCTATATGATGGAGTCCGGAAGATCGAATCAGGGGAAGGTCCTTCTGGGACCAAATAGGCTAGATTTACTTGCTTTTCCTAAAAATGTAATAAGGCCAAGTGCCAGTAGTGACTTATTTTATTATTTTAGTGTTATTTTGGGATTCATCTATTTTTATATTATGAAATGAAGCATTTATTGGCATTTAAAGTTCTCCAAATCTATTTGTCGCTGGGCCTAACTCGGGCACAACAAGGTTCCTAAAGTAGGACATGAATTTACATTTCCGCAATATGTGTTTAAATACTGCAAGCATTTCAGAATTTTCACTGACTTATTACCTTTTTGTTTTTTTTTTAATTTTTGATTATTCCCATCCCCTTAGGTTGGTTCACTCATACTGGCCTCATTAGCGTATCACACCAGATCTAGAGGCCCTCCACCTCCTCCTCCTCCAAGCAACACAAAGGGAAATGGAAAGACAAAAATGGACAACTTAAGTGGTATCCAAAAGGAGAATATTGAGAACGCAGAAATCTCAGATGGCCGCAGTACTCCGGCACCAAATGATTTAGTTTTGCGACTGGAACAAAAGATAATGGAATTGCAAGGAGAACTTAAGCAGGTTCGCAACTTGGCAAACTTGTCACTCACCCTCAATGTCCCTGATATCCACCGACAAAATACAAAGAACCCGATACCTCCTCAGAACACACAAAACCAACACCCACAAAATCCTCCCGTGCCAAATCAGTACGCTACTCCACCCCAAAATATCAATCCATTGCCAATACCAACTCCACCACAACATCATCATCAACCAACTCGGTACCCACAAACCACTACTTACCATACTCCCCAAAACACACCACCACTCATTCACGATCCCCAAAACTCCACCAATGACCATCAGTACACCCAAGTTCCTGGCACCCATCAAAGCAACTCCATTAATGTGGAAACTGTACGTCCCTCTACCCAACCAACCTCATATGCACTAGAATCATCCGAGAAGGACCTGCTCAATAAAAACATGGTTGAAGAACTCAAAAAGTTAACAAGCAGAGTTCAAGGTGTTGAAGGCGACAGAGGAATAGAAGGTTTGAACTATGAAGATCTGTGCATACAGCTGGATGTCAAACTACCAGAGGGGTACAAACCTCCCAAGTTCGAAATATTCGATAGTACATGTGATCCCAGGGATCATCTAAGGACCTATTGTTACAAGCTTGTTGGGGTCGGGAAAGATGAAAAGATCCGGATGAAGCTCTTTATGAGGAGCCTTACTAGGGATGCTTTGTCTTGGTATATCAGCCAAAATCCTAAGAAATTGTCCAATTGGGTAAGCATGGCATCAGATTTCATGGATCGATTCAGGTTCAACACAGAGAATGCATAGGATGTCTTCTACATTCAGAATCTTAAGAAGAAACCTACTGAGAGTGTCCGCAAATACGCTACTCATTGGAGGTCGGAAGTGGCCTAGGTCAGGCCTTATTTGGACGAAGAACAGATGAATAAATTTTTCGTTAGGGCACAGGATCCACAATATTATGAGAGGTTGATAGTTATCAAAAATCACAAGTTCTCTGACATCATCAAACTCGGAGAAATAATCGAAGAAGGAATCAAGAGTGGGATAGTAACGAACTTCAAGGCACTGCAAGCCACAAATAAGGTACTACAATCAGGTGGCATATCGAAGAAGAGAGATGTTGGGGCAGTAATGGTGGCCCAGGGCCCAAAATCTCCACTTACCTATCAAACACCTCCACCCACATATCAAACACCTCCACCTCCATATCAAACACCTCCACCCACATATCAAACACCTCCACCCACATACCAAGCATCACCGCATACATGTCAACCTTCATCTCCTAGATATTCCCAACCAGCCACTATCCAGCACACCTATAACTCCCAACCATCCCACTTATAATCACCACCAACTCGCTAAAATTATCCAAGACCAAGACCCAAATTCGACTGCAAGCTGCCCAGACAATACACCGTCGTTGCTGAGCCCATCAACCAACTGCATGAAAGGTTGAAAGCCGTAGGTTACGTCACTCCAGTTCCCGCTATGGCATTAGAATCCCAATGGGTCAATCTGAACAAAACTTGTACATACCATTCTGGTATAAAAGGACACACCATTATTGAGTGCCGAACATTGAAGGAGAAGATCTAGACACTAATTAACAACAAGGTCATACAAGTAAAGGAGGCCACACATAACGTCCACAATAATCCTCTCCCTGATCACAGAGGTGATGGTGTACATGTGATAGAGACAAATGAAGAATGGGACCCCAAGGGGTTGATCGGGCTTATTAGAGAAGGCGATGACTTTAAGGTTGCAGTCGCACTTACTCCTATTGTGCTTTAGACTCAGGCACTAATCTTTGTTGAGGTAACTGCATCAGTTCCAATCGTGGTGGAAGTGGCTCAGCTAGCAGCCACCTCCGCTCCATTTGAAGTAGAAGTGGTCACACCCTTTACTGTGACAGTATCAACCACTCCCCCATTCAACTCAAAAGCAATACCCTGGGATTATGTTGCTGAGGCTCGGCAGAAAGGGAAATCCAAGGTAGAAGAATCTGACGCTGCACAAGGAATGACTAGAACCGGAAGAGTCTATAAACCTGAACACCTGGGAGGTTCAAGTAAGGAGGCCCCACTACTAGACAACCTATCATTGAGACCGAGACAAATGACCTTTGGAGGAAAGTACAGGCAAAGGCGTATTATGTTGTTGACCATCTGAACAAAGTCACTACTCAGATATCTATCCTGTCACTATTGTAGAATTTAGAGGCACAAGAACGCTTTGATGAAAGTACTGAGCGGGGCTTATGTACCCAATAATATCACTGGTGGAGAAATGGCCAACATGGTTGGGCAAGTGCTGGAGAGCCATAAGATTATCTTCCACAAAGATGAGCTACCGCCCGAGGTTTTGAATCATAATCGAGCATTACATATCATAGTGCAATTTGAAGACAAATTTCATTGCCAAGGTCCGGGTTAATGGAGGTTCGAGCCTAAATATTTATCCATTGGACACTCTGAAGAGGTTGGACAAAAATTTCCACGAGATACAAGTAGGAAGCATGAATGTGAAGGCTTTCGATGGGTCCTAGAGGGCCACGATCGAGGAAATCAACCTTTGCTTGCAGATGGGGCCAACTTGGTTCGACGCTGAGTTCTAAGTGCTTGACATACCAGCCTCATATAATCTTCTGTTGGGCCGGTCATGGATCCATGCCGCTGGATCCATGCCTTCCACACTACATCAAGCCGTGAAATTCGAATGGAATCGTCAGGAGGTGATCATTCACGGAGATGGGAGTAACCCCATTTACACTAGTCAAACCATCCCGGCCGTTGGACATAGAAGAAGGCTAGGAGGGGAAACCTATCATCATATTGAACAGGTCAATGCCATCGAGAAGGATAAGTGGTGGAGTAACAAAATAGAAAGCATACTAGCATGGTCTGGATATGAACCCGACAAAGAGTTGGGAAAGCACCTTCAAGGTATCACCAAACCAATACAACTGAAAAATCATGGTACCACCTTTGGGCTCGGATACCAATATACATGGAAAGAGTACAATGATTGGTCGCCTCCATGGCGTGGACCATATTACCCTCTTGAGCAACTGGTTCCACGTTTGTAACATGCTTTTCATCAGGCTGACAAAATATGCGGAATTGCAGAGGAAGAAGCACTAACTGGGTTGAAGAATTTGTTCTTGGAGGATGAGGATATGGAGTGCGGTGCCATAATTGAGGAGGAAGAGGAGGAAGAAGGCCTCACTATTCAGATTGTGGAGAATGGAGCTGTTCTCAAGAACTGTACCGCCACACCATCACGAGCCAGCCGAGTCCCTAGGTAGCTTGGCAGAATTTACTTCTATAAGCCATTCTAGGAATTTAAAATTTCCCATAATTTTGTTTTGAGTTTTGCTTGTTTCAAAATGAATGCTCGATTCATCGAGCCATACTTTGTCTGGACAATGTTTCAAGGTTTAATCAAATGCATTTTCTCGTTATTACTCACTACTATCTTTACACTTTTCCTTTCTA
The DNA here is from genome assembly GCF_000393655.2 of Nicotiana sylvestris. Lineage (NCBI taxonomy): Eukaryota > Viridiplantae > Streptophyta > Magnoliopsida > Solanales > Solanaceae > Nicotiana > Nicotiana sylvestris. The sequence continues at coordinate 29,564,489 of NC_091063.1, read as the reverse complement.
CAGCATTATTATTACTTTTCCTGATGAACCAGTGACTGTGACATGTAATGAGGCAATGCAACATGAGAATAATGATTCAGAGGAAGAAGATGAGATACCCGAGGAAATTGTTAGGGAGGTGGAAATTTTTTGAGAATAAGCCTAAGTCCAATCTGGACGAGACCGAAACAGTAAATTTGGGAGACGCCGAGATCGTCAAGGAGACCCGCATCAGCATTTACCAACAAAGAAGGAATAGTACATTAATTTCCTAAAAGAATATGAGGACAGTTTTGCAAGGTCATATGAAGACATGACCAATTTGAGCACTTCCATAGTGGCTCACAAGTTGCCTACTAATCCCATGTGTCTGTTAGTAAAGCAAAAACTCAGAAAGTTCAAACCAGACATGAGCCTGAATATCAAGGAGGACGTTACCAAGCATATCAAAGCCAAAGCTCTCAAGGTGGTCGAATATCCAATCTGTTAGCAAACATTGTGCCAGTTCCGAATAAAGATGGGAAGGTCAGAGTATGTGTTGACTATCGGAATTTAAACAGAGCAAGTCCCAAGGACGATTTCCCACTACCAAATATACACATCCTGATCGATAACTGCGCCAAGCATGAACTCCAATCCTTTGTAGATTGCTTCGCGAGTTATCACCAGATTTGGATGGATAAAGAAGATGCAGAGAAGACAGCTTTTATTACAACACGGGGTGTATATTGTTACAAGATGATGTCATTCGCTTTGAAGAACGCTGGGGCCACTTACATGAGAGCCATGACAACTATCTTCCATGATATGATACATAAGGAAATAGAGGTGTATGTGGACAACGTCATTATCAAATCCAAGAGGGCCGCATATCACATAGCAGACTTGAGGAAGTTCTTTGACAGGATAAGGAGGTACAATTTCAAATTGAACCCCGCAAAGTGTGCATTCGGGGTTCCCGCAAAAAAAGTTATTGGGATTCATTGTCAGTCGTCAAGGGATCAAACTGGATCCGTCTAAAGTTAAGGCTATTTAGGATTTATGTGAACCCATCTTCAAGATGCTAAGAAAGGATGCCAAAACAAGCTGGACCGAGGATTGCCAGAAAGCTTTTGACAAGATCAAGAGTACTTGTCCACACCACTAGTTCTGGTCCCTCCAGAACCAGGATGACCTTTGCTACTTTATCTATCTGTATTAGATGGAGCATTCAGATGTGTTTTGGGCCAACATGACGAGACAAGAAGGAAGGAGAAAGCCATTATTACTTGAGTAAGAAGTTCACACCTTATGAATTATGGTATTATTTGCTTGAACGCACTTGTTGTGATTTGACCTGGACAACCCAGAAATTGAGGCATTACTACTATGCCTACACTACATACCTCATATCTAGGATGGACCATCTAAAGTATATATACCGGAAACCCATGTCGACCGGGAAGTTGGCTAAGTGGCAGATACTGCTAAGTGAGTTCGATATCGTTTATATAACTCAAAAGGCAGTCAAGGGACAAGCATTGGTATATCACCTTGCTGAAAATCCGGTGGGAGGAGAATACGAACCTTTGAAAATGTATTTTCCTGATGAAGAAGTATCATTCGTAGGAGAAGACATTACCGAAGCATATAACGGTTAAAGGATGTTCTTTGACGGAGCTGCAAATTTCAAAGGAGTGGTCATTTTAGTAGTTTTGGTATTAGAAATGGGTCAGCATTATCTGGTATGTTCTAAACTCAGATTTCTCTGCACCAACAACATGGCAGAATATGAAGCCTACATACTAGGGCTCAACATGGCAGTCGACATGAACGTTCAGGAGTTGCTAGTGATCGGTGATTCAGATTCGCTTGTGCACCAGGTACAAGGAGAGTGGGCCACCAAGAATTCCATGATATTACCATATCTGCACCATGTGCAGGAATTGAGAAAGAGGTTTACAAAGATAGAATTCCGGCATGTGCCTAGAATTCAGCATGAGTTTGCCGATGCATTAGCCACTTTGTCATCCATGATACAACATCCGGATAAGAACTACATTGATCCCATTCTTGTGAGGATCCATAATCAGCCATCATATTGTGCTCATGTCAAGGAAGAAGTGGACGGAAAACCTTGGTTCCATGACATCAAAGAATACTTATCAAAAGGAGAATACCCGGAGCATGCAAATCACACTCAGAAACGCACGTTCCGGAGATTGTCAAATCACTTCTTCCATAGCGGAGGAAGCTTGTACAAGAGAACTCCTGATTTGGGTTTACTAAGATGTGTTGACGCAAGGGAAGTGACGAGCCCCCTTTTTTCCCTCTGTGGAGAGAGGTCCTGGTTTTGACATTCCATGGGGTGTGATAACTCATTTCCTTTTGGGAATTGGGTATTTGAATAGTCTCCACCTAACGTATTATGGTGCGTTAGGGAACGTAGAGTGATTAAATCTTGGATTGGTTTGATTTGCATTACCAGAGATTAGGGTAAGGCCTCAAAGTAACCTTGAAGGGAAGGTATTAGGCACCCCTCTTGGTCCACAACTGTGGGTCCCAGCCAAACTTATATTTACAAATTAGTCCATTAACCAAATAAATAGTTGAATCAAATAGTAATGCACGTTGAATAACTCAAATAAGCTAAAGACTTTGAACAAGTTGTGTTATAAAAAAAAGTTTGAACAAAAAGGAATTTTTGAAAAGGAGGAGTCCTAGGTTGATTAGCCTATAGGATCACTCCACACAATGTCTGGTAAAAGCCCTATAGGCTTTCCTATAGTCACAAAAACAGTTTCAGAATTGCAAGTTTTGAGAACGCCCTATAGACTTTCCTATACGGGGAATACTGATGACTACATTTTATATAGTGAAAATAAGGCAGGTTTTGAAACGGATTCTTCAATCCTTTAGGCATGCTATCTAATAACAAATTAAAGTAGTTTTAAAGAACTCGTTTCAAGGAAATATAAACCACTCGATTAAACCAGTTTAGAAGCGAGCCAAGCGTTAACCGGATTAAGTTATTTAAACTAAACTTTGGTGAGATCTATAGGCAGAATTTCTAGTGTTATTCCCTATTGGCATGATATCTACTTGTTAATACTAATTTTGGATGCTTGTAGGCATGAACACATGTAACACTTATTATAATAGAATTTGGATTGAGTTATATCCTATAGGCATGGCATCTACTTGTGAAACTGATTAAGACCTATTAAACATGATTTCTATTATGTAATCACTTGAGACCTATAGGCATGATCTCTAACATGACAAGATACAAAAGTCCTATAGGCATGGTTTCTACTTATAAAGGCAAACACAGCAAATTGTAAGGTCCTATAGGCATGGTCTTTACCCGGATTACCCACAAATATGTAGCTATCCACCATTTCACTAGTTACCCCAATATTCGTTTACAAATTATTACAGACCATATGAATGAATTACATAAGTAAATAGGAAAATAAGAAGTTATTCTATAGGGAGCCTACAGATAGGCCCAGATTTCCAAAGCTTCCAATAGACTAAAATGCCCAAATTCCATAGACAATGTCATAGTCTAGGTGCATCAAAGTTCCCTAAGGATCATAAGGATCCAAGGTAGTGCTTACACCTAGACTTAGTAACCAAAAATTAATAAGTGTAGTGTGGAAGGGCCAACATCAGTATGCCAGAGTTCAGAGGGTTCTCAAGAGGATCCCAAGGTAGTACACATACTGGAGGGGGCAGAACTTATTGACTTAGACGTTGAGTAAAAGTGCTTGACACAGGTTGAAAAGTTTCAGTGGGAAAATTGTATTAAAGGAAGTTTATTTGAAATAAATTAGTACAACAATAGAGACAGTTTGAAAAGGAGAGTGGAGTAGTAAACAACAGTCCAAAAACAACATCCCTAAGACAGGTTCATACACAGCCAGGGGTCACCGAACCAAAGCAAATTTAGTAGTCACAAACAGGGGTCAAGGGATTTGGGGATACACAGAACACATGATAACAAGCAAAAGTGTTAGGAATTGGTACAGACATGTTTATACACAACTAATCAAACATAGTCACAGAACCAGCAATTCTTAAGGGGGTTTAGTATAGGATCCACATGATTCAATCACATAACCATACAAGTTAAGAGTGTAGACTACATAGAGGAGATTCATATCAGAGTCCAAATAGTGCAAGATTACATGGAGACAGATTACATAGAAGGGGTAACATGCTCATACTGATTCTAAGGAAGGGGAGTTCATAACATGCTAATCATGTAAGCATATTAACTGCAGGTTTCACAGCAGAAACATAAGTAAAAGCAAACTAGACACATGATGAATTAAAGTAATAAAAGAACCATATTATTGTTGGAACTTGAATTGAAACTAGAACATACTAGTAGATAAGACAGTAAACAAAAGTGAAGAAGCAGGAGAACACAAAGGTTAGCCTTGGCTTGCAGCCGGCTAACTTAGAATAGTAGCAAGTAGCACAAAAAGAGACCAGAAAGTTCAAGTGCCAGAGAGAGAGCTTTTCAACCAAGAGTGTTCGCGTGTTTGTGCTAATAAGAGAGTGTGTATATATTGTTTGAAAGCAGGTAGCAAATAAGGTAAAAATCAAAGTTCATCAGTAATTATGGGGACTCAGAATCAATCAGTCATGAAATCATGGTAAGTACTTCCTTTAATTGAGGAGTCAACTTCAAACGAATATAAACATGTGGAAAATAAGGAAGGAAATCGTATAAGGCTGAGAATAACAAATAAGGAAATTTTTTCTTCATAGTACATGTACACAACATGTAATAGAGGCTAGGTTTAGCATATTTCAATCAAGGAAAAGACTTAAGAAATCAATTAATAGCATAATTGACCGTAGAATAAGGTCAGAAAATATTTTACAAGGTTAAAAATTCAGTAAAGATATCATGCGAGATCAGTGAAAGATCAATCACAAAGACTCAAGGATTCAAAAGTAGAAAATAGCACTGATTTAGCACAACTTTATAAGAACAAGCACATAGTAAGCAAAAACCAGAACTCTAAGAGGCCGAGTAGGACAAAAATCATATATAAATTAGGGATTCGTGTAGAGCATAGTATGAATTAGTAAAGTAAGCATGATACATGTAGGAGAAGTGAAGAATCAGAAATATTGGTGAACAAAATAGGGTAAAATCACACAATAGGCAGGGATAACCATAATTAGGAACCTTAATAAGCAATCATAAGGTAAAATCATAGAATCACAGAAACATATAGATTAACTGAACACGTTATCAAAACAAAACTCAGAAACCCAAGATTAGAATTAAAAAATTAGGGTTATCAACATAGGCAAGTTGAAGAGGTAGTAAAATCATAGAATCGACTGAAATATGCAAGAGATAGAAGTTTAAACATAAAGAATCATATTAAACAAGGTTTTAGAAGAAGTTCCGAAAACCCTAATTTTAGAAGAAGGTGAAAACACTTTGAAATCGATGATTCTTGTAAAGAGTTACAAGGATAGTGTAAAACATCAAAGAAACAGACTCAAATCGTTTAAAAATCATACATATCTAGGAGATGTAAGCAAAAATTAGGGTTTCAGAAGAAACTCAAGTAGAGATGAGAGAACCTGTCTAAAATCTCAAGGATCGTAACAAGTACATCATGATTTCGCTTGAAATCATACTGAAGTAGCCATGAATAGACCAGATGGCAAACCTAGATGCAAGTCAGTGTGGCCCAGGGCCCTTGAAGGCCTCATAGAAGGCGAGCATGGCAATAGAGGAGCCATTGGAGGCTTAGGAGTTGAAGGAAGATTACCGGAGAAGAGAGTCGGCGGTTGAAGGAGCTAGGGTTAGGTTGAGGGGTTGAGAGAGGAGAGGAGATGAGAGAATACAGAAGTGGCGGAATTGGGAAATGAGATAGGGTTAGGGGGTCGTTGGAATTAAAAATGGTAAGAACGGATGAGGGTCGTTGATCTTTTAGATCAACGTCCAGGATTTGACGGGTCTTGGGTCAGGTAGGTGGGTTCAGGGTTTGGGTCGGGTGTTATTAATCTGAAATTGGGCTGGGTATTGGATTTAATTTAGGCTACAATTGAAATGTAAATCTGGCTATATTTTAAATAGCCAATTTTTTCCTATATAAATTATAATAAATAACAGCTAATTTCTGGAAATACTTTGGTATTCTAAAATGATTTAAAATATATATTTAACATTTTAAAAATATAGGAGATCAATTTTACGCATATAAATGTAATTATACATTAATAGGGCTAATATTGCAATTATATGCAATTTAGCTTTAAAAATACAAAATGCAATTATAAAAAATGCATAAAAATATTTTAACCATATTTTGGCATAAATATAGAAATTAATGACTAAATTACCACAACAACAACTTGAGGAATAAATATTGAGGATTTTATGAATAAAAGGGAAGGAAATAAACCAATTTAAATCCTTAAAATTATGGGGAAAATTATAAAGACCTTGTGCATGTTTATATATGCATGTATATGCTATTTTGAAGGTTTTTATGCATATAAAAAATATAAGGAATATTGGGTATCAACAGCTGCCCCTCTTTACCCGGGAAGGATGAAAGAGTTTTCGGATAAAGAATGATGGCCAATTTTGACCGAACGGGGTGCTTTGAAAGATAGAGGCCGAAATCCATTCTTTGAGTTGCCTACATATCCTTGGTTTTATAGGAATCATGCCATGTGTAGTTCTGGATTCATCTGTGGTGTATGCCGATGAAATTACTGCAAGAATGGACACGCGATCCGGAAGCCGCTACGGTGAGTGTTTAAAGCTCGGGATGGTTGGAGGGAGCTGGAGTGAGATTGCTCCTGCTAGGATAGCAGTTGCTTACTGGTAACCTGCATACAAAAGATGCTACAAATGTATTTGCAAAAATTTAAACATGATGAAGATTCCTTTTGGACCATGAATGTTGTCTTTGGACGGTTAAAGATGACGTCCTTGGACCATGACGTCCTGGGCCATGAATTTTTTAGTGAGGGATTCGCAGGCCATGAAATGATGTTCTCGGTCCATGACAATGGTGCCTCCGAACCATGACACCTTTGAATAATGATATGCAAGTATGAGGGATCCTCAGACCATGACATGGTGTCTTCTGGCTATGAGGATGATGCCTTTAGACTATGACGCCTACGGATAGATTGACAATATTTCCGCCCATAATGTGCAATAGTCATGACCTTATCAAGACAATTATGGAGGGCAGAGCTTAGCTAGATTGAAAAGCAAATAGCTAGTAAAATAGAGCAATATCTATGCAAAGAGGGACAGTGCTTAGTCCCTTGTGAATGTGGAGGAAAGGATTAGCCTCATGCAAATATGGAGTCAAGGATTAGCCTTATGCAAGATAGAGTCAAGGATTAGACTCATACACGTATGGAGGCCAGGATTAGCCTTATGCAAATATGGAGGCAAGGATTAGCCTCATGGAGATATGGAGGAAGGGATTAGCCTCATACAAATGTGGAAGCAAGGATTAGCCGCATGCAGATATGGAGGCGGGGATTAGTCTCATGCAAATGTAGAGTCAAGGATTAGACACATGCAAATAGGGAGGCAAGGATTAGCCTCATGCAAATGTGGAGTTAGGGATTAGACTCATGCAACTAGGGAGGCAAAGATTAGCCTCATGCAAATGTGGAATCTCTACCTCAGCTGGGATGACAGCCTCGGTACCATAAACTAACATGTAGGGAGTTGCACCGGTTGATGTGCAAATCGTGCTGCGGTACCCTAACAGAGCAAAGGGTAGCTTCTCATGCCACTGTTTGTGGTTTTCTACCATTTTCCTTAGTATCTTTTTAATATTTTTGTTGGCGGCTTCTACGACTCCATTCATCCGAGGCCTGTAGGCTGTGGAATTGTTGTGCTTGTTTTTCAAAGTTTCACATATAGGTTTCATTAGATCACTGTTGAGGTTGGCAGCATTATCCGTGATAATGGATTCGGGAACTCTGTATCGGCAGACAATACGATCCTTGACAAAATTTGCGACGACTTTCTTGGTTACAACTTTGTAAGATGCAGCTTCTACCCATTTTGTGAAGTAATCAATGACTACTAGAATAAACATGTGTCCGTTTGAAGCAGTGGGCTCAATTGGACCAATAACATCCATTCCCCAGGCGGCGAATGGCCAGGGTGAGCTTGCATATTGAGCTCATTTGGCGGCACTTTTATCATATCGGCGTGCACTTGGCATTAGAAGCATTTGCGGATATACTGAATGCAATCCGTCTATATGGTCATCCAAAAGTAGCCTGCCCTGAGTATCTTCTTAGCTAAGACAAAACCATTCATATGTGGGTCGCAGGTCCCAGCATGTATCTCTTTAAGTAACTTAGAAGCCTCTTTTGCATCGACACATCTTAGTAAACCCAAATCAGGAGTTCTTTTGTACATGTTCCCTCCGCTGTGGAAGAAGTGACTTGACAATCTCCGGAACGTGCATCTCTGAGTGTGATTTGCATGCTCCGGATATTCTCTTTTTGATAAGTATTCTTTGATATCATGGAACCAACGCTTTCCATCTGCTTCTTCCTCGACATGAGCACAATATGCCGGCTGATTATGGATCCTCACCGGAATGGGATCAATGTAGTTCTTATATGGATGTTGTATCATGGATGACAAAGTGGCCAATGCGTCGGCAAACTCAGTCTGAATTCTGGGCATATGTCGGAATTCTACCTTTATGAACCTCTTTCTCAATTCCTGCACATGGTGTAAATATGGCAATATCTTGGAATTCTTGGTGGCCCACTCTGCTTGCACCTAGTGCACAAGCAAATCTGAATCACCGATTACCAGCAACTCCTGAACGTTCATGTCGACTACCATGTTGAGCCCTAGTATGTAGGCTTCATACTCTGTCATGTTGTTAGTGTAGGGGAATCTGAGTTTAGCATAAACCGAATAATGCTGACCCATTTCTGATACCAAAACTGCTCCAATGCCTACTCCTTTAAAATTTGCGGCTTCGTCAAAGAACATCCACCAACCATCATATGCTTCGGTAATGTCCTCTCCTATGAATGATACTTCTTCATCAGAAAAATACGCTTTCAAAGGTTCGTATTCTCCTCCGACCGAATTTTCAGCAAGGTGATCTGCCAATGCTTGTCCTTTGACCGCCTTTTGAGTTACATAGACGATATCGAACTCACTTAGTAGTATCTTCCATTTAGCCAACTTCATAGTTGGCATGGATTTCTGAAATATGTACTTTAGAGGATCCATCCTGGATATGAGGTATGTAGTGTAGGAATAGAAGTAATGCCTCAATTTCTGGGATGTCGAGGTCAAAGCACAGCAAGTGCATTCAAGCAGAGAATACCGTGCTTCATAAGGCGTGAACTTCTTACTCAAGTAGTACATGACCTACTCCTTCCTTCCTGTCTCGTCATGTTGTCCCAAAATACACCCGAAGGGTCCATCTAATACAAATAGATAAAGTACCAAAGGTCGTCTTGGTTCTGGCGGGACTAGAATTGGTGGTGTGGACAGGTACCCCTTGATCTTGTCAAAAGCTTTCTAACAATCCTCGGTCTAGCTTATTTCGGCATCCTTTCTTAGAATCTTGAAGATGGGTTCACATATGACTGTGGACTGTGCTATGAAGCGACTGATATAGTTTAGACATCCTAGGAAGCTCATCACATCCTTTTGCTATTAGGTGGTGGTAACTCCTAAATAGCTTTGACTTTAGTCGGATCCAGTTCGATCCCTCAACGAATGATGATGAATCCCATTAACTTTCCCGTGGGAACCCCAAATGTACACATTGCAGGGTTCAGTTTCAAGTTATATCTCCTTATTCTGTCAAAGAACTTTCTCAAGTCAGCTATGTGATCTACGACTTTCTTGGATTTGATAATGACGACGTCCACATACACCTCTATTTATTTGTGTATCATATCTTGAAAGGTTGTCATGGCTCTCATGTAAGTGGCCCCAATATTCTTCAAACCGAATGGCATCATCTTGTAACAATATACACCCCATGGTGTAATAAAAGTTGTTTTCTCTGCATTTTCTTCATCCATCAAAATCTGATGATAACCCACGAAGCAATCTACAAAGGATTGGAGTTCATGCTTGGCGCAATTATCGATCAAGATGTGTATATTTGGCAATGGGAAGTCATCCTTGGGACTTGCTCTGTTTAAATCCCAATAGTCAACACATACTTTGACCTTCCCATCCTTCTTCGGAACTGGCACAATGTTAGCTAACCGGGTTGGGTATTCAACCACTCTGAGAACTTTGGCTTTGATCTGCTTGGTAACTTCCTCCTTGATTTACAGGCTCATGTCTGGTTTGAACTTTCTGAGTTTTTGTTTGACTGGCGGACACATGGGATTAGTAAGCAACTTGTGAGCCACTATGGAAGTGCTCAAACCGGACATGTCATCATATGACCATGCAAAAATGTCCTCATATTCTTTTAGGAACCGAATGTAATTTTCCTTCTTTGTTGGTGACAAGTGAATGCTGATGCAGGTCTCCTTGACGGTCTCGGCATCTCCCAAATTTACTGTTTCTGTTTCGTCCAGGTTGGACTTAGGTTTGTTCTCAAAATTCTCAACCTCCCTGATAAATTCGTCGGGTATCTCATCTTCTTCCTCTGAGTCACTATTCTCATGTTGCATTGCCTCATTACATGTCACAGTCACTGGTTCATCAGAAAAAGTAATAAAAATGCTGTGGAAAGAAAAAGCGTAAAGATAGTAGTGAATAATAAAGAGCAAATGCATTTGATTAAAACACAAAAAATTGTTTAGACAAAGCATGGCTCAACGAATCGAGCATTTATTTTGAAACAAGTAATGATTAAAATGAAACTACAGGAAATTTTAAATGCCTAAAACGGCCATAGAAGTAAATTCTGCCAAGCTACCCAGGGACTCGGCGGGCTCGGGATGGTGTGGCGGTCCAGTTTCTGAGAATAGTTCCCTTCACCACAGTCTAAATAGTGAGGCCTTATTCCTCCTCCTCCTTAATTATGGCACTACAGTCCATGTTTTCATCTTCCAAGAACAAATTCTTCAACCCAGCTAGTACTTCTTCTTCTGCAGTCTCCCATATTGTGTCCGCCTGGTGGAAAGCTTGTTCCAAACATGGCACTGGCTGCTCAAGAGTGTAATATGGTCCACGCCATGAAGGCGACCAATTCCTTTACTCTTGCCATGTGTACTGGTATCTGAGACCAAAAGTGGCACCATGATTTTTCAGTTGTATTGGCTTGGTGATACCTTGGAGGTTCTTCCCCAACCCTTTGTCGGGTTCATATCCGGACCATGCTAGTATGCTTTCTATCTTGTTACTCCACCACTTATCCTTCTCGATGGCATTGATCCATTCGATGTGATGATAGGTCTCCCCTCCTAGCCTTCTTCTATGTCCAATGGCCAGGATGGTTTGACTAGTGTAGATGGGGTTACTACTATATATGTGAATGGTTACTTCCTGGCGGTTCCATTCAAACTCCATGACTTGATGTAGTGTGGAAGGCACAACACTAGTAGTATGGATCCATGGTTGGCCCAACAAAAGATTATATGAGGATGGTATATCAAGCACCTGAAATTCAACGTCGAACCAAGTTGGCCCCATCTGCAGGTAAAGGTTGATCTCTTCGATTGTGGCTCTCTGGGACCAATCAAAAGCCTTCACATTCATGCTTCCTACCCGTATCTCGTGGAAACCTTTGTCCAACCTCTTTATAGTGTCTAATTGACAAATATTTAGGCTTGAACCTCCATCAACCAGGACCTTGGAAATGAACTTGTCTTCAAATTGCACTGTGATATGTAGTGCTCGATTGTGATTCAAACCCTTGGGCAGCAACTCATTCTCGTGGACGATAATATTATGACTTTCTAGTACTTGACCAACCATGCTGGCCATTTCTCCACCGGTGATGTTATTGGGTACATAAGCCTCGCTCAGTACTTTTATCAGAGCATTCTTGTGTGCCTTCGAATTCTACAACAGTGACAAGATAGGTATCTGAGCAGGGACTTTGTTTAGATGGTAAACAACTAAATACTCCTTTGCATGTACTTTACTTCACAAGTCATCTGGCCCAGTCTCAATGATAGGCTACCCAGAAGTGGCCTCCTTACTTGAACCTCCCAGGTATTCAGATGTATAGACTCTTCCAGTTCTAGTCATCCCTTGTGCATCGTCAGATTCCTCTATCTTGGCTTTTGCTTTCTCTAAGCCTCGTCAACATAATCCTAGGTTATTACTTTTGAGTTGAATGGGGATGTGGTCGACACCATAACAGTAGAAGGTGTGACCACTTTTACATCAAATGGAGCGAAGGTGGTTACGGGTGCAGCCACTTCTACCTCGAATGGAACTGATGCAGTTACCTCAACATCAATAGGTGCCTGAGTCAGAAATACAATGGGAGTAATTGTGACTGCAACCTTAAAGTTGTCGCCTTCTCGAATGAGCCCGATTGACCCCCTCAAGGTCCCATTCTTTATTTGTCTATATCACATGTAAATTATCACCTCTATGATCAGGGAGGGGATTGTTGCGGACATTATGTGCGGCTTCCTTTGCTTGTATGACCTTGTTGTCAACCAGTGTCTAGATCTTATCCTTCAACGTTCGGCACACAGTAGTGGTGTGCCCTTTCATACCGGAATGGTACGCACAAATTTTGTTCGGATTGACCCATTGGGATGGATTTTCTAATGCTACAGCGGGAATAGGAGTAATGTAACTTGTGGCTTTTAACCTTTCAAATAGTTGGTCGATGGGCTCAGCAATGGTGGTGTATTGTTTGGGTAGCTTGCGGTCGAAGATGGTGTCACACCTCCTTCTTCTCCCCCCCCCCCGCGAGGGGTGAAGGAGTTTTTTCCATTTAAAGGACAATCGAAACGGAATTTGTTTATTTATTTCAGAATCGCCACTTGGGAGATTTTAGGGTGTCCCAAGTCACCAATTTAATCCCGAATCGAGGAAAAGAATGACTCCATATTACAATCTGCGCACCAGAAATCCGTATAAGGAATTCTGTTAACCCGGGAGAAGGTGTTAGGCATTCCCGAGTTCCGTGGTTCTAGCACGGTCGCTCAACTGTCATATTCGGCTTGATTATCTGATTTTATACAAATATGAACTTATGTGCAAATTTTAACTTTTTACCGCTTTCATAATTATTATTATTATTTTTTACAAGGAATTGCAACATTGTGAAAATGTATCTCGAACCGCGTCACAATCAATGTACCCGTGGTCATCGACACATTTTGACTACGTTGAGATTTGGATTTGGGTCACATAAATGTGCACCCGAGTTTAAGAAAATTAAATTATTAAAGGCGCGCCTAAAGTGACTAGCGTATCATTTACTTTGGGTAGGGCCGTGGAGTTTTGCTAAACGGTCCATCCCGAAGTCTAAGCAATTTTAAAGCAAATATTTACTGAGGGCCCCGCAATTTTGTATTTATTCGGCGAGACTCATCTCATTCTTATTTTTTTGAAAGGAATTTGCAACGTCATGGACACGCATCTCGAACCACGTCACAATCAATGTACCCGTGATTAGAGATACATTTCGACTCCGCGAAGATTTGGATTTGGGTCAAATAAATGTGCACCCGAGTTTAAGAAAGTAATTTAATTAAATCGCGTCTAAAGAGGCTAACACGTTATTATCATTGGGGAAGGCAGTGAAATTCACTAAACAGTCCATCCCAAATTCTAAGTATTTATTCTGACCAATTATTGAGGGCCCCGCAATTTGTATTTTTCTTTGGCGAGGCTCGTGTCGTTTTATTTAAAAGGTCGTCCTATAGTGGCTATGTTTTCTATTGAATTTGTCTCTAATAATGAAAGAAAAAGATACCTGATTTATTTACATGCTTGAGAGTTATTATTAAAAGAAATTTCGAACCTAAATAGTTAACATCGAAGATAGACGGGAACATGGGGGCTAGCACAATTTTGGGGGCCCAGGTCCAGCATACCGGGCACGGAACTGGACCGGGGCCATTTCTATATATATATTTTTTTTACGTCCGACCTGCGGCTTACTTTTACATTTTTAGTATTCATAATAAGGCGGAAATGGAATCGACAACTACAAAACTCCTTTTATGCCTCTAAATAAACAAGCCTGTTAATTTAAACAGTTTAAACTACTGATTAATTAGCCTAAAGCCTTTATACGTATTTGAAACATGCTTTGCACAGAAATGAGCTGAAATAACAGAGTGCTATCATTACATTATTGGTTCTTCTAGAATAACATGCGATGAGTTCTATATACTATTACTGCTTGAATACTCAATTTTACATAGCAAAACTACTACATGCTTCTAACAAATGAAACTATGTATCCTTTTACACAACTTAAAATTTCAGAATACATGAAACCAAACGTTAAAATTTCAGTTCTTCATCTCATATTCATGCTTCAGATTTTCAGACCTACAACAGCCATGATAAAGTTGTGTACCTGGTAGAAGAACAAAGATACAGTGGAAAAGAAGACAGCAGTGATAGCAGCAGTGTAACAACAACACAAGCAACACTCAGCAACCAAACAAACCCAGCAGGCAGATTCAAGAACCAAAAGACAAACCCCAGCCAGAAAAATCCAATGACAGCCAAATAGAGAAACCAGCGACAGGTTTGAACCAAAAACAGAACACCAGGAGTAATCTAATGGAACAGTACTCAGCAAGCAGAAAACTAAACAGGGGCAAGCAACAGGGATTTCTGATTTTTGTTAAACACTTAAAGTCAAAGACAAGTTGAAGTTTTTGATATAAAGCTTAACCTAGAATGAGGATCAAACAGCCCTCACACTCTTGTTCCTTTCCTTTTCAATTCTGAAGTCTTTTTCCTCTACCTTAATATCTGATTTTTCTGCCCTTAAACTCTGATGTCTAACCCCTTAAAACTCCCTTAAATGAGCCCTTTTATAGGCTGAATACAAGCCAGCCCCAGGTTGCCTCGTTTCCCCCAGCCCTCAACTCTGCCCATAACTCCTTTAAACTAATAAAAAATACCCAATGTCCATCCTCCTGACAGCCTCTTAGCATGTGTTTTCTGCCCAAAGGCATGGGCAGCCTATAATATTTAATTACCCCCGTGCTACCAAGTTTGGTTCCCCACTATTGCATTAGTTTAATGTTATTTTAGTGCCATATTGTCAGCCCATCTTAAACTACTCATTTCTGCTCTTTTCCCAACCCAAACTACCCCTGTTAGCTCCTAATTATTACTGTACTACCCCACTGCAGCAGTAGGACATTTTGAACTTCTGCAAGTTCAAATTCAAGCTGCCCCAAACTGAATTCTAGATATTATAGTGCAGCTACAATCCATTCACAGATAATGTCACACAATCAACTAAACGACAATGATTCAATCAGTCATATGAAGCTATGCAAATCAGAATTTTTGTACATTCAGTCTTATGAAACTAATCGATATCATTTATCTAATCGACTACACTAATTATAACATAGAACAAACAGTCGACCAAACAAATAACACAAATAGGGCATCAACTGTCTTTGACAATTTTGCACGACACAGGGAAACTACAGGCATTATCAATTCGATGATATTAATCAAATTGAAATATGTATATCACTATATATATTCAACCATAAACAGAATAACAATCGACCGAATAAAAGGTCTTACGGAGATGGAGAACAACTGACAGAAAATCCCAGAAATAACAAACAAACTAATTAAACATGCTGATAAACTAAAATAATACTAAAACAACAACAGAAAAGGAAAAATGAACTCACTCTGAAAAGCTTAAACACAGACGACCCAGGCCCGAGCTGGATTTGCCCATTTGAGGTCGAACCGATCTTAATCAAGGTGTTCTCGACCGAGAACACTTCGATTAAGGTCTATTAGACCCCAACCCTCCGTTTAATCTGGCCAGATTCCAAAAATTCTTGTGTTCTAGGGTTCGAACAGTCAAATTTGGGGTTTTGGGATTTGTGGGTAGATTCGGACCAAACCAAGCTTGGTTTGGTCACGAGTGAGGGCAGGTAGTGGCTGGTATGAATCCGGGGTGGGTTGGTGTAGATCGGAGTTTTGCTCGGATCTTCAAATCAATATTCGAGATGAAGGGGGATGATTCGAGGTTAGGGGGTAACAGATTTGGGTTCAGCGAGTGAAGGAGGTGCTATGGTGTTAGAGGGGTGACCAACGGCGTAGATGCCGCCGTGTTTCAGGCGAAGGAAGCTCAGGGCGGCTAGGGTTTGGGAGGTCTGGGTTTGGGTTTGGGACGATAAAGGGGGGGTGTTCGGATGGGGGCATGGGATAAGGGTTTGAGTTTATATACGTGGTGGGTGGTTAGATCCTGGCCATTGGATGAAGTGAGATCGAGGGCCAGGATCTTTCACTTAATGAGGAACGGTGTCGTTCCACCTTAAATGAGGTCGGGCTGGTCCAGGGTTGAACGGGTCGGGCATATGGGAATGGCCTGAGGCCGTTGGATGGGATTGGGTTAACAGTTGATATTAGACGGCCCTATACGGTGTCGTTTGGGTAAGTGGCCGGCCTGATCTGGTCCGTTCATTTGAATCAATCAATGGCTCAGAATGGGGATGCTAATACGGCGTTGTTTGGTGCGTCTGAGGGGTCAAGCGACTAGACTGGATTAATGCAAGGGATTGGGCCTGATTTTCAATTGGATTTTTGGCCCAAATCCGGTATATTTTCCCTTATAATTAACAAAATTTCTTAAAAACCAAATTTTAAACTACACAAATATTGATTATCACCTAACAACAATTATCACACGAATTAAAACATTTTAATACAATTACCAGGACAACAAAATAGAATAAAATGCCTATTTTTGTGATTTTCGCTTTTACACACCGGATAATGGTAAATTATTTCCCAAATGTACCATTTTTCCTAAATGTATGCAACATGTATATATTTTTTTTTGTATTTTCTAACTATAGCAAGGCGAGCATTTACGGACAGAACAATTATCAAAATATCACATAAATCCTCAAAATTGTACCCGAAGGTAACTTGTTTTATTTCATTTTTCGATTTCTTTTGGAATAGCTTCCGAGAAACAAAAATCACGTGCTCACAGCTGCTCCTCTTTGGCCGAAAACACAAAGAGTTTTCGTACAAAGATAAAGTGAGCGGATACGAGCGATTTTTGCCCGTTGGAATACCCTATGTGAAGCGTTTTTTTTTTGAAAAAGATTTAACCGAACCTTTGCTTCGAAGGTTTCCTACATATCCCTGACAAAAGGGGAATCAGGTTAATGTAGTTCGGGAAGTTTTGGTGTCTGGGACTACCGTGGGACTGCAATGTTGCTGCTGCTGCATGTTGTTATCACTGCTTACCGATCTCTTTGTTACACCGTGCTTAAAAGAAAACAAGAAGCTACGCTAGACTACGGATCATGAGATCTCATCTATCTTCAACTTGTTCTTGTTGCCTTGCTTTCTTGTCGGCTTGTGTTTCTTCCGGTGCCTTTCTTCCGAGAACTTGGGGATGACACTGGCCTTTTGCTTTTCTGAATACCAGTTTTCCTCATTTTGTTCGGTCCGCTGGGGATATGGCTTTCTTCATTAAGCTTTTCGGCGGTTCCTCTGGGGATACGACTCTCTTCATCAGATTTGTTATGCTGGGCATAATTTAATGTTCACATGCCGCTTCTTTCAAGACGCGTGCTTTTCTTCCTTTTGACTCATACGCTTGAATTTGTGCTGGGACCTCTCGTTGCCACCTTCTGCTTTCTGGTGCTGGGGATTTTTATTGTTTCCTGCTGGGGATTCCTGTTGTAACCTTCTGCCTTCCGGTAGGGTTACTGATTTCAAGATCTGAAGTATAAGACTCAAAAGTATTCCTCTCGTTATACAGGTGGGCGCCTGAATGCAAAAATATGAAATATATGCCCGCATTATACTAGTGGGCGACCTAGGACATGAAATGAACACAGAAAAGTATTCCCTCATTATACTGGTGGGCGACCTAGAACATGAAATGAAAAGACAAAATGTATTCCTTTCGTTATACTGGTGGACGACCTAGAACATGAAATGAAAAGACAGAAATGTATTCCCGCATTATACTGGTGGGCGACCTAGAACATGAAATGAAAAGACAGAAATGTATTCCAGCATTATACTGGTGGGCGACCTAGGACATGAAATGCAAAGACAGAAATGTGTATACCCTCATTATACTGGTGGGCGACCTAGAACATGAAATGAAAAGGCAGAAATGTATTCCCGCATTATACTAGTGGGCGACCTAGAACATGAAATGAAACGACAGAAATGTATTCATGCATTATACTGGTGGGCGACCTAGAACATGAAATGAAAAGACAAAATGTATTCCCGCATTATACTGGTGGGTGACCTAGAACATGAAATGAAAAGACAAAATGTATTCCCGCATTATACTGGTGGGCGACCTAGAACATGAAATGAAAAGACAGAAATATATTCCCGCATTATACTGGTGGGCGACCTAGAACATGAAATGAAAAGACAAAATGTATTCCCACATTATACTGGTGGGCGACCTAGAACATGAAATGAAAAGACAAAAATGTATTCCCGCATTATACTGGTGGGTGACCTAGAACATGAAATGAAAAGACAAAATGTATTCCCGCATTTTACTGGTGGGCGACCTAGAACATGAAATGAAAAGACAGAAATGTATTCCCGCGTTATACTGGTGGGTGACCTAGAACATGAAATGAAAAGGCAAAATGTATTCCCGCATTATACTGGTGGGCGACCTAGAACATGAAATGAAAACAGAAACGTATGCCCGCATTATACTGGTGGGCGACCTAGAACATGAAATGAAAACAGAAATGTATACCATCATTATACTAGTGGGCGACCTAGGACATGAAATGCAAAGACAGAAATGTATATACCCTCATTATACTGGTGGGCGACCTAGAACATGAAATAAAAATAGAAATGTATACCCTCATTATACTGGTGGGCGACCTAGGACATGAAATGAAAACAGAAATGTATACCCTCATTATACTGGTGGGCGACCTAGGAAATGAAAAGTAAATATAGAAATGTGTATACCCTCATTATACTGGTGGGCGACCTAGAACATGAAATAAAAACAGAAATGCATACCCTCATTATACTGGTGGGCGACCTAGGAAATGAAAACAGAAATGTATACCCTCTTTATACTGGTGGGCGACCTAGGAAATGAAAACAGAAATGCATACCCTCATTATACTGGTGGGCGACCTAGGACATGAAATGAAAACAGAAATGTATACCCTCATTATACTGGTGGGCGACCTAGAACATGAAATGAAAACATAAATGTATACCCTCATTATATTGGTGGGCGACCTAGGACATGAAATGCAAAGACAGAAATGTGTATACCCTCATTATACTGGTGGGCGACCTAGAACATGAAATAAAAACAGAAATGTATATGAATTTGTTTCCTCGTTCATCCGAGAAAATTTTTGGACAACGACAGAAAATTTTTTGCCTCGGTTTTGGTGACCTTTCTTGTGGCGTGTCTTTCTGCCATCATCAACCTTTATTTTCCGGTAGAAATCAAAGAGGATCTTGTTAGTTTTAACATGGTGAGTGATCGTGTCACTCCTGCTGGGGGATGATTGTTCCTTTCCCTTTCCCTTGCTCTGTGCTCCCAAAAACTGGTTGGGGATAAAGTCGCTTGTTGGGGATGATATGTGTGCTGGAGATGGTATTTCTGCTGGGGATGGTTTTCCATTTATCCCTTCCCCGCTCTTTTGTTTCAGAACATGCTGTGGGAGTCCTCTTCAACTTCAAGACTATTCCCTTGAAAGTTTATTTTCTCCCAGCCCTACAGGGCATAAAATGTTATCACCTGGGGATAACGTTATTGGGGACAGGACTGTTAGAGTTATCTTGCGGCGGATTAATTTTCTCTTCCTTCCCCCTTTCTGCGGTGTCTGACCACCTCGGATCTTGGTCCGTGATCTATCGAAGTTTTGCTGGGGGTCTTCTTGGAACTTGGTTCATAAGTCCCTCAACCGTCGTTTTCCGCTTCTTTTTCATGTCCCCCTTAACTTTTCAAGCCAGTTTGTCATTTGGTTTTGCAGCAAACGCCTTTTGTCTTTTGCCTCGGCTTTGGCCTGTCCCATTCGCATTTTGCTTTGCACCATTTTAGCCCCTGATAGTAAACTCTGAAAAGTCCTTCTCAAAATAAATTTCCGGAAAAGTCTTTTTAGACAAAAAAATGAAAAAGAAACTAGAAAAGAGAATCTTTCTGAACAAATGTTGGGGGAGAAGAAAAGGAAAAAACTTATCTGGATGGTATGACTGGCCCCTACGATCATGTCGTGCATTAGGGACTACCCGACCTAGTCTATTTGTATCAATCAATCTTCCTGATGGCCTTACTTGCTGGGGATAAATAGGTGCCCACCTCTTTGCAAATGCGGATCCTTTTTGCCGATATATCTTGCGCCTTATAGTGCCCTTCGAGGGGTTTTCACTAATAAGTCTCTCTCCTTTCTCTCAGCTCCCATCGCCTTATGGTGCCTATGAAGGTTTTCAATGATAAGACTCTCTCATTTTATTTCTCTCATCTTTCGTCGCCTTATGGTGCCTGTGAAGGTTTTCACCGTTAAGACTCTCTCATTTATTTTCTAGCGGGGGGTTGGAGTGCTGCCGATATGACTCTTTCTTTTGGAGATTCTTTTCGGCTATCAATTCATTTCCAGTTTATGATCCTCCTCTTTGCTGGGGATCAGTGTATTACTCTCGGTGTTCATTTGCTTGACTCGACACCTCTCGGATATTGATCGGGAGGTCTTTTTTGGGACATCGACGTTGGTTTTGCGGGGGTTTAAATAAAAGCTATATAAATTCAAAAATCACTTCGACGGGTGAAACACTACAACTCTTGGAATCAAACCCCTTTTGAAACTTCAAAACATAACTCCTGCCCCAGTTTTCTTGCTTGGGGATATATATATATATATTATATTTTCACTATGTGGAGTTATGCACACTATGCACATTATGGTGCACTTATGACCGAGCCGTGAGGTGCCTACGTATCCTCTTTGAGGAATCAGGTCAAAACGTAGTTCCTACGGTTCCTTTGTTTTTCTTATGATATTTATCTTGTTTTCGTTTTCTCTTAATTTCTTTTCTCTCTTTTTTCATGTATTTTTCCATTTAGTGATTCAAAAAGAGGGATATGAAAGAAATAACTAAGGCTCAAAGGGGGGGGGGAAAGCAAAGGTTAAAAGTGTTTGGATAGAAGAAAGAATTGCTTCCGTCATTTCATTATCCAATAAGTACCAAGTACAAACAAGCGATCCAATAACTATCATAATCAAAGAAATTACGCATAATATCTTTTGACTGCATCAGAATTGATAGCCATGTTGACGCATCTTCCTTCGATGTCTATTAGACATAAAGCGCCGTTAGATAACACCCTGGTCACGACATAAGGCCCTTGCCAATTTGGGGCAAACTTGCCTCTTGCTTTGATCTGATGTGGGAGGATCTGTTTCAATACTTGCTGCCCTACTTCAAATTTTCTGGGGTGCACCTTCTTATTGTATGCTCTTGCCATTCTTTTCTGATACAACTGGCCATAACACACTGCTACCAATCTTTTTTGATCTATTAAGTTCAACTGCTCCAGTCGAGCTTTGACCCATTCGTCGTCGTCAATCCCGGCTTCAGCGACAATTGAAAGGGACGAAATTTCCACCTCTGCTGGTATCACTGCTACAATTCCGTATACCAACAAATAAGGAGTTGCACCTATGGAAGTCCGGACTGTAGTGCGATAACCCAACAAGGCAAAGGGTAATTTCTCATGCCACTATCTAGATCCTTCCACCATCTTCCTCAGTATCTTCTTGATCTTCTTATTGGCTGCTTCAACTGCTCCATTCGCCTTGGGACGATATGGGGTGGAATTGCGGTGTGTAATCTTAAACTGTTGGCATACCTCCCTCATCAAATTGCTGTTAAGATTTGCCCCATTATCTGTGATGATCACTTTTGGGACCCCAAATCTGCAGATGATATGAGAGTGAACAAAATCCACTACTGCCTTCTTGGTTACCGACTTGAAAGTTTTAGCTTCAACCCACTTGGTGAAGTAGTCGATGGTAACCAAAATGAACCTGTGGCCGTTGGCCGCTGCCGGCTCGATAGGCCCAATGACATCCATGCCCCATGCAACAAATGGCCATGGCGCTGACATTGTATGCAACTCTATCGTCGGAGAATGAATCAGATCTTCGTGTATCTGACATTGATGGCATTTCCTCACGAAATTTATGCAATCATGCTCCATAGTGAGCCAATAGTACCCTGCTCGAAGAATCTTCTTTGCCAATACATATCCGCTCATATGTGGCCCACAGACTCCAGCATGAACCTCTGCCACAACTTTCGTGGCTTGACCGGCGTCTATACATCTTAGCAATCCCAAGTCTGGGGTTCTTCTGTACAACACTCCTCCACTAAGGAAGAAACCATTAGACAAACGCCGGATGGCTCTTTTTTGGTCTCCGGTGGCCTGATCCGGATATATCCCCATCTTGAGGTACTCTTTTATGTCATAAAACCATGGCTCGCCATCTACCTCCTCCTCTAACGCGTTGCAATAAGTATGTTGATCACGAACCTGAATGTGCAAAGGGTCAACATACATTTTGTCGGGGTGATGTAACATTGATGCTAAGGTGGCCAATGCATCAGCAACCTCATTATGAACTCTCGGGATATGTCTGAATTCCACTGATCGAAATCGCTTGCTCAGATTGTGCAAACATTGTCGATATGGTATGAGTTTCAAATCCCGTGTTTCCCACTCACCCTGAATCTAATGCACCAGGAGGTCCAAGTCTCCCAAGACCAAAACGTCATGGACATCCATGTCTGCAGCTAATCGCAGACCCAAAATGCATGCTTCATACTCGGCCATGTTGTTGGTACAATAGAAGCGTAGCTGAGCTGTAATAGGATAATGACGTCCTGTTTCGGAAATGAGTACTGCTCCTATTCCAACCCCTTTCGCGTTTGCGGCTCCATCAAAGAAAAGCTTTCAACCTGGTTCCTCGGGTAATTCCAGCTCACCTGTATGCATTACTTCCTCGTCTGGGAAATACGTCCTCAAAGGCTCGTATTTTTCATCAACGGGATTCTCAGCCAAGTGATCGGCCAGCGCTTGGGCTTTCATGGCCGTACTCGTCACATAGACGATATCAAACTCTGTGAGCAAAATTTGCCATTTTGCTAACCTCCCTGTAGGCATAGGTTTCTGGATAATGTACTTTAATGGATCCAAACGGGATATGAGATAAGTAGTATATGAGGACAAATAGTGCTTCAATTTCTGAGCCACCCAAGTCAGGGCGCAACATGTCCTCTCGAGTTGAGTGTACTTGACCTCGTATACTGTAAACTTCTTGCTAAGATAATAAATGGCCTGCTCCTTCCTCCCGGTAATGTCGTGTTGCCCCAATACACAGCCAAACGAATTCTCCAGGACCGTCAGATAAAGAATTAATGGTCTTCCCGACTCAGGTGGAACCAACACAGGTGGATTGGACAGATACCCTTTGATCTGGTTGAAAGCCTCTTGACACTCCGCCGTCCAGTCTACCGCAGCGTCTTTCTTCAGCAGCCAAAATATGGGTTAACAAGTCGCTGTGAGTTGAGCGATGAACCTGCTGATGTAATTTAGTCTCCCCAATAGACTCATTACCTCCGTTTTGTTCTTTGGTGGTGGAAAATCTTGGATGGATTTGATCTTGGATGGGTCCAACTCAATACCCCGTCGACTGACGATGAATCCTAATAGCTTTCCTGATGGAACCCCGAAGGCGTATTTGGCCGGGTTGAGCTTAATATCATACCTTCGAAGTCTTTCAAAAAATCTCCTTAGGTCTGCTACATGGTCTTCCTGACGCCAAGACTTTATGATCACATCATCTACGTACACTTCAATTTCTTTGTGTATCATGTCGTGAAACACGGTAGTCATTGCTCGCATGTACGTTGCCCCAGCATTCTTCAATCCGAATGGCATTATCCGGTAGCAGTAAGTTCCCCATGGTGTAATGAAAGCTGTCTTTTCTGCATCTTCTTCGTCCATTAAGATCTGATGATATCCTGCATAGCAGTCCACAAAGGATCCGATCTCGCGCCCAGCGCAATTATCGATCAGGATATGGATGTTAGGCAATGGAAAATTATCCTTAGGACTTGCTTTGTTGAGATTGCGGTAGTCGACACATACCCTGATTTTTTCATCCTTCTTCGGCACTGGTACCACATTGGCCAACCAATCGGGATATCGACTGACCCGAATAACTTTTGCCTGCAACTTCTTAGTCACCTCTTCTTTGATCTTCACACTCATCTCTGTTTTAAACTTCCTCAGTTTTTGCTTGACCGGAGAGTATGCCGGGTCAGTGGGCAATTTGTGAACCACTAGATCGGTGCTTAATCCCAGCATATCATCATATGACCATGCAAAAACATCTTTGAACTCAATGAGGGTTTTGATTAATTCCTCCCTGACGTTTGGCTCAATTTGGATGCTGATTTTGGTTTCTCTGACATTATCTGCATCCCCTAGATTCACAGCCTCAGTGTCATTCAGATTAGGCTTGGGTTTCTCTTCAAATTGGCACAGTTTTCGGTTTATTTCTTCGAAAGCTTCATCCTTGTCATATTCAGACTCATCGTCACAATCGACCTCTTGTATCATTAAGTTGGAGTTGGATTGATTTATTAGACTAGGTCGAAGATCCACTGTGCATGCCATGTCATTAGAACCAGTAAAAAGAGAACTGTTCAGAAAGAAAAAGAACAAAACAAAATTAAAATGAGACAAGAGAAGAGAATTTTATTAAAAATGCGGGATAACAGGGTTCACACTTTTGCAAAATAAAATGAGATTTGGATTACATCCTGGAATAATCCGAAACAAGAAAGCAAAAATCAAAGCCTACTACCAGGACTCCCCCGGATAGGAAGAGGAGTAACCGTCCAATTGTTGGTTTTGGACCCAGGCCCCACAAACTGTATGTCTGCTCTGCTGGAACCCTCTCCAACTTCTACCATATTGACATCAGTGAACAGCCTTTCGAAACTCTGATTCAAATCCCTGTCCATCCCAATCAATGGTCCGAGAATTTTTGGGACTGGTGACCCATTGTCACTTGCTCTAATAAAGGATCTTGAGAGACGCGGTATCGGTTTGGGAAGAAACCAAACTCTCCTCTTCATTTTCTGTGCTCGCTTTACTTCTGCCGCAGTCGGTTTGAACCCCATTCCAAAGGTCTCCAAATTTTTGGGCAAGGAAACAGGTTGGACAATCCCCTGAAGCTCAGTCCCCAAGCCTTTTACCGGCACAAACCCATTACCCAGCATTTCTGAAACCATCATGACCGTTGCGGAAGCTACCCTAGGGTGCTGAATGATCTCACCCTCGGGAATCTTGTTTGCCGACACTGCATCGAAAATCTGGTAAACCCAGGGACCATTGTCATCATTGGTCTCTATGAAGGGCACAATGGCGCCTCTCATGGTGAACGCAGTGTCCTCGTCGTGTAGTACGACCTCTTGTCTATCCCACTCGAACTTGACCATTTGATGCAAGGTGGATGGCACTGCTTTAGCCGCGTGGATCCACGGTCGTCCCAACAGAAGGTTATAAGATACCGCGACATCTAATACCTGGAACTCCATGGTAAACTGGACCGGACTGATGGTCAACTCAAGTATAATATCCTCCACGGTGGCTGTTCCATTTATGTCAAATCCTCGGACGCAAATGTTGTTCTTGTGGATTCTACCGTGGTCGATCTTCAGCTGATTCAGGGTGGATAGCAGACAAATATTGGCACTTGAGCCGTTATCCACCAGTGCTCAAGTAACTGCCGAATCTTCACATTTGATAGTCAAGTAGAGATCTTTGTTATGTTCTGTGCCTTCCACTGGCAGATCATCATCAGAGAATGTTACCCTGCTCACCTCAAATATTTTGTTGGCAATCGTTTCAAGGTGGTTTATTGAAATTTCATTGGGCACATGAGCTTCATTCAGTATCTTCATCAGGGCCCGGCGATGTTCATCCGAATGGATCAGTAATGATAGCAGCGAGATCTGGGCCGGTGTTTTCTTCAACTGTTCGACCACGGAGTAATCCTGCACTTTCATCTTTTTCAAGAATTCCTCAGCTTCTTCTTCTGACACAGGTTTCTTTGTCACATCTGGGTTGGATCTCCTCAACTCCACTGGAGCAAAACACCGTCCTGGTCGAGTTAGTCCCTGCGCCTCATAACTATCCTCCTCCACTTGTTTTCCCTTGTACATCACCACTGCCTTTTCATACTTCCGAGGCACGGCCTTGCTATCAACCATTGGCAATTGGACTACCGGCTTTATGGTGACTAGTTCCCTGCATACCCCTTTCAACACAACTGCGGGTGTGGGTGATGTCCCTGATATTACCAATTTGGCTGGCTCTAGTTTCTTTGTTGCGATGGACGGACTCTTTCCCAATATCACCACTAGCTTGACACTTTCCCCCTTCAACTGTACCGCTGGTCTTCCACCGGTTGATTCTTCTTTCGGAGCGGCCTGGATCATCATCACTGTCTGTGAGGGCTTCCTCGGCTCCCCTCCCTCATACACCAACTCGATCATGTGAGCTTCGTGGTGTGTTAGCAATGGGTTCTGGTTAATGTTAGGTACCTCCGGTGCCTGGACCTCGATCTTGTTGGCATCAATAAGATCTTGTATTGCCTGCCTCAACCTCCAACATTTTTCGGTATCATGCCCCAGCATTCCCGAGAAGTACTCACAGCTTATCGATCGGTTCAAATTTTGGGGTGGGGGGTTTGGCTCTCTAGGCTCGACAGGACTTACCAAACCTAGCCGTCTCAATTTGTGGAACACGGCGGTATAGGTCTCTCCCAACTCAGTAAAAGCTCTCTGTCTCTGTAACCTGTCATTTCTAGCAGCGTGATTTCCTCAAAAGCCCGCCCCTGGAGGGTTCCTGTATGCTCTTGGTGGAGGATAGGTGTTTTGTGGTGGAGGGTAGGTGTTTTGTGGGGGTGCATATGTGATCTGGGGAGCCGGCGCGCGCCATTGCGGGCGAACCGGAGGCTGAGTGTATGTTTGGGCTTGGTGCACAGAGAAGTGTAGTTCTTGAGGTGGATAGTAGTGTTGTGGTGGGTTGTATGGGTAGTTTGGCTTGTGGGGTCTGGGTTGGTTGTAGTATGGTTTGCCGGACCTGGACCAACGGCTTGCCTCAACCGTGGCGACTTCTTCTTTCTTCTTCCTTCCCAGCGCACCTCCCGTGCCGT
This sequence comes from Nicotiana sylvestris, assembly GCF_000393655.2. Classification (NCBI taxonomy): domain Eukaryota; kingdom Viridiplantae; phylum Streptophyta; class Magnoliopsida; order Solanales; family Solanaceae; genus Nicotiana; species Nicotiana sylvestris. Next base: position 29,537,117 of record NC_091063.1, on the reverse strand, counting down.
TCTGAATAGCTTGGGTCATTGCCTTGAGTGCTGAGTAATTCAGGATTTTATCAGACCTCAGCCCCTCCTCGATCATAACCCCTATATTTACTACTTCATTGAAGGATTTTCCAACCGTCGTCACCAAGTGACCAAAGTAAGTTGGATCCAGTGTTTGCAGGAAGTAGTCTACCATTTCTCCCTCTCTCATGGGAGGATCAACTCTGGCTGTCTGTTCTCTCCAGCGGAAACCAAACTCACGAAAGCTTTCCCCAGGTTTCTTTCCGGTCCTCAGCAATGTGAGACGGTCAGGGACTATCTCGAGATTGTATTGAAAGTGACCCGCGAAAGCCTGTGCTAGATCATCCCAAGTGTACCATCTGCTGGAATCCTGCCTGGTATACCATTCCAATGCCGATCCACTCAAGCTTTGACCGAAATAAGCTATCAATAACTCATCTTTGCCGCCTGCCCCCCTCATTTTGCTACAAAAGCCCCGCAAATGTGCCATGGGATCACCGTGCCCTTCATATAAATCAAACTTAGGCATCTTGAACCCAGCCGGGAGTTGGACGTCCGGGAAAGGGCATAGATCCTTGTAGGCCACGCTGACCTGGTTGCCCAATCCATGCAGGCTCCTGAAGGATTGCTCCATGCTTTTGAACTTCCTCATTACCTCATCTTGCTCTGGGACCTTAACCGGCTTTTCAATCTCCGCCGGTACCTCCAAGTGCGGATTGTAGGGATGGGGTTCTAGTGCATTGAATGTGTGTTCATGGAGATAGTATTGCGTATCGTGAGCTTGAAACAATGGCTTGCTGGTTAATCTTTGCAGGGTGGCTGATGTGGGTCCCATAAAAGTAGGAACATTCGGTGTTAGGAGAGGTTGATGGGGTGGTGGATCATAGGAATCATTGGGGCTTCTCTCCTGATGATAGCGGTGATTCAGGAAGCTTGTTGAAGGGCCAGAGTGAGGGTATTCCGGCATATGCCCTAGTGGTTCAGGGCTCTTTTGTGCTTTGGCCAAAGCTAACTGCATTGCATTCATCTCCAGTCCCATCCTTTCTATCTTCTCCATCGCATCTTTCAACAACTGGTTTACCGGCCTTTCTTCCTCGGTACTATTTTCTGAAGTAGTCATGCTCGTTGGTACTGGTCCTTTGGATCTGGTTTGATAAGGGTGTGTTGCCAGAATGCTTTAACAACTAACTGTCTGGTATTTGTGGAAAACAACAAACTTGTTAGCGCTAGAGTTTAACAGATTTGATAATAGCACATTGGGGATGCAATGCTCCTAGGCAGTTAACCATTTCTAACATGCTTTGCTTCAAAAACATGCGTCATCCCGGCTTGCTTATTTGCACTTTTAAAGTACTTTGGGAACCCCTGTATTTCTTTCCATTATTCTTTCCTTTCTTTCTCTCTTTTTTTTCTCTTTTCCTTTTCTTTCTTTCTCTTTTTTTCTTTTCCTTTCTTTTTAATGGCAGTCGAATCTTATGTGGATTGCCTACGTATCACGTCCCCGCGTGAATCAGACCAAGCGTAGTTCTGCCACAAAGTAAAGATACAAAAAATTCTTTTGGAATCATTCAATTCATCACCAAAATTTGCTATTACAAATTACTTATCTCAAACAAAGAACAACAATAGTACAGATTCCAAAGTTCTTAACCTGACTCGATGAAAAGAAAAAGAAAACAACATATGGGAAGACAATAAAGCCAACAAACAAGACTCGAACTAGGGATACATTAAAATTCCAACTTAGGGGCTCGCGAGGCATCGTTCAGCCTTTCCGCAGACTTTGGTGTAAGGCCTCTCTGCAAGCTCTTCAAATCATTCATGATCCGGTGGACGTAGCCCATGATGGAAGCAAGGAGGGTATCCCGAGGTATTTTCTCACATGCTAGGCATCTCATGTAGATGTAGTGCCCAATCTCATCAATCCTTCCTCGAATGTTGTCCCTCTCAACGAACAATTGCTCCATTCACTGGTTCTTTAATCCCAGTCCTTGAGCATTGTCGGCGAGTAGATCCTGGAACTTCTCCATTTGTCTTTCCATTCTGGTCATCGCATCGTAACAGCGCCTTCTGTCAGCTTGGGCATCTCGTGCTTGTTTGAAGGTCCGCTCCTGAAGAGTGGAGTTTGTTTTCCTTAATATCCTGATGCTCATTTCAAAATCCCTTATGACTTGTTGCAGACGCTTCCTTCGGGCCATTGTACCTTTTGCCCATCTGACCTTTATTCTTGTTATGCAAGCTTCCGATCTCTCTAATTCTTCTCAGCTTTTGCTGACTTGATTTCTCAACTCTGCTATCAATCTTTCGTCGGAGCGACGTTTCTGTCGGTCGCTGTTACTCTTACTGACTTGGCGAATGCGGGCTTTCAGTGTCTGGTTTTCTTTGGCTAATTTGTTCTTTTCACCCTGCTCAGAGGCGACTTGCACATTGTTCTCAAATATAAGCCTTTTAACATGTTGCTTTAGCTTCCCGATTTTAGCCCGGTAGCCTTCCTCCCTCCTTAACCAGCCCCACTGTGCATGCGACGATTCTGCAAAGTCTTGGACATGAGCTCTCTTAGTTGGTCTCTGGTTCTCAAGCTCTCTTCTGTACCACGTGAGGTATTTTGGCGACACTTCGCCCTTGGCCCGATCTTGTACACAAGTATCTACTTTCAGGGTTTGACATTCATTCTAGATTCTCTGAACGACTGCTTCAGGGAACTGCTCACCAGGCCCGATTTCGACCACCTGGCTACTGAGATCCTCTTCCTTCGGGACTATTTGACATCGCCCCAACTGCCTCAATACTCTGTTTGGCGCATAAGGCTGGATACTTTGGAGACCCATCAACAACAAATGAGACTCGACGGCTGACATGTGTATGACCTCATCTATGGGTAGCCACCCAAATGCCCATTATATCTGGTTTGCTGAGACGGAGCGCAGCAGAGTGACCCATTCGGCGACCCCTTCTAGCAGGCTGAACCCGTCGACCCTGGTGGAAAACTCTTCTATACAAGTCTTTTGTGATGACCTATATTTCAGAAACTGAGGGCGATGACATAGATGCTCTATCATCCACATTTGCAGTAGTATATTGCATCCCTCAAAGAAACCTCCTCCGGTTTCGCAAACAGTGAGTGTGCGGAAAATGTCTGCTATTATCATCGGTGCCAGAGTGTTGTTGTCTTGCTTGAGCAAAGTGCTGACGACCCCAGCGATTTGAATGTTAATTTTCCCATCCTTTCTAGGGAACACCAGAAAACCCAGAAAGGCTATCATAAAAGCAATACACCTATGTCTTTCCCATTTTGGCCGGCTTTCCCCACTGCAGATCTTACTCTCGGGATTGTTGAACCCTCCAAGATGACCGTACCTGTCATACAGAAATGCCAAACTACAAAACCCTTCTGACAACTCTGGGTTGTGTACAGTTCTGTGGATCTTCACGGTGTCTAGGAACCTGTGTATGGTCACGGTCCTTGGTGCAATAAGATATTGCTCTCTTATGGGGATTTTAGGACATCCGATGTACCCTGCTAGCTCCTCTAGCGTCGTTGTGAGCTAAAAGTCTGAGAAATGAAATACATTGTGTGCCGAGTCCCAGAATGAAATTAAAGCCCTTATAATGTCCCATCGCGGATCGATGTCCAACAATCCAACCAAGTTTCCTAAGTATATCTTGACTGTATCTCGCCCTGATTCTTCCAAGTCGTTCCACCACATGCGTAAGACCAAAGGGACTTTGTTTATAATGGCCCCCGACGAACTCTTACTTGTGCTCATTCTGCACATTTATTAAGGTGATTTAGACGAAAGCAAAAAATCTTTATTTTGACTCCAAAACTATTTTTCTCGTTTTCCTTAATTTTTGAGAAAAGAAAGACTGACTTTCCCAATACGGCCTTTCAGCTCTTCAGGGATGAAGATTTTAAGGCAGTGGGGTTTTAACCGGCCAAAAGGTAAGAAAAATGGCCAAAAGCGGTCGTTTGTGCAAAGACAGCCTTCCGGCGTCCCTTTCGGGAACATTCAGCTATTTCCGCAAAATGGCATCACCCGACTCTTTTATGAGAGAAGCAATATATGTATATATATTATTTCTTTTTTTTTTATATATATATATTATTATTTGCAAAAATAGGAAGTTGGACCCGATAAGGGTTGCCTACGTGTATCTCACATCCGGTGAGAATCAAACCGATGTAGTTCGGGTAAGAAAAATTAGCTAAATCACGAATCCAATTCTCTTTCCTCAGAAATCAAAATTTTGGCAGTGATTTTCACATTATTTGGACATTGGTTTTTCTTAAATGAGCAACTCATAATTTTTCAAAATTCCCGTTTTCACCCACCGGTCAACATGCAAATTCGAAGCAAATTAAATGCGCCAACAGACAAGATGCAACAAGATGGTCTTTTTGTTCCAGGTTGCTATTCCTAGACGGGCCCAACCCCTGTGTTGAGCCCCCTAAGTCAGATGCAACGTGATGCAAATAAGCATTTTCCTACTAGGGATCCGGCATGAAGTCATGTTTTACTAAGTTTCAAACTGGGCTTTGTTCTAGACCTGGCTTACCCGAGTGGACAACTCGAGTCGAGGAGGGGGCAACGTACCGGGGACCCGCGGGATCGTCCGGCTTTGTAACTTATCCGAGCCTCTTTCTACTTGGGCATGACACTAACAGAATAGAGAGTGTCAAACCAGTGAGCCGCATCCCCGAATATAAGAAGAGAAGGGTTTCGTCACAGTTTATATATACAGTCAAATAATATCAAAGCGGTAACACACATCATTTTGCACAGGAAGCACATATCTTATAAAAATATCAGATAATAAACAAAGCCGAATATAACAATTATTCTAAGCTCGAATTTCTAACCCTAAACCAGTGGTTCTGGGTTCTATTGTCCCCAGCGGAGTCGCCAGAGCTGTCACACCTCCTTCTTCCGCCCCCCCCCCCCCCCCCCCGCGAGGGGTGAAGGAGTTTTTTCCATTTAAAGGACAATCGAAACGGTATTTGTTTATTTAATTCAGAGTCGCCACTTGGGAGATTTTAGGGTGTCCCAAGTCACCAATTTAAACCCGAATCGAGGAAAAGAATGACTCCATATTACAGTCTGCGCACCAGAAATCCGGATAAGGAATTCTGTTAACCCGAGAGAAGGTGTTAGGCATTCCCGAGTTCCGTGGTTCTAGCACGGTCGTTCAACTGTCATATTCGGCTTGATTATCTAATTTTATACAAATATGAACTTATGTGCAAATTTTAACTTTTTACCGCTTTCATAATTATTATTATTATTATTATTTTTTACAGGGAATTGCAACGTTGTGAAAATGTATTTCGAACCACATCACAATCAATGTACTCGTGGTCGTCGACACATTTTGACTCCGTTGAGATTTGGATTTGGGTCACATAAATGTGCACCCGAGTTTAAGAAAATTAAATTATTAAAGGCGCGCCTAAAGTGACTAGCGTATCATTTACTTTGGGTAGGGCCGTGGAGTTTTGCTAAATGGTCCATCCCGAAGTCTAAGCAAATTTAAAGCAAATATTTACTAAGGGCCCCACAATTTTGTATTTATTCGGCGAGGCTCATCTCATTCTTATTTTTTTTAAAGGAATTTGCAATGTCATGGACACGCATCTCGAACCACGTCACAATCAATGTACCCGTGATTAGAGACACATTTCGACTCCGCTGAGATTTGGATTTGGGTCACATAAATGTGCACCCGAGTTTAAGAAAGTAATTTAATTAAATCGCGTCTAAAGAGGCTAACGCGTTATTATCTTTGGGGAAGGCAGTAAAATTCACTAAACCGTCCATCCCAAATTCTGTAATTATTCTGACCAATTATTTAAAAGGTCATCCTATAATGGCTATGTTTTCTATTGAATTTGTCTCTAATAATGAAAGAAAAAGATACCTGATTTATTTACATGCTTGAGAGTTATTATTAAAAGAAATTTCGAACCTAAATAGTTAACATCGAAGATAGACGGGAACATGGGGGCTAGCACAATTTTCGGGTCCCAGGTCCAGCATACCGGGCACAGAACTGGACCGGGGCCATTTCTATATTATTTTTTTACGTCCGACCTGCGGCTTACTTTTACATTTTTAGTATTCACAATAAGGCGGAAATGGAATCGACAACTACAAAACTCCTTTTATGCCTCTAAATAAACAAGCCTGTTAATTTAAACAGTTTAAACTACTGATTAGTTAGTCTAAAGCCTTTATACGTATTTGAAACATGCTTTGCACAGAAATGAGCTGAAATAACAGAATGCTATCATTACATTATTGGTTCTTGTAGAATAACATGCGAGGAGTTCTATATACTATTACTGCTTGAATACTCAATTTTACATAGCAAAACTACTACATGCTTCTAACAAATGAAACTATATATCCTTTTACACAACTTAAAATTTTAGAATACATGAAACCAAACGTTAAAATTTCAGTTCTTCATCTCATATTCATGCTTCAGATTTTCATACCTACAACAACCATGATAAAGTTGTGTACCTGGTAGAAGAACAAAGATACAGTGGAAAAGAAGTCAGTAGTGATAGCAGCAGTGCAGCAACAACACAAGCAGCACTCAGCAACCAAACAAACCCAGCAGGCAGATTCAAGAACCAAAAGACAAACCCTAGCCAGAAAAATCCAATGACAGCCAAACAGAGAAACCAACGACAAGTTTGAACCAAAAATAGAACACCAGGAGTAACCTAATGGAACAGTACTCAGCAAGCAGAAAGCTAAATAGGGGCAAGCAACAGGGATTTCTGATTTTTGATAAACACTCAAAGTCAAAGACAAGTTGATGTTTTTGATGTAAAGCTTAACCTAGAATGAGGATCAAACAGCCCTCACACTCTTGTTCCTTTCCTTTTCAATTCTGAAGTCTTTTCCTCTACCTTAATATCGGATTTTTCTGCCCTTAAACTCTGATGTCTAACCCTTTAAAACTCCCTTAAATGAGCCCTTTTATAGGCTGAATACAAGCCAGCCCCAGGCTGCCTCATTTCCCCCAGCCCTCAACTCTGCCCATAACTTCTTTAAACTAATCAAAAATGCCCAATGCCCATCCTCTTGACATCCCCTTAGCATGTGTTTTCTGCCCAAAGGCATGGGCATCCTAGAATATTTAATTACCCCCATGCTACCAAGTTTGGTTCCCCACTATTGCATTAGTTTAATGCTATTTTAGTGCCATATTGCCAGCCCATCTTAAACTACTCATTTCTGCTCTTTTCCCAACCCAAACTACCACTATTAGCTCCTAATTATTACTGTACTACCCCACTGCAGCAGTAGGACATTTTGAACTTCTGCAAGTTCAAATTCAAGTTGCCCCAAACTGAATTCTAGCTATTATAGTGTAGCTACAATCCATTCACAGATAATGTCAGACAATCAACTAAATGACAATGATTCGATCAGTCATATAAAGCTATGCAAATCAGAGTTTTTGTACATTCAGACTTATGAAACTAATCGACATCATTTATCTAATCGACTACACTAATTATAACATAGAACAAACAGTCGACCAAACAAACAACACAAATAGGGCATCAACTGTCTTTGACAATTTTGCACGACACAGGGAAACTACAGGCATTATCGATTCGATGATATTAATCCAATTGAAATATGTATATCACTATACGTATTCAACCATAAACAAAATAACAATCGACCGAATAAAAGGTCTTACGGAGATGGAGAACAACTGACAGAAAATCCCAGAAATAACAAACAAACTAATTAAACATGCTGATAAACTAAAATAATACTAAAACAACAACAGAAAAGGAAAAATGAACTCACTCTGAAAAGCTTAAACACAGACGACCCAGGCCCGAGCTGGATTTTCCCATTTGAGGTCGAACCGATCTTAATCGAGGTGTTCTCGACCGAGAACACTTCGATTAAGGTCTATTAGACCCCAACCCTCCGTTTAATCTGGCCAGATTCCAAAAATTCTTGTGTTCTAGGGTTCGAACAGTCAGATTTGGGGTTTTGGGATTTGTGGGTAGATTCGGACCAAACCAAGCATGGTTTGATCAAGAGTGAGGGCAGGGTAGTGGCTGGTATGAATCCGGGGTGGGTTGGTGTAGATCGGAGTTTTGCTCGGATCTTCAAATCAATATTCAAGATGAAGGGGGATGATTCGAGGTTAGGGGGTAACAGATTTGGGTTCAGGGAGTGAAGGAGGTGCTATGGTGTTAGAGGGGTGACCGGCGGCGTAGATGCCGCCGGGTTTCAGGCGAAGAAAGCTCAGGGCGGCTAGGGTTTGGGAGGTCTGGGTTTGGGTTTGGGACGATGAAGGGGGAGTGTTCGGATGGGGGCGTGGGGTAAGGGTTTGAGTTTATATACGTAGTGGGTGGTTAGATCCTGGCCGTTGGATTAAGTGAGATGGAGGGCCAGGATCTTTCACTTAATGAGGAACGGTGTCGTTCCACCTAAAAGGAGGTCGGGCTGGTCTGGGGTTGAACGGGTCGGGCATATGGGAATGGCCTGAGGCTGTTGGATGGGATTGGGTTAACGGTTGAGTTTAGACGGCCCTATACGGCGTCGTTTGGGTAAGTGACTGGCCTGATCTGGTCCGTTCATTTGAATCAATCAATGGCTCAGAATGGGGATGCTAATACGGCGTCGTTTGGTGCGTCTGAGGGGACAAGCGACTGGATTGGATCAATGCAAGGGATTGGGCCTGATTTTCAATTGGATTTTTGGCCCAAATCCGGTATATTTTCCCTTATAATTAACAAAAATTCTTAAAAACCAAAATTTAAACTACACAAATATTGATTATCACCTAACAACAATTATCACACGAATTAAAACATTTTAATACAATTACCAGGACAACAAAATAGAATAAAATGCCTATTTTTGTGATTTTCGCCTTTACACACCGGATAATGGTTAATTAATTCCCAAATGTACCATTTTTCCTAAATGTATGCAACATGTATATACATATTTTTTTTTTTTGTATTTTCTAACTATAGCAAGGCAAGCATTTACGGACAGAACAATTATCAAAATGTCACATAAATCCTCAAAATTGTACCCGAAGGTAACTTGTTTTATTTCATTTTTCGATTTCTTTTGGAATAGCTTCCGAGAAACAAAAATCACATGCTCACAGATGGGTCTTGGTCTTGGATAATTTTGGTGAGTTGGTGGTGATTGGAAGTGGGATGGTTAGGAGTTATAGGTGTGATGGACAGTGGTTGGTTGGGAATATCTGTGAGATGGCGGTTGATATGTGGGCGGTGATGCTTGGTATATGGGTGAAGGTGTTTGATATGTGGGTGGAGGTTTCTGATAGGTAAGTGGAGATTTTAGGTCCTGAGCCACCATTACTGCCCATACATCTCTCTTCTTCGATATGCCACCTGATTGTATTGCCTTATTCGTGGCTTGTAAGGCCTCGAAGTTTGTTATTATCCCGATCTTGATTCCTTCTTCGATTCTTTCTCTAAGTTTGATAATATCAGAGAACTTGTGATTTTCGATAACCATCGACCTCTTATAATATTGTGGATCCTGTGCCCTGACGAAGAATTTATTGATTTGTTCTTAATCTAAAGCGGACCTGACCTTGGGCGCTTTCGACCTCCAACGAGTAGTATACTCGCAAAAAGTCTCAGTAAGTTTCTTCTTAAGATTCTGGATTTAGAAGACATCCTGTGCATTCTCTGTGTTGAACCTGAACCGGTCCATAAAATCTGACGCCATGCTTACCCAATTGGACATTTCTTGGGATTTTGGCTGATACACCAAGCCAAAGAATCCCAGTAAGGCTCCTCATAAAGAGCTTCATCTAGATTTTTTCATCTTTCCCGACCCCGACAAGCTTGTCACAATAGGTTCTTATATGAACTCTGAGATCACCTGTACCATCAAACATTTTGAACTTGGGAGGTTTGTACCCCTCGAAAAGTTTGAAATTCGGCTGTATGTACAGATCTTCATAGTTCAAACCCTCTATTCCTCTGTTCCCTTCAACCCCTTGAACTCGGCTTGCCAACTTCTTGAGCTCTTCAGCCATGTTCTTAATGAGCAGGTCCTTCTTGGAGGATTCCGGTGCACAGGAGATTGGTTGGGCAGAATGAGGTATAGTTTCCACATATATGGTGTTGCTTTGATGGGTGCCAGGAACTTGGGTGCAGTGATGGTCATTGGTAGAGTTTTGTAGATCTGGAATGGGTTGTGTATTTTGGGGAGTGTGGTAAGTAGTGGTTGGTGGGTACTGAATTGGTTGATGATGATGTTGTAGTAGAGTTGGTATTGGCAGCGGATTGATATTTTGGGGTGGAGTTGTGTATTGATTTGGTGCGGTAGGATTTTGTGGCTGTCGATTTTGTATGTTCTGAGGAGGTGTTGGGTTCTTTGTGTTTTGTTGGTGGATATCGGGGACATTGAGGGTGAGTGACAAGTTTGCCAAGTTGCAAACCTGCTCAAGTTCCCCTTGCAATTCCAGTATCTTTTGTTCCAGTCTCAAGACCAGATCATTTGGGGCCAGAGTACTACGGCTATCTGAAGTCTCTGCGTTCTTAACATTTTCCTTTCGGATTCCACTTAAGTCGTCCATCTTTGATTTTCTCTGCCTTTTGTGTTGCTTGGAGGAGGAGGAGGTGGAGGGCCTCTAGATCTGGTATGATATGCTAACGAGGCCAGTATGAGTGCACCAACCTAAGGGGATGGGAATAATAATTAAAATAAGCAAAAACAAAAAGGTAACAACTCAGTGAGGATTCTGAAATGTTTGTAGTATTTAAACACATATTGCTGAAACGTAAAGTCGTGTCCTACTTTGGGAACCTCGTTGTGCCAGATGTAGGACTAGCGACAAATAGATTCGGAGAACTTTGAATGCCAATAAATACTTCATTTCATAATATAAAAATGGACGAATCCCAAAACGATACTAAGATAATAATAAAATAAGTCACTACTGCCACTTGGCCTTATTACATTTTAGGAAAAGCAAGTAAATCTAGCCTATTTAGTCCCAGAAGGACCTTACCCAGATTCGATCCTCTGGACTCCATCATATAGATCCTCCAACTCGCGCAATCCCAGCAGCAAGTAGGCTCTGTCCAGATGTCCTCCTTCAGCTCCTTCAGTGTTCTGGCAATTTTCGATCCTCTTTATGACTTTGCCTTCCAGCTCCACTATTCCTCGCTCCAGGTATTCCAGTTTCCTGTTGGATGTGATTTCCATCTCTTTCCACTCCTCGATCAACCTCACATTCCTCTCATGTTTTTCCCGGTGCTCATTCTTAGAGTCATGAACCTTCTTGCGCAGCCTGTTGTATTTGACTTGAGTTTCAGCTTCCTCATCTATGATTTTGTTCCCTCGACCGGTCCCTGGAGTCACCATTCCTTTCAGATTGTGTTCCAACTATGCAGAATAGAGAGGCTCGCACCCTGCATGATACCTGTTTGGCTCAACGGTGCTTTTCTCCACAATGATTTTGCAGTGCCACATGTGTTAAGCTTGGCACTTGTAAGGGATGTCGTCATCTTGAAAGTCTGCCCTGAAATGACTCATCTTGACAACCCTTGGTACAACCTATTTTCTGCCTGCTTGCCTCATAACTCGCATAGGGACATATGGGTGTATCCCTCTCAGCCCGATCAGCACCAAGTGCGGAGCATCCATGGATCTGATAATAAACTCGTTTGTTGGGAACCATTCAAACATCCACTGCACCTATTCCTCAGTCAGATTGTCGAAGAACTCTACCCATTCCTTGGAGCGTTACGGCTGAGCAAATCTGTCTGGAATGTAAGTCATCTGCTTAGGGTGATTGAAGGAAATGTGGTCGTTCCAATCCCTAAGCGGAAATTCTTGGCGGTAGCGACCCTTTTGGAGATGCTCCTGCAACCATAACTGTAGCAACAAATTACAACCCTCGAAATTCTTGACCCCTCTTTGACAACGCTCTAGAGCCCTGCAGATGTCGGCTATGATCATGGGGACTATGGTATATGTCTGTCCATTAATCCCTTCCATCAAAGTCTTGGCGACCATGGCCAACCCAGTGTAGATTCTTCTTTTTTTTGATTGGGAACACTATCAGGCCTAGAAAGCACACAATAAATACAAACACTCTGTGGTGGATGTGACCTAGGGAGGTGAGAGAGATTTCATCATGGTAAGTGGGGAAAGACTTGCTATGGACATACCTCTCGTACAGGTCGAAAGGTATGTAGGATTCCTTTAAACACACTAGGTCGACATTCTTCTTCAGCCCCATCATCTTTAGAAATCCCCTACCCGTACGATTTTCTGGTACAAATAGACCGGGACTTTCCAGAGTCAATCCTGAAAGCCCTCGTATTTCTTGTAGAAGCGGTGTCATCTCTATGTCACCGAAACGAAACACAACTCTTTCACTATCCTAGAATAAAGTGGTAGCCTCGATCAATTTGTTGTTTGTCTCAATATCTAGCTAGAAAGGCAGGTTACCCAAGTACTTTTTCATATGTTTCTTTTCACTTGAGGAAAGGTCCTCCCACCAATATAGCAGCAATGGTGGGATGTTGCAAACCATACCGAATCTGGGGACCTCGTGCCTCATTTTCTGCAAAACAAAAGGGTTAGACCTTACCCCCCACCGGACTCGACTATTTATACATTTATGATCAATATATCGACATTTAGTTCTCCAAATTAATGCACAAAACGTGGTTGTGTCCGTTGGGATTATGGAAAACCTGATGGACTTTGGATAAGGCTTATCTTAAAGGATCATTATATGGACAACATAACTGATCCGACTAGGTTTGACCATGATGCATGCACAATTTTAACTAGAGTAATATTTCTATGGGGTTTTAGACTAGTACCCTCAAGTAGACAACTCGAGGGAGAAGGCACGAAACCATCAACTGCACCGCTGATCGACTGGTTTTACCGCAAATAAGCCTTTCCGAATTTAAGGGTAGTAAATAGGAAGAGCGCAACCACTCATTAAAGTGTTGCTATAGGATTTGATACGCACAAGTGGAATATGATGTGGAGCATGATTTATGCAGCAATTAATAACATGTAGTCAAGTATTTTCACGTAGAAAAAATAAATACAACATTTAAATAATTGAAAGACAGTTACAGGAAAAAGAAAACAAAGAGACAAGTCAGTTTCAGGAATAAAGAACCATAAATGCTTAAAAATAGACAGTTAAATTCAAATAAGGGAGAAGGGTACGAAATAAAGCATGCTTGGACTAATTTGTTTAAAGATAAGTTCGCTATGGTAAGAGCCTAAACATATCCCCAGCAGAGTCGCCATGCTGTCGCGCCCCCTTTTTTTTCTCCACGGAGAGAGGTCCGGGTTTCGACATTCCATGGGGTGTGATAACTCATTTTCTTTTTTGAATTGGGTATTTGAAGAGTCGCCCCCTAATGGATTATGGTGTGTTAGGGTACCTAGAGTGATTAACTCTTGGATTGGATTGGTTTGTATTACTAGAGATTAGGGTAAAGGCTCGAAGTAACCTTGAGGGGAAGGTATTAGGCACCCCTCTTGGTCCACAACTGTGGGTCCCGGCCAAACTTATATTTACAAATTAGTCCATTAACCAAATAAATAGTTGAATCAAATAGTAAAGCACGTTGAATAACTTAAATAAGATAAAGACTTTGAACAAGTTGTGTTATAAAACAAAGTTTAAACAAAAAGGAATTTTGAAAAGGAGGAGTCATAGGTTGATTAGCCTATAAGATCACCCCACACAATGTCTGGTAAACACATCTCAATGAGGGGCTACACGTGACATTAGCGCGTAGTCATCATATCTTATATCTACCCTTCACATCCCCTTAGTGGTCATTCAAAGCGAGTGTTGGTCAGCGATCTCTATTGCGTGATGTTATTTATCCCTTCTTAATGGTCCTGGAGGGATTTAGGACCTCTACCTATAGGTGGTTCTAGACAGGCCCCTAAGGTTTAAAAGGTAAAAATATAAGGCGACAAGCAATAACACATAGGACTCTTTGTAAACAAGAACAGGAAGGAGCAAATAAGAGGCTCGGTTTACCTCCACAATAAGGCATGTAAAGAGCATGACTAAAACACAAATAAAGGCCTTTTTGTTAAACTGTATCCTAAGGCAGGATGTCTAAGTGAATGTACAGAAAGCAGGCAGTTTATTTTATAAACTCAGAAGTAATGATCTTGTCATTGGCATACTGATTTTAAAGCTTGCTTAAACCAGAACAACATTAAGTCACAGAAACAGTTTCAGAATTGCAAGTTTTAAGAATGCCTTACAGGCTTGCCTATACGCAGAATACTAATGACTAAATTTTATATAGTGAAAACAAGGCAGGTTTTGAAACGGACTCTTCAATCCTTAGATGCATGCTGTCTAATAACATATTAAGGAAGTTTTAAAGAACTCATTTCAAGGAAATATAAAACACTCGATTAAACCAATTTAGAAATGAACCAAGCGTTAACCAGATTAAGTTATTTAAACTAAATTTCGGTGAGATCTATAGGCAGAATTTCTAGTGTTATTCCCTATATGCATGATATATACTTGTTTAATACTGATTTTGGAAGATTGCAAGCATGAACACATGTAAACACTTGTTATAACAGAATTTGGATTGAATTATATCCTATATGCATGGCATCTACTTGTGAAACTGATTAAGACCTATTAAACATGATTTCTATTATGGAATCAATTGAGACCTATAGGCATGATTTCTAACATGACAAAATACAAAAGTCCTATATGCATGGTTTCTACTTATAAAGGAAAACACAACAAATTGGAAAGTCCTATAGGCGTGGTATTTACCCGGATTACACACAAACATGTAGTTCCCAACCATTTCACTAGTTACCCTAATATTCGTTTACAAATTATTATAGACCATATGAATGAATTACATAAGTAAATAGGAAAATAAGAAGTTATTCTATAGGGAGCCTACAAATAGGCCCAGATTTCCAAAGCCTCCAATAGCCTCAAATGCCCAAATTCCATAGAAAATGTCCTAGTCTAGGTGCATCAAAGTTCCCTAAGAATCTCAAGGATCCCGGACAGTACTTACACCTAGACTTAGTAACCAAAATTGAATAAGTGCAATGTGGAAGGGCCAACCTTAGTATGCCAGAGTTCAGAGGGTTCTCAAGAGGATCCCAAGGAGGTACACATACTGGAGGGGGCAGAACTTATTGACTTAGGAGTAGAGTGAAAGTGCTTGACACAAGTCGAAAAGTTTCAGTGGGAATACTATATTAAAAGTAAGTTTATTTGAAATAATTTAGTACAACAACAAAGACAATTTGAAAAGGAGAGTGGAGTAGTAAACAACAGTCCAAACAAAACACCTTTAAGATAGGTTCATACACAACCAGGGGTCACAGAACCAAATCAAATTTAGTAGTCACAAACAGGGGTCAAGGGATTTGGGGATACACAGAACACATGATAACAAGCAAAGGTCTAAGGCACATGTTCAGACATAACTGATCAGACATAGTCACAGAACTAGCAATTCTTAAGGGGGTTTAGTATAGGATCCACATGATTCAATCCCAGAACCATACAAGTTATGAGTGCAGACTACATAGAGGAGATTCATATTAGAGTCCAGATAGTGCAAGATTACATGGAGACAGATTACATAGAAGGGGTAACATGATCATACTGATTCTAAGGAAGGGGAGTTCATAACATGCTAATCATGTATGCATATTAACTGCAGGTTTCACAACAAAACCATAAGTAAAAGCATACTAGAAACAGGATGAATTGAAGCAATAAAAGAACCATATTGTTGTTGGAACTTGAATTGAAACTAGAATATACCAGTAGAGAAGACAGTAAACAAAAGTGAAGGAGAAAGAGAACACAATGGTTAGCCTTGGCTTGCAACCGGCTAACTTAGAATAGTAGCAAGTAGCACAAAAAGAGAGCAGAAAGTTTAAGTGTGAGAGAGAAAGCTTTTGAACCAAGAGTGTTCGTGTGTTTGTGCTAATAAGAGAGTGTGTATATATAGTTTGAAAGCAGGCAGCAAATAACGTAAAAATCAAAGTTCATCAGTAATTATGGGGACTTAGAATCAATCAGTCACAAAATCAAGGTAAGTACTCCCTTTAATTGAGGAGTCAACTTCAAACGGTAATAAACATGTGGAAAATAAGGAAGGAAATCGTATAAGGCTGATCATAACAAATAAAGAAATATTTTCTGCATAGTACAAGTACACAACATGTAATAGAGGCTAGGTTTAGCATATTTCAATCAAGGAAAAGACTTAACAAATCAATTAATAACATAATTGACCGTAGAATAAGGTCAGAAAATATTTTACAAGGTTAAAAATCAGTAGAGATATCATGCGAGATCAGTGAAAGATCAATCACAAAGACCCAAGGATTCAAAAGTAGAAAATAGCACTGATTTAGCACAACTTAATAAGAACAAGCACATAGTAAGCAAAAACCAGAACTCTAAGAGGCCGAGTAGGACAACAATCATATATAAATTAGGGATTCATGTAGAGCATAGTCTGAATTAGTAGAATAAGCATGATACAGGTAGGAGAACTGAAGAATCAGAAATATTGGTGAACAAAATAGGGTAAAATCATACAATAGGCAGGGATAACCATAAGTAGGAACCTTAACAAGCAATCATAGGGTAAAATAATAGAATCACAAAACATATAGATTAACTGAACACGTTATCAAAACAAAACTCAGAAACCCAAGATTAGAACTAAGAAATTAGGGTTTTCAACATAGGCAAGTTGAAGAGGTAGTAAAATCATAGAATCGGTCGAAATATGCAAGATATAGAAGTTTAAACATAAAGAATCGGTTTAAACAAGATTTTAGAAGACGTTCCGAAAACCCTAATTTCAGAATAAGGTGAAAACACTTTGAAATCGATGATTTTTATAAAGAGTTACAAGGATAGTGTAAAACATCAAAGAAGCAGACTCAAATCGTTTAAAAATTGTACAGATCTAGGTGATGTAAGAAAAAATTAGGGTTTCAGAAGAAACCCAAGTAGAGATGAGAGAACCTGTCTAAAATCTCAAGGATTGTAACAAGTATAGCATGATTTCGCTTGAAATCATACTGAAGTAGCCAAAAACAAAACAGATGGAAAACCATAGATGCAAGTCAGCGTGGCCCAAGGCCCTTGAAGGCCTTAGAAATGGCGAACATGGCAATAGAGAAGCCATTGGAGGCTTAGGAGTTGAAGGGAGATTACCGGAGAAGACCGGAGAAGGGAGTCGGTGGTTGAAGGAGCTAGGGTTAGTTTGAGGGGTTGAGAGAGAAGAGGAGATCAGAGAATACAGAGGGGGCAGATTTGAGAAATGAGATAGGGTTAAGGGGTCGTTGGAATTATAAATGGTAAGAACAAAGATCAACGGCCAGGATTTGATGGGTCTTAGGTTGGGTACGCGGGATCAGGGTTTGGGTCGGGTGTTTTTAATCTGAAATTGGGCTGGGTATTGGATTTAATTTAGGCTACAATTGGAATGTAAATCTAGCTATATTTTAAATAGCCAATTTTTTCCTATATAATTTATAATAAATAACACCTAATTTTTGGAAA
Organism: Nicotiana sylvestris; assembly: GCF_000393655.2. Lineage (NCBI taxonomy): Eukaryota > Viridiplantae > Streptophyta > Magnoliopsida > Solanales > Solanaceae > Nicotiana > Nicotiana sylvestris. The sequence goes on along the minus strand of NC_091063.1, from coordinate 29,519,501 downwards.
ATAATTTTGTATAATAAAATGATTTAAAATATATATTTAAGAATTTAAAAATATAGGAGATCAATTTTACGCATATAAATGTAATTATACATTAATGGCATTGCAATTATGTGCAATTTAGCTTTAAAAATATGAAATGCAATTATAAAAAAAGCATAAAAATATTTTAACCATATTTTGGTATAAATATAGAAATTAAATGACTAAATTACCACAACAATAATTTGAGGGATAATTATTGGGGATTTTATGAATAAAAGGGAAGGAAATAAATCAATTTAAATCCTTAAAATTATGGAAAAAATTATAAAAACTTTGTGCATGCTTATATGTGCATGTATATGCTATTTTGAAGGTTTTTATTCATATAAACAATAAAAGGAAAAAATTGGGTATCAGCAGGAAGCTTCTAAGTTACTTGAGGATGTGCATGCGGAGACCTGTGGCCCACACATGAATGGTTTCGTCTTGGCAAAGAATATACTCAGAGCCGGTTATTTTTGGATGACCATAGAGATGGATTGCATTCAATATGTCCGCAAATGCTGTCAATGTCAAGTGCATGCCGACATGATAAAAGTGCCGCCAAATGAGCTCAATGCAACAAGCTCACCTTGGCCATTCGCCACCTGGGGAATGGATGTTATTGGTCCAATCGATCTCACTGCTTCAAACGAGCACAGATTTATTCTGGTAGCCATTGATTACTTCACAAAATGGGTAGAAACTTCATCTTACAAAGTTGTGACCAAGAAAGTCGTCGCGGACTTTGTCAAGGATCGAATTATTTGTCGATTCGGTGTTCCCGAATCCATTGTCATTGATAATGCCACCAATCTCAATAGTGATCTGATGAAAGCTATGTGTGAAACTTTCAAAATCAAGCACAAGAATTTCACAGCTTACAGACCTCAGATGAATGGAGTCGTAGAAGCCGCCAACAAAAACATTAAGAAGATACTAAGGAAGATTGTAGAGAATCAGAAGCAGTGGCACAAAAAGCTACCCTTTGCTCTGTTGGGGTACCGCACTACAGTTCGCACATCAACCGGGGCAACTCCCTACATGTTGGTTTATGGTACCAAGGCTGTCATCCCAGCCGAGGTGGAGATTCCTTCTTTAAGAGTCATACACGAAGTTGAACTTAGCGATGCAGAGTGGAAAAGGAGTCGCTATGAACAATTGGCCCTTATCAGTAGAAAGAGGATGAACGCAGTATGTCACGGCCAACTTTATCAGAACAGAATGTCCAAAGCTTTCAACAAAAGGGTCAAACCAAGGCAATTTGCACCAGGACAGTTAGTGTTGAAGAAGATCTTCCCATACCAAGAAAAAGCCAAAGGGAAATTCTCTTCCAACTGTCAAGGTCCTTACATGGTTCACAGGGTGTTAACAAGAGGAGGACTCATACTCACAGAAATGGATGGAGAAATCTGGCCAAAATCAATCAATTCAGATGCAGTCAAGAGATATTATGCTTAGATTATGTACATTTTTCTCTTCTGATGTAATTGAACTACGCTTGACCTGATTCCCGTTTAAGAGGGGATACGTAGGCAGCCTTATGGGTTCAATCATATCATAATAAAATTTACATTACCCCCAATATCGGAAGCTGGGGCAGAATTTTGAGGAGGGTCCTCAAAATTTCGGAGCAAGTCCAGCCAACGCCATCACATGCCAGAAAATCAGTAATCATTTAAGAAACTGGGGAAGAATTTTGAGAAGGATTCTCCAAATTCCGAAAATATTCAGTAAGGCTTATTATCCGCAAATAGTGAAAAGATCACCCACCAAAATAGGGCAGAATTTTGAGGAGGACCCTCAAAATTCCATAAGAGAGTTGCAATGTCTTTGGGATGTGTCACAGTCACTAGTTCATCTAAATGTATCAATACATTTCTAAAATAACTCTATTTTTATCAAAATTGTATATTTTTGAAAACTCTACTTCCATAACAGTCAGGTGTCGCCCAGGAAAACTCGAAAGGCTTTCAGAATGAAGCAAAGAAAGGCCGGCAGACGAAGGGATGAACCAACCTTCCCCCCACAAAACTTAAAATTTTTCTTTGAACGCAGGCACAGTTGACGTAACGATAGCATTCGCAAAACATGTATACACAAAGATAATTCACTATCAATCAGGCCATCAAACATCGAATACATCTCCAGCTAAGACATACACTACTCTTATTTGCTGCTTTCTCTTTGAATGGGACTAATCCTTATCCCCCATATTTGCATGAGGCTAATCCTTGCCTCCCCATTTGCATGAGGCTAATCCTTGCCTCCCTATCTGCATGAGTCTAATCCTTGACTCCATCCTGCATGAGGCTAATCCCTGCCTCCCATTTGCATGAGTCTAATCCTTGACTTCATCTTGCATGAGGCTAATTCTTGCCTCCCTACTTGCATGAGTCTAATCCTTGACTCTCTATTTACATGAGTCTAATCCTTGACTCCATCTTGCATGCGTCTAATCCTTGACTCCATATTTGCATGAGTCTAATACTTGACTCCATACTTGCATGAGACTAATCCCTGCCTTCCTACTTGCATGAGGCTAATCTTTGCCTCTATACATGCATGAGGCTAATCCTTGCCTCCGCCTTCGCGTGGGACTAAGCAATGTCCCTTTTGCACAAATATTTCCCGATTTTACTATCTATTTGCTTTCCAGCCGGGCTAAGCTCTGTCCTCCATTTCACAAGACTAAGCCTTGTCTTATTAATATCATATTATTGCATATCATGGGCTGAAATTTTGCCAATATATCCGAAGGCATCATAGTCTAAAGGCATCATCCTCATAGCCGGAAGACACCATGCCATGGGCTAAGGACCCCTCGAACTTGCATATCATTATTCAAAGGCGTCATGGTTCGGAGGCACCATCATCATGGCCCGAGAACATCATTTCACGACCTGCGAATCCCTCACTGAACAATTCATGTCCCAGGACGTCATGGTTCGAGGACGTCATCTTTAACAATCTAAAGACAATCATCACGGTCCAAAGGGAATTTGCATCATGTTTAATATTTTGCAAATACATGTGTGTAGCATCTTTTATCTGCAGGTAACCAGTAAGCAACCGCTATCCTAACAGGAGCGATCTTGCTCCAGTTCCTTCAACTATCCCGAGGTTTAACCGCTCACCGTAGCCGCTTCGACAAAATTTTCCTATAATTTTAAAGATTTTAAATTAATTTATTTCCTTCCCTTTTACTCATAAAATCCCTAATAATTATCCATCAAATTATTGTTGGGGTGATTTAGTCATTTAAATTCTATATTTATAACAAAATATTGTTAAAATATTTTTATTGCATTTTTATAATTGCATTTTGTATTTTAAAAGTTAAATTGCATATAATTACACTATTAGCATTATTAATGTATAATTACATTTATATGCATAAAATTGATCTTCTATATTTTGAAAATGTTAAATATCTATTTTAAATCATTTTAGTACACTAAATTATTTTTCAGAAATTATCTATTATTTATTATAAATTATATAGGGATAAACTGGCTATTTAAAACGTAGCCAGATTTGCATTTCAATTTTATCCCAATTTCAACCCAACCCCAGCCCAATTCCCAATCATATTACCCGACCCATGCCCTAATTACCCCTACCCGACCCAAAACCTATTAAATTCTGGTCGTTGATCTAAGAGATCAATGACCCTCCTCTGTTCTTACCTTTTTTAACTCTAAACGACCCCCCAACCCTAAATCATTTTCCAAATCTGCTGCCTCTGTATTCTCTCATCTCCTCTCCTCTCTCAGCAACTCACCCAAACCCTAGCCCTTCAAACCGCTGACTCTCTTCTCTGGTTTTCTCCGGTGATCTCCCATCAACTCCTAAGCCTCCAATGGTTTCTCTAATACCATGCTTGCCTTCTCTAAGGTCTTCAAGGGCCTAGGGCCATGCCGACTTGCACCTAGGGTTCGTCACTTGTCTATTCTTGGCTACTCCAGTGTGATTTCAAGCAAAATCATATTGTATTTGTTATGATCCTTGGGATTCTAGACAAGTTCTTTCAGCTCTATTTGGGTTTCTTCTAAAACGCTAATGTCTACCTAGATCTCCTAGATCTGTACAACTAAACATGATTTGAGTTTGTTTCTTTGATGTTTTACAATATCCTTGGAACTCTTTACAAGAACCATGTGATTTCAAGTGTTTTTGTCTTCTTCTAAAATTAGGGTTTTTGGAACTTCTTCTAAAACATTGTTTAAACTGATTCTTTATGTTTAAACTTCTATATCTTGCATATTTCGACTGATTCTATGATTTTACTACCTTTTCAACTTGCCTATGTTGAAAGCCTTAATTTTCCAGATTTCTTCGTTTGGTTCTGTGTATTAGCATGACTGCTCGTTTCTTGTTTGAGTTTCTGTGACTATCGTGCTTCGAATATGTTTTTACTGAGTTTCTAGCCTAACTTATATCACCTCTACATGTTTGTGTTCATCTTGACTGGTCAATACTCACCTCTTTGCTTGTTATATTTGGTTACTCCTATCTCACTCTTTTTATGTGCTAAAACTCTCTCTTTGATTGACTCTGAACTCTGTGTTTCTGGGCTTGATTTGAAAAACTTCCTTCAGACCTTCGATTTTCCTGTTTAAACTTAGAAACCCATGTTACTCCCTTTAAAACTGTAATTTCGAATCCTTGATTCCATGATTTACTATACGCTGATTTTTGATTATTTCCATATTCTGCAACTTTATTCTATTTTCTTACCTTATTTGGTTAACCGAGTATTTTACTGATTCTTCATTAGCTATTTCTTTTATTGAACCCCTATGTACTTACCCCTATTTGTCTATTTTGTACATTATGCTCTACTTGATTTCATTCCTTATCATTTCTGCCTATTATTGTTGGTTGATTACCCCTTAATTAAAGGAGTACTTGCACTGATTTGATTTGGTTCTATAATTACTATGCTACTATGATTCTTGCCTTATTTTTATCTAATTTCGAACTATTATATATACACACTCTCCCATTAACACAAACACACGAACACATTGGTTCAAAAAATTTCTCTCACACAAAAACTCTCTTCTACTCTCTTTTCTCTGGTTACTTTCTATTGTTCTAAGTCAACCGGCTGCAAGCCAAGGCTGATTACTCTACTCTCTTGCTCTTTAATTTGTGTTTACTACCTTCTTTACTAGTATGTTCTTATTTCAATTCAAGTTCCAAAAATAATATGGTTCTTTTATTGCTTCAGTTCATCTTGTTTCTAGTTTGCTTTTACTTATGGTTTTGCTTTGAAACTTGCAGTTAATATGATTACATGATTAGCATGTTATATACTCCCCTTCCTTAGGATCAGTATTAACATGTTATCCCTCTCTACGTAGTTTGTCTCCATGTAATTTTGCTCTATCTGGTTTCTGGTATGTGTCTCCTTGTAAAGTAGTCTGCACTCCTAACTTGTATGAGTCTGGGGATTGATTTTTAATTATGTTGATCCTACACTGAACCCCTTAAGCAATGTTGGTTCTGTGACTATGTCTGATCAGTTGTTTCTGAGCATGTCTGTACCAATTCCAAAGACCTCTGTCTGTTATGTGTTTACCATTATGTGCTCTATGTTTCCCCAATCTCTATCACCCCTGTGTGTAGGTTTGTTCCTTCTGTTTTGGTCCTGTGAGTATTGCTGAGTTGGTTTTGGACTCCATGTTTGATTTACTGTTGTCTAATCATGTAACTCTCTCTTTTCAAAGTTGTTTTACGGCATGACTCCCTATTTTACTCCACAAACTATTTCCAGCAAATCTCTTTTTAATACTATTTTCCTACTAAAACCTTTCAAACTGTATCAAGAACTCTCACTCTACTCCTAAGTCACTAGGTTCTGCCCCCTCTAGTATGTGTACTAACTTGGGATCTTCTTGAGAACCCTTTGAACTCTAGCACAATGAGGCTGGCTCTTCCACATTGCACTTAACCAATTTGGTTACCAAGTCTAGATGTAAGCACTGCCCGGGATCCTTGAGATCCTTAGGGAACTTTGATGCACCTAGACAATGATAATGTCTAAGGAATTTGGGCATTTGAGGCTGTTGGAGGCTTTGGAAATCTGGGCCTATTTGTAGGCTCCCTATAGAATAACTTCTTATTTTTCTTATCTACTTATGTAATTTATTCATATGGTTTGTAATAATTTGTAAACGAATATTGGGGTAACTAGGGAAAAGGGTGGGTAGTTACATGTTTGTGGGGTAATACGGGTAGGAACCATGCCTATAGGACTTTATATTTTGCTATGTTAGAAATCATGCCTATAGGTCTCAAGTGGTTCCAATAATAGAAATCAGGTTATAGGTCTTAAAACCAACTTTACGACTAGATACCATACTTTTAGGATATGGACCAGTTCAACTTCTGTTATAACAATTGTTTGAATGTGTGTTTCATTTTTCATCATACTTGCAAGTTTCTAAAATCAGTTTTAAATAATTAGATATCATGCCTATAGGAAACAACACCATAAATCCTGCCTATAGATTTAAACCAGTTTAGTTTAAATAAATCAATCCAGTCCACGATTAGTTCACTTCAAAATTAGTTTAATTAATGATTTATTTTCCCTAAAATAAGTTCTTTCAAAAATTTCCTTAATCTATTATTAGATATCATGCCTATATGGGTTAAAGTGTCTATTTTAAAATTTCCTTGTTTTACTATATAAAACGTAGTTGCCATTATTCCGAGTATAGGCAAGCCTATAGGGCACTTTCAAAGTATTGCAATTCTAAAACTATTTTTGTCACTTAATGTCTTTCTAATTTTAACAGGCTTTAAAAATCGATAGGCAAACTGATAGAGCCATTACTTCTGAGTTTTAAAACAAACTTATCTTCTGTGTCTTGATATTCACTTAGATATTATGCCTTAGGATAATGTTTAATAAAAGGTTCTTATTTGTGTTTGAGTCGTGCTGCTTATGTGTGTTGTTTGAAGAGGTAAACGTGAGCCTTTAATTGCTCCTTTTTGTCGTTTGTGCTAAGGTCCCAATTGTTCTTGCATGTCGCCTTAGTATTTTTACCTTTAAAACTTTAGGGGTCTATCTAGAACTACCTATAGGTAGAGGTTCTAAAAATTCCTCCAGGACCATTAAGAAGGGACGGGTAACAGCACGCAATAGAAATCGCTGACCAACACTCGTTTTAATGACCACTAAAAGGGTGAGAAGGGTAGATATGGGATATGATGACTACGCGTTAATGTCACGTGTAGCCCCTCATTGAGGAGTATTTACCGGACATTGTGTGCGGTGATCCTATAGGCTAACAAACCTAGGACTCTCCTTTTTCAAAATTCCTTTTGCTTAAACTTTTTTTTATAATTCAACTTGTCCTAAACCTTTGTCTTATTACTTGAGTTATACAAACGTGCCTTATTTATAATTATTTGTTTCAAGTATTTATTTGGACTAATTCATAAATATAAGTTTGGTCGGGACCCACAGTTGTGGACCAAGAGGGGTGCCTAACACCTTCCCCTCAAGGTCATTTTGAGCTCTTACCATAATCTCTGGTAATGCAAACCAATCCAAGAGTTAATCGCTCTAGGTACCATAACGCACCATGACTCATTAGGTGGCGACTCTTCAAATACCCAATTCCCAAAAGGAAATGAGTTATTACCCCCCATGAATGTCGAAACCCGAACCTCTATCCGCGAAGGGAAAAATGGGGGCGCGACATGAGTGTACTGCTTCATGTACTGTGATAGCACTATCAATGGCACATCTACCTGGTACAAAACTACTTTGTGCAGGACTAATAATGGTGGGTAGGTAAGGTCTAATATGATTAATAATAATTTTAGTAATTATTTTGTAAATTGTATTTCAAAGTCCTATGGGACAATATTGAGCAATAGTTTCTGGATGTGAACCTTGGGGATTAGGGTTAGAAAAGCTTGGTTTAGATCAGCTGGGACAGTAGCTGTAGAGAAGACATTAGTACACATATTAGTTATAGCTATTTTAGAGTCTTCCCAAACGTTTTGGAAGAAATAGGGATGTAGGTCGTCTGTCCCCGGTGCCTTGAATGGTTTATAGTAATATATTACTTTGTATACTTCATTAGGGGTAAGATGCTTAGTGAGATGTTGGTGTATATTATTGGGTAAGATATTATAATGATAAGGGGGATACGAGTATGGAGTTGATATGAGTTGGGTAATGTATAAAGATTGAAAGTGGTCAATAATTTTATTGTGAATGATGTTAAGATCAAACGTCCAATTTCTTACCCTATCAGGTAGGCCTAGGATACGGTTGCATCGACATTTATGAATAGTTGTAAGGTGGAAAAATTTTGTATTTGCATCTCCTTTGTTTAGCCATTGAACCCTAGACTTGAGTTTCCAAAAATCTTCTTCAGCTTTTAGAATGAAATCTAATTCTGTTATTAAACGATTTTTTAGGTTGTAATGGAATGAGTTTTTTTCGATTAGGTTTCATTCGTTGGATGCCTACAATTCTGGAGAGTAGTATTTTTTTTTTGTAGAATATATTTCCAAATGTATGGAGGTTCTATTATTTAATGTGATTAGTAAAGTTGTTTAGGGAGTTGAAATACAAGTTACTAGAGTGCCAATGTGACGATACTATGTGCTAATCAGGATGACTAGGCCATATTTTTTCAAACTTAAAACATGAGGTGGGTTTGGGAAATGGTTTTTATAAGTTTAGTATTAGTGGGCAATGATCAGAGTGAGTACGTGGTAGGTGTAGCACAGAAGCATCTTCATATAACTTGAGCCAAGATTCATTGGCAAAATAATTGTCCAATCTTTCAAGAATTAGTTTGTTTTTTGTGGTTTGCATTAGTTAGGAGGGTATTAGTAGATATTTTAGGTTTGTTGGTCCATGTGAAGCATGACCCAGTAAAACCAAGGTCTACCATGTTAATAGAATTAAGATAATTATTAAAAGCAGCCGTAGTATTTGGTCTAATAAGGTCGCCCCAATCTTATCGGATGTTGAACATAATTCATTAAAATCCCCACATAAGAGCCAAGCTAAGTTTTTAATGTGATTATTGAATTCTATAAGGTTTTGCCATAAAATTTTCCTATTAACATATTGGTTACTAGCATAAATAACTGATAAAAATCATTTGGGAGGAGATGGGCTAACCTGAACAGACGCATGAATTTCTTGACTGGTAACAGCTACTTGATCCACAGTGAGTTCATGTGCTCGCCATAGAATAACTATTCCTCCTAGGTGTCCATGCGTAGCAACTTGTATGAGATCAGTAAAGTCAATTTGTTGAAGTTGTGACATATGATCTTGTATCTTTGTCTCTGTGAGGCACAATAGAGATAGGTTATTCCATTGTAGTAGAAATCGTAGGTTCCGACAGAATTCCAAACCATTTTCTCCCCTATAGTTCCATAGCATAATCTTCATAAGATGACAATTGTGTTGGGTTCCCTCTAGTGGTACTGAAAGCTCCAGGTGCATGAGCAGGTAGGGAGGTTGATACAGGGCCTGTGGCAGCATTGTGTCTCTTAGTGTGGGTATCATGAGGACCATATATTTGTCCTCCAAGGAGTAAGGGTCGAGGCGGATATTCAGCGATGTCTTTTCCAAACGCGGTGGAATGTAGATTAAAAATTTTCTTTCTATATTTTCTGGCATGGAGATCGTTATTGATTCGTTCAATGTTAGTGATTCCACGAACGTCTCCGGAGCATGTGCCTCTTCTTCTTGTGCTTGTTGATGATAAAATTCCTCCAGTGGTGGAAATGGTGGTGGTGTTGGTGGGAATATTCCAACTTACTCGCTCCTGGCATGGACACAGTGGTTGGAATGGTTCCACTACTTGGTGTTGGTGAGGCACAAACCATGGCAAGCAGTTCTGAGGTTGGTATGTATTCCAGAGTGGTAGTATTGTTGGAGATGAGCATTACATTAATGAATGTTGAGCAGTTGTTTTTGGAACTCCAGAGCAGTGATCTCTTGTTGTTGTAGTATTTGCAGCTTTATAGTTCATAGGCATGAAGATGCATTGTTGAATTATGTTTGTTAATGCTTCCGTGTTGTCCAGAAGAATCGCTGCCTGTTGTTGCATCAAGGAGATGTCTGGAAGCGGTGTGGGAAGAGTGATGTGTAGTGGTGGGAGGAAGCTTGGTTGACCAGGAAGGTAGTTGTAATGGTGTTGAAAGTTGTTTGGTGGGGGGGACATGGGAGTTGGTGGTAGTGGCGTAATGGATGGAAGAAGAATTGGAGGTGGTAGGGTGTATTGAGCAATATGCATGTGATGGTGGTAGTGTCGTTGGTACCTGTATGGGCGATGACGATGATGTTGGTGTTGACGAGGAAACATTATGGATTGTGGAGGAATCTTTGTGTAAAAGTGTAGTGTGTATGGTAGAGTGAGTATTGGAAGTGGTTGTAAGGATATTAGAGGAGGAGGGTTGAGTAAAGGTATGGTTGGAGGAAGCAATGACTGTTGGTTGGAGAGGCGATGAGGTCAGTGGTGTTGTAATGGAAGAAATGACGGGGGTATTGTCATGGTCATATTTTGAGAGGCCTACTAGGGAGATATAGGGTTATGATGAAGTTGATGGAAGGAAAATTGTAGGTTTGAGGAGTCATCGATGGAGTGACAATGTGGCAGGTATTGATTCGGAGTATCGGTGGTGAAAATTGCTTGTGGCAGTGGTGAAGAGGTGTAATTATTTTTTATACCATTGGAAGTGTATGGTAGGGAAGGAGTGAAAGAAGTAGGCATAGGGGAATGTGTTATAGGTTCATGATTGTTTTCATTGTTTGGGGTAATTGAAGGATGAGGAGAGTTGTTTATGTTTATGTTTTGTATGTTGGGGTGTGGTGTAGTATTGGTAGGGGTTGCATGTGGCGGTGCAGTTTGTTGTTGTTGGTTGCATGGGCTTTGCGTGTGATGTGAGTGTGTATTGTGGGGTAGTGTAGGTGGTATAGGGTTTGATGATGATGGCTGTGTGGAATTGGTAGGTGCATTAGTCATTGTAATTGGTGGATCAATTTTGGTGGTCTTTTTGGTTGATTTATTTTTGTTTTTTGTAAGGGTATTAATGAGAGCATTATTTTTGTATTTTTGACGGCGTATTAGGGGGGTGTGTGGGTTGGGTATCAGCTGGTGTTGTATGGGAATGAAAAAGGGTAGTATTTAGATAGTCATTTGATGGTGGGGTAGGATCATTAGGAATGGTAGGCAATGTGTTCATGCGAGGGTAATGATTAGGAGGGATTTCGGTGGGTGGCATAGCTAGTGTAGTAGCAGGTACTGAGTTGTTAACAGGAAGGGGTGTGTCTATAATGGTAGCCTGAGTATAGAGTTCAGGGTGTTCAGTTAGAGTGGTATAGCTAAATCTATTGGATAGAGAAATGGTATTTGGTGTGCTAGGTTTAGTGGTCTGGGGTGGAAGGGTGGTTTTAGTTAGAGAAAAAAATTATTTATTAGTTAGATGACGTGTAGGTTTTCTATAGGAATTTGTTTTCCATTCATCTTGGGTAAGAGATGGTGGTGTTGGGTTAGAAGACTTGGGTAATGTTTGATTAGCAGTATGTGTGTTGGGTGTCATATTGTGACATTGAGAATTAGTATGACATAAGCATTCATAGGTGGTGTAAATGGAAGAAGCATCTTCGTAGTAAATTTGTTGTAGGTGTGAGCCTAATAGCATATTTTTTGGTAATGGTGTATCAAGTGGTGCGAGGATGCAAAGACATGCATAACAATCTATAGTGGTATGAACTGTGCAGGTGTCGATTTTTAATAAGGTACCAATGCAGGTAACAATTTTTTTGAGAATTTTCAAGTCATAATATTCAGTGAGTAATTCTTGTAAACGAAACCATATAGTAGATAGGCTAAGATTAGCAGTAGCCAAACTAAACTTTGGCTCTTTGGCGAATAGTAAGATATTGTGATCCAATAAACCAAGGTCCGTTGTGGAGTATGTTGTTGTAGTTAACTAGGTTAGTTACTTTAATAAGTAATAGTCATAACCTAAATCAATGAGAATAAGAGATTCATTGAGTATTCAAAGTTGTTCTATTTTGTGTTTTAAGAGATGGTAAGGGATTTTTTGCCAAGTAATTTTATAATAAGAGCTTGCTTCCAAGGACGGTATAGTCGAGATTTGTCACTCTGGGTTATGAAAATAAAGTGTGGGTGGTTTGTTTTGTTTTCTATTTCATCCTCTAATTTAAGTTTGGTAAGGAAGTTCGTATCAAAATCAATAGGCATTGGGGATGGTTGGGGAAAGAGTTTATCATGAAAACTTACTTGTTCAATTGAGGATTGGTCTGTTATTGGCTGTGAAGACTTTGGTTTGCGAGTGTTACAATCTAACTAGTCCATTTCTTCGTCTGTCATTTGCTGGACATCCGGTGCTTGCATGTTATCCATTGGTAGGGAAGGGTGGTGAGTGGTTGAGAAATGGAGTTTTCTCACTCTAGAATTCTAGATACGTATGAGAGGACTGAGTACACATATGAGAAGATGCAGAGTAACCTTATGTATCTTAAAGTGAAGGTGATGGAAATGGAATTGAGTTGTGGCATAGTAGGACACTTTCTTTCTTTTATTGTTTTAATGTTCTGCAAAAGATATATTAACACAACCCAAAGACCAAAGTCACATAGTTCCTAAATTTTTACATAGAGGAAGCGTCAGAAACAACTTGATTTTCGACCTCTTGCATTGCATTATCTAACGGAAAAAAGAAAGAAATCAAAAAAGAGTATTTTTATTAAAATTATCCTCTTATAGTCCTATACGTAGTCATATTTTGGTAAGGTTATCCCCTAGTTGATAATGGAGACCAAACTCCTCTTCTATTGAAGTCTATTGGTTTGGGGGATGTCGATTCCCTAAATTTTCTGGCTTTCATCAATTAGCTCGATCATGATAAATATGTTTAAAATCATAGTAGGACTCGCATTTTGGTATGGTTATCCCTTAGTTGATAATGCGACCAGATTCCTCTTCTCTGGAGGTCTAATGGTTTGGGAGCGTCGATCCTTGGATTTTCTAGCTTCGCTTCAATTAGCTCAATCATGATAAATATGTTTAACACCATAGTAAGACACCGATATACATTGTATTCTTAAGGAATGAAGTAACTGTATGGGGTAAAATTGGTTAGCGATGAGTGTATGAATGACGAGATGACACATGTAACTAGAGACAGTTAATATATGAGTCAGCAAATAGTTGACATCGGATACAAACATGAGTTCGGTGCTATGTAGATTCCGAAGGCATGAGAACCGATAACAAAGATTTGAAAGTAAGACCTCAGTTGGGAAAGGCAACATTCGAATGAGCAGTCGTTACAAAGAGTCTTGTATTAATAGGGGACGAAAAATTATTTGTACAGAAAAGCTATAATCTGCTCTCATTTTATAAAATTACTTGCTTTCTTTTGTTCTTAATATTGTTCTTATTATCGCCTCTGGAGAGGTTCATCATACAACCAGACTTGTATTTCCTTTAAGTTATTTCTATAATCTTGATTCTATTCTTATTTATTCATATTTTTGGATCAAATTAATCACGTGTCTATAAATCATGTTACAAATTCAATTCAATTGTGTTATTTTACAGGTAAACAATAACCAAAAGAGTTTTAAAAGTTGTTATTTCATTTATTTAAGGGTAGTTTCACATATCTCCCTTGAAGTTTTGATTTATAATACATACCTCTCTAAAGTTTCAAATATTGCATAAACCTCCCTTCTTCAAAATTTTGTGTAACATTTTTCAAACTTTTTAAATTTTTGTCAGTTGATAAATTTGATCCTTATTAAGATTTAATTTTTGTTACTTTTGTTTTAGATTTGAGTCTTGAGAATTTTGTTTCTTATACTCATCAAATCCGAAATTGCTCATAATTCTATTACAATCAGTGTTTCTAAAGGCGGGAGCGTGAGGCGGTGCATTTTACTAGATACAGGGCGAGGCGTAAGCCTCGAGATATTATGGCGTAAGCTCTACGGATCTCTAAAATTTTCAATTTATAAATTAATAATACAATATTATAATACAAAAAATATAAAAGTACATTCAGAGTTCAAGAAAACTGAAAAGAATTAAAAAAAACTCATAGGAAATAAAATATCTAGCAGGTTTTACAAATATAAATAATGCAATAATGTTAAAGTTACAATAAATCAACTATATGAAGATCTAACAAGTAAAGATATAAATTTTGGCTATCTATTTTCAGAAAAATATTCAAATGATATACAGATCATAATGTTCTCAATTAGTAAATATGCAATATTATACTTCATTATTTGAGTTATTAGAAATTGTCATATTCATATAGATGAAAGAACTTTTATTATTCAGTTGTAAAAGAATTTTAAGAGTAAAAAATGTTAATTAGTGAATTCGACAAATCAGAACGGTTGGGCTAGGCTCAGACGTTGAGCGTTAGGCGTGTTTAGGGCGCATAGTTGAGCGTTTCAGGGCGTAAGCCTCACAGAACTAAGCTCACACATAAGTCTTAAGGCGTTTTGAGAGTGCCCCGCCCCGATGCGAGCCCCGAGGCGGGTCCCGAAAAAGCCTTTTAAAACACTGATTACAACTAATTACTACTATAAGTTACTATATATTTTACTTAAATTTAATAATAAAGATGTTTAAGCGTATAGTTGAAAAAAATATTATACTCCGCAATGGTTACTCCTCTCTCTCTGAATCGCGATCTTCATTCTCATTTCTCTCTCAAATACCAAATCAAATGTAATGGGTTGTTTTTGGCAGTGATTAATGATTACGATGGAGGTCGGAGGATTGATTTAGGATATATTAGTTGTTATCATTTGTAACTCGAGCAACTTCCTTTGGGGATCATTAGTTAGTAATCTCCTCTTTTCCTCTCATATGTTTTTTTAAAACACAAACTAAAAATTAACCCCCTCAATATGGTAGAAGTTTAAGCAATAATACAAAGCTGTAGTGGGGAACTAAGCCGAAACCCTACAATTCATATCTTCTGTTTTCTTTTCGTGTTTTCTTTATCGTATATTGGCCAACACTAAGGGTGGCAAAATGGTTCAAAGAAAATAGTTAATTACCCATATTATCCACTAAAAAATGAGTTGGATAATAAACTTTTTAAAAACGGATCAAATATGGATAAGAACCAGATTATCCATTTAGAAAAATGGATAACCAATGAGTAACCAATGGATAACCAATGAGTCTAACTTTTATATTTGTAAAGCCTCAAATTGGGGGTTCCTCAAGTTAGAGAAACTAAGAATTCTCCCAAAAGTGATCATATACAAGAAGTCATGGATAATATGGGTAACCCATATTAGCCACCGATTAACCCATTTTTTATCCGTATTAAATATGGGTCGGGTCGGATAATTGATTCATTTTTTCATTACCCGTTTTCAACCCGAACCATATCCGATCCGACCCGCCCGTTTGCCACTCCTAGCCAACACCTTTATTCATCTATGTCACCACCAGAAGATAGATGAAAATGATTCGATGTCTGTTACACAATTGATGCTTGTATGGGGTAAAAATTACCTTAGTTTAAGTTCAGATTATATCAGCACTAAGAGAGCCTTCAAGGGATTGCCACGTGTCATAGAATGACTTCGACAAAAGGCACATTCAAGGTTGAAGTGGTCCCACAAGAGATGGAGAGCGAAGTCGAGGAGTCAACATAGATCAAGGTCGAGGACGAGCACTTGTCTTAAATAGAGTAATAACGGCTAGTTTTAGGACAAGACTTTAAAGAGAATATTCCAGTAGATATTCTCTGTATTTGTACTATTAGGGTCTTGTTGTCACATGTTCCCTTATAAATAGAAAGAGACATAGTTGTAGGGGACATTGAACATTCACTTGTAAGAGAACACATTGACATTCTCTGAAGATTCTTGCATTATTATATACATACAAAACCTACCTTTTTCTTGAGATTCTTGTTTAAATTTTCTCCCACGATCCAAGGATAATCCGAATAATCAAAGGATCATCAATCATTCATCATTGCCGAAAAGAATACTAAAGAATCTCACCCCTTTTCGGGTGACTCACATGCCTTTGTTTACTTAAATGACATTCTTTGCTATTTATTACTGTTAAATGCTATCTCCTTTATTTTTGGATCATTGAATATCACAGTGTTATCATCATTTATTGCTATTTAGATCATACCCATATTATCTTGCCATACTAACACAACTTTTGAATATTAATATTAGCTAAGATTAACTCTATTTTACTAGAAACTATAATTGCTTAAACCTAGATCCAACTTTTGGGGTCAAACAGTTTGGCGCCGTCTGTGAGGACTTCTTAGCTAATCTTTTAGTTTCCATTAAATCTACAACTCACGTGATTTGCTAACCTAACGAGCCACAAAGCTTTTTTGCGTCTCTTTACGTGTAGAAATTTACATGGCAGGTAACCAAGGAAACAGAACTAGGGCAACAGGTGACATCCCCGATAACCTCATGAATGCTATTAACAAGAGCTATGAAATACTAGGCAATGATGTGACACCCTCTGCCTCCCCCAGGCACGAGAGGTCCCCCACCTCCCCCCTCCTCATTGCAGCATAACAATACCAAATGGAAAAGGGATTTCTACGTCCATGGGAGAAGGGACGCCACCTACCATGAAAAATCTCCTCGAAACAAAGATGACTGATGCCTTAGTAATCGTTATCAACAAACAAGCTCTATGCGCGACTATAGAAACAACTAGAGCCCACATGGTACAACAAGGAGACGAACAGGGCGATCAACCAGATGCTCAAACTCCAGGTATAACTCACAATGTTACTAATAGTGTAGGGGATGGTATCTTCGCCGTTGTTTTAAAAAGAATGGAAGAAATGGAGAATGAGAACAAAGCCCCCAGAGGCTAAATGAAAGAACACCAAAAACAAGTCGACAAGATACCGGGCGCCCCTAAGTTATTACTAAAAAGGGATGCCATCAGGTTCGTAGAGCAGCCTCCATATCTCAGGATATACGACGGAGCAACCAACCACAAAGACCACGTGACTCATTATGTTACCACCAAGAAAAGCAACGACCTTACCAAGGAACAAATGTCCCCTATTTTGCTGAAGAAATTCGGCGAAAACCTCACTGGAGGGGCATTAACATGGCATTCCCAGCTTCTATCCTGCTCCATAGAAGCGTTCGAAGAAATTAATGGCTAATAAGTTCGTGACGGTGCATGTTGGGGCCAAGAAAGCTGAAACATGAATAAACGACATCTTCGCCATCAAGCAATCCCTAGGAGAGGGACTTCCTCGCCTGATTCAACAGGGTTAGGATGACCTTACCAAATGTGTCCAAAGGGATGGCAACCGCAGCCTTTCAAAGCGGGTTGAGTAGAGAGGATTCAAGAGTGACCAGAAAGTTGTTGAGCCAATTGACGAAGTACACTCCAACCACTTGGGACGAGATCCATAATGCCTATTATGCCGAAGTCTGGGCAGATAATGACAACCTCAACGGACCAGCTCAATGGCTTATCTCGGTACAAACCAAACCCCGAAAAGAACGAAGATATAACATGAGGAGGACTCACATCCAAACAGGGAACGACATCATCCCTACGTCAAGGCCCCCGCCCCTCCTTCCTTTAGCTATGATGATGGCCCACCTAGGTCAAGGACGAGGACTCACATGAACGAGAGAGGTATGCTCCTCCTTGTTATCTTCTCACAATTTTTGTATTTCGCCTAAAAAATAGTCTACGCCTTGGAGAAACTTGGAACTAAGGTAAAGTGGCCCCAAAGATGAGGTCTGATCTGAGTACCAGGAAATCCGACGCTCTTTATGAGTTCTACCAGGAACGCTGACACAAAACAGAAGATTGTATCACTTTAAGGAAAGAGGTAGTGAACATGTTGCAGCAAGGACACCTTAAAGAGCTGTTGAACGACAAAGGAAGGAACACCTTCGCAAGGGGTCAAGAGCGTCAAGGCTCGCTGAAGCTTCCCTCACCAGCTCGTACCATCAATATGATCATTGGTGGTAGCGATGACACTTCTAACAACGGTGTCAAGTTCAATGCCACTCACAAGATCACAAGATCGATCACCCATGAACGGTATGACATACTCGACGAGAGTATCATCTTCGATGAGTCAGATGCCAACAGTTTGACTTTCCCTCACAACAATGCTCTAGTCATTACTTTACGAATTGTATATACTGATGTTAAACATATCATGGTAGATGATGGGAGTGGAGCGTGTATTATCCATCCCCGAATCCTCACCCAGATGAGACTCGGCGACAAGATAGTGTCGCGCTGCATCATGCAACAATGCAGTTGAACAAACATCGGGAGAAATGATGCTCCCCATCCTTGTTGGTGGCATAACTCTGGAGACAACATTCCACATCAAGGACCAAACCATCGCATAAAACGCCATATTAGGACGATCATGGATACATTGTATGAGAGTTGTCCCCTCGAGATTATACCAAGTGATCAAATTCCCAACGACTTGGGGAATGTTCAACATACGAGGGGAACAACGCACGTCCCGGGAATGTTACCACATCGCCATGGATAGCACGACAACTCAACAAAAGAAAGATAAGGAAAAAAAGTGTAGCAATCAGCAGGGTCGAGGTCACAACAAGAAGAATCTAGGGATGCCATTATGGACCCCGAGACGGTCGAAGCAACGGACTTAGCAACAGAGGACCTCGACACCATTCAATTAGATCCTAGTGACCCCAGTAAAAGGGCCTACATTGGTTGAAAACTCCGAGAACCAAGTAAATTTAGTCAATTCTTAATAACAAACGCAGATTTATTTGCTTTCAGCCATGCAGCTATGCCGGGCATCCCCAAGGAGATCGCCACACACAAATTGAATGTCGACCCATTCTATCCTCCTGTAAGGCAGGTCTGACAAAAATTCAATCCCACCGTCAATGATGTCATCCACGAGGAGGTAAAAAAGCTATTAGAAAATTGCTCCATCAGGGAGTTGAAGTACCTCTGACGAGCGCAAAACACAACACAAAATTATTGTTCAGTGGTCAAAGATAGTATAGTAAAATATTGTCTCCACAGGGATTGGATTTAAATAATGTCCGAATAATTTCTTATTTAATTGCTATTCAGGATGATCAACACTTGAGTTAAATGATTATGAACTATGTTTAACTACTAAAATAATGCAATTGATAATTGACTGCAAAGAACTAGAGATTTGCAGAGTTGGTTTCTTATAAATGTGAGGAATAAGGGCTTGACAAGATAGGTACAAGATAGATATTTGGGATTTAACTCTAGTTTAATTCACGCTAATTTTCTAATAATTCTCACGAATTCACTCGGCGATTAGTTCAGACTTGTAGTCAAGACTCCTCTCTCGATTAAACCTTAAATCTACGAGGTGAACTAATATAAGCACTGTGAAAGTAAGTAAGCATGCGTTAATGGATTTGTCTTAAGGAAAACATCTCTCGAATATTCTCCTAACTTGATTCAATCAACAATTCAACAAGCTCTTTCGATTACTTAAGAGAATTAATGAATTAAATCAAACAAAATAATGCAAATATAATCACCAGAATATTCCTCTTTTGATTAAATAGACCGGTGAATAAAGTTGCAACGATTCAAAACTCCATAAACAAATTCAAACAAAAACTAGAGTTAAAATCCACAAATATTTATCATAACACCATATACGTCAAACCCTAAAGTAAACTATTATATAATCATGAAGGAAGTCACCACAAATATAATTAAAGAATAAGAAAGCATCAATCTAACGTTACAATCCAAACTTCCGTATTGAATTGATGGAAAGATGATGAAATCCTGAGAATTGTAGCCTCCATTGCTCTTTCAAAGCTTTTAAGGTCAAAAGTCCTCTCAAAATCGTGTTTTTAGTATATTTATACCATGTAGGAATGGGTCTGGATGAAACTACCCTTTCCAAGCCGAAGTGAGACAATTGGACCGCGAAAATACACTGACGCAACGCCCCATGCGCCACATTAGTGAGGATTTATAGAGAGTTGATTTTTCCACTTTGCAGGAATTTTACAATAGCTCTTTGAGCTCGCGGTGCAGTAGTACAATTTTCTCAGAGTAATTTTTGTTTTCTCACTTTTTGATATCCAGACTTGGTCCCCAACCTCCGAACGTGATCCCGACTTAATTTCTTGGGCGTTTACTCAGACTTCAAAGCTTCAACTTGCTCAAATTATCTCAAAATTATCTTAATAGCTCGGAATTATTTTCTACAAGGCATAAAACACCTAATAAGCGCAAATCACCATTATTTAAGCTCAACCACAAGTAAAATACAGTGATTATAGTGCAAACTATGACTAAAATAGGGGTTTCTAGCCTACCATCAATTCCAAGTGGATAGCCAACGTAATGATGGTAAAAAAATCGAAAATGGAGGATGTGTGTAGACTTCACAAACCTAAACAAAGCATGCCCGGAAGATTTATTCTTATTACCACATATCGACCAACTCATCGGCGCAACGGCTGGGCATGAGCTACTAGGTTTCCTGGACGCGTGCTCGAGTTATAACCAGATGCTCGTGGAAGAAGAGGACAAGGAGAAAACCATGTTCATCAGCCACAAAAGAACATATTGTTATAGGGTCATGTCATTCGAGTTGAAGAACGCAGGGGCTACCTAGCAGAGATTGGTCACAAGAATGTTCAAAGACCAACTCGGCAAGACCATGGAGGTATATATCGACAACATGTTAGTCAAGTCCGTGAGGAAAAAAGACCATATCGGCCACATGAAGGAAGCTTTCGACATACTAAAACAGTATGGGATGGAACTAAACCTAGAGAAATGTGCATTTGGCATCGCCTCGGAAAAATTAAGTATGCATTTTAATGTATTAGGCAATTTTTGAACATTTTACCAATTAAATTCTATATTGAGTTTTTCTTTATTTTATTGTATTTTACCCATCCCAAATAAGTATGTAATTTCTAGAACCTCTACTTTGTCTTAAAAGAAAAATTAATACAGAATCAGAGTGAAATGAACATGAATATATAATGGATTTGTGTGAACTTCTAAAACAAATGTCTTTTCCAGACATTTTTTTTTTTGAAGTAACAAAAATATAGAGGAGCTGACCAGATGTTGGTTGAGAAAGGATATTAAAATCATTACGTAACTATTATTTTTCCAACAAAAGCTGGGTCAAGGAAAATGCCGTCCACAATCCACATCCAACAACAATAACTCATACTAACTCTTTTAATGGCCTCACAAAACCACACATTTTATAAACCGTCCACTTGTTTCACTCCAAACCTTGGATTCATAGCCATCTGTTGTTTTGGTCCGATAGCCGTGAGTTTCTCATGACCCGGAATTTCACTCTCGGGATCGTGATGACGCCTAATATTTCACTTGTTAGGCATGTCAACATTAGAATAATTTTTAGCCATTTTAACAATTCAAATTAACTGATACCAATTATTTAAAGTGAATAAATTGAAATAGAACTAAAATAGAGTGAACAAAATCATAACAACCGCAATATCTAGATACAATCCCAGAACTGGTATCACAAGTGCATGAGCGACTAGAATAATAAAAATAATGATCTGAATGAAAATAAATCTATCGGAAATGAAATAAACAGTTAGGATAAAGTAGAAGGGGACTTCAGGGCTTCGAACGCCGAGCAGCTTTACCTCAAGGCTCCAATCCGACAATCAATCTGAGCAATCTAGTGAACGCCGCTGGGACAGACTCCAAAATCAGCACAAGAAGTGCAGAGTGTAGTATGAGTACAACCGACACCATGTACTTCGTAAGTGCCGAGCCTAACCTCAACGAAGTAGTGACGAGGCTAAGGCGGGTCACTTACAATAACCTGAACACAGTATAATAATAACAATAGGAAAGAAACGTAGGAAAAGTAAGGCAGTTAACTTATGAAAAATAAACTCAATCCTCGAAATCAGTAAAGCTAGAAATACCAGTACTTAGAATCTCGCATGAAAGCACCGAAGGCCAACAACACAACAAGGAATACAAAACACACAATTTGTTGCAGCGTGCAACCTGATCCCACCGTACAAACACAATCCTCCCTTATTTCACCATACCAATAACGAGAATAACATATAAAATCCGTTGCGGCGTGAAACCCGATCCCACCATATAATCAGAATCAATATCATAATCCTCCCTTATTCCACCATATCAAATCACATATAAAATTCGTTGCAGCGTGTAACCCGATCGCACCATATCAATCCTCCTTCATTTTACCTGTTGCGGCGTGCAACCCGATCCATAAAAAAAAATTAATAAGTGCAATTAATTTAACAACTCAAATCACAAGAATCTCTACGATTAAAGAAATATGGAATCAAAGCCATAAAAGGACCTCGTACCAAATCAAGGAATGCTACAATTAATACAAAGCAACAAGGCAAGCCAAATACATGACAATTAAAATATACAAGTAAGACAATTAAGGCAAATAGCAATTAATCATGGAAGCATGGAAAAAACGAACACTTTAATACAAGAAAAAATAAGTGGCAAGTAGCAAGTTAAGACATAGGAAGAAATTAAACCATGTAACACTTAAGACATAGAATAAAATAATTAATGAAATATGGGAAAACATGAAAACAACTAATCTGACGGCGTATATACACTCGTCACCTCGCATATACGATGATACACATGTAATTCACATAGCACATAGCTCAAGGGTTCCTAATTCCCTCAAATCAAGGTTAGACCCACTTACCTCGCTCTACAAGCAAATTAAACCTCAACTGGGGTCTTTCCTCTAAAATCTGCCTCCAAACCAATGGAATATAACCAAAATCACTCAATAACATCAAATAATGCTAGACAAACCAATTACAATACATAAAGTTAAGATCTTTATACTTTTTCAGAAAGTCAACCCCGGGTCCGCTTGGTCTAAACCCGAGATTCGGACCAAAACCCAATTACGCATTCAACCCCGAACTCGATTATGTAATTAGTTTCGAAATTCGACCTCAATTTGAGGTCTAAATCTTAATTTTACAAAACCCTCCAATTCTTCCCAAATCCCTAATTTTTTACCATGAAAGAACATATATTAAGGTTAGAAATTAATGGGTATTGATGGAAATGAAAGAAAACAAGTTAAAGTATACTAACCTATAAAATGGGTGATGAAATTTCTCTTTAAAATCGCCTTTAGGCCGAGCTCTAATGAAAAGATGGTGAAAAATGGGTGAAATCCCGTCTTTGGGATATTTAATAGACAAGCATCAGGCCTTCTTCGCGTTCGCGAAGTACAACAACCAATATGGCCTAAGCATTCAGGCGGTTCGTCACGCGTTCGCGAAGGGTCTTCCCCCCCCCCCAATTCTTTCGCTTTCGCGAGCCATAGCTCGCGTTCGCGTAGAACAAACCTCAGATCCCCTTCCCAGGCCCTTTACTCTTAGCGTTCGCATAGTGCTGGTCGCGTTCGTGGAGGGTGATCCTACCACAGTTTCGCATGCGCATACACAATCTTACGTTCGCATAGAGAAAAACCTCCCCCGGCCCAGTTCACTCTTCGCGGTCACGGGAGTATCACCGTGATTGCGAAGAAGAATACACTAGGTATAGCAGTAGCCCAAAAACTAGAAACTTTTCTAAATTCAAATGGTGTGTAGCTTTTCCGAAACTCACCCGAACCCTCGGGGCTCCAAACCAAACATACACACAAGTCCAACAACATCATATGAACTCGCTCTCTCAATCAAAATACTAAAATAACACCTAGAACTATAAATTGGATACCAAAACGGATGAATTTTTCAATGAAACTTACGAACATGCAATTTTTTCAACCAGACGTTCAAGTCATGTCAAATTAACTCCGTCTTGCACCAAATTTTGAAGAAAAGTCATAAATACTGTAATGAACTTATACCAAATTCTGTAACCGAAATCCGAATATGTTAGCAACAAAGTCAACCTACGGTCAATGTCAAGAATTCTTTAACCCTTTAAATTACTAGTTTTCAATAAATTATGTTAGATCAAGCTAGGGGCTTCCGAATTCGATTTCGGGCATACGCCCAAGTCCGAAATCATGATACGGACCCACC
Organism: Nicotiana sylvestris; assembly: GCF_000393655.2. Classification (NCBI taxonomy): domain Eukaryota; kingdom Viridiplantae; phylum Streptophyta; class Magnoliopsida; order Solanales; family Solanaceae; genus Nicotiana; species Nicotiana sylvestris. The sequence continues at coordinate 29,495,341 of NC_091063.1, read as the reverse complement.
GGGACCGTCAAAATACTGGTCCGGATCCGTTTACATAAAACGTTGACCGTAGTCGTCTCAAATGAGCTTTAAGGTACGATTTTATATTTTCGTCAATTTTCTCATAAAACCTTTCCGGAATGAGGACACAGACTATGCACACAAATCGAGAAAGGATAAACGGAGCTATTCGAGATCTTGTAACACAGAAATAAAAGATAAAACTATAAATGACATATCGGGTCATCACATAGTTGGAGTCTGAATTATGATCATTGAGAGCGAAGTCAGAAATATTTTTGAGGGTATTCAAATTTAAAAAAAAAAAGTAAAAATAACTCCCCGATAAAGGGTGTTCCATATATATTATATATATCTAAAGTATGATATTTTACTTATATACACGCTATAATTTTTCGACGAAGGATGGTCAAATTAAGCACCCTTAGGACAATATAACTTCGTCTTTGAGCCTCAAAATGATTTAACTTGTATACACTTCTACGATAGTTTTAACTTATATATATAAATAATGTTCACATTATTTATATATTTTAGTTTATTATAGAAAGTCAGTTATTTTAATTTATATTACCAAGTTAAGCTTATTTTAGACAGCGTAATATCTGTTTTTTAAAATTATTTTAATTTGGTAAACAAAAGAATTATTATACACGCGGCAATTAAACTCATATAGTAAAAATGGTTACACCAAACCTCAACCACTTCAAGATTTTAGACAGAGTAGGAAAAGCCTACGGAAACAGGGCCAGGTCCAGCGTAGCGATGCCGAGTTCATCTGAACCCATTACTTTCAGCACGAAACATAAATTTATGTACAAAACATATTTGAATTAGAAACAAATAGTAAATATAACTCATAACTTTAACCATACAAAAAATTCAATACTAATTTTTTTAGATAATGAATGCATAAAATTCAAATTCGGAATCCGTCTATAACCATGGAAAACATGAGTGGAGCCAAATCAGTTCTCCAGATATAGTTATTATGTGGCAATTCCAAGTTTCAACCACAGAATAAGATACTTGTTTCACAAGCCAAAGGTTTTGTAGTTTCAGATTACAGACCTATCTGTCGCCACTCAACTTCATGCACGTTTATGTTTTTTTATGAATGGCCCTACTTTAAGTGAAAAAGAATCAGAATTCTGAGAAAGAGGTGTTAACTCAATATTTCTCGATCACCAAAAGAAATAGAAAAAAAACAAAGGATTTTGTCATTTTGGTAGATGTAGGGTGGCTATTTCCATAAACTCATTAGATGGTGGGGTTCCATTGTTAATGTCTTTAATTCTTGGCCATACAACTCTTCTTTCTTTAGTGATCTAAATATTGACATGGTAGCCACTCATCAACCAAATATCATGGCTCATAACATTCTACTTCCCTATCCCCTCCCCTCCCCCCCCTCTCCCCCCAACCCTTATGGGCAATACCACTCCCAAGATCCTCTTTTGCAGTTTCTTGCCTTAATCTTTTTTTTAAAGAGAAAACCGATCATTTTTAGCCAATTTACTTTATTAACCCTTAAGAAATAACATAATTGATTTTATACCATCAAGGTACAGTGAAATGGATAAAATTCCTCTGAAAGGTTTTTGCTTTAATAGGTGTTATGTTGCATGAATTCGAATTAGTCGAGCCTCAATAAGAATATCGGATATCTATTAGAAAACCAAACGAAAGTTGATTTTATAAAATCAGAAAATATGGTAGAATAATCAGAGTTGGTTATAGTAGGCGTTTGGACCTAAGAATTGTGAAATTCCAAAAAAAAAAGTAAAAAAAAAATTCAAGTGAAAATGATATTTAAAAATTAAGTTGTGTTTTGGCATGAACACAATTTGAAGCTGTTTTTGAATTTTTGTGACAGATTTAAAGTGAAAATTTTGAAAAATAGTTTTTTGGAGTTTTTCAAATTTCGGAAAAATTTCGAAATCAACTTTAAATGAAATTTAAATTTTTCATGGCTAACCATTGCTTCCGAAAAATAGTGAAAAAATTTCGAAAAAAGTGAATTTTTTTATGGCCAAACGGACCCATAGTATATACTGTTCCTGTAAAACTCTTATATTTAATTTTTTTACTTTATTAAGTCTAACAAAATAACACAAAAAAGAAGGTGCATGAAAAAGTAATCTAAAATTCCTATAGTGGCAATATTGTCTTTCTAACCACATTCCTATTTTCCCCACGAAAATCATGCCTTAGAAACAAGATACCCCTACATTCACAAACTCCTATAAATGGCCACTCTCAACCACATTTTCTGGCACCTCTATTTTCCTTAAAACAAGATTTAAAGATGTGTAGGGGAACAAAAGCTGAAGAGGATACTAAACCAAAAGCCTATTGCCTGAAAGAGAAAGAAGCCAATATTGGCTCTATAATTTATTGTGAGCTGTGTAGTTCAGAAGCTTCTGTTTATTGTCAAGCCGACAATGCTTATCTTTGCAGGAAATGCGACAGATGGGTTCATGGGGCTAATTTCTTGGCTCAGAGACACGTTAGGTGCTTTCTTTGTAACGTTTGCCGGAGCTTAACACGGCGGTTTTTGGTCGGAACTTCGTCGGAAGTGATAATTTTGCCTTCAGTTGCCAGTTTGGAACAGAGAAGTAGAAGGACGGATGCTGATTCTGAATCAACTGACTCAAGAAAAGAGCCTTTCTTGTTTATCTGATGTGTTATGTTTTTTTTTTCCAACTTCCAATTGAACAGTGAGCAAAGAACTTCAGATTACATGCATCAAAGTTGCCTTAACTTTTTTTTGGGGGGGGGGGGGGGGTTTAATTCTGGTCTTGGACTATATCTAGAGTAGTGTAAATTCATGATTGTACAATATTAGCGGTTAATTGCACGGATAATAATTCAACTCGTTGCATTACAGTTACTAAATTATTCTTGAAATAAGAGAATCACCAAGTTTACATAAAACTCACTAAACTATTTTATGGAAAAGAAATAGCTCAATCTTTCCCTAAGTATCACAAAAACTTTTCATTATTCTGTCAAAATTGATCAAGGTCATGTGCATGGGCATTGTAGTCTTTTCGAACAATATCAGAAGCTATAGATGCTTACCAGTTTTAAATGATAGTCACGCAATAAAAGGTAAAATGATAAAACAATTAATGCAAGTGTTGTGTGTCTCTACAGGACTATTGAGTGAAGCTGAAATTTTACTTTTAATAGTTTAGGACTATTAAATGAAGCTTTACATTTGCTATATAAAATTTAGATGGATATGAAATACTCCTATTGAATGAAAGTCAATGTAAAAGAAAAAATGACACTAATAGCCGCTATAAAAATAATAATCGAAAAAATATATTAAATTTGTATATTTTTTGTGTTTAGATTCATTATGTATATTATATAAATTTTATACACTTTTTCGATTACGAAATATAAATAGTTTCTAGTATGGGCTAAAAGTGATAATACCCCTATATAAAAACACATAGTGTAGTCCATGTGTATGAAGGATTACGTATAGGTGTTCGTGACACGCAGCGGAAGACAATAACAATCCTAGGCAAATCTTTTCGTGTTTAAAATTTATTTACATGCCAAAGATCGGATCTAAGACGTACCTGGTAAAGAGAGTCTCGTTTCAAAATTCTTTGATAGTGCGAAGACTCTATGCATATCAACACCGAGACCGATCCTTTGCTATCAACTCTTTGATCAATGAAACCCGTGAACAAAATTGAACAAAATATTGTGCTGAAATTTTTCTCAAAAATTCCAACTCAAAGGTACAAGAACAAGAAATATTTTTTTTTGTAATTGTATTTTCTTTCTTGGCTTTGAATTGTACTCTCACTTTCATAAAGTGGTTTTCTTACTGCTCATCCGAAGTTGTAACTTCCTCACGTTATTTGATGATGTGTGTATATATATACTCTAGCACCAAACTGTTTCCTTGGGTTAACTAGAAAAATCGTAAAGACCAATGCATAAATTGAACTTTCATAATTTTATATAGAAAACTACTAATCCCATTACTCATGGGATAATGAGAGCCGCACATCCTTTATGGACTTTCTACTTAATCCAACTCAAAGTTGGTTTTAACTTATGAGCCCTTTTTAATAATATTTTCCTACTGAAAATATAATCCCATTCCAAATGGGTTTGAGTTGCCAACAATTACTTTTTTGTCGATTTTACACGTGAATTCAATTCTAACTTGAATTCCACAACTTAGTCAACATTATAGTCATATACACAAATATTAATTATAATTACCAAGTACATATATATATATATATATATATATATATATATATATATATATATATATATAGAGATGTAATTTAATTTTCTATTCCAAATAGAAAACTTCAATTTGTTTACCATATTAATTATATCTTCTGTGCTAGCAAAGAATATAATAATATTTTATTAGGACTAATAACTAAATTATTTGACTTATTAAATTCTATAATTTAATTATCAAATAGTAAAGTAATTAATCCTTTAACAAAGATCACAACACTCGTTAGTGTGCGACCCCATAGGTTCAATACTAAGCCGGTAGTAAATTAATCAGATCAATATACTAATCAAGGGTGTTGTCTAGCAACACTCCTTAACGACTGGATAGAATGAAGTATACAATTTACTCTTAAGAACCAATAGAAGAATAATATAGTAATTCCTTCTGTCCTTATAGCTCTGGATCACCCTAGGATATGGTTCAACTGTCAAATCCTAATAAGCGACCAACTATGTGTTCATGTCAAATATAATCAACCATTGAATGACCTAAGAAACTCTTTTCTTCTTTCATTCAATTGCCCTGGCCAAGGTCTTAGTTTGGTCGTTTATAATTCATGACAACATGGAGTTTAAACTCATTATCAAGACTTGACAGATTCCATCTTGATCAATCACTAATTCTACAAGCATTTAATCATACCCAATATCCTTTCAACTATCGCCCTAGGGCCATAGGTGTCTGGTATCAAAGCACAATAAATAACTTGTCAATTATTATAATGATATCAGGTCAAAGGAAATATTTACATCGCATTCTTCAAGAGAATATCCTATTGACAGTTATGATAATACTAACCATTTGGAATTATCCAATGAGTCGGTTCAATGATCATATCTCTATATACATCATCTATCTATGTGATTTAGTTAATGAGATCAACTAATCTTTATCCAATAAAGATGATCAGATAATTATTGATCTAACCGGATTATTAATGTCCAAATTAATAATCCTACGATCAAGAACAAATTTAGATTTAATTATAAAAGACTTTGCTCTCATTATCATGATCTCTATCATGATGACAAATCTCAAAAATCAAGGACCTTATCAAATTAATCAAACAATTAATAATAACTATGATAAAAGAATGCCATATTTTGTTATATCAAATAACGTTCACAAAAATATGTTCAAATCATCAAATATGAGATTAGATCTAGTGCATATCTACTATATCCCTAACAATCTCCCACTTGCACTAGAGCCAATCGCCCTTGTACTTCATTCCCAATTTCTACTTGCGCTTGTCAAACTCTTTTGCACCAAGATCTTTAGTGAATGTGTCTGGAGCATTTTTCTTTCCATAAACCTTTTAAATCTAGACGTCTCCACGTTTAGTGATCTCTCTTATCAAGTTATACATTCGCAGAACGTGTTTGGATTTTTGGTGTGATCTTGGTTCTTTTGCTTGAGCAATGGCTCTAGTGTTGTCACACAACAATAGAATTGTACCTTCTATTGAAGGAACCACACCAAGTTCAGTTAAGAACTTTTTCATCCATACAGCTTTCTTAGTAGCTTCACTAGCTACTATATATTCTGCTTTAGTCACTGAATCAACTACTGTAGCTTGTTTGGAACTTTTCCAACTCACTGCACCACCATTTAAGGTAAACACATAACCAGAAATAGATTTGCTATCATCTTTATCTGAAGAGAAACTTACATCAATTTAACCTTCAAGTTTCAACTCAGAATATCCATAAATGAGGAATTGGTCATTAGTCCTTCTTAAGTACTTAAGAATGGTCTTCACCATCTTCCAATATTCCTCACAAGATTTGCATGGTATCGGCTAGTTACTCCAAGTGCATAAGCCATATCAGGATGTGTACATGTCATAATATACATGATAGCTCCCACTACACTAGCGTATGGGATCCTACTCATGCGTTCTCTCTCTTCAGGTGTTTTAGGACAATCCTCCCTACTGAGAGTAATTCCAGTGTCTATCGGTAGATAGCCTCTTTTGGAATTATCCATATTATACCTCTTTAAGATGGTATCAATGTACAAAAACTGGGAAAGTCCAAGCAACTTCCTAGATCTATCTCTATAGATCTTTATTCCTAATATATAAGCTGCTTCTCCCAAGTCTTTCATGGAGAACTATTCAGATAGCCAAATCTTAGTACTTTGCAATGCCGGTATGTCATTCCCTATGAATAAAATATCATCAACATACAACACTAAGAATATAATTGTGCTCCCACTAACCTTTTTGTACACATAAGGTTCTTCTTCGCATCTAATAATTGAACTTTTCAATTGTCTTGTTAAAGCGAATATTCCAACTTCGAGAAGCTTGCTTTAGTCCATAAATGGATCTTTGTAGCTTGTAAATTTTATTATGAACAGATGAAGATGTAAAACCTTCAGGTTGTGTCATGTACATATCCTCTTCTAGCTTACCATTAAGGAAAGTTGTTTTCACATCCATTTGCCATATTTCATAATCATAGTATGCTGTTATAGCAAGCAAAATCCAAATTGATTTGAGCATTTCCACCGGAGAGAAAGTCTCGTCATAGTCAACTCTTTCTTTCTGACGATATCCCTTGGCAACAAGATGGGCTTTGTAGGTCTCCACCTTTCCGTCTACTCCAATCTTTTTCTTAGAAACCCATTTACAACCTATAGGTTTTATATCCTTTGAAGGTTCAACTAAAGTCCATGCTTCATTTTCCTTCATGGATTCCTTTTCGGATTCCATGGCTTCTTACCACTTCTCATCATTAGAACTTTGTATAAACTCTTCATAGGTCTTAGGGTCATCATTATAATGATCAACCTTATTTGATACATCATCTTGTACCATTAAATTTAATCTAGCTGGTACATGACGTTCTCGTGTGGACCTTCTAAGAGGTACTTATACAACCTGTTCACCTTGTGCTGGATTTGGTTGTTGTTCAATTTGGTTTGGAACTGGTTCATTAACCTGTTCTTGAACTTTATTTAGTTCTTGAACTTCAACCGTTGAAGATGGCAACTTCAAAACATCCAATAAAGGTTCTTCAACTTGGGTTTCATGATCTTTACATTGTGTTGATTCATTAGTATCTTGAACTTCATCAAGTTCTATTTCTGCATTACAATTTCCTTCTAAAAGAAATTCCCTTTCCAAAAAGGTTTCTCCTCTGGCCATAAACACTTTATAGTCAGAAGGATGATAGAAATAATATCCTATTGTTTCTTTGGGATACCCAATGAACCTACACTTATCAGATCTTGAGTCAAGTTTATCAAACTGTAGTCTCTTAACATAAGATGGACAACTCCAAACTTTAATATGTTTAAGGTTAGGCTTACATCCTTTCCATATTTCATATGGTGTTGTAGAGACTGACTTAGTGGCAACTTTATTAAGTAAGTATGTTGCTGCTTCCAAAGCATATCCCCATAAATTTATTGGAAGATCAGTGAACCCCATCATAGATCTCACCATATCTAATAAGGTTCGATTTCTCGTTTCAGACACACTATTGTGTTGTGGTGTTCCTGGAGGTGTCCACTATAAGAGAATCCCATTCTCTTTGAGATATCTGGTAAAATCTTCATTAAGATATTCTCCACCTCTATCAGACCTTAGTACTTTGATACTTTTACCAGTCTGCTTTTCAACTTTACTACGGAAAGATTCAGACTTGTGTTTCATAAGATACACAAATCCATATCATCAGTGAAGGTGATGAAGTAAGAATATCCATCTCTAGCTTGAATTTTAATGGGCCCACAAACATCTGTATGAATTAGTCCCAATAATTCAGAAGCTCTTTCTCCACTTCCAGTAAATGGAGATTTGGTAATTTTTTCCTTTGAGACAAAATTCACAAGTTGGATATGATTCAAAATCATATTTGTCAAGGTACCCTTCCTTGTACAACTTGTTAATTCTTTTCTCTCCAATATGACTAAGCCTACAATGCCAAAGGTATGTATGATTCACTTGATCATCTCTTTTCCTCCGAAGACTTGAAACATGCACAATCGAATTAGCATTCAAATTAAGTAAGACATAAAAATCATGTTGGAGATAGCCATTCACATATAAATTATCACTATAATAAATAGAGCAAATACCATTGCCTATGTTAATGCGAAAACCACGTTTGTCTAACATAGAAGCTGAAATTATGTTCGAAACAAATTTAGGAACGTAATAACAATCCTCCAACATAAGTAATTTTCCCGTAGGTATTATTAAAGAAATTAATCCTACAACTACGGCCGCAACTTTTGCACCATTTCCAACTTGTAGATTCACTTCTCCTTTCTTTAGTCTCCTACTTATCTTGAACCCTTGCAACATATTGCAGATGTTATAACCACTGCCAGTATCTAATACCCACAGTGAAGAATTAGTAGTAGCTAAAGAAACCTTGAAAAAAACTTTCATTAATGTGTCACCTTGTTTCTTGTCCTTTAGAGTTGCAAGATATTCCTTGCAGTTTCTCTTCCAATGCCCTTTCTTCTTACAGTGAAAACATTCAGCATTATATACTGACTGCAAGATCAAATTTTCAGAAATCTCTTTACCAAACTTGTACCCCAACTTTTCATGTTCTTCGGTAAGAACAATCATATGATTGATAAGGGGTCCAACTGGAGAGTTTTCAATGTCCAACTGTGTATCAATCATCTTCTTAAGATATTCAATGATTGCAATTGGATCCATATTCTGATGTTTTCTCTGGAGTTCAAAACTCATAGAAGCGAGAATTATGTGTTTAATACCAAGGCATTCTTCCAAGTATTTTTGATAAACCTTGGTGCCTTGAACATCATTCTCTGGTGGGATTATCTTTGCAGGCTTATGAATCATATCAATGAGCTTTTCATGCATGAGAATAATTCTCAAATTTCTATACCAGTCATCAAAGTTTGATCCTACTAACTTGTTGGTCTCAAGTATTTCACGTAGTGATATAACAGACATATTTTCACTAATTATTTTATACTATTTGCCCTCATTATAGTTTACGAAATCTTTATTTCTGTCAGTGGAGTAAAAGAATCCTTTAACAATATGTATAAGCCCCTTGGAAGTCAAGTCGTTTCTCACATATATTTTAAACGTAGGTACTCTTACTAATTGTATCCCCATACAATTTTCTTAAATAGCTCTATGTCAAATAGTCCCCTGGTAGTCAGGTCGATCCTATTGGCATAGTTGAGTTCAACCATCATGATAGCAAAGAACTTATTAAATTTTATACTCCCCCGAGTGGTCCAGACGTCTAGTGTAACATTGAATAATTCTTTCAATCCATACATCTAATGCAATAAATAATTTAACATATTCTCGAACTATAAGTCTCCTGGTAGTCAGGCCACTCCTTATAAACAAGAAATAAGTAAAATTATTTACCTTGATGGATAGCTCTATAGTAAAATATCTTTTATTTTATTATTTAAGAACCCAAATTTTAGTAAGAGGGAATAGTTACTAAAACAACTTTTAATAACAAGAAGAACAAATCTTTATAGCATGTGAATTTAGTTCAAGTTGTCTGCATGCTTAGTTCTAAATTGATTTACATCACATGTAATAAATTATTCAAAATTATGTAATGAACAAGCACGTGACATAAAAACTAAATTCAACATCTTCTAACATGTTTATCTTATATATCACATATATCACAAAAAAGTAATTCATGCCAGAATATCATTATTAATTAACATCTCATGAATTAATACCAATTAAAAATAATAATAGAATCATGTAACCTATTATAGATTCCCGTCGTATCTAATACAAAATTTCAAATTCAAGTTACGAACTATCTCAATAGTTTAACTTATATGTATATATTTTATTCATAATAAAGTTATATCAATCCATATGCGTTCAAACAATTTGACTATTACACAAGACACATGTATTATAGTATGAACTCTTCAAATATAATTTTAAATATTTCGTAAATAAATTTTGGACACAATAAACCATGGCTCTGATACCACTGAAGGATTGCGTATTGGTGTTCGTAACACGCAGCGGAAGACAATAACAATCCTAGGCAGATCTTTTCGTGTTTAAAATTTATTTACATGTCAAAGATCGGATCTAAGACGTACCTGGTGAAGAGAGTCTCATTTCAAATTTCTTCGATAGTGCGAAGACTCTATGCGTATCCACACCGATACCGATCATTTGCTACCAACTCTTTGATAAATGAAACTCGTGAACAAAATTGAACAAACTATTGTGCTGAAATTTTTCTCAAATATTCCAACTCAAAGGTACAAGAACAAGAAACACTTTTCTTGTAATTGTATTTTCTTTCTTGGCTTTGAATTGCACTCTCACTTTCATAAAGTAGTTTTCTTGCGGCTCATCCGAAGTTATAACTTTCTCACGTTATTTGGTGATGTGTGTGTATATATATATATACTCCAGCAGCAAACTGTTTCCTTAGGTTAGCTAGAAAAACCATAAAGACCAATGCATAAATTGAACTTTCATAATTTTATATAGAAAACTACTAATCCCGTTACTCATGGGATAATGAGAGCCACACGTCCTTTATGGACTTTCTAGTTAATCCAACTCAAAGTTGGTTTTAACTTATGAGCCCTTTTTAATAATATTTTCCTACTGAAAATATAATCCCATTTCAAATGGGTTTGAGTTGCCAACAATTCTTTTTTTTCGATTTTACGCGTGAATTATTGAATTCACAACTTAGTCAACATTATATTCATATACATAAATATTAATTTTAATTACCAAGTACATATATATATATGATGTAATTTAATTTTCTATTCTAAATAGAAAACTTCAATTTGTTCACCATATTAATTATATCCTCTGTGCTAGCAAAAAATATAATAATATTTCTGTCATGACTCAAATTCTAACCATGGTCGTGATGGCGTCTATCGTGTTACAAGGCAAGCCTATTCCCAAAATATTACTAATTAATTGATTATAAGAATTTAATAAAAAAATTCAATAATTTAATTCCTGATAAACTAAACTAACTCTAAATATAAATAATATAAAATACGAAAATGAGTCCCAAACATCGGGGTGTCATTAAGTCATGAGTGTCTAAAACTATAAACTAAGATATATAAACTGTCTAACTGTCCAAAAGAAGAAATGACAAGAGGAGTAACAAGGTCTTGCAGATGCTAGCAGGTACCTTGCAATCTCCAAAGATAGCCGGCCTGAACTCAAAAATCGCCGCGCTCTAACTCACCTGGATCTGTACATAAAGTGCAGGGTGTAGTGTCACGGCCCGGATTTTCCACCATCGGGAGTCGTGATGGCGCCTACTCGTAGAAGCTAGGCAAGCCAGAAAAATTTAAAAATCTTCAACTACTTTATTTTAAGCCTTTTAACAACTTGCATTAACAAGTGATAAATATTTAAATGATAGCGGAAGATTAAATTAAACGGAAGACATAGATGAATATAATACCAAAATCGATATGAAAAGCCAACATATGTCTCTACCTAGAAACCGGTGTCACAACATTCACGGACCGTCTATGACTATTACATACAAATGTTTGAAGGAAGGAAACACAGTCTGTCTCTGATACAAGTGATAGTAGAGCATGATAATAGATAGAAGAGATGTCGGGCCTGCAGATGCTTGCAGGACTACCTCGGACTCTTTGTGGACTGAAGGCTGGCTCCCAAGCTACTGATCCAATGCTGCTCCGGTATCTGTACAGAGTACAGAGTGTAGCATCAGCACAACCGAACCCATGTGCTGGTAAGTGTCTGGCCTAACCCCGGCGAGGTAGTGATGAGGCTAGGACCGGACTCCAGATAAACCTGTGCAGTTATATAACATATGGTGGAAAATAAACAGGAATAAGTAGTTTAAATGGGAGGGGGTACATGCTTCGGGGAACATATCAAATCCAACAGCAACTTAATAAGATATGAAAGGACAGTTCAATAGCTACAACAATACAAAAATAATACTGTTGCGGCGCGCAACCCGATCACTTATCATTTAATATTATTGCGGCATGCAACCCGATACACAAATATATAACTGTTGCAGCGTGCAACCTGATCCAATAATATCTGTTGCGGCGTGCAACCTGATCCAATATAATATCTAATGCGGCGTGCAACCCGATCCAATATAATATTTAATATCTGTTGCGGCGTGCAACCCGATCCATAAATATATATAATAATGTTGCGGCATGCAACCTGTCCCAAATATACAGTCAACAATGATCATAATAACAGTCCTGGCAAGGGGTCAACAATGAACTATACTATCCCGGCAAGGAAATTCAATAGTACAAGTATATGCATCCCGGCAAGGGAGAATCAGCTATAACCAATCTTAACTCAACTCCTACTCATCTCAATTATCATTATTTCTCAATTATAAGTATCTTCCACGAAAATAAACTTAACGCTTTACTCATAATCAAGATTTCACCCATTATAGCATTCGTAGTATCATTTAAGAACACAACAGGTATCAATTTGGTTAAAACCCGAAGTTCGAACCAAAACCTGATTACCCGTTCCCCCACAAACTCAAATATATAATTTGTTTTGAAATCGGACCTCAAATCGAGGTCCAAATCCCCAATTTTTGAAAAACCTAGGTTCTACCCAAAACACCCAATTTCCCCCATGAAAATCATTTATTTGAAGTTGAAATCATGTTAAAAGATGTTAATGATTGAAGAAAACTAGTTAAAAATGACTTACAATTGATTTGGAGAAGAAAGGTTGTTTGAAAAATCGTAAGGTTGTTTGAAAAATCGTATCTTATGTCTTTTTTGGGGTTTTGAAAAATGAAAAATAACTAAAAATCTCGTCTATCTATATCCCTCTCAGACCCCCGGGGCGGACCGCACAAAATGGACTGCGGCAGCATAGGCCTTCCTGGGATATTGCGGTCTAGTTCCCTGTGCGGACCGCACGAAATGGACTGCAGCCGCAAAGGCCTCCACCGCGCACCGCACAAAGCCGACCGTGGAACACACTGGTCCCCTACCGCGGTCGCACATGTTTTTGTGCGGACCGCACTGGCGGGTTCAGAGACCTACAACTTCTCTGAACCTGCCACAACTATGTTTTTAGGCCTAAGGCATCCCAAAACCTACCCGAAACTCACCCGAGCCCTCGGGATTCCAAACCAAGCACACACAAAACCTAAAAAGCATCCTACGGACTTATTCGTGTAATTAAATCATCAAAATAACATCATGAACATCAAATTAAATCTCGAGATCAATGAAATTTTCTCAAAACTTCTTTAAACATCAACTTTGCGATTTAAGACCGAATCACATCATATGACATCCGTTTTTCACCAAATTCCACATAAATATCTTGAATCATATATAAGACCTGTACCGGGCGCTGAAACCAAAATACGGGCCCGATACCATCATGTTCTAAGCAAATTTTATTTCAATTTTCCTTAAACAATTTCCTTTAAAAATTCATTTCTCAGGCTTGGGACCTCGGAATTTGATTCCGGGCATACGCCCAAGTCCCACATTTTCCTATAAACCCTCTAGGACCGTCAAATCATGGGTTCGGGTCCTTTTATCCAAAACGTTGATCGAAGTCAAATTTATTCATTTTACAGTCAAAACTTATCATTTTCACAGATTTTCACATTTAAGCTTTCCGGCTAAGCGCCCGGACTACGCACGCAAATCGAGGTAGTGCCATGGGAGGTTTTTAAGGCCTCGTAAACACAGAATTTAATTTAAAGCAAGTGATGACCTTTTGGGTCATCACATTCTCCACCTCTAAAACAACCGTTCATCCTCGAACGGACAGAAGAAGGAAGTACCTAAGTTGGGGAAAAGATGGGATAACGGCTCCACATATCGGACTCTGACTCCCACGTCTATGCCTTAGGAGGATGACCTCTTCACTGAACACGAACAGAAGGAAAACTCTTCGACCTCAACTGACGAACCTGCCGGTCTAGAATGACTACCGGCTCTTCCTCATAAGACAAGTCCTTGTCCAACTGGACAGTGCTGAAATCTAACACGTGGGATGGATCGCCGTGATACTTCCGAAGCATGGACACATGAAACACTGGATGCACGACTGATATGCTCGGCGGCAATGCAAGTCTATAAGCCACCTCTCCCACTCGATCAAGAATCTCAAACGGACCAATGAATCTAGGGCTAAGCTTACCCTTCTTCCCAAATCTCATCACGCCCTTCATAGGCGACACTCGGAGCAATACCCACTCACTGACCATAAAGCCACATCTCGAACCTTGCAATCTGCATAACTCTTTTGCCTGGACTAAGCTGTACGAAGCCTATCCTGAATAATCTTGACCTTGTCCAAGGCCTCCTAAACCAGATCCGTACCCAACAACCAAGCCTCTCCCGGCTCAAACCATCCAACCAGAGACCGACACCGCCTACCATATAAAGCCTCATAAGGAGCCATCTGAATACTCTACTAGTAGCTATTGTTGTAGCCAAACTCTACTAAAGGCAAAAACTGATCCTACGAGCCTCCAAAGTCGATGACACAGGCTCGAAGCATATCCTTCAAAATCAGAAAAGTCTACTCGGACTGGCCGTCTGTCTGAGAATGAAATGCTGTACTCAACTCAACTTGAGTGCCCAACTCTTGCTGAACTGCTCTCCAGATTCGTGAGGCAAACTGCATACCTCGATCCGAAATGATAGACACATGCACACCATGAAGACGAACAATCTCCTAGATATAGATCTTAGCTAACCTCTTGGATGAATAGGAGACTGCCACAAGAATGAAATATGCTGACTTGGTCAGCCTATCAACAATGACCCATACTACGTCGAACTTCTTCCGAGTCTACGGGAGTCCAACAACGATATCTATAGTAACCCGCTCCCACTTCCACTCGGGAAGCTCAATCCTCTGAAGTAAACCACCAGGCCTCTGATGCTCATACTTAACCTGCTGACAATTCAAACACCTAGCCACATATGCAATGATGTCCTTCTTCATTCTACGCCACAAATAATGCTGCCGCAAGTCCTAATATATCTTTGCGACGCCCGAATGAATAGAGTACTGAGAACTATGGGCCTCCTCTAAGATCAACTCTTGGAGTCCATCCACATTAGGCACACAAACTCGACCCTACAATCTCAAAACTCCATCATTATCTAAGACAACCTGTTTGGCACCTCCGCGCTACACCGTATCTCTAAGGACACACAAATGGGGATCATCATACTGCCGATCACGGATACACTCTAATAACGAAGAACGAGCGACTGTGCAAGCTAGCACACGGCTAGGCTCAGAGATATCCGACCTCATGAACTGATTGGACAAAGCCTGAACATCCAAAGCAGGCGGTTTCTCACCGACCGTAATATAAGCAAGACTGCCCATACTGGTTGACTTCCTACTCAACACATCGGCCACCACATTGGCCTTTCCCGGGTGATATAAGATAGTAATATCATAATCTTTCAACAACTCCAACCACCTCCTCTGTCTCAAATTCAACTCTTTTTGCTTGACCAAATACTGAAGACTCTTGTGATCCATGGACACCTCACATGCCACATCATACAAATAATGCTTCCAAATCTTCAATGCGTGAACAATGACTGCCAACTTCAAATCATGAACTAGCTAGTTCTTCTCATGAATCTTCAACTGCCGCGAAGCATAAGCAATGACCTTGCTATTCTGCATCAACACTGCATCAAGTCCAATACGAGATGCATCACAATAGACTGTATAAGGCCCTAAACTTGTGGGCAAAACCAACACTGGTGCCGTAGTCAGAGCTATCTTGATCTTCTGAAAGTTCGACTCACACTCGTCCGACCATCTGAACTAGGCACCCTTCTGGGTCAACCTGGTAATCGGGGCTGCAATGGATGAAAACCCCTCCACGAACTGACGATAGTAGCCTGCCAATCCCAAGAAACTTCGAATCTCTGTAGTTTATGCTGGCCTAGCCTAGTTCTTGTCTGCCTCAATCTTCTTCGGATCCACCTAAATACCCTATGCTGATACAACATGACCTAGGAATGCAACTGAACTCAGTCAAAACTCACACTTCGAGAACTTAGCATATAGCTGACTATCCCTCAGAGTCTGAAGAACCACTCTGAGATGCTGCTCGTGCTCCTCCCGGCTGTGGGAATATATCAAAATATCATCAATGAAGACTATCACGAACGAATCCAAATAAGGCTTGAACACTCGGTTCATCAAATCCATAAAATCTACTGGGGCATTTGTCAACCCGAATGACATAACCAAGAACTCATAATGCCCGTACCGAGTGCGGAAAGTTGTCTTAGGGACATCAGATGCCCTAATTATCAGCTGATGGTAGCCAGATCTCAAGTCAATCTTTGAAAATACATTGGCACCCTGAAGATGATCAAACAAATCATCAATCCTCGGCAATGGATACTTATTCTTGATCGTAACCTTGTTCAACTGTCGGTAGTCAATACACATTCTCATCGACCCATACTTCTTCTTAACAAACAACACCGGCGCACCCCAAGGCGAAACTGGGTCTAATGAAACCTTTCTCAAGCAAGTCTTGCAACTGTTCCTTCCACTCTTTCAACTCAGGAGGGGCCATACGATATGGCGGGATAGAAATGGGCTGAGTACCCGAAGCCAAATCAATGCAAAAGTCAATATCCTTGTCGAGTGGCATACCCGACAGGTCTGAAGTGAATACCTCAGGGAACTCATGAACAACGGGCACATAATCAATAGATGAAACCTCAGCACTGGAATTGCGAACATATGCCAAATAGGTCAAACACCCCTTCTCAACCATACGCCGAGCCTTCACATACGAGATAACACTACGGGTAGAATGATCACGAGTCCCTCTCCACTCTAAACGAGGCATACCCGGTAAATCTAAGGTCACAGTCTTGGCATGACAGTCCAAGATAGCATGGTAAGGTGATAACCACTCTATCCCCAATATAACATCAAAATCAACCATGTCTAGAAGCAACAAATCTACACGAGTCTCAAGACCCCTAATCACCACAATACATTAAACAATGGACTCGATCTACCACAATAGATTCACCCACCAGTGTAGACACATAAACAGGAACACTCAATGAATCACTAGGCATGATCAGATACAGTGCAAAATAAGATGACACGTACGAGTATGTAGACCCTAGATCAAATAACACTGAAGAATCTCTATCACAAACCAGAACCGTACCTGTAATAACTGCATCTGAAGCCTCAGCCTCAGGCCTGGCTGGAAGAACATAACATCGGGGATGGGCCCCACCACCCTGAACTACAACTCTAGGACGACCTGCAGCTGGCTGGCCTCCACCTCTAGCGGCCTGAGCTCCACCTCTACCACCTCTACCTCCACCTCTAGCACCTCTACCCCCACCTCTTGCTGGCTAGGCGGTCTATGGAACACTTGGCGCCTGAACCATAGCGCGGGAACCCTGTTGCTACGACTGAGTACCTACTAACCTCGGACAAGTCCTCTTGATATGACCATACTCACCACACTCAAAACATCCACCTAAGTATTATGGTTGAGGAAACTGAGATTAACCCTTGCGACCCGAATAACCACCCCGAAAACTCTGGAGCGGCGGTGCACTGTAGGACTGCTGATCAGAATACTGCATCTGCGGACCACAGCTACCTGAAGCACCATGAGAAACCTGAAGAGCTGACTAAAAGGGCGTAGGAGGATGACCTCTCCCATATGAATCTCTGCCTCCAGACGAGGCACCACTAAATCTACCCGAATGTCGGGGCCTCTTATCTGACCCATGACTACCTCCCTGTGACAGAACCATCTCCACTCTCCTGGCCACATTGGCTGCCTCCTGAAACGTAATCTCACTCCCAGCCTCCCTAGCCATATGAAGATGAATCGGCTGAATAAGACCATCAATAAACCTCATCACCCTCTCTCTCTTAGTAGGAAGGATGACAAGGGCATGGCGAGACAAGTCAATGAATCTGGTCTCATATTGGGTAACCGTTATGGAACCCTGCTGGAGACGCTCAAACTGCCTCCGGTAGGCCTCTTTTTGAGTAATGGGGAGAAACTTCTCCAGAAACAACACTGTAAACTTCTCCCAAGTCAAAGATGGAGATTCGGCTAGCCTAGCCAAGAAATAATCTCTCCACCAAGGCTTGGCGGATCCAGACAAGCGAAATGTAGCAAAATCGACCCCATTGGTCTCAACAATACCTATGTTCCTGAGAACCTTATAGCAGCTGTCTAGATAATCCTAGGGATCCTCAGTAGATGCACCGCTGAAAGTAGAAGTGAAGAGCTTGGTGAGTCTATCCAGCCTCCACAAAGCATCGGCAGACATAGCTGCTCCATCGCCAGTCTGAGCTACCAGACCCAGCTGAACTGCTCCAACTAGCTGAACCACTAGAGTCTGAATCTGGGGAGCTACCTACTTCAGAGTGTGGGTAACATGAGTCTGGGCCCCTCTTACAGCCTAGGAGACGGCTTGTGCCACAGGAAGCAAGCCTGCTCGGGTGACACTCTCCATGAGACCCACTAATCAGACCAGAGCATCCTAAAGAACTGGGGTACAATAAACCCCTCTGAGACCTGAGTTGGGCCCATAAGAACTGCTGGGGCTAGAACCTCCTCAGCAAAATCAAACTGAGGCTCTGTCACTGGTGCTGCTGCTCGGGGCTTAGCTCTGCCCCTACCTTGGCCTCTAGTATGGCCGCGGCCTCGCCCTCTGCCCCTCGTGGGAGCTATTACTGTTGGTTCGGGCTACTAAGCGGTAGATGAGGAAGCGCGTGATCTCGCCATCTGCGAAAGAACAGAGTAGAAATTTAATTAGCATCGAGAAACAAAACCGCACGATAGGAAAGAACAAATGTGAAGTTTTCCTAACTTTGTAGCCTCTGGAGGATAAATACAGACGTCTCCGTACCGATCCCTCAAACTCTACTGAGCTTGTTCGTGAATTGTGAGACCTATGTAACCTAGAGCTCTAATACCGACTTGTCATGACCTAGATTTTTCACCCTCGGGAGTCGTGATGGCGCCTACTCGTAGAAGCTAGGCAAGCCAGGAAAATTTAGAAATCTTCAACTACTTTATTTTAAGCCTTTTAAAGACTTACATTAACAGGTGATAAATATTTATATGATAGCGGAAGATGAAATTAAACGGAAGACTTAGATGAATATAATACCAAAATCGATACGAAAAGCCAACATATGTCTCTACCTATAAACCGGTGTCATAACATTCACGGACCGTCTATGACTACTACATACAAATGTTTGAAGGAAAGATACACAGTCTGTCTCAGATACAAGTGATAACAGAACATGATAATAGATAGAAGAGACGCCGGGCCTGCGAACGCCTGCAGGACTACCTAAGAATCTCTGTGGACTGAAGGCTGGCTCACAAGCTACTGATCCAATGTTGCTCCGGTATCTGCATAGAGTGCAGAGTGTAGCATCAGCACAACTGACCCCATGTACTGTAAGTGTATGGCCTAACCCCGGCGAGGTAGTGACGAGGCTAGGACCGGACTCCAGTTAAACCTGTGCAGTTATATAACATATGGCGGAAAATAAACAGGAATAAATAGCTTAAATGGGAAGGGGTACATGCTTCGGGGAATATATCAAATCCAACAGCAACTTAATAAGATATGAAAGGACAGTTCAGTAGCTACAACAATACAATAACAATATTGTTACGGTGCGCAACCCGATCCCTTATCATTTAATATTGTTGCGGCGTGCAACCCGATCCACATATATATAACTGTTACGGCGTGCAACCCGGTACAATATAATATCTGTTGCGGCATGCAACCCGATCTAATATAATATCTGTCGCAGCGTGCAACCCGATCCAATATAATATATAATATCTGTTGCAGCGTGCAACCCGATCCATAAATATATATAATAATGTTGCAGCGTGCAACCCGTCCCAAATACAAATAGGACTCAACCCCTAATCCCTCAAGCTAAGGTTAGACCGAACACTTATCTCGATGCCTCGAACACAACTCAAGTTTTAATTATAGCTTTATCCCTTGATTCCACTGCCAATTTGCTTGTATCTAGCCACAACTTACTTAATTACATCAATAAATGCTAAATGAATCAATTTGAATGCATGAAAATGCATTTTCCAAAGTTTTACACAAAAAAGTCAAAATTGCCCTCGGGCCCACGTGGTCAAAACACGAGGTTTGAACCAAAACCCGATTACCTATTCCCCCACGAACTCAAATATATAATTTGTTTTGATATCGGACCTCAAATCGAGGTCCAAATCCCCAATTTTTGAAAAACCTAGGTTCTACCCAAAACACCCAATTTCCCCCATGAAAATCATTGATTTGAAGTTGAAATCATGTTAGAAGATGTTAATGAATGAAGAAAACTTGTTAAAAATAACTTACAATTGATTTGGAGAAGAAAGGTTGTTTGAAAAATCGCCTCTTATGTTTTTTTTTTTGGTTTTGATAGATGAAAAATAACTGAAAATATCGTCTATTTATACCCCTCTCAGACCCCCCCTTGCGGACCGCACAAAATGGACTGCGGCCGAACAGGCCTTCCTGGGATATTGTGGTCTAGTGCCCTGTGCGGACCGCATGAAATGGACTGCGGCCGCACAGGGCTCCACCGCGCACCGCAAAAAGCCGATCGCGGACCGCACTGGCCCCCTTCCGTGGTCGTACACGTTTTTGTTCGGACCGCACTGGCGGGTTCAGAGACCTGCAACTTCTCTGAAACTGCCACAACTGTGTTTTTAGGCCCAAGGCATCCCAGAACCTACCCGAAACTCACCCGAGCCCTCGGGGTTCCAAACCAAGTGCACACAAAACCTCAAAAACATCCTACGGACTTATTCATGTAATCAAATCATCAAAATAACATCATGAAGATCAAATTAAATCTCGAGGTCAATGAAATTTTCTCAAAACTTCTTTAAACATCAACTTTGCGATTTAAGTCCGAATCACGTCACATGACATCCATTTTTCACCAAATTCCACAGAAATATCTTAAATCATATATAAGACCTGTACCGGGTGCCAAAACCAAAATACGAGCCCGATACCATCATGTTCTAAGCAAATTTTATTACAACTTTCCTTATACAATTTTAGAAAATAATTTCCTTTAAAAATTCATTTCTCGGGCTTGGGACCTCAGAATATGATTCCGGGTATACGCCCAAGTCCCATATTTTCCTACGGACCCTCCAGGACCGTCAAATCACGGGTCCGAGTCCGTTTACCCAAAACGTTGACCGAAGTCAAATTTATTCATTTTACAATCAAAACTTATCATTTTTCACCGATTTTCACATTTAACCTTTCCGGCTAAGCGCCCGTACTGTGCACACAAATCGAGGTGGTGTCAAAGAGGTTTTTAAGGCCTCGTAAACACAGAATTTAATTTAAAGCAAGTGATGACCTTTTGGGTCATGACATACTCCACTTCTAAAACAACCGTTAATCCTCGAACGGACAAAAGAAGGAAGTACTTGAGTCGGGGAAAAGATGGGATAACGGCTCCGCATATCGGACTCTAACTCCCAGGTCGATACCACAGGAGTCTGACCTCTCCACTGAATACGAACAGAAGGAAAACTCTCCGACCTCAACTGACGAACCTTCAAGTCTAGAATGGCTACCGGCTCTTCCTCATAAGACAACTCCTTGTCCAACTGGACAGTGCTGAAATCTAACACGTGGGATGGATCGCCGTGATACTTCCGAAGCATGGACACATGAAACACTAGATGCACGGCTGATAAGCTCGGCAGCAATGCAAGTCTATAAGCCACCTCTCCTACTCGATCAAGAATCTCATACTGACCAATGAACCTAGGGCTAAGCTTGCCTTTCTTCCCAAATCTCATCTCGCCCTTCATAGGCGACACTCGGAGCAATACCCGCTCACCGACCATAAAAGTCACATCTCAAACCTTGCAATCTGCATAACTCTTTTGTCTGGACTAAGCTGTACGAAGCCTATCCTGAATAATCTTGACCTTGTCCAAGGCCTCCTAAACCAGATCCGTACCCAACAACCGAGCCTCTCCTGGCTCAAACCATCCAACCGGAGACAGACACCGCCTACCATATAAAGCCTCATAAGGAGTCATCTGAATACTCGACTGGTAGCTGTTGTTGTAGGAAAAATCTGCTAAAGGCAAAAACTGATCCCACGAGCCTCCAAAGTCGATGACACAGGCTCGAAGCATATCCTCCAAAATCTGAATAGTCCACTCGGACTGACCGTCCGTCTGAGGATGAAATGTTGTACTCAACTCAACCTGAGTGCCCAACTCTCGCTGAACTACTCTCTAGAAACGTGAGGTAAACTACGTAACTCGATCCAAAATAATAGACACAAGCACACCATGAAGAGGAACAATATCCCGGATATAGATCTCAGCTAACCTCTTGGATGAATAGGAGACTGCCACAAGAATGAAATGCGCTGACTTGGTCAGCCTATCAACAATGACCCATACTGTGTCGAACATCTTCCAAGTCTACGAGAGCCCAACAATGAAATCTATAGGAACCCGCTCCCACTTCCACTCGGGGAGCTCAATCCTCTGAAGTAAACCACCAGGCCTCTGATGCTCATACTTAACCTGTTGACAATTCAATCACCTAGCCACATATGCAATGATGTCCTTCTTTATTCTACGCCACCAATAATGCTGCCCAAGTCCTAATACATCTTCGCGGCACCCGTATGAATAGAGTACCTAGAACTATGGGCCTCCTCTAAGATCAACTCTCGGAGTCCATCTACATTAGGCACACAAACTCGACCCTACAATCTCAAAACTCCATTATCATCTAAGGCAACCTGCTTGGCACCTCCGCACTGCACCGTGTCTCTAAGGACACACAAATGGGGATCATCATACTGTCGATCACAAATACGCTCCAATAACGAAGAACGAGCGACTGTGCAAGCTAGTACACGGCTTAGCTCAGAGACATCCAACCTCACGAACAGATTGGCCAAATCCTGAACATCCAAAGCAAGCGGTCTCTCACCGATCGGAATATAATCAAGACTGCCCATACTAGCTGACTTCCTACTCAACTCATCGGCCACCACATTGGCCTTTCCCAAGTGATATAAGATAGTGATATCATAATCTTTCAACAACTCCAACCACCTCCTCTATCTTAAATTCAACTCCTTTTGCTTAAACAAATACTAAAGACTGTTGTTGTAAGCACGTGATTTTTGACCCTCCCCGAGAATTTTCACATTTTTAGCATGAATATGTGAAATTGGGTCTAGTATAACTATTTTAACTATTTTTACTTTATTTCGTTGCAAAAAGAAAAATTTCAAAAAATATATATATAAATTTTAGTTTATGTATCTCTCATAAACTTGAAAAATACAAAAATTGCACTTTATTTTTGTACTTTATATAATTTCGAAAATTACAAAAAATATAGTTCTATTAAGGTTTTATAGTCATTTTTAACTTTGAAAAATACAAAAATATTACCTCATATTTTATCTTAATATTTAAAAACGAAAATTACAAAAAATAGTTTTATTAATATTTTGTAGCTATTTTAAATCTTGAAAAAATATTTTAAAAAATATATAGTTTTGTTTGAATACTAGTCTTATTTTTGGTAGTTATTTTGCTTACATAGGACTAGTTAAGCAACGTTTTCCTATTTCTCGGGTCCAGGCAAAAGAATAATATTCGGGTTCAAACTACCCAGTTTTAGGCCTAATTTCGGACCTAGCCCATAATAAACCGTGTCCAGGACACATGGGGAACCCCACCACGCATGGGGGACACAAACCTTGAACCCCACCACGCGTGGGCTCATTTTTTGGGGCAAACCCATTATAATACACGGAGAAAACATTTGGAAGAGGGACTTTTGGAATTTTTGGGAGGGAACTACGGTTGATCTTTCTTCTTCATAAAGAAGAAAGAAAGAAAACCTGGAAAAAGAAAAAAACCAACGAACAGACTTGGGAAAATTTTGGAACGGGCACTGTTCATCATCTCCAATAGAAGAAGAACAAGAAAACCCTACTCCAAAAAACCAGACCCGTCGCATCCCCGTCGCCAAAAACCAAACCACCTGAAGAGGAAGACACCATCGTCTTCTTCTTCAACTCACCAAACGACCCATCCAGCTCCGGCCATCGACTATTGTCCGAACACCACCACCATTGCTGCCCGCTACCCCGGCATAATCAATCAACCAAACCTTCAACTCCCCCACTG
The DNA here is from genome assembly GCF_000393655.2 of Nicotiana sylvestris. Classification (NCBI taxonomy): domain Eukaryota; kingdom Viridiplantae; phylum Streptophyta; class Magnoliopsida; order Solanales; family Solanaceae; genus Nicotiana; species Nicotiana sylvestris. Next base: position 29,470,792 of record NC_091063.1, on the reverse strand, counting down.
CCCAAAACCACCACCAACACACCAAAACCACCATCAACAACCCTACTGTCACCCCAACAAAACCACCACCAAATGACCACCCCTCCTCCTTCTAGCTCCAACGAACCAGTCCGCCATTTTCAGTCCGACGAGCAGCTATCGTTGCATGCCAAGCAATCGTAGCTGCGTTTTCGAGCAGCGGTGGGTTGCTGCGATCTTGCTTGGCCGAGTTTTCTGTTTTCCGTCGAGGTCGACTTTGGTTCGTCGAGGTCCGGTACGTCGAGGCGCTGTCCGAGGTTCCGTCATTGTTCTTCGTTCAGAGAGGTCCGGCTTGAGTTCCGTCGAAATCGTGTTTGTCGTTCTGAGGTTGTTGAGGTTCAAAGGTTAGTAAACCTCAAGTATTAGATAAGGAAATGTTACGTTAAATGTTCGAAGATGCAATATAGAAATTGGTATGATAACTTTCTGCTCGTGTGTTCATCCTATGCATTTTTTTCATTTTGCGTTGTGTTATTCTTGTTTATTTGATGTCATTTAATTAAGTTGGGCTAGTTGTTCTATGACACAAGTTCGACGTTAATCTGTTCGTCCTTTCCTTTGCTTAGGTCATTCGGACAAAATTATTATTAGTACATGCTCTTGCTACGCCCGAAACACTCGTTCACTAAACTCATTTTATTAATTTTTTTGACAAGTTATGAGATTTTAGTTGTAAAAAAGTCGTAAGGTTTAGTACTGTTAAAGGCGTAAAAATGGCATCCTTTTAAAAAAAAAAGGGTAAATAAAAACAAATAAATAAATAAACAAAAAAAACGAGACTAGCTTCGCCAAAAATAAAAATGTACAGATTGCGGAGCCCTCACAAAATATATGTATTAAACACTTAGATTCCGGGACAGGCCGTTTAGCAAAATTCACGGCCCTACCCAATATAATAATGCGCTAGTTGCTCTAGGCGCGCCTTTAATAATGTTATCTACCTAAACTCGGGTGCACATTTATGTGACCCAAATCCAAATCTCAACGAAATCGAAATGTGTCTCTAATCACGGATACATTGACTGTGACGTGGTATAAGATGCATTTCCATGACGTTGCAAATTCCCTTTTTTAATAATGAATGAGACGAGCCTCGCCAAATAAAAATGCAAATTGCGGGGCCCTCAATAATTAGTCATAATAAATACTTAGAATTTGGGATGGACCGTTTAGTGAATTTCACTGCCTCCCCTAAAGATAATAACGCGTTAGTCTCTTTAGACGCGATTTAATTAAATTACCTTCTTAAACTCGGGTGTGCATTTCATGCGATCCAAATCCAAATCCTAAAACATCAAATAAAATATGTTTCGGATTGCGGGTGCATTTCATGTGACACAGTCCAAAGATATATTTTAAGCGATGTTCACATTCCTAAAAAATAATGATAATAAAGCGGTAAAAGATAAAATTTGCACATGGTTCATAATTGTATTAAAAATCAGATAAATAAGCCGAATATAACAGTTGAGCGACCGTGCTAGAACCACGGAACTCGGGAATGCCTAACACCTTCTCCCGGGTTAACAGAATTCCTTATCCGGATTTCTGGTACGCAGACTGTAATATAGAGTCATTCTTTTCCTCGATTCGGGATTAAAATTGGTGACTTGGGACACCCTAAATCTCCCAAGTGGCGACTCTGAAATAAATAAACTCATCCCGTTTCGATTGTCCTTTAATTGGAAAAACTCCCTTGTACCCTCTCAGGTGCAGAAAAAGGAGGTGTGACAGCTCTGGCGACTCCGCTGCGGAATTTTCCCAGAACCACTGGTTCAGGGTTAGAAATTCGAGCTTAGATAAATTGTTATATTTGGCTTTATCTGATTTTTTACATGTTTTGAGCCTAATGTGCTAAATGTTGCTTTTACCGCTTTGATATTATGTGAACTGTATATAAATTGTGCCGAAACCCATCTTCTCTCTGAGTCTTCTAAATCATGAAGGAGGGCGTACTTCGTATGACTTCTTTTCTGTATAGTGTCAAATCCCAATTTAGAACGAGGTTCGGATAAGTTGCTAAGCCGGTGAAGCTTCTGTATTCCCGGTACGCTGCCCCCCCTCGGCTCGAGCTGTCCGCTCGGGTAAGCCAGGTCTAGAACAAACACCCAGGTTCTGAACCTAGTATAACAAAGCCACATGCCGGATCCCTAGTAGGAACGTTTATTTGCATCATGTGCATTTGACTTAGGGGACTCAACACAGGGGTTGGGTCCGTCTAGGACAAGCAACCTGAAAATAATAGACCAGCTTTTGGCATCCTATGTGCTACATGTTGTATTTAGTCAAGGGCGAATGGGTCATTTGGTCATTTCCAGCATGGTGTTATTTTAATCAAAGCATGGGGAACATTTGTGGAATCCAAGGAGCCTTGGAATTCCCTATGTCCCCCACGCTTCATTTTTGGGAAAAGCACCTAGGGAACATTTGTGGAATCCAAGAAGTCTTGGAATTCCCTATGTCCCCCACGCTTCATATGTTGGAAAAAGCGCATGGGGAACATTTGCGAAATCCAAGATGTCTTGGAAATCCTTATGTTTCCCATGCCACATTTTGAAAATAACAATAAATATAAAAAAATAAAAATACATATAAAAACAAGGCATGAAAATTCAAAAGATTTTGTATGTTGTCATCATTTTCCACAAATTAGAAAATCGTGAAAAGATGAGGAAATGGCAGTGTAGAGATATAACTACTTATTTTTAGAAAGAAAAAAAAAACAAATGTCCAAGTAGTGTCGAAACTCTGCCGAAATTTTGAGAATATAAAATAAAAAATATATGTCTTATTAGTTTGTTTTATTAAAAAAAAAAGCATTAATAGAAAAGAAAATTGTTTGTCTTGCCATAAAAATGAAAAAAAGAGTCTTGTTTTTAAAATATGTGTTATTTATTTGTTTATGAAAATGACAAAATTAAAATAATCCAAAAATATTTTCTCCATTATTGACTTCTTTAGGAAGTCTTTCTAATTGTTTTCAAAAAATAATAATATAATATAAAATAAAAAAAAAAATCTGAAAATATTTTGATTCTTTTTCAAAATTGAAAAGAAAATTCAAAATCCAAAAAACATTTTGAGAAGCATTTCTTTTATTAAAAGCAAAATTCCGAAAAATATTTTCTTCTTCTTCTTTAGAATAAAGAAAAAAAAAGAGCAAATGAAAATTCAAAAATATATCTTAGAAGTGTTTCTTGTAAAAAGAAAATCAATCAAAAAATGCTTCCTTTCTTCTTTTAAAGTAGTTCTTTTGCCCGAACTACGCGGGTTTGATTCTCACCGGATGTGAGATACGTAGGCAACCCTCATCGGGTCCAACCCCACCTTTTGCTAAAAAAAAAACCAAAAAAACAAATAATAATAATAAAAAAAATATATATAATTTTTGTCATAAAGAAGTCGGGTGACGCTGTTTTATCAAGACATAGCCGAACGTTCCCGAAAGGGACGCCGGAAGGCTGACTTTGCATAAACAACCACCTTTGGATCATTTTAAGATTTGGTCCAGTTGATCCACACGGCCTTAAAAATCTTCGTCCCCGAGACGCTGACAGGCCGTGTTTGCAATATTGAGTTTCTTATTTTTGAAAAAAACAATAAAAGAGTCATAACTATGACAGGAGATGATGTTTGTCATAAATAGCCGAATGTTCCCGAAAGGGACGCCGGAAGGCTGACTTTGCGTAAACAGCCACCTTTTGGGTCATGTCTGGGAATTTGGTCCAGTTGACCCACACAGCCTTAAAAAGCTTCGTCCCCGAGATGTCGAAAGGCCGTGTTTGCAACACAAGGTTTTTATCGTAATTTGAAAAAAAAAAACAAAGAGTAAACGGTCAGGTGAATGCCGTTTGGATGTTTAGTCAAAAAAAAATTGAAAAAATAAAATAAGCCGAGCCAGCTTCGGCCGCGTCTTAAACCGTTCTTGCCGAAATAGCCTTAGAGTATCTTTCTGTTGTCGAAAGGCTATTTTCGTAAAAAACGGACAAGTTTGTAAAGTGTCATAAATAATCCTCCCCGGCCTCAAAATTCATGTGAAATTTGGAAGGGGCCACATTTGCAAAAATAACCGTTTGGTTGCATTTGTGGAACAGAGAAAGGGAGCTAGCCTTTTGTTTTGGAGTTTGTAAAGCTTTTGATTAAAATATGTGGTTTGTCTGATTTTTGAGTTTGCAGGTCATCTTCAAACCTTTGAAACCTAGTTTGTTTTAAAATTGAAAAATGTGTATTATTGTTTAGCTTTTATTGGTCCGAACTACGCAAGGTCTGATTCATGCGGGGACATGATACGTAGGCAATCTCCATAAGATTCGACCACCACTAAAATGAAAAAAAGAAAATAAAAAAAAAAGAAAATAAAATAAAAATATATAATAATAAATAAATAAAAGAGAGTGTGGAAGATTTTCAGGGGGCACAATTGCCTAACTGCTTGGGTACATTTTTGATATATGATTGTCTGTCCAATGCCCTAACACTAACGTGATGACTTCCCTTTGATGTGTCCATATATAGAGAGTGGTTGGTTGTGGTAACTCCTCCCTGCAAAGCAAAATCAAAGGACAATGGCTCAGAACCGCAGAACCGAGTGGGTCGGTACTGATGACCGACAACAATTGGTCGAACGGAACAGCGGGTTGGTAGAAGAAGTGAGATTGCTGAGACAGCATGTGGCAGACATGTATCAGGCATGGATAACGGGAAAAGCACCACCCCCTCCACCGCCAAGTCTCTTGAACTCGGTCAATTCCCAAGCACCCAACACCATAATGGAAGATCCCCCATACTCTCCATCCCAACCCACTTATGGCAGCCTTCCCAGCTACCCGAGTAGCTCCATCACTCCTCAATGCTTCTCCGCTCCCCAACACCACTTCTTTCCCCGCCATACTTCACTTTCCAGGCACCCGGCTCCACAAAATGCCTACCCACCTACACAAGCCTACCAAAAGCCACCTGGATCAGGTTTCCGGCCCTGTCAACATGCAAGAATGAAGAGGTTGCTGAAACGAGGAAAGGCTCTCACCCCCATCGGGGTATCTTATGCCAGTCTGTTTGAAAGGCTAAGGCATGCTGGTTCGATTGAGCCACTCCCCGCATGTACTATAAATCCGCTTGCAAGGAGCTTTGATCCGGCAGCACGATGCGCCTACCACTCCAATGTCATAGGGCACAACATTGAGAGCTGTCATAGCTGGAGAAGGGAAGTAGAGAAAATGATCCGAGAAGGGCGGGTTGCGATTAATAACAGTGACATGGAGCACTCGAACCTCCTCGAGAATTTGCCGACGGAGGTTGATGAGGTTGAAGCTGGTAATGGTCTCGGCAGTATTGATGCAAAGCTCAGTGGCTAAAATGCCAATTTTGATAAAGTGGGAGGACGTTTTGTTCCTGGGTCAGCAAGAGAGAAGCTTGTGGTGGCTCATTTTGTTGTCATTTCTGTTGTTCGGATTATTAGGGTTATGAGTCGGATGTTGTCTTGTCCAGTTTGTTTTTAGGATTTTGTTCTGGATTGTTTTGTTTGTTTTGTTATTTAAACCATTTCACCGGTAGTCTAATACAAAGTCCGGTCTTTTATTATTTCCAGTCATCTTTTTGTTTAGTCCTTTTACCATTTTTTGTTCGATGCCGATTCTAGGGACATAACATGCGCACCCAGTTTGGGCCTAATCTTAAAAGTTAATCCAAACACTGGAGAGGTGATCAGAACAGTTAAAGAAAAATAAGAACGGTTGAGATCATACAGAGCTCGAGTCATGTGGAACTGGGGCAAGTTAAACACAAAGAAAACCGTTAAAAGGCAAAGATTCGCCGAATTGGCATGAGGGTCGTTCATAATAATGAGAATGGGAGTGTCTCCAACGGTGCTTTAGAAGTGACAAATGAACAAACAGATGTTGAATATAATTGTCAAGTCCAGCACCATCAGAAGAGACTACAAATTTAAATCGTGTTGTTTGCATTTGGCATATTTTGAAGACCGGAATGACGAAGGCATTTTGTTCTGCTACCCAAACACTTTTATCCTTCGTTACCCCTTTGAGCCTTATTTATTTTTCTTTCATACCCCTCGTTCGGAATCTGTGGCAACGAAAAAAAGAGAGAGAAAGAAAGAAAACAACAAAACGAAAAAAAGAGAAAAAAAAAAGAAAAGAAAATGATAACAAAAAATAAAGGAAAGTCAAATAATGAAAAAGAGGAACTGGGAACTACGTTTGACCTGATTCCTCAAAGAGGATACGTAGGCGCTTCACGGCTCGATCATAGTTTTGAAAGAAAAAATGAAAAAATCAATTAAAATATCCCCAAGCAAGAAACTGGGGCAAAAATTGGGTTTGTTGTAAATAAATCTAATTCCGAAGGTTGTAACTAATAACCCAAAATTAATGTATTTTTGAGCCTTTTATACCCTTTCTTTCTAGCCTATCCAAAACCCACATTACGGTCCAAGAAAGACCTTCTGATCAGTCTTCAAAAGATGCCAAGTCAGACAAATGTTGTCTTACCGGCGAACATGACATTCTGTTCCACAGCAGAAAGGACTCTAATCTCCAAAAGAAAGAGTCATACCGGCAACACTCCAAATCCCCAGCTGGAGAGAGATATAAAACGAGAGAGTCTTATTGGTGAAAACCTTCACAGGCACCATAAGGCGGTGAAAGCTGAGAGAAAACCAAAATGAGAGAGACTTGATAGTGAAAACCCTTCGGGCACTACAAGTCGAATAAGATTGAGAATCAGAGGGGGAATCGCCAATTGAAGATCTTAAAAGATGATTGACGGCAGAGGATAGGCCACATACGCATGTCATGGCCATTAGAGTCGGTATCTGCGTTTGATAGATTTTTATTTATAGTTTCTTTTGTAAAAGAGTCATTCGTTTCCTTTGTCTTTTATTTTGTTTCTTTTATCTTTCTCCTTTCATAGAAAATTCCCCCAATAGAGAGTCTGTCTGGTCAGAACAAGTATGAAATGACTTCAAATATGCCATCAGCTTTTCAAGATGAGATCTGACTAGTACCTCCAAATGATATAGTCAGCAAAGAACAAACGCGAGGCCAGTGTCAAAAAACATATCCCCCGCAAAGGGAATTGACAAAAGGATTGACGAGCGTCAAGAGAGATATCCTTGCCAAAACCAAGGTTATAAACCTCAAGGCCAAGGCCCATGAACAGAGCAAGGAGAGCAGTGAGCAGGATTTGGGAAATCCATACTAGACTGAAAGGTCGGGGAAAATGCCAGTTTCCAAGCTATGCCACAAAAGAAGAGGGATACCCCCCAGCAGGAAAGGATTATCCCCAGCACATAATATCATCCCAAACAAGTTGTTGAATGCAGAGCAAGGAAGGAGAAAGGGAAAGTCATCCCAGTAGGAGTATCACAACCAACCACCATGTTTTAAACTAACAAATTTTGTTTGATTTGAAACAGGTAAATGAAATGGCATTGATGCAGAAACGCATGCCACAAAGGGATATTATCAAACTGGGGCAGAAAATTTTCCTTCCATTTAGAAAATTTTCTGGAAGTCGGGTACCCCCAGCTGATAACATTTTACCCCCAACAGGTAAGTAAATAATCCCCACCAAGTTTTCCAGATAAGACATTTCCAAGTCTTAAGGATATGTCGGGTTCATCCGCCCTCAAATAGGATATGTCGGGTTCATCCGCCCTCAAACAGGATATGTCGGGTTCATCCGCCCTCAAACAGGATACGTTGGGTTCATCTGTCGGGTTCATCCGCCCTCAAATAGGATCTGTCGGGTTCATCCGCCCTCAAATAGGATATGTCGGGTTCATCCGCCCTCAAATAGGGATCTGTCGGGTTCATCCGCCCTCAAATAGGATCTGTCGGGTTCATCCGCCCTCAAATAGGATCTGTCGGGTTCATCCGCCCTCAAATAGGATATGTCGGGTTCATCCGCCCTCAAATAGGATATGTCGGGTTCATCCGCCCTCAAATAGGATCTGTCGGGTTCATCCGCCCTCAAATAGGATATGTCGGGTTCATCCGCCCTCAAATAGGATATGTTGGGTTCATCCGCCCTCAAATAGGATCTGTCGGGTTCATCCGCCCTCAAATAGGATCTGTTGGGTTCATCCGCCCTCAAATAGGATATGTCGGGTTCATCCGCCCTCAAATAGGATATGTTGGGTTCATCCGCCCTCAAATAGGATATGTCGGGTTCATCCGCCCTCAAATAGGATCTGTCGGGTTCATCCGCCCTCAAATAGGATATGTCGGGTTCATCCGCCCTCAAATAGGATCTGTCGGGTTCATCCGCCCTCAAATAGGATATGTCGGGTTCATCCGCCCTCAAATAGGATCTGTCGGGTTCATCCGCCCTCAAATAGGATATGTCGGGTTCATCCGCCCTCAAATAGGATATGTCGGGTTCATCCGCCCTCAAATAGGATATGTTGGGTTCATCCGCCCTCAAATAGGATCTGTCGGGTTCATCCGCCCTCAAATAGGATATGTCGGGTTCATCCGCCCTCAAATAGGATATGTCGGGTTCATCCGCCCTCAAATAGGATATGTCGGGTTCATCCGCCCTCAAATAGGATATGTCGGGTTCATCCGCCCTCAAATAGGATCTGTCGGGTTCATCCGCCCTCAAATAGGATCTGTCGGGTTCATCCGCCCTCAAATAGGATATGTCGGGTTCATCCGCCCTCAAATAGGATATGTCGGGTTCATCCGCCCTCAAATAGGATCTGTCGGGTTCATCCGCCCTCAAATAGGATATGTCGGGTTCATCCTCCCTCAAATAGGATATGTTGGGTTCATCCGCCCTCAAATAGGATCTGTCGGGTTCATCCGCCCTCAAATAGGATCTGTTGGGTTCATCCGCCCTCAAATAGGATATGTCGGGTTCATCCGCCCTCAAACAGGATATGTCGGGTTCATCCGCCCTCAAATAGGATATGTCGGGTTCATCCGCCCTCAAATAGGATCTGTCGGGTTCATCCGCCCTCAAATAGGATCTGTCGGGTTCATCCGCCCTCAAATAGGATATGTTGGGTTCATCCGCCCTCAAATAGGATATGTTGGTTTCAGTCTTTACTTTTAAGTGTTGAAGTTGGGAGCCCGCCCAGATAACAGAGGCATACATTCAGTCTTTTTATTTCAAGTGTTGAAATTGGGAGCCCGCCCAGATAATAGAGGCATACATTCAGTCTTTACTTTTAAGTGTTGAAGACGCACTTCCTAAGAAAAGTTTTACCAATAGGAGACGCACTTCCTAAGATAAGTTTTACCAGTAGGAGACGCACTTCCTAAGTTTATTTCACCAATAGGAGACGCACTTCCTAAGTTTAGTTTCACCAATAGGAGATGCACTTCCTAAGGAGACGCACATCCTAAGTAGTTTCACCAGCAGGAGACGCACTTCCTAGGTTCAGTTTCACCAATAGGAGACGCACTTCCTAAGAATAGTTTCACCCAGCAGGAGACGCACTTCCTAAGAACAGTTTTTGCCAATAGGAGACGCACTTCCTAAGTTTATTGTACCCAATAGGAGACGCACTTCCTAAGTTCAGGTTTACCAATAGGAGACGCACTTCCTAAGTTTATTGTACCCAATAGGAGACGCACTTCCTAAGTTCAATTCTACCATAGGAGACGCACTTCCTAAAGTCCAGTTTTACCATAGGAGACGCACTTCCTAAGTTCAGTTTTACCAATAGGAGACGCACTTCCTAAGATAAGTTTTACCAGTAGGAAACGCACTTCCTAAGTTTATTTCACCAATAGGAGATGCACTTCCTAAGTTTAGTTTCACCAATAGGAGATGCACTTCCTAAGGAGACGCACATCCTAAGTAGTTTCACCAGCAGGAGACGCACTTCCTAGGTTCAGTTTCACCAATAGGAGACGCACTTCCTAAGAATAGTTTCACCCAGTAGGAGACGCACTTCCTAAGAACAGTTTTTCCCAATAGGAGACGCACTTCCTAAGTTTATTGTACCCAATAGGAGACGCACTTCCTAAGTTCAGGTTTACCAATAGGAGACGCACTTCCTAAGTTTATTGTACCCAATAGGAGACGCACTTCCTAAGTTCAATTCTACCATAGGAGACGCACTTCCTAAAGTCCAGTTTTACCATAGGAGACACACTTCCTAAGTTCAGTTCTACCAATAGGAGACGCACTTCCTAAGATAAGTTTCACCAGTAGGAGACGCACATCCTAAGTTTAGTTTCATCAATAGGAGACGCACTTCCTAAGGAGACGCACATCCTAAGTTAAATTTCACCAATAGGAGACGCACTTCCTAAGTAAGTTTTACCGATAGGAGACGCACTTCCTAAGTTTATTGTATCCAATAGGAGACGCACTTCCTTAAGTTTAGTTTTTCCCATAGGAGGCACACTTCCTAAGTTTACTTTTACCCCATAAGAGACGCACTTCCTAAAATATTTTCATTCATAGGAGATGCACTTCCTAATTCAAAATCATTAAGGTTTCACCCATATGAGACGCACTTCCTAAGACTATTTTATTTTAGGAGACACACTTCCTAGTCTGGTTCGCTTAGGTTATAATTTTGCTTTACGAGACGCACTTCCTAGTTTGGCTTTTTCAGGTTATACTTTATTTTAGGAGACGCACTTCCGGAATTGAGATTTCACCCTTAGGAGATGCACTTCCTAGTTTGACTCATTTTAAGTTCGATCATAGGAAACACGATTCTTAGTCCAGTTTTTGAAGTTTACCTGTAGGAGACACACTTCCTAATTAAGGTCCTTCAAGTTTTTTTTAGGAGACGCACTTCCTAAATCGAGATTTTATTCATAGGAGACACACTTCCTAGTTTGAGTCATTGCGGTTTTATATTAGCAGACGCATTTGCTAGCAAGAGTTTTTGCACATCCTAGCCGCATCAGTAGTGTAAATGAGTTACAATTTTGCTGACGACTCACAAATCTTCCCAGCACAAACTGGGTTAGGAAATTTTTGTTTGTTTTGTTTGTTTTGGTTGTCAGGAACCCGCCTGTAGAACGGAGGTTGTTGTATGTCGAAGATCGAAGAAGTCAGGAGTCCGCCTGTAGAACAGAGGAAAATTCTTCAAGATCAAGCAGTGACCCACTGGAAAGCAGAAGGTTATAACAGAAATCCCCAGCATTCAATCCAAGTTAGAAATAGTAGAAGCTCGCCTCAAGAATGCGAGTCAATAGTCTGGGATGATCAACAGAAGCTGGTCACAAAAACAAAAAAGAAGAGAAAAAAGGCAAGCATAGAAGAAAAAAGAAAAAAAAAGAAGAAAGAGAAGAGCCCAAAATACGGAAGTGGAGAACAAATGTGGTCTGCTCAAGAACTAGCACCTACAACTAGCAAGTATCAAGGTTCAGATCCAAAGTCTGTATGAAGCACCATTCAAGACTCAAGACCAAGTTTCAGAAGACTTAAAGATAGGAATCCTTGTAACAAGTAGCTGTTAGGTTTAGTTAGTCTTTTTCAGTTTTTATTTTGTTGTAATGACAGGACCGCGGACCGGAACCTCAACGGAACGGCACCTCGATCGGCTCTCCACCTCGGTACCTTCACTATCTCTCTCATCCCGAACTACACGTGGCCTGATTCCTGTATAACCAAGGATATGTAGGCAGCTCAGATACCAGGGCTCGGTCACATTCCCTCCCTTTCCTTAAGTGTAGTCCGTCCAAGTAATGGTCGGGTCAAAAACACGTCTAGTCGTTCTTTGTCGGAAAACTCTTCGTGTTTCCAGTCAAAGAGGGGCAGCTGTAAGCACGTGATTTTTGACCCTCCCCGAGAATTTTCACATTTTTAGCGTGAATATGTGAAATTGGGTCTAGTATAGCTATTTTAACTATTTTTACTTTATTTCGTTGCAAAAAGAAAAATTTCAAAAAATATATATATAAATTTTAGTTTATGTATCTCTCATAAACTTGAAAAATACAAAAATTGCACTTTATTTTTGTACTTTATATAATTTCGAAAATTACAAAAAATATAGTTCTATTAAGGTTTTATAGTCATTTTTAACTTTGAAAAATACAAAAATATTACCTCATATTTTATCTTAATATTTAAAAAAGAAAATTACAAAAAATAGTTTTATTAATATTTTGTAGCTATTTTAAATCTTGAAAAAATATTTTAAAAAAATATATAGTTTTGTTTGAATACTAGTCTTATTTTTGGTAGTTATTTTGCTTACATAGGACTAGTTAAGCAACATTTTCCTATTTCTCGGGTCCGAGCAAAAGAATAATATTCGGGTTCAAACTACCCGGTTTTAGGCCTAATTTCGGACCTAGCCCATAATAAACTGTGTCCAGGACACATGGGGAACCCCACCACGTGTGGGGGACACAAACCTTGAACCCCACCACGCGTGGGCTCATTTTTTGGGGCAAACCCATTATAATACACGGAGAAAACATTTGGAAGAGGGACTTTTGGAATTTTTGGGAGGGAACTACGGTTGATCTTTCTTCTTCATAAAGAAGAAAGAAAGAAAACCTGGAAAAAGAAAAAAACCAACGAACAGACTTGGGAAAATTTTGGAATGGGCACTGTTCATCTTCTCCAATAGAAGAAGAACAAGAAAACCCTACTCCAAAAAACCAGACCCGTCGCATCCCCGTCGCCAAAAACCAAACCACCTGAAGAGGAAGACACCATCGTCTTCTTCTTCAACTCACCAAACAACCCATCCAGCTCCGGCCATCGACTACTGTCCGAACACCACCACCATTGCTACCCGCTACCCCGCCATAATCAATCAACCAAACCTTCAACTCCCCCACTGCCCAAAACCACCACCAACACACCAAAACCACCATCAACAACCCTACTGTCACCCCAGCAAAACCACCACCAAACGACCACCCCTCCTCCTTCTAGCTCCAACGAACTAGTCCGCCATTTTCAGTCCGACGAGCAGCTATCGCTGCATGCCAAGCAGTCGTAGCTGCGTTTCCGAGCAGCGGTGGGTTGTTGCGATCTTGCTTGGCCGAGTTTTCTGTTTTCCGTCGAGGTCGACTTTGGTTCGTCGAGGTCCGGTACGTCGAGGCGCTGTCCGAGGTTCCGTCGTTGTTCTTCGTTCAGAGAGGTCCGGCTTGAGTTCCGTCGGAATCGTGTTTGTCGTTCTGAGGTTGTTGAGGTTCAAAGGTTAGTAAACCTCAAGTATTAGATAAGGAAATGTTACGTTAAATGTTCGAAGATGCAATATAGAAATTGGTATGATAACTTTCTGCTCGTGTGTTCATCCTATGCATTTTGTTCATTTTGCGTTGTGTTATTCTTGTTTATTTGATGTCATTTAATTAAGTTGGGCTAGTTGTTCTATGACACAAGTTCGACGTTAATCTGTTCGTCCTTTCCTTTGCTTAGGTCATTCGGACAAAATTATTATTAGTACATGCTCTTGCTACGCCCGAAACACTCGTTCACTAAACTCATTTTATTAATTTTTTTGACAAGTTATGAGATTTTAGTTGTAAAAAAGTCGTAAGGTTTAGTACTGTTAAAGGCGTAAAAATGGCATCCTTTTAAAAATAAAAATAAAAAGGGTAAATTAAAACAAATAAATAAATAAACAAAAAAAACGAGACTAGCTTCGCCAAAAATAAAAATGTACAGATTGCGGAGCCCTCACAAAATATATGTATTAAACACTTAGATTCCGGGACAGGCCGTTTAGCAAAATTCACGGCCCTACCCAATATAATAATGCGCTAGTTGCTCTAGGCGCGCCTTTAATAATGTTATCTACCTAAACTCGGGTGCACATTTATGTGACCCAAATCCAAATCTCAACGAAATCGAAATGTGTCTCTAATCACGGATACATTGACTGTGACGTGGTATAAGATGCATTTCCATGACGTTGCAAATTCCCTTTTTTAATAATGAATGAGACGAGCCTCGCCAAATAAAAATGCAAATTGCGGGGCCCTCAATAATTAGTCATAATAAATACTTAGAATTTGGGATGGACCGTTTAGTGAATTTCACTGCCTCCCCTAAAGATAATAACGCGTTAGTCTCTTTAGACGCGATTTAATTAAATTACTTTCTTAAACTCGGGTGTGCATTTCATGCGACCCAAATCCAAATCCTAAAACATCAAATAAAATATGTTTCGGATTGTGGGTGCATTTCATGTGACACAGTCCAAAGATATGTTTTAAGCGATGTTCACATTCCTAAAAAATAATGATAATAAAGCGGTAAAAGATAAAATTTGCACATGGTTCATAATTGTATTAAAAATCAGATAAATAAGCCGAATATAACAGTTGAGCGACCGTGCTAGAACCACGGAACTCGGGAATGCCTAACACCTTCTCCCGGGTTAACAGAATTCCTTATCCAGATTTCTGGTACGCAGACTGTAATATGGAGTCATTCTTTTCCTCGATTCGGGATTAAAATTGGTGACTTGGGACACCCTAAATCTCCCAAGTGGCGACTCTGAAATAAATAAGCAAATCCCGTTTCGATTGTCCTTTAATTGGAAAAAACTCCCTTGCGCCCCCTCGGGTGCGGAAAAAGGAGGTGTGACAGTTGTGATCCGTGAACACCTCACATGCCACGCCATACAGATAATGCCTCCAAATCTTCATGCGTGAACAATGACTGCCAACTTCAAATCATGAACTAGGTAGTTCTTCTCATGAATCTTCAACTGCCGCAAAGCATAAGCAATGACCTTGCCATTCTGCATCAACACTGTACCAAGTCCAATACGAGATGCATCACAATAGACTGTATTAGGCCCTCAACCTGTGGGCAAAACCAACACTGGTGCGATAGTCAAAGCTGTCTTGAGCTTCTGAAAGCTCGCCTCACACTCGTCCGACCATCTAAACTGGGCGCCCTTCTGGGTCAACCTGGTCATCGGGGCTGCAAAACGATAGTAGCCTGCCAATCCCAAGAAACTCCGAATCTCTGTAGATGATGCTGCCCTAGGCCAGTTCTTGAATGCCTCAATCTTCTTCGGATCCACCTAAATACCCTATGTTGATACAACATGACCCAGGAATGCAATTGAACTCAGTTAGAACTCACACTTCGAGAACTTAGCATATAGCTGACTATCCCTCAGAGTCTGAAGAACCACTCTAAGATGCTGCTCGTGCTCCTCCCGGCTGTAGGAATATATCAAAATATCATCAATGAAGACTATCACGAACAAATCCAAATAAGGCTTGAACACTCGGTTCATCAAATCCATAAAAGCTACTGGGGCATTTGTCAACCCGAGTGACATAACCAAGAACTCATAATGCCGTACCGAGTGCGAAAAGTTGTCTTAGGGACATCGGATGCCCTAATCCTCAGCTGATGGTAGCCAGATCTCAAGTCAATCTTTGAAAATATATTAGCACCCTGAAACTGATCAAACAAATCATCAATCCTCGGCAATGGATACTTATTCTTGATCGTAACCTTGTTCAACTGCCGGTAATCAATACATATTCTCATCGACCCATACTTCTTCTTAACAAACAACACCGGCGCACCCCAAGGCGAAACACTGGGTCTAATGAAACCTTTCTCAAGCAAGTCTTGCAACTGTTCCTTCAACTCTTTCAACTCAAGCGGGGCAATACGATATGGCAGGATAGAAATGGGTTGAGTGCCCGGAGCCAAATCAATGCAAAAGTCAATATCCCTGTCGAGTGGCATACCCAGCAGGTCTGAAGGGAATACCTCAGGGAACTCACGAACAACGAGCACATAATCAATAGATAAAACCTCAGCACTGGAATTTCGATCATACGCCGAGCCTTCACATACGAGATAACACAATGGGTAGAATGACCAAGAGTCCCTGTCCACTTTAAACGAGGCATACCCGGTAAAGCTAAGGTCACAATCTTGGCATGACAATCCAATATAGCGTAGTAAGGTGATAACTAATCTATACCCAATATAACATCAAAATCAACCATGTCTAGAAGCAACAAATCTACACGAGTCTCAAGACCCTCAATCACCACAATACAAGAATGATGGACTCGATCTACCATAATAGATTTACCCACCAGTGTAGATATATATACAGGAACACTCAATGAATCACTAGGCATGATCAGATATGGTGCAAAATAAGATGACATGTACGAGTATGTAGACCCTAGATCAAATAACACTGAATCATCTCTATCACAAACCAGAACCGTACCTATAATAACTACATCTGAAGCCTCAGCCTTGGGCCTGGCTGGAAGAGCATAACATCAGGGCTGGGCCCTACCACCCTGAACTACATCTCTGGGATGGCCTGCAGCTGACTGGCCTCCACCTCTAGCGGCCTGAGCTCCACCTCTAGCACCTCTACCTCCACCTCTAGCACCTTTACCCCCACCTCTAGCTGGCTGGGCGGTCTGTGGAACATTTGGTGCCTGAACTATAGCGCGGGAACCTTGCTGCTGCGACTGAGTACCCTCTAACCTCGGACAAGTCCTCCTGATATGACCATACTTACCACACTCAAAACCTTCACCTGAGTTTTGTGGCTAAGGAAACTAAGAATGACCTTGGCGACCCGAATGACCACCCAAAAACTCTAGAGCGGCGGTGCACTGATAGGAGCTGGTGGTGCACTGTAGGACTGCTGATCAGAATACTGCATCCGCGAACCACGGCTACCTAAAGCACCATGAGAAACTTGAAGAGCTGACTAAAAGAGCGTAGGAGGATGGCCTCTCCCATATGAATCTCTGCCTCCAGACGAGGCATCACTAAATCTACCCAAATGACGGGGCCTCTTATCCGACCCATGACCACCTCCCTGCGATAGAACCATCTCCACTCTCCTGGACACGTTGGCCACCTCCTGAATAGTAATCTCACTCCCAGCCTCCCTAGCCATCCGAAGACGAATCGGCTGAATAAGACCATCAATAAACCTCCTCACCCTTTCTCTCTCGGTAGGATGGATGACAAGGGCATGGCGAGCCATGTTGATGAATCTGGTCTCACACTGGGTAATCGTCGTAGAACCCTGCTGGAGACGCTCAAACTGCCTCCAGTAGGCCTATCTATGAGTAATGGGGAGAAACTTCTCCAGAAATAACACTGTAAACTGCTCTCATGTCAAAGATGGCGATCCGGTTGGCCTAGCCAAGAGATAATCTCTCCACCAAGTCTTGGCAGATCCTGACAAGTGAAATGTAGCAAAATCGACCCCATTGGTCTCAACAATACCTATGTTCCTAAGAGCCTCGTGGTAGCTGTCTAGATAATCCTGGGGATTCTCAGTAGATGCACCGCTGAAAGTACAAGTGAAGGAGCTTGGTGAACCTATCCAGCCTCCACAAAGCATCGGTAGACATAGCTGCTCCATTGCCGGTCTGAGCTACCACACCCAGCTGAACTACTCCAACTAGCTGAACCGCTGGAGTCTGAATCTAGGGAGCTACCTGCTTCGGAGTGGGGGTAGCAGGAGTCTGGGCCCCTCTTCCAGCATGGGAGACGACTAGTGCCACAGGAAGCAAGCCTGCTCGGATGACACTCTCCATGAGACCCACTAATCGGACCAGAGCATCCTGAAGAACTGGGGTAGCAATAAACCCCTCTAGGACCTGAGTTGGGCTCACCGGAACTGCTGGCCAGAACCTCCTCATCAAAATCAACCTGAGGCTCTGTCACTGCTGCTGCTGCTCGGGGTTGAGCTCTGCCCCTACCTCGGCCTCTAGTATGGCCGCGGCCTCGCCTTCTGCCCCTCGTGGGAGCTGCTGCTGGGGGTTCGGGTTGTTGAGCGGTAGATGAGGAAGAATGTGTTCTCGCCATTTGCGAAAGAACATAGTAGAAATTCAATTAGCATTGAGAAACAAAACCGCACGATAAGAAAGAACAAATGTGAAGTTTTCCTAACTCTATAGCCTCTGGGAGATAAATACAGACGTCTCCGTACCGATCCCTCAAACTCTACTGAGCTTGTCCGTGAATTGTGAGACCTATGTAACCTAGAGCAACCCGATCCCTTATCATTTAATATTGTTGCGGCATGCAACCCGATCCACATATATATAACTATTGCGGCGTGCAACCCGATACAATATAATATCTGTTGCGGCGTGCAACCCGATCCAATATAATATCTGTTGTGGCGTGCAACCCGATCCAATATAATATCTAATATATGTTGTGGCATGCAACCCGATCCATAAATATATATAATAATGTTGCGGCGTGCAACCCGTCCCAAATTTACAGTCAACAGTTATCATAATAATAGTCCCAGCAAGGGGTCAACAATAAACTATACTATCCCAGCAAGGGAATTCAACATTACAAGTATATGCATCCCGACAAGGGAGAATCAGCTATAAAAAATCTTAACTCAACTCCTACTCATCTCAATTATCACCATTTCTCAATCGTAAGTATCTTCCACGAAAATAAACTTAAGTCTTTACTCATTATCAAGAATTCACCCACTATTGCATTCGTAGTATCATTTAAGAACACAACAAGTATCAATTTAGGACTCACGGTCATGCTTGACACCAACATATAGATACTCGTCACCATGCATGTACGTCGTACTCAATAAGAAGCAATTAGCAAATAGGACTCAACCCCTAATCCCTCAAGCTAAGGTTAGACCGAACACTTATCTCGATGCCTCGAACACAACACAAGTTTCAATTATAGCTTTATCCCTTGATTCCACCGCCAATTCGCTCGTATCTAGCCACAAATTACTTAATTACATCAATAAATGCTAAATGAATCAATTTAAATGCATAAAAATTAGTTTTCCAAAGTTTTATCCAAAAAAGTCAAAATCACCCCTGGGCCTACGTGGTCAAAACCCGAGGTTTGAACCAAAACCCGATTACCCATTCCCCCACAAACTCAAATATATAATTTGTTTTGAAATCGGACCTCAAATCGAGGTCCAAATCCCCAATTTTTGAAAAACCTAGGTTCTAGCCAAAACACCCAATTTCCCCCATGAAAATCATTGATTTAAAGTTGAAATCATGTTAAAAGATGTTAATAATTGAAAAACTAGTTAAAGATGACTTACAATTGATTTGGAGAAGAAAGGTTGTTTGAAAATCGCCTCTTATGTTTTTTTGGGTTTTGATAAATGAAAAATAACTGAAAATCTCGTCTATTTATACCCCTCTCAGACCCCCTGTGCAGACCGCACAAAATGGACTGCGGCTGCACAGGCCTTCCTGGGGTATTGCGGTCCAGTGCCCTGTGCGGACCGCACGAAATGGACTGCGGCCGCACAGGCCTCCACCGCGCACCATACAAAGCCGACCGCGGACTGCACTGGCCCCCTTCCACGGTCGCACACGTTTTTGGGCGGACCGCACTGACGAGTTTAGAGACCTGCAACTTCTCTGAACCTGCCACAACTGTGTTTTTAGGACAAGGCATCCCGGAACCTACCCGAAACTCATCCGAGCCCTCGGTGTTCCAAACCAAGCGCATACAAAACCTCAAAAACATCCTACGGACTTATTCGTATAATCAAATTATCAAAATAACATCATAAACATCAAATTAAATCTCGAGATCAATGAAATTTTCTCAAAACTTCTTTAAACATCAACTTTGCGATTTAAGTCTGAATCACGTCATATGACATCAGTTTTTTACCAAATTCCACAAAAATGTCTTAAATCATATATAAGACCTGTACCGGGCGCCAAAACCAAAATACGGATCCGATACCATCATGTTCTAAGCAAATTTAATTATAATTTTTCTTAAACAATTTCAGAAAATAATTTCCATTAAAAATTCATTTCTCGGGCTTGGGACATCGAAATTTGATTCCGGGTATACGCCCAAGTCTCATATTTTCATACGGACCCTCCAGGACCGTCAAATCACGGGTCTGGGTCCGTTTACCCAAAATGTTGACCAAAGTCAAATTTATTCATTTTATAGTCAAAACTTATCATTTTTCATAGATTTTCATATTTAATCTTTCCGGCTATGCGCCGGGACTGCACACTCAAATCAAGGTGGTGCCAAGGGAGGTTTTTAAGGCCTCGAAAATACAAAATTTAATTTAAAGCAAGTGATGACCTTTTGGGTCATCACATGTAGTATGAGTACAATCAACTCAGTAGTTACAAAAATAACTAAGGAACTGAGCAGTAGTGACGAGCAAAGTAAAATAGTCCAATTATTTATTTTCACAATTTAAAATAACAGGAATGAACAGGTAAATTCCATAACTCAATAAATGCCACAAAGAAAATTAACAGATAAATGCAGCAACAACAAAAGTAAATGCAACCTCACAGCAATGTCACTACATCACTTAGTACTCGCACTCAGCACTCAACACTCAACACTCAATACACTCAACACGCTATGCTCACTAGGGGTGTGTACAGACTCCGGAGGGGCTCCCAAAGCCCAATCGCTAAGCACAAACAACTCACGTGCTACCATATCAATACCTGGATCCGCATAGTCAACTCTCATGCTACGCGAACAACTCATGTGCTATGCTATAAATACCTCGAGCCGTACGGTCAGTTCACGCTCTATGTGGATAACTCACGCGCTATGATATTAATTTACCTCACTAGCCTCACCATCATCAACAAATAAGGGAACACAACCCACATCAAGTATCTATCACGACCCGGATTACCCACCCTCGGGAGTCGTGATGGCACCTACTAATGTGAGCTAGGCAAGCCAAACCTTTAATCTAAATACTTCATTAACCAATTATTTCTTTTTAACAAATATAAGGTGGTAACGTGATAACAACGAAAATTCAAATTTAAGCGGAAGAAAACAAATAAATATCTGAAATCTATATCCATTATAACTGCTTGAGCCTTAGTCACCCAAATTTTGGTATCACAATACCACAGATGGTCTAAGACTACTAAATACAAGGTTTGAAGTAAAAGACACACTGTTTCTGAAGCAAAAGATGAAACAGGAAATAAAAGATAGAGGAGACGCTAGGGCTTGCGGATGCCTGCAGGTCTACCTCGGATCTCCGCATGAACTGAAGGTAGCCTCCAACTACAGTCCAAGAGCTGCTCCGGGATCTGCACATAGTGCAGAGTGTAGTATCAGCACAACCGACCCCGTGTGCTAGTAAGTGCCTAACCTAACTTCGGCGAAGTAGTGACGAGGCTAGGACCATACTACCAAATAAACCTGTGCAGTTATATAATATACAGCGAAAAGTAAAGCAGGAATAAATAAATAAAGATGGGAGGGGGAAACATGCTTCGGAGAATAACAGGTAAAAACAGAATATCAAGAGAATTATAAAGGGATCCAAAATCCAACCACTAACAAGAATAAGGAAAAACAAAGGCAAATTTCACTTTCTTTTCACATCTTGTTGCAGGCGTGCAACCCGATCCCATTTCCTGTATCTCGTGGCAGGCGTGCCACCCGTTCCCATTTCATGTATCTCATGGCAGGCGTGCCACCCGCTCCATTTCATTTATCTCGAGGTAGGCATACCACTCGCTCCCATTTCATTTATCTTGTGGTAGGCGTACCACCCGCTCCCATTTTATTATATCTTGTGGTAGGCGTACCACCCGCTCCTATTTTATTATATCCTTTGGCAGGCGTACCACCTGCTCGCATTTCATTATATCTTGTGGTAGGCACACCACCCGCTCCCATTTCATTGTATCTTGTGGTAGGCGTACCACCCACTCTTATTTACAAGCCAACAATAATCACAAGGAATCCCGGCAAGGGAACAAGAGCAATATAACAACTTCTCGGCAAGGGAACAATGATATTTCAACAACATCCCGGCAAGAGAACAATAATATCAAAACAAACGTCCCGGCAAGGGATCACTAATATCAAACAAACATCCCGACAAGGGAACAGTGGTGATAATAACATATGAAGCGTAATAAACCACAACGGAGTCATAACAATTATAATACACGACTCACGAGCATGCTTGACACCAATGTCTAGATACTCGTCACCATGCCTATACGTCGTACTCCACAATTAACATGTATCAAATAAGACACAACTCCTAATCCCTCAAGCTAAGGTTAGATAAACACTTACCTCGATGCCACAAACACAATTCACGATTCAACTATAGTTTTACCCCTTGATTCCACCACCAATTCGCTCGTATCTAGTCACAAGTTACTTAATTACATCAATAAACGCTAAATGAATCAACTCCAATGCATGAAAATGAGTTTTCTAAAGTTTTACCCAAAAAGTCAAAAATCACCCCGGGCCCACATGGTCAAAACCCGAGGTTCGAACTAAAACCTGATTACCCATTCCCCTACGAACCCAAATATATGATTTGTTTTAAAATCTGACCTCAAATCGAGGTCCAAATCTCCAATTTTTTAAAAAACTAGGTTCTATCCAAAACACCCAATTTCCCCCATGAAAATCATTGATTTTGAGTTGAAATCATTTGAAAAGATGTTAATAATTGAAAAAAACGAGTTAGAAATCACTTACCAATGTTTTGGAGAAGAAAGGTTGTTTGAAAACTCGCCTCTTATATTTTTGGGGTTTTGAAAAATGAAAAATATTTGAAAATCCCGTCTTAATATACCCCTCTCAGACCCCCTGTGCGGACCGCACGAAATCAACTGCGGTCGCACAACCCTTCCTATGTACTACAGTAACATATTTTAGTATTTTGGCCATAACTTTCTCTACATATGTCCAAATTGTGATTTCTTTAACTTTATAGAAACTAGACACGAAGGGAGACAACTTTTGTTTTTGCATTATCTCAAAATTCCTTCTAGATCAAAATATATAAGCTTCCGAATTCGGACCAGTAAAAGTTTCTTCAACGCGGACCGCACAAAATCCAGGTGGCCACAAAGCCTCCACCGCGGTCCGCACAAAATCCAGTGTGGCCGCACAGGCCCCTCCATGGCAACATTCTACTTTGTGCGGACCGCACTGGTTTGTTCAGAGGCCTTCCACTTCTTTGAACTTGCAACAACTATGTTTTTAAGTCTAAGACATCCCGCAACCTACCCGAAACTCACCTGAGCCCTCAGAACTCCAAACCAAGTGTGCATACTAACTCAAAAATATCATATGGACCTACTCGTGCGATTACATAATCAAAATAACATGTAAAATCATGAATTAAACCTCAAAACTCAACATTTTCATCAAGAACTCTCAAGGTTCATAACTCTTCAATCGGAAGTCAAACTCACGTCAAATAAACTCCGTTTTCACCAAATTTCACAGTTATCTTTCAAATACTAAAACAAGTTTGTACCGGGCTCCGGAACCAAATACGGGCCCGATAACAATGGTTTCAAATATTAATTCTTTTTTTTATTTCTTAGATAATTCAGTAAACAATTTCTTTCAAAAATTGATTTCTAAGGCTTGGGACCTCAAAATTCCTTTCCAGGCATACGCCCAAGTCCCATATTTTACTACAGACCTCCCGAGATCATCGAAACACGAATCCGGGTCCGTTTGCTCAAAACGTTGACCAAAGTCAACCATAATCAAATTTTTAACTTAAAAGATTTCTATTTCTCATATTTTCACATAGAAGGCTTTCCAGATATAGATCTGGACCACGCACGTAAATCAAGGTGGGGTAGAAAGGAAGTTTTAGGCCACAAAATATTGAATTCACTCCAACACAAGTGATGACCTTTTGGGTCATCACAGTATCACAACATATTAGCAAATAATAGAGGCTGAGGTAAACATATACAATAATTTTTATGATTGAGTACAAATAATGTGAGCATGAATAAAGCCTAAGCATGATCTCTAACATGAAAGTAGACAAGTTCAACAACAAGTAACTATGTAAACACAGATGATGGCCATGAGGCCTCACGAGATGGACCAAGTCTCTATCCCTCGAGGTATACACCCACACGCCCATCACCTAGCGTGGGTATCACCTCCAAACAGTCACACAATATCAAATTCTCCGGGTTTATACCCTCAAAGGCAGAGTTAAAACTGTTACTTACCTCAACAACGTAAAATCCTACTCCGGAATGCCCTCATCTCTGAACTCGATCTCAAAAAGCTCCAAATCTAACAATAATCAGATTAAAACCATCACCACGTGCTAAAGAATCAAATTCCACAATAAAACTACATAAATATGCCAGAAATCCGAAATCGGCCAAAATTCGGCCCCTGGCCCACATCTCGAATTCAGTCAAAAATTGTAGAATAATAAACCTCGTCTTCTCCCGAGTCTAACCATATAAAATTTATCAAAATTGGAGTCTGTTTGGTCCCTCAAATCCTCATTTAAAACTCTTCAAAACTCAAACTCAAACTCCCTCAATTTCACTTTGAAATCATCAATCAAATCCCTAGAAACAAATATGGATTCAAGAAATATAATGAAAACCAAGTAGAGAACACTTACCCCAATTCCTATGGTGAGAATCGCCCCCGAAATCGCCCAAATCCGAGCTCCCCAACTCAAAATATGACCGAATAAACAAACCCTTGTTTTATATATTTTTCTGCCAGCTATTTTACCTCGTTTCTTATGCCAAATGATCCCGAAACTCATTTTTTATACCTCCAATGGATTCCTTGTAAAATTCTAGTCAATTTAGGCTTTTGAATCACTCAATTTGACCTTATAATGAATGAGATATGTTAGTTTCAATATTTGCAAATAGTACAGATTTTTAAATACGCCGTCAGTGGCAATTTCGAAATTACTCTGACAAATCTGACAACCTAATTCTTAGTAAAATGACCATCAAATCCTCATACGATGTCCAAACTCGACGATTCTTTTTACTACGGGCCCGTAATTACGATACAGATCTAATGCTTCAATCAAAAAAGAAATTGGAGCTCATTTGTTCAATATGATATCATTTATGCTTGACCAAACGGCGTCGAAACATAAGAAAAACGAGCTCAACACAACCCAAACTTATCCGAAACTCACCCGAGGCCCACGGACCTCAACCAATAATTCCAACAAGTCATATATCACTACTCGAACTTAGTCGAACCTTCGTAACACCCAAAACAACGCCATAATACCAAATCAACCTCGAATTCAAGCCTAAGAATTTTTAAACTTCCAACTTTCGCCAATTCAAGCCTAATTCTACCACGGACCCCCAAATTATATTCCGGACACATTCCTAGGTCTAAAATCACCCAACAAAGCTAATCGAGTCATAAAAATCCAAATCCGAATTCATTTATTCATAAATCAACTTCCGATTTACTTTTCTAACGTAGCTTTCTAACTAAGAGACTAAGTATTCATTTCACTCCAAAACTACTCCGAACCTAAACCTAACAACTCGATACAACTCAACACAGCTAAACAATACATAAAGAAGCATAGATGGGGGAAATGAGGCTATAACTCTCAAAATGATAGGCCGGGTCGTTACATCCTCCCCCTCTTAAACAAATGTTCGTCCTCGAACGAGTCTAAAAACATACCTAGAGTCTCAAGTAGGTGAATCCTTCATCAATACCTTCTCGTCACATTCAAATCATATGAACTCATCTCGCGGTCACATCATACTCATCACGTATCCATCTAGCCACTACTTTCACTAATAGGGACACTACCAAACATATAAGTCCACAAGCACGCGCTCACACAATCAACACCTCAGTGATCAAACTACAGTCAAAACCTGGCCTCAAGTCCTCCAGACTGGCCCAATATCAACACATAGAAATCACATCTCACACCTCATCTAGAAAATCACAATCTGTCGATGCACAAATGATATTGAGCGCTCATGTGCGCTTATGAATGTGTGGAAGGAATTCAAAGAGTTACACTTCAAGATGAATCAATACAACACGATAAGAATTCAAGAAGGTGTAGTTTTCCTAAAGGTTTTGTAGCCTCTCAAAGATAAGTACAGACGTTTCTGTACCGATCCGGAAGACTCTACTAAACCCGCTCACGACTTGTGAGACTATGTAACCTAGGCTCTGATACCAACTTGTCACGACCCAAAATCTAACCATGGTCATGATGGCGCCTATCGTGTTACAAGGCAAGACTATTCCCAAAATATTACTACTTATTTAATTATAAGAATTTAATAAAAAAATTTCAATAATTTAATTCCTGATAAACTAAACTAACTCTAAATATAAATAATAGAAAATACAAAAATGAGTCCCAAACATCGGGGTGTCATTTAGTCATGAGCGTCTAAAACTATAAACTAAAATATATAAACTGTCTAACTGTCCAAAAAAGAAATGACAAGAGGAGTAACAAGGTCCTACGGATGCTAGCAGCTACCTTGCAGTCTCCAAAGATAGCCGGCCTGAACTCAACAATCGCCGCGTTCTAACTCACCTGGATTTGCACATAATGTGCAGGATGTAGTATGAGTACAACCACCTCAGTAGTAATAGAAATAACTAAGGAATTGAGTAGTATTGACGAGCTAAGTAAAACAATCCAATTATTTATTTTCACAATTTAAAAATAACAGGAATGAACAGGTAAATTCCATAACTTAGTAAATGGAACAATGAAAATTAATAGATAAATGCAGCAACAACAATACACTCAACACTCTACACTCAATACACTCAACACTCTACGCTCATTGGGGGTGTGTACAGACTCCGGAAGGGCTCCCAAAGCCCAAGCACTATGGTATAAATACCTGGACCTGCACGCACAACTCACACGCTACGCGGAAAACTCACGCGCTATGCGGATAACTCACGAGCTATGGTATTAATATCCTCACAACCAGACCCTCGGTCTTACTCAGTCATGTACCTCACTAGCCTCACCATCATCAACAAATAAGGGAACACGGCCCACATTAAGTATCACAACATATTAGCAAATAATAGAGGCTGAGGTAAACATATATAATAATTACTATGACTGAGTACAAATAATGTGAGCATTTAAAGCCTAAGCATGATCTTTAACATGAAGGTAGACAAGTTCAACAACAAATAACTACGTAAACATAGATGATGGCCATGAGGCCTCAGGGGATGGACCAAGTCTCCATCCTTCGAGGTATACACCCATACGCCCGTCACCTAGCGTGGGTATCACCTCCAAACAGTCACACGATATCAAATTCTCTAGGTTTATACCCTCAAAGCTAGAGTTAAAACAGTTACTTACCTCAACAACTTAAAATTCTACTCTGGGATGCCTTCGTCTCTGAACTCAGTCTCCAAAAGCTCCGAATCTAACCATAATCAGATTAATGCCATCATCTTGTGCTAAAGAATCGAATTCCACAATAAAAACTACATAAATATGCTAGAAATCCGAAATTGGCCAAAGTCTAGCCCCCAGGCCCACTTCTCAAATTCAATCAAAAATTGTAGAATAATAAACCTCGTCCTATCTCGAGTCTAACCATATAAAATTTATCAAAATCGGAGTCCGTTTGGTCCATCAAATCCTCACTTAAAACTCTCCAAAACTCAAACCCTAACTCCCTCAATTTCACTTTGAAATCATAAATCAAATCCCAAAAAACAAAGATGGCTTCATGAAATATAACAAAAACCGAGTAGAGAACACTTACCACAATCCCTTTGGTGAAAATCACCAAAATCCGAGCTCCCCGACTCAAAATATGACCGAATGAACAAATCCTTGTTTTATATATTTTCTGCCAGCTATTATGCCTCGTTTCTCATGCCAAACAATCCCGAAACTCGCTTTATATACCTCCAATGGATTCCTTGTAAACTTTTAGTCAAGTTAAGCTTTTGAATCACTCAATTTGACTTTATAATGAATGAGATATGTTAGTTTCAATATTTGCAAATAGTGCAGATTTTTAAATACGCCATCAGTGGCAATTTCGTAATTACTCTGAAAAAAATATGGCAACCTAATTCATAGTAAAATGACCATAAAATCCTCATACGATGTCTAAATTTGACGATTCTTTTTGCTATGGGTCCGTAATTACGATACAGATCTAATGCTTCAATCAAAAAAGAAATCGGAGCTCATTTGTTCAATATGATATTATTTATGCTTGAAGAAACGGTGTCGGAACATAAGAAAAAATGAGCGCAACACAACCCTAACCTATCCGAAACTCACCCGACGCCCATGAGACCTCAACCAATAATTCCAGCAAGTCATATATCACTACTCGAACTTAGTTGAACCTCCGTAACACCCAAAACAACATCAAAACACCAAATCAACCTCGAATTCAAGCCTAAAAATTTCGAAACTTTCAACTTTCACCAATTCAAGCCTAATTCTACCACGAACCCCCCAAATTATATTCCGGACACACTCCTAAGTCTAAAATCACCCAACGAAGCTAATCAAATCATAAAAATCCAAGTCCGAATTCATTTACTCATAAGTCAACTTCCGATTAACTTTTCTAACTTAGCTTTCTAACTAAGAGACTAAATGTTTATTTCACTCCAAAACTATTCCGAACCCAAACCTACCAACTCGATACAACTCAACACAACTGAACAATATATAAAGAAGCATAGATGGGGGAAATGGGACTATAACTCACAAAACGACAAGTCGGGTTGTTACAATTTCATTTGGACTAATAACTAAATTATTTGACTAATTAAATTCTATAATTTAATTATCAAATAGTAAAGTAATTAATACTTTAACAAAGATCAGAACACTCGTTAGTGTGCGACCCTATAAGTTCAATACTAAGCCGTTTGTAAATTAATTAGATCAATATACTAATCAAGGGTGGCGTCTAGCAACACTTCTTAACGACCTGATATAATGAAGTATGCAATTTACTCTTAAACCAGTAGAAGAATAATGTAGTAATTCCTTCTGTCCTTATAGCTCTGGATCACCCTAGGATATGGTTCAACTATCAAATCCTAATATGCGACCAACTATGTGTATGTTAAATATAATTGACCATTGAATGACATAAGAAACTCTTTTCTTTTTTTATTCAATTGCCCCGACAAGGTCTTAGTTTGGTCTTTTGTAATTCATGACAACATGGAGCTTAAACTCATTACCAAGAGTTGACAGATTCCTTCTTGATCAATCACTAATTCTACAAGCATTTAATCATACCCAACATCCTTTCAGGTGTCTGGTATCAAAGCACAATGAATAACTTGTCAATTACTATGACGATCTCAGGTCAAAGGAAACTCTTACATCACATTCTTCAAGAGAATATCCTATTGACAGTTTATGGTAATTCTAACCATTAGGAATTATCCAATGAGTCGGTTCAATGATCATATCTCTATATGCATCATCTATCTATGTGATTTAGTTAATGAGATCAACTAATCTTTATCCAATAAAGACGATCACATAAATATTGATCTAACCGGATTACTAATGTCCAAATTAATAATCCTATGATCAAAAATAAATTTAGATTAAATTATAAGAGACTTTGCTCTCATTATCATGATCTCTATCACGATGACAAATCTCAAAATTTAATCAAGGACCTTATCACATTAATCAAACAATTAATAATAACTATGATAAGAATGCCATATATTTTTATATCAAATAACGTTCACAAAAATATGTTTAAATCATCAAATATGAGATTGGATCTAGGACATATCTACTATATCCATAATAGTGTAGTCCATGTGACTTGTGAGGGAAGGGTGATTGCAGTTCAGCCCACAAGAGTTTGCAGACACCACATTATATTTGTCGATAGATTATGTAACATAGTAGTGTTATGTACATGGATATCGTCGTTAATTATAATTATGTAAAATTGTTTTGCTTTATACTTAAATAAATGCTACTAGGTTATGAAATTTAGGACATGATAATTTACCGAGTTCGGGGTAGATAATTTATGCACATTAAATTTTTTATCCATAAATATAGGGTTTGAGCTACCATGTCGGCCATTGGGTAAGAGCATCTCCAACGCTACAACCATCCGAAGCAACAAAAACTCTCTCTAATGTAAACTCTCCAACATTTGCATCTTCATCTTCTATACCACCCAAACCACCTGATATCCACATTATTAAACCTCCACTAACCACCTCATCCATCATCTCAGATAACAATATGAATATTGACACAAATGATTTTGTATCAACTCCATCTTAATTTGTCCATAAACTATACCTCACTACACTAATTTCAAATAATATTACATCTTCATCGTCTACCCTAAATGATCCGCTAAACCTTCTTTTGGTGTTTACTGATGAAATAGAAGCACCCACAGACCCAAACATTTTCATCCCAGTATCTATTGAAGAAAAAATAGAATTTATAAACCATGGCAACATGCAGTTATTATAAAGTTGTATGGTCGAAAGATTAGGCATCAAGTACTTAGGCAAAAAATATATGCCTTATGGAAACCCACTGAAAATCTACCTCTTGTAGATTTGGGATCAGATTTTTTCCTTATTAAATTTCAAAAAGAGGAAAATAAGATTCATGCTTTTCAGGATGGACCTTGGTTTATATTAAATTATTTTCTTTTCGTTCGTCAATGGGAACTAAATATTATGGCTTCCGAAACAAAAATCACTTATTCTGCTATTTGGTTGCATTTACCTGAATTACCAACTAAATTTTATGATTTCCAGATACTTCAAAAACTGGGAAATAAAATTGGGAAATTATTAACTGTTGACACTTGTACCTCCTCAACAACAAGAAGAAGATACGCAAGATTATGTGTTGAAGTGCCGTTGAATCAACCATTACAGACACACATTTATATTGGAAATCATAAGCAAAATATCTTGTATGAAGGATTAAACTTGCTATGTATTAAGTGTGGTCAGATGGGGCATAATAAAAAAGTTTGTACTTGTCAAATCTAAGCAAGTAATCCTACTGATATCTCAACACTTAACCAAACTACCAATGCTAACCCTACTACTACTACCAGCACATTACTCACTGTTGAAGAATGAGAGACTGTTCAATTTCCCAATAAAGCAATCAGGAAAATGAACCACTACAAAGGAAATCAACTCCGAAAATGCCAGCTTCATTAGCTAATCCTACAAGACAATCAGGTATACATGTTGATGGTATAGACATGGTCACTACTCCTAACACTCTTCCTTTTACTAATTTATCTATTAATTATATTAACACTCCTATTAACCATAATATAAATTCTACAATATCACCAACACCTTCTTTTAATAATAATAAATTTGCTAAGCTATTTTCAAATGACTCCACTAGTGATAATTCCCTAACTAATCTACCAGGAAACAACATTTCAAACCCTATAATTTCCACTCAAGTACCACTAACTCACTCGGCCCAATTAGAAAATTATCAACCTCCAACACTTATCAAAACACATGCAAAAGGACACATTACCCCACCCCACATGCAAGACATACTACACTACTCAACTACACCTTACTCAACAACCCAAGAAACCTACTCCAATAAGCAAAAAACTATTTCGAATCTGCTTACCAATACACCATCAAGCTCTACAAACCCTACTATAACTCCCATGCAAATAGCTCATGATGATATTTCTACTTCCATTACTAAAACTCTATCTAATACACAACGTCCAAATCCATCAATCAAACCGCCCATATCTACCACTAAGATTGCTTCTTCTCTAGTTCATTGTTCAAATTCGGAACAAATTAATTCAATCAATCCTTCACCACTTCCTCTAAACTTAGAAGATGCTTTCACACAATGTCAATCACTTATGCAAACAACACAACAACCCAAACAGGCAGAACATTCATCGACTACAATACAATCAAACTCCGTACTCCCTTCCTCTCTCACATTTGATCATGGAGCCAAACACAATTATCTACACTGCTCAGACACTACAGGCACCACCACATCCAACATCTTGGCTCGAGACAGGACTTCAAAACCATGCTCTAACCTTCACAATGGAGGTCAACCACCAAGAGGTGACAATTCTAATCAACAATCTAAGGGATCTTACGCAAATAGTAGCGGAGGGAATGCAACTAGGGACAAATATATTTGCAAGATACCACTGGTCGATGATGCAAGCACCTTATCTTGCACAATATCACCCTCTACATATCCCAACACCATATTGGGATCCCACTCACCTTCACCCACATCTTCTTCAAATGCCATTCTATCCCACTCCAACTCTTGCCACACCTTGGATTCAACCATACATGGATCCACAACCACACATACCACTATTGGAACCACTAACACCTCCAAATCCAACTCTATCACCACTCCACCATCCCAATCCACTCGAATAAGACATGAATTTTCAGGCAGAACTCGAAGCAGCAGTCATTTACAATAGGGAAACACGTCCAATTCATACATGCTCGATGGAATCAAAGTATTTGTCCAGAAGGATAAATACTAAAGAAAAATATACATAAGGTGTCCTCCAAACCTAATGACAATATCCTTTCGACTAAGGCCCACAACAAATCCCGATGTGGGAAAGTATGCAATGCTTCTACTTCCTACATTACATCTACATCCAGGAGAAAGCAGAAGTAATATAAGGAACACAAGGTGCAGTCACATGCTCGATCCCATCAATAGCCATATGAATTTCATTATTTGGAATTGTAGAGGAGCTCAATCATCTAATTTTAGAAGAAACTTTAGTTCACTACTTGATTACAACCGGCCATCTTTGGTTGTTCTTTTAGAAACCCACTGTCAAAGCCACGAAACTTGAAGGAAGACTTCAATTTCACTGGTATGATTGAGGTAGCTGCTATAGGACAGTTTGGAGGAATCATCATATTATGGCTTTCAAATGTTCTTAATGTTGAACTAGTGGCAACCACTGCACAAGAAATCCACTGTCACATTCAGGTGCACCCTTTTCCTTTTAAATTCTTATTTATTGCCATATATGCTAGTACTGATTTAGCAACTAGACATTCTTTATGGAAAAATATAATGTGTCTGTATGATAATTATAAAGGCCCTGTCACAACCCAAATTTTCCACACTCGGGAGTCGTGATGATGCCTACTAATGAAAGCTAGGCAACACAACTGTTTGAGCAAATTACCTTTTTTCTATTTTAATTCTTTAACAAGTGTGAAACAACAATTATAAACAACGGAAATTTAAAACAAGCGGAAGAAACAACTAACCCATTTAAATAGTTCCAACATGATTCTTAAACAAAATCTACCCAGAACTGGTGTCATGTTTCACATACAGTCTAGAATGGTACAAACAAGGTCTGAAAAATATATAATACACTGTTTCTGGAATATGTAAATGAAACAGGATGAAGGGATAAAGGGACACGCCAGGGCCTGCGGATGCCCGCAAGACTACCTCGGAATCTCCAACTGGACTGAAGGGAGCCACCCAAACTAAGGTCCGAATGTTGCTGCTCCGGGATCTGCACACAGTGCAGAGTGTAGTATCAGCACAACCGACCCCATGTGTTGGTAAGTTCCTAGCCTAACATCGGCGAAGTAGTGACGAAGCTAGGACCAGACTACCAAATAAATCTGTGCAGTTATATCATATAAAGCGGAAAATAAAACAGAAATATACAATTAAGGATGGGAGGGGGCATGCTGCGGGGAAATATCACTTATCAATAGTAACTCAGGAGAAGAGCATAAAGAACAATCTAAAATTTTTGGTAGAAGAATAAGGAAACTGTAACCAATCAATAACTACTTTTATTATTTATTGTTGCGGCGTGCAACAAGATCCAAATCATAAAAAAACACTGTTGCTGCATGCAACCCGATCCATATCATTTATCACTATTGTGGCGTGCAACCTGATCCAATTACAATATTGTTGCGGTGTGCAACCAAATCCAAATATAATATTGTTACGGCGTGCAACCCGATCCAAATATAATATTGTTGCGGTGTGCAACCCGATCCAAATATAATATTGTTGCAGCGTGCAACCCGATCCAAATATAATATTATTGCGGCGTGTAACCCGACCCCAATATACAATTCAACACCAATCACAAAAGGGTCCCGACAAGGGAACAATAAGGAAACAACACTATCCCGGCAAGGGAATTGACAATATAGGTAAATACGTCCCAGCAAGGGAGTTAGCTATAACCAAACTTGTTCCAACATTTAACTTCACAAAAGAAACCTTAACTAGCACCAATACTCAACTATAAGCAATTTCCACGAAATAATCATAATTGTTGCCCAACACAGAGAATCAACAACTTAGGCTTCTGTAGTACTTATTAAGAGCACAACGATTTCAATTTAAGGCTCATGGGCATGCATGCCACCAACGTATAGATACTCGTCACCATGCCTATACGTCGTACTCAACAAATAACACATAGTAAATAGGACACAACTCCTAATCCCTCAAGCTAAGGTTAGACAAAACACTTATCTCAAACTTCCACGGCCAACTCAAGCCTCAAACTGCGCTTTTCCTTTAGAATTCGCCTCCAAAAAACTAGTATCTAGTCCAAATTGATTTAACAACATCAACAAATGCTAAAGAATTCATACCGAATGCATAATTATAGGTTTTCTATCATTTTTCCCAAAAAGCCAAAAATCGACCCCGGGCCCGCTTGGTCAAAACATGAGGTTCGGACCAAAATCGGATCACCCATTCACCCACAAGCCCGAATATGTAATTAGTTTCGAAATCTGACCCCAAAACGAGTTCTAAATTCCAATTATTCAAAAAGCCCTAACTCTACCCAAGTTAGGCCTAGAAATCTAATGGGTATTAATGAAAATTGAAGAAAACGAGTTTAAAAATAGATACCTATGGTTTTATGGTGAAATCCCTCTTCAAAAATGGCCCAAGTTCGAGTTTAAGTGAAAGAGTTATGAAAATTTTGAAGAATCCCGTTGTTGCTACTGTTTTAAAAGACTGGGCAAAAATAGGCCATGCGATCGCGGCAAAGCCTATGCGATCGCATAGGTTTTCCCTCCCCTACCCATCACGTTCACATCACAACGGATGTGTTCGCATAGCGTTAAAACTACCCAGCCCCAGACCCATCTCCTATTTTATGCGTTCGCGACTAACCCGGTGCGTTCGCGTAGAGTAACTTTCCAAAGCTCCGTGTTCGCATGGTGCAAATTTGCTTCCTCCCAATTTGTGTTGTGTGTTCGCGTGGGTTACCACGCATTTGCATAGAGTAAATGCCTGGACACTAGAAGACCATAGACACACCAGATTTCGAAGTTGAAAAACACTCCGACGCCTATCTGAAACTCACCCGAGCCCTCAGGGCTCCAAACCAAACATGCACACCAACCTATAAACATCATATAGACTTACTCATATGATCAAATCGCCAAAATAACGTCAACAACTATGAATTTAGCATCAAAATCATGAAATCACTTAAGAACCTCAATTTTTCCAATTTTCTCAAATATGGTCCGATTCACGTCATTTCAAGTCCATTTCTTACCAAATTTCATAGACTCAACTTAAATCACATATAAGACCTGTACCGGGCTCCGAAACCAGAATACAGGCCCGATACAATAAAATTTTAAACACATTTCATTTCCAAAAACTCATAAATATAAATAATTTTCTTTAAAAATTTATTTCTCGGGCTTGGGACCTCGGAATTAGATTCCGAGCATACGCCCAAGTCCCATATTTTCCTACGGACCCTCAGGGATTGTCAAATCATGGGTACGGGTCTGTTTACCCAAAATATTGACCGAAATCAACCTAAATTCATTTTAAAGGCAAAATTCATCATTTTTCATAGATTTTTACATAATGGCTTTCTGGCTACGCGCCCGGACTATGCACACAAATCGAGGTGACACCGAAAGAGTTTTTAAGGCCTCAGAACATAGAATTTTATTTCTAAAACAAGTGATGACCTTTTGGGTCATCACATTCTCCACCTCTAAAACAACCGTTCGTCCTCGAACAGACATAAGAAGGAAGTACCTGAGTCAGGGAAAATATAGGGATAACGGCTCCGCATATTGGACTCGAACTCCCAGGTCGATGCCTTAGAAGGCTGACAACTCCACTGAACACGAACAGAAGGGAAACTCTTCGATATCAACTGACGAACCTGCCGGTCTAGAATAGCTACCGGCTCCTCCTCATAGGACAAGTCCTTGTCCAACTAGACAGTGCTGAAATCTAACACGTGGGATGGATTGCCGTGATACTTCCGAAGCATGGACATATGAAGCACTGGATGTACGGCTGATAAGCTCGGTGGAAACGCAAGTGTGTAAGCCACCTTTCCCACTCGATCAAGAATCTCAAACGAGCCAATGAACCTAGGGCTAAGATTTCCCTTCTTTCCAAATCTGATCACGCCCTTCATAGGTGATACCTGAAGCAATACCCGCTCACCGACCATGAATGCCAAATCACGAACCTTACATCGGCATAACTCTTTTGCCTGGACTGAGCTGTACGAGGCCTATCCTGTATGATCCTTACCTTGTCCAAGGCATCCTATACTAGATTTGTATCCAACAACCGAGCCTCTCCCGACTTAAACCATCCAACCGGCGATCGATACCGCCTACCATAGAAAGCCTCATAAGGAGCCATCTAGATACTCGACTGGTAGCTGTTGTTCTTGGAAAACTCTGCTAAAGGCAAAAACTGATCCCGCGAGCCTCCAAAGTCAATGACATAAGCTCGGAACATATCCTCCAAAATCTAAATGGACAACTCGGACTGCCCGTCCATCTGAGGATGAAACGCTGTTCTCAACTCAACCCGTGTGCCCAACTCTCGCTGAACTACACTCCAGCAATGTAAAGTAAACTGTGTACCTCGATCCGAAATGATAGACATGGGCACACCATGAAGACGAATAATCTCCCGGATATAGATCTTAGCTAACCTCTCAAAAGAATAGGAGACTGCCACAGGAATGAAATGTGCTGACTTGGTCAGCCTATCAACAATAACCTACACTACATCAAACTTCCTCTGAGTCTGTGGGAGTCCAACAACGAATTCCATAGTGATATGCTCCCACTTCCGCTTAGGAATCTCAATCTTCTGGAACAAACCACCGGGTCTTTGATGCTCGTACTTAACCTGCTGACAGTTCAAACACCGAGCTACATATGCAACGATATCCTTCTTCAATCTTCTCCACCAATAACGATAGACGGGATGCAATGATTCTTCTCCTCTAAAATCAACTCTCGAAGCCCATCCATATTTTGCACACAAACTCGACCCTGTAGCCTCAAAACTCCATCATCTCCTAAGGTAACCTGCTTGGCACCTCCGTGCTGCACCATGTCTCTAAGGACACAAAAATGAGGATCATCATACTACCAACCTCGGATACGCTCCAATAAAGAAGAACGAGCGACTGTGCAAGCTAACACCCGATTGGGCTCAGAAACATCCAACCTCATGAACTGATTAGCCAAAGCCTGAACATCCAAAGCAAGCGGTCTCTCACCGACCAGAATATAAGCAAGACTGACCGTACTGGCTGACTTCCTACACAAAGCATCGTCCACTAGATTGGCCTTCTCTAGATGATATAAGTTGGTGATATCATAGTCTTTCAACAGATCCAACCACCTTCTCTGCCTCAAATTTAGCTCCTTCTGCTTGAACAAGTACTGCAGACTCTTGTGAGCCGTGAACACCTCACATGCCACGTTATACAGATAATGCCTCCAAATCTTCAACGCATGAACAATGGCTGCTAACTCCAAATCATAAACCAGATAGTTCTTCTCATGAATCTTCAAATTCTGCGAAGCATAGGCAATGGCCTTGCCATCCTGCATCAACACCGCACCAAGTCCAATACGAAAGGCATCATAATAAACTGTATATGGCCCTGAACCTGTGGTAAAAACCAACACTAGTGCCGTAGTCAAAGCTGTCTTGAGCTTCTGAAAACTCACCTCACACTCGTCCGACCACCTGAACTGGGCACCCTTCTAGGTCAACTTGGTCATCGGGGCTGCAATAGTCAAAAAGCCCTCCACAAACCGACGATATAGCCTGCCAAACCTAAGAAACTCCGAATCTCTGTAGCTAATGCGGGTTTAGGCTAGTTCTCGACTGCCTCTATCTTCTTTGGATCAACCTAAATACCTCTGCTGATACAACATGACCCAGGAATGCAACTGAACTCAACCAGAACTCATGCTTCGAAAACTTAGCATACAACTTACTATCTCTCAAAGCCTGAAGAACCACTCTAAGATGCTGCTCATGCTCCTCCCGGCAACGCGAATAGATCAAAATATCATCAATGAAGACTATCACGAATGAATCCATGTAAGTCCTGAACACTTGGTTCATCAAATCCATAAAGGTTGCTGGGCATTTGTCAACCTGAATGACATCACTAAGAACTCATAATGTCCGTACCGAGTGCGGAAAGTTGTCTTAGTGACATCGAATGCCCTAATCCTCAACTGATGGTATCTAGATCTCAAGTCAATCTTCGAGAATACCTTGGCACCCTGAAGCTGATCAAACAAATCATCAATCCTCGGCAATGGATACTTATTCTTGATTGTAACTTTGTTCAACTATCGGTAATTAATACACATTCTCATCGATCCGTCCTTCTTTTTAACAAACAACACTGGTGCACCCCAAGGAGAGACACTAGGTCTAATGAAGCCTTTCTCAAGAAAGTCTTGAAACTGCTCCTTCAATTCTTTCAACTCAGGCGGGGCCATATGATACAGCAGAATAGAATTGGGTTAAGTTCCCGGAGCCAAATCAATACAGAAGTTAATATCCCTGTCGGGTGGCATACCCGGCAGGTCCGAAGGAAATTCCTCAGGAAACTCACGAATAACAGGCACAAAACCAATAGAAGGAAACTCGACATTAGGATCATGAACATATGCCAAATAGGCCAAACATCCCTTCTCGACCATATGCCGAGCCTTCATATATGAGATAACACTACGGGTAGAATGACCAGGAGTCCCTCTCCATTCTAAAAGAGGTAAACCCATCAAGGCTAAGGTCACAGTCTTGGCATGACAATCTAAGCTAGCATGGTAAGGTGATAACCAGTCCATCCATTATATGACATCAAAATCAACCATGTCCAAAAGTAACAAATCTACACGAGTCTCAAGACCCCCAATTGCAACTATACACGAACGATAGACTCGATCTACCACAATAGAATTACCCACCGGGGTAGACACATATACAGGAGCACTTAAAGAATCACTAGGCATGACCAGATATGATGAAAAATAAGATGACACATAGGAGTATGTAGACCCTAGATCAAATCAAACTGAAGCATCTCTACTACAAACCATAACAATACCTATGATAACTGCATCAGAAGATTCAACCTCAGGCCTGGACGGTATAGCATAACATCAGGGCTAGGCCCCACTACCCTGAACTACATCTCTGGGATGGCCTGCTGCTAGCTGGCCTCCACCTCTAGCGGCCTGACCTCTACCTCTAATACCTCTCATTCCTTCTCTAGCACCTCTACCTCCAACTTTAGCGCCTCTACCTCCACCTCTAGCTTGTTGTGGAACACTCGGTGCCTGAACTATAGCATGGGAACCCTGCTGCTACGATTGAATACCCACTAATCTCGGACAAGCCCTCCAGATATGACCATACTCACGACACTCAAAGCATCCACCTGAGAGTTGCGGCTGAGGAAACTAAGACTGACCCTAGCGACCTGAATGACCACCCCAAAAACTCTGGAGCGGTGGTGCACTGATAGGAGCTGGTGGTGCACTATAGGGCTGCTGATCAGAATACTGCATATGAGAACCACGTCCACCTGAAGCGCCGTGAGAAACCTGAAGGGCTGATTGAAAAGGCCTAGGAGGATGGCCTCTACCATACACATCCCTGCCTCCAGATGAGGCACCACTGAATCTACCTGAATGACGAGGCCTCTTGTCAGACCCCTGACCACCCCCTACGACAGAACCATCTCAACTCTCTTGGCCACATTGGCCGCCTCGTGAAAAGAAATCTCACTCCCCATCTCCTTAGCAATCTAAAGTCGAATAGGCTGAATGAGTCCCTCAATGAACCTCCTCACCCCCTCTCTCTCGGTGGGGAGTATGATAAGAGCATAACGGGCCAAGTCGATGAATCCGGTCTCATACTGAGTGACAGTTATAGAACCCTGCTAGAGATGCTCAAACTGCCTCCGATAGATCTCTGTCTGAGTGATAGGGAGAAACTTCTCCAAAAATAGTTGAGTAAACTGCTCCCAAGTCAAGGCTGGTGATCCGACTCGTTTAACCAAACAATATTTGGCAGATCCAGACAAGCGGAATATAGCAAAGTTGACCCCATTGGTCTCCAATATCCCCATGTTCTTGAGAACCTCATGACAGTTGTCTAGATAATCCTGGGATCCTCAGAAGATGAACCACTGAATGTAGTAGTGAAGAGCTTGGTGAACCTGTCCGACCTCCACAAAGCATCGGCAGACATAGCTGCTCTATCACCGGTCTGAGCTACCACACCCGGCTGAACTGCTCCAACTAGCTGAGATAGAGTCTGAAACTGGGGAGCCATCTGCTCTGGAGTGCGAGTAGCAGGAGTCTAGGCTCCTCCTCCAGCCTGAGAGACGGCTGGTGCTACAGGAAGCAAGCTTGTCCGGGTGACACTCTCCATAAGGCCCACTAGACTGACCAGAGTATCCTGGAGTACTGGGGTAGCAACAAACCCTTCTAGGACCTGAGTTGGGCCCACTAGAACTGTCTGGGCCGGAATCTCATCATTAAAGTCAACCTGAGGCTGCGCCGCTGGTGCTGCTGCTGTAGGCTGAGCTCTGCCCCTACCTCGGCCTCTAGCACGACCTCGGCCTCGCCCTTTGTTCCTTATGGGAGCTACTACTGGGGGCTCAGGCAGCTGATCGATGGATGAGGAAGTGCGTGTTCTCACCATCTGCGAAAGAACAAAGTAGAAATTCAATTAACATTGAGAAACCAAACACGATAGGAAAGAATAGATGTGAAGTTTTTCCTAACTTTGTAGCCCCTGGGGATAAATACAGACATCTCCGTACCTATCCTTCAGACTCTACTAAGCTTGTCTGTGAATTGTGAGACCCATGTAACCTAGAGCTCTGATACCAACTTCTCACGACCCAGATTTTCCACCCTAGAGAGTCTTGATGGCGCCAACTAATGAAAGCTAGGCAAGCCAACTGTTTGAGCAAATTACCTTTTCTCCCATTTTAATTCTTTAACAAGTGTGAAACAACAGTTATAAATAACGAAAATTTAAAATAAG
Source organism: Nicotiana sylvestris (assembly GCF_000393655.2). Classification (NCBI taxonomy): domain Eukaryota; kingdom Viridiplantae; phylum Streptophyta; class Magnoliopsida; order Solanales; family Solanaceae; genus Nicotiana; species Nicotiana sylvestris. The sequence goes on along the minus strand of NC_091063.1, from coordinate 29,429,616 downwards.
CGGAAGAAACAACTAACCCATTTAAATAGTTCCAACATGATTCTTAAATAAAATCTACCCAAAACTGGTGTCACGCTTAACAGACTGTCTAGAATTACTACAAACAAGGTCTAAAAAATAAATAATACACTATTTTCTGGAATATGTAAATGAAACAGGATGAAGGGATAGATGGAGACGCCAGGGCCTGCGGACGCCTGCAGGACTACCTCGGAATCTCCAGCTAGACTGAAGGCAGCCACCCAAGCTAAGGTCCGAATGTTGCTGCTCCGGGATCCGCACACAGTGAAGAGTGTAGTATCAACACAACCGACCCTATGTGCTGGTAAGTGCCTAGCCTAACCTCGACAAAGTAGTGACGAGACTAGGACCAGACTACCAAATAAACCAGTGCAGTTATATCATATACAATAGAAAATAAAATAGAAATATACAATTAAGGATGGGAGGGGGCATGTTGCGGGGAAATATCACTTATCAACAGTAACTCAGGAGAAGAGCATAAACAACAATCTAAAATTTGCCGCAGAATAATAAGGAAACTGTAACCAATCAATAACCACTTTTATCATTTATTATTGCGGCGCGCAATCCGATCCAAATCATAAAAAAATACTGTTGCAGCGTGCAACCCGATCCATATCATTTATCACTGTTGGGGCGTGGAAACCGATCAAATTATAATATTGTTGCGGCGTGCAACCCGATTCAAATATAATATTGTTGCGGCGTGTAACCCGATCCAAATATAATATTGTTTCGGCGTGCAACCTGATCCAAATATAATATTGTTGCGGCGTGCAACCCGATCCCAATATACAATTCAACCCCAATCACAAAAGAGTCCCGACAAGGGAACAATAAGGAAACAACACTATCCTGGCAAGGGAATCGATAATATAGGTAAATAAATCCCGGCAAGGGAGTCAGCTATAACCGAACTTGTTCCAACATTTAACTTCACAAAATAAAGCTCAACTAGAACCAATACTCAATCATAAGTAATTTCCACGAAATAATCATAATTCTTGCCCAACATAGAGAATCAACAACTTAAGCTTCCGTAGTACTTATTAAGAACACAACGATTTCAATTTAAGACTCACGGGCATGCATGACACCAATGTAGATACTCGTCACCATTCCTATACGTCGTACTCAATAAACACACATAGCAAATAGGACAACTCCTAATCCCTTAAGCTAAAGTTAGACCAAACACTTACCTCAAACTTCAACACCGCTTTTCCTTTAGAATTTGCCTCCAAACAACTCCTATCTAGTCCAAATTGATTTAACAATATCAATAAATACTAAAGAATTCATACCCAGTGCTTAATTATAGGTTTTCTATCTTTTTCCCAAAATTCAAAAATCGATTTTGGACCTGCTTGGTCAAAACAAGACGTTCGGACCAAAATCCGATCACCCATTCACCCACGATCCCGAATATGTAATTAGTTTTGGAATCCGACCCCAAAACGAGGTCCAAATTCCAATTATTCAAAAAGCCCTAACTCTACCCAAATTTTTAATTTTCTACCCTTAAGAAAATGATTTAGGCCTAGAAATCTAATGGGTGTTAATGAAAATTGAAGAAAACGAGTTTAAGAATACATACCTATGGTTTTGTGGTAAAATCCCTCTTGAAAAGTCGCCCAAGTTCGAGTTTAAGTGAAAGAGTTATGAAAATTTTGAAGAATCTCGTTCTTGCTACTGTTTTAAAAGACTGGGCAAAAATAGGTTATGCGAGCGTGACAAAGCCTATGTGATCGCATAGGTTTCCCCTCCCCCGCCCTTCGCGTTGGCATCACAAGGGATGCGTTCGCATAGAGTTAAAACTACCCAGACCCATCTCCTATTCTATACGTTTGTGACTGACCCGGTGCGTTCGCATAGAGTAACTTTCCAAAGCTCCGCGTTCGCACCCAGGTCTATGCGTTCGCATAGTACAAACCTGCTCCCTCCCAATTTGTGTTGTGCGTTCGCGTAGGTTACCATGCGTTCTCATAGAGTAAAAGCCTGGACACCAGAAGACAGCAGATACACCAGATTTCTAAATCCAAAAACACTCCGATGCCTATCCGAAACTCACTCGAGCCCTCGAGGCTCCAAACCAAACATGTACACCAACCTAAAAACATCATACGAACTTACTCGTACGATTAAATCGCCAAAATAACATCAACAACTATGAATTTCGCATCAAAATCATGAAATCACTTAAGAACCTCAATTTTTCCAATTTTCTCAAATACGGCCCGATTCACGTCATTTCAAGTCCGTTACTTACCACATTTCACCGACTCAACTTACATCACACATAAGACCTGTACTGGGCTCCGGTATCAGAATACGGGCCTGATACCATCAAATTTTAAACACATTTCATTTCCAAAAACTCATAAATATTCCAGAAAATAATTTTCTTTAAAAATTTATTTCTCGGGCTTGGGACCTCGGAATTTGATTCCGAGCATACGCCCAAGTCCCATATTTTCCTACGGACCCTCCAGGACCATCAAATCATGGGTCCTGATCCGTTTACCCAAAATATTGACCGAAATCAACTTAAATTTATTTTAAAGGCAAAATTCATCATTTTTCACAGATTTTCACATAATGGCTTTCCAGCTATGCGCTCGGACTGCGCATGCAAATCGAGGTGAGACCAAAAGAGGTTTTTAAGGCCTCAGAACACAGATTTTTATTTCTAAAATAAGTGATGACCTTTTGGGTCATCACAAGCCCATGGCTCATAAGGAGAGATTTTAATGATATAACATATGCCATTGACAAATTTGGAGGACTTCAAATTAATAATTCACGTTCGAACAAATTAATAGACTGTATAAATTATTGCCATCTAACTAATTTAGGTTATAAAGGAAGTCGTTATACCTGGACAAATAGCAGGCATAATAATTTTTAATATACTTGAACGTATTGATCGTATTATAGCCAATTATGATTGGCTAAATCAATACCCAGAGCCACTTGTGCTACACCTCCCACGTACCCATTCAGTTCATTGTCCCATTAAACTAGAACTACAATACTGCCCACTACCTCGTAAAAAGATTTTTAGATTTGAAACTATATGGACTACACACCCTTCCTTCCCGTCTATAGTTGAACACGCATGGACGGAAAACTTGCATTTATTACCATCTATAAATCAATTTACTGACCTAGTCCAAGAATGGAATAAATCAATTTTTGGTAATATTTTTAAAAGAAAAAATAAAATACTGGTTCGCTTAGGTGGCTTCAATCTTCTATCAATTATCCAACTAGCACCTTTTTGCATAATCTGGAATATACTTTAACAATGGAATATAATAAAATACTTAAACTTGAGGAGAACTTTTGAAAATTAAAGTCCCGTATTGATTGGTTAAATGATGGTGATGCAAATACAAAATTCTTCCATCTAATTGCTATAAATCGTAGGATACATAATCGAATAATTGCGATTCAAGATCAAGAGGGGAAACTGGATCACTGACCCTCATCACATTAAGGAGAATATTACAGAGTATTACCAAAATCTATTCACAACTCAAAAAACAGCTTCTTATTCAAAAAAAAAATATTTACAGCCTTTTAATGTCTTAACCCCAAATGATCAGTCCTTCCTAACAAAACCATTATAAGATTATGAAATTACAAATGCAATAAAATCCTTTAAACCTCTAAAGGCACCTGGACCAGATGGTCTTCACCCATTATTTTATCAAAAACATTGGGACATCATAGGTGACTCCGTTAAATATTTCTGTCATAAAGTTTTTCTTGACCATCAGATCGATCCTTCTATTAATACAACTTTCATTTGCCTAATTCCTAAAAATAATAATGCTTCAACAATATCACAATATAGACATATTAGTCTTTGTATTACTATGTACAAGATTATTACAAAAATAATTGTAAACATATTAAAACCTATTCTGGATCATATTATTCATCCCACACAATCTAGTTTTCAGAAAAACAAAAGAGCGGCTGATAATGCTCTAATTGTACAAGAAATCATTAACAAATTTTAAAAAATAAAGGGTAACAATTTAAATATGCTTCTCAAGCTGGATCTTGAAAAAGCCTTTGACAAATTAGAATGGTCTTTGATTTATAATACCTTAGTCACCTTAAATTTCCCTAAAAATATTACAAAATTAATTATGTCTTGCATTACAACTACTTCTATTTCAATTCTGATTAATGGCAATCCTACAAAATAAATAGAAATGTTGTTATTATAATGGGCGACCTTTATCACCTTTCAATTCTGTTTATTATATGCTTAGAAATGTTGTCAAGAAAAATAAATATAGCAGTTGATTATCAAGCATGGATACCAATTTCACTTGCTAAAAAAGGACCTCAACTATCTCATTTATTATTTATTGATGATATTATTCTCACATAAAAAATAACTACTACCACATGTCAATCCATTGTTAATACTATCGCTCATTTTACACATCACTCTGGCCAAACTATAAATTTTGAGAAATCAAAAATTTTCTTTTCAAAGAACTGCCCAACAAATACAAGACAGACTATTCTACAAATATTTCACATGAATGAAGGGAAAAGTTTTGGAAAATACTTAGGATTCCGTATCTTTATTAATAAACCTTCCAAAAGGGATTATCAATTCTTAATAGATAATTTCAAAAATAAATTGGAAGGTTGGAAAATAATGTTTTTATCAAAAGCAGGAAGGACTACTTTAATTAAGTCAACTTTAAACCACCTTCCAAATCACCTTATGTAATATATTAAAATCCCTAATTATATAATAACCTATCTCAATCGTTATCAATGCAATTTTCTCTGGGGAACAACACCACAGAAGAAAAAACTACATCTAATTAAGTGATCTGTAATTACACAGCCTTTAGACCAAAGGTCTTAGTAATACAAGATCTAAGTACTAAAATCCAAGCATTACATGCAAGTCTTGCATGGAGATTGTCACGACCCAATCCCGGACCCGGTCGTGATGACGCCTCTCGTGAAGACAATGCCAGCCAATTAAACATAATTCACTTTTTAAGTAGTTAAACAGTAATAAACAGTCTAAGCATGAGTTAATAAACCAAAGTCTAAGTAAAAGATAGTATAATGTGCGGAATACAGCCCAAACACAGCCCGATACTGGGGTGTCACAAGTCATGAGCATCTATAAAACCTAATACAAGTCTGAAGAGTCTACAAAACTATTACAAATGTCTGATAAGAGATAGAAATGATAAAGAGGGAGAAACACGGGACTGCGGACGTCAAGCAGCTACCTCGGGGACTCCGATATCTGCCAGGAGCTCTCAACTTGCAGTAGCAGGATCTCCAACGCCTGAATCTGCACACGCAGTGTAGGGAGTAAAGTGAGTACTCTAACTCAGTGAGTAACAAATGTAAATAAAGACTGAAAGCAAGAAATCACGTAAGCACAAAGCATTCTATAATGAAGTAGTAAAATAATTAAAATAGTAAACCAGTGAAAGATAGGTAAAATTCTTTAACTCAACGTAGTTTCATGAAAAGCCTTTTTCAATAATTAAGCAAGTAATTGACAGTCAATTATGAAAAGTAAACACATAAAGGCTCGCCCCTCGGGCACAATATCAACAAATCCACCCCTCGGGCAACATCTTAGAACAGTACCTGTCCCTCAGGCAATCACATAGAACAGTACCAGCCGCTCGGGCTCAAACTCACATCAAATGGGTACCCGTGCTCACTGGGGATATACAAACTCCTGGAGGGGCCCCTTACGGCCCAGGTGCAATATCAAGCCACCTCGCGGCATCATCACTAGGCCCTCCACCTCATATCAATCAACCACCTCATGGCATACATATCTTTGGCCCTCGGCATCATAATCAGTATCAAATATTTCCTCACAACATAGGCCCATGGCCTTACTCAGTCAAAATCCTCACAAGCCACTCGGGCAGTAGTAAAACATGTTTCTCAGCCCAAAATATCATTTAAAAGATTATGTAAGTGTTAAAACAGAATAAGCATGGCTGAGTACAAAAAACATTGAAATATAATATGACTGAGTTCAACTATAAAGTTAAAAAAGTGAGGAAATACCACTAAAAATTCCTCGAAGGGTTCAAATAGTTGGCACGAAGCCCAAATATGGCATTCAACCCAAAAAATGATGATAGCAAATAGATTTCAGTCAAATATGCGGTAAAATCATCAATCGGGACGGACTAAGTCCCAATCCCCAATAGTGCACGATCCCACGCTCGTCATCAAGCATGTGTCTCACCTCAATATAGCACTACGATGTGCAATCCGGGGTTTCAAACCCTCAGAACATCACTTACAATTATTACTCACCTCGAATCGGCCTCCACTTGCAACGAATCTATCCAACATTAGAACAAGGACGTCAAAATATGCTAAGGGAACGAAGCCCAACCAAAAATAATCAAATTAACACACAAATCCCGAAATTACCAAAACCCGACCCCCTGGCCCACGTCTCGGAATTCAATAATTTTTACATCAATAGATTCCTTATCTCCTCACGAGTTTATACATATCAAAAGTTTAGAAATCCGACCCCAAGTGGTCCTACAAATCCTCAATTTAAGGCCTAAGTTCCCAAACCCTAGTTTCCCCAATTCTCACCCTAATTTCCATAATTTCTAGCTCTAATCCGTGAAATAATATCATAGGAATGAGTTTTAAGTCCAAATTCCTTACCTCAATGAAGTTCCCTTGAAATCCCTCTTTCAAATCGCCCAAAAAGCTCCAAAGTCAAGATAAAAATGGTGAAATAGCTCAAAATTCGCGAAGGCCACAATTTATATCTTCTGCCCGAGACATTTTCGCATCTACGGCTATATTTCCACTTCTGCGGTACCGCATTTACGGTTCTTCCTCTGCTTCTGCGAAAATCACTTATTCCCCTTAGTCCGCATCTACGATCCCCTACCCGCATCTGTGACATCGCAAATGCGGTTCTCTTAGCCGCTTCTGCGGTTTCCTGCTGCTCAAGCCATTTTCGCTTCTGCGAACAATCCCTCCGCTTATGCGGTGCCGCACCTGCGGTCCCCAATCTGCATGTGCGAAAATACCAGAAGTAGCAAATTCAGCAGCTGCAACAAAAATCCAAACTTCTCCGTTAACCATCTAAAATCACCCCGAGGCTCCCGGGACCTCAACCAAAAGCACAAACATATCCTAATACCTTATTTGAACTTGTACCAATCTTAAAAACACCTCAAACAACATTAAATCGACCAAAACACATCAGATTCAAGCAAACTTTCTAAAATCTTCCAAATTCCGCTTTTGATAAAAACCCCAACCAAACCACGTCCGAATGACCTAAAATTTTGCACACACATCCCAAATGACACCACGAAACTACTGCAACTCTCGAAATTCCATTACGACCCCTATATCAAAATCTCGCCTACCAACCGGAGGTTGCCAAAATATCAACTTCGCCAATTCAAGCATAAATCTACTACGAACCTCCAAAATTCATTCCGATCACGCTCCTAAGTCACAAATCATCTCTCGAAGATAACCGAAACACCAGAACTCATATCCAAGCCCTCTAACACATAAGTCAACACCCGATTGACTTTTCCAACTTAAACTTCCTTAAAAGAGACTAAGTGTCTCAAACCTTACCAAAATCATCCCGGATTCGATCCGACCAACCCGATACCACATAACACGGATTAACAAAGCAGAAAGAAGCAGAAATGGGGAGAAAGGAGCGGTAAATCATGAGACGACTGGCTTGCTCTTCAAATCCTCCCCAACTTAAACAAATGTTCGTCCACGAATCAAGAAATATATCTGAAGCCTCAAACATGTGAGGATATCTTCTTCGCATCTCCCGCTTGGTATCCCAGGTAGCCTCCTCCATAGGCCGACCTCTCCACTAAACTTTTACTGATGCTATATCCTTTGACCTCAACTTTCGAACCTGACGACCCAAAATAGCTACTGGCTCCACATCATCGGTCAAATCATCATCCAACTGAACCGTGTTGAAATCTAGAACATGAGACTGATCCCAATATACTTCTGGAGCATAGAAACATGAAATACCATATGCACGCTTGATAAGCTAGGTGGCAAAGCAAGCTCATATGCCACCTCCCCAATCCTTTGAAGCACCTTAAAAGGCCCAATGAACCACGGACTCAATTTCCCTTTCTTCCCAAATCTCATAACACCCTTCATGGGCGAAACCTTCAACAATACCTTTTCACCAACCATATAGGACACATCTCGATCCTTCCTGTCAGCATAACTCTTTTGCCTCGACTGCGCTGTATGAAGCCTCTCCTGAATCACCTTCACCTTTTCTAAGGCATCCTGCACCAAGTCTATCCCCAATAGCCTAGCCTCACCGGGCTTGAACCAACCAACTGAAGATTTACACCGCCTTCCATACAAAGCCTCATATGGAGCCATCTGGATACTCAACTGATAGTTGTTGTTATAAGCAAACTCTGCAAGTAGTAGAAACTGATCCCATGACCCTCCGAAATCAATGACACAAGCATGTAACATGTCCTCCAATATCTGAATAATGCACTCGGACTGCCCGTCCATTTGAGGGTGAATAGCTATGCTCAACTCACCCAAAGTACACAACTCTCGCTATACAGACCTCCAAAACTGCGATGTAAACTGAGTGCCCCTATCTGAAATGATGGAAACTAGGACACCATGAAAACGAACAATCTCCCGGATATAGATCTCTGCCAATCGCTCTGAAAAATAGGTAGTACACACAGGAATGAAGTGCACAGACTTGGTCAGCTGATCCACAATCACCCAAATAACATCGAACTTCCTCAAGGTCTGTGGATGTCAAACAACAATGTCTATAGTGATCCTCTCCCACTTCCACTCTGGAATATCCATCCGCTGAAGCAAGCCACCCAGTCTCTGATGCTCATATTTCACCTACTGACAATTGAGATACCGAGCTACAAATCCCACAATGTCTTTCTTTATTCTCCTCCACCAATAGTGCTGCCTCAAATCCTGATACATATTCACGGCACCCGGATGAATGGAATACCGCGAGCTATTGGCCTCTTCCAGAATCGACTCCCAAAGCCCATCCACATTGGGCATACAAATCCGGCCCTGCATCATCAACACCCCATCATCACCAATGGCCACATCTCTGGCATCGTCATGCTGAACTCTGTCCTTAAGGACAAGCAAATGCGGATCATCATATTGGCACTCTCTGATGCGATCATATAAGGAAGACCGAGAAACCACACAAGCCAACACCCGATTGGGCTCCAAAATATCTAATCTCACGAACCGATTAGCCAAGGCCTAAACATCAACTGCAAGAGGTGTCTCCTCAACTGGAATATATGCCAAACTCCCCAAACTCACCGCCTTTCGGCTCAAGGCATCGGCCACCACATTGGCCTTTCCCGGATGGTATAATATAGTGATATCATAATCCTTAAGCAACTCCAACCATCTCCGCTGCCTCAAATTAAGATCCTTCCATTTGAACAAGTGTTGGAGGCTACGATGATCAGTAATCATCTCACAAGACACACCATATAAGTAATGTCTCCAAATCTTTAACGCGTGAACTATGGCAGCCAATTCTAAATCATGAACGGGGTAGTTCTTGGGGCTTCAACTGATGAGAAGGATAAGCAATAACTCTACCCTCATGCATCAAAATACAACCAATGCCAACTCTCGAAGCATCGCAATACACGGTATATGAACCTGAAGATGATGGCAAAACTAACATTGGAGTTGTGGTCAAAGCTGTCTTAAGCTTCTGAAAGCTCTCCTCACACTCGTCCGACCATACAAATGAAGCACCCTTCTGAGTAAACTTGGTCAAGGGCAATGCGATAAATGAGAATCCATGAACAAACCGGCGATAATAGTCTGCCAAACCAAGAAAGTTGCGAATCTCCATGGCTGAGGACGGTCTGGGCCAACTCTGACCCGACTCTATCTTCTTCGGATCAACTTGAATACCCTCGCTGGGCACCATGTGCCCCAAAAAAGCCACTGAACCGAGCCAAAACTCACACTTGGATAATTTGGCATAAAGCTTCTCCTCTCTCAATCTCTACAACACAACTCTCAATTGTTTCGCATGCTCCTCCTGACTACGCGAATATACCAGAATATCATCAATGAAGACTATGACAAACGAGTCAAGATACGGCCGGAACATACTGTTCATCAAATGCATGAACGCTACTAGGGCATTGGTCAGCCCAAAAGACATCACCAAGAACTCATAATGACCATATCTGGTTCTGAAAGTTGTCTTAAGAATATCCGAGTCCCTAATCTTCAACTAGTGATAAACTGAATGGAGATCAATCTTGGAGAACACTCTCGCTCCCTGAAGCTGGTCGAATAAATCATCAATGCGAGGCAAATGATACTTGTTCTTAATTGTTACCTTGTTCAATTGCCTATAATCAATGCACATCCTCATAGTGTCATCTTTCTTCTTCACAAATAGAACCGGCGCACCCCAAAGTGACACACTAGGCCGAATGAACCCTTTATCAAGGAGTTCCTGAAGCTGCTCTTTTAACTCCTTCAACTCCGCTGGTGCCATACGATACGGCAGAATAGAAACGGGCTGAGTGCCCGGCACCTGGTCAATACCAAAATCAATATCCCTATCCGGTGGCATGCCCGACAGGTCTGCAGGAAACACATGAGGAAAATCCCTCACAACTGGAACAGGATCAATATTGGGAGTCTCAGCTCCGACATCCCTCACGAAGGCTAGATACGAAAGACAACCCTTCCCAACTAAATGCTGGGCTTTCAAGAATGAGATCACTCTGCACGGAACATAATCAGTCACATCTTGCCACTCAATCCGTGGCACACCCGGTATAGCCAGCGTGACTGTCTCAGCATGACCGTCCAGAATAGCACGACACGGAGATAGCCAATCCATGCCCAAAATGACATTGAAATCTACCTACACAATAATAAAAGATCCACACGGGGTCTCTAGACCTGCAATAGTCACCACACACGACCGGTACACACGGTCTATAATAATAGTATTGCCCACCGGGGTAGATACATGAACAGGTAAAGCAAGAAAATCATGGGGCGTACCCAAATAACGAGCAAAGTAGGATGACACATATGAAAAGGTGGAATCGGGATCAAATAATATAGAGGCATCTTTGTGGCAGGCTGAAACAATACCTGTAATAACAACATCTAAAGTAATAGCATCGGGTTGAAATGCATAGAAATGGGCCTGATCGCCACCTGATCAACCTCCCCCTCTGGGGCGATCCCTAGCTGACTGACCTCCACCCCTAGCTGGCTGGGTAGGTGGTGGTAAAGTAACTAGCATTGAAGTCGATGACTGATTCACCTGCACGCCTCAAACTGGAACCAACATAGCACATAACCGTGCAATCGACTAATTAATAGTGGACTCCCCCACTTGGCTCGAAGACATAGACCAAAACATACACAATAACTCATAATGCATATACTTTATTGCTGCCATAATACTATAGCGAGATTAAACTCAATCCTTTATAAGCTCGTGGAACACAGACCATCTGGTACTTTATATTTTCTGCAAATCTTACATTTACTCTCGTAGTAGTCAAGCCTACTCTCTTGAGCAACCCAAATTCAAGTTGTAAAACATATATTTCTCTGGTAACAGAGATCTTTTAATAAATGACACAAGGGATTACGCAAACTTTAGAACAATCCGCAGGAGATAACCCCTCCTGTCTTGCCTCAAACTAACATTTCTGTATACCTTCCACCATCATAAACATTACGCAGTCACTTAAGCTTCCTGAGTCTGAACTCAGACCGCAACATGAAATTTACTCCACTCCCAACTAGGAAACATGGAAAGATTCTTCACACACCCATAACTCGGGGCTATACCTCAAATCAAGACAAAAATCAAGTACCTAATAGTTCTTCTATCCTCCATCACACCCTTCTCGTCATTTCCAAATCATATGAATACACCTCGCAGTCACATCACAAATCGTGTAACTATCCAGTCATCACCTCCTTTAATAAGGACACAACAGAACATATGGATCCAGAAACACGCGCTCACGAAATCAACAGATCAGGGCTCAAGCTATAGGCAAAAATCCGGCCTCAAGTCATCCCGACTAGCCCAACATTAACACACAGAGATCACGTCTCGCCCCTTGATCGGGGAAATCACAAGACATCGACGCACAACGGATACTGAGCGCTCATTCGTGCATACGAACGCGTGGAAGGAATTCAAAGAGTTACATTTTAAGATGAATCAAGGACGCACGATGAGAATTCAAGAATGTGAAATTTTTCCTAAAGGTTTTGCAACCTCTCGAGGATAAATACAGAGGTCTCCGTACCAATCCGCGAGACTCTACTAAACCTGCTCATGACTCGTGAGACCTATGTAACATAGGCTTTGATACCAACCTATTGCGACCCAAATCCGGACCCGGTCGTGATGGCGTCTCTCGTGAAGACAAGGCCAGCCAATTAAACCTAATTCACTTTTAAAATAGTTAAACAATATAAAAGCAGTCTAGACATGATTTTAATGATAATAAGTAGCAGAAATACAACCCGACATAGCCCTAACCGGGGTGTCACAAGTCACGAGCATCTACTAGGGTATAAATACAACTAAAAGTCTGAAGTGTACAAATACAGACTAATGAAATGCAAAGAGAGAAGAGTAGTGCTGTGAACGCCGACAACTACCTTGCTAAGAAGTTAAACATTAATAAACAGTCTAAGCATGAGTTAATAAACCAAAGTCTAAGCAAAAGATAGTATAATGTGCAGAATACAGCCCAAACACAGCCCGATATCGAGGTGTCACAAGTAATGAGCATCTATAAAACCTAATACAAGTTTGAACAGTCTACAAACTATTATAAATGTCTCATAAGAGATAGAAATGATAAAGAGGGAGAAACGCGGGACTGCGGATGTAAAGCAGCTACCTCGTGGACTCCGATATCTGTTGGGAGCTCTCAACTCGCACTGGCAGGATCCGCAATGCCTGAATCTGCACACAGGGTGCAGGGAGTAAAGTGAGTACTCCAACTCAGTAAGTAACAAATGTAAATAAATACTGAAAGCAAGAAATCACGTAAAACACAAAGCATTCTATAATGAAGCAGTAAAACAATTAAAATAGTAAACCAGTGAAAGATAGGTAAAGTTCTTTAACTCAATGTAGTTTCGTGAAAAGCCTTTTTCAATTATTAAGCAAGTAATTGACAGTCAATTATGAAAAGTAAACACATAAAGGCTCACCCCTCGGGCACAATATCAATAGATCCGCCCCTCGGGCAATATCTGAGAACAGTACCAGCCCCTCGAGCAATCACATAGAATAGTACAAGCCCCTCGGGCTCAATCTCACATCACAACGGGTACCCACGCTCACTGGGGGTGTACAGACTCCTGGAGGGGGCCCTTACGGCCCAAAATCAATATCAAGCCACCTCGCGGCATCATCACTAGGCCCTCGGCCTCATATCAATCAAGCCACCTCATGGCATACATATCTCAGGTCCTCTGCCTCATAATCAGTATCAAATGTTTCCTCACAACATAGGCCCTCGGCCTTACTCAGTCAAAAATCCTCACAAGCCACTCGGGCAGTAGTAAAACATGTTTCTTAGCCCAAATTATCATTTAAAAGATCTTGTAAGTGTTAAAACAGAGTAAACGTGGCTGAGTACAAAATAAAACAGTGAATATAACATGACTGAGTTCAAGTATAAAGTCAAAATAGTGAGGAAATAGCAGTAAAAATCCCTCGAAGGGTTCAAATAGTTGGCATGAAGCCTAAATATAGCATTCAGACCAAATAATGATGATAGCAAATAGATTTTAGTCAAATACGCAGTAAAATCATCAATTGAGACGGATTAAGTCCCAATCCCCAATAGTGCACGACCCCATGCTCTTCATCAAGCGTGTGTCTCACCTCAATATAGCACTATGATGTGCAATCCGGGGTTTCAAACCCACAGAACATCATTTACAATTATTACTCACCTCGAACTGGTCAAATCTCTAGCTCGCGATGCCTTTGCCCCTCGAATCGGCCTCCACTCGCGTCGAATCTATCCAAAATCAGAACGAGGACGTTAAAATATGCTAAGGGAACGAAGTCCAAGCGAAAATAATCAAATTACCACACAAATCCCGGAATTACCAAAACCTGACCTCCGGGCCCACATCTCGGAATTTAATAATTTTTACATCAATAGATTCCTTATCTCCCCACGAGTTCATATATCATCAAAAGTTTAGAAATCTAACCCCAAATGGTCCTTCAAATCCTCAATTTAAGGCCTAAGTTCCTAAGCCCTAGTTTCCCCAATTCTCACCCTTAATTTCCATAATTTCTAGCTCTAATCCGTGAAATAATAGCATATGAACGAGTTTTAAGTCTAAATTCCTTACCTCAATCAAAAACCCTTGAAATCCCTCTTTCAAATCGCCTAAAAAGCTGCAACGCCGAGCTAAAAATGGTAAAATAACTCAAAATTCGCGAAGGCCACAATTTATACCTTCTGCCCAGACATTTTCGCATTTGCGGCTATATTTCCGCTTCTCCGGTACTGCATTTGCGCTTCTTCCTCAGCTTCTGCGGAAATCACTTATTCCCCTTAGTACACATCTGCGTTCCCGTACCCACATCTGCGACATCGCAGATGCGGTCCTCTTAGCCGCTTCTGTGGTTTCCTGCTCCTCAAGACATTTTCGCTTCTGCGATATCCAAACTTCTCCATTAACCATCTGAAATCACCCAGAGGCCCCCGGGACCTCAACCAAAAGTATAAACATATCCTAATACCTTATTTGAACTTGTACCAATCTTCAAAACACCTCAAACAACAATAAATCGACCAAAACACATCGGATTCAAGCCAAACTTTCTAAAATCTTTCAAATTACGCTTTTGATAAAAGCCCCAACCAAACCACGTCCGAATGACCTGAAATTTTGCACACACATCCCAAATGACATCATAAAACTACTGAAACTTTGGAATTCTATTTAGACCCCTATATCAAAATCTCGCCTACCAACAGGAAGTCGCCAAAATATCAACTTCGCCAATTCAAGTCTAAATCTACTACGAACCTCCAAAATTCATTCCGATCACGCTCCTAAGTTACAAATTATCTCCTGAAGCTAACCAAAACACCAGAACTCACATCCAAGCCCTCTAACACATAAGTCAATATCCAGTTGACTTTTCCAACTTAAACTTCCTTAAAAGAGACTAAGTATCTCAAACCTTACCAAAATCATTACGGATTCGATCCGATCAACCCAATACCACATAACACGGATTAAAAAAGCATAAAGAATCAGAAATGGAGAAAATGGAGCGGTAACTCATGAGACGACTGGCCGGGTCGTCACGGAGATTGTTTAAAAATCCACATCAGTTGTGGGCACAAGTGCTATTACATAATTATTTACGCCCACAAAATTTGATAAAAATAAAAGTTTCCTCCACTTGGCGTAATATTATGAAAGGATGTCGAATAGGGTATAAATGGAATCTTACAACGGGACAACATGTCAAGTTTTGGACTGATCCTTAGATCAACCATAATTACATAATTTGTAACTGCATACATGGACCTCTATCACAATATGAGGAAACAAAACTAGTTTCAAATTATTATTACAATCATAAATGACATTTAGACACATTACCATTCACGCTACCAACTCAACTACAATCCACAATCACAGACATTTATATGCCTATCGCGCCCACAACATATGATCAAATATATTGGGTTCTTACAGTAAATGGTATATTCCCTGTCAAATAAATGTACAATTCTCTAATAAATATCACAAATCCAACTACGCCAAATACAATATACTCCTATAAGTGGATTTGGAAACTTCACATCCCACCAAAAATTTCTTTTTTCTTATGGTTACTTTGTCACGACAGACTCCCAACGGCTGTGTATATTTACACGATTAGGTATCATCAATTCATCCATTTGTGCACAGTGTAATAGGGCCCCTTAAACAATAATCCATCTTTTTCAAGAATGTCCTAATGCAATTCTGCTTTGGACTGCCCTTAGGGTCTCTACTATAATTACTAATTCTTCTATATCTCAAAATGATAATATAAGTTCGTTATACCAACTTATATATACCCCTTTAATATCAACCCCTCACAAAATTCCTTCTACAATACTAATTCCTTTTGCATTACGGCAGCTTTGGATTATAAGAAATAAAAACACATTAGACCATCAAAAAACCACTCTAAATATACCTTTTATTGTACCTAAAGTTTATTTCATAACAAATCCTATATTAAAATATCATTCTCTGACACCCCATTACATAAAATGGCATCCACCAAACCATACAACTTACAAACTAAACATTGATGGGTCTTGCTCCTCTAATCAGCACAAAAATGGTATTGGTGGTGTTTTTCGTAATCACCAGGACAACTGGATTATAGGATTTGCAGGCAAAGCGAAAGAAGGAACAAGTGTTCAAACAGAACTTCTTGTACTCCTCATGGGGCTGAAAATTGTTGTACAATAGCATCTCAAACCAATCATCATTGAGATAGATGCGTATGCAATAACCGGTATGTTTAACTCACCTACAATGCAATACACTAATATTATTAATGATTGTAGGTTATTACTCCAACAGCTGGATAGTCCACCTCTATAAAACATCTATAGAGAGCAAAATTGTGTTGCAGATAGTTTAGCTAGATATGGAGCCATGCATGCACAAGAGCGATGCATACTTTTTGGGAGACCACCACCTTTTGATGTGCCTTCTTACCAACAGGATCGAAAGGGAACATTACAAAGAAGGCTATCTAAGACTGACTCTAGGACTTCGACACAATCACTCTCTATTTTAAATACTTTGTGTAATAGTAGTGTTTTACCTAGGACTGTACCAAGTATTAATAGTAGTGTTTTAGCTAGTTCTACCTCTAGTACTAGTAATGGTTCCCATACGGGAGACCTGGTGCCAAACTCTACTTTTGTACAAATGATGCCTCTTATGCATCTTCTTAACAGTTATCCTGTACTTGTTTGATTATCTATAATATCATATATTTTTTCGACCAAAAAAAAAATCTCCAACGCTACTGCATTTCTCCAAAATGTAGTCAGCTTTTGGAGAAATTTGGCTCCAATGCTTCCCCATTTTTGGCTGCAAAATGGAGGATGAATAGTGTTATTCAAAATTTGGAGTGACACTATTCTTCTCCTCCATTACTATTCCATGTCACTTTATTATTGTTTTTTTTATTTAACTTTTTTAATTTATTTCTTTATATATACCTAATTATATTTATGTAATATCTTTATAATATTAATTTTACAGCTTAACTTTGGCGTATAATTTTGATAAATTACTTTTCGTGCATTTATTATTTTTATGTTAAATTGTAAGTTAATTTTATTATAAGTTATAGTTGTATAAAAATATATATAATCATCTCAAAAAAAGAATGGTGCAAATATAAAATATTAGATATTTCTAAATTGAAAAGGGCGAATATAAAATATTATATGTTGCTAAAATTAAAAAGTAAAAATTGAAAATGCATTAAATTAAAATACATAAAAATTAAAACTACGGTAAATAGCATAATAACTTAGATGATTGGAAATGTCCACCTCCAACGATAGAAATAGTAGTAGATGAAAATCATCGATTTAAATAATTTTAGCTCGACACAAAATAATTAAAGACAATGATGCTCATTTTGCATTTCGTAATACATTAATAGATCATTTATTGGAGCATACTATAGGTGAAAGTTTATTATTTATGTAACATTTAATCTGAAATTTACCATAATATAATATATATTTAATTATCTTGTATCTCAATAATTTTAGTTTTATTTGAATTATCTATTAATATATATATATATAATCTATAATATTTTCTTTCGAATTATATTATTTAAAAATTTATGGTATAAAATAATTTTATATTAAATTATATGTGATGAATATGTAAAAAAGAAAAAAGAAAAAAGATAAAATTTCTTTAATATAAATAAGAAAATAAAATTTAAATAAAAGATAATAATATAATATTGAAGTGAGAGAAGAATATAAAATGGAATATTCTTTTTTTGAATAGAAAATGGAGTAATGGTTGGAGTAACTTTACTCCATTTTGGAGGAGAAAATGGAGGCAAGGGTTGGAGATGGCCCAAGGAAAGTATAGCAAAGACTTTAGGCCCTATAATTTTGGGGCCTCATTTTTACTAATAGTAGGTTTATAAATTAATTGTTTTCAAAAAATTAAGCATTTTAAATTTAAAAATTATATTTTTAATAAAATAAAAAGAATTTTTTATATATTTGAATAATTCAAAGCATATAAAAATATTTTTGATTTCCTATGTCACGACCCCAAAACCAACCCGGTCGTGATAGCGCCTATCGTGAAACTAGACCAGCCGACACAACCCCAAATCAACCAATATTCAAAATAAAGATGTTTTAAGCTGTTAATTTAAATAAAAATCAAATAACATGGGTTTAAATAACGAATGCGGAAAGAAACACAAGCCCGACATCGGGATGTCACAAGTTACGAGCATCTACTAAGGTCTAAATACAGCAAAGACTATCACAGTTTGGAAATATGCTAAAACAGCCTAAGAAAGATAAGAGGGAGAAAAGCAAGGCTGCGAACGCCATGCAACTACCTTGCTGACTCTGAAAGACCCGTTGGGTGAAGGATCAACGCTCACTATCACGATCCGCAACTCCTGGATCTGCACACAAGGTGCAGAGAGTAATCTGAGTACGCCAACTCAGTAAGTAATAAAAGTAAACAAAGACTGAGCAGTAAAAAATACATAATCCACGTCATAACACCACAGTAGATACAATATGTTTCCAAAACAGTATATAAGTCAAACCATTTCGTAAAAATCCAATTTCGTAAAAATCCAATTTCAGTAAAAATCCTTGAAAAATGTCTTCCTAACATTTTAACAGAGATTCAATGAAGATTAGGGTAAAAGATAAAAATCATAAATAGCTCCTCGAGCAAGACATGTATGATAAACCGCCCTTCGGGCATAACATCAATCAGAACCAGCCCCTCGGTCTACCTCATAGTCACTCGTAATCAGCCCCTAGGGCACGACATGAATCAAGAACAACCCCTCGGGCAATATCACATCATTCGCTCTGGGTACCCGCGTTCACTGGGGTGTATAGACTCCCGAGGGGCTCTTATAGCCCAAACACTATAACAAGCCATCTCATGGCATAAATCAGTCAGGCCCTTGGCGTCATAACGACAAGCCACCTCGTGGCATAAATCAATCAGGCCCTCGGCCTCATAATATCATAAATCAGTAACAACCTGTTGTGGTGTGCAATCTGATCCCATAATATCCTCACAATGCAGGCCCTCGGCCTTACTCAGTCAGAAACCTCTCAAGCCACTCGGGCTAGCAGTGAAAAGGGTGCTCCGCCTAAAATATTTTTTTTTTAACAAACGGAGTAAATAAGACTGCGTTATGAAATTAGTAAAAGTATAGCATGATTGAGTACAAATATTAAATCAAAACAGTGAGGAGTACTAGTAAAAAGCCCTTAAGGGTCCAAACAGCTTGGCACGAGGCCCAAATATGGCATTCAGATCAAAATATTGTAATACTTTCCAAAGCATAATAGTATCAAATAAATTTCCAGTCAAATACGCGACTTAATAGCCGTACGGGATGGACCAAGTCACCATCCCCAATGGTGCACGCTCTCACGCTCGTCATCTAGTATGTGCATCATCTCAATTCTGACCTCGATATCAAGATTTCCACTGCCGACCGGAAACTCCAAATTTTTAATTTCGCCTATTAAAGCCTAATTCTACCACGGACCTCAGAATAACATTCCGAACGCGCCTCAAAGTCCAAAATCACCTAACGGAGCTAACCAAATCATAAAAATCAAAATGCGAGATCGAATACTAAAAAGTCAAAACTTGGTCAAACCTTTCAAATATAAAGCTTCAAGTTGAGAATCATTCTTCCATATCTGTTTTGATTGACCTGAAAACCAAAACCGACGATTTAAATAATTCATAATACATCATACAGGGATAGTCATGCCCGGGAACAGGCGAGCAAAGTGCAAATGATCAAAACGACCAATCGGGTCTTTAGATCCTCCCCCACTTAAACATACGTGCGTTCTCAAATGTGGCCAGAGTTGTTCCAAAAGCCATCAAATCGCCATGTATCCTCACTATGCACATATCCAGGGGTGATCCCACATCACCCTATTCCATATAGGCCCGACCGCAGAACATAACTGAAATTCCGCAATCCAACCAAACCCATAACCCTTCGAACCAAATCCCCACTTCCAAAATTATCTATAAGATCAGAATCTCACACCCATACAATGAATAAGTCCGAACAAGCTGTATCAAACCATATCTGTTTTATAGATGTGATCAAATGATGTACCACATAACTCAACCACTCGTAGCAATAACTTCTAATCACAACAGCTGCTCAAACAACCCAATACCAGTAATAAACCTCTTATCAAACAAGGCCTCATTCCAACACTTTCATGCTGCCAATAATGAATAAAACACGCAAAAAGTCATAACCATTACTCAGATCAACCAGTCATGGAGCTCCTTCTCCTCTGGCAAGAACCATAGTCAATTTCTAAGCTGAATCTCGATATTATCCTCCCCACATGCTGAAATTGAATCCGATAGTACTCATTCTAGATCCTAGTGACCTCATCTCATCCAACACGACTACTTTTGTGACATGACACATCAATACAATCTCAAGCCACAACCCGTGCACCAATAAGCAAAAGTCCAAATGTACTCAAATCATGAAAAATGACTCAAATGAGAGAGTAGTACCGCAAGCCCGCCAGTACCACCACAACACGATGCTAAGAACTCATCACACACCGTAGAACTAGAACACACAAATCTAACCCGGAGGATCATACCTCCACATAACTTCGCTGCAATGCGTGACCCTATCCAAACACTGGTCCACATGAGACACCTCAAGTCACCATGCTCAAACTCAACAACCACGCGCAATTTGATGTCTAGTACCAAAAGTGAATCACCATAACCACGGAGAAGCAAATGACGCAATGCCATACGGGCCCGAAAGAACATATCCAATGCGCAATAAATCATGCAACACCTAATTAACCATCTCACTCAATCTCCGCTATAATGCCCAATTAGAATCATATCATTTGTGCAAAAAATCAACGAATCACAACTCCTCCCAACACGGAAAGGTAACTCATAGATCACTCCAGAACACGAATAAGCTCAACAATAATCGAACGACACGTCCCTCAACAATACAAATTCAGAGTCAACAAACCGACTCAATGCAGAACACACATCCATATTGGCCTACCAATAAACCCCTTATCAAGAAGTTCCTAAATCTACTCCTTTCAACTCATTTAACTCCGCTGGTGCCATACGATACGGTGGAATAGAAATGGGCTGAGAGCCCGGCACCAAATCATTACTAAAGTCAATAACCCTGTCCGGCGGCATGCACGGTAGCAGGAAACACATCCGAAAAATCCCTCACCACCGGGACTAAATCAATTGTAGGAGTCTCTACTCTGACATCCCTCACGAAGGCCAAATAAGAAAGACCACCCTTTCCCAACCATCCGCTGGGCCTTCAAAAGTTAAATCACTCTACTGGAAACATAATTCGTCAAATCTCGCCACTCAATCTGTGGCACCCCCGGCATAGCCAACATCACCATCTTAGCATAACAGTCCAGAATAGTTCAACACGGAGAAAACCAATCCATACCTAATATCACATCAAAATCTACCATACCAACAATAAAAGATCCACTCGGGTCTCAAAACCCCCAATAGATAGATAACTCTCCGAAAGTTCACAATGACTAAATCATGGCACATACTAACATATGACTAGCTTTGCTCGCATCTTCACAGCCCACAACAACAAAATAACCTGTTTATGAGAACTCCCAATCTTGAAATCCATAAAGCATATGAATCACCATATCTTATCCCAACTCCACCGCCCGAATATCCAACACACCTCTAATACTCAATCATTCCACAAAGGATACTTCTAAAATTCTTCTGTGCCACCAAGCAAACTTGAATATTAGCAGTTGACCCAACAAGAGAGTGTCGCAATACCAATGAAGCACCCTTAACTCAAACACATTTCCCTTTCTGAAATGTATACCCTCATCAAGCCGCACCAATTAGTAATATCATTTACCCAGTCATCTGAAACTGTCCATGCTGTCTAAAAATTTACGACCTTCCTTTCAAAACTGAACCGTGATCTTACACTTGCAAATCTTGACCCCACACAACATACCTCATATACCATGCACGAAACCAAACCATCAGGACAGAATCCTTTTAACTCAACCAAGTTGCGCAGGTCACCAAAAGCCCAAAAGCATTGCCATGAAACAACTATAGAAACTCATTACCTCATAAGCACACAAGGAACTAATCATATCCCTTACCATGCAGATCCGACCTACTACCAAGCCATCCTATTTATCCAAGTTCCTTCTGAATTCCCTTCAAACCCTGACTCACCACGCGAGACCCAAGCATAAAACCACAACGTCTAAGGCGCATAAGCTACTGAATACTCTATTAAATATCCCTAAACGGACTATATTTCAAATACTTACCCTAAATAGACTTCCTGCGAATCTAAAGCCATAAACCTCCACCCTCCTTATACTGATATGTAGAATCCATAATGATGTAGAAATTCCACAAGTCTTGACACCATCCAATGAAAACCTCGATTTCTAGCCAATTACACATCTTGAAGATCCCCAATTTTTACTTATAAATCTTGAATTCATTAGAACCATTCGCGAGAGTCATCCACTCTACTCAAACCTCAATTAGACTGATCAAACGAACCGAATGACCTGTTCTCCATTAGCACTCTAACACCCTAGAAAGTAACCTCGCCTTAGTGCAACCAAATAAATTCCTGCTCCATGCACATTACATCCTTTACCAATAACAACTCAAGTCAAACCATGATTATTATACACCCATAAAGCATAACACAACCCCTATCCAAAATTTCCTTTACTCGAGTCATCCTCGATCACAAAATCTATAAGCCATAAATGATTCACCGGTATGTCTCAAACTAGAACCAACATAGCACATAACCGTGCAATCAACTGATCAATGGCAGACTCCCCCACTTGGCTCAAAGCCATAGATCAAAACACACAATAACTCACGATGCCTATACTCTATTACTGCCATAGTACTATAGTGAGATTAAACTCAATCCTTCATAAGCTCGTGCAACACAAACATCTAGTACTTCAAATCTTCTGCAAATCTCGCATTCACCCTTGTAACAGTCAAGCCCACTCTCTTAAGCGATCCAAATTCAAATTGCAACACATATATTTCACTGGTAAAAGAAGTCTTCCAACAAACAAAATAAGGATCACACAACTTCAGAACACTCCACAGGAGATAACCCATCTACTTTGCCTCAAACAAACATCTTTTTATACCCTTCCACCGTCATAAGCATCATGCAATCATTTAATCTTCCTGAGTCTGAACTCATATCCTAACAAGAAATCTACTTCACTGCCCAACTAAACAACATGGAGAGATACTTCAACACACCCATAACCTGGGGATATACATCAAATCAAGATGGAGATCAAGCACCCAATAGTTCTTTCTATCCTCAAGCAAACCATTCTCATTACATTCAAATCATTTGAACACATCTCGTAGTCACGTCATACTCATCACGTAGCCATCCATCCATCACTTCTACTAATAGGTACACTACGAAACATATAAACCCCAAAAGCACACGCTCACATAATAAACACCTCAGTGCTCTAGCTATAGGAAAATCCCAGCCCCAAGTCCTCCAGACTGGCCCAACATTAACATACAGAAATCACATCTTGCCCCTCGATCATAGAATCACAAACCGTCGATCCACAACTGATACCGAGCGCTCATGCGCATATACGAACACGTGGAGGAAATTTCAAGACTTACATTTAAGGCTGAATCAATGACGCACGAAGGAATTTCAAATGCTCTGATATCAAGATTTCCACTGCCGACCGAAAACTTCAAATTTTCAATTTTGCCAATTCAAGTCTAATTCTACCACGGACCTCCGAATAACATTCCGAACGCTCCCCCAAGTCCAAAAACACCTAACGGAGCTAAAAAATCATAAAAATCAAAATTCGGGATCGAATACTAATAAGTCAGAACTTGGTCAAACCTTTAAAATTTAAAGCTTCAAGTTGAGAATCATTCTTCCATATCTATTGCGATTAACTTGAAAACCAAAACCAACAATTTACATAGTCCTAATACATCATACAAGTCTAGTCATGCCCAGGAACTGATGAGCGATGTGCAAATGCTCAAAACGACCGGCTGGGTCATTACATCCTCCCCAACTTAAACATAGTCCTCTAACGTGCCTAGAGTTGTTTCAAAAGCCATCATATCGTGTATCCTCACTATGAACATACTCGGGGGTGATCCCACGTCACCCTATCCTATATAGGTCCGACAGTAGAATAAAACTGAAATTCCGCAATCTAACCAAGCCAATAACCCTTAGAACCAAATTTCCACTTCTGAAATTATCTAAAAGATCAGAGTCTCACACATATAAACTGAATAAGTCGGAACAAGCTGTATCAAACCATATCCGTACCCCATATGTAATCACATGATGTACTATATAACTCAACCACTTGTAGCGACAACTTCTAATCACAGCAGCTGCTCAAACAACACAATACCAGTAATAACCCTCTTATCAAACAAGGCCTCATTCCAACACTTTCGTACTGCCAATGATGAATAAAAAATGCAGAAAGTCATAACCATTCCTCAGAGCAACCAGTCATGGAGCTCCCTATCCTCCAGTAAGGACCATAGTAAATTTCTAAGCCGAATCTCGATATTATCCTTCCCACATGCTGAAATCGAATCCGATAGTACTTATTATAGATCCCAGTGACCTCATCTCATCCAACACGACTACTCTAGTGACATGACACACCAATACAATCTCAAGCCATAACCCGTGCACCAATAAGCAACAGTCCAAATGTACTCAAATCATGGAAAATGACTCAAATGAGAGAGCTGTACCGCAAACCCGCCAGTACCACCACAACACAATGCTAAGTACTCATCACACACTGTAAAACCAAAACACATGAATCTAACCCGGAGGATCATACCTCCCCATAACTTCACTGCAATGCGCGACCATATCCAAACACTGGTTCACACGAGACACCTCAAGTCACCATGCTCAAACTCAACAACCACGCGCAATTGGATATTTAGTACCAAAAGTGAATCACCATAAGAACGGAGAAGCAAATGAAGCAATGCCATACTGGCCCAAAAGAACATATCCAATGCGCAATAAATCATGCAACACCTAGTTACCCGTCTCACTCAATCTCCGCTATAATGCCCAATTAGAATCATATCATTTGTGCAAAAAATCAATGAATTACAACTCCTCCCAACACGGAAAGGTAACTCATAGATCACTCCATAACACGAATAAGCTCAATTACAATCGAACGACACATCCCGCAACTATAGAAATTCAGAGTCAACAAAGCCGACTCGATGCAAAACACACATCCATATTGGCCTACCAATGAACCCCTTATCAAGGAGTTCCTGAAGCTGCTCCTTCAACTCCGTCAGTGCCATATGATATGGTGGAATAGAAACAGGTTGAGTGCTCGGCACCAAATCAATACTGAAATCATTAACCCTGTCTAGCAGCATGCCTGGTGTCACGACCCCGGTTCGCCCTCCATGAACCATCGTGACAGCACCTAGTCTCTATGAATAGGTAATCCTAACAAATGCAAAAAAAATAACAAAACTTGCGGAAGAAATAATTAAAAGCCAAAATAACTAAATAAAATAGTATTTATAATGCCGCTCGGCATATTCAATACAACTTATCGAAAACTAAAACATTTCCCAAAACCCGGAATCTCATGAGGCCACATGCCTTGGAATGTCTACCAGTGTCTAACTCCAGAATATCTAACAAGGAAAAGAAAATACAAAAAGGCTAATACAATAGGGAGAGTAGAAAGGGACTCCTCGGTCTGTGGACGCGGCAGATATACCTTAAAGTCTCTAGAAAAGGCATGAGTACCTGGATCTGCACATGAAAAACATGCATAGAAAAGGCATGAGTACACCACAACAATACTCAGTAAGTGTGAAGCCTAACCTCAGTCGGGTAGTGACGAGGAAGGTCAGGGCCCTACTGAGGTTAAATAAAATATAAAGTTCGACAGTGTAGAATAAATCAGTATAAATAAGTATAGTAGTAAAAGTAATACAAGATATAAAAGGGCAACAACAACAACTATTATATAGGCAAGGTAAATACAGAAAGAAATAAGGCTCAGTACCAAAATAGCAATCGGGGATCTCCCAGGATACCGTCCTGTAGTCCCAATTATACATATCCAATGGATCTCTCGGGATCCCGTCCCATAGTCCAACTGATAGTGTGTGGGGATCTACCGGAATCCCATTCCGTAGTCCTAAATGTAAATATCCAGTACTGGGGGAATCTACCGGGTGCAGTCCCGTAGTTCCATATAACTGTGTAGGGGGATCTACCGGAATCCCACATCCGTAGTCCCAAATAAACAAATAAGGGGGAGCTACCGGAATCCCACATCCGTAGTCTCAAATAAACAGACAAGGGGGAGCTATCGGAATCCCATATCTGTAGTCCCAAATGTAATTACACAACAGTATCACAAAAATATTCAGAAATGTCAATTTCATATCAAGGCAAACAAGTAATTCTAGCCTAACATGTTGCACGAAATTCAGGTAAAGTAGTTTGAGCAAATAAGGCAATGAAAACACTTAGACATGCTTTCCTAAGCTAACAATAGGCTTTAAATGCAGGTAATATAAACAGAAAAAGAAACATACTAGTAATTACTTAATAAAAATCGAATTTTCAACAATTAGCACAAATACACACTCGTCACCTCACGTACAAGGATTTTCAATTAACAGTAATACCAAATCCTAAGGGGAAGGCCCCCACACAAGGTTAGGCAAGCCACTTACCTCGAACCAGCTCAAATCAATCCAAAACCACACTCGTGCCATGAGTACTTGACTCCAAATGGCCTAGATCTATTCAATTCAATTTCATAATGTAAATAACACTTCGTGTAACCGATTCTACAAATAAATTCTAAGCTAATACGCAAAATTAGGTAAAATGACCAAAATGCCCCTTAGGCTCACGTCTCGGAATCAGGTAAAATTTACATTTCCAGAATCCCACGAGTTCAGTCATACCAAAAGTACCAAAATTAGACCTCAAAAGGTCTCTCAAATCATCACTCAAAGGTCTCTAATTAGTCAATCCCTAACCCCCAATTTACCATAGATTTTCCTTATTTTACATGCTTAAATTGATAAAAATCATTCCAATAACGAGTTTAGGGACCAAAGACCTTACCCCAATGAACTCCTCAGAAAACCCCTCTTGAAAAGTGCTCCCCAAACTTCTTCCCGTTTGAAAAGAGGTGAAAAATGGCTAAAATTCGCGAAGGCAAGTATTTATATGTTCTACCCAGCGATTTCCGCATCTGCGGTCCTGCTTTTGCGGACCAATGGTCGCATCTACGACAATCACTAACTCAGCCTGATTCCACATCTGCGACTCCTAATCCGCAGATGCGGTACCTCTCATGCGAAAATTCTACCGCTTCTGCGGCTCCAGCTGAACCTCCCCATTTCCGCTTCTGCGATGCCAAATTCTGCTTCTGCGGCTCCACACCTGCGGTCCCACACTCGCAGGTGCGGTTATGACAGAAAACCAACTGAAGCTACAACTCCAAACTCCAAAATCCTTCTGTCAACCATCTGAAATCATCCCGAGGCCCCCGGGACATCAACCAAAGGCACCAACAAGTCTAATACCACTGTGCAAACTTATACCAATCCTTAAAATACCTAAAACAATATCGAAACGATGAATCAACCACGGATTCAAGCCTAAAAATTTCAAAACGCTAAAAATACGTTTTCTATCAAAAAGTCTATCAAACCACGTCCGAATGACCTGAAATTTTGCAAACACGTCACATTCAACACTACGGAGCTACTGCAACTTCCGGAATTCCATTCCGACCCCCGGATCAAAATCTCACTATCAAACCAGAAACTTCAAAATTCAACCTTTCGGCATTTAAAGCCTAAATTAGCTACGGACCTCCAAAACACAATCTGATCACGCCCCTAAGCCCGAAATCACTCCACAAAGCTAACGGAACCATCGAAATTCCTTTCCGAGGCCGTCTTCACGTTGTTCTGATTATGGTCAAATTTCCAACACTTAAGCTCTCATTTAGGGACTAAGTGTCCCAAAACTATCTGAAACTCAAAACCGAACGTCCCGACAAATCAAAATAGCAAAAATAAACACGGCGAAAGCAGTTAATAGGGGATCGAGGCATAAATTCTTAAGATGACCGGCCGGGTCGTCAATCCTCCTACACTTAAACATTCGTTCATCCTCGAACGAGCATATAGACATACCTGAAATAGTGAAAAGATGAGGGTAATGGCTGCGCATATCCTGCTCGGTCTCCCAGGTCGCCTCCTTGACCGGCTGAACCAACAACTGAACCTTCACTGATACAATATTCTTTGACCTCAGCTTTCAAACCTGACTGCCCAGTATCGTCACTGGCTCCTCAACATAATATAGATCCTTGTCTAACTGGACTAAACTGAAATCCAACACGTGTGACGGATCACCATGATACCTCCGGAGCATAGAAACATGAAATAACTGATGGTCTTCTACCAAGCTAGGAGGTAAGGCAAGCTCATAAACAACCTCCCAAACACGCCTCAATAACTCAAATGGGCCAATAAACCTCGGACTCAACTTCCCCTTCTTCCCAAATCTCATAACGCCCTTCATAGGCAAAACCTGAAGCAGAACCCGCTCTGCAACCATATAGGAAACATCACGAACCTTTCGGTCCGCATAACTCTTCTATTTGGATTGAGATGTACGGAGTCTATCCTGAATCACCTTAACCTTCTCCAAAGCATCCTGAACCAAGTATGTGCCCAACAATCTAGCCTCACCCGACTCAAACCAACCCATGCCACCTCACATATAAAGCCTCATGAGGTGCCATCTGAATGCTAGACTGATAGCTGTTGTTGTAAGCAAACTCCGCCAATGATAAGAACTGATCCCAAGACTCTCCAAACTCAATCACACACATACAAAGCATATCCTCAAGAATATGAATAGAGCGCTCGAACTGTCCGTCCATCTGAGGGTGAAATATTGTACTCAACTCCACCCGTGTACCCAACTCATGCTGAACGGCCCTCCAATATGATGTGAACTGAGTACCTCTATCTGAAATGATGGAAACTGGAATACCATGCAGGCGAACAACCTCCCAGATATAAATCTCTACCAACCTCTCCAAAGAATAAGTAGTACACACAGGAATAAAGTGAGCGGACTTGGTCAACCGATCCACAATCACCCAAATAGCATCGAACTTTCTCAAAGTCCTTGGGAGACCAACTACAAAGTCCATGGTGATCCACTCCCACTTCCACTCCAGAATCTCTATCTGCTGAAGCAACCCATCCGGTCTCTGGTGCTCATACTTCACCTGCTCACAGTTAAGGCACCGAGCTACAAATCCAACTATATCCTTCTTCATCTACCTCCACCAGTAGTGCTGCCTCAAATCCTGATACATTTTCGTGGCACCCGGATGAATGGAATACCGCGAGCTATGGGCCTCCTCCAGAATCAACTCCCGAAGCCCATCAACATTGGGTACACAAATCCGACCCTACATCCTCAGTACACCGTCATCACCAATAGTCACATCTCTGGCATCACCGTGCTGAACCTTGTCCTTGAGGACAAAAAAATGAGGGTCATCATACTGACGCTCCCTGATACGATCAATTAAGAAAGACCGAGAAACCACACAAGCTAAAACCCGACTAGGCTCCGAAAGATCCAATCTCACAAACTGGGTGGCTAAGTGCTGAACATCCATTTTCATATGCATCTCCGATGCTGGTAAATAAGCCAAACTCCCCAAAATCTCTGCCCAGCGACTCAAAACATCGGCCACCACATTGGCTTTGCCCGGGTGATACAAAATAGTGATATCATAGTCCTTCAGCCACTCTAACCACCTCCTCTGGCACAAATTAAGATCCTTTTTCTTGAATATGTGTTGCAAGCTCCGATGATCAGTATAAATCTTACAGGGAATACCATACAAATAATGATGCCAGATCTTCAGGGCGTGAACAATGGCAGCTAACTCAAGGTCGTGGACTGGATAATTCTTCTCATGTACCTTCAACTTTTTGGACGTGTAGGGAATCACCCTACCGTCCTGCATTAACACCGCCCTGAGGCCAATCCTCGAAGCATCACAATAGACTGTATAAGACCCCGAACCTATAGGAAGTATAAAAAATGGAGCTGCAGTCAAAGATGTCTTGAGCTTCTGAAAGCTTACCTCACACTTTTCCGTCCACTGGAACGGAGCACCCTTCTAGGTCAGTCTGGTCATAGGGGCTGCAATCGATGAAAACCCCTCAACAAAACGGCGGTAGTAACACACCAAGCCAAGGAAACTGTGGATCTTTGTAGTTGAGGATGGTCTGGGCCAACTCTGTATGACCTCTACTTTCTTCGGATCCACCTGAATACCCTCCTCGATAACACGTGGCTTAAGAATGCCATGAAATCCAACCAAAATTCACATTTCGAGAACTTAGCATATAACTTCTTCTCTCTCAGAGTCTGAAGCACAGTCCTCAGGTGCTGCTCAAGATCTTCCCGACTCCGGGAATACACAAGAATATCATCAATAAAGACAATGACGAACGAGTCAAGATACGACCGGAACACATTGTGCATCAAATGCATAGAGGCTGCTGGGGCATTAGTTAGCCCAAATGACATAACAAGGAACTCGTAATGACCATAACCAGTCCTGAAAGCAGTCTTTGGGATATCCGGCTCCCAAATCTTCAACTGATGGTAACCTGAGCGCAAGTCAATCTTAGAAAACAATTGTGCGCCCTGAAGCTAGTCAAACAGATCATCAATACGAGGCAAAGGATAGCGGTTCTTCACTGTAACTTTGTTCAACTAGCGATAATCGATACACATATGCATAGAACCATCCTTTTTCTTCACAAATGAGACAGGAGAACCCCAAGGTGATACACTGGGCCGAATAAAACCATTATCAAGCAATTCCTGTAACTGATCCTTTAACTCCTTCAACTACAGAGGAGCCATATGGTACGGAGGAATAGAAATGGGCTGAGTGCCCGACAACAAATCAATACCAAAATTAATATCTCTATCAGGTGGCATGCCCGAAAGATTAGCTGGAAACACATCGGGAAAATCCCGTACTACTGGGACTGAATCTACTGAAGGGATATCAATACTGACATCTCTCACATAAGCTAAATACGTGTCACACCCCTTCTCAACTATACACTGAGCTTTAAGAAAAGAAATAACTCTACTAGGAGTGTGATCTAAAGTACCCCTCCACTCAAGATGCGGTATACCTGGCATAGCCAGCATCACAGTTTTGGTGTGACAATCAAGAATAGCATAATGGGGCGACAACCAGTCCATGCCCAAGATAATATCAAAATCTACCATACTAAGCAACAATAAATCTGTTGTGGTCTAAAAACCACTAAGAACAACTAAACATTACCATTAAATGCGGTCCACAACAAGAGAATCTCCCACATGAGTAGAAACATAAACAGGGAAACTCAAAGAATCCCAAGGTACACCCAAATGCGGAGCAAAATAAGAAGACACATAAGAGTAAGTGGAGCCTAGATCTAATAGAACAGATGCATCTCTGTGACAAACTAGTATAATACATTTGATGATAGAATTGAAGGCAACAGCCTCGGTACAAGCAGGAAGGGCATAGTTTCTGGCCTGGCCTCCCCCTCTTGGGAGACCTCTACCTCCCCGACCTCCACCTCTAGCTGGCTGAGCAGGTGGAGTAGAAACGGGAGCTGTGATCATAGCCTGAGAACTCTACGGGGCACGCTGTGGCTGAGAAGTCTGCGGAGGTGCAACCCTCCCAAGTCAAGGGCAATCCTTCACCATATGGTGTGTGTCACCACACTCAAAACAAGCTCTAGGAGGATGTGGCAGTTGTGACTGGCTCGGGCCAAGTCTGCTGGACTAACTTCTAAAAGCACCCTGCGCGAGAGGCGCGCTAGAAACCGGAGGCTCATGATAAGGCTCCTGAGGCTTAGGAGGGGCTGGGATACCACTGGCTGCTAGAAGAGCTGAATGAACAGGGCAACTCATATAACCCCTAACATAATGACCTGCAGCTGGGGCATGGGCACCAGAATAATGGCCCGACTCTTGAGACCTCTTGGCCTCCCTCTCCTCTCTCTCCCTAGCATGCATACCCTCAATCCTCCCAGCAATGCTCACCACCTGTTGATAGGAAATATTCATCTCCAACTCACGAGCCATGCTAGACCTGATGTTTGGAATAAGGCCCTCAATAAACCAGAGAACCTTCTCGGGAACAGTAGAAACCAAGGCCGGTGCATGTGTAGCTAAACTAGTGTAACGGACATCATACTCTGAGATAGTCATAGCACCCTGGCGCAAATGCTCAAACTTTGCGCGCCATGTGTCCCTGAGGCTCTGAGGAACATACTCTCTCAGGAACAAATCTGAAAACTGAGTTCAAGTCAGTGAAGCAGCCTCATCCGGACTGTCTAACTCATAGGTGCGCCACCACTCATAGGCGGCTCCTCAAAGTTGGAAAGTAGTAAAGGAAATCCCGCTCGATCCTAATAAACCCATGGTATGGAGAATACGGTAACACTCATCTAGAAAACCCAGAGCATCATTCGATGCTAGACCACTGAATACAGGAGGCTTGTACTTTTTGAACCTCTCAAGCCTCAATTGCTCATCTTCGGAAGCCGCTACCCTGTCCTCGGGCTGATCTCTAACTGTAGGCTATACAAGAATAATCTCAATGACCTGCTCAACATGCACTCAATGCTCAGTAGTGCGGGCGGCGGGAGTCTGTGCTCCTCCCCCGACCTGAGATGTAGTTGCAGCTAGGGAAAGCAACCCTGCCTGAGCCAAAGTGGTGTACATGTTCATGAACTGCGCAAGAGTCTCATGAAGAGCTAGAGTAGTAGTAGTAGGCGTATCAGGTGCCTGGACTCTGGCTAGAACTACTAGTGGTACCTCGGCGGCAGCTCGCACTAGTTCTTTGGCTGCACCACGTGCGTGTCCTCAGCCTCTACCCCAACCCCGACCTCTGATAGCTGCAGTAGGGGTGCGAGTGCCTGATCATCTCGAGTAGCGTGTGTCCTCACCATCTGTGAGATAATAGAAGATAGAAGTTTAGAATTTTGATGTCAAAATATCGCACGATAAGGAAATCAAATGAAGTGGAAATTTTCCTAACAGTTACATAGACTTTTGTAGATAAGTACAGACGTCTCCATACCGATCAGCGAGACTCTAATAAATTGTCTTGTGATCCATGACTCCTATGAACCTAGAGCTCTAATACCAACTTGTCACGACCCAAGTTCGCCCTCCGTGAACCATCGTGACGGCACCTAGTCATAATGACTAGGTAAGCCTAACAAATGCGGAAAATAAAAAAACTTGCGGAAGAAATAATTAAAAGCCAAAATAACCAAATGAAACAGTATTTAAAATGCCGCTCGGCATATACAATACATCTTCTCGAAAACTAACAACATTTTCCAAAACCCAGAATCTCATGAGACCCCAAGCCTTGGAATGTCTACCAGTGTCTAACTCCAAAATATCTAACAAGAAAAAGAAAATACAGAAGGACTAATACAATAGGGAGAGTAGAAAGGGACTCCTCGGTCTGCGGACGCAGCAGATATACCTTGAAGTCTTTGGAACAGTCCCCTTGCCTCAAGGGTGATAGGACTGTGTCAAAGTACCTGGATCTGCACATAAAAACATGAGCAGAAAGGGCATGAGTACACCACAGCAGTACTCAGTAAGCGCCAAACCTAACCTCGGTCGGGTAGTGACGAGGAAGATTAAGGCCCTACTAACGTTAAATAAAATATAAAGTTTGACAGTGTAGAACAGATCAGTATAAATAAGTACAATAGGAAAAGTAACACAAGATATAAAAAGGCAACAACAACTATTACAAAGGCAAGG
This sequence comes from Nicotiana sylvestris, assembly GCF_000393655.2. Lineage (NCBI taxonomy): Eukaryota > Viridiplantae > Streptophyta > Magnoliopsida > Solanales > Solanaceae > Nicotiana > Nicotiana sylvestris. The sequence goes on along the minus strand of NC_091063.1, from coordinate 29,395,160 downwards.
TAAACATAGAAAGAAATAAGGCTCAACACCAAAATAGCAATCATGGATCTACCAGGATACCGTTCTGTAGTGCCAATTATACATATATAATGGATCTCCCGGGATCCCGTCCCATAGTCCAACTCATAGTGAGCGGGGATCTACCAGAATCTTGTTCTGTAGTCCCAAATGTAAATACCCAGTACTGGGGGAATCTACCAGGTGCAGTCTCGTAGTTACATATAACTGTGCAGGGGGATCTACCGGAATCCCACATCCGTAGTCCAAATAAACAAACAAGGGGGAGCTACCGGAATCCCACATCCATAGTCCCAAATGTAATTACACAGCAGCATCAGGAAAATATTTAGAAATGTCAATTTCATATCAAGGCAAACATGTAATTCTAGCCTAGCATGCTGCACGGAATTCAGATAAAGTAGTTTGAGAAATAAGGGAATTAAAACACTTAGACATGCTTTCCTAAGCTAACAAATAGCTTTAAATGTAGGTAATATATAGAGGAAAAGAAACATACTAGTAATTACTTAATGAAAATCGGATTTTCAACAATTAACTCGTCACCTCACGTACAAGGCTTTTCAATTAACAGTAATACCAAATCCTAAGGGGAAGGTCCCCCACACAAGGTTAGGCAAGCCACGTACCTAGAACTAGCTCAAAGAAAATCTATGCTAATACGCGAAATTAGTTAAAATGATCAAAACGCCCCTCGGGCCCACGTCTCGGAATCGGGTAAAATTTACATTTCTAGAATTCTCATAGCCTCACGAGTTCAGTCATATCAAAAGTACCAAAATCGGACCTCAAAGGGTCCCTCAAATCATAACTCAAAGGTCACTAATTAGTAAAGCCCTAACCCCCAATTTACCACTGATTTTCCATAATTTTTCATGCTTAAATTGATAAAAATCATTCCAATAACGAGTTTAGGGACCAAAGACCTTACCCCAATGAACTCCTCTAAAAACCCCTCTTGAAAAGTGCTCCCCAAGCTTCTTCGCGTTTGAAAAGAGGTGAAAAGAAGCTAAAATTCGCGAAGGCAAGTATTTATATGTTTTGCCTAGCGATTTACGCATCTGAGGACCTAGGACCGCATCTGAGGACCTGGGAGCGCATCTGCGGTCCCGCTTTTGTGGACCCATGGTCGCATCTGTGACAATCACTAACTCAGCCTGATTCAGTATCTTCGACTCCCTATCCGCAGATGCGGTACCGCTCCTGCGGAAATTCTACCGCTTCCGCGGCTCCTGATGAACCTCCCCATTTTCGCTTCTGCGATGCCAAATGCCGCTTCTGTAGCTCCGCACCTGCGGTCCCACACTCGCAGGTGCAGTTATGACAGAAAACCAGCTGAAGATGCAACTCCAAACTCCAAAATCCTTCCGTCAACCATCCGAAATCATCCTGATGCCCCCCGGACCTCAACCAAAGGCACCAACAAGTCTAATACCACTGTCCAAACTTATACCAATCCATAAAACATCTAAAACAACATCAAAACGATGAATCAACCACGAATTCAAGCCTAAAAATTCCAAAACTCTATAAATATGCTTTCAATCAAAAAGTCTATCAAACCTCGTCCGAATAACCTGAAATTTTGCACACGCGTCACATTCAACACTATGTAGCTACTCCAACTTCCAAAATTCCATTCCGACCCTCGAAACAAAATCTCACTATCGAACCGAAAACTTCAAAATTCAACCTTTCGGCATTTCAAGCCTAAATTAGCTACGGACCTCCAAAACACAATCCGATCACGCCCCTAAGCCCGAAATCACCACACAGAGCTAACGGAACCATCAAAATTCCATTCTGAGACCATCTTCACACTATTCTGACTACGGTCAAACTTCCAACACTTAAGCTCTCAATTAGGGACTAAGTGACCCACAACTCTCCAAAACTCAAAACCGAACGTCCTGACAAATCAAAATAGAAAAAATAAATACGGGGAAAGTAGTTAATAGGGGATCGGGGCGTTAATTCATAAGATAACCGGCCGGGTCATCACACCTGGCAGCAGGAAACACATCCGAAAAACCCTCACTACCGAAACTGAATCAATGGTAGGAGTCTCTACTCTGACATCCCTCACGAAGGCCAAATAAGAAAGATAACCCTTTCCCAACCATCCGTTATTCCTTCAAAAGTGAAATCATTTTACTGGAAACATAATCCATCGAATCTCGCCACTCAATCCGTGGAACCCCCGACATAGCCAACGTCACCATCTTAACATAACAGTCCTAAATAGTTCGACACGGAGAAAACCAATCCATACCCAATATCACATCAATATCCACCATACAAGCAACAAAAGATCCACTTAGGTCTCCAAACCCCCAATAGATAGATAACTCTCCAAAAGTTCACAATGACTAAATCATGGCACATACTAACATTTGACTAGCTTTGCTCGCATCTTTACAGCCCACAACTACAATATAACATGTTTGTGAGAACTCCCAGTCTAAAAATCCATAAAGCACATGAGTCACCATATCTGATCCTAACTCCACTGCCCGAATATCCAACACACCTCTAATACTCGATCGTTCCATGAGGGATACTTTTAAAATCCTTTTGTGCCACCAAGCAAACTTGAATATCAGCAGTCGATCCTACAAGAGAGTCGCAATACCAATAAAGCACCCTTAACTCAAACACATTGCCCTTTCTGAAACGTATACCCTCATCAAGCCGCACTGATTAGTAATATCATTTACCCAGTCATCTGAAACTATCCATGCTGTCTAAAAATTTACGACCTTCCTTTCAAAACTGAACCACAATCTTACACTTGCAAATCTTGACCCCACACAACATACCATATACCATGCCATCCCACGATAAATGTAAGAACTTCATAATCTATTCCGAGCCATAACAACCACATACTCAACTAGCCAAGAACTTTCCATTTGATCCCATATCGAGGAAAATCAATGTACATCACATGCTCCTCATGCAAGTAGAATATATACATCTCTAACCATAGTAGAAACCACAAGGAGCTCTCCAAGTCCCATTTGCACAAAACCAAACCATTAGGACTGAATCCTTTTAACTCAACCAAGTTGCGCAGGTCACCAAAAATCCAAGAGCATTGCCATGAAACACCTGTAGAAATTCATTACCTCATAAGCACCGAAAGAACTAATCATATCCCTTACCATACCGATCCGACCTACTACCAAGTCGTCCTATTTATCTAAGTTCCTTTTGACTTCCCTTCAAATTAATACTTCCCTCGCCATAATACCGCAACCCTCAACCCAGACTCACCACATGAGACCCAAGAATAAAACCACACCGTCTAAGGCGCATAAGCCACAAAATACTCTATTAAATATCCCCAAAAGCACCACATTTTAAATACTTACCCTGAAGAGACACCCTACAAATCTAAAGCCATTAACTTCCAACCTCCTGATACTGATATGTAGAATCTATAATGATGTAGAAATGCCACAAGTCTTGACACCATCCAATGAAAACCTCGGTTTCTAGGAAATTACACATCCCGAGGATACCCAATTTTTACATATAAATCTTGAATTCATTAGAACCATTTTTGAGAGTCATCCCTTCTACTCAAACCTCAATTAGACTGATCAAACGAACCAAACGACCTGTGCTCCATTAGCACTCCAACACCCCAGAAAGTAACCCCACCTTAATGCAATCAAATAAATTCCTGCTCCATGCACATTATATCCTTCACCAATAACAACTCAAGTTATTCCATGATTCTTATACACCCACAAAGCATAACACAACCCCTATCCAAAATTTCCTTTACTCGAGTCATCCTCGATCACAACATCTGTAAGCCATAATTGATCCACCATATGCCTCAAACTGGAATCAACATAGCACATAACCGTGCAATCAACTGATCAATAGTAGACTCCCCCACTTGGATCAAAGCCATATATCAAAATACATAATAACTCATGATGCATATACTCTATTACTGCCATAGTACCATAGTGAGATTAAACTCAATCCTTCATAAGCTCGTGCAACACAAACCATCGAGTACTTCAAATCTTCTGCAAATCTCGCATTTACCCTTGTAACAGTCAAGCCCACTCTCTTAAGCGATCCAAATTCAAATTGCAACACATATATTTCACTAGTAAAAGAAGTCTTCCAACAAACAACATAAAGATCATATAACTTCAGAACACTCCGCAGGAGATAACCCACCTACTTTACCTCAAACTAACATCTCTTTATACCCTTCCACCGTCATAAACATCACACAATCACTTAATCTTCCTAAGTCTGAACTCATATTCCGACATGAAATCTACTTCACTCCCCAATGAAACAACATGGAGAGATCCTTCAACACACCCATAACCCGAGGCTATACAATAAATCAAGATGGAAATCAAGCACCTAATAGTTGTTTCTACCCTCAAGAAGAACCTTCTCATTACATTAAAATCATATGAACACATCTCGCAGCCACATCAAACTCATCACGTAGCCATCCAACCATCACTTCCACTAATAGGGACACTATCAAACGTATAAACCCCAAAAGCACGTGCTCACACAATAAACACCTCAGTGCTCAAGCTACATGCAAAGCCTGGCCCCAAGTCCTCCAGACTGGCCTAACATCAACACACAGAAATCACATCTCTTCCCTCGATCAGGGAATCACAAGCTGTCGATACACAACTGATACCGAGCGCTCATACGCGCATACAAATGCGTGGACGGAATTTCAAGAGTTACATTTAAGGCTGAATCAATGATGCACGATAAGAATTCAAGAATGTGGGATTTCCTAAAGGTTCTGTAGCCTCTCGAATATAAGTAAAGATGTCTCTGTACCTTTCTACGAGACTCTACTAAACCTGTTCATGACTCGTGAGACCTATGTAACCTAGGCTCTGATACCAACTTGTCATGACCCCAAAACCACCCCGATCATGATGGCACCTATCGTGAAACTAGGCCAGCCGACACAATCCCAAATCAACCAATATTCAAAATAAGGACGTTTTAAGCTGTTAATTTAAATAAAAATCCCATAAAATGCATTTAAATAACAAATGCAGAATGAAACTCAAGCCTGACATCGGGGTGTCACAAGTTATGAACATCTACTAAGGTCTAAATCAGCAAAGACTATCACAGTTTGGAAATATGCTAAGACAGTTTAAGGAAGATAAGAGGAAGAGGAGCAAGGCTGCGAATGCCATGCAGCTACCTTGCTAACTCCAAAAGACCCGCTGGGTGAAGGATCAACACTCACTATCACGATCTGCAACTCCTGGATTTGCACACAAGGTGCAGGGAGTAATGTGAGTACGTCAACTCAGTAAGTAATAAAAGTAAATAAAGACTAAACAGTAAGAAAACACATAATCCACGTCATATCACCACAGTAGGTATAGTATGTTTCTAAAATAGTATATAAGTCAAATCATTTCGTAAAAATCCAATTTCAGTAAAAATCCTTTGAAAAATGTCTTCCTAAAAGTTTAACAGAGATTCAATGAAGTTTAGAGTAAAAGATAAAAATCATAAATAGCCCCTCGAGCAAGACATGTATCATAAACCACCCCTCGGGCATAACATCAATCAGAACCAGCCCCTCGGGATACCTCACAGTCACGCGTAATCAACCCCTCGGGCACAACATGAATCAAGAATAGCACCTCAGAAAACATCACATCACTCACTCTGGGTACCCATGCTCACTGTATGTGTACATACTACGGAGAAACTCCTACAGCCCAAGCGCTATAACAAGCTATCTCGTGGCATATTTCAGTCAGGCCCTTGGCCTCATAACAAACAAGCCACCTCGTGGCATAAATCAATCAGGCCCTCGACCTCACAATATCGTGAATCAGCAATAACCTGCTGCGCGCGTGCAGCACGATCCCATAATATCCTAATAATGAGGCCCTCGGCCTTACTCAGTCAGAAACCTCTCAAGCCACTCGGGCTAACAGTGAAAAGGGTGCTCAGCCCACAATATCATTTTATATAACAAATGGAGTAAATAAGACCGAGTTATGAAATCAATAAAACTATGGCATGACTGAGTACAAATATTAAATCAAAGCAGTGAGGAGTAGTAGTAAAAAGCCCCTAAGAGTCCAAACAGCTTGGCACAAGGCCCAAATATGGCATTCAGTCCACAACATAGGAATACTTTCCAAAGCATAATAGTATCAAATAAATTTCCAGTCAAATATGCAACTTAATAGTCGTAGGGGACGGACCAAGTCACAATCCCCAATGGTGTACACTCCCACGCTCGTCATCTAGCGTGTGTGTCACCTCAAGGTAGTGAAATAATGTGAAATCCGAGGCTTCATAACTTCAGGACAAGATTACAGTCATTACTTAGTTCAAACCAGCCAAAGCTCTAACCCGCAATGTCTTTGCCTCTCGACTCGGCCTCTAAATGCTCCGAATCTAACCAAAATCAGTATTACATTATAAATACACGCTAAAAGAATAAATCCCCTACGAAAATTATCAATTTAACTCAAAAATTCCGAAATTAACCAAACAAGACCCCCGGGCCCATGTCTTGAAATATGATAAAAATTACGACACTAGAATCCTTATTATCTCACGAGTCCATACATACCAAATTTACCAAAATCTGACCTCATTTGGTCACTGAAATTCTCAAAATCCACTCTCCAATTTCAAGCCCTAAATTTTCGAATTTCTAGTCCAACTTCTCAATTAGATAATGAATAAGATCATATATTTATGAAATTTAAACCATTATAGGTTAGAATCACTTACCCCAATACTGTTCCTTCAAATCCCTTGGAAAATCGCCTATCTCCCATTCCTTAAGACTAAAATCAAAAAATGAAGAACAAACCTCGAGCTGGGGTTTTATGTCCAGCAAAACCGCACCTGTGGTCCAATGCCCACTTCTGCGGCCTTGCACCTACAGAATTTCCCTCGCAAGTGCGAAACTCACTTAATGCACCATATCCGCATCTGCAGCCCCAACATCGCACCTGCGACCTTGCAGATGCGGCCTGTCCTTCGCATATGCGGTCCTCCAACCGCACCTGCGGCCACGCACTTGTGGTTCCCACTCCGCAGGTGCGGAAACATCAGAAGCAACAACATCAGCTGCATCCTCATCCAAACTCTCCGTTAATCATCCGAAATCATCCCGAGGCCCTCGGTACCTCAACCAATAATACCAACAAGTCATATATTAACACACGAACATAGTCAAACCTTGGAAATACTCAAAACAACATCAAAATACCAAATCACCCTCGTATTCGATCCTAAGAACTTCTAAATTTCCATATTCCATAAACGGGGCCGAAACCTACCAAACCTCGTCTGAATGACCTGAAATTTTGCACATACATCACAATTGACACAACGGACCCATTCCAACTTTCGGAATTCCATTTTGACCCCCGATATCAAGATTTCCACTACTGACCGGAAACTCCAAATTTTCAAATTCACCAATTCAAGCCTAATTCTACCACGGACCTCCGAATAACATTCCGATGCGCCCCAAGTAAAAAATCACCTAACAGAGCTAACCAAATCATAAAATTTAAACTTGAGATCAAATACTAAAAAGTCAAAACTTGGTTAAACTTTTCAAATTTAAAGCTTCAAGTTGAGAATCATTGTTCCAAATCTGTTCCAATTAACATGAAAATCAAAACCTGCGATTTACATAAGTCATAATATATCATACAGGACTAGTCATACCCGGGAACTGGTGAGCGAAGTGCAAATGCTCAAGACGATTGGTCAGGTCGTTACATGCCATTTAGCAGTTAAAATATTATGTTAACCTCGAGAGTCCTAAAAACATAATAGTCAATTGATATTAATGATTTAGACTTATTTTTCATATTAAAACTGTTAGAAAATAATATAATTAGAAGATAATACTCTAATCAATAATTCGATATATTTAATCATATAAGAGGACTTGATCCTTTTTCAAATATGTATATGATTATAGAATAATAATATTAACAACTTTTATACTAGTTGCATATACAGAAATACTTTTTAAAATTAAAATTGATAAAATCTAACCTAAGATCAATAATGTCTCAACATAAATCAAATGGATTATATATACATATTATTAATTGAAAATAATTATTAGAAGAAATTGATTATAAGCAAAATTATTACTTAACTTTAAATTTCAAAAATCAAGATAAATAAACTTCAAATAGAATTTTATACAAAGTTCTTGTTTAAACTTTTTTAAGGCCTCTAGTTAAAGTTTGGCTTTAGGCCACCAATTCTGTTGAGCCGCCTCTGTTGAGCTAAAGGTACTCGAGCCCCTCATTTGTATAGTAGCTTTGTCTCTGACTAGGAGTGGCATTTTGAGACCAAGCCCAACTAACCCACTCAACCAGCACAATAAATAATGGGTTGGGCAGGAAAGAATTTTATTGATGGGTCGTTCTGGGCTAAGCCCATTTCAACTGGTAAAAAATAATTAGCCCAACTTTAACCTGTTTAAGTGCCCAAACATGACCTGTTAAATTTTCGAAACCTAAAAATAATCAATACTAGTGATAGAAAAAGACAGACGCCCTCTCTCTCTCTCTCTCTCTGCACTCTCTCTCTCTCTCTCTCTCTCTTTCTCTCTCTCTCTCTCTCTCTGCACTCTATGAAGTTCAAAACGAGTCTCTTTCCAGTGTACTGCCTTTTTTTGTGACTTCCTTTTCTACGGCAAACTCCTTTTCTACGACGAACTCTTTGCTGGGAATTTTTCTGGATCTCAAATTTTGGACATCAAATAAGGTGAGTGTGCAACTTCTTTTCCCTTTTTGTTTTTAATTTAAATGGAAGCATTGGCAATAGTTTCATGGTGTGATTCTTGTATATCTGCGTGGGAGAGAAACAAAGAGGTAAATTTTTCAGATCGTGCTACAATTAGTGGTACATTATGCTTCTTTGATTACTTTGCCATTCTTTTTTCTTTTTGTTGGTTTCAATTTGATTCTCTTGTCATGCTTTTTTTTATTAAAAAAATTCTGGCACCGATTTTTTTTTTTTGAATTCAGGTTCTAAGATTTGTATACAGTCTAAGTAATTCCTGTCTATCCAAGCTACTATTATGTCAATAACTTTAGAAAATAGAAACCCTTGGCTGGATGAAAATCTGTAAAGCATATTCAAGAAGACGAAGTCAATAATGTTCGTTTTAAGTTTTTCAAAAGCCGAGCTTGCATAGTTGAGTTATATTGGGCATGAATCTATGATAATGAGATGCATTTACTCTTGAATTTTAACTAATTCTATGGTATTTAATCTACTGTAAGATCTCATTGTATAAGAAGATGTCGATGGAGAATGATGTTGTAGAGTTCAATGAAATAAGTGTTTTAAGTTTATCAAAACGACGTAGAACTACTTCTGTAATATGGGATTTCTATGAGGAGTTTTCATTGGATACGAATCCTGATAATAGACTTAGAGCTAAATGTAAGACATGCAAGATAATATTTTTGGCTGACTCAAAAGCTGAAACTACTAATTTAAAGAGACATCTAGCTGAGCACAATATTGAAGCATTAAAGCAAGGTACACCAACTGATCATAAAGAATATTGTAAAGTTGTAACCAAGGCTATATTTAGACATAACCTCCCATTTAATTATGGAGAATATGAAGGGTTAGAAAAGTGCATGCATTTTTTAATCCTACGGTTAAAACCATTTCAAGAAATGCCGCAAATGTTGATGTGCTATATCATGATAAAAAAGAGATGGTAAAGAATAAGCTTGAAGCTATTCCGAATAGAATCAGATTTGTAATGACCCGGTCGATCATTTCATGAGTTACCGCTCTGTTTCCCCTATTTCTGCTTCTTTATACATTGTTCAACTTTATTTCATTGTGTCGTGTGGGTTGATTTGGGTTCGGAGTGGTTTTGTAGAGGAATGAGACACTTAGTCTCTTTTAAGGAAGCTTAAGTTGGAAAGTCAACCAAATATTGACTTTTGTGTAGAAGGTCTTGGAATTGGATTCTGATGGTTTGGATAGCTCCATTATGTGATGTTTGGACTTAGGAGCATGTTCATAATGTATTTTTGAGGTCCGTGGTAGATTTAGGCTTGAATTGGCGAAATTAGAAATTTGGCGTTTTCTGGTTGGTAGTGGAAATTTTGATATCGGGATCGGATTGGAATTCCAAAAATTGGAGTAGGTCTATTGTGTCATTTATAACATGTGTGCAAGATTTCAGGTAATTCAGATGAGGTTTGGTAGGTTTTTGCATTGTTTGCAGAATTCGGAAGTTTGGAAATCCTTAGGTATGAATCCGATGGTGATTTGATGTTGTTTTGAGCGTTCCGAAGGTTGGAACAAGTTTGAATGATTTTATGGGATGTGTTGGCATGTTTGGTTGAGGTTTCAAGGGCCTCGGGATGATTTCATATGGTTTTCGAAAAAGTTTAAACTTGAGAAAATGCAGTTGTGCTGCTTCTGTCATATCCGCCCTTGCGGATTAGGGACCGCAAGTGCGAGCTTCGCAGGAGCGATCTAGAGGCGCAGGTGCATAGAGGAATCGCAGGTGTGGCTAGGTCCCCGTATCTGCGTGACTACAGGTTCGATTAGGCTATTGTAGAAGCGGAGTTTGGCTGGTTAATGAAAATCTGCAGAAGCGAAAATTTGTCCGCAGGTGCGGACCGCAGATATGACATTGGTACCACAGGTGCGATTTTGTTGGGCAGAAAGTATAAATAGAAGCCTTCGCGAAATTTGGTCATTTTTCCACCATCTGTGCTCGGACTTGACTCTTTTTGAGAGGAATTGAAGAGAGATTCAAAGGGTAACACTTGGAGGTAAGGTTTTTGAACTCAATACTCGATTCTATGGTGATTTTTAACTGAATAGACATGAAATTAGTGGGATTTAAGGGTTAAAATTGAAGACTAGGGCTTGAGTTTTGGAGATCTTTGAGTGGGGATTTGAGAGGCTATTTGAGGTCCGATTTCGATGTTTTTGGTATGTATGGACTCGTGGGAGGATAAGGATTCTAGTGATGTAATTTTTATTGGATTCTGAGACGTGGGTCTGAGGGTCGGGTTTGTCCAATTACGGTATTTTTGGGTTAATTTGATTATTTTTACTTAGGCTTTGTTCCTTTAGCGTGTATTAGTGTTATGATACTGATTTTGGTTAGATTCGGAGCAATCGGAGGCCGATTCGAGAGGCAAAGGCATCGGGGGCTAGAGTTTGGACCGATTTGAGGTAAGTAATGATTGTAAATGTTGTCCCGAGGGTATGAACCCCCGGATTTAACATCATTGTGCTACTTTGAGGTGACACATATGCTAGATGACGAGCGTGGGGGCATATACCGTTGGGAGATTGTGACTTGGTTCATCCCATACAACTATTAAGTCGCGTATTTAATTGAAAATTATTTGATACTATTGTGTTTTGGAAAGTATTACTATGTTTTGGGCTGAATTCCATATTTGGGTCTCGTGCCAACTGTTTGGACCCTTAGAGGCTTTTCACTACTGTTTTCCTCACTGTTTGGTTTATAATCTACACACAGTCCTGCTATGTTTTATTGATTTCATAACTCCATGTTATTTACTCTGTTTTGATTCTATAAACAATATTTTTGGTTGAGCACCCTGTTTTACTGTTAGCTCGAGTGGCTTGAGATATTTCTGACTGAGTGAGGCCCAGGGCCTGTATTGTGAGGATATTATGGGATCGGTCTGTGCGCCGAAGCATGTTGTACTGATTGTGATATATGAGAGGCCGAGGGCCTGATTTGTTATGCCACGAGATGGCTTGTGATAGCGCTTGGGCTATAGGATCCCCTCCGGAGTCCGAGCACCCCTAGTGAGCGCGAGTACCTAATGTTAGTGATGTGATGTTTCCCGAGGGGCTGTTGTGATTCATGTTGTTTCCCAAGGGGATGATTACGAGTGATTGTGAGGTAGCCCGAGGGGCTGGTTCGGTTGATATTTTTCCCGAGGGGCAGTTTATGGTACATGTTTTGCCCGAGGGGCTATTTACGTTTATATTATTTTTTACTCATTGTTTTCATCAGCTGTTTAAAATTATTGAAAGAAGTTTTGAAAAGAAAATTTTACTGAAATTGAGTTTGTTTTACGAGATAATTGGGTTATGTACTATTTTGGAAATGTATTGTAATTGATGTAGTGCTTTGACGTGGAATTATCTATTTTCTTACTGCTAAGCTTTCATTTTCTTTTATTACTTACTAAGTTGGTGTACTCACATTACTCTCTGCACCTTGTGTGCAGATTCAGGAGTTGCGGGCCGCGATAGTGAGTGCTGATCATTGTTCCAGCAGGTGTTCGGAGTTGGCAAGGTAGCTGCTTGGCGTTCGCAGCCCTACACTTCTCCTTCTTACCTTACTCAGTCTGTTCCTATTATTTAATTTCCGGACTATGGTAGTTTTCCTTTTACTTAGATAGATCTTGTAGTTGCTCGTGACTTGTGACACTCCGATGTTGGGCTTGTGTTACTTTTCCGCAGTGGTTATTTAGACTTATGTTATGAGATTTTGTTAATTAATAGTTGGCGAAATGGCTTCCTAGCCACTTAAACTTGTCGGGTTTTTTAAAGCCGATACATAAACTTATAACTTTCCCATTTGAATACTCGAACTCATTTTTTCCATAACTAATAAACACATCTGACCATTGACCATGTGCGCGTGTATTACACATACACATACGTGTCCATCCAGTCAGCAAATGACCAATGGATGTCTTACACGTAAGGGCGCGAAAAGTCAAGCAGCAACTCCTTCTCTTTGACTGCTTTAGCCTTCTTCTTCATCAACAATGGTTATCTGCTTTTCATTATTTTGTTTCAGTGGTGGCTCAGCTTGATCCTTTTCCATGTTACTCTTTCGTTCCTCTTCCTTCTTTTTTCCAGCTTTTTTATTTCAAGGATTCAACAGTTAACAAGATAGTGCCCTAATTTCCTACAATGTTTGCAGAATTTGGTATGTTTGCGGACCTTCAATTTCAATCACCCGCTTATATAGAACAAAATTGTAATCTTCATCATTAGTGAAGCTGAGAAACACATTTAATTTATCATAAACTCCAATTTTTGCAGATCCCTTCAAAGGGAATATTTTAGAGAATCTTGACCTATAATTCGGGGTCGGTCTTCAGAAATCGACCAACAATTGTCCTCTTACATTGAGCCGCCATGATGACATAGTAGTCTCTTATTTTGAAGATCACTGCCGGCATGCCGTTGTGTGTCGTCTTTCTAGCTTGGAATTTCAAAGAGAATCCGAAGGCCCTCCTTATTGAAACTTAAAATCCCCCAGAATCTCTTCATCTATGCATAATGAAAACATGGAAGAAAACATTGCAGAATTAGGCCCTCATAGTTTCCCTACTTTGCACCATTTTCACGGTCTGAAAAATGAAAAAAAATTAAAATGGAGCTTCAAATTTTAAAAATGGAGGAAGGGGGTATTTTGTACTGTTGGGCGTTAGGAAGGGGGTTTTCACACTCCTGCGCGTCGTGTTCCTCACGCGGGCTGCTGATTAGGACCAACTGACGCCACATGGGTATGGTCAATGGTCAAATGTGTTTATTAGTTATGGAAAAAACGAGTTCGAGTGTTCAAATGGGAAAGTTATAAGTTTATGTATCGGCTTTAAAAAACCCGACAAGTTTAAGTGGCCAGGAAGCCATTTCGCCTTAATAGTTTAAAAATGATTTTTATGAAATACTGGTTGATTTGGGAATTGTGTTGGTTGGCCTAGTTTCACGATAGGCGCCATCATGATTGGGTTGGTTTTAGGGTCGTGACAAGTTGGTATCAGAGCCTAGGTTACATAGGTCACATGAGTCATGAGCAGGTTTAGTAGAGTCTCAAGGATCGGTACGGAGGCGTCTTTACTTATGCTTGGGAGGCTGCAGAACCTTTAGGAAAAACTTCACATTCTTGAATTCTCATCGTGCGAATCTATTGATTCTAGTAACTAAACTTCTATTATTATATTCTCTCATAGATTGTGCGGACATGTGCTACTGGTCAGGATGGACGACCACCAGTACCACTAGTTGGGGCCACTAGAGGCCAAGGATGCGGTCGAGGTCGTTGTAGGGGCAGGGGTGTAGCCTGCACAGTAGCTAGGGAAGCACCTGCAGATCCACTAGCCGCCCGATTTCAGGATCAGGTCCTAGTTGCGGATGCTCTAGCAGCACCAGCTCTAGCACCGGCTGTGCCTATTGTTATCCCAGGCCTTCAGGAGGCCCTGGCCCAAATTCTGTCAGTGTTCACTGGCCTGGCTCAGGCGGTCTCAGTTACTTCGACCGTAGCTACTTCTCAGGCCGCGGAAGCACTCAGACTCCTGTTGCTCGCACACCTGAGCAGGTCGTCCAGGGACTTCAGATACTAGGGGCACCTCCAACCCAGCCGGTTATAGCTGCTCAGGACTATGTAGCTCCTGTTATGCCAGAGGACAAGCAGCACAGATTAGAGAGGTTTGGTAGACTTCAGCCTCCATCATTTAGTAATACTGAGGGCGAGGATGCATAGGGCTTCTTGGATAAGTGTTAGAGGATGCTTCAGACCGCAGGTATTCTGGAGACAAGTGGGGTATCATTCACTACTTTCCAGTTTTTAGGGGCTACACTTAGTTGGTGGGAGGCTTATGAGAGGTGTAGGCTGGTTGGCACAGTGCCCCTTTTTGAGCAGCAGTTCTCCGTTCTCTTTCTGGAGAAGTTTGTACCCGAGTCTCGCTGAGAGGAGCTACGCAGGCAGTTTGAGCAGCTTCATCAGGGTGATAGGTCTGTTACACAGTATGAGATGCGGTTATTTGACTTGACTCGTCATACGATCTGGTTGGTTCCCACAGACCGGGAGATGATCAGGAGGTTTATAGATGGCCTCAGTTTTCAGCTTTGATTAGTCATGACCAGAGAGAGGGTATCTGGTGCTACCTTTGATGAGGTTATTGACATAGCTCAACAGATTGAGATGGTTCGTGGTCAGGAGAGGGTTGAGAGGGAGGCTAAGAGGCCTCATGGTCACGGAGGTGTCAGTTGTACTCCATATGGGGGTCATTTTCAGCACAGTAGAGGCCATCCATTCAGGCATTCTCGATCAGCTCGCCTAGGTTATCGTGGGGCATCATCGGGCCATGGTTCTCACAATTCCCATCAGGGCTATTTGCACTTAGTGCCCTTCCAGCCCAGAGTCCGTCTCATGCTCCATCAGTTCAGGGCTCTTCTATGCCAGGTTCTTCTGCTAGTCATCCTGGTGCTAGGGGTTCCCTTCAGTCCCCATCTCCAGCACTAGGGGTTGTTTTGAGTGTGGAGAGTTGGGGCACATGTGAAGATAGTGTCCTCGTCATCTTGGGGTTCGTCTCAGCAGAGGAGTCAACCATCAACTTCAGCACCAACTACTTCACCACCCAGCCAGCTAGCTAGGGGTGGAGGACAGTCGGCTAGGAGTCGACCCAGAGTGGGAAGTCGATTAGGTGGTGGTCAGGCCCATTTCTATGCACTCCTAGCTAGACCCGATGTTATTACTTCAGATATTGTGATTATAGGTATTTTCTCAATTTTCCACAGAGATGCCTCTGTGTTATTTGATCCTGGTTCCACTTTTTATGTTTTATCGTATTTTTCTCGTTATTTGGATATTCCCCGTGAGTCTCTTGTTTCATCTGTTTAGGTATCTACTCCGGTGGGCAATACTGTTGTTGTAGACCGCATGTATCGGTCGTGTATGGTGACTATTGGGTGTTTGGAGACACGAGTGGACCTTTTATTGCTTTATATGGTTGATTTTGATGTGATATTGGGCATGGATTGGTTATCTCTATGTCGTGCTATTTTGGATTGTCATGCTAAGACAGTGGCGTTAGCTATGCCAGGTGTGCCACAGATTGAGTGGCGAGGTTCGACTGATTTTGTCCCCAATAGGGTGATCTCATTTTTGATGGCCCCGCGAATGGTTGGGAAGGGTTTTCTTTCTTACTTAGCTTTCATGAGATGTCAGTGCAGAGACTCCTACCATTGATTCAGTCCCGGTAGTGAGGAACTTTCTGGATGTGTTTTGTATAGACCTGCTGGGCATGCCACTAGATAGGGATATTGATTTTGGTATTGATTTGGTGTTGGGCACTCAGTCTATTTCTATTCCACCATATCATATGGCACCAGCGGAGTTGAAGGAGCAGCTTCAGGAACTCCTTGATAAGGTGTTTATTCAGCCTAGTATGTTATCGTGGGGTGCGCCTGTTCTATTCGTGAAGAAGAAGAAGGATGGCACTATGAGGATGTGCATTGATTACATGCAGTTGAACAAGGTCACAATCAAGAACAAGTATCCTTTGCCTCGTATTGATGATTTATTTGACCAGCTTCAGGGGGCGAGGGTGTTTTCTAAGATTGATCTCAGGTCAGGGTATCACCAGTTGAATATCAGGGACTCGGATATTCTTAAGACAACTTTCAGGACCTGATATGGTCATTATGAGTTCCTTGTGATGTATTTTGGGCTGACCAATGCCCCAACAACGTTCATGCATTTGATGAACAACGTGTTTCGGCCTTATCTTGACTCGTTTGTCATTATATTCATTGATGATATTCTGGTATACTCGCGTAGTTAGGAGGAGCACGCAGAGTATTTGAGAGTGGTATTACAACGGTTGAGGGAGGAGAAGCTTTATGCAAAGTTCTCCAAGTGTGAGTTTTGGCTCAGTTTAGTGGCTTTCTTGGGGAACGTGGTGTCCAGCGAGGGTATTCATGTTGATCCGAAGAAGATAGAGGCGGTTCAGAGATGGCCTAAACCGTCCTCAGCCACAGAGATTCGCAACTTTCTTGGTTTGGCAGGCTATTATCGCCGGTTTGTTCAGAGATTTTAATCCATCGCATTGCCCTTGACCAAGTTGACTCAGAAGGGTGCTTCATTTGTAGGGTCGGATGAGTGTGAAGAGAGCATTTAGAAGCTTAAGAAAGCCTTGACCACAACTCCATTGTTAGTTTTGCCATCAGCTTCAGGTTCATATACAGTGTATTGTGATGCTTCGAGAGTTGGTATTGGGTGTGTGTTGATTTAGGATGGTAAAGTGATTTCTTATGCTTCTCTCCAGTTGAAGCCCCATGAGAAGAACTACCATGTTCATGATTTGGAGTTGGCTGCCATTGTTCACGCGTTGAAGATTTGGAGGCATTATCTATATGGTGTGCCTTGTAAGGTGTTTAGTGATCATCGTAGCCTCCAGCACTTGTTCAAGCATAAGGATCTCAATTTGAGGCAGCAGAGCTTGTTGGAGCTGCTAAAGGACTATTATATCACTATCTTATACCATCCGGGGAAAGCCAATGTAGTGGTCGATGCCTTGAGTAGAAAGGCGGTAAGTATGGGTAGTTTGGCATATATTCTTGTTAGGGAGGGACCTCTCGCAGTTGATGTTCAGGCCTTGGCCAATCTATTTGTGAGGTTGGATATTTCAGAGCCCATTCGGGTCTTAGTGTGTGTGGTTTCTCGGTCTTCGTTGTTTGATCGCATCAGAGAATGCCAGTATGATGATCCTCATTTGCTTTGTCCTTAAGGACAGAGTTCAGCACGATGATGCTAGAGATGTGACTATTGGTGATGATGGGGTATTGAGGATGTAGGGTCGGATATGTGTGCCAAATGTAGATGGGCTTCGGGAGTTGATTCTGGAGGAGGCCCATAGCTTGCAATATTACATCCATCTCCCGTTCCGTAAAGATGTATCAGGATTTGAGACAACATTACTGGTGGAGAAGAATGAAGAATGATATTGTGGGATTTGTAGCTCGGAGTCTCAATTGTCAGCAGGTGAAATATGAGCATTAGAGACTGGGCGGCTTGCTTCATCGGTTAGATATTCCAGAGTGGAAGTGGGAGTGGATCACCATGGATTTTGTAATTGTACTCCCACGGACTTTGAAGAAGTTCAACACTATTTGGGTGATTGTGGATCGGCTGACCAAGTCCGCGCACTTCATTCCTATGTGTACTACCTATTCTTTAGAGCAGTTAGCAGAGATTTATATCTGAGAGATTTTTCTCTTGCATGGTGTCCCAGTTTCCATCATTTCAGATAGAAGTACTCACTTCACTTTGCAGTTTTGGAGGTCCGTGCAGTGAGAGTTGGGTACTCAAGTTGAGTTGAGCATAGATTTTCATCCTCAGACGGACGGGAAATCCGAATGCACTATTCAGATATTGGAGGACATGTTGCGCGCTTGTGTCATTGATTTTGGGTGTTCATGGGATCAGTTTCTACGGCTTGAAGAGTTTGCATATAACAACAGTTATCAGTCGAGTATTCAGATGGCTCCATATGAGGCTTTATATGGGAGGCGGTGTAGATCGCCAGCTGGTTAGTTTGAGCCGGCAAGGCTAGGGTTTTGGGTACAGACTTGGTGTAGGATGCTTTGGACAAGGTGAAGGTGATTCAGGAGCGTCTTCGTACAACGCATTAAGACAAAAGAGTTATGCTGACGGGAAGGTTTGTGATGTGTCCTACATGGTTGGGGGAAGGTTATATTGAAGGTTTCACCCATGAAAGGTGTTATGAGATTTGGGAAGAAGGGTAAATTGAGTCCTCGATTCATTGGGCATTTTGAGGTGTTTCAGAGGATTGGGGAGGTGACGTATGAGCTGGCTTTGCCACCTAGCTTGTTGAGTATGCATCCGGTATTTCATGTTTCTATACTCCGGAAGTATATTGGCGATCAGTCTCATGTTTTGGACTTCAACACAGTTCAGTTAGATGGTGATTTGACTTAGGATGTGGAGCCAGTGGCTATTTTGGAGCGGCAGGTCCGAAAGTTGGTATCAAAGGATATAGCTTCAGAGAAAGTGCAGTGGAGAGACCGAGCCATGGAGGAGGCTACCTGGAGACCGAGCGGGAGATACAGAGCAGATATCCTCATCTATTTGAGGTTCCAGGTATGTTTCTTGACTCGTTCGAGGACGAACGTTTGTTTAAGAGGGGCAGGATGTAACGACCCGGCCGGTCATTTCATTAGTTACCGCTCTATTTCCTCTATTTCTGCTTTTTTATGTGTTGTTCAACTGTATTTTATCATGTCGTGTAGGTTGGTTTGGGTTCAGAGTGGTTTTGTAGAGGAATGAGACACTTAGTCTCTTTTAAGGAAGCTTAAGTTGGAAAAGTCAACCAGATATTGACTTTTGTGTAGAAGGTCTCGGAATTGGATTCTGATGGTTCGGATAGCTCCGTTAGGTGATTTTTGGACTTAGGAGCATGTTCAAATTTATTTTGGAGGTCCATGGTAGATTTAGGCTTGAATTGGCGAAATTAGAAATTTGGCATTTTCCGGTTGGCAGTGGAATTTTGATATCGGGGTCGGATTGGAATTCTTGAAATTGGAGTAGGTCTGTTGTGTCATTTTTGATGTGTGTACAAAATTTGAGGTAATTCAAATGAGGTATGGTAGGTTTTATCATCGTTTACGGAATTCAGAAGTTTGGAAATCCTTTGGCTTGAATCCGATGGTAATTTGATGTTATGATGTTTGTTTTGAGTGTTCCGAAGGTTGGAAGAAGTTTGAATGATGTTATGGGATGTGTTGGCATGTTTTGTTGAGGTCTCGAGGACCTCGGAATGATTTTGGATGGTTTTCGGAAAAGTTTAGACTTGAGGAAATGCAGCTGGCGTGCTGCTTCTGTCATATCCGCACCTGCGGATTGGGGACCGCAGGTGCGAGCTTTGCAGGAGCGGTCTTGAGGCGCAGGTGCACAGAGGAATCGCAAGGGTGGCTAGGTCTCCGTATCTACATGACTGTAGAAGTGGAGTTTGGCTGGTTAATGAAAATTCGCAGTAGCGGATTCGCAGGTGCGACATTGGTACCGCAGGTGCGGTTTTGCTGGGCAGAAAGTATAAATAGACTCCTTCGCAAAATTTGGTCATTTTTCCACCATTTGTGTTCGGACTTGGAGCTTTTTGAGAGGAATTGAAGAGGGATTCAAGGGGTAACACTTGGAGGTAAAGTTTTTGAACTCAATACTCGATTATATGGTTATTTGAGGGGCCATTTGAGATCCGATTTCGATGTTTTTGGTATGTATGGACTCGTGGGAGGATAAAGATTCTAGTGATGTGATTTTTATCAGATTCCAAGACATCAGCCCGGGGGTCGGGTTTTGCCAATTTCGGGATTTTTGAGTTAATTTGATTATTTTTGCTTGGGCTTTGTTCCTTTAGTGCGTATTAATGTTATGATTATTATTTTGGTTAGATTCAGAGCATTTGGAGGCCAATTCGAGAGGTAAAGGCATCACAGGCTACAGTTTGGACAAGTTTTGTTACACCCCAAGTTTTCATACGTGAGAGTACGTCGTAAGTCATTGATGTAAGCTCGGAAATGAGATTATATTTGGAAGAAAATAAAGTAAGTTAATCATCATGAATAACGAGTACCAAGAGGGTTGGAAATCTTAGAAGCTAAACCAATTAAAGAAAATAAGTTTCGTCAAAAGTCGACAAGTTTGGAATGTTATAACATGTACTTTGGGGTGAGACTAGGGTTCTTACATGATAAGGAGGTTATTCTATGAGTTATTTTAGTCGTATGATATTTATTTTCTACATTTTGAAGGCAAGCAAGTTGTGGAACAAGAGTTGGCAAAGGTCATCACAAGTTACATTCATAAATTTGCTGAAATTTAGGTCAAATGTATCTGAGAATTTCTCCAAATATACTTGGAATCATGGGGTTTTCTACCTACCAATTGAACATCTACGAGTCTAGTTTCTAACGCATTAAACCGTTCGTCAATACGACATCGGAGTAGAGAGAAATTCGTATTTTTGCGAGACCGCGCAAGCAGCTCCCAATGGGACCCACTTAGGCGGTGGTTGACCTACTTCAATTTATAAACGATTTGGACGCCTATTTTTGCTCATTTTTCAACTAATATTCGTCTCCAAACTTCTCCTAACCCTCCTAAACATATACCACAAGGGTTTGAAGTGATTCCAAAGTGATTACACCATATTTCAACATCAAAACTTAGTTCTAGTGAAGAACAACACCTCTTTGAGGTTGTGTTGTCATTGAGGATTGTTGTGGGCTGTATTTGGATGAAATTCCAAGTTGTTGCTGCTGTCTAAGGTGAGTATAACAGCCTACTAATTGTTCTTAAGCTTGCTTGTATGTTGGTTAAGTTGTTAGGATGATAAACTACAAGATAAAACTTGGATTAGCTTAAGTCACTTCTATGGTGTTGTATTGCTATTAAGGGTTGTTGTAAAATGAATATAACTTGGATTTTGACTTGAAGTTACTGTAGGAGTTATTTATATTGTGTTCTTGCTTGTGCCTAAGGTTATCTTGATATTGATTAAGTTAAATGGATGGGCTAGACATGAACTAGTGAATAAAGTTGCTAGTTGGGGATAATTGAAGTTGTGGATTATTTTCGTTGTTATAAATATATGGTATAAGGATGGAATCATTGATTAATGACTTTATTATCAAGTTAATGATACTTTTATGTTGAAGTAAGAAGTCTATAAGGATTGATAAGGGGTATACGGATTCTAATCGGAGCTTGCCGCTCGTCGTAATGTAGTTGTGACTTGTTGTTGTTATATGGTGTCTTGATATTGATAATTATGTATTGATGGATTGCTCTGGTCATTGTTGTTTGTATATGGTATTGGAGGAGGCCCTTGTTACAAGGGAGATGCTGCCAAAATTTACGTAAACGAGCTACTAGCTTAAGTTATAGACTTAGCCTTTGCTCAGCACTGATTTTGAATCTCCTTATACTATGATAGATTGAGTTGACTTGTTTGAAGAGTTGCTTGGAAGTGATTAAGGACTCAACGGGTTTAAGGTATGTTAAGGCACTTTCTTCTTTCTTTTGGCATGATCTAAAGTGAAATGAATACGCTACTTCATAACGGATCTACTCCTAGCAACTAAGGTTGTCCATGTTGTTCTTTCCTTATAAAATTATTCTAAGCAAGTGTGTATGATCCTTGAATCCTACTAAGGTTCATATTGAGGGTATGGATGTCCATAATGTTCTTAAGTAACTCCAAAAGGTTTAGAATGTGATCCATGAGTTGAGCATGCATTATGTATATGTATCTATTTTACTATACCGAGCCGCGCTATAGTCGGCCGGGTACGGCACATATTGTGCAACCACTGATCAGTTGGGTTTTACTGACCTCCACATGGCCGGGTACGATTCTACCGAACCTTATGATGGTCGGGTACGCTTTTACCGAGTCCTCTTTGAGGCCGGGTACGATATGATGATGATGATGCCCACAGAGGCGAATGTTTTAAAAAGTTTATGTATATATATGTATTATGCATTTCATATCAGTAACCCCCAGAGGCACTCTGATGTTACAGGTTGTATCTCCTCTATCTCTCTCTTTACATTACTGTTCTTGTTTATGCTTTCCTGCCTAACATACTCGGTACTTTATTCGTACTGACGTCCCTTTTGCCTGGGGACGCTGCATTTCATGCCCGCAGGTCCCGATTGATAGGTTGACAGTCCTCCTAGTAGGCTATCAGCTCAGCGAAGGTGTTGGTGCACTCCACTTGCTCCGGAGTTGCCTATTTGGTCAGTATGCTTTGGATATGTATTGATTGGTATGGTGAGGCCCTATCCCGACCTTTATGATTTTATGTACTCTTAGAGGCTTGTAGATAGATGTCAGGTGTATGGATAATCATATGGCCTTGTCGGCCTATGTTTCGAGTTTACTAAGGGTCATGTCGGCCTTATAGGCCCGTATGTCACATATATTAGTTTGTATATCATGTTGGGTCTTCATATGTTGTGTATTCCCTTATGTTTTATTCTTGTTATCTCATGACGGGTTTTCTAGATCATTTACTCATGATAACATGTTAAGAAAGATATGTTACGTTGGTACTCGGTTGAGTAAGGCACCGAGTGCCCGTCGCGGCCCTTCGGTTTGAGTCGTGATAGGTTTGAGGTAAGTAATGATTGTATATATTGTCCTGAGGTTATGAAACCCCGGATTTTACATCGTTATGCTACTTTGAGGTGATGCAATGCTAGATGACGAGCGTGGGGGTGTGCACTATTGAGGGATTGTGATTTGGTCCGTCCGGTACAACTATTAAGGCGCGTATTTAATTGAAAATTGTATGATACTATTATGTTTTGGAAAGTATTACTATGTTTTGGGCTGAATGCCAAATGTTTGGACCCTTAGGGGCTTTTCACTATTGTTTTCCTTACTGTTTTGGTTTAATATCTACACATAGTCCTACTATGTTTTACTGATTTTATAACTCGGTGTTATTTACTCTGTTTTGATTCTATAACGATATTTTGCGATGAGCACCCTTATTTACTGTTAGCCCGAGTGGCTTGAGATATTTCTGATTGAGTGAGGCCAAGGGCCTGTGTTGTGTAGATATTATGGGATCGGGCTGCACGCCGTAGCATGTTGTACTGATTGTGATATATGAGAGGCCAAGGGCCTGATTTATGGTGCCACGAGATGGCCTGTGATAGCGCTTGGGCTGTAGGAGCCCCTCAAGAGTTTGAACACCCCCAGTGAGTGCGGTACCTAGTGTGAGTGATATTGATGTTGCCCGAGGGGCTGATTACGAGTGATTGTGAGGTAGCTCGAAGTGCTGGTTCGGTTGATATTTTGCCCGAGGGGTGTTTTATGGTACATGTTTTGCCCGAGCGGTGTTTTATGGTACATGTTTTTATCATTTCTATCATTTTTTACGTTGTTTACGTTTCTATCATTTTTTACTCACTGTTTTTATCACTTGTTTGAAATTATTGAAAGAAGTTTTGAGAAGAAAAGATTCACATTACTCCCTGCACCTTGTGTGAAGATCCAGGAGTTATTGGTCGCGATAGTAAGTGCTGATCATATTTCCAGCAGGTCTTCGGAGTTGGCAAGGTAGTTGTTTGGCGTTTGCAGCCCTGCACTTCTCCTTCTTACCTTACTCAAATTCCTAGTATTTTATTTTCGGACTATGGTAGTTTTCCTTGTACTTAGACAGATCTTGTAGTTGCTCGTGACTTATAACACCCCGATGTCGAACTTGTGTTACTTTTCCGCACTAGTTATTTATACTTATGTTATGAGATTTTGTTAATAAATAGTTTAAAATGACTTTTATGAAATACTGGGTGATTTGAGAATTGTGTCGGCTAGCCTAATTTCACGATAGGCGTCATCACGACCAGGTCGGTGTTAGGGTCGTGACAAGATTTATGGTCATCAATCACATCAAGTGGATATATTTGTGTTACTGCACAGTATGTTGATTTGGATTGAGTTTTAAAAAAGAGATTGAGTTTTAATCTTTCATCATGTGGCTCCTCCTTATAGTGGTGCAATTTTGGGTCCAAAGTTGATTAATCTGTTGAAAGAATGGGGAATTGAAAAAGCAATATTTTCTATAACTTTACATAATGCAAGGTATAATGATGGTGTTGTGGGTTGCTTGATTAAGCATTTTAAGCTAATGAATTCTTTGCTTTGTGACGGAGACTTTGTCCATATCAAGTGTGCAAATTATATTTTGAATTTGATTGTTAAAGCATGTTTGAAAATAATAGAGAGTGATATTTTTAATATTAGAGAAAGTATAAAATATATTAAATGTTCTGAGTCAAAGATTGTAAAATTTGTTGAGTGTATCAAGAATCTTGTTTTAAGTTGAGGGAAAAAGTGCGCCAAGATGTGTCTACAAGGTGGAACTATACATATTTGATGCTTGATAGGGCTTTTTCTTATCGTCGAGCATTTTATGACTTCAAGATACTTGACAAAGATTTTGCATGTTGCCCTTCAAATGAAGATTGGGCTAAAGCTGAAACAATTGCTAAATTTTTAATGTCTTTTTATAAAATCACTACATTGTTTCCTGGGAGCCATTATCCTACCGCCAATTTATATTTTTATAAAGTTTGAAAAATTCATATGTTGATAAGGGAAGAGACAGGTAGTGGGATCCTAATATCAAGGCGATGGCTATGGAAATAGAGAAGAAGTTTACAAAATATTGGCAAGACGACTACAGCCCAATTACTTCTATGGAAGTTGTCCTTGCTTATCGATATAAGTTAGAATTGGTAAAGATTTTCTTTTCAAAACTTTATCCTTTGACTTGCAATGAAAAAGTTAGGATTTTTGAAGATAATTTGCATCGGTTGTTTAAAGAATACATGACAATATCCGATGTTGGAATTGTTGGAAGTAGTAGTCATGAATGTTATGATGAAATAATGGACAAAATGGATGAATTTGACATGTTTTAAAGTCCGTCTAAGTATAGTTCAGAAAAGACACAGTTGGATTTATACTTGGAAGAGCCTGTATTAGTTCACAAAGGAAATGAAAATTTAGATGTACTTACATTTTGGAAAGATAATAGGACTAAATATCCTGAACTCTCACTAATGGCTCGTGGCCTGTTAAGTATACTTATCAATACAGTTCCATTTGAGTCAACTTTTATGTTGGTGTTCGAGTTAACGATAAATCCCAGAGTTCTATTCTACCGGAGAATGCAGAAGCTAAATTTTGTTCTAGAGATTGAATTTATGGGCTTCAAGGTACATTAAAATTATAATCGCGTGTGTTTTATTTTATGAACTTTCTTGTAGTTTGACAATGTCACGACCCAAAATCCATTAAGGGTCGTGATAGCGCCAAACACCGCTGTCAGACAAGCCAACCATCAATACTTAATTAAATTCACGTTTTGAAAATTTTGAAATCATGATTTTTCTTGAATTTAAGAGTAAAAGATGGACTTTACAGAATAAATAATAATGTTTTTAACAATTTCAATACTGAATAACCCATAATCATCCCAGAACCCGGTGTCACAAGTGCATGAGCAGTTTCTAAGAAATAATGTAAAACAATGACTGTCCGGAATACAAATTGGACAGAGAAGAAAATACAGTATAGTACTCTGAAGGAGACTCAGCTGGCTGCGGGTCGTCTCTAGAGGTGCAACTCACCTAAGTCTCCATATCAACCATGCTACTACGCTCAACTAGGCCACTAGACATATATGTGTCTGTGCAACAAAAATGCACATCAAGTGTAGTATGAGTACAAAAATAACGTGTACCAAGTAAGTATCCCGTCTAACCTCGAAGAAGTAGTGACGAGAGGTCGACTTCGACACGTACTAGTGGTCCAATAATAATGTATTAATAATGTGAATAATTATGGATTTATTAGAAACGGCAGTAAACTCAAGTAAATCAAGAAAACAAGTAAACAATCCTTTTTATATTAGGAAGTCTCCAAATTCATATTCCATTGTTTATCAATTAATCTCAGACCAAGGAGGCAATATCAGTTTTTTTAAATCTCAAGCAAGAATTACAAGCATGCGCAAATCATGCCGAAGTCATATGGCCCAATCCAATATAAATGTAAAATGTGCACTGCCGAGGGTCGAACGGCGCGAACCATAGATGCATCTATTACCCCGCTCACGAATCATACGTGCGACGCGGTCAAATATAAATAATAGAGTTACCCAGGTCATGAATTATACATGCGACGCAGGTACTTATAGATACACACTTTCAAACAGTCAATTAAGAATTCATCAGGAAACATTTATCCAAGCAAAAGCCAATTCTCTTTTAACGATTTAAGAAAATGAAGTTTAATCCCCTTTTTTAGAAAATCTTTTACTAATTCGATATGATTTAAGCAATATAAGTTGTCAATAAGATTACAAATAGTTTAGGTATAGCATGCTTTTGGGTCCTAGACTACCCGGACCTAAGCACAATAGTATCAGCGCACGGACTCTCGTCACCTCGTGCGTACGTATCCACCGCAAATAGAAGCACATAACCAATTATTTTACCTATGGGGACAATTCCCTCTTACAAGGTTAAAAAGGAGACTTACCTCGCTTCGAAGTTCCATAGCTGGCTCCCAAGCCTTTCAAACAACTCGACCGATGCCCAACGCTCCAAAACTCACTTTTGCTTTATTAACATTCACAAGCTTTTAATCCTCTTCTGACATCGTAACATTGAGTAAAATGCTCATACGCCACCAACAAATTGATATCTACAATTACAATCCCAATTACAATCAAAATATGACTCAAAAGTATTTATCAATATCCATCTATGGCTCACAAGTTGGCTACAAGCCTCCGGCTCAAATCGTCTAATAGGTTCACCCACTAGCACACTTAACTCTACTCTTTTCATTTAATACCCATTTGAAGTCATCAATGATACTTCATTAATTCTCCAACACCGCCAAATTACTATTCATCGTTTTCGTTAACCAACATTTCCAAAATATTCAATTTGGTGATTAATTAGTTGAACACCTCCAACTAAGCTAGAAAATGATTCCATAGGTTCATTGCATCCTTTAATTTCATTTCTAAGAACATTATTTATCTTTCCCTCATTTTCTCAAGAATACTATTCATGCTATGAATTAGGTATTATGAAATCAATTATCCGACCATAACAACTTGAAACAAATATTAGAATTACTCTCACCGACTCATACTAAATGAGCTTGAAGCATTAGAATAACCTTCTTGAAGTTTTCCTTAAAAATCCAATGTTTGGAAAATTTAGTGTTCTTGAACAACTTGGAAGATTTCTAGGGATTTCAAAGATTGAATGTTTTTAATACTAGTGTTAATAGGATGTTATTAATTTAAAATATCCAGAAAAACTCACCATGTATTCTTAAGTAGTCCCCAAGGTCGAATCCACCATGAAAGAACCAATCCCTAGCTCAAGTAAGCCCCCAAAAATGTTTGCTGCCCGACTGCCTTATATAGGCATAGGTGCTTCAGCGAGTTGTACCTCGCGCTGTGCAGGTTGTACCTCATATTACATGTTTTTCCCTGCTGGACACCTTTTACTAAAATGTCCAGAACTCCTTGTATCAATATAGAAATTATGTATGGTTTAAAGAATTAGAAACTACACTCGAAGATCTTTCATTTGATAGGCTGTCAACTATATAACTCCTTATAGATTTTGAGATATAAGCTTCCAAAGTTGGCTCCACGCATCAGAAACTTTTGGCAAAACTGTTTTACTAGCCTTTATTCAATCGATCATAACATTCTATACAAATATCTAAATAATGAATGATTTATCTTTCTAGAAACTAAAAAAGGAAGAGCTACAACTTTCATGTTTTACAAATTTTTATATTCCTTATAGATTACAAGATATGAGCTCTCAAAGTCAGCTCTGCGATTGCACCAATGCTGTCCAAAAACAGCTTCTGCAACAGAAAAATGCAGCAACTCTTATTGTCCGAAATCCATTCCGTTAACCATCCGAAATCCACCCGAGGCCCTCGGGACATTAAACAATTATACTAACATATCGCAAAATAGAATACGAACTTAATCGAGGATTCAAACCACGTCAAACAACGTTAAAACTATGAATCGCGCATCGAATCGAATTATGAGTTTTCAAATCTTCCAACTTTTATATTTTGCGTTGAAACATATCAAATCAATTCGGAATAACTTCAAATTTTGCACAAAAGTCACATTCAACATTACGGACCAACTCCAACTTTTGGAATCGAAATCCGACCCCGATATCAAAAAGTCCACTCTCAGTCAAACTTCTCAAAAACCTTCAAATTTCTAACATTTGCCAAATGACTCCAAAATAACCTACTGACCTCCAAATCCACTGCTGATCTCACTCCCAATACCAGAATCACCATACGGAGCTATTCCTAGACTTGGAATCCCCAACAAACATCGATAGTGTTGAAATGCACTGCAACCCAAATTTATGAAATTCTTCTAAAATGCTAATTTCCATAATAAGCGTTGAAATACTCCCAGTTTATACAAAACCCGATCCGAATATACGCCCAAGTCCGAAATCATCATACAAACCTGTTGGAACCTTCAAATCCTAATTCCAAGGTCGTTTACTCAAAAATCCAATCTTAATCAATTCTTTCAACTTAAAGTGTCCGAAATGAGAATTCACTTTCCAATTCAACTCCGAACTTCCCGAAATTCGATTCCGACCATGCGTACAAGTCATAATACTTGAAGTGAAGCTGCTCATGGCCTCAAACTGCTGAAAGATGTGCTAGAGCTCAAAACGCCTGGTCGGGTCATTACATTCTCTCCCACTTAAACATACGTTCGTCCTTGAACGTGCTGAGAACTGCAGTGAAGTTTCCGAAATCATTGTTTAACACCTCGTGCACCTACCTATGCTACCACAACTCAGTTGAGCACATTAGCTTGATCAAATTTGAAGATATCCTTTTTTATTTAGGCAAATGAGCCTTAGAGCCCAGTTTTGACATCCGAAATTCTCTACCGTGCATGCTTCCAATATATGAACACCGTATCAAACACTACACGAGGTACCATACTATAAATGCATGCCTTTGTTGAATTCTCACATTGCACCACATCATTCACAGAACCACAATAACATTATCTGATTATAATAGCCGAAATTCCACGAATCTGATGCTCCCAATGCATCTCATGACCTATATACCTCTTATCCCGACCTTTGCATGCCTGCCACGACGGAAGAGATGTGTAGGATTTCATAACCAACTACTGAGTCAAAAAATCCTCAAGTCTATACTCATGACAAGAACTATTACCTCAACCTGAACCAAATAATGATCTTTGCTCTTTAATACACTTCATATAACCCGATTGCACCGATCCTAGATCCAATAATCTCGTCTAACCTAGTACGAGCAGCTCAGGTAACAGTCATCGTAGACATGACCAAAAGTCTCATATAATGCCACAATGTGCCAATAAGCTACAAACTCGAACGCGATATATAAGGAAAACGAACTCTGGAAGGGACTACTCAACTCACGCTGCTAATATGGACTTTCCTCATAAAATGGAAAACAAAACAAACAAAAATTAGAATACAAAAAACTGTACTCAACATCATACTGTTGCGGCATGCAACCCGATCCAAATAACATGCCCGTGGCGGCGTGCCACCCGTTCCATACATAAAAATTCACATAAGGAGATACAAACCGAGCTAAATTCCTCATTACTTACAAAATACCGAATATCGGTCACAAGCACACTAAGTGCATAATACCATCCTTGGGGAAACTGATAGCACCTTAATCTACAAAACTCAAGCACAACTGAGGTGCGATATATAACTTGAGTCACAGGAGCCATCCTGCTCACATAACACCATCGTTACGTGGAACCTCACACATAAGAAATTTTTCAAACTGATTCACAAGTCACATGGCACCATATATTACTACATGAAATAGCCGACGGCGAAATAATAACCCATGTTCGAATACTCCTCCATAAAGAGTGTTATGCTGAAACGAACGCATTCGGCCTGATATAAATCCCATATTCATATTTGAGTACACCCACAGACCTCAAGCCAATTCTGATCATCAGCACTAGGCTAATAACCTTCATGGGTCCATAATAACCTCTTTTTTCTCCAAACACAAGAACAACTATTGTAACCGGAGAAACCTCCACCGTTCATAGCCCAATAAACCGAGTGTCCTCCAGGCATAAATTCTCAAATTAATGATATTACCAAAATCTCCATACTTGGTTTCAACCTTTAATCAATTAAGTGACTACATGTCATACTTATACAATCTTCCTGTGGAACACGCTCCCACGACCTTCCGTACTAGGCAACAGATCTACCCATCCATACCACCAGCCATACTAATGTTGTAAAGAATAACAAGGATCCGCCAATCAGAACACAAAACCTCTTACACAGGACGCCGATATCAGGTGGCGCTAAAGACAATACCAGCTTACTCTAACATCTGAATCCTTTCCTGCTCATTCGAGCTCGTGACATTCTTGCCAACACCAAACCGCAACTTTGATCCTCAACTTCCGAATCCCATGTTGTTCACTGTACTTAATCATGCCAATACGCAAGAGTACAAGAATTTCATCTTAACTTCTGGACGACTGATATGGTAAACACTTTATCATATAATAACCTTTTACTTAACTCATTTCAAGAGAACCACATGCAACATGTGACTGAATTCTCATACCCGTAGAAATACCAACCTCAAGTAGTGGCCTAAACCACCATAACTCTTCCAAGATCTATCTGCATATACCAGACCATAATACTCAAAAGCCTCCAAATAAAATCAATTAACATGTATAACTTAACACGTTGAAGGAACTTATCACTACCATTATCACGCCAATTCAACTATTGCTAGTTACACTCATTCTGACACTTCCTCTATGAGTCCAAAGTTATTTTCTTCCTTTTTCTCCAATGTTACACTGCAAACCGAAGATAACAAAGAACATTCCAAGCCCCATTTTCATAACCTTCTACAACAAGCTCGATACTCAACCATACTTTGGACTCAAAATCCTTAAGTACCACACTTTACCCTTTGAATCCACTAGGACCGTGGCCGAGAGTCGCCCACTCTGATTTGGTCCCAAATATAATCGATGCCAAGGTTTTGCTAGCACCTGAACACTCTCTCAAAGAAGCACCCGGCTGAATCATTTTTATTGCAGATCACATCTACATGAAGCATAGATCTTGAGTCTTCCCAAATCCTGGACATAAATTGATAAGGCCAATTATAGTACACATTCTTCAAACCCTTTGCTCAAATCACCACTGATGTTCTCTTTACTTAATCGTAATAACCCATCAATACACTGATAACCATGAACCTCACAAATAGATAACCATGCAATCCAATCATATGCGGTAGGCCTCTCCCACTTAGCTTAAATCCACCACTGCATAACTCTGAAACCCACCAAGGTTCATCCTTCCTCTCTGACGTGACCCCGCACTATCGACCCGCCAAATTCCTCGAAATCTTCCAACGTTGTTGCACCGAGCACAATTACTACAAAATCGGTAATCCATCTTGAGCCCGTGCTCATTCACCAGTTGAATAAGGCCGTTCCCTCCCCATTTGACATCTACTAAAGGTGTGACAGTACCTTTAAATCCAAAGTCATGTTATATCCTTTTTCATATCAAGCAACACTTTTCTGTTATATCAAATCTCACGTCGTATAATAGCCAATATTTCAAATTAAGTTCGCAAACCCAGTCACCATCCACCATAAATCCCAAATCACTCTAAACTTTCCTCAAGGCATGTAGTCATCCTACAACATAACCCACGTGCTATTCTGCCCCAAAGGCAAATTGAAGAAAATCATAACACTGGTGAACTTAACGTATCAATAGGGACAATGACACCACATCACAGATGAAACTTCCACCACGCTCGAAAATACTAAGTCTCGTTACTCCATCAAACCAAACTTGAACATTTATAGCCCGATTGCCTCTCCTCCGTCGGGAAATAAAATTTTGAATCTTTGAATCTTGCATTGAGTAAACATCCTTCCAATTCATTCATTGCTTCAACGCATAGACAAACACGCTACCATTACACCCATATTGTGTGATAACGATGCACGAATTGTCATAACAATTAATTCCAAATCTCAAAACTTTAGGTAATACTGAAACTAAGCTGAAACGACAGAACGACCTTCCGCAAGGTGACAACAATAGCCCGATCAAATATGCAGGGAGGAACATCTCGCACCACATCTGTACTACCATTACATTTTCTCAATTCCCGATTTATAATAAGCGCTTCACATCGCATAAGATTGAGTAGGAAAGAAACAAAGGCATAAGCTTTAAAGGAATCAAACTGCACGATGAGGAATCATGAAGGAAAGTACTCCTAGTAGCCTTGTAGCCTCTCGAAGATAAGTACAGACATCTCCGTACCGATCCGCAAGACTCTACTAGACTCGCTCATGACTCGTGTGACCTAAGGGAACCTAGTGCTCTGATACCATGTTGTCACGACCCAAAATCCACTAAGGGTCATATGGCAACGGACATCGTTGTCAGGCAAGACAACCATCAATACTTAATTAAATTCTCATTTTGAAAATTTTGAAATCATGATTTTTCTTGAATTTAAGAGTAAAAGATGGACTTTACATAATAAATAATAATGTTTTTAACAATTTCAATACTGAATAACCCATAATCATCCCAGAACCTGGTGTCACAAGTGCATGAGCAGTTTCTAAGAAATAATGTAAAACAATGACTATCAGAAATACAAATTGGACAGAGAAGAAAATACAGTACAATACTCTCAAGGAGACTCTGCTGGCTGCGGGTCGTCTCGAGAAGTGCAGCTCACCTAAGTCTATTTATCAACCATGCTGCTATGCCCAACTAGGCTACTAGACATACATGTGCCTATGCAACAAAAATGCACAGCAAGTGTAGTATGAGTACAATAATAATATGTACCAAGTAAGTATCCCGTCTAACCTCGAAGAAGTAGTGACGAGTGGTCGACTTCGACACTTACTAGTGGTCCAATAATAATGTATTAATAATGTGAATAATCATGGATTTATTAGAAACGGCAGTAAACTCAAGTAAATTAAGAAAACAAGTAAACAATCCTTTTTATATTAGGAAGTCTCCAAATTCATATTCCATTGTTTATCAATTTATCTCTGACTAGGGAGGCAATATCAATTTTTGTAAATCTCAAGCCAGAATTACAAGCATGCGCAAATCATGCCAAGGTCATACGGCCCGATCCAACATAAATGTAAAATGTGCACTGCCGAGGGTCTAACGACGCGAACCATAGATGTATCTATTACCCCGCTCGAGAATCATACGTGTGACGTGGTCAAATATAAATAATAGAGTTACCCCGCTCGCGAATCATACATGCGACGCAGGGACTTATAGATACACATTTTCAAACAGTCAATTAAGAATTCATCAGGAAACATTTAACCATGCAAAACCCAATTCTCTTTTAGCGATTTAAGAAAATGAAGTTTAATCCCCTTTTTTTAGAAATTCTTTTACTAATTCGATATGATTTAAGCAATTTAAGTTGTCAATAAGATTACAAATAATTCAGGTATAGCATGCTTTTGGGTCCTATACTACCCGGACTTAAGCATAATAATAGCTACGCACGGACTCTCGTCACCTCGTGTGTACGTAGCCCCCACAAATAGAAGCACATAACCAAGTATTTCACCTATGGGGACAATTCCCTCTTACAAGGTTATAAAGGAGACTTACCTCGCTTCGAAGTTCTATAGCTGGCTCTCAATCCTTCAAACAACTCGACCGATGCCCAACGCTCAAAAACTCACTTTTGCTTTAGTAACATTCACAGGCTTTTAATCCTCCTCCGAGACCGTAATATTGAGTAAAATGCTCATACGCCACTAACAAATTGATATCTACAATTACAATCCCAATTATAATCAAAATGTCACTCAAAAGTAATTATCAATATCCATCTATGGCTCACAAGTTGGCTACAAGCCTCCGGCTCAAGTCGTCGAATAGGTTCACTCACTAGCGCAACTCTACTCTTATCAGTTAATACCTATTTGAAGTCATCAATGATACTACATAAATTCTCCAACCGCCAAATTACTATTCATCAATTTCCTTAACCAACATTTCCATAACATTCAATTTGGTAATTACTTAGTTGAACACTTCCAACTAAGCTAGAAAATAATTCCATAGGTTCATTGCATCCTTTAATTTCATTTCTAAGAACACTATTTATCTTTCCCTCATTTTCTCAAGAACACTATTTATCCTATAAACAAGGGATTATGAAATCAATTATCCGACCATAACAACTTGAAACAAATATTAGAATTACTCTCAGCGACTCATACGAAATGAGCTTGAAGCATTATAATAACCTTCTTGAAGCTTTTCCTTAAAAATCCAATGTTTGAAAAATTTAGTGTTCTTGAACAACTTGGAAGATTTCTAGGGATTTCAAAGATTGAATGATGTTAATACTAGTGTTAATAGGATGTTATTAACTTAAAATATCCAGAAAAACTCACCTTGTATTCTTAAATAGTCCCCAAGGTCGAATCTACCATGAAAGAACCAATCCCTAGCTCAAGAAAGCCCTCAGAAATGGCCGCGGCCTGACTGCCTTATATAGGCACAGGTGCTTCAGCGAGTTGTACCTTGCACTATGCAGGTTGTACTTCATATTACAAGTTTTTCCCTGCTGGGCACCTTTTACTAAAATATCCAGAACTCCTTGTACCAATATAGAAATTATGTATGGTTCAAAGAATTAGTAACTAGTCTCGAAGATCTTTCATTTGATAGGCTGTCAACTATATAACACCTTATAGATTTTGAGATATAAGCTTCCAAAGTTGGCTCCACGCATCAGTAATTTCTGGTGAAACTGTTTTACCAGCCTTTATTCAATCGATCATAACTTTCTATACAAATATCTAAATAATGAATGGTATATATTTCTAGAAACTAGAATGCAAGATCTACAACTTTTATGTTTTATAAATTTTCAGATTCCTTATAGATTACAAGATATGAGCTCTTAAAGTCAGCTCTACGATTGCACCAATGCTGTCCAAAAACAGCTTCTGCAGCAGAAAAATGCATCAGCTCCTATTGTCCGAAATCCATTCCGTTAACCTTCTGAAATCTACCCAAGGCCCTCAGGACCATAACCAATTATACCAACATATTCCAAAATATAATACTAACTTAATCGAGGCTTCAAACCACGTCAAACAACGTCAAAACTACGAATCGCGCATTGAATCGAATTATGAGTTTTCAAATCTTCCAACTTTTATATTTTGCGCCGAAACATATCAAATCAATTCGGAATGACTTCAAATTTTGCACACAAGTCACATTCGACATTAGGAACCTACTCCAACTTCCGAAAATGAAATCTGACCCGATATCAAAAAGTCCACTCTCGGACAAACTTCTCAAAAACCTTCAAATTTCTAACTTTCGCCAAATGACTCCAAAACGACCTACAGACCTCCAAATCCACTTACTATCGCACTCCCAATACAAGAATCACTACACGTAGCTATTCGTAGACTTGGAATCCCCAACGAAAATCGATAGCATTGAAATGCACTTCAACCCAAATTTATGAAATTCTTCTAAAATGTTAACTTCCACAATAAGCGCTGAAACACTCGTGATTCATCCAAAACCTGATTCGAACATATGCCCAAGTTTGAAATCATCATACGAACTTGTTGGAATATTCAAATCCCGATTCCAAGGTTGTTTACTCAAAAATCAAATCTTAGTCAATTCCTTCAACTTAAAGCTTCCGAAATGAGAATTCACTTTCCAATTCAATTCCGAACTTCCCGGAATTCGATTTCGACCATGCGTACAAGTCATAATACTTGAAGTGAAGCTGCTCATGGCCTCAGCCAAACGACATGCTAGATCTCAAAACGACCGGTCGGATTGTTACAGATAATTTTTTAAATTTTCTTATTTTTAGCTTGTGATGATTCTGAAGAGCAGGATAATGCAAATAGATTGGAGAAAATTGCCGCTATACTTTCAAAAAGTTTGAATCTTGGTATTATTCAGGTTTTTTACTTGATTGTACATTAAATTTTTCATTTATGCACACCTTCCAAAATTATGATTTCACGTTTTACTTATGGTGTGTGATATACTTTGTTAGGATAATTTTGGTGCTAGAAAGAGAAGAAGAAAAGTTTGCTTCGAAGAAGATGTTGAATTGAATCTTTACTTATTAGTTGTCAGCTATGTAGTGAGAATGTGTAGTCTTTCTGTTAGTTTCATAGAAAATTCAGTTATAGTAGTTTGACTGATGTTTGGATAAAATCTTTCTGTTAGTTTCAAAGAAAGTGGAGTTCTTGTTCATTAGTGGTGGTGATCATCAATAAAATCAGTGGTTGATTAAGATAATAAATTGAGGTTGTTAAAGAATTGCTGATAGCTTGATCAATTAATGGTGCTAAATTTTGTTGGATTGAAGGTCAACGTTGTTAACCCGTAACACCAGGATAAGTTTTTCACTTCGAATTCCTACTTAGTACATTAGTCCCACAACTCATTCAGCTGTGTAACTCTTAAAACAGCAAAAATTCATTTCAAACTTTTGTCACTTGTTTAAATGGACATTTGTCAACACAACTTTTGTTCCATTGGGAATTGATGGGATAATTATCGAATGTTTAACATCAAATTTAGCCTCTTTTGGGAATTCTTTGGGTGGGGGGAGGGGTAGGGGTAGGGGTAGGAGTAGGGGCAGGTTCAAAAAGGATATTTGCTTCTATAGAAGAAATTATTCCATAACAGTCATCTGTAATGGAAAAAACCTAGCAAGTTTCGTCTCATTTTCATAATTGATA
The DNA here is from genome assembly GCF_000393655.2 of Nicotiana sylvestris. Classification (NCBI taxonomy): domain Eukaryota; kingdom Viridiplantae; phylum Streptophyta; class Magnoliopsida; order Solanales; family Solanaceae; genus Nicotiana; species Nicotiana sylvestris. The sequence goes on along the minus strand of NC_091063.1, from coordinate 29,357,834 downwards.
ATATTGTAAAAAATTTGGTCAAGTTGGACGGGTTGGGTTATAACTCATTGTTTAGCGCATATTAACTCATCCCATCTTGACATAAGCAAACTTTTGGTTGGGTTGGGCATTGACCCATTTATTAGTGCAGCCCATCTTGACCAACTTAAACTCAGCCCAAACAGTCCATTTGCCACCCCTACCTCTGATTAGACCCCTTAATTGGTTGCACCTTATTTAGTACTGTGCTCTTGTACACTATTCATATGGCACTTCTATTTGGATGTCATTCTGCGCCTTGAAAAAATAAACGTTGTGTAATTGAGCTGAAAAATAATTAATTTCAAAAAGCCAATTACCGGAGGGCCCTCTTTGTCACAATTCTTTACAAACAAAATACTTTAATTGAGTTTGATGCTTAACGTTTGAATCCTTAAAAAAAATTCTTTTGAGACGATATACATCTAGGAGAAATTTTATTTGGTGTGAAACCCAACTATTGTTAGTTTCACTAACTAACAAGTGTAGCGTGGGACCCATAACTTTTATGTTATTTTTTCTTTTACTTTCTCCTCTCCTCTTTGGAATCCTCTTGCTCTATTCCTTATTTTCATTTCACAAGGACTTGCTACCTCCCCGAGTTGTTGATTTTCCTGATGTAAGTCTTTAATCTATTAAGTTTGTTGATTTGATATATCTGATTATGATTTTATGTGATCAAATCAAATCAGATATGTTGATTTGTAATATCTGATTTTTTATCATATTGGATCAAATCAGATTAGCTAAGTTAGAAAAGTTTCAGATTATCAGGGATTAAATTAGATTAAATTAGAAATTTTCCTTTGTCTGGAATTAGGGGATTTTTTCTTTTTTTTATTGATTTGTTTTCTCTTATGAATTGTGTATTCGTTGAAAGAATAAAATATGTTATTCTGATACCAAAACTAATATAGTATTAGAGCAGTAGCCTCTTTCAACCTCTATCTTTTCATTATGTTCATGGCTAAAACAGCATTTACTAGGTAAAGAATCTCAGTGGCAACAACAGAAGCCTAGAGTTCTATTAGTGTGATCCCACCCAAGACAACCATGAATTAAAGAATTGATTCATCTAATTTATCCTTTCAACTAACATCTCATATGTTGAATGAAAAAAATTATCTGGAGTGGGCAAAATCTTTTCGATTAGCAATTGATGGCAGAGGAAAACTTGGGCACTTGACCGGTGAAATCAGAAAACCTGAAGCTGGATGTAACGATCTGATCAGTCATTTTGAGATTTATAGCCATGTTTCCCCATTTACTATTCATTTTGTATTTTACAGTTGTTATGTGTCTTGTCGGGTTAGTCGGTTCAGGTCCAAGGGGATTTCAGAATGATTTGAGATACTTAGACTTAGGGTTGGAAGCTTAAGTTAGAAAGGTTGACTAGATGTTAACTTATGTGTAAATGACTCCGGAATAGAGTTTTGATGGTTCTGTTAGCTTCGTTGGGTGATTTTGGACTTAGGAACGTGTCCAAATTGTGATTTAAAGGCCCATAGTGGAATTATGCTTGAAATGGCAAAAGTTGGACTTTTAGAAAGTTTGACCGGGAGTAAACTTTTTGATATCGATGTCGGATAGGAGTTCCGGAAGTTGGAGTAGGTCCGTGGTGTCATTTGTCACTTGTTTGCAAAATTTGAGGTCATTCAGACGCGATTTGATAGGTTTCAGCGTCATTTGTAGAAGTTGAAATTTCTTTATTTCAATAGGCTTGAATTAGGGTGTGATTCATGTTATTGACGTTATTTGAAGGCTTGACTAAGTTTGTATGATATTTTATGACCCTTTGGTATGTTTAGTTGAGGTCCCGAGGGCCCCAGGTCGATTCTGGATAGTGAATGGATCAAAAGTTGAAGTTGTGAGACCGTTGAAGTTAGAACTTTGAAGGTGTAACCGCACCTGCGGAGCTTTGATCACAGGTGCGGGCTGGGTTACACAGGTGTGGAGTTTAGAGGGGTGTGAGCAGGTGCAAAGGATTTTCCGCACCTGCGTGGCCATAGATGCGGCGATGGGAACGTAGACGCGGAAGTTGAGAAGGGAGCTGGTTCTGCAGAAGCGGATTGGTTGCTTGCAAAAGCGAGTCCGCAAGAGCGGAATGAGAGACCGTAGGAGCGGAAGGAGCCGTAGATGCGGTTGAGAGGTCGCTTCTGCGACGCCTTAGAACCGGTTAAGTTTTCGCAGAAATAGGAGTGCTTGGCAGAATGTTTAAATACAAGGGTTCGCGATTTTGGCTTCATTTTAATATTGTGAGCTCGGGTTTTTGGCGATTCTTGAGAAGATTTTAGAGGGGATTCTTAAGGTAAGTCCCTTGTGATTGTTTTTCATCAATAATCTTGTTTCCCCCTTTGATTTTCTCACCTTGTTGGTGTGCATTTAAGGTGTAAATTGGGGGTTTGAGGCTAGGGATTTGGAGAGTTTGATTTCCGTTTTTGGGTGACAATCTAATGTCGGATTTTGGTAAACTTGGCGTGGTTGGACTCGTGGTTGAATGGGCTTTCAGATTTTGTGACTTTTGAAGGATTTCAAGACGTGGGCCTGGGGCCGACTTTTGGCCGATTTTTGACTTTTGATTTATAACTTAGTATTTCCTTATGGAAATGATTTTTTAGCCCGTGTTGATTGTATAACATTGTTTGTGGCAAGATTTGAGGAATTTGGAGGCCGATTTGCGAGGCAAAGGTGTATTGGGGTAGAGATTTTCTCGGATTGAGGTAAGTTACACTTCTAAACTTGGTTCTGAGTGTTCGAAATCCCGAATTATGTGTTATATGATTGTTGTTGAGGTGAAGCATATGCCAAGTGACGGGCGGGCGGGCGTGCACTTTAAGAATGGTGACTTAGTCGATTCCATGGAACTGTATAGTGGATTTATCTTGTTGATCCATGTTTTCATCATGTGATAAATGAATTGAGCTGTCAATCATGCTAGAGATCATGTCTAGGCTATATGCTGATACTATCACGACCCAGATTTCCCACCCTCGGGAGTCGTGATGGCGCCTACTCGTGAAAGCTAGGCAAGCCAACTATTAAGGTTCTACACATTTTACATTCAACCCAACAGATATAAGCCAAAACTAAAGTTAAATAGATTATAAGTGCGGAAGAGTTATAGCATAATCAAATAAACCGATAGAAGTCTACCCATCTGGTGTCACAATATCATAAACATCTATGATTTTTACTACAACCATTGGTCTGGAAAGAAAAATACAATTGTTCTCAGAATAAAATAGACAGCAGAAAAACTAAAGCAGGGAAGGGGGACTCTAGGCTTTGCGGACGCCAGCAGATCTACCTTGGTCTCCCCTAGGCTGAAGGGAGCTACCTCAGCTACTCACCGGGTCCGGTACCGAAATCTACACAAAAGAGTAGAGAGTGTAGTATCAGTACAACCGACCCCATGTACTGAGTAAGTGTCGAGCCTAACCTCGGCGAAGTAATGACGGGGCTATGACACGACAATCATATATATACCTATGCAGTTAAATCATGTACAAATAGAAACATAGTAATTGAAATCAACATAATAAAGTGGAAAGGGGACATGCTGCGGGGGAACAACAGATTCCAACAATAACCCAGTAAAGAAGCATTAATAAGGGGCATAATGAACATCATACCTAAGTCAATCAAAGTAGTGAAACGGTAACACGTGTACGACATCACTCTTCATGCTTTTACTCTCATTCTCACCATATGAAACATCAAAAATGGCACGGCATCACCCTTCGTTCATTACCCCACATAATCATGGCACGACATCACCCTTCGTGCATTATACCTCACAATATCGGCACGACATCACCCTTCGTGTATTAACTCTCAAATCATGGCACAACATCACCCTTGTTCATTAACACTCATAATATCGTGCACAGAATCACCCTTAGTGCTTTACACTCTCTCATAATAACATGCACTACATCACCCTTTGTGCTTTACACTCTTCCTCACCTAAACAATAGAAAAAAATATGTCCCGGCAAGGAAATCAACAATAACATCCCGGCAAGGGATTCAACTATAACCAATCTCGTTTTCAACAATTACTTTACAAAAATGAAACTCAACTTCTGCCAATTCTCAACAATAATCAATTCCCAAGAAACTTTCATAAGCTTTGTTCAACATTAATAATCATCAATTTGAGCATGATCGATACATAATAGAGTCAAAATAATCATGATATAAGACTCACGGACATGTTTGACACCAACGTATATATACTCATTACCACACCTATACGTTGTACTTGATACAAACACATAGCAAATAGACCACAACTCATATTCCCTCAAGCTAAGGTTAGGCCAAACACTTACCTCGATTCCACGGATAAATTAAGCCTCAACTACCGCTTTACCCCTCGGTTCCACTTCCAATTCGCTTGTATCTAGTCACAATGTACTTAATAACGTTAATATATGATAAATAAACTAATTATAATGCATGAAAATAGGTTTCCCATTGTTTTTCCAAAAAGTCAAAAATTGACCCATGGCCCGCTGGGTCAAAACCCGAAGTTCAAACCAAAACTCGATCACTCATTCACTCATGAACTCAAATATGTAATTATTTTGAAATTGGACCTCAAATCGAGGTCCAAATCCCCAAAATTTTAAAATCCTAACTTCTACCCAAAAACACCCAATTTCCCATGAAAAACCCTTGATTTTGAAATGAAATCATTTAAAAGATGTTATAGATTGAAGAAAGTAAGTTAGAAATTACTTACTAATGGTTTGAAAAGGAATCTTTCTTTGGAAAATCCCCAAGAGAGTTTAGGGTTTGAATGAGTTTGAAAAATGGATGAAATCCCGTCAAAAATCTCATTTAGCAGGTCTTAGAAGTCGTAATTACAATGCGAACCCCTTTGGAATCATGTCATCTTCGCAATTGCGAAGGAAAACATCGCATTTGTGATGGGGAGGCTTCGCAATCCCCACCCAATGCTCACATTTGCGAAGAGGGCCTGCACAAGCTTGGTTCGCATTTGCAACACTGGGTCGCATTTCCCAAACCTGAGCACCTCACATTTGCGAGCCCTGATCTCGCAATTGCGAGATCAGAGGTCTGTTACACAGCTGTAACATACCACCAATTTTCCTAAGTCCAAATTCACTTTATGGCCTATCCAAAACTCACCCGAGCCCTCGGGGCTCCAAACCAATCATACACGCAAGTCTAAAACTATCATATGGACTTGCTCATGCGATCAAATCATTAAAATAACATCAAACTATGAATTAAACCTCAAATTCATGAAATCACTCAAGAACATTGAAATTTATATTTTCTCAATTATAGGTCCGTTTTATACCAAACCACTTCTAATTCTTACCAAATTTCATAGATTCAACTTAATTATTATGTTAAACTTGTACCGGGCTCTAAAACAAAGATACAGGCCCGATACCATCAAGAAAATGCATCAATTCACTTCCAAAAGCTTTTATATTTTTCAGCAAATAATTTTCTTTGAAAATTCTTTTCTCGGGATTGGGACCTCGAAATTCGATTTCGGGCATATTCCCAAGTCTCATATTTTACTACGGACCCTACGAGATCATTAAATCACAGGTCCGGATCCGTTTTCCAAGAATGTTGACCAAAGTCAACTTTATCCAATTTTAAAGGCCAGTTTCATTATTTTTCTTAAATTTCACATAAAAGCTTTTCGGAAACATGCCCGGACTGTGCACTACAATACGAGGTGAGACAAAAAGAGGTTTTCAAGGCCTCAGGATGTAGATTTGACAAATACTGTTGGGACCCATAATGGTTGTTTCTTGCCGTTGACTCATTAATTTCATTGAAATTTCGTACTCAGTCATATTCATTTATTACATATCATATATCACTATCCATTGATATTTATTGATACATCATATCATCATTTCGGGCTAGTTTCATGACATTGTGAGTCCGTGAGAGAGAGAGACTGGAGAGATTGATGACTGAGTGAGGCCGAGGGCCTAATTATAAGTGACATTTATGGGATCGGGCTACACGCCGCAATAGGTTTTACTGATTTATGATAGAGCTTGGGCTGAAGGAGCCCCTCCAAAGTCTGCACATAGCCCTAGTAAGCGCGGTTGATTTGTATTAAGTGATAGATCTTCCCTAGACATAGATCTTGTCTAAAGCATTTATACATAGGGATGGATCTTCACCACAGGCTGGATTGGCCCTACCCAGTACTGAGTGACTGATGGTTAGTTGATATATATATTTCGGGATGGATCTTCCCTGGGCCGAATTGGCCATATACAGTATTGAGTGACTAAGCATTCCAAGAGTGTGAGCACACGTGGCTTTCAACATGGTGCGTCACATACAGCATGTGCATTGGCATGTAGAAGTAGAGAAGTTATATTCTTCACATCATTCAGAATTGATCTATCTTGATGTATTGAGTTTAACTATTGAACTTAAAAGCATGTCTACGTGTCCTGCACTGTTATTTCTATATGGAACAGTACCGGTTGAGTTCGTCACTACTTTATGTCCAAAGGTTAGATTTGTTACTTATTGAGTTGGTGTACTCACGCTACACTCTGCACCTCGTGTACAGATCTAGGTGCTTTCGGTCACGGCGGCTGCTGAGTTGTGGATTCAAGATCATCAGAGATTATCGAGGTAGCTGCATGGCGTTCGCAGACCTTGACTCTCCCCCTATCTTCATTTATGTTTCAATCTTTATTCTCTAGAAGTTTTATTAGTTTATATCTCTGTATAGATACTCATATACTTGGTGACACCCCGGTTTTGGGAGAGATTTTGTATTGAGTTGCGAATTTTATTTTGTTTTTAAAATGTTTTCCTTAATTTTACTGCTTCCGTATTTTTCAAAGCTTTTGTTGTGTTGAAATGGTTGAGTAGTTCACTTGCCTAGTTCCATGATAGGCGTCATCACGGCAGTTTGGTTTTGGGTCGTGACACTGGATATTCAGAAATTAAGGCATGGAGGTCCGAGAACTCATTAGCGATCGCGTGGCTTCTAAACTTTATGGAACCAGCAATAGGTAAGCCATATTTATTTTTTTCCACTTCTAGGGATGTATGAGAGGTAGTTAAAGAAATCTATTCGGATGTTGAAAATGTTTCTCAAATTTTTGAATTAAAAATTAAGCTTTGGAATGCTAGACATGGAGAGAGAAAGATAAGTAACCATCTATTACAATGAAATGGTTTTATTATGGCAAGAGTTAGATCAATGCTACAATGATGAGTGAGAGTGTCCTATGGATAGTGTGAAAACAATGAAAAAAGAAGAAAATGAGAGAGTTTATCTATTTATAGCATGATTAAACTGATAATTTGATGAAGTAAGATCTCGGATTCTTGGAAAAAAACCTTTGCCTTCTTTGCGTGAGACTTTCTTAGAAAAAAGAAGAGAAGAAACCAGAAGGAATATCATGTTGAAATTATATCCTAATGAATTTAAAAGCAATAGATTCTTCTGCACTGGTTGTTGCAAAGGAGACGATGACAAGAAAAAAAACCTTGGTGTGATTTCTGTAAAAAGAACTTGCATACTCGAGAAACATGTTGGAGAATTCATGGGAAGCCTCCTAATTGGAAGAAAAAGGGAGTTGACAATCGTGGCAGCCATGCATTCCAAACAATCAGTTAAGAGCAGGGACAACAGTCTTCTTCCGAGGCGTCTTCATTCACTAAGGAGCAATTAGAGCTCTTGCACAAGCTTCTTCAGAATTAACTCCAAAGCAGTAAACCAAGTCCTACCAATCCATCTTGTTCTTTTACCCAAACAGGTATTGTACCCTCTATTTATCTGAGTACTAACTCAAATGGTGTGAACTTCTGGATCATAGATTCAGGAGCTAGTAACCATATGACAGGAAATCCCCATTTGTTCTCTAGTTACTCACCTTGTGCAGGGAACAAAAAGGCTTGAATTGCTGATGGATCTTTTTTAGCAGTTGCTGGAAAGGGAACTATCAAACTTACTCCTTCGTTGACCCTCTTTGATATCCTACATGTTTTAAATTTGACCTGCAATCTTGTGTTTGTTGTCAAATTAACCCAATCGCTCAATTGTCGTGCAATATTTGACTCATTTTCTTATGAATTTCATAATAAGGTCTCAGGAAGGATGATTGGTAGTGCTAAAGAGTTCGGAGGTCTCTATTTCTTGGAGGATAGAAATAATTCAATAAACAAAAATTCTATTTGTTTGAACTTCATTTTAATTGAGAATAAGGTTATGCTTTGGCATTATAGACTTGGTCATCCTACTTTTTATTATTTAAAACTTTTTTTGCCCTTAATTATTCATGAATAAGATTCCTTCTATTTTCCGGTTTGAATTATGTGAAATGGCAAAACATCGACGTTCTAATTTTTCCTCTCATAAGTATCATTCCTCAAAATCATTTAAGCTTATCCATAGTGATGTTTGAGGATCGTCTAGGGTTTTGACAGATAGTGAAAAATGATGGTTTGTGAGTTTTATTGATGATCACACTAGGCTAAGCTAGGTTTATATTTAAAATCTAAAACAGAGATAAAAAATGTATTTGAGATTTTTTATGTTATGATTGAAACACAATTTCAAGAAAAAATCCAGATTTTTAGGAGTGACAATGGCCTGGGAGTATTTAATGAGCAATTAGAATTTTTTCTTCAAAATAAAGGAATAATCCATCAAAGTTCATGCCCTAATACACTCCAACAAAATGGGATTGCCGAGAGAAAAAATAGACATTTATTAGAAATAACTAGAGCCTTATTGTTTACTAGTAGAGCTCCACAATATTTATGGGGAGAATCTCTTTGACTTTCACTTATTTGATAAATAAGATGTCATCTAAAGCTCTTAGTTTTAGAATTTCCTTTAACCTATTCAAAGAGAAATTTACCACATCTAGGCTAACTGCTGATTTGCCATTAAAAATGTTTGGGTGTAGTGCTTTTGTTCACAACCATGATCATAATAGGAGAAAACTAGAACCTCGTGCAAGAAAGTGTGTTTTTATAGGTTATGCTCCAAATCAAAAATGAAATAAGTGTTATGATCCGAATACAAAAAAGATTATGGTTACTATGGATGTTACTTTTTTTGAATCCTAACCTTTTTTGGCACTCATCTTAAGGGAGAGAAGTTTGTAAAAGAAGGGTCGTTTTGCAATAATGAGGGAATGGGTCAAAATAAAAAAAAAATTGAGTTACCTGATAAATATGGATGAGCTAAATATGGGTGATAATGATCTACGGAATATGAGGAATGAAAATGCTCTAGATAATAAAGGCTATGCTTCTAAACATGTAAAATCAAAGCATAATCTGATTAACAACAAAAACAGTGAACAAACAAAAGAGTTGTGCGTTTATACGAGGAGAAATCAGAATTTTGGAAAAGAGACCGAAAACTCTCAATATAGTTAGTCATCCACTCTACAAGATCAGAATGAAATTCCAGGTAATGATATTCCAGGTAGTACCTCGAATGAGTCTTTTCTGATACATCTCAGGTTCCCTCAGATCTTGATCTTCCTATAGCTAAAAGAAAAGGTGTGAGAAATGTCACTAAATACCTCATGTCAATCTTTGTGTCATATAAAAAATTGTCCCCATCCTATTCAACTTTTCTTTCTCAATTAAATGCTTTGGAGATACCAAAGAATACGCAGGTTGCTTTAAACGTTCTTGAATGGAGAGAGGCAATACTAGAGGAGATGAAAGCTCTAGAATAAAATAAAACTTGAAAAATCATGGATCTACTACGAGGAAATAAAATAGTGGGTAGTAAGTGGGTTTTCACAATCAAATTCAAGACAGATGGGTCACTGAAAAGATATAAGGCGTGTCTTATAGCCAAAGTGTTTACTCAAACCTATGAAATCAACTACCTTGAAATATTTGCTCCAGTAGCCAAACTGAATTCTATTAGAGTCCTCCTTACTGTTGCCGATAATCTTGATTGGCCCCTTCAACAGTTAGATATAAAGAATACATTTCTCAATGAAAAAACTTGAAGAGGAGGTCTATATGGACCCTCCTCCAGGCTTTGAAAACCGATTTGGGATAAAGGTTTGTAGACTTAAAAGGTCTCTCTATGGTCTAAAACAATCTCCTCGAGTTTAGTTTAAAAGATTTACTCAATTTGTTAAAGGGTTGGGTTACTTGTAAGGATAAGCAGATCACACAATGTTTATTCGGCTTCACTACAAGGAAAAATAACAATCCTTATAGTATATGTTGATGACATTATACTTACGGGAGATGACTCAATTGAGATGAAGAATCTAAAGGACCAGTTAGCATCACAATTCAAAATCAAAGACTTGGGACCCTTGAGGTATTTTCTTAGCATGGAAGTGGCTCGATCGAAGGAGGGAATAATGGTATCTCAAAGAAAATATGTGATGGATTTGTTGAAAGAAACAGGGATGAGCAGGTGCCGACCAGCAGAAACTCCTCTCGATCCAAAAAAAAAGCTCGGGAATAAAGAAGGAGATCTAATTGACAAAAGGTCAATATCAGAGATTGGTAGGAAAACTTATCTATCTATCGTACACTCGTCCTGACATAGCTTTTACAATAAGCGTAGTCAGTCAGTTTATGCATTTTCCTCAAAAAAATATTAGGAGGTTGTGTATCGAGTTTTGTGGTACTTGAAAAGCTTACAAGGAAAAGGATTATTATCAAGAAAAGTGATCAAAGGAACATTAAGGCATACACAGATGTTGATTGGGTAAGGTCATGTACTGACAGAAGATCTACTTTTGGGCATTCTACATTTATTTGGGAAAATTTTATGACATGGAGAAGTAAGAAACATAGTGTTGTTGCACGAAGTAGTGCTGAAGCAGAGTACAGATCTATGGCTCATAAAATCTATGAGATGATTTGGCTTAAGAAAATCATGGAGGAACTTAGGAGACCTATAGCTTTGCCAATAAAGCTATATTGTGACAATAAAGTTGCTATAAGCATTGCCACAATCCAGTTCAACATGATAGAATAAAACATATTGAGGTGGATAAGCATTTCATCAAGGAGAAGCTCGAAGAAGAAAGCGTGTGCTTGCCATTTGTGCCAACAAATCAGCAGACAACATATATTTTTACTACAGGGTTGTTTAAACCAAAATTTGAAAGTCTTGTAACCAAGTTAGGCATGCCAGGTATCTACATGCCAACTTGAGGGAGAGTGTTAATTTGTAATATCTGATTATGATTATATGTGATCAAATCAAATCATATATGTTGTTTGTAATATCTAATTATTGATCATATAGGATCAAATAAGATCAACTAAGTTAGAAAAGTTTCAGATTCTCGGGAATTAGATTAGATTAGAAATTCCTCTTTATCTGGATTTAGGGGATTTTTCCCGTTTTTTATTGATTTATTTTCTCGTTTAAATTGTGTATTCATTGAAAGAATAAAATATACTATTCCAATACTAAAATTACAAATTTTAAGCAACTTTTGTCGTGGTCTTAAAGTTTTGTTTGCAAGAAGGTGATGTCCTAACACATTCATGGTAGGCGCTGAGATGACAGTGCCAAATATAGAAGCAAGAAACTAACAAAGGAGAAAATTATATCACCATGTATACATGTGTGTATATCATATTGTATTACCAAAAAAAGTGTATATTATATTGTATATCGTGATATATATATATTTGTTACATTTGGCAATATAAGGTTAGATCGATGATGCAAAAGACTTTAGATGGTTGTTCTCTTTGATTGCGTCTACATAGATTATTATTTGGTATTAAGGAACCGTTTGTTACCAAAATTAGGATTATAATCGTTGTATAAATTTGATATTATTTTTATTTGATAATTAGTTATTAAGATTAGTTAAAACTGGTGTAAATTCTATACTAAAGTCTTGATATTATTTGTGCCGAATTGTATGTGGAATAATAATACTGTCATTAGTCGTATTTGAATATCGTTATTAAAATAGCAATATTATATCCTCGAAACCCTTTTTTGTTATCATTACTGAAATATCCATTGTTAACAATTTATCAAGTTTTGAATCTAACACATCTTTTAGGTTATACACAGTATATTTCATTTAATTCAGTGAACCAACCAAATCACTAATATTAAATTTTTAATAAAGCACGTGCATCTAAATATTTAGAGGTTTGAATAGCCATCTATTAGAAAGAGAGTAAAATGCCGACAAATAATATGTATAAGCCTATAAGGAGATTGTACCTCTTTTCCTGCTCGTCTTCTCTTTCTTCATCTCCTCAAAAGAAGCGAAGTCCAAGTTATTATTTAAAAATAGATATGGTTTTCTATTTACTTCTTTTGAAATAGATTTTTGGAAGGAAAACATCCTAAATCTATTCTTATATATGGCCTAAAGCACAAAGTCGCTCTGTTATTTAATGTGTCGAACTGGTTATTAGGGCATGGACTAAAAGCGCACCAATATAATATACAATTAAGATTATTAATGCTTTATGTGAAAGAACAGGGATGACTTTGAATTTAAGCTCAAAGATGAGGGATGATTTAAGAATGTAATCAAAGGACGCTGGCCATACAGGCGACCTACAATAAATAATACTAGTACTTCTGTTACTTAAATTCTTAAACATTGGGATCTTTGTGCTATTAATAAAACTTCTTTAAAGGGACTAAAAGCACACCAACATGATGGACAATTAAGACTATTAAAGCTCTATGTAAAAGAACAAGGATGAATTTGAATTTACGCCAAAAAATGAGGAATATTATGGTTTTTTAAAAAATTAATTATAGGTCGCTGAATCCAAATGCGGCTACCGCTAAATAATATTACTACCTTGTTAACTTCTTCAAAATTTGTCACGATTCGATCCGGTCGTGATGACGCCTATCGCGAAACTAGGCCAGCCGACACAACTCCCAAATCAACAATTTTTCAATAAAAGTTGTTTTTATACCATTTATAAACCAATAATCTCATAATGAAAATTTAAAAGAAAATTGCGGAATAATTACACAAGCCCGAAATTGGAATTTCCCTAGTCATGAGCATCCACCAAGATCTGAATACAACAAGAGTCTAAATATGTACTAAATACAGTAATGAAAATGAGGGAAAGGAAAGCAATGCTGCGAACGTCGTGCAACCACCTTGCTAACTCCGATGACTCCACTTCTAAGCAATCAACACCCACTACCGGGTTCCGAAATACCTGAATTTGCACGCGAGGTGCAGAGAGTAATGTGAGTACTCCACCCCAGTAAGCAATAAGAGTAAATAAAGACTGAGCAGTAGGAAACAGTGAATCCACATTTATGATAAACTTAATAAGCACAACAGGGTTTCAAATCAGGATACGAGTCAATCGTCTCACTTAAAATCCAGCTTTTGGTAAAGAATCATTTGAAAATACTTTCCAACAGTTTCAGTAGGGGTTCAATACCATTTATAATAAAAAAGATGAAAACCATAATCGGCCCCTCGGGCAAAACATAGTTCGTATACAGCCCCTCGGGCAAAACAGTAATCATAAACACCTCATAACATAAAAATCTCAGTGGATAACAAAGCCAAATCAGTGATCAAATTTGGAACATCTCATAAAAACTCCAGCTTAAATAAAAGTTGTTTAAAAGCATTTGTTCAACATTTTCAACAGAGACTCAGTATAAAGAGGAGTGGAAACAACAATTACATAAAAACAAGCCCTCGGTCAAAGCATCACTCATATATGTATACAGCCCCTCGGGCAAGCCTCTCAGTCACTCGAGACTCAACTCTTATCAATTAGCGCTCACACTCAGCACTCACACTCAATAAGTACTATATAGTAACCGTTGCGGCGTGCATCCCGATCCACATATCTCGTCGACAGTGCTCACTGGGGGTGTGCAGACTCTGGAGGGGCTCCTACAACCCAGACGCTATATCGCTGCGACGTGCAACCCAATCTAACATATTGTTGCGGCGTGTAGCCCGATTCATATTCATAAATATATATATATATATAGCTGCGGCATGCAGCCCGATCCATAAATATATAATCCTCACAACCAAGCCCTCGGCATCTCTTAGTCATTAACCTCACAATAAAACTCTTGGTCTATCTCAGTCATCAACCTCACAATCAGACCCTCGGTCTATCTCAGTCATCAATCTCATAATCGCTCGGGCCATCAGTAAATCAGGGAACTCAGCCCAAACAGTTTTCACATTTTAAGAAGTAAAGTGACAAAACCAGATTTAAACGATAACAGGTAAAACATGATCGAGGATATGCTTTCAAAACAAATAGAGTGAGGAAAAGTAGTGAAAATGCCCCTAAGGGTCTCAACAGGTCGGCACAAGGCCCCATACATGGCATACAACCCAAAATATAATATCAATCTCTAAAATATGGAATATCATAAGATTTCAAATCAAATACGCGACTTGACAATCGTACGAGACCGACCAAGTCACAATCCCCAACGGTTCATGACTCCACGCTCGTCATCTAGCGTGTGCGTCACCTCAAAATAGCACAACGATGTGAAATCCGAGGTTTCAAACCCTCAAGACAGCATTTACAATCATTACTTACCTTGATTCGGTCCAAACTCTAGTTCGCAATGCCTTTGCCCTCACGAATCAACCTCCGGATGCTCCAAATCTAGCCATAATCAGTAAATAACCATTAAAATATGCTAAGGGAACAAAGCCCATTCGAAAATATCCAATTTACATCAAAAAATCCGAAATTACTCAAACCCGGCCCCCGGGCCCACATCTTGGATTCCGATAAATTTTACATCAATATGTTACTTATCATCTCACGAGTATATACATACCAAGAACCTCAAAATCGGACCTCAATTGCCCCTTCAAATCCCCAATTTATACTTTCCAAAATCAAGCCCTAACTCCTCAATTTTAGGCTTAATTTCCATGATTAATTAGGTAGAATTTACACAAGAATCGAGTATTGAGTTCAGAAATCTTACCTCCAGGTGTTATCTCTTGAATCCCTCTTCAAATCCTCTCAAAAAGCTCCCAAAACAACCAAAAATGGTGGAAATGAACCCCAAAGTAGCGGACACGACGACTATTTAAACATTTTTCCTAGGCAAGAAATCCTTCTTCGTGAATGCGGTCAAAGCCTCGCATTCGCGAAGTACAAAATAACTTTGATCAGAATTTCATCTTCGCGATCGTGACCTGCCCATCGCGATTCTGATGCTTCCTCAGACTAAACCTTCGTAATCGCGTTACACCACTCGCTAACGCGATGAATAAAAATGCCTCAAGTACAGCTGACCAAATTACTCTACGCGAACGCGGTCCACGCTACACGAACGCGATGACCAAGCATCTAGGTTAAACTTTTCAAATTTCAAGCTTCAAACTGAGAACTGTTCTTCCAAATTCATTCTGGTTACCCTGAAAACAAAAACCAACTATTTAAATCAGTCATAATCTATCACACGGGGCAAATCATGCCCGAGAACTGATGAGCAAGGTGCAAAAGCTCAAAATGACTGGTCGGGTCGTTATATCCTCCCTTATTTAAACATGTGTTCGTCCTCGAACGTGCCTAGACTTGTTCCAAAAGCCAACCAATCGCTGAATAACCTTACTATGCACATACCTGGGGGTGATCCCACGTCATCCTATCTCGTATGGGTCTGATAACACAATGTAACTGAAATTTCATAGTCCAACCTAGCCCATCAACCTTAGAACCACATTTTCACTTCTGAAATCATCCACAAGATCAAAATCTCACATCTATACTCTCACTAAGCCCGAACAAGCTGTAACAACCCATACCCGCAACCTCGGTGCAATCAAATGATATACCACATAGCTCAAATGCTTGCAGCGATAATTTCTAATCACAGCAGCTACACACAAAAATCGAATATCGATAGGAAACCTCTTATCAACTAAAGTCTCATTCCAACACTTTCATATACTGCCAATGATAAATGAAACACGTAGTAAGCCATAACCGTTTTCTCATATCAACCATTCATGAAGCCACTTCTCCTTTGGCAAAGACCATAGCAAATTTCTGTGCCGAACCTCGATGTTATCCTTCCAACATGCTGAAATCAAATCTGTTAGCAGTCATTAAAGATCTCGACGATCTCATCTAATCCAACACAACTACTCTGCTGACATTGACACATCAATACAGACTAAATCCACGACTTGTGCAATCTATGCACCAATAAGCCACAATCCGAACTTAGTCAAATCATGAAAATGACTCAAATGAAAGAGCTGTATCGCAAGCTCACTAGTACCACCACAACATAAGGCTGAGAACCCGCCACACGTTGTAGAAACAAAACACATGAATCTAACCCACAGGATCATATCTCCACATAGCTTCGCTCCAATGCGCAACCTCATCCAAACACTGGTCCGCATGAAACACCTTAAGTCACTATACTCAAAATCGACAACCATGCGCAATTTGATGTCTAAAGCCAAGGTAATCATCATAACCACCGCGAAGCAATTACATAACACCACACAACTCGAAAGGACATAACCGATATGCCATCCACCGAGCAATACCCAGTACTCTTCCCGCTTGAATTCCACTGATAGGCCCAAATAACACTGCACCACATGTGCCTATAACAAACAAATCCTAACGGCTCGCAACACGAAATGGTAACTCATAGATCCCCCTGATTACTAATAGCTCAATGACAATCTAATCAACACATCCCTCACCAATGGCAACTCGAAGTCAACAAAGCCATCTTGATGTAAAACACACATCCATATAGGTCTACCAATGAACCACACATCAACTCTAGTCACACACAACAGATAAATAATCCTCCAAAGGTTCACAATGACTGAATCATAGCACAGACTATCATCTGACTAACTTACCCACATCTTTGCCGTCCACAACCATAAGCTAACCTGTATATAAGAACTTCTAGTCTCCAAATCCATAAAGTACACGAATTACCATATCTGATCCCAATTCCGCCGCTTGCATATATAACACACCTCTAGTACTCAATCATCTCATGAGAGGTACTCCTATAATTCTTCTGAGCCACCAAGCAAACTTGAATATCATCCGTCGATCAGACAAGATAGTGCCGCAATACCAATAAAGCATCTGTAACTCAAACACATTGCCCTTTGTGAAATGTTATACCCTCATCAAGCCACACTAATCAGTGATCTCATTTATCTAGTCACCTGAAGCTGCCCATGATATCTAATAATTTGTGACCTTCCATTCAAATCTGAACCGTGTCCTTACACATGCAAATCTCAATCCTACACAACATACTGCATAAACCGTACCATCCTAGGATAACCATGAGAACTTCATATCCTTTTCGGGCCACAAGAAGCTATGTACTCAATTAGCCAAGAACTTTCCATTGAACCCATCTAAAATAAAATCACTACACCTCCCACGCTCCTCATGCTAGTAGAAAACGTACACCTCTAAACTGTGGAAGAAAGCCATCAAGAACTCGTCGAATTTCATTTGTACAAAAATAAACCGTCAGGACTGAATCCTTCTAACTCAACCAAGCTACGCGGGCCACTAAAACCCAAGAGCATTGTTGTGAAACACCTGTATAAACTCATTACCTCATAAGCATCCAAAGAACTAATCATATCCTTACCACACTGATCCGGTCTACTACCAAGCTATCCCATCTATCAGAGTTTCCTTCTAATCTACCGTCAGCTTGACACTTCTTCTTGGTACAACACCACAATTCCTCAACCCAGACTCCCCACACAAGACCCAAGCACATACCCACACCATCTAAGAATCATAAGCCGCTGAATACTCTCTTAAATATTCCCAAAAGCACCACATTCAAAATATTTTACTCTGAAGAGACTTCCTGCGAGTCTAAATCCGTTACCTTTAACTTCCTGATACTGATACATAGAATCCCATAATTGATATAGAAATGCCAAAAATCTTGACATCTTCCAATGAAAACTCAGTTTCTAGCCACACATACAACCTGAAAATACCCAATTGTTACATGTAAAATCTTGAACACATTAGAACCATTCTCGAGAGTCATCCACTCTACTCAAACCGCAATTAGCCTGATCAAAAGAACCAAACAACTTGTGCCTCATTAGCACTTCAGACATTGCAGAATGCAACCTCATCCCAATACACCCAAGCAACTTCCTGCTCTATGCACCGAGCATCCTTTACGAACAACAGCTCAAGACATTCCGTGATTCTCACACACCTATGAAGCATACTACAACCTTTGTCAAAAAATTTCTTTACTCGAGCCATCCTCGGTCTTAATCTCCATAGGCCATAACTAATTCACCAATATGCCTCAAACTGGAACCAACATAGCACATAACCGTGCAATCAACTAATCAATAGCAGACTCCCCCACTTGGCTCGAAGCCATAGATCAAACCACACTCAATAACTCATAACGCATATACTCTATTGCTCCCATAATACCATAGTGAGATTAAACTCAACCCTTCATACGTTCGTGAAACATAAACCACCTGGTACTTTAAATCTTATACAAATCTTGCATTCACTCTCGTAACAGTTGAACCCCACTCTCTTAAGCGACCCAAATTTAAATTGCAACACATATATTACACTTGTAAATGAGATTTCCAAACAGACAACATAAGGATCATACAACCTCAGAACACTCCGTAGGAGATAACTCACATGTTTTGACTCCAACTAACATTTCTGTATACCTTCCACCATCATAAATATTACGCAGTTACTTAGTCTTCCTCAGTCTGAACTCATACCGCAACATGAAATTTACTTCACTCCCAACTAGGAAACATGAAAAGATTCTTCACACGCCCATAACTCACGGATATACCTCAAATTGAGATAAAAATCAAGTACCTAATATTTCTTGCTGCCCCAAAGCAGACCCTTCTCGCCTCATTCGATTCATATGAACACATCTCGCAGTCACTTCACCCTCATCACGCAGCTATCCAGTCATTACTTCCCTTAATAGGGATACCACAGAACATATAGATCCACAATGATGCGCTCATGCAATCAACAGCTCAAGGCTCAAGCTATAGGCAAAAATTCGGCCCCGTGTCTTCCAGACTAGCCCAACATCAACACACAGAGATCACATCTCGCCCCTCGATTAGGGAATCACAAGTCATCGATGCATATCTGATACTGAGCGCTCATGCGCTCATACGAATGCATGGAAGGAATTCAAAGAGTTACTTTTCAAGCTGAATCAAGGACGCACGATAAGAATTCAATAATGTGAAGTTTTTCATAAAGGTTCTACAGCCTCCCGAGGATAAATACAGATGTCTTCATACTGATCCGTGAGACTCGACTAAACTTGCTCATGACTCATGAGACCTATGTAACCTAGGCTCTGATACCATTTTGTTACGACCCAAAAACCGACCCGGTCATGATGGCGCCTATCGTGAAACTAGGCCAACCGACACAACTCCCGAATCAACCATTTTCCAATAAAATTTGTTTTTATACCATTTATAAACCAATAATCTCATAATAAAAATTTTAAAAAAAAGTGCAGAATAATTACACAAGCCCAACATCGGGGTGTCACAAGTCATGAGCATCAACCACGGTCTGAATACAACAAGAGTCTAAATATGTACTAAATACAGTAATGAAAATGAGGGGAAGGAAAACAATGTTGCGAATGTCTTGCAGCCACCTTGCTAACTCCGATGACTCCGCCTCTAAGCAATCAACACCCGCTACCGGGTTTCGAAATACCTGAATCTGCACACGAGGTGCAGGGAGTAATGTGAGTACTCCAACCTAGTAAGTAATAAGAGTAAATAAAGACTGAGTAGTAGGAAATGATGAATCCACATTTATGATAAACTCAATAAGCACAATAGGCTTTCAAATCAGGATACAAGTCAATCGTCTCATTTAAAATCCGGCTTTTGGTAAAAAATCATTTGAAAATGCTTTCCAACAGTTTCAGAAGGGGTTCAATACCATTTATAATAAAAGAGATGAAAACCATAATCGGCCCCTTGGGCAAAACATAGTTCCTATACAACCCCTCGGGCAAAATAAGAATCATAAACACCTCATAACATAAAAATCTCAGTGGAAATAACAAAGCCAAATCAGTGATAGAATTCCGAACATCTCATAAAAACTCCAGCTTAAATGAATGTTGTTTAAAAGCATTTGTTCAACATTTTCAATAGAGGCTCAGCATAAAGAGGAGTGGAAACAACAATTACATAAAAACAAGCCCCTCGGGTAAAGCATCACTCATATATGTATACAGCCCCTCGGGCAAGCCTCTCAGTCACTCGAGACTCAAATCTCATCAATCAGCGCTCACACTCAATAAGTACCATATAGTAATTGTTGCGGCGTGCACCCCGATCCATATATCGTTGCGGCGTGCAGTCCTATGCATATATCTCGTCGACAGCGCTCACTAGGGGTGTGCAGACTCCAGAGGGGCTCCTATAGCCCAAGCTCTATATCACTGCGCCGTGCAGACCGATCCATATATATATTGCTGTGGCGTGCAGCCTGATCCATAAATATATAATCCTCACAACCAGGCCTTCGGCCTCTCTCAGTCATTAACCTCACAATCAGACTCTCGGTCTATCTCAGTCATCAACCTCACAATCAGACACTCGATCTATCTCAGTCATCAACCTCACAATTACTCAGGCCATTAGTAAATTAGGGAACTCAGCCCAAACAGTTTTTCACATTTTAAGAAGTAAAGTGACAAAACCAAATTTAAACAATAACAGGTAAAACATGACTGAGGGTATGCTTTGAAAACAAATAGAGAGAGGAAAAGTAGTGAAAATGCCCCTAAGGGTCTCAATAGGTCGGCACAAGGCCCCAAACATGGCATACAACCCAAAATATAGTATCAATCTCTAAAATATGGAATATTATAAGATTTTAAATCAAATACGTGACTTGACAGTCGTACGGGACGGACCAAGTTATATTCCCCAATGGTGCACGACTCCATGCTCATCATCTAGCGGGTGCGTCACCTCAAAATAGCACAACGATATAAAATTCGGGGTTTTAAACCCTCAGGACAGCATTTACAATCATTACTTATCTCGATCCGGTCCAAACTCTAGCCCGCGATGCCTTTGCCATCACGAATCGAACTCCGAATGCTCCAAATCTAGCCATAATCAGTACATAACCATTAAAATATGCTAAAAGAACAAAGCCCATTCGAAAATATCCAATTTACATCAAAAATCTCGAAATTGCTCAAACCCGGCCACCGGGCCCACGTCTCGAATTTCGATAAATTTTACATCAATAGGTTCCTTATCCTCTCACGGTCTATACTTACCACGAGCCTCAAAATCGGACCTCAATTTTCCCTTCAAATCCCCAATTTACACTTTTCAAATTCAAGCCCTAACTCCACAATTTTAGGCTTAATTTCCATGATTAATTAGATAGAATTCACACAAGAATCGAGTATTGAGTTCAAAAATCTTTCCTGCAGGTGTTATCTCTTGAATCACTCTTCAAATCCTCTCAAAAAGCTCCACAAACGACCAAAAATAGTGGAAATAAACCCCAAAATTGCGGACGAACGACTATTTAAACATTCTGCCCAGGCATGAAATCCTTCTTCGCGAACGCGGTCAAAGCCTCGCGTTCGCGAAGCACAAAATAACTTTGACCAGAATTTCCTCTTCGCGATCGCGACCTACCCATCGCGAACGTGATGCTTCCTCAGACTAAACCTTCGCGATCGCGTTACACCACTCACGAACGCGATGAATAAAAATGCCTCAAGTCCAGCTGACAAATTACTTTACGCGAACGCGGTCCATTCTACGCGAACGCGATGACCAAACATCCAGCCCTTCGTGAATGCGTAGCCTTCCTCGCGAATGCGAAGGCTTAACTCCCAGCCTTCACCAACTAACCCTTCACGAATGCGAGGGCCTACTCGCGAATGCGAAGGCCATTTCTCTACAACACTTATCAGCAAATTTTCTGCAATTCCAAAAAAGATGCAATGGTTCGATTGACCACCCGAAACTCACCTGAGCCACTCGGGACCTCAACCAAACATGCCGACATATCCCATAACCTCATTCAAACCTGTTCCAACCTTCAAAATGCTCAAAGCAATATCAAAATACCAAAATCACATCGGATTCAAGCCTAAGAATTCCAAGAACTTCCAAATTACGCTTTTAATCAAAAACCCAACCAAACCACGTCCAAATGACTTTAAATTTTGTAAACGCATCAAAAATTACACAACAGAGCTACTGCAACTTTCGGAATTCCATTCCAATCCCTATATCAAAATCTCACCTATCAACTAGAAAACGCTAAAATCTCAATTTTGCCAATTCAAGCCTAAACCTTCCACAGAATTCCAAAATGCATTCTGATCATGCTTCTAAGTCCCATATAACCTAATGGAGCTAACCAAATCATAAGAATTCTGATCCGGGATCATATACAAACAAGTCAAATCTTGGTCAAACTTTTCAAATTTCAAGCTTCAAACTGAGAACTATTCTTCCAAATTCATTCTGATTACCCTGAAAACCAAAACCATCGATTTACATAAGTCATAATCCATCACATGGGGCAAATCATGCCTAAGAACTGACGAGCAAGGTGCAAAAGTTCAAAATGACCGGTCGGGTCGTTACAAAATTGAGGATGTAACGACCTGGCCGGTCGTTTTGATAATTTAAAGTCCTATTTAGTGTCATAAGGTCTCGATCAGCTTCATATTATGTGTTATGACTCACTTGTATTGTCAACTTCGGTTTCCGGATGATTCAGAGTCAATGTGGAAGAAGAATTTCTGTTTTAGAAGCTTAAGCGGTAAAAGTTGACTGGAATTTGACTTTTGAGTAAACAACTCCGGAATGGGGTTTTGATGGTTCCAATATCTTTTTATGGTGATTTTGGACTTTGGCGTGCATCCAGATATGGATTTGGAGGTCAGTATGGTAATTTGAAGTATTTCAGTAAAAATTGTAAAGTTGAAGTTTTGGAAGGTTTAGAGGTTTGACCGAGAGTTGACTTTGGTGATATTGGGATTGGAATGTGATTCCAAGAGTTGTATTAGCTCCGTTATATCATTTGGAACTTGCATGCAAAATTTGACGTCATTCCAGGTTGGATTGATATGTTTCGGCACGAGTTTTGGAAGTTGGAAGATTTGAAAGTTCATAAGTTTGGTTCTTGGCGTGATCCGTAGTTTCGACGTTGAGACCTTGAGCGGGTCCATGTTGGGTTATGAAATCTCTTGGTATGTTCGAACAGGGTCCCGGGGACCATGGGCATATTTCGGATGGGCAACGGGCCATTTTCTCTTATTTTGGATGGCTGTTCTGATATCTAGTGTCACGTTCTATGCGATCGTGTAGGTGAAGCCTCAATCGCGAAGGCCGTTTGTTGGACTGAACATTTTCTGTTCACCATGAAAATGGTAACAACAGTTAAATTTGGTTTTGTGGTTCTAAAAATACATGATCTATTTTTATGCTAGTTGTTAGACAATAGATGCTAAGTAAAAGATTAAAGAGCGAGATTATAGCTTAGAGACGATGTAATAATCGAACCGAATGGCTAGAGGTCGGGGCCTCGAGCTACCATATATGAGGCCTCGAGGTCGAGTCTGGAAGCCGGCTTAGGGCAATCAAGGGAGGACTAACAGTTATGAGAGATAAAATGATGGCTCTTTATGATTAATGATAAGCAATAAATGAGGAACAATAAATAGAACACAATAAATGGAAGCAATGAGATCAAGAAGATATGTTAGAGAGCAGAGAGAATGTTCTTGTATATTCAATATAGAGTATCAGCCCCCTATAAAATGACAAGGATCCTCTTTATATATGAGGGAGAACCCCAACATAGTACTAGTGCATTTATTACAAATTAAGATAGCTGGTACAACTACCTAGCAATCTGGTGTAGACTGGTACTATTCTTGCAGGTGATACCAGTTCGGACCACATGCATAGGGAACTTCCCGCTTACCCTCGATAACTACTGACTCACGCTGCGTCCCCGGATCTTCGGGGCCTTTTTTGAGACTAAGGGAGAGACGCAATGATCGTAAAATCAGGCCTCCCGATTTTGCCTGTATAGAGATAGTCCCCGTATTTCTTAGAATAAAATGATAAGAAATGACCTCGACTTTCTGCCCTTCTGGTACTTCCATAACGACGGAAGTCACATCTTGCCAAATGATTTACACGATAAACCAAGGTGGAAAAAGGTTGCGTACACACAACCTTTAAAAGCCTTCGTACTGATTACAGTGGCTGGCTGTCTTTTTGCATCCTTCAACATGCCTGTTGGGCCTCTATAAATACCTCTCCTCTCGTTCTTTATTGTTCACTTTACCACCAAGCCCTCAAAATTGTTCCTTCTACTTTCACTTTTATTCTTTCTTTGAAACGCAATTTTCTTTTCTCCTCTGACATCTTTTAAGAATGGCAAAAACTTCTGCCTCTGCTTCTTAGGAGAATGTAACCCTCTCATCTTTGCTTTCATCTAAAGCCAAGGCAATAGCGCCTCCTTGCGTTGGGGAATGCGTTCCAGGATCTTTTGCAACGACTTCTGATTTCAAGGTTGAGAGACCTTCTTTGAAGTCGGGGCATCGTGAGCCTGTGTATCAATATATTAGCTCAATAACAGACGTCGAAAGGGTGAGGACTGATTGTCGCTGGGGGAATGCGGTGCTCATAGAGGTCCCTTCCCAGGAGGAGGATATAACGACATACAAAGTCGATTTTCTCAGTGTGTATACTTACCCATTTACCCTTGGGCCGATGGGGCCATCCTTTCCTCCGATAGACCCCGTGATTCTCGACTTCTGCCAGCAGTATCGAGTGACCCTCGGCCAAATTCACCCTTCGTTCTGGCGCATTGTCTACAAGATCAGGTATTATGTGAACATTATTGGGGAGATGTCCTTCACCTTTTATAACCTGGTCAGCATGTACAACCCCCGTCTCTTTCGTGGGGGCCTGATTAAGTTCCACTGCTGAGCTTCAAGGGCCCTTTTTGCTTACATCGACAAAGTTGGGAACGGAGGGTGGATGAGCCGTTTAGTTAGGACTTCGAACTTGATCCCGGTTGAAAGGATATCGTTCCCCGAAAGGTAGAACATGGAACGTAAGTAGATATGCTATCTAGCCTCTCCTTGCTTCTTTTTATGTACATCTTTCCACGCGCTAATTTCTTCTGATGATGCAGCAGTAGCGGTTTATCCTAGCACAGTTACGGACCTCTCGGGCTGGGTCAGCCGGCTGGACTCGATTTTCCCATACACCGAGCGAGTGTAGCGTGATATATCCCGAGATCGATGGGAAGCCAAAGATCAAGGTGAGCCTTTACTCCTACTGCAGTCGTACCTTTTAATCAGAATTGCTACTAATAGCGTCCATACTCCCTATGCTTACCCCTTGCATCCGTGTAGGTCTGGGGGAGGTCCACTTGATGAAGGGAACATTGACTGGTGAAGAGGATACCTCGAGACCCAACGAAGGGAAGAAAAGACAAAGGGAACCATCGAATGAACCTTTGGAATCCAAGAAGACCAAGGCAGAAGAAACTAAGGCCAACCTAGCAGCCTTAACCCCAGAAACAGCGGGAGAGTGCCTGAGGAGGCCAAATTAAAATTGACTCGAGCCGTGGAGCATGCTCGGTTAGAATCTTGGAGGCGGACTCTCGAGGATATACACACGGGGGGTATCGATGTGTTTGCCGAGATTGAGAGGGTAAAGACCCTAGAAAAGAAAGCAACTGCCCTGTTTGCTTATAGAGGTGTGTCGGGTAGTGTGTTAGGAGATGATGAGAATGAAGGCATATTCCCCAGAGGGAAAGAGTCTGTTGAAGATCCTGGGGCTGTAGCTGGAACCGTTGGGGCACAACCTACGGCAGAGCCGTCAAAGATGTAGGCTCGATGATAGATTAGGGTTCGATTTGGTTTCTTCCTTGTAAAGGTTTTTAAAGGCCTTGTAAACATACTTCTATGAGTAATACACATAAAAGGTTTTTCATTTTTTATCACTTCTCTTCTCCTTTGCCTCTTGGGAATAATGCGTGATATTTTTTGATAATCGATCCGAGACCTTAGACCTAGGGTTAGACCCATGGGTTTTTGCTACTACTGAGCAACTCGTAACGGTGGAACGTGCGGGTCCTGGTCCCTTTCTTGAGACCTCGACGTGGTTTACCGAACCTTAGGTCTATAAGCCGGCCCTGGCTCTTATATGTTGGCTCGGTGCGACCTTCGATTTTAGTGCTAGAGATAGTGGCTCTTACGCGTTAGATCGGTGTGACCTTCGATTTAGTGCTGGCGACAGTGGCTCTTACGATTTTTCTCTTAGGCATATTTAGTTAACTGTTTTGGGTTCATTCTATGGGTCGGGTGTCAACTCAAGCTCATTTGACCCTCAAGTTTTTGAATTTCAAGCTGGCCCTTAGGCTCTTACGCATTGGGTCGGTATGACCTTTTGTATGGGCTGGCGATAGTGGCTCTTATACATTGGGTCGGTACGACCATTTGTATGGGCTGGTGACAGTGGATCTTACGCATTGGGTTGGTATGACCTTTTGTATGGGCCTGCGATAGTGGCTCTTACGCATTGGGTCTATACGACCTCTTATATGAGATTTATTTTTCCCTCGTTATGGATTTTTTTAGATTGTGCTTGCCTCACTCTTTGATGGTTCGATAGAAACCTCAATTGTAAGTCATTACATGGCGATGATAGAGCACCTCAGGAGGTTTGGCTTGGTGGCTGAGTATCTCGAAGCCTTATAATTTGGAGCTGACATGGTCGAAGCTATTTTGCATATGTCGAGGGTAGCCTATTTAACCGGTTCTTTTCGAAGTTTATTCAAAGTAATTAAAGGCCTGTGATTTTATAGCGATGGTCAGGGTTCCCCGAGTCACGTTAGTTTGGCTGGTACAGCCTTGTGACCGTAGTCATTATGTTTGGCCGGAGCCTTTCTATCCCCGAGTGAAGTAGTTTTGGCATCTATATCGAGGGTACGCCTTTTTAGGGGTCTTACAAGATCCATATATAGCCTTAACTTTAAGATTGGGATTATGTCTTTAGTAAGGTCTTACAAATGTTACATGCCTTTGAGGTCTTACAGTTTTGTTTACTTGGTACAAGTATGGTTCATGCCTTGATTGAGGTCTTACAGATATTGTTGTTGCTCACTTGGTACAAGTGTGGTTCATGTCTTGTTTGAGGTCTTACAGATATTGTTGTTGCCTTATATAGGTCTTATGAGACCGAGGCTGCCCGCATGTGGTCTTATGGCCTGGGGTTTTGATAAGTCGATAGGGATGGCGGTTGGCGGCAATCCCTAAGTCATTGAATGTTTCTTGGCTAGGGAGCCATTACTTGTAAATTTGGTATTGCCTCATTGAGGGCTTACGATTTTGGAGTTTTCGACCCGTAGGTCATGTGGTCTTGAGTTTTCGATGTCAGTCCCCAAGTGTTCGCGACATTTTTTGCTCTGAGGCCATTTTGTGATCTTGATGTTGTCTCGTTTAGGGCTTGCGAGTTTGAAGCTCTGACCCGGGGGTCATACGGCTTTGAGTTTTTGACGCCAGTCCCCGAGTCTTCAGGATGTTTTTGGCTCTGGGGCCATTTTGTGATCTTGATGTTGCCTCGTTGAGGGCTTATGAGTTTGAAGCTTCGACCCGAGGGTCATACGACTTCAAGTTGTTGATTCCAGTCCCTGAGTGTTCGGGATATTTTTGGAACTAGGGCCATTTTTGCAAAAATACCGAGCTTCTTTGAAATGCAAAATGCTTTGATGGACAGTATTCTTCGATTACTTGGTATAAGTATATATGTTTTCACTGTTAGGGGCTCAGTTATTATTATACGGACACGGTTCGTTCGACCGTTTGGCCTAGTACATTATTTTCCTATCGAGACCACATTCAACACTTCTTGGCTTTTCCGATGAGGTGACCTTTCGAGGGGATGCCCCCCATTATTCGAGGTTGACTGCAAAAGAAGCCTTGGATACCTGTTGAGTTTTCCTTAGGTAGCATATATATGTTGCCTCGTTAAAAACCTTGCCGGTAAAACCCTTCTAAGGAAAACATTCGGTCGAAGGAAAAGAACACAACACATGCTTTTAAGAACCCGAGGTCCTCGAGCTCGAGGGTGTTTCAGAATCTTCCATCGGACAATATTAATATTGTTTCAGCATTGATATGTTCCAATTGCTTGGAAGTTGTTCGCCTTCCATGTTACCAAGCTTGTAGGACCCTTTGCCAATTATTCCGAGAATGCGGTACGGTCCTTCCTAATTTTGGCCTAGCTCTCCTTCATTAGGGTTTCGGGTGTTAAGGGTGACTTACCTTAGGACCAATTCCCCGACTCGGAGATGTCGGAGGTTTGTTCTCCTGTTATAATACCTTTCGATCCTTTGCTTTTGGGCGGCCATTCGGACTAGTGAGGCTTCTTGCTTTTCATCCAATAGTTCGAGGGTTGTAGTCATGGCCTCGTTGTTCGAGCTCTCAGTACTGTGCCAGAATCTGGCACTTAGCTCTCCGACCTCCACTAGTATCAAAGCCTTGGCACCATACACTTTAGAGAAAGGTGTTTCCCCTGTGCTTGATTTTGGAGTTGTTCGGTATTCCCATAGCACTTCAGGCAATATTTCTCTCCACTTTCCCTTAGCGCTTTCCAACTTCTTTTTTATGTTTTGGATGATGGTTTTTTTTGTAGACTCGGCCTGACCATTTGCACACGGGGGGTAGGGCGTCGACGGGATTCTTTTGATTTTGTGATCCTAGAGGAACTGTGTTACTTTGCTTCCGATGAACTGCCTTCTATTATCGCATGTTATCTCGGAAGGAATCCCGAATCGGCACATAATGTGGTCCCAGATGAAGTCAACGACTTCTTTTTCTCTTATCTTTTCGAAGGCCTGCGCTTCTACCCATTTTGAGAAATAGTCAGTCATAAATAAGATAAATTTAGCCTTACTTGGTGTCGTTGGTAGAGGTCCGACGATGTCCATTACCATTACCCATTTCATGAACGGCCATGGCGATAAGAACAAATGTAGTTGTTCGCCGGGTTGGTGAATCATAACGGCAAATATCTGTCATTTGTCGCACTTTCGGACGAATTCCTTGGTGTCTTTTTCCATGGTGTCCCAGTAGTAGCCTTCCCTGATCACCTTTTGGACTAAGGAATCGGCGCCGAAGTGGTTTCCGCAGGTACCCTCGTGATTTTCTCGGAGTACATAATCTGTGTCTCCCGGCCCCAGACAAACTGCTAGGTGGCCATCGAAAGTTCTTCTGTACAGAGTGCCATTTTCGTCGAGCGAGAACTGGGCTGCTTTGGTTCACAGGGTCCTCCTTTGGATCCGTGGGTAGTTTCCCATCTTTCAAATAGTCAATATATTTATTTCTCCAATCCCATGCTAGGCTGGTAGAATTAATATCGGCATGACCTTCCTCGACCACTGATTTGGATAGCTGAACAACAGCCTCGGGGAGCAGGTCGTCTTCTCCAACAGATGATCCCAGGTTTGCAAGGGCATCGGCCTCGCTGTTCTGCTCCCGAGATTTGTGGACCAAGGTCCATTCTTTGAAACGGCGTAATGTGACTTGGATTTTGTCCAAGTATCTTTGCATCTTGTCTTCTCGGACCTCGAAGTTCCCATTTACCTGATTTACTACCAGGAGTGAATTGCATTTTGCTTCGACGATCTCAGCTCCCAAGCTTTTGGCCAATTCCAGACCTGTAATCATAGCCTCATACTCGGCTTCATTGTTAGTCAATCTTGCAGTTTTTATAGATTGCCTGATTATGCCACCTGTAGGCGGCTTCAGGACTATACCGAGTGTAGATCCTCTCGCATTTGTGCCGCCGTTAGTAAATAGGGTCCACACCCTGGAAGATGTGCCCGTTTTTAGTAAAAGTTCCTTTTCTACCTTGGGCACGAGGGAGGGCGAGAAGTCGGCCACGATGTTTGCCAAAATTTGGGATTTGATAGCCGTTCGGGGTTGATACTTGATATCATACCCCCCGAGTTCGATGGAAAATTTGGCCAATCGGCCTGATAGTTCGGGCTTATGCAATATGCTTCAGATAGGGTACATTGTTAAAACGCAAATACGGTAGCATTGAAAATAAGGTTTCAATTTTCTCGATGCATTTATTACCGCGAGAGCTAATTTTTCTAGGTATAGATACCTAGTTTCGACATCCCCTAGGGTCCGACTTACATAATAAATAGGGAATTCCGTACCTTGCTCTTCTCGAACTAGCACACCGCTGAACGCTATCTCAGATACAGCCAGGTATAAATACAGTGTTTCATCCTCTTTTGGTATGTGGAGCAAAGGCGGAATAGTCAGATATTGCTTCAATTCCTCCAAGGCGTGTTGGCATTCTGGAGTCCATTCGAAGTTTTTTTTCTTTTTGAGTAAAGAGAAGAAATGATGACTCCTGTCTGATGACCTTGATATGAATTTGCCCAGAGCAGCTATCTGCCCTGTCAGCTGTTGCATGGCCTTTACATTATTTATCACCGTGATTTCTTTGATGGCCTTGATTTTGTCGGGGTTGATCTCGATCCCCCTGTTTGACACCATGAAACCTAAGAATTTGTCCGAACCTACTTCGAAGGCATATTTCTCGGGATTGAGCTTCATGTTGTAACTTCTGAGGATGTTGAATGTTTCCTGCAAATGAGTCAAATGGTGCTCTGCGCGCAAGGGCTTAACTAGAATTTCATCAATATAAACTTCCATGGAATTGCCTATTTGATGCTCAAACATTGTATTAACTAGACGGTGGTACGTAGCCCCTACGTTTTTCAGCCCAAAGGGCATTACATTGTAACAATAGGTACCATACTTCGTGATGAACGAAGCCTTTTCCCTATTCCCGAGGTTCATCTAAATTTGATTATAGCCCGAGTAGGCGTCGAGAAAAGTGAGGGTCTCATGACCAGCCATGGCATCGATCAGACGATTGATGTTAGGCAATGGGAACGAATCCTTGGGGCATGCCTAATTTAAGTCTTTATAATCAACGCACATTATTAACTTATTTCCCCTTTTGGGCACTTCCACTACACTGGCCAGCCATTCGAATTACTTTACCTCTCTAATGGACCCTATTTTAAGGAGTTTTGTTACCTCCTCCTTGATGAATGCATGTTTGACTTTGGACCGGGGTCTTCTTTTTTTCTTATTGGTTTGAATCTGGGTCGACACTTAGTCGATAGGTGGTTATTTCCGGCGGGATCCTGTCATATCTAAGTGGGACCAAGCAAAACAGTCGATATTATTAATAAGGAATTGAATGAGTTTTTTTTGAGTTCGGGGGTTAATCCCGTTCCTAGGTATACCTTCCAATCAGGGAGATGTTCGATCAAAATATCTTGCTCCAGCTTTTCAATTGTTGATTTCGTTGCATCCGACTCTTCGGGGGCAACAAAAGTTCGAGGAGCGAGGAAATCTTCTTCATCGCCCTCGAGGGTTTGTACGCTTCCCAACTCATCTGAGGTAGACTGTATAGGATTCAACGCCTCCTGGTAAACCGCGGACATTTCTTTTGCCACATGTTGTTCTCCATATATGGTTGTTATACCATCCTTTGTTGGAAACTTCATCATCTGGTGTAGAGTTGAAGGCACTACCCTCATGTTCTGTATCCACGGCCTGCCAAGCAATGAGTTGTATCTCATGTCACCGTCAATGACATGGAACTTGGTGTTCTGAACTGTACTGGACACGTTGACCGAGAGGGCGATCTCCCCTTTCGTTACTTCGCCGGCCATGTTAAAGACGTGGAGGACCCTGGAGGTGGGTACGATATGATCGAGCAACCCAAGTTGTTCTACTACCTTTGACCTGATTACGTTGGCTGAGCTACCTGGATCCACGAGCACGTGTTTAATTGAAATGTTAATTGAAAGAAATAAAATTACTAGTGCATCGTTATGTGGTTGCATCAAGGTCTCGAAATCCTCCTCACTGAATGCAAGGGTGTCTTCGGTCATGCGGTTCCGGATTGTCCCTTCTATTTGCAGCGAATATTTTTATCAGTTTGATCGCAGGTCCTTGGGGAATGTTGGTCCCCCCGATGATCATATGAACGACATGCTGAGGAATCTCTCTTTTTGCCCAGGTTGGTTTTTTCGAGTTTCCCACTGAATCTCTCGGTGTGCTCTCTTGTTAATATGAGGACCAACATTAACGTATTGGGCATTACATGAGGTCATGCCCTCGGGAATCGGTTCTGGTGCACTCTCAGGGTTTTGCGGTGGCACATCCATACCTGGAATAACCATACCGCCCTTTCCATAGTCTTTGAGGCTAATATTTTCAGGTATATTTACTGGTTTAGGCATCTTGACCTCAAATCAAAGATCTTGGACAAGAAAAAGTGTGAAAGGTAACTTGCGTTATGTAGTTAAACCAGCAAGAAAATAATCACTATTATTTTTAGCCCCATGGTGGGCGCCAAACTGTTTACCATGAAAATGGTAACAACAATTAAATTTGGTTTTGTGGTTCTAAAAATACGTGATCTATTTTGATACTAGTTGTTAGACAATGGATGCTAAGTAATAGATTAAAGAGCAAGATTATAGCTTAGAGACGATGTGATAATTGACCCGAACGGCTGGAGGTCGGGGCCTCGAGCTACCATATATTAGGCCTCGAGGTCGAGTCTGGAGGCCAGCCAAGGGAAATCGAGGGAGGACTAACAGTTATGAGAGCTAAAATGATTGCTCTTTATGATGAATGATAAGCAATAAATGATGAACAATAAATAGAACACAATGAATTTAAGCAAGAAATGGAAGCAATGAGATCAAGAGGATATGTTAGAGAGTAGAGAGAAGGTTCTTGTATATTCAATATAGAGTATCAACCCTTTATAATATGCCAAGGATCCCCTTTATATATGAGGGAGAACCAAACATAGTACTAATACATTTATTACAAAGTAAGATAGCTGGCATAGCTACCTAGCAATCTGGTACAGACTGGTACTATTCTTGTAGGTGACGCCAGTTCGGACCACATGCCTATGGAACTTCCCACTTACCCTCGATAACCACTGAATCACGCTAAGTCGAGGTCGAATGTGAAAAGCCTTCAAAGTCGAAGCCTCGAGATGCATCCTCGGATCTTCGGGGCCTTTTTTGAGGCTAAGGGAGAGATGCAATGATCATAAAATTGGGCCTCCCGATTTCGCCCGTATACATTTTCCTTCTTTATATTCTCATAGGCCAATCTGTTGTCGTGGAAGTGTGCCTTTTTCTTCTCCGCATTCGTATCCACCTATACGCGATCGCGTAGTGTTTTTTTGGGCAGCATAATTTCTTGTACGCGATCGCATTAGTTCTACTGCAATCGGGTTGTTCAAATACCTGGGCATAATATAAAAGTACTATATTCTGAGGGTTAGCAGTTTTTATCATTTTTGGTGTTGTGGAGCTTGGATTTGAGCGATTCTTCGTGGGGTTTTCAACCAAATCAATGGAGTTAGTGTTCTTCACTCGGAATTTATCGTATTTCATGATTATATCTTTATTTTTATCATTAAATTAGTGTTTTAAGTTGAGGAACAATGGAAAGTTTTGAAGAAATCTTTAAAAATGTAAATTGATGATTTGAGGGATTAATTAGTATCGGAATCTAATAATTTTTATATGGTTGAACTCGTATCGGAATGGATATTCGGGTTTTGTTAATTTTATTAGGTTTCAATGTGAGGGCCTGAGGGTTGACTTTTGGATGGACTTATTAGTTTTTATAAAGATTGAAGCTTTATTATCTAGAGTAGTTTTATTTATGTTTTGAAGTTATTTTGGCTAGATTTGAGGTGTCCGAAGGGTATTTCACTCGAGAAGTTCATTTTAGAGTAATGATCTATCTTCTATGAGGTAAGTATCTTGCCTAACGTTTTGTGGGGGAACTACCCTAGAGGATTTGAGTCTTTGGTGTTAATTGTGTCATGTGAAATCCGCGTACGCGAGGTGACGAGTACATGCTCGGGCTTATTTGTAGAAAGTTGACCTTTTAACACTCTTAGGTCCTTATGTTCATTAGATATGAAGTTTCTTTATTATGATTAAGTTTCCTTTTTACTAGTTTCACCTCCACGTGTTTTAATTGGAATTAATTGCTTCATGTTCCACTCTTATTGCTTATTTGACTCTTGTGTGCCTTAACTGAAGTTGTTGCCTCTTCAATTGTCATGCTATACTTTCCTAATTACTTATCCTTAATTGAAATTATTGTTATCTCTTCTGTAATTGTCTATCCTTCATTGAGGTTATGATTATC
Source organism: Nicotiana sylvestris (assembly GCF_000393655.2). Lineage (NCBI taxonomy): Eukaryota > Viridiplantae > Streptophyta > Magnoliopsida > Solanales > Solanaceae > Nicotiana > Nicotiana sylvestris. Next base: position 29,323,469 of record NC_091063.1, on the reverse strand, counting down.
TTTTCTGTTGCTTATCCTTAATTGCAATTGTTGTATCTCTTTTGTGATTGCTCAACCTAAATGAAGTTGGTTATCCTTTATCATAGTTGCCTTATCCTTATTTGGAATCATTGACTCATGTTATCTCACTTGTTGTCAAATTGTACTTTTGTAGAATCGTTTTTACATATTATTTCTCACTTGTTGAGATATTCTTATTGTGACTAGTATTCTCTATTGTGTTTATTCTTTGTGAGCTTGTTCTATCGTTTCCTTGTGTTTGAAAGCTCTTGCGTTGATTTACTTATCGTATTCTTGTGTATTGTTGTTATTGTTGCTGTTATACTAAGTTTGTTGAGCCGATGGCTATGTGCAGTTGTGGTATCGAAACTGTTTAGAGAATGTGTTGTGGAATATAGGAACATGTTGTGAAGGTCATTCTATTGCGTTGTTGTGTTTTTGGCAGGTGATATGGTTTGGGGGATTTGTTCGGGTGTTTGCACGAGGTTTCTACCATGCTATTATTACTATTGATGTTGCACATGCGGTGTGACAAGGCGGGCTATATCTATGTGTTTGCGCATGTGACGAGACAAGGTGGAAACGTTACTATGTGTGTGTGGCAAGACAAGGTGGCCTTTACTTTATTATTGCGCACGTGGCGAGACAAGGTGGGCTATGTTAGGGATTGATTTGTGATGGCCTGGGGCATTGTTGTTGTAATATTTATGTAGTGGCGTGCCTAACCTGTGTGGGTTTTTAATTATGAAAATTGTGGAGATCGTTCTTACGTGCCGCTCATTTTCTCTACTTTTACTAGTTGGCCTGAATTGTGATAGAACACTCGCACAAGCATACACGTAGTTAATCATCCCTATCGGTTTAAGAAGATGGATCCTAATGTTATTGATCATTCATACATACCCTCGTTTACTTGCCTTCGATGTGAGAATGGCTCTATTGGCACATGAGTCATCCGTGAAGTTATAGGTTTTAACGATGGCACAAGATGCAAAATTTTTAGGGTTCACGAATTGCGACCCGTGAATTGTCACTATTTTGGAGGTATAATACCTCGTGGATATTATCGGATAAACCTGGTGTGAAAATGGTTATTCTTGTCGAGTTGCTACTTGTCTTTCCTTTATTCATTTTTCACCGAATTTTAACTGTGTTCAACTTACTCTACTATGATATTACTTGTTGTGTTCTGCTGCTAATTGTTGCACTATATCTTATTGCAAGCACCATATTATTGTTGTCATTATGCATAGTTTGTAGAGATATACTACTTGGTTAGTTCTCCACTTTACCTGTCCAGGTTATCTAGTCCAGTAGGTGTCTTGAATGTCCCTCGTCACTACTCCACTGAGGTTAGTCTTGAAACTTATTGGGTACCGTTGTGGTGTACTCATACTATGCTTTTGCATATTTTTATGCAGATCCAGGTATTTGGAGTTAGTTAATTGTATTTTAGTTTTTCTAGCAAACTCAGTAGAGCTTATGACTTGTACTATTGATTTTGGAATTTGTAAATTTGTATAGAGATTTCTCTTTCATATTTGTTAGTCATTAGTGAAATATGGTTATTATTTCAGTAAATGCTAGGCTTACCTAGTCCCTAAGACTAGGTGCCATCACGACATTCTACAGAGGAAAATTTGGGTCGTGACAAGTTGGTATGAGAGTTGTTCATAGGTGCTACGAGTCATAAGAGAGTTTAGTAGTCTTTCGGATTTGTACGGAGACGTCTGTACTTATCTTCGATAGGTTACAGAACCATTAGGATAGTTTCCCTTCTTTTATTCCTATGGTGCGAGTTTAATGGTCTCAGAGTTTGAGCTTTTATCATTCTATTCTCTCATAGATGGTGAGGACATGAGTTGTAGTTACTGACGACAGTGCCTCGGAGTAGGTGTCTCTAGGGTCAGAGGCAAAGGCCGAAGAGGCACGTGTCGCAGCTAGGACCATAGCGCAGTTGAGGAGCTGCCAGTAGCTCCGCTTGGGGGACAGGTACTGGAGGTGCCTCCTATTACCCCCAAACTTCAGGAGACTTTAGCATAGTTCTTGAGCATATTTGGTATATTGGCTCCGACTGAGTTGATTCCGGTTGCACCAGCTACTTCACAAATCAGGGGAGGGACTCCGACTCCCGCTGCCCGTACTCTAGAGCAGCGAGTTCTCGTTGGTCAGGTTCCATGTGTCATGGCGACACAATGTGTGGTTCCAATTCAGCTCGTAGTTAAGATAGCAGGATCTGAGGAAGAACAACTTAGACTTGCAAGGTTCAAGAAGTATGACCCTCCTACTTTCAGTGGTTTGGCCTCAGAGGATGCACAGGGCTTTCTAGAGAAGTGCTACTACATTCTCCAAACTATGGCTATTGTGGAGACGAGTGGGGTTGCTTTTACTGTGTTCCAGCTTAAGGGAGCCGCATATCAGTGGTGGCAAGCATATGAGTTGGGTACCCTAGTCGATGAAGCTTCACTTTCATGGGCTCAATTTTCATAGAGTTTTTTCCTCAGTTCCTTTAGGATGCATAGCGTGCAGAGTTTGAGCAGCTGTGCTAGGGCAGTATGTTAGTGTCAGACTATGCTGTTAGATTCTGTGATTTGTCTAGACATGCATCTGTTTTGGTCGCTACAGTTAGAGAGTGAGTCCATAGGTTCATTGAAGGGCTCAAGCATGATATTCGGTTCAGCATAGCTCGGGAGTTGGAGTCAGATGTTTCATTTTAGCAGGTGGTAGAGATCGCTCGTCGATTAGAGGGAACGTGGGACTAGGAGAGAGATTACGGGTGGGGCCAGGAGAGAAAAGACATGTGGTGTCAGGAGAGAGAGGATATGGAGACTAAGAGGCCTTGCAGACTGGACAGATCTACTGGTCCTTATTTTGCAAGCAAGGTATGACATAGTAGAGATTTTGTGGGTCAGCCAATTTAGTTTGCACTTTAGGTTTCGCACGGTGTTTCAGGTGCTCATGGGTCTTAGAGCACCCGTACCACATAGTTTTCACATCCACGTCAATAGAGAGGTTGCTTTGAGTGTGGAGATACTAGCCACTTGGTGAGAGATTGTTTCACACTCCAGACAGATGTGTCACAGTAGGGTATTTAGGTTATTATGATTAGAGATGTTGTTATGGCCATATGTGTGATGTGTTACGTTGTATGGTTGTACTTGGTGGATGTAAGCATAAGTTGTTGCAGCAAGTGCGGATGTAGGAATCGGGTCTTTCAAAGAGGAATAAGTGGTGAAAGTTTCAGTTCTAAGGCTTATTGGTATTGGGGGAAAGGATAAATTGCAGTTGAGATGGTGTCGTCGAGCTTATGCAGATCGGGGTAATGTGGGATCACCCACGGGTGTATGTAGGATGAATGCATTCAGCGATTTGATGACTTCTGATGATTCTTGGCACGTTCGAGGACAAACATTTATTTAAGAGGGGGGGATGTAATGAGTCGGCCGATCGTTTTGAGAATTTAATGTCCCGTTTGGTGGCATAAGGTCTCGAACAGCTTCTTATTATGTCTCACGTGTGTTGTCGATTTCGGTTTCTGGCTGATTTGGAGTCAATTTGGGAAAAGAATTTCTATTTTAGAAACCTGAACGGTAGAAGTTGAGCAGAATTTGACTTTTGTATTAACGACTCTGAAATGGGGTTTTGATGGTTCCAATAGCTTCTTATGGTGGATTTTATACTTAAGCTTGCGTTCGCATTTGGATTTGGAGGTCCGTAGGGTAATTTGAAGCATTTCGGTAAAAATTGAAAAGTTGAAGTTTTGGAATGTTGAGAGGTTTGACCGAGAGTTAACTTTTGTGATATCTGAAAGTTCATAAGTTTGATTCTTGACACGATCCATAGTTTCGACGTTGATTGATGTGATTTGAGACCTCGAGCAGGTCTGTGTTGGGTTACGAAACCTCTTGGTATGTTCGAACAGGGCCCCGAGGGCCTCGGGCATATTTCGGTTAGGCTACGGGTCATTTCTCTTGTTTTGGATTGCTGTTTTTATATCTGATGTCCCTTCTATGGGATCGTGTAGGTGAAGCCGCGATCGCGAAGCCGTTTGGTGGACTGACCATTTTCCTTCTTTGTGTTCGCATAGGCCGGTCCACGATTGCAGAAGTGTGCCTTTTTCTTCTCCCGTTTGCATCCACCTGTACGCGATCGCGTAGTGCTTTTCTGGGCAGCATAATTTCTTATACGCGATCGCGATGTGCAAATACCTGGGCAGAATATAAAAGTACTCTATTCCGAGGATTAGCCCTTTTTATCATTTTTGGAGTTTTGAAGCTCGGTTTTGAGTGATTCTTCGTGGGTTTTTCAAGCAAATCAGTGGGGTAAGTGTTCTTCACCCGGAATTTATCATATTTCATGATTCTATCTTTATTTTTATCACTAAATTAGAGTTTTGAGTTGACGAAAATGGGGATTATTTAAGAAATCTTTCAAAATGTAAATTGATGATTTGAGGGATGAATTGGTATCGGAATTTGATAATTTTTGTATGGTTGAACTCGTATCGGGATAGGTGTATGGTTTTATGAATTATATCGGATTTCGAGGTGAGGGCCCGGGGGTTGACTTTTGGGTCGTGTTCTTAGTTTAGATAAAGATTGAAGCTTTATTATTTGGAATAGTTTCTTATGAGTTTTATTTATGTTTTGAAGTTATTTTGGCTAGATTTGAGCTGTCTAGAGGGTATTTCATTCGAGAAGTTCATTTTAGAGTAACGATCTATCTTCTTTGAGGTAAGCATCTCGCTTAACTTTGTGTGGAGGAACTACCCTATAAGATTTGAGTCTTTGGTGCTAATTGTGCCATGTGAAGTCCGCGTATGCGAGGTGACGATTATGTGCTCGGTCTTGTTTGTGGAAAGTTGACCTTTTAGGGCTCTTTGGTCCTTATGTTAATTAGATATGAAGTTGTTTTATTATGATTAAGTTCCCCATTTACTAGTTTCACCTCTACATGTTTTAATTGGAATTAATTGCTTCACGTTCCACTCTTATTGCTTATTTGAATCTCGTGTGCCTTAACAAAAGTTGTTGCCTTTTCAATTGCCATGCTATCCTTTCCTAATTGTTTATCCTTAATTAAAATTATTATTATCTCTTCTGTAATTGTCTATCCTTCATTGAGGTTATGATTATCTTTTATGTTGCTTATCCTTAATTGTAATTGTTGTATCTCATTCATGATTGCTCAACCCAAAATGAAGTTAGTTATCTTTTATCATAGTTGCCTCATTCTTATTTGGAATCATTGACTCATGTTATCTCACTTGTTGTCAAATTGTACTTTTGTGGAATCGTTTTTACATATTATTTCTCACTTGTTGAGCTATTCTTATTATGACTAGTATTCTCTATTGTGTTTATTCTTTGTGAGCTTGTTCTACCGTTTCCTTGTGTTCAAAAGCTCTGGAGTTGATTTAGTTGTCATATTCTTGTGTATTGTTGTTGTTGTTGTTATGCTCAGTTTGTTGAGCCGAGGGCTATGTGCAGTTGTGGTATCGAAACTGTTTAGAGAAAGTGTTGTGGAATATGGGCACATGTTTTGAAGGTTATTCTATTGTGTTGTTGTATTTTTGGCACGTGATATGGTTGGAAATTTTTGTTCGGGTGTTGGCGTGAGGTTTTTGTCGTGCTATTGTTACTATTAATGTTACACATCAGCGTGACAAGGCATGCTATATATGTGTGTTAGCGCATGTGGCGAGACAAGATGGGAACATTATTTTGTGTGTGTGACGAGAAAAGGCGACCTTTATTTTATTATTGCGCACGTGTCGAGACAAGGTGGGCTGTGTCGGGGATTGATTTGTGATGACTTGTGATGGCCTAGGGGCATTGTTGTTGTAATATTTATTTAGTGGCATGCCTAACCTATGTGGGTTTTAACTTGTGCAAATTGTGGAAATCGTTCTTACGTGCCGTTCATTTTCTCTACTTTTACTAGTTAGCCTGAACTATGATAGAACACTTGCACAAGCATACATGTAGTTAATCACCCATATCAGTTTAAGAAGACGGATCCTGATATTATTGATCACTCATATATACCCTCATTTACTTGCCTTCTTTGTGAGAATGACTTTATTGGCACGTGAGTCGTCCATGTAGTTATTGGTTGTAGACACAAGATTCCAACTGTTTAGGGTTCACGAATTGGGACCCATGAATTGTGACTATTTTGGAGGTTCAATACCTCATGGAGATTATCGAGTAAACCTAGTGTGAAAGCGGTTATTCTTGTCGACTTGGTTCATGTCTTTCCTTTATTTGCTTTTCACCGGATTTTAACTGTGTTCAGCTTACTCTACTGTATTATTACTCGTTATGTTCCTCTGCTAATTATTGCTTCTATATCTTATTGCAAGCACCGTTTTATTGTTGTCATTATGCTTAGTTTGTAGAGATATTGTACTTTAGTTCTCCATTTATACTTGTCCAGGTTATCTAGTCCAGTAGGTGTCTTGACTTTCCCTCGTCACTACTCCACTGAGGTTAGTTTTGATACTTACTGGGTACCGCTGTGGTGTACTCATACTACGCTTCTGCACATTTTTGTGTAGATCCAGGTATTTGGATTCAGTCGATCGCTAGCTAGCTGTATGGATCTTGCTGTGGAGACTCAAGGTAACCCTGATGTTATGTTCGCAGGGTTCGGAGTCACCTTCTAATATTGTACTTGCACTATTTTATCTCTATTTCGAAACAGTTGTATTGTAGGTTTTGTAGCAAACTCAGTAGTGCTTATGACTTGTACTATCGGTTTTATGATTTTTAAATTTGTATAGAGATTTCTATTTTGTATTTGTAAGTCGTTAGTTAAATATGGTTATTATTTCAGTAAAAGTTAGGCTTACCTAGTCCCTAAGACTATGTGTCATCACGACATCCTAAGGAGGAAAATTTGGATCGTGACAGGGGTCGTTTTGCTATTTATAAAACTTGTGGGGATTATATTTTCCCTCTTTATTTTTTGCACAGTAGTGCATTTTTTCCTCTGCTGCCGTATCTCCTCCACCGCCACGGCGCCACTGTATTTATTCTACCGCTGTAAGCTTCGCCGCTGTATAAATTAATCTAATTAAGTACATTCTATTTTCTAAGTTATTTATTAAATTAGAAAATTCATTGCAGTGTAATTATTGGATTAAAGAAAAACTTCAATTAAACTTTTTTAATTGAAAAATCTAGTATTAAATGGCGCATAGGTTGCGGAGACATGAAGAAGCAAATGGGTGGTGAATCAAATATTTAAGTCAGTATTTGAACTTGTGACGCGTGCCTATCACAGATGTGTTGTTTAAGGCAAGCTAAGATTTGAAGTTTAACCGTTCAAGATTTTAGTTATACCAGTTGTGCAATTTTAGTTATACCACTTGTGCAATATTTCATGGGATAAGTTATACCACTTTTTTTATACGAGATAGCTAATCCTACTATTTTAGTACGAACGATCCCCTAAATAATTGGTACTTATAATCGAACGTAAGATAAAATAATTTCGCATTTTATCTGGAATTTTAATACCAAAATAATCCCGGGATTAATCTATGGTTGAAGACATTATATATTGCTCCTCTTTGTGGAAAATAGTGTCCAGGCTAATTGTTTTTAATGATATCATTCATTTTAAAAAGAATTCATTCAGTTTAATACGCAATAATTTAATGCCTTGTGTCCACTGCACTGATAAAGCATTTTATCCGTTAGTTCAAACGGAATAACATGGTATTGTTTATTTGAAAAATGACATGCAAGTATGTTTTATTCACTTGTGGATGTAGAATTTATGTTTGTTTCTGTATTTATCTTTGAAATCAAATTCAAATTCTTTTCTTATGGCTAAAAGTAGGAAATCTTCTTGATTATTGAAACTCATATCAAATTCTTATCTACAAACCTTGCTCTGCTGTTACCATGAAAAAGGAAGCATTTCAAAGAAGAATGGTCTGTGATCATCTAAGCATAACAAAGAATGCAAAGTGAGGAATGCAATTATTCAAGTTTAAGTATAATTTATTCAAATAATGAAATTAAGTTATCATAAAACAATGTCAGGTAATTAACCTTGAGAAAACAATGATCATACAGAGCCTGTTAAGGCCATCAAAGAATCGCGACAACTATCTCTTACTGCTCAATATGTTCACGTGAATCCTGCTTATACAAATAGAGGTTAAGCTTATTATGATGACAATATTGTAGCCATTATAAATTAGGGAAAATCTCAAAATTACATAAATCATAATTTCTGCATATCTGAGAACAATCTCAAAAGAGCCTGCTTATTCCCCTTCAGCATATTCTATTTTGGCCATAGAATGAGTAACTTTAGAGGCAATATTAAAAATTAATCCTTAAGTTATGAGTCACTAGCAAGCTGATTTTGATACGTTTTAGTAAATACAAAAGCGACTTATTCAAAATGATTTTTCTAAAGATTACTGATTGCAAAATGTTCTACTCTCAAGAAAATTGGCAAGAAAATGTTTAAAAGCGTTTTATATTAAAAACTCAGAGTTCCATCGGAGTCGATAACTTAGATGTTCTTTGATCTCTGTTGTCACATAGACAGGGGAAGAGGCAACACTATTAATTATATAGCTAGTTTTCTTTTGCAAATCTCTGTTCTCTCGGTCTCTTCTGATATAAAGGATTTTGATAATTTTGAGTAATTTTTTATAGTGGAGTACATTAATATTTTGGCAAAGCAGAAGAGGCTAAAATGATCAGCTGTCTGAGCTCAGAAGCTCTTTGTTGCTAATGGGTCATAATCATAAGCTTCTACTACCTTAACAAATCTACCTTTAACTCTTCTTCTGGTATCTGCCCTTGCACTATGCGAAGCATATCTTATTTGCTTACCAAACCTGAGTAACAAAGGATGAGCAATAACATTAACATGTCAATCAAATGGAAAGTCATAATTTACATGAAATAACACTTCTTGTCAAAATAATGATTCATCTAATTAAGACTGAGGTACATGCATGCTATGACTAAACAGTAGGAACTATTTACCTTCTGGCTTTCTTGTTGATGGGTTTTCAATGTCTTAGCCTTATGTTTTGATTATCTAACAAATTTACTGTCAAGAACCAGATAGGGAACCTAACGCATTTGGTTATATTGCTAATCAACGGACTCCAGCTAATGTGAACTGCTGCAACTGTAGAAGATAGAGAACCAACACAGGGACCTGATCCCTTGTGTTTCCCTACTGCTTTGACAGTAGTACGAAAGTCAACTGTGTACAGCTGAAAAATGACTTCCACAAAAATAGTGCACACAATGCAGCACGGTTCTGTAGTCATTTGTCCTTTGACCAACTTACATCATTCAAGTGATGTCATCAAAGGTGTATTAACAAGAGCATTACAACAAAACATCACTTGAACACTTGAGAATTCACTTCAAACATCCAAGTCTTCTGAGAGTCGTGCATTCAATTCTCAAGTGCATCAAGAACAAAGTTTAACGCTACTACGGACCAATTCCTAAATCTAGTATTTTATTGTCCTTAGTTGAGTTGTAACTTTATAATTGCTCTTCATTGTAATTCCTAATTTGCTTAGCTAGAAGCGTCACTTAGGAACCCCTTTATAAAACCATTAACCCTTTGTGTTTGTGTCGTGACTAGAATTAGTCATGAGCTAAGGTCTTTGTAATAGGTGTATTGCAAAGTGGCTGGTAATAGGTGTATTACGAGTTAGTGAGGGATTAAGAGTTTAATTCCTAGATTCCATAGGTTGTAATCTAAAAGTTGCTCATAGTGAAGTTGAAATCCTACCAGTATAGGTCGTGGTTTTTTATCCCCTTGAGCAGGGATTTTTTCACATAAAACTCTCTGTCTTATTTACTTACTATTTCATTAACATTCTTAGTGTAAACTCATAGAGGACCTGGTACTCTATAGTTTGGTGGACTCATATAAACTATCAATTGGTATCAGAGTGGGTTCCTCCTATCAGGCTAACAACTAGGAAGGATCTTTATGGCTGCTCCACCAAATTTTGAAGAAGGTCAATCTACGTATAGACCACCCAGGTTCAATGGGCAATACTATGCGTGGTGGAAAACACGAATGCATGATTTTATCATTGCTGAAAATTCTTAGTTGTGGGTGTGAGCACGTGATTTTTGCCTTACGAAAAACTACTCCAAAATAAATAAAAAAAATAAATTAAATTTCTTTACTGTGCAATTTTTGAATTTGCGTGATGTTTGTTAAATATTGTCTTATATCCGTAAATGTTTACTTTGTCATAACAAAATGAAAATAAAAATAAAAATATATGTTGCATGCATATCTAGGATTTGATTATGCATTTAATAATTGATTCAAAAAATAAAATCACAAAAATATGTGTCTGTTCTAGTTTTAATATTTCAATGTGTGATTAATGTGTTGTCTATGTATTAATAGGTAATTTATCTTTGTAAGGGTAATTTTATTTTTATAATTTTAATTAGGAATTTAATTAGAAAATGAAAGAATGGGAAATGATAGAAACGGACTTGGGCCAAGAATTTTTAAACAAAAATCAGGCCCAAATACTCAAAGGACCCGGTCCATGTCAACCAGTCCCATTCAGGACTCAAATGACGTCACTTCTGGATTTTTAATCTGGGCCGTTGATTCATTGCAATCAAACGGTCCAGTTCAGCCCCTGCATAAATGAAACGACGACGTTTAGGGCAACTAGATCTGAACCGTTCATCCATCTTGATCCCACGGTCTTAAAAACTCACCCAAACCCGATCCGTTTCAACCCCGGGTTGACCCCTTTCCCCAACTTCAATCAAACGATGTCGTTTGGATAAGTGGATTGATCTCATCCGTGCATCTTAATTGATCCAACGGATGAGATCAATCCACTCCACCCCTATATTAGCCCAAACCCCTACCCCGGCCCCCTAACTTAACACCCCCCTCTCCACTGTTCATCATCATCTTCCGAAACCCACCCCTAACCCTAGCCGCCCTAGGATCCCATCGCCTGAAACCCGACGGCAACAACGCCGCCGGTCACCAAAATAACACCCCAGAACCCCCTGAACACCCTCTATCCGAATATGTTAGCCTCTTGGCTCGAATCTTCCTGAAGGTTCTCGAATCTTCATTTGAAGATTCGAGCCAAACTCAGATCTAAACCTAACAGCCCCAAATCGACACCATAGCTTCCCTTAACCACCCTAGGTATGGATTTGTTGTTTGTTTGGTTCGAATCCCCTCAGAACTCTTCGAATCTTCTTTTGAAGGTTCGAACCAAACAAGGACTTACCCAGATTTGTTCTAAACTGACACCAAATGACCCCTAGGCTTCCCTCACCCTTGTGTCGTATTTGGTTCCCCTCGAATCTGACCAGAAATGGTTAAATCCCAAATCGAACCTTCAGGAACCCTAGAAATACCAGACTTTTGGATTCTGCCCAAATTAAATAAAGATTGAGGTTTAATCGACCTTAGTCGAAGTATTTTTCAGTGGAAAATACTTCGAGTAAGGTCTGTTTGATTTCAAACAAAGTCCGAATCCAAGTGGAGTTCTAATTTGAATAAATTTGAAGGTTCAGAGGTATTTTTCTATTTCTTTTGTGTATTCTACGTGTATTTTTGTTTGTTTTAATAGCCTGTTAATTTTTCATATTTTTGTTTGATTCAATTCTGTCATTTTTGTCTCATACCCGTCTATATGCTCAAAATATGAAACTGTTTCTGTTGGTTGTGATTATTTACAATGTGAGTAATCGACTCGATTAAGTTCGTCGATTAGTTATATTATGAATTCTCATTTATAATAATGCTGATTGAAACAGTCTATTTCTATTGTTTTAGACTGATTATGGACAAATGTTGTAAATAATCAACTGATTAATACTCGTCAATTAAATCATGTTTGTTTGCAAATCAGTAAATTCAAATGAATGTTGTGTATATATTGTTTTCTGAACAGGGAATTGTCAGTATATTGACAATGCTCCTGTGTGTGTTTGATCTTGGTTCAATGTTGAAGTCCAGTCTGAATTGTTATAATAATTTCATTGGTATGTTGTTATGATGTTAGTTCTGAATTCAAGTTTACAAAGGTTGGGTAAATACAATTGTATTAGGAGGTTAATCATTAGGAATTGGTTGTAGCTGCTAGACAAGTTTAGATTCAGATAACTTGTTAAAATTTGAGACAGTAATACCAGTAGAAAACAGTAAATCTAGGACATTTTGGGACAGAACAGTAAGGGTAATATGATAGCATAATGGGCTGAAAAGTGGAAAGTTAGTGGCTATTATTTAAAGTGATAATGTGAAACAAAGGGTAATGGGGCTGCTTAAAATCAGGATAGGATCATTTAAAGTATTAAAAGTAGTTTGTAATGGAACTTTCTGATTTTAAAAGAAGAAAGGGGTCCAAGAAGCACTAGAAGGGTATAGGACAGCCCTGTATAAATAGAGGGAGCTGGACAGGGATTAAGGAAGAAGAAAAAAATCAGATTTTAAGAGGAGAGTTCAGAAGAAAAAATAGGAAGAGATTGAGAGATTTGAGGATCAGATTTTAAAGCAGATTTTAAGAGAGAATTTAAGAAAAATACACCTAGAGTGAGATAAAAGAAAAAATCAAGCAGAAAATCAGATTCCTCTTGGAATCTGAAGAGGAAGAAGAAACAGAAAAGAAACCAAAAGAGAGTATTCGCACACACACACACACAGTGAAGCTGAAACAAAAAAATAGAAAAGAAAAGAAAAATCCGAAACCTTGTTGTTCTTTTGGAATCTGTCCGGGTCTGTGTATTGATACTATTTGGTTTTAAAATCTGAAATTCTTTAAGAAGCTTTGCTCTTGTGAATCTGGGTTTCTCGGGTCTTATTATTGCTCAAATCTGTGGAAATACTGATATTCTGCCAGTATTTTGTTACTACTGCAACTGCTGAAAACTTACTTCTTCTACCTTCATTTCCAGGTACTTATCTTCTAAATTCTATGTTGGAAAGAGATTCAGCATGACAAATCAATGAAGTTTTGATTTGCAGTTTTATTTTTCCATTTATCTAAGTTTGTTATTATAAATTTCAGTTTTTGTTTCATGTTGTTTCATATAGAAGTATGTTTGACATGTTAATTATCAGTTGATCATTCTCTTTTGAAATTCATATAAGTGTTGTAATAATATTACCTATTCCAGAATTTCATTAAAGCATAGTTACGGTTGAATTGTTAAGATAGGGAATATGGCATGAAGTTGGCTATTAATTAAGTCTTACGACATTGTTAGACAGGTATAAAGTATTCTGGGAATATCAAGAAAATGCGTGGTTAGTGTATTTCGATTGTTTGGTTGTAGATTAAGGCTAGATGATGATTGGTTGCATTTTATTCATATAGGGCGTAATAATGATTATGGTTAACATCAATAGTCGGAAGTTGCATTAGTATCCTCCGCTATGTTTGCAAACGTCAAAAATAGGGCGAATAATGTTGGATGCAATATCACTTTATTAAGTCAATTAGGTAGATTTGTTCTTCTTCTTAAAATAACAAATGGCCTAGGAATGTTATAATGTGAAAGTTAGTAACAAGGGTTCACATAAATTGAGAATCCAATCGGTTTGATTATATATATATCTTACATTTAATCATAAGCATAATTAATTAAAATAATTTCGCCTATTAGATTAAAAACGAGTATATGAGAATAAGTTGAGATGTACATACACAGATTGCAACACTTTAAATCAATGGTAAGTAAAAAATAGAATTTGCACTAAATAAAAAATAATGAAAATTCTTGGAAAATATTTCTTCCTTTTATGAATCATTTTTTTTAGTTTCATATGCAATTCACTCTTTGGTAGATATATAATGTTGTATTTGCCGAAAATAGTGTTAATCATATTTTTATTCTTTTCTTTGAATTTGAATAGTCTGGATAAATATAATTTATACGCGGGAATTATAATCGACGGGCAACATTTAATAAATTGTGAATTCTTTTCAAGAGTTCAAGGGTATCTTAAATGGATATTTCTCATGATATAATAAACAATTTGGGGAAAGTCCATAATATTATTAACAAAGATTTTGCGCAATCAGGGATGCGTTCGCGCACCCTGATTATATTTTTAAAAGCAAAAATTCGGATTATGCGTACGCGCAATTTCGAGCGAATATTTAATAAAAAAAAACGAATTTCTTTGGAAAGTATTAAATTTATTTCATAAAACCCGAGATGTGCGGTTCACTATTTAAGAAAGACGAATATTCTTGATTCGACACAATTTCGAAAAATCATTGTTTTTTAATAAATATATTATCAAGATTATCGTGTACACGTGTGCGTGACACAATTCCGCATTTTTTTTATTTATAACACGAATATACGTACACGTGATTCGATTCAAAGAAGGGCCCTTAATCACAAGCAGTATAAATAAAAGCGGTAGTAAAAATCATGCAATAAGGACGCATTTAGTAAAAGTCAAGATAATTAAGCCAATAGTAAAAACAGTTGAGCGACCGTGCTAGAACCACGGAATTCGGAAATGCCTAACACCTTCTTCCGGATTAACAGAATTCCTTACTCAGGATTTCTGGTTCGCAAAATAATAAACAGAGTCATATTCTCCTCGATTCAGGGATTAAAAATTGGTGACTTGGGACGCCTTAAAATTCCCAGGTGGCGACTCTGAAATAATTAAATAAATCCCGTTTCGACTGTCCTTCAATTGGAGAAAACTCCCCACTCGCCCCGCGGGCGCGGTAAAAAGGAGGTGCGACAGCTCTGGCGACTCTGCTGGGGATTTGAGTACTGTAACCCAGAACCACTGGTTCAGGGCTTTAAGAATTCGAGCTTAAAATAACTGCGATAATTGGCTTCATTTACTATATGATTTTTTACATGATATATGCCCAATGTGCTAAATGACACTTTTACCGCTTTAATATTATTTGAATTATGAATATATACAACTGCTACGAAACCCCCTTCTTTCTGAGTCTTCTAAATTTATGGTGCACACGTGCGCGTGGCCCACCTTTCTGTTAAAGTCATACCAAATAAGACGAAGTTGGGACAAGTAACTAGGCCGGGTAGACTTTCGTGCTCCCGGTACGTTGCCCCCGCTTCGGCTCAAACTGTCCGTTTGGGTAAGCCAGGTTTAGAACAATCAACCTCAGGTTTTTCACTTAGAATAACTCAGCCATGTACCGGATCCCTAGTAGGAACGTATATTTGCATCATGTACATTTGGCCTTGGAGACTCAACACAGGGGTTGGGTCTGTCTAGGACAGGTGAACCCGAAATAAAAAGACCATCATGATGCATCCTACTTGCTACTTGTGCATTCATTTGCCTCGAACATGCTTGTTGACCAGCTTAAATGAAATCATGGTGAGAAGAGAGGAATAAAATGGGTTGTTTTAAAAATTTCAAAAAAAGAAAAAAAAATAGTTTTAAATCTTGAAATAAAGGTATTTAATAAATAAATAAAAATTTGAAAATGATTTTTTTTAGTGTATATTTTCAAAATGAGTCTTGACTTTATTAAATTAAATTTCAGATACAAAATGAGCACCACGCAAAACCCCCCATCCACGAATACAGAAGAGTTTCTATTTCAGCTTCAAATGTGGTGGTATGATTTAGGCGAAGCTGGTCAAAAATGGGTCGTCAAGCATTTGGGAAATCTCACGGATATTATGAAAGTTAAACCCCGTGATGATCTGATTGCGGCGTTAGTAACTTTTTGGGACCCTGTTCACAATGTCTTTCGTTTCTCTGACTTCGAGCTTACTCCTACATTAGAGGAGATAGCTGGATATGCTGGTTTTGACGGAAGTCTAAGAAATCAAAGCCTGATATTCACAAAGGCTCCTTCGGTACATCGATTCTTCGGTCTTCTGAACATCAGCAGTCAAATCAGGAAAAGCAATGTCATCAATGGATGTTGTTCCTTCAACTTTTTGTATTCAAGGTTCGGAAAGTCAGATGGGTTCGAAATTCATGAGAAAGGCCTTACTAACAAGCAAAACAAAGACACTTGGCAGATTCACCGTCGCTTTGCCTTCATGGTGGCTTTTCTAGGAATCATGATCTTCCCAAACAAAGAGCGAACAATTGATATTCGCACCGCGAAAGTTGTGCAAATCCTCACCACCAAAGAAAATCACACCCTTGTCCCCATCATTCTCTCAGACATTTATCGGGCTTTGACTTTATGTAAATCAGGAGCAAAAGTCTTCGAAGGATGCAAAATTTTGTTGCAAATGTGGGTGATTGAACATCTCCAACAACAGCCCAAGATCATACAGTATGGGCCAAACAATGATAATTGCATTGAGAGTTATGAGGAAAGAATAAAAAATTATCAGGCTCCAGAAGGAATAGAAGCATGGGTATCTCATCTAAGGGCTTTAACGGCAAATCAAATTGAATGGACTTTGGGATGGCTCCCGATGAGGGAAGTAATACACATGTCAACCTCAAATAGTTATCTGCTACTATTGGGATTGAGAAGCATCCAGCCGTATGCGCCACTAAGAGTCCTAAGACAACTAGGGAGATATCAAGTAGTTCCTGATGATGAAGATTTGAGTATGCAAGTAATCGAATTACACCCAGAAGCCACTATTCCCGAGGCTCTACTTCAGCAGATGTGGAATGGATGTCGATACTTGAAAAGTGATACTCAAGTCCCAGACACTACAAAGGGTGAGATAAATCCTGGATATGCAAGGTGGTTTGAAAAACGGTCTCGCGTGGATGATGTACCAGAGCCTGAGCTAAGAAGGCCAACAAAAAGACCCCATGTTCAAAACTTCAATGATAAAATCCAAGAGCGGTTGATCTGGGGAGAAAAGGAAAAAGGGTACAAAGCAACTATCCATGCCCTAAAAGAAAATCTGAGAAGCCTCAGTTTGGAGAAAGATTTGCAAGCACAAGAAGCCGAAGGCGAGAAGAAGAGTCTAGCTTGTGAGAATGAAAATCTTCATGCTCGATTCCAAAAAATGAAAAGAGTTTCTGAAACACCAAAGAGGAGCTGGAAGGATCAAAAAACCATCGCCAATCTTTTTGAAAAAATGCAAGATTATGATTCCATTCTTGCGGAAAACGAAAGGGCGTTGAGCAAAGCAAAAGAAAGGATCCAACAATTAAACGAAGAGGCCAGATCTAATAAGGAACGCCAAGTAAGGCAATCCGAAGAAGACAGGGCACAATTCAAGAAGGAAAAAGACCATTGGATACGATCAGAAGATCAGCTTCGTGCACAACTAGAAGAGGCAAGAAGATGCAACAGAGAACATCAACAAGCAGACATCGACAGGGAAAGAGCGCGTGCAAGATTAGAGCAGGCCAGACTCCGAGCTCTATTAGAATCAGCTCTAGATCGTGAAAACCGTGTCAGAGATATAGCCACCACTCGTCAGCAGCAATTGCAGAACCAAGACCAACGTCTCCAGGATTTCAGGGCACAAATCCACGACTTGGCGGTCTACACCTCTCAAAGTTATGTAAATTGCCAAGGAATGGATTATGAAAGGTTTACAGAGCATGCACCCATTTTTGCTCGTCATCTAGCAATGGAGTTGGAAAGGATGTATCGTACGCTGGGAGGCCATCCAGGTCAAGCCCCACATTGAGCAGATAATCCAATAATTGACAACAAAAGTGGAAAGTGGGGCATGTTGTGAGATGTTAAGAGTTGTATCTTGTATTTTTATTTAAGTATGTGTGTTTCAAATCATTTTCTTAAAGTTTTCAAATGTAATTCCATCTTTGTATAATGAATAAAAGTGATTGCCTTTAGTCCGAACTACGCAAGGTCTGATTCATGCGGGGGCATGATACGTAGGCAATCTCTATAGGATTCGACCACCACAATAAAAGATATATATAATAAATAAAAGTGAATAAAAATTTCAAGAAAGCTGGGACGACACAAGCAGCCGAGCAAATGCATAATAGAAAGGGATTATTTGTCTAGGAGCATTGCATCTCAACGTGTGATTATATATGTGTTAAACTCTCAAAACTAACAAGTTTGTTCATTTCCAGAATTCAAGCAGTTAGTTTCTCTAAAGAGTATACTGGCATATTATCATTATCACACAAGATCAAAAGGACCAATACCCGAAAGTATGTCTATCCCAGATGTTGACACAGGTATGGAGCTAGAGGAGATGGATGTCGGGAAAATGAAAGAAGAGATGTTTAAACTCAAGCAGCAAATGGCTGAGATGTACCAAGCCTGGTCTACAGGACAGTTACCCCCATCTTACCCAAATAACCCTGCTCCATCAATGACCCAAACTCAGGATAATATTACCACTGAATTATCCCCAAATTTCCCCATTTACCAGCACTACCGAGGCACCACCTCTCAGACACCGCAGTCTCCACCTCCGAAACCAGTTCCATATTTTCCTCCACCTATGACTCCTGTTTTCGTAGCACCTCCCCCTGCTACATTCCACAAATCTCCTAGTGAGCCTACATTCCAGGCCCAGGACAACCAATATTACCCCCGGAGCCCACCCTCAAAGCCTCCGAAATCCATTCAACTGCTCCTCGTTTTGATCTCCCAACCGAAATTGACAAGCCAGCCAAAAATGCTGAATAAGAAGAGATGTTCAGGAAGGTCAAGAGTCTAGAACAATCGTTCAGAGACATGAGAGGATTAGGTGGGCAAGTCAGTGTAGCATACAAAGATTTGTGCTTATTCCCCAATGTACAATTACCAGTTGGCTTCAAGATTCCCAAATTTGACCTGTACAACGGGCACGGCGACCCAGTAGCCCACTTAAGGGGTTTCTGTAGCAAGATGCGAGGAGCTGGGGGAAATGATGAATTATTGATGGCTTACTTCAGTCAAAGTTTAAGCGGATCAGCTTTGGAGTGGTATACACGCCAGGACCATGGGAGATGGTATACCTGGGATGACCTAGCACAGGCATTCGCATACCATTTCCAATACAATCTGGAAATCATCCCAGATCGACTATCTTTGACAAAATTTGAGAAGAAACACAATGAAAGTTTCAGAGAGTACGGTTTTCGGTGGAGAGAACAGGCAGCAAGAGTGGATCCTCCTATGAAGGAGAGTGAAATGGTAGACTACTTCCTCCAAGCCTTGGAACCAGCTTACTATGCCCACTTGGTTTCAGCGGTAGGTAAATCATTCAACGAAGTAGTAAAAATGGGAGGTATGGTGGAAGAAGGCCTCAAGACAAATAAATCATGAGCTATTCAGCGATTAAGGCGACTACTCAAGCCATTCAAGGCGGGGTAGGAGGAATCGGAAGAAAGAAGAGGGAGGAAGCAGCGGTAGTTGATTCAGGAATTTGGTCAGGACCCAGAGGTTCACCGCCTTACTATAATCAACAACGACCTCGCCAATCAACTTACCACCACGATTCATCCCAACACTACTATCACCCTTCGGAGCCTCATTTTTCCATTAACCATGCTCAAGCATACAATCAGCCACATGTTCATGCCAATTGGCGTGCTCCTGCCATACCAAGTACTTACCCACGAGCCTATCCCGAACCAGGTTTCAGGCCTAGGCCAGCATTCAGGGGAGAAAGGGAACAGAAAAAGAAAACTTACACTCCATTGGGAGAGTCTTACACTAGTCTGTTCCACAGGCTGAGACAGCTAGACATGCTAAGACCAATACAATCCAAGCTACCCAATCCTCCGCCAAAGAATCTGGATTACACCATTAGCTGTGAATATTGCTCCGGTGCACCAGGCCATGATACGGAGAAATGCTGGCATTTGAAAAATGCAATACAAGAGCTGATTGATACTAATAAAATCGAGGTTCAAACCCCCGAAGCTCCCAATATCAATAGAAATCCAATGCCAGCCCATCAAGAGGCCAATATGATAGAAATCATACAAGCTGATGGGGAGACAAAGAAGCCGTCACAAACTGTCATGATGATCAAGTCTCATGAAGCCAAGCCAGATAAGCAGTTAACAGAGGAGAAGCCAGTACCTAAGCAGAACAGAAGTGGTGATGAACCATCTACAATAGTCGAGGAGGGATCATCGAGCAAAGTTGCCACAAAATAAGAAAGGCTGAAAGTGATAGTACCAGGGGTTGCTAATAAACCCATTGTATTCGTGGAAGGAGCCCGTACAGATCGGGTTATTATCACACCTGTAACCCAGCTGCCAGTCATCAACAACAAAGCCATCACATGGAACTGTGAACGGGTGACTGTAATGTACAAGGGAAAAGAAGTTAAGGAAGAAGTGTGTGAGGTGCAAGGCTTGACTCGTTCGGGAAGATGTTTTACGCCCGAAGAGTTAAGAAAAACTAAAAATAATCTAACACCAATAAAGAGAGCTGTGACGGAAGAAGAGGCGGAAGAGTTTTTAAGAAAAATGAAACTCCATGATTATTTCTGTTGTGGATCAATTGAAGAAGACGCCCGCTCAAATTTCATTGTTGTCATTACTGATCCATTCAGAGGAGCACCGTCTGGCTTTGATGAAAATCCTGAATGAGGCTCATGTTCCTGAAAAAATCTCTGTAAATCATTTGGGAAGAATAGCCAACAGAATCTTTGAGACAAACAGAATTACATTTGCTGATGATGAATTGCCTGTGGAAGGTACCGAGCACAACAGAGCTCTTTACCTCACCGTGAAATGTGAAAACTCCGTAGTAACCCGGGTATTGGTTGACAATGGGTCAAGTGCAAACATCTGCCCTCTCTCCACTTTAAGCAAATTAAAAATTAAAGAGGAGAGGATCCAGAAGAATAGTATCTGCGTACGGGGGTTTGACGGTGGAAGCAGAGATTCATTTGGCGACATAGTGTTGGAACTAACAATAGGGCCAGTTGAATTCACAATGGAATTTCAAGTGTTGGACATAACTGTTTCTTACAACTTGTTGTTGGGTCGACCATGGATCCATGCTGCTAAAGCAGTCCCGTCAACACTACATCAGGCTGTCAAGTTTGAATGGGATCATCAAGAAATAGTTGTGCATGGGTAAGAAAGTTTAAATGCTCACAGCAATACCATTGTACCGGTCGAAGGAATAGAAAATGACCAGGGACCATGGGTATACCAAGTGTCCGACACAGTGACGGTAGATAAAATTCCAGAGGGGAAATACCTTCCGAATCCAAAAATATCCTCTGCATCAGTCATGATAGCTTATGAAATGTTAAAAAATGGCTTTATACCCGGCAAAGGTCTGGGTTTATCTTTGCAAGGAATTATACAACCAGTATCTCTCCCCGAGAACTGGGGAACATTCGGTTTGGGGTTCATACCCACTGCCAATGACGTGATAAGGGCTAGGAAGCTGAAACACCAAGCATGGGTTCTTCCAAAACCAGTCCCACATCTGTCAAAGTCTTTTGTCAAGACCGGTGCTAAAAATCGCCCGATAACAACAATTCCTAAATCCCGGGTCAATCCTGAGGAGGAATTAATTGAAAGATTCGAGAAATCGTTTAATGATGTGAATATGTTGGAAAGCGGAGAAGGGTGTAGCAACGCAGAAGTTCAATTCGTTGGGCCAGAAACAAAGCTTAATAATTGGAAAGCCACTCCTCTCCCAATTCGAAAGGAGTCTTGGTAGTTTATTTTGATTTTCTTTCAGTTTGTTTGGGTTACTTCAGGGTTGTAATCCCAAAGCTTATCTTACAGTTTGTTTGAAGTGTGCAAACCTTGTTATCTTTCATCATCCAATAAAAAGCAGTTTCCTTTTTATTATCATTCCTGATAGTTTTTTTTTCTATTTCTTCTTTTTTCTGTACAGTTCTTTTTACGCTGGCTCTAGTGATATGGCATGCATGAGGAATCCTCAGCCCAGTCTTAAAAATCAATCTGGTTCCGAAGTAATAATTCAAGAAATATATTGTGATTATGAATCAGAATATGATGAAGATGAGGTTTTTGAAGAGATTAGTAAAGAGTTAATTCACTTTGAGGAAAAAATCAAACCTAACTTGAGTGATACCGAGGACATCAATATAGGGGACACGAGTAATGTCCGGGAAACTAAAATAAGTGTCCATCTCGAACCAAAGATCCGAGAGGAGTTAATTAAAGCACTCATAGAATTCAAAGATGTTTTTGCATGGTCGTATGACGACATGCCGGGCCTGAGCACTGATTTAGTGGTTCACAAATTGCCCACCGATCCAACGGTGCCTCCTGTCAAGCAAAGGCTGAGAAAATTCAAGCCTGATATGAGTGTGAGAATTAAGGAAGAAATCACCAAACAATTGGAAGCAAAGGTCATTCGAGTCACTCGATATCCTGTTTGGTTAGCTAATATCGTTCCTGTGCCAAAGAAAGACGGCAAAATTAGAGTATGCGTCGACTACCGCAATCTCAACAAAGCCAGTCCGAAGGATAATTTCCCATTACCCAATATCCATATTTTGATCGATAATTGTGCCAAGCATGATATAGGATCTTTCGTGGATTGTTATGCTGGGTATCATCAAATTCTAATGGATGAAGAAGATGCAGAAAAGACGGCATTCATCACACCATGGGGAACTTATTGCTACCGGGTAATGCCATTCGGTTTGAAGAACGCCGGAGCAACCTACATGAGAGCGATGACCACAGTGTTTCATGATACACAAAGAGATTGAGGTATACGTGGACGATGTGATCATAAAATCAAAGCATCAGGCCGACCACGTTGGGGATTTGAGGAAATTTTTCTTAAGACTTCGCAGGTACAACCTCAAGCTTAACCCTGCCAAATGCGCATTTGGAGTTCCATCTGGAAAATTGCTGGGATTCATAGTCAGTCGGCGAGGCATCGAGCTAGACCCATCAAAAATCAAAGCCATCCAAGAATTGCCACCTCCAAAGAACAAAACTGAAGTAATGAGTTTGTTGGGAAGGTTAAATTACATCAGCAGGTTTATTGCTCAGCTCACAACAACCTGTGAGCCAATTTTCAAATTGTTGAAAAAGGATGCTGCGGTCAAATGGACCGATGAGTGTCAAGAAGTGTTCGATAAGATAAAAGGGTACTTGTCAAACCCACCCGTGTTGGTCCCGCCAGAGCCAGGAAGACCTTTGATTCTTTACTTGACAGTTTTGGAAAATTCATTTGGTTGTGTATTGGGGCAACATGACCTCACCGACAGAAAAGAACAGGCCATCTACTACCTTAGCAAGAAATTCACAGCCTATGAGGTTAAGTACACTCATCTGGAAAAGACATGTTGCGCCCTAACATGGGTAGATCAGAAGTTGAAACACTATTTGTCGTCCTACACTACTTACCTCATTTCTCGTCTGGATCCATTGAAATATATTTTTCAAAAGCCTATGCCAATGGGAAGACTTGCAAAGTGGCAGATATTGCTCACAGAATTTGACATCATCTATGTGACTCGAACTGTAATGAAGGCCCAAGCACTGGCCGATCATTTAGCCGAAAACCCGGTCGATGAGGAATACGAGCCGTTGAAAACCTATTTTCCTGATGAAGAAATAATGCATATCGACGAGGTGGAGCAAATTGAAAAACCTGGCTGGAAACTTTTCTTTGATGGAGCCGCTAACATGAAAGGAGTCGGGATAGGAGCTGTAATCATCTCTGAAACAGGGCATCACTATCCTGTTACGGCTCAACTGCGATTTTATTGCACCAATAATATGGCTGAATATGAAGCTTGTATTTTGGGATTAAGGCTAGCCGCAGACATGGGTATCCGAGAAATCTTAGTCATGGGAGATTCAGATCTTTTGGTACATCAAATTCAAGGAGAATGGGAAACCCGAGACTTGAAGCTCATACCATACCGACAATGTCTACATGATCTTTGTCAGCGGTTTCAATCAGTGGAATTCCGGCATATTCCAAGGATTCATAATGAGGTTGCCGATGCATTGGCTACTTTGGCATCAATGTTGCACCATCCAGACAAAGCTTATGTGGATCCCCTACATATTCGAGTCCACGATCAGCACGCTTATTGCAATATGGTTGAAGAAGAATTTGATGGTGAACCATGGTTCCACGACATCAAGGAGTATATCAGGATGGGGATATATCCCGCACAAGCCACAGGAGATCAAAAGAGGACCATTAGGCGATTGGCAAATGGATTCTTCTTAAGCGGAGGAGTTTTGTATAAAAGAACACCAGATCTTGGATTATTAAGATGCATAGATGCCAGACAAGCTACAGCTGTCATGTCTGAAGTACATTCTGGAGTTTGCGGACCCCACATGAGTGGATATGTGTTGGCAAAGAAGATCCTCCGAGCAGGTTACTATTGGCTTACCATGGAGCGAGATTGTATCAGTTTTGTGCGCAAGTGTCATCAATGCCAGATACACGGAGATTTGATTCATTCTCCACCATCCGAGTTGCACACAATGTCGGCACCATGGCCCTTCGTTGCCTGGGGCATGGATGTGATTGGACCAATTGAGCCGGCAGCATCCAATGGGCACAGGTTCATTCTGGTAGCCATTGATTATTTTACCAAATGGGTTGAGGCCAAGACATTCAAATCGGTGACCAAGAAAGCTGTGGTCGATTTTGTCCACTCAAATATCATATGTCGATTCGGAATCCCAAAGGTGATCATCACAGATAACGGTGCTAATCTTAACAGCAACTTAATGAAGGAAGTATGTCAACAGTTTAAGATTACGCATCGCAACTCTACCCCATATCGGCCCAAGGCGAATGGAGCAGTCGAGGCAGCCAACAAAAACATAAAGAAGATACTTCGGAAAATGGTAGAAGGTTCAAGACAATGGCACAAAAAACTACCATTTGCGTTATTGGGATACCGCACTACTGTTCGCACTTCAGTAGGAGCAACTCCTTATTTGTTGGTATATGGCACTGAAGCAGTAATTCCTGCAGAAATTGAGATTCCTTCCCTTCGGATCATCGCCGAAGCAAAGATTGATGATGATGAGTGGGTCAAAACCCGTCTGGAACAGTTAAACTTGATTGATGAAAAACGATTGGCTGCAGTATGTCATGGTCAATTATATCAAAGAAGAATAGCAAGAGCATACAACAAAAAAGTGCGTCCACGGAAGTTCGAAGTGGGCCAACATGTGCTGAAACGTATTCTTCCACATCAGGTTGAGGCAAAAGGCAAATTTGCCCCAAATTGGCAAGGACCATTAATTGTGACCAGAGTATTATCAAATGGTGCACTATGCTTAACATACATTGAAGGCAAGTGCATAGACATGGCGATCAATTCTGACGCGGTAAAGAGATATTATGCATAATTCTTTGAATGTTTGTATTTAGCATTATTTCGAAGATTGGAATGACAAAGGCAATTTATTCTGCTATCCAAACACTATACCCTTTGCTTTCCCTTTTGAGCCATATTTGTTTCTTTCCTACCCTCTCTTGGAATCAATGAAAATCAAATATGAAATATGTAGATATAATAAAAAAAAATCATCACTATTATTTAGTGAACTACGTTTGACCTGATTCCTCAAAGAAGGATACGTAGGCGCCTTACGGCTCGGTCATAGGGTGCACAATATACATAATGTGCACAAAAAGAAACTCAAGAGACCCCAATCAAGAAACTGGGGCAAGAATTGTATTGGAAATAAGAAAAGATTCCAAGAGTTGTAATTTTAAACCCATACCAAAACTGTTTAGCTTTTGATACCTTTCCATTTCCAACCACATACCAAAAAGACCTTTCGATCAATCTTAGAAAAATGCTGAGTCAAACAAATGAAGATGGTTCATAACACTCTGGTACAAACAAGAAAAGAAAGTAAAAATGAGAGAGTCTTATAGGTGAAAACCCACACGGGCACCATAAGGCGATGGAAGTTGAGAGAAAGTAAAAGGAGAGAGTCTTATTGGTGAAAACCTTCGCAGGCACCATAAGGCGAAAAAGAAGTAAGAAATGAACAAATGAGGAGGGTTTATCGGTGAAAACTCTTTGAAATACTGCAAGTCCAACAGGTCTGTAAAATGAAAAATAAAGGACTCAGAATTACGGAAATTTTGGGGAAAACCAAAAATGAGACAATTGAAAGGAGATTGATTAAAGACTGGGTTGATTAATCCAAAATGCATACCCTGATCATTGGCGCCAGTGACTCCAATCAAATAAGTTTATTCCTTTTCCAACAGTCATCCAAATTTGGATTTTTCTTTTCATTCTATAATTGTCAAAATCAGCGTGTTTCGTCACTAATAATCTTATTTTTCTAAAGCTTTGAGATAAGTTTTATTCCAAACAAATAAGAAGGAATGTCAAGGTATACTACCAAGATTCAAGGTTACATGATACAAAATAAGGCCATGAAAGGCGGGAGATAAAAACAATAATATATGGGAGGAAGAAAAGTGAAATCAAAAGTGGATCGACAATGTCAGGAAAGACATATGATTACGGTTAAAAGGGTTTGAAGGAAAACATACAGGGGAATCCTATAATCAAGGATCAATTACAAGGACAAAACAGTCTTTTTCAACCATTCCAAGGCAATAAAAAAGAGACGAAGAGAAGCCTCACCATCAGCAAGAATACCCCAGTTAACCACTCTGCTTTAAACTAACGAAGTTTTCTTTGATTTAAAATAGGGGCAAAGACAATATTTGTGTCAGGAAATACCTGATAAAGAAAAGTTAAAAAGAAGAAGTCAGGCATCCACCTGGAAATGAGGATGAGAATTAAAGAAGTCAGGCGTCCACCTGGATAATGAGGATGAGAATTGAAGAAGTCAGGCGTCCACCTGGAGAATGAGGAAAAGAATTGAAGAAGTCAGGCGTCCACCTGGAGAATGAGGATGAGAAAGGAAGAAATCAGGCGTCCACCTGGAAAATGAGGATGGAGAATTGAAGAAGTCAGGCGTCCACCTGGAGAATGAGGATAAGAATTGAAGAAGTCAGGCGTCCACCTAGAGAATGAGGATAAGAATTAAAGAAGTCAGGCGTCCACCTGGAGAATGAGGATGAAGAATTGAAGAAATCAGGCGTCCACCTGGAGAATGAGGATAAGAATTAAAGAAGTCAGGCGTCCACCTGGAGAATGAGGATAAGAAAAGAAGAAGTCAGGCATCCACCTGGAGAATGAGGATAAGAATTGAAGAAGTCAGGCGTCCACCTGGAGAATGAGGATAAGAATTAAAGAAGTCAGGCATCCACCTGGAGAATGAGGATAAGAATTGAAGAAGTCAGGCGTCCACCTGGAGAATGAGGATAAGAATTAAAGAAGTCAGGCGTCCACCTGGAGAATGAGGATGAGAAAAGAAGGAATCAGGCGTCCACCTGGAGAATAAGGATGAAGAATTAGAGAAGTCAGGCGTCCACCTGGAGAATGAGGATGAAGAATTGAAGAAATCAGGCGTCCACCTGGAGAACGAGGATGAGAATTAAAGAAATCAGGCGTCCACCTGGAGAATGAGGAAAAGAATTGAAGAAGTCAGGCGTCCACCTGGAGAATGAGGATGAGAAAGGAAGAAATCAGGCGTCCACCAGGAGAATGAGGATGGAGAATTGAAGAAGTCAGCCGTCCACCTGGAGAATGAGGATAAGAATTGAAGAAGTCAGGCGTCCACCTGGAGAATGAGGATGAGAATTAAAGAAGTCAGGCGTCCACCTGGAGAATGAGGATGAAGAATTGAAGAAATCAGGCGTCCACCTGGAGAATGAGGATAAGAATTAAAGAAGTCAGGCGTCCACCTGGAGAATGAGGATAAGAATTAAAGAAGTCAGGCGTCCACCTGGAGAATGAGGATGAAGAATTGAAGAAATCAGGCGTCCACCTGGAGAATGAGGATAAGAATTAAAGAAGTCAGGCATCCACCTGGAGAATGAGGATGAGAAAAGAAGGAATCAGGCGTCCACCTGGAGAATAAGGATGAAGAATTAGAGAAGTCAGGCGTCCACGTGGAGAATGAGGATGAAGAATTGAAGAAATCAGGCGTCCACCTGGAGAACGAGGATGAGAATTAAAGAAATCAGGCGTCCACCTGGAGAATGAGGATAAGAATTGAAGAAATCAGGCGTCCACCTGGAGAATGAGGATAAGAATTGAAGAAGTCAGGCGTCCACCTGGAGAATGAGGATGAACAATTTAAGAAGTCAGGCGTCCACCTGGAGAATGAGGATGAATCCGCAGTCAGGCACCCACCTGGAGAACAAGGGAATACAATTGAAGTATTGAAGTCAAAAGCCCGCTCATATGAGAAAGGAGCACACTTAGAATCAATAAAGTAGAGGAGTCCAACAAGATCCCCAGCAAGAAACAACAAGAGTCCCAAACAGATGAAGAAAATACGGGACACGATGAAAAGGAAAACGGAATAAGCCAAATGCCCAAGAGTCACCAAGATATCAAGACAACAAGAAACGCAAGGGCATGATCTAGATAAGATTTTTATAATTCATGTATCATAGTCTAGTTTAGCTTTTTGTATTACCTTGGAAGTAAGGTGTAATAAGGAGGTCAGCAAGCAGTAAAAGCAGCACAAAACAGCAGTAACATCACAGTCCCACGGTAGTCCCAGCTACCCAAAACTTCCCGAACTACATTGACCTGATTCCTTTATAGCCAAGGATATGTAGGAAACCTTTGAAGCAGAGGTTCGGTCAAATCTTTCAAAAAATGCTTCCCACGGAGTATTTGAACGGGCAAAAATCGCTCGTATCCGCTCACTTTATCTTTGCACGAAAACTCTTCGAGTTTCCGCACAAAGAGGGGCAGCTGTGAGCACGTGATTTTTGCCTTACGAAAAACTACTCCAAAATAAATCAAAAAAATAAATTAAATTTCTTTTACTGTGCAATTTTTGAATTTGCGTGATGTTTGTTAAATATTTGTCTTATATCCGTAAATGTTTACTTTGTCATAACAAAATGAAAATAAAAATAAAAATATATGTTGCATGCATATCTAGGATTTGATTATGCATTTAATAATTGATTCAAAAAATAAAATCACAAAAATATGTGTCTGTTCTAGTTTTAATATTTCAATGTGTGATTAATGTGTTGTCTATGTATTAATAGGTAATTTATCTTTGTAAGGGTAATTTTATTTTTATAATTTTAATTAGGAATTTAATAATTAGGAATTTAATTAGAAAATGAAAGAATGGGAAATGATAGAAACGGACCTGGGCCAAGAATTTTTAAACAAAAATCAGGCCAAAATACTCAAAGGACCCGGTCCATGTCAACCAGTCCCATACAGGACTCAAACGACGTCGCTTCTGGATTTTTAATCTGGGTCGTTGATTCATTGCAATCAAACGGTCAAGTTCACCCCCTGCATAAATGAAACGACGACGTTTAGGGCAACTAGATCTGAACCGTTCATCCATCTTGATCCCACGGTCTTAAAAACTCACCCAAACCCGATCCGTTTCAACCCCGGGTTGACCCCTTTCCCCAACTTAAATCAAACGATATCGTTTGGATAAGTGGATTGATCTCATCCGTGCATCTTAATTGATCCAACGGATGAGATCAATCCACCCCACCCCTATATAAGCCCAAACCCCTACCCCGGCCCCCTAACTTAACACCCCCCTCTCCACTGTTCATCATCATCTTTCGAAACCCACCCCTAACCCTAGCCGCCCTAGGATCCCATCGCCTGAAACCCGGCGGCAACAACGCCGCCGGTCACCAAAATAACACCCAGAACCCCCTGAACACCCTCTATCCGAATATGTTAGCCTCTTGGCTCGAATCTTCCTGAAGGTTCTCGAATCTTCATTTGAAGATTCGAGCCAAACTCAGATCTAAACCTAACAGCCCCAAATCGACACCATAGCTTCCCTTAACCACCCTAGGTATGGATCTGTTGTTTGTTTGGCTCGAATCCCCTCAGAACTCTTCGAATCTTCTTTTGAAGGTTCGAACCAAACAAGGACTTACCCAGATTTGTTCTAAACTGACACCAAATTACCCCTAGGCTTCCCTCACCCTTGTGTCGTATTTGGTTCCCCTCGAATCTGACCAGAAATGGTTAAATCCCAAATCGAACCTTCAGGAACCCTAGAAATACCAGACTTTTGGATTCTGCCCAAATTAAATAAAGATTGAGGTTTAATCGACCTTAGTCGAAGTATTTTTCAGTGGAAAATACTTCGAGTAAGGTCTGTTTGATTTCAAACAAAGTCCGAATCCAAGTGGAGTTCTAGTTTGAATAAATTTGAAGGTTCAGAGGTATTTTTCTATTTCTTTTGTGTATTCTACGTGTATTTTTGTTTGTTTTAATAGCCTGTTAATTTTTCATATTTTTGTTTGATTCAATTCTGTCATTTGTGTCTCATACCCGTCTATATGCTCAAAATATGAAACTGTTTCTGTTGGTTGTGATTATTTACAATGTGAGTAATCGACTCGATTAAGTTCGTCGATTAGTTATATTATGAATTCTCATTTATGATAATGCTGATTGAAACAGTCTGTTTCTATTGTTTTAGACTGATTATGGACAAATGTTGTAAATAATCAACTGATTAATACTCGTCAATTAAATCATGTTTGTTTGCAAATCAGTAAATTCAAATGAATGTTGTGTATATATTGTTTTCTGAACAGGGAATTGTCAGTATATTGACAATGCTCCTATGTGTGTTTGATCTTGGTTCAATGTTGAAGTCCAGTCTGAATTGTTATAATAATTTCAGTGGTATGTTGTTATGATGTTAGTTCTGAATTCAAGTTTACAAAGGTTGGGTAAATACAATTGTATTAGGAGGTTAATCATTAAGAATTGGTTGTAGCTGCTAGACAAGTTTAGATTCAGACAACTTGTTAAAATTTGAGACAGTAATACCAGTAGAAAACAGTAAATCTGGGACATTTTGGGACAGAACAGTAAGGGTAATATGATAGCATAATGGGCTGAAAAGTGGAAAGTTAGTGGCTATTATTTAAAGTGATAATGGGAAACAAAGGGTAATGGGGCTGCTTAAAATCAGGATAGGATCATTTAAAGTATTAAAAGTAGTTTGTAATGGAACTTTCTGATTTTAAAAGAAGAAAGGGGTCCAAGAAGCACTAGAAGGGTATAGGACAGCCCTGTATAAATAGAGGGAGCTGGACAGGGATTAAGGAAGAAGAAAAAAATCAGATTTTAAGAGGAGAGTTCAGAAGAAAAAATAGGAAGAGATTGAGAGATTTGAGGATCAGATTTTAAAGCAGATTTTAAGAGAGAATTTAAGAAAAATACACCTAGAGTGAGATAAAAGAAAAAATCAAGCAGAAAATCAGATTCCTCTTGGAATCTGAAGAGGAAGAAGAAACAGAAAAGAAACCAAAAGAGAGTATTCGCACACACACACACACAGTGAAGCTGAAACAGAAAAATAGAAAAGAAAAGAAA
Organism: Nicotiana sylvestris; assembly: GCF_000393655.2. NCBI lineage: Eukaryota > Viridiplantae > Streptophyta > Magnoliopsida > Solanales > Solanaceae > Nicotiana > Nicotiana sylvestris. Next base: position 29,292,129 of record NC_091063.1, on the reverse strand, counting down.
AATCTGAAACCTTGTTGTTCTTTTGGAATCTGTCCGGGTCTGTGTATTGATACTATTTGGTTTTAAAATCTGAAATTCTTTAAGAAGCTTTGCTCTTGTGAATCTGGGTTTCTCGGGTCTTATTATTGCTCAAATCTGTGGAAATACTGATATTCTGCCAGTATTTTGTTACTGCTGCAACTGCTGAAAACTTACTTCTTCTACCTTCATTCCCAGGTACTTATCTTCTAAATTCTATGTTGGAAAGAGATTCAGCATGACAAATCAATGAAGTTTTGATTTGCAGTTTTATATTTCCATTTATCTAAGTTTGTTATTATAAATTTCAGTTTTTGTTTCATGTTGTTTCATATAGAAGTATGCTTGACATGTTAATTATCAGTTGATCATTCTCTTTTGAAATTCATATAAGTGTTGTAATAATATTACCTATTCCAGAATTTCATTAAAGCATAGTTATGGTTGAATTGTTAAGATAGGGAATATGGCATGAAGTTGGCTATTAATTAAGTCTTACGACATTGTTAGACAGGTATAAAGTATTCTGGGAATATCAAGAAAATGCGTGGTTAGTGTATTTCGATTGTTTGGTTGTAGATTAAGGCTAGATGATGATTGGTTGAATTTTATTCATATAGTTATGGTTAACATCAATAGTCGGAAGTTGCATTAGTATCCTCCGCTATGTTTGCAAACGTCAAAAATAGGGCGAATAATGTTGGATGCAATATCACTTTATTAAGTCAATTAGGTAGATTTGTTCTTCTTCTTAAAATAACAAATGGCCTAGGAATGTTATAATGTGAAAGTTAGTAACAAGGGTTCACATAAATTGAGAATCCAATCGATTTGATTATATATATATTTTACATTTAATCATAAGCATAATTAATTAAAATAATTTCGCCTATTAGATTAAAAACGAGTATATGAGAATAAGTTGAGATGTACATGCACAGATTGCAACACTTTAAATCAATGGTAAGTAAAAAATAGAATTTGCACTAAATAAAAATAATGAAAATTCTTGGAAAATATTTCTTCCCTTTATGAATCATTTTTTTTGTTTCATATGCAATTCACTCTTTGGTAGATATATAATGTTGTATTTGCCGAAAATAGTGTTAATCATATTTTTATTCTTTTCTTTGAATTTGAATAGTCTGGATAAATATAATTTATACGCGGGAATTATAATCGACGGACAACATTTAATAAATTGTGAATTCTTTTCAAGAGTTCAAGGGTATCTTAAATGGATATTTCTCATGATATAATAAACAATTTGGGGAAAGTCCATAATATTATTAACAAAGATTTTGCGCAATCAGGGATGCGTTCGCGCACCCTGATTATATTTTTAAAAGCAAAAATTCGGATTATGCGTACGCGCAATTTCGAGCGAATATTTAATAAAAAAAACGAATTTCTTTGGAAAGTATTAAATTTATTTCATAAAACCCGAGATGTGCGGTTCACTATTTAAGAAAGACGAATATTCTTGATTCGACACAATTTCGAAAAATCATTGTTTTTTAATAAATATATTATCAAGATTATCGTGTACACGTGCGCGTGACACAATTCCGCATTTTTTTATTTATAACACGAATATACGTATGCGTGATTCGATTCAAAGAAGGGCCCTTAATCACAAGCAGTATAAATAAAAGCGGTAGTAAAAATCATGCAATAAGGACGCATTTAGAAAAAGTCAAGATAATTAAGCCAATAGTAAAAACAGTTGAGCGACCGTGCTAGAACCACGGAATTCGGAAATGCCTAACACCTTCTTCCGGATTAACAGAATTCCTTACTCAGGATTTCTGGTTCGCAAAATAATAAACAGAGTCATATTCTCCTCGATTCAGGGATTAAAAATTGGTGACTTGGGACGCCTTAAAATTCCCAGGTGGCGACTCTGAAATAATTAAATAAATCCTGTTTCGACTGTCCTTCAATTGGAGAAAACTCCCCACTCGCCCCGCGGGCGCGGTAAAAAGGAGGTGCGACAGTGGGATGTCATATGCGATGGTCCTTATATCCCAACGAAAAACATCAGGGACCTTCCATTGACGATGCCAAAAACCAGAAAAGAATACACTGACGCAGAAAGGAAAACTATGGAGAAAAGTTTTTGTGCCAAGAAAATTTTGGTGTGTGGAATAGGACCTGATGAATATAATAGGATCTCTGCTTGTGAAACTGCCAAGGAGATATGGGAAGCTTTGCAAACAACACATGAGGGAACCACTCAAGTAAAGTAATCTAAGATTGATATGCTCAAGATTGAAATGTTCACTACCGAGTATGAACTCTTTAGGATGAAGTACAATTAATTTATTCAAGATATGCACACAAAATTCACTTCCATCATAAACAAGTTACACTCACTTGGTGAAGTCATTTCTAGGAACAAGCAAGTGAGGAAGTTCTTAGTATCTTGCCTAGTTCATGGGAGAGTAAAGTGAATGTTATTACTGAAGCAAAGGATTTGCAGGAGCCAACCATAGACGAGATTGTTGGAAATCTGAAAACCTACGAAATGAAAAAGAAGATAGATAGTGAAAGAAGAGAACCAAAGAAGGAAAAGAACCTGGTACTCAAAGCTGAAAGCAATGACTTAAGTGAGGAGGATAGTGACATGGCTTACTTAACCAAAAAAATTCAGAAGATGGTCAGAAGAAATGGAGGAATACTAAAAAGGGGCAACTCCAGCAGACCAAAGAACTATGATCTCTGCGACAAATGTGGAAAGCCAGGGCACTTCATCAAAGATTGTCCCCTCATGAAGCAAGAACACTCCAAATACAACCCTGATAAAGTAGCAAAGAGGAACCCAGTTCCTAACAAACACTTCAAAAGAAAGAGATCTGCTGACAATGTGGTGAACGGGATCTTGCAACATGGGGAGACTCCTTTAGTGAGTCTGAAAAAGAAACTGATGTAGGTGACAGTTCCATTATGGCAATTGAAAGTGAATAAAATGAATATGATTCAATATTTGCTTTGATGGCTCAATCAGATGATGACAACAGTGAGGTAAAATTCAGGGATGTTCAGAGAAATCTAAAATCCTACTCCCCTAAAAAACTCATATCTTTAGCTAGTGTATTAATTGATGCCTATCATAGTCTTGTAGAGGATAAAGATGTCTTGACCTTAGAACTAGAAGAAGTTGAACAAACTAGAGATGATTTGGTAGTGTGTGTAGTTGACCTATAAGCGATTTGGAAAAAAGAAAAATTGTTATAACTGAAAAAATTGCTAGTATAGAATAGGAAAGAGATGACTTGGTGGTTGTAACTATTGACTATAAGGAAACCATTGAAAATTTCAGTAAAGAAAAAGAGGCCTTAGTGAAGAGAGTGACTGAAATTGAGGAGGAGAGATATGATCTCTTAATAGTGATTGTAGACCTGAGGGAAACTATAGAGTGACTAGGAACTGAGTCTAGACCTGGAAATTCTAAGAAAGGAAAAGAGGTAGCCAGTGAGGCATACATTAGGCTTGAAAATGATTTTGAAAGCTGTAAAAACTAGCCGGTGTGTTGAAATTGAGATAAACAAGCATCTCCAAACTGAACTGGATAGAGTAAAAAATGATCTTGAAAAGTCCCTTAGGTGGACCTAGTCCTCGGAAGCTATAACTATCATGTATGTTAATAATGGTGGAACAGGCAAGGAATAGAGTTTCAAAGGGAGAGAACTCCTTACAACCCCCATAACAAGTATGTTACTGTACCGAATAACTAGCTGTGTACCCACGGTGGGACCAATGAAAATTTCAAGGAAAATTGCCGATCCAGGGTCCAGTCTATTCAGAAAAACAAAGTGTTTGCTGAAAATGTAACTACTAAAAAGGGACCAGGTGCCACTCATAAAAAATGCATGTTTCTTGCATGGACCAAGAGAGTTCTTATTCATCCTTTTGCTTACTACAAGGGACCCAAACTTGTTTGGGTTCCAAAAACTAACTCTTGATTTCCTTGTGCGGGGAACAGTGAAAGGAAGAAGTCAACAATGGTTCATGGATAGTGGATGTTCAAAGCACATGACTGGGAATACCATGGACTTTTTTTCACTAAAAGCCCTATAAGGAGGGAGTGTATCCTTTGGCAATGGGAAAAAGGGGTACAATCTCGGAGTTGGAAAAGTCGGGAAATCTCTCACTCACTCAATTAAGAATGTGTACTATGTCAATGGTCTTAAGTACAGTCTATTGGTGTTTCTCAGATTTGTGATAAAGGAAACAAGGTGGAGTTCTTGTCCAACATATGCATAGTTACTAATCTGGTAACTGGTGAAGTGGTACTTGTGGCCAAGAGATACGAGAATATCTATGTTGCTGATTTCGAGTCTATACAAAGTGGTGATCTGAGTTACCTGAAAGATGTTGATGATGATGTTGAACTTAGGCATAGAAGACTGGGGCATGCAAGCGTTTCTCTTCTGAATTAACTAATTCAGAAGGACCTGGTCCGTGGTCTGCCCATGTCAAAGTTCAAAGAATAGAAAGTCTGTGATGCCTGTGCTAGAGGGAATCATGTGAAGTCCTCATTTAGGTCTAAAAAAGATGTCACCACCTTAAAGCCACTTGATCTTCTTCATATGGAACTGTGTGGCCCTATGAGAGTGCAGAGCAGGGGAGGAAAAAGATACATATTTGTGATAGTGGATGACTACTCCAGATTCACTTGGACTCTATTTCTTAGAACAAAAGATGAAACCTTTAAGGTATTCGTGGCCTTTGTGAAGAAAATCCAGGTGAAAATAGAGTCTAGAGTAGCATGTATTAGATCAGATCATGGAACAGAATTTGACAATGCCAAATTTGATGAGTTCTGTATTGAAAATGGCATTACCCACCACTTCTCAGGCCCAAGAACTCCCCGGCAAAATAGAGTTGTGGAAAGGAAGAATAGAACTCTTGAGGAAATGGCAAGAACAATGTTGATCGATAGTGGGATTGCAAATAACATCTGGGCTGAAGCTATCAACACTGCTTGCTACTTGGTGAACAGCTGCATGATCAGATCTTAACAATGGAAAGGATCAGCTTAGTAAATTTGATGCCAAGAGTGATGAAGGTATCCTTTTGGGGTATTCTTCTCAAAGTAAAGCTTACAAGATATACAGCAAGCAGACTCAGTGTGTTGAGGAAAGTGTTCATGTAATCTTTGATGAGTCCTATCCCTCATGTGAGAAAATCAACAAGGATGATCAAGATGGTGAACCCCTACTGGTTCCGGGTGAAGTCATCGACATGACAAATAAAATCGCAGACATGATGAGTCAAGTAAAGGAGCCTAGTGGAACAATGTAGCTTCTTCTTCAAGGGAACCAGATACCACAATTACAACCACTGAAGCTGAAGAAAGAGTGGTCGATGCAGTGGATGGTACTCCACAAGTAGCTTGTTTACCGTGAAAATGGTAACAACAATTAAATTTGTAAATGGGATTCTAAAAATATGTGATCTATTTTTATGCTAGTTGTTAGAGTAGTTGATGCTAAGAGTATAAAGTTTAACAAAGAGATACAAGCTAAAACGGGGCAGTAATCTAACCGAGAGGCTTGCCGCCCCAGCCTCGGACGGGTCGATGAAGAAGCCTCGGGGTCAATATCTGCCTCGAGCTCGAGCTATCGGGGCTAGTCGGGAATAGGATAACAGTTAGGGTATGATCAAACAAGGCCCTTTATGGCCAATGCCAAGCAATAAATGAAGAACAAGTATGAAACTAATAAATGCTAAGTGTGGCCTCGAGCTAGTAAGAACGAGCAAGTTAGAGAGAAGAAAGAGAGAGAGATATTCTTGATCTTGTGGAGAATAGTTGGAGCAACATCCGCCCTTTACAAAGTTGTGTGGGTTCCCCTTATATAGGAGGATAATACGGTTATAGTACAACATACTTTAATTGTAAAATCATGGAGATGGGACGGCTAGATGTGATGCCTCAGAACAGGCTCTGGTAGGCCGACTCTGTCAGAATTAGCCGTGTACCTTGAGAACTTCCCCTTTTGCTCTACCCTCAACCTTTGTCCTCTTTGAGTCTAGCCTCGACGAGCCTTGAGGGAGGGGACTCGGTCGCAACTCCACGTCCTCGGGGTCTCAAGGTATTCTTCTGAAGTAGCTTGATAGCAAGAAATTTAGTACTCTAATTTCGCTGCATACAAACGGTCTCCGCATTTCCTGGAATGAAGCGATGGGAAACGATTCTGACACCTAACTCCATGAGCTTCTCATAGTGACGGCATACCAATGATGCAACCTATGGCACGAGCGTTTGCGGCGACCTGGATGTCCCATGGACTTTTGTATTTCACATCATTCAGTGCACTATTGATTTCTGTTCTCCAAGATGAATGTACCACTGCCGACTCGGTTCTTCAAGAATGCAGTAATTGCATCTGCCAATCAATATTCCAAAGCCTCGATGACTGTGTCGTTACCCCTATAAATGGGGGTGCTTTGGCGTTATTTTTCTATCCAAGTACCTTCATTAGCTTATTTTCCCATTCTTCTTATCTTCTTCCTCTATCCTTGAACATTATGTTTGGGGCTCGTGGCCTCAAGGCCGTTTGGCAGAGCTCCCGTAGGCTGAGTTGTGGCCTCTTGCCGGAGCTTCCCTCTGTCAAGCACAACCATGTCGTCCTTTCGCTGTTGTGGTTGTTGTTATGTCTGCTGTTGCTGCCCTGTTGGCTCGAGATGATGACATACGATGGTCAACTTTCCTTGCTCGCAAAAGGCTCTTTAGATTATATACCACTACTCAAAAGGGGGCTCGGATTATATTCCACTGCTCACCTTCATACCCCGACTCGACGTGGTGCTCTGCTCCGAGCTAGTAGCTTGCACGGCTAGATTTTCTAATAAATGGACTCAAAGTAGTTGTGCAGGCAGGAACGAGGCACGCTCGGTCCGCTGTCTCTTCGAGATTCTCTTGGACAGACAGGGTCCTCGACCTTCAGAGAGTTATGGCATTTTTTCTTCCATCCTTACTTCTCGCCCTATCCTAGGGGATATCAGTATGGAAGTCCAGGATGCGGCTTCTGAGGTATGTGTGCCCGGAGGCGCCTGTTGTAGGAGGTGAACCTTTGTAGGTAGACCAGTCTCTAGGCTTTTATCACGCGTGTGCACCCTTTTGTTTCTTCCTTTATGCGTAAGAACCCCTTGCGGGCTTTTGCAATTATATGTAAGGACCCTTCGAGAGATGTTGTACATGAATATATATATGAATATAAAAATACACCCTTGATTCCTGTTCTTGATACTTGCCCTACCATTGTATGTTCTTGTGCGCTTCAAGGCTTTTGAATGTTTTCCTTTGTTGTTGACCGCTGATATCTAACTCGGATGCGAGCATTCTTTCCGATCCTCTACCGGTTGACATGGGTATTTTCCAGGCCCATCGTCGTACCTCGGACCAAGCCTGAATTAGTCTGATAGACTTGGGCCGTCGGGCCTTTCAAGTTGCACGAATATAGTATGCTGAGTCTTGGAGTTTTTGAGAGTGGTATCCTGAGCGAAGGTCAGCTTCAGGTACCTGGGGGTCTACTTTGAACTTAATGTAGATAGCCTTTTAAATCGTAGTGGATAGACTTCCGTCGAGGAGTTGCCTATATTTAGGTGATGCCTTGAGCCCTCCTTGAGTCTTCATGCGTGGAGCTTCAAGTGCTTACTTTACTTTTTTAGAAAGGGAAACCACGAGATCGGGTACCGTCTCGAATTATATGGTGGTGCTGAAGGCTTTTTGAATGGAGGTCCTCGAGGTCGGGCATCACCTCGGGGTTGTAGATGATGTAGTTGGCTCCTTGAAGCCTAACTTCTTATTTTCGGAGGTCTCGGGGGTCAGATACAACCTCGGGATCTGTACCGAGGCCGATGGCCTCTAGGGGCTTACTCTGGATAGGCGAATCATTGTTGTTTCCCACATATATGTGGGGTGGCTTTTGCTTTTTTGGAAGATCTCATTATTTTGGACAGTTATCCCTCTGCCTTGGCATAGGGTCCTTCATTTCTTCATGTGCAAAAAGTGTTGGTCCACATCCCTGTTTTAGTCTGTCAATTCTACCATAGCCATGGCAGCTACTTCGGGGTCAGCCCGGTAGGGAGGGGAGGGTTCCACTCTCAGCTTTCAGGATCCACAGGAGTTCAATTTAAAGACTGTGTCTTTGATAAGAGAGGAACATATGGAGATGGTGAGGAGATACTGCAGATTGGGCGAGGGGATAACGCTGTAGGTTCTTTCCCTGGACGAGAATATTACAGACTCTACTGATGGATTTTTGAACGTATACCTACATCCTTTCGCATTAGGCCCCCTTGATAGGGTCGTGCTTGATTTCTGCTTGAAGTATCGGGTTACTTTGGCGCAGATACATCCGTAGCTCTGGCGAGCGGTGCTGATGATGAGGTTCTTTCCGGAGAAGGTTGGGCTTGAATTCACGCTTAGCCACCTCGTCAGATTGTACCGACTCTTTCATCATAGAGGCATGTTAACCTTGCGGTGTCGTTCGTCCATGCCCTTCGTTGTCGATGATGAGGAAGATGAGGATCAAAAGTGGGTCAGTCAATTCGTCCGGGTTCATACGGCTAACATTATCCCCGTGGAGCTCTTACCATTTTCTGAGGATGGAATTATGCGCGTGAGTGGAGTGTCTCATGATTTCTTAGATTTGCTTATAGCAAAAACCAGCTGAGTAATTGCATTTCCTTCCTTTTTGCAGCAACTTTAGGGACACCGTGTGAAGTTCTTGATCTGCCCGACTGGGTCCAGAGGTTGGCGACCCATTCAACTTGCGATGAGCGTAGGTGGCGGGTTGTGTACTGTGACAGCTGGGAAGTGAAATACCAGGGTATGCGCATACGCAGCTCTTACCTTGGTCTCCGTATATTTGAGATTACATTTTCCTATTTCTTTTGTACCGGCTTTGTCATTGCAAGTATCGGGCGGTTCCTTGGGGCGAGGCTATGCTCTTCTGGAGAGGGGAAGGAGTCGTTGGCCTACGAGCTGAGGGATAATGGCGATAAACAAGATTTGCACCCGTATTGCGGTGAAGCTTTTAATGGGGCTAAACGGGTCCGTGTCTTCGAGGAGAGGACATCGCCCGAGACTGCTGTTCCACGAGTGTTTGGTTCCAGAATGGTGGTTCCTCCGAGTGAATATGCTTTTCCCGAGGTTGGTTCTTCTAGGGACAAAGGGGCTGGACCATCAGGAGTGTGCTCGTCCTTAGAGGAACTCCACCGGCTTCACTTCATGGTGAGTTTCGGTGCAGTCCTCTTGTACTTTGTGTCTTCTTTCTTTATCGAGTTTTTCTTTTGCAGGCCTTTGATAGGCTCAGGTCTGAGCTGTTCCGTCATGGGGCTAAGCTTTAGAAAGCTCTAGATGAGGGTGAGTCCCTTAGGCTCCTCACTGAGGAGAAGGAGGTTGAATTGATGCACTGGTGGTGTGAGGCATACTGGAGTTCGAATTCCGAGAGCTATTTAATGGAGCAGGTAACCTTTCGTAGTATGTGTTTTGCTTTTTTGATCCTTAAGGTTAATCCTTTTGCCTATATTAGCTTTAGAAAAAGACGGAGGCTTTGGAGTACATTAGGAGCGAAGCCAATAGAGTCAGGAATGCATGTGGTGAACTGAGGGCTCAGGTGCAAGCTTAAGCTTTGGAGGAGAGGGGCGCCTTGGCCAATGTTCCCGCCTTCGAGGCCCAACTCTGCTTGGCTCATGACAATTCTTCAGTTCAAGCGGATATGATTGCGAAGCTCGAGTCCGACCTCTCGAAGGTTAGGGTTGAGATAATCGATGTTAGGGCTGAAGCAGCATCGAGTCGGACCAAGGCTAATCAGGAAATGGCAATTCATTTGAAGGACACTGCTAATGCCCAAACTGAGTTGAAGCGGGCCCTCGATCGTGAGAAGAGGATCGAGGAGTATGTTCATTGCAGATCTCGAAGCGAGATACATAAAAAGATCGGTGCTAGGGGTTTCGTCCTCTCAGGGAGTTAGCACGTGCGAGGGCGGATGAGCGTGATGCTCGGTCACTTCTTGCCGACGTCACAGAGAGCGAAGCTAGGGCTGGTAGGCCGTAACCTTCTGGAGCGAGTGTAGATTTCGCCACTTTTTTGTTTTGTATTTGACATTCGCAGAGCACATTTGTAGATGGAGAGTGGACCTTTTGCGTATGTAGATAAAATAAAACATGAAGTTTTATCTATTTTGTATCTCTTTCTGCATTTCTTTTGACTAGGCAGGCTAGTTTCGGTGTTTGGCAGGAGCCCTGTGGATCCGGAGCTCATTAGACAGGCCCGAAGGCTCTTTCATGCTTGGTCAAGTGCGATTTTTTATGCGAGTAGGCATCAGAGCACAGTCAGGCTCTGACTCGATCTTACCTGACCTTCAATCTCCTATGCCTGCATGGGTGGATGGTAATAGTTCTTATTCCTTGCCCTTGGGCATTTGTATTTTAACCATTTTGGGCTCCGAGTCGCGTTGTGACTTGAGCTTAATTGAACCTCAAATTTTTTGTGCCTGCATGGGCGGATGAAAATGGATTTGATATGCCTTGGGTCGAAGCGACCTTTTAAGTGTGTGGCCTTGAGGCTCGTTTGGGTGGCGACAATGGCACTTACGCTGTGCCCTTAAGCATATTGTAGTTAACTATTATGGATCCGGTCTCTGAATCGGGTTACGACTCAAGCTCATTTTAATCCTCAAGTTTTCAATTTTCCAGCTGGCGACATAGGCTCTTACGCTGTTTCCTCGCTGCGACCTTTTAGTGTACGGCCCGAAGGCTCGTTTGGCTGGCGATAATGGCACTTACGCTTTTGCCTGTGGGCATATTGTAGAAATTTTTTTCCTCTCCTTAAGGTCTTTTTGAAATAATTTTGCCTGACCCATCGTCTATTCAGGAAGAACCTTGATTTCAAGCCGTTAGCGGTGATGTTCGAGCACCTCGGAAGGTTTAACTCGTAGGCTGAGTAGCTCAAAGCCTTGTGATTTGGAGCTGACATGGTCGAAGCTCGTTTGCCTATTGAGGGAAGCCTGTTTTAACTGATTCTTTTCAAAGTAAATTTGAAGTAATGGCCTGCGATTTTGTTAGCGACGGTCGGGCATCCCCGAGGCGCGTTAATTTGGCTGGTGCAGCCATTTTGACCGTAGTCATATGTGTTTGGCCGGAGCCATTTTTGATTCCGAGTGATAGTTTAGGCATCTACAACGAGGGTATGCCCTTTCGGGATTCTTACAAATGCGACATATAGCCTAAACTTCGGGATTGAGTATTATTCCTGTTGCAAGGTCTTAAAAAAATTTCATGCCTGTTGAGGTCTTATAGTTTGTCATGCCTGTTGAGGTCTTACAATTTTGTCATGCCTGTTGAGGTCATACAATTTTATCATGCCTATTGAGGTCTTGCAGTTTTGTCATGCCTGTTGAGGTCTCATAGTTTTTGTTGCTATGTAGAATAGATCTGGTTATACCGAGTCTACCCACTCGGGGTCTTACGGCCTCAGGTTTTCCAGTATACGGCGATTGACGACAGTCTCTGATTCATCGAGTTTGCTTAGGCCCAAAGGCCGTTATTCGTGAGCTCGGAGTTGCCTTGTTGGGCCTTATAGGCCCGGAGTTCCGACCCTGGGGTCGTGCGGGTGCCAAATTGTTGATGCTAAGTCTCCGAGTATTTTGGGATGCCTTTGGTGGAGGGACCCCTGCCGTGAGCATGCTGAAATTTCCTTTTTTAGAGTACAAGATGCTGAAAGATATTCTTTTATTGCTTGGCGTAAATACATGTTGTTTCGTTGTTGTGAGCTCGGCCCATACGGGCACGACCCCTTGGACCATCTGTTCTTGTACATGATTCCCTATTGAAACTTAGTCTACCGTTTCTTGGCCCTTCCGAGCGGACGGCGCCCTCAAAGGGGGTGCCCCTCATCGTTTAATTGCAAAAGAAGGCATGCGATCTTGTCGGATCCTCCTCAGGGGGTACGTTTCTTCACTAAGAAACTTGCTGGCGAGACTCTCTTCGGGGTGGAAGTTCGGCCGAGGGGAAAGAGTATGATGGGCTCTGTGAAGGCCTTGGGATCTTAGGGTAGAGTTAGCACTTCCGAATGCCTTGGCCGAGTGTCTGCATACAGGTTAGTGAAAAATAACGAAAGAAGAAGGTAGTTTTTCTTTACCTCGGGATGTGCAGGTGATGTTTCGAGGTTTGATATGATCCTGCTATTTCAGGGTTAGGACTTTAGTACAGCCCTCCGCCGTGTTTAATCGGGCTTGGTCGAAGATGTGGTTCGCTGACCCTTTGGCTCTTTCGAGAGCGGATATATTGGCACAGGCGATGCATTATGTGATGCGGACTTTCCCCTTGCTGCGTGTCATTCCCCGTAGATGGTTTCAATCCCATCCTTCATTGGAGGTTTCATTATTTGGTGAAAAGGGGAAGGTACCATTTTCATGTGGCATGCCCGCGACCGTCTGAATAGGCGTCCGTGCCTTGTGCCTCCTTTGATGATATGGAACTCGATGTACCGGTCTGGGCCAGTCATGTTGTACTGAGAGAATAGTCTTTCTCCTTGTCGTAGCGATCGCCATTTGGAATTTGCTAATGGATTCGAGAGGTGTTTATTGTTTTGACCTGGCGGTCTGAACCGCCCTATCATCCTCGGCCCGACAGCATTGATCGAGCTACCTGAACTCATGAGCACATGTTTTATTTAAAATGGATCGAGTGAGGAAGAAGGTTACCAGTGCGTCAGTGTGGGGCCGAGACAAGGTCTCAGTGTCTTTTTTGCTGAATGTGAGGGCGTCCTTGGGAATGTATCCCCGGATCCATTTTTCCCTGGTGGCAAGCATTTTTACCCTCCCTTTTATGAGTCCTTGGAGGGTATCGCCGCTCCTCCACTATCGTGGCAATACGTCGCAGCTCAACAGTTCTCGACGGTGATTTTTATTGAGTAGCACGGCTATTTTCCTCCTAGGCTGGTGGCCATTTTTGGCTCCGTGGTCGTGCACGTTATACAGTTCACACACCAAGCTTTGATTCCCCTGAGAGTGATGCTACTGAATTGGTCTGAGCCATTTGACATCCCTAGTTTCGCTTATGGTGAACACGATATTTGGTATAATGATATTGAAATTGTACTCTGATGGGCAAGGCGCCCTTGCCGGCCATGCGTCCCCATTGAATCTGGATTTATTAACGATTTCTCGAGGATATTGTCCTCAGGCCACTCCCCGATCGTTGCGAGGTAGATAGCATCTCAGGGCATTCCTCCTATGTGCGGCACATGGGCGGTACCTCCCTCTGTTTGACATTGGTTTCTTTGCCAGGAGCCTGCTTGGGTATACTAAGCCCAAAGTGGTTCCCGGATGGTCATCCGCGACCTTGATTTGCGGCTGATGCCGGGTACGGGCATCCAACCAGATCTCGGCTGGGTACCTGATCAAGTTTTGTTTGAACCGCCCTGAAATTGCCAGGCTTGTTTTGTTTAGGCTTTGAGTGAAGGCCTGTATTGCCTAGTCATCCGAGACCAGGGGTAATCCCATTCGTTCCATCAGGGAATGAGGTGAAAATTCCCGTAGCATTTTATTCTCCCTTTGCTCGGCCATGCGTGTGTCGAGCTTTCTCATCGTTGCTTCGATGGCACCAGCGTGTGACTTTATGGAGTAATCTGTCGGTATGGTAAGCGAGTTTATGGGGTCGGGCACTACGTTATGATGCCACATCATGGTTACTTTCGAGAGTGTTTCCTCGAACCTCTTCAATAAGACGGGCTCGATCTCATCATCTTTTGGGTCGTTGCCTTTTTCCATGCACGTATAGGCAGTGATGTGTTCGTTGGGATCTAAGGTCCCATTGTACTTAGGGGGTTCTGGCATTTTGAACTTATTTGGAATGGGTTCTGGGGCCGCTTCCTCGGGGAACGGCCATTGCACGAACTTCCACGATCCCACACCCTTTAGGATCAGGGGCACGCCCGGGATTTGGTCTTATTGTTGGCTGCTATTATTTTCTTACCTGACTCGATCCTTCCGGTGAGGTCCTCCAGCATTTCCACAATGGCGGGATCGGCTAATGATCTGTCGCTGTTTGACTTCTCCAGAACCCGTTCGGCTGGGGGAGTAGTTTTTGGCGCTACTGTACTGGGAGTCTTCGGGTGGCTTTTCAACTGAGTGATAGCCAACTGTTGTTCCTGCAACATTTTAAAAATATCGTGAAGACTAACTTCCTGTGCTTCCCAAGCCGGGGTCTTTTTGGCTTCCTGTTGGTCGCCATGTTGTATGCTTCCATCGGTGTGTGAGGTTTCGTCGACCTGCTATGCATCTTGCGAACCCGCATCTGCTGGAATCGGTCCATGTGCATTATCGGGGTTCTGTGGTGGCATGCCAATGGCTGGAACATCCACACCATTTTCGCTGTGATTTTCGAGGTAGTCATTTTCAACACTATTTACCAAGCCAGACATTTCGACCTGAAATCAAGAGATCTTGGACAAGAAAAAGTGTGAAAGTTAACTTGCGTCTTTGTAATGAAACCAGCAATAAGGTAATCACTATTATTTTTAGCCCCACAGTGGGCGCCAAATTGTTTATCGTGAAAATGGTAACAACAATTAAATTTGTAAATGGGATTCTAAAAATACGTGATAAATTTTTATGCTAGTTGTTAGAGCAGTTGATGCTAAGAGTATGAAGTTTAACGAAGAGATACAAGCTAAAACAGGGCAGTAATCAAACCCAGGGGTTTGCCGCCCGAGCCTCGGACTGGTCGATGAAAAAGCCTCGGGGTCGATATCTGACTAGAGCTCGAGCTATCGGGGGTAGTCAGGAATGGGATAACAGTTAGCGTATGATCAAACAAGGCCCTTTATGGCCAATGCCAAGCAATAAATGAAGAACAAGTATGAAACTAATAAATGCTAAGAATGGCCTCGAGCTAGTAAGAACGGGCAAGTTAAAGAGAATAAAGAGAGAGAGAGATATTATTGATCTTGTGGAGAATAGTTGGAGTAACATCCTCCTTTTACAAAGTAGTGTGGGTTCCCCTTATATAGGAGGAGAATCCGGTTATGGTACAACATACATTAATTGTAAAAGCATGGAAATGGGACAGCTAGATGTGACGCCTCGGCACAGGCTATGGGTAGGCCGGCTTTGTCAGACTTAGCTGTGTGCCTTGAAAATTTCCCCTTTTTCTCTAGCCTCGACCTTTGTCTTCTTTGAGTCAGGACTCGACGAGCCCCGAGGGAGGGGACTCGGTCGCAACTACACGTCCTCGGGGTCTCGAGGTATTCTTCCGAAGTGGCTTGATAGTGAGAAATTAAGTCCTCTGATTTCGCCGCATACATAGCTAAGAGAAGAACACAACGGAACCAGTTAGATCTACCCAGCTCCTCTACAAATGAGCCTTAAATAGCCAACTAGATACACAAAAGCTCTCATCCTCTTGACAACATAATTACCCCTCTAGATTCTGGAGTGTAAACCAGATCAAACGCCAGAAATTCACTTGCCTTCTAATCTTTTGTTTCCTAAATAGAACCCAAAAACATCAAAGAAACCTTGAAGGATGCAGACTAGATTACAGCCATGCAAGATGAGTTGCATCAGTTCGAAAGGAACAATGTATGGCACCTGGTACCTAGACCCTCAGATCGAACCATCATAAGAACCAGGTGGGTATTCAGGAATAAGTTTGATGAACATGGAAACACTACAAGGAACAAGGCTAGGCTAGTGGTTCAAAGTTACAATTAGGAGGAAGGAATTGATTATGATGAGATGTTTGCTCCGATTGCTCGCATGAAAGCTATTAGAATCCTAATCGCTTTTGTATCTCATATGGAATTCACTCTATTCCAAATAGATGTTAAAAGTGCATTTCTGAACGGACTTCATAAGGAAGAAGTCCATGTAAACAACCTCTAGGGTTTTAACGTCATGAACACTTTGAATATGTGTATAAACTGGAAAAGGCATTGTATGGGTTGAAGCAGGCTCATCGAGCTTGGTTTGAAAGGTTGTCATAGTTTCTCTTAGAAAACGGTTTTACAAAAGGGAAAATTGAATACACCTTATTTATGAAGAAACGGGGGAGGAACCTTCTCATTGTTCAGTCTTGTTGATATCATCTTTGGGGCAACAGCTGATTCACTGTGTGAAGAATTTGCAAAACTCATGGGAAGTGAGTTCGAAATGAGCATGATGGGTGAGTTGAATTTCTTCTTGGGTCTTCAAGTGAAGCAGTCCACAAAAGGTAAATTCATTTGCCAGCATAAATACATCAAGGAGATCTTGAAGAGGTTTGATATAGAAGCATCAAAAGTGATAGACACTCCTATTACAATGGCTACTCGACTGGACATGGATGAGTCTGGATCTCCTGTGAATCAAACTATGTATAGAGGCATTATTGGGTCTCTTCTCTACCTCACTGCCAGTAAACCTGATATTGTCTTCAGTGTGGGGCTATGTGCAAGGTTTTAGTCAAATCCCAAGGAATCTCATCTGAAGGCTGCCAAAAGAATTTTGAGATATCTTAAGGGAACACAGGACTTGGTCCGTTACTACCCCTCAGGTGACAACTTTAATCTTGTTGGGTATGCTGATGCTGACTATGCTGGTTATCTTGTGGACAGGAAAAGTACTCCAGGAATGGCTCACTTTCTAGGATCGTGTCTCATCTCATGGGCACAAGGAAGCAAAACTCAGTGGCTCTTTCAATAGCTGAAACAGAATATGTAGTTGCAACTTCCTGCCATGCTAGGCTCCTATGGATCAAACAGCAATTGGAAGATTATAGGGTGTTTACTGATTGTGTGACTCTTCTATGTGATAACACTAGTTCACTCAACATGGCCAAGAATCCAGTTCAACACAAAAGAACCAAGCACAATGATATGAGACACCATTTTCTGAGGGACAATGTGGAGAAAGGGCTTATCTGTATGAAGTTCTGCAGTACAGAAGATCAAATTGCAGATATCTTCACCAAAGAATTGAGTAAGGAGCATTTTGAAAGAAATAGGGTAAAGCTGGGGCTATTGAAGCCTAATTGAGAACCTGATTCCCATCAGTGGCTATGAAAGTCACTTTCAGGTAATATTAACTAAAGTGTTTTCTGGCCAAGTCTAACTTACTTCAATATCGTTGCGTGTAGACATGCATGATGATTATAGAATTTGTAGATGCATTGCATGGGTGATAAAAGAGGAATAAAATTTTCAAAGACAGGTCAAGAACCTTGGTTTTATAACAAAGGTTAGTAGTCATGTGCATTCTTTAATACACACCTTTAACAAAGGTGCTAATATCAACTGCCATGTCATCCACCTTTTCAAACTTTGCTGTTACATCTTTTCATTTCAAAACCTTTCCATCTCCCTCTGAAACTTTGAAACTCCACACACAATACCGCCGTTTCAGAACCGGTTTCTATATCTCTCCCTCATAATTATCTTCTCTCATTAAAACCCTCTCTTCTCTTGACCGGTCATATTTCTCTCATCAAAACTTCTTCACAAAATTCTCAACTCTATCTCTTAAATCGATGACAATCACTCCAAAACCCCTTCTTCAGTCGACACTAACCCAAAGAAAACCCTTGAGTCCTCCGTCCCTGATGGATCCTCTGTCACCATTCCAGTCTTAACCACTAAAACCACCTCTAACCCAGAATTTCCTTCACTCTCCAATTCTAATGCGACTATCTCAGACCTCCTTCTCCCTCCAAATGATAAGGACTCAGAAACCCCAAAAATCGATGATCCTTCGTCTCTATCGTCTGAGATTTTCACCGATCAATGCAAAAGTGAGAACAGGGTAAAACTCCAAAGGTTGTAGAGGTTTCAGGGGCTAGGGTTGATCAACCTTCCGCCATTGTTGTTTTAGATTCTGTGGTGTCCATGGAGTCTTTAGAGGAGGAAACCGTCATAACCATTTTTATTGTATCTACAGATGGCCATGGTGAACAGGTGCATGATCATATATCTCCGAAACAAACCTCCCTATGAGTTGTTGAATGGAAGGAAACCAATGTTGATTCACCTATGAACATTTGCGTGTAAATGTTATGTTCTCAACAATGGAAAGGATCAGCTTGGTAAATTTAATGCCAAGAGTGATGAAGGAATCTTTTTGGGGTATTATTCTCAAAGCAAAGCTTACAAGATATACAATAAGTGGACTCAGTGTGCTGAGGAAAGTGTTCACGTAATCTTTAATGAGTCTTATCCCTCATGTGAGAAAATCAACAAGGATGATCAATATGGTAAACCCCTACTGGTTTCGGGTAAAGTCATCGACATGACAATTGGAAAGGATGACATGATGAGTCAAGTGAAGGAGCCTAGTAGAGATAATGCAGATTCTTCCTCAAGGGAACTAGGTACCACAATTACAACCACTGAAGCTGAAGAAAGAGTGGTTGATGCAGTGCAAGGAACTCCACAAGTAGCTGAGAGAAGAACACAAGTGAACCAGTTAGATCTACCCAGCTCCTCTACAAATGAGCCTCAAATACCCAACTAGAAACACAAAGCTCTCATCCTCTTGACAACATAATTACCCCTCTAGATTCTGGAGTGCAAACCAGATCAAAAGCCAGAAATTCACTTGCCTTCTCAGCATTTCTTTCCTAAATAGAACCCAATAATATCAAGGAAGCCTTGAAGGATACAGACTATATTACATCCATGCAAGATGAGTTGCATCAGTTCGAAAGGAACAATGTATGACACCTGATACATAGACCCTCAGATCGAACCGTTATAGGAACCAAGTGGGTATTCAGAAATAAGCTTGATGAAAATGGAAACATTACAAGGAACAAGGCTAGGGTAGTGTTTCAAGGTTACAATTAGGAGGAAGGAATTGATTATGATGAGACGTTTGCTCTGGTTGCTCACATGGAAGCTATTAGAATCCTAATCGTTTTTGCATCTCATATGGAATTCACTTTGTTCTAAATGGATGTCAAAAGTGCATTTTTGAATGGACTTCTTAAGGAAGAAGTCTATGTAAAGCAACCTCCAGGGTTTAAATGTCATGAACACCCTAAATATGTGTTTAAACTGGAAAATGCATTGTATGGGTTGAAGTAGGCTCCTCGAGCTTAGTATGAAAGGCTGTCAAAGTTCCTCTTAGAAAACGGTTTTACAAGAGGGAAAATTAACAACACCTTGTTTCTGAAGAAACCGAGGAGGAACCTGCTTATTGTACAGATATATGTTGATGATATCATCTTTGGGGCAACAGCTGATTCATTGTGTGAAGAATTTGCAAAACTCATGGGAAGTGAGTTTGAAATGAGTATGATGGTTGAGTTGAATTTCTTCTTGGGTCTTCAAGTGAAGTAGTCCACAAAGGGTACATTCATTTGCCAGCAGAAATACTTCAAGGAGCTCTTGAAGACATTTGATATGAAAGCATCAAAAGTGATAGACACTCCCATTGCAACAGCTACTCGACTGGACATGGATAAGTCTGGATCTACTGTGAATCAAACTATGTATAGAGGCATTATTGGGTCTCTTCTCTACCTCACTGCCAGTAGACCTGATATTGTCTTTAGAGTGGGGCTATGTGCAAGGTTTATGTCAAATCCCAAGGAATCTCATCTGAAGGCTGCCAAAAGAATTTTGAGATATTTTGAGGGAACACAGGACCTGGTCCTGTACTAGCCCTCAGGTGACAACTTTAATCTTATTGGGTATGCTAATATTGACTATGCTGGTTATCTTGTGGATAGGAAAATTACTTCTAGAATGGCTCACTTTCTAGGATCATGTCTCATCTCATGGGGCACAAGGAAGCAAAACTCAGTGGCTCTTTCAACAACTGAAGCTGAATATGTAGCTGCATCTTCCTGTTGTGCTCAGCTCCTATAGATCAAACTACAATTGGAAGATTTTAGGGTGTTTACTGATTGTGTGCCTCTTCTATGTGATAATACCAGTGCACTCAACATGGCTAAGAATCCAGTTCAACAAAAAAGAACCAAGCACATTGATGTCAGACATCATTTTCTGAGGAACAATGTGGAGAAAGGGCTTATATGTATGAAGTTCTATAGTACAAAAGACCAAATTGTAGATATCTTCACCAAAGCATTGAGTACGGAGCATTTTGAAAGAAATGGGATGAAGTTGGGGCTATTGAAACCTTATTAATAACCTGATTCCCATCAATGGCTATGAAAGTCACCTTCAAGTAATATTAGCTAAAGTGTTTTCTGGCCAAGTCTAACTCACTTCAATATCATTGCGGGTAGACACGCATGATGATTATAGAAGCTGTAGATGCATTGCATAGGTGATGAAAGACGATTAAAATTTTCAAAGACGGGTCAACATCCTGGTTCTTATACCAAAGGTTAGTAGTCCTGTGCATTCTTTAATACACATCTTTAAAAAAAGGTGCTAATATCAACTGCCATACCATCCACCTTTTCAAACTCTAATGTCACATCTTTTTATTTCAAAACCTTTCCATCTCCCTCTGAAATGTTGCAACCCCACACACACTACCGCCGTTTCAGAAACGGTTTCTATCTCTCTCCCTCATAATTATCTTCTCTCATTAAAACCCTCTCTTCTGTTGACCGATCATATTTCTCTCATCAAATCGTGTCCACAAAATTCTCAACTCTATCTCTTCAATGGCTGACAATCACTCCCAAACCACTTATTCAGTCGACAATAACCGAGAGAAAACCCTTGAGTCCTTCATCCTTGATGGATCCTCTCTCACCATTCCATTCTTAACCACTAAAACCACCTCCAACCCAGAATTCCCTTCCCTCTCCAGTTCTAATGCGACTATCCCAAACCTCCCTCTCCGTCCAAATGATAAAGACTCAAAAACCCCAAAAATCGATGATCCTTCATCTCTATCATCTGAGATTCTCACCGACCAATGCAAAAGTGGAGAACATGGTAAAACTCCAAAGTTTGTAGAGGTTTTAGGGGCTAGGGTTAATCAACCTTCCGCCATTGTTGCTTAAAATTTTGTGGTGTACATGGAGTCCCTATAGGAGGAAACTGTCACAACCATTTTTGTTGTATCTACAGATAGAATAGTTCATGAGGTAGTCTCTGGTGTACCCAAGTCGCAGAGTAATAAGACACAAGAGTTAGTGGAAAAAGGAGCCAGGGTGCTTGTAGAAAGCTATGCACCAGCAGAAACTACTGGGACTTCTCGTGAAGGACCTAACCCTTCTTCAGAGGAAACAGGTCTAGGATCCCTCTACCATGTTAGTTCTTCTCCTGCACCTTCTCCATACTTTGCTGTTGAGCCCTTTGAAATTCTGGTTCCTGAGATGAGGTCTAGTAATGAGGAAGATCAAGACAATATTTCTTATGATGCATTTATTGTGAAACGAAGGGTAGTACTCACTCCTGAGTCTTCAACTAAGAAACCTACTACTAGGTTGCAAGCAAAGGAAGCTTATGAGTCTGCAATCCAAAAGATCAAAAGGAGCAGTAAGAAGAAAAAGAAGAGGTTGGTGAAAAATGGTGAAGTAGTATGTGATAAACGTGTCCCTGTGGTGGAAATGGATGAGGAAGCAATAGAGGAACCTAGTTCCTTGGTGGAAAGGTCCCAGAAGAAGAAGCAATCTGCTTTAGTGGAGAATGTTACAACCCCTAGTTCAAAGTTGAAAGATGTTGTGAGTGAACCATCAGTTTTTGATGAGGATATTTTGGTCAAGTCTAGTGGAAAAGCAAAATCAAGTATTGTAAAGTCTGGTAAGAGAAAGTTGGAACCTATAAAGGAGCCTAGTTCGACAAAGAAAGTGAGAAGTGGGACTAGTTTTGCTACAGAACGATTGAGGCACCAAAAGGTCTTGTTGGGTCGCACTTTTGGCCCAACAATTTCTGATATGGTTGGTATGAGACAAATAATTGAGATGGTTGAGTTTCAACGGGGGGGGGGGGCATTTATTCCAAATATATGAACCCAATATGTATGAGGATGAGGTTCAAAGCTTCGATGCCGACCTCTTTCCTATTGATACCGACCATATTTGTGCCTTGGTTAGTTAGTTGGATATCGTGTTTGATGTGGGTCTGCTTGGGGACATTCTGAAAGTCCCTACGGTTGGTGTGTCTGCAGCGAAAGATGTGTGCGGTTCAATCTTTTAAAATGCTATCGTGAAGGATAATGCAAACCAGAAAGGGGGTCGGGTTCACAAGAAGGCCTTGCTCCCTGTTTATTAGTTGCTCTTCGAGCTGGTGAACAAGGTTCTTCTACCCCGTGTTGAGAGGAGGTCCATGACTTCCAGGTCTGACTTGTATCTAATGGAGCAACTGGATGGATTTACAAATGTGAGCTTGCATGCCATCATGATTGAACATATGCAGAAGGTAGCAACTTTCAAGGATGGCAATCATGGTCTTCCTTATGAGTTTCTTCTTACGCACGTGTTTAAGTTCTTCAAAGTGCCACTGGGACAATGCAAAGTATCCAAGAAGCAGACCTTCTCTCAAACAACTTTTGAGGAATGTGAGTGCATCGAGAAGAATGGGGGGTTAGGCAATACATCGACAATCTCTTAGCTCATCAATGCTCAAAACAGCGCAACTGAGGAGATTCGAAGGTTGAAGGCAAGGAACGCTATCCTGGAAGGTTATTAGGCCCAAGGGGACCTAGGGTCAAATGAGGAGATAGCTAGTTTGACAAAAGAAAATGCTGATCTCAGGGCACAAGTGGAGAACCTGAAAGAGAAACTGCTCACCGAGCAAACGTCGGTGAATGCCCGAATAGATCTTGTTCTCCAAACTCTTGCTGCAGCTTCCAAGCCCTCTACTCCTAGTGCCCCCTGAGCAGCCCCTTTCAGTGACCAGTTTCTGGATTTTCTGTTCTTGTTTTAATGACTTGGCAGTTATTTTTGTTCCTTTTTGTTTTAATGTGGATAGGATGTATCTGTACTGCTCCCGATGTCAACAGTCTAACGTTTGCCTTTGCTTTATAGCAAAGGAATATGTTTTATATATAAAAACTATCATCTTTTGCTATCTAAATGCTTATATTCTCTGTTTCTCTTTTCTATCATGTTTTGTGCACATATGTGGCATGAGTTAGCTAGGTTAGATTTCTTATGATGTTTCCTGCTTGTGTATTTTTAATGATGCCAAAAGGGGGAAGTACAATTGAAACAGAGATCTGATTAAGGGGGGAGCATAAAGTCAGGGGGAACTTGTGAAATTCCTGTTGCTTCGTCTGGTTATTTCTGCTCTAAAAATATGTTATCAATGTCTAAGATTGGCATCATCAAAAAGGGAAAAATTGATGGGTTTTTAACGTCTTAGCCTTATGTTTTGATGATCTAACAAACTTACTGTCAAGAACCAGATAGGGAACCTAACACACTTGGTTACATTGCTAATCAACGGACTATAGCTAATGTGAACCGCTACAATTGTAGAAGATAGAGAACCAACACAGGGACCTGATCCCCTGTGTTTCCCTGAAAGTAGTATGAAAGTCAACTGTGTACAGCTAGAAAGTGACTGTCACAGAAACAGTGTAGCACAGTTTTGCAGTCACTTGTCCTTTGACCAACCAAGTGCTTACATCATTCAAGTTTTTTCATCAAAGGTGTATTAACAAGAGCATTACAACAAAACATCACTTGAACACTTGAGAATTCACTTCAAGCATTCAAGCCTTCTGAGAGTTATGCATTCAATTCTCAAGTGCATCAAGAACAAAGTTTAACGCTACTACGGACCAGTTCCTAAATCTAGTATTTTCTTGTCCTTAGTTGATTTGTAACTTTGTAATTGATCTTCATTGTAATCCCTAATTTGCTTAGCTAGAAGCGTCGCTTAGGAACCCCTTTGTAAAACCATAAACTCTTTGTGTTTGTGTCGTGACTAGAGTTAGTCATGAGTTGAAGTCTTTGTAATAGGTGTATTGCAAAGTGTCTTGTAATAGGTGTATTACGAGTTAATGAGGGATTAAGAGTTTAATTCCTAGATTGCATAGGTTGTAATCTAAAAGTTGCTCATAGTGAAGTTGAAATCCTATCAGTGTAGGTCGTGGTTTTTTATCCACTTGAGAAGGGATTTTTCCGCATAAAACTCCCTGTCTTATTTACTTACTGTTTCATTAACGTTCTCAGTGGAAAATCATAGAGGACTTGGTACTCTATAGTTTGTTGGACTCATATAAACTATCACTCGTTATATCTCATCTTGGCTTTTTTACTTTGTGATCGATTACTAGTTTCCATATCTAAGTTAAACTCTCATGGTGATTCAGCAGTGAGAAAGGAGGCCAGCGACAATCCACAATCTTGACTATCAGTTGTTGCACTACTTTCTCTTGTGATGTTGGAAAGCGACAATGAAATACTTGAATAAGCTGGTCCAGGTGGAAATGCTAAACCTATGCTTCCATTGCTACTGGAATTCATAAGCATAGAATTATCTGTGGCACTCATTGTCTGTAGCAGATTCACTGAACTAGCTACTGCAGTCATTTCTGAGGACTGATATCCTATGCACTCTTGCTGTCCTGAAGAAGATGCCTTGAAAAATACAATATCATAATTAACACACATGCCAAAGGAAAAAAATATATTAAATACATCTTCATCATTAAGCAACTTTTAGTAGCAAATTAAATTAGTAAAACTGTTATGTCATATTGAAAACAAAAGGTTTTAAACAGATGCAATGTTGATTGTATTAATGCCAGAACTGTATAAATACTTCCTTAAAACTTGGTTTAGGGGGGGAAAGGAAAGACAGAATAGTTGAAGACAACAACAGGCAAGAGAAGAACCTCTAAAGCAATTTCAGCATACGAAAGAAATTAAGGTTCCACCAAACACTATAGAGAACCAAGTTCTCTATTAGTTCCCCACAGAACACACACACACTGCAATAAGTAAATGACACAGTGGAGTTTTACGTGAAAAACTCCCAGCTCACGGGATCAAAAAACCACGACCTACCCTCGTAGAATTTAAACTTCACTACTAAGCAAACTTTAGATTCAACCTATTGTAACCTAGGAATTAACCTCTTAATCCCTCACTAACTTTTAACAACTCTATTACAAGCCACTTTGTAATAACTCTATTACAAAGACTTACAACTCGACTAACTCTAGCCAAGACACAAACACAAGGGTTTATGATTTACAAAGATTTCCTACACACTGGTTCTAACTAAGCTAAGTAGGAATTACAAGCAGATTGCTTTCGAAGGTGTAACACAACTAAGGACATGTAATAACTTGATATAGGGAATTATGGTCCGTTGTTATGTTGTTCTTTGTTCTTGATTCCCTTGAGAGTCACTTGCAAGATTGATGGATAACTTGAGAGAATGCTTGATCAATTCATGAGTGTGAAAGTATTTTGTTTTACCTTTGTTTGATGTTAGTAATTCATTTGTGACATCACTTGAATGATGCAAGAAAGTTAGGTAAAGGGCATTCCCCATAAAGTTGACTGCTACACTGTTTTTGCATTGTTGCGTGTGTAGACAACAACTTTACAGCTGGGGGGTTGACTTGTATAGTCACCACTGGAATTGGTAGCTATCTATTCCCTCTATTGTTCCTTTGACTCTGAAGAGTTGTACTGTGTCCCTAACTGGAAACTTGTTGATCTTAAGTACTTGAGGATGTGTACCAGGTTCCTTATTTGGTTCTTAACAGTAAGCTTGTTAGATCATCAAAACATAACATGGATACACATATAACCTATCAATTTTCTCCTTTTTGATAATAACAAACTTATAATTCAAGTTCCCCCTAAGAACCAGACTGACATTCCCTGTATTCCCCCTGAATCTGTTCCCCATCCTGTTCCTCCTCAATAATTTTTCCCCCTTTTTGGAATCATAAAAAGATCAGCAGCAAGCATTAACCAAAAAGAAGTCTAGCTTAGTTAACTCATGCCACATGTGTGCACACAAACATGACTAAAAACAGAACAGAAGAGAAAGGCATACACAACAAAAGGATGAAGCTTTCATTAAAATTTGGATATTAAGTAGGGAGCAGTTCCATTATTCCCAACACGTCCACAAAATAAAAATAGCAAAAACAAAGGTGCCAGTCATAAACATCATCAATACTAAAACAGCGGATAGACACTAAAGACTTGACACTGCGGAATGGGACACTGTTTAGGGAGCACTGGAAGGGGAAGGCCAAGATGAAGAGGCAAGGGTTCTAAGAAGGATGTCCATTCGAGCATTTGCTGACACCTTCTCATTGAGCAGTCTCTCCTTCAGGTCCTCACCCTATTTTCTGAGGTCGGTATTTCCTTTTTTCAGATGGGCTACCTCTGTGCTTTGAAAGCGGCAGGAACTAGGTGCCTCCTGAACCTAACTTAGCTGACCTTCGAGAATGACATTCCTTTCCTTTAGCTTCCTTATCTCTTCAGTGGCACTATTCTGAGCATTGATCAGCTAAAAGATAGTAGAAGTGTTGCCAACCCCTCCACTCTTATCAAGGCACTCACATTCCTTGAGGGCGGTCGTGGAGAATGTTTGCTTACGAGTTCCCACTTTAGCTTTTCCCAAAGCGACTTCAAAGAATTCAAAGACCTTAGTGAGGCAGAACCCGTGAGGCAGTCCATGATTACCATCCTTGAACTCTTCCATCTTCTGCATATGCTTTATCATGATGCCAGGCATGTTTATAATAGTGTAGCCATCCAGTGCTTCCATGAGAACCAGTTCTACTCGTGAAGTTATTGACCTCCTTTCTGAGCATGGAAGCAGAACTTTGTTTACCATTTCGAATGGTAGTTGGTATACTGGAAGGAGGATCTTCTTTTGTACCCGTTCCCCGAATTGTATGGACTTGTCCTTCACTATGGCATTTCTGAAGTTAGACGAGAAAGTTCCCTCAATAAAAGATATACAATCAGTAGGCACCCCAAAAATACTTTCCAGAACAGCAGTATCCATCACGAAATCAACACCATTCACCATCATACAAGTAATAGTACTATTAATTTGTGAACAAATTCATAAACTGCGCACCTCTTCCTCATAAACTTTAGGACTATTACTTTTGAACAAATGCATCCACTGTTGGTGATCAAATATCTCCACCAATTGGCACATTTCGATCATCTCCAGAATATCAGCGACAAATGTACGGCCCCACATCACTTTTGGTGTTTCAATTTTTCCTTGCCAGCATCTTGGGAATCACCAGCCTTGGCCCTTTTGGAAGAACCAAGTTCCTCACAAGCCTCAGCCTTCCCTCTTTACTGATTTGGTAGCACTTTTTCCTTTGTCTGCAGATTTCCTAGAGATCTTCTCAGCAGACTTCTCAGCAACGTTTTCACAGGACTCTTCAACCACTTTCTCACCAGATTTTTCACCCTCAACACTTCTCAACTCCTTTTCACTCACAAATGATTCCTTTTTGGACTTTGGAATAGTAAGGTTCATTGAATACTTACGAACCAAGGAACCAGGTTCCTCTTCTACCTTATCATCAACATTCATGACTAGTGCAAGAGGCACTACTTTTGTAGTGACAACCTTTTCATATTTCACCAATATCCTCTTCTTATTTTCCTCTTTACTTTTCCTTAAAACAGATTCAAATTCTTCATTTTTTTGCAACCTCGTGATGGGTCTCTTAGACGTTGACCCCTGGGGAGGTGCCTTTCTACTCCTAGCACTAATAAAACTCACCAGAGCTACATTATCATAATCTTCTTCTTCACTATCCTCCTTCTCCTCCTCAGACAAGGATCTCATCTCAAGAACAACTATGGACAAAAGCTCAGCATATAAGTGAAGAGAGGGAGCAGGATCAATACTGACCCGGGGTGATTGAGAGGAACCAGGGGTTGGCTCCTCTTGGGTAGAGGGATTAGGTCCCTTAGTTGGTGCCCCAGTAGTACTTTCTGGTGCTGATGGTACAATAGGCACCAGATCCCTACTCTCCAATAGTGTATTTTCTTCCCTCTCAAACTCAGACACACCTTCACCACCACCAATAACACATTCCTCAATAGCTGTTGACAACATATTCTATATGGCCTCTTGTTCTTGTAACCCCGTGGTAAACTTAAAAGTAGGAAATGTATTACTTGTGGAATCAAGGCCATGGGCTATCATTGTCGATTTGGTATGGATATGACCCACATCTTGTTCTTTGGCAGGAGCTTTCTTCCACATGCAGACTAGAAACTTCTAGATTTTCTTTTCTCTCTACTTTATCCTTTTCGACCATTTCTTCAGGAGAGACTGAATGAGAGGTCACAACCACAAATGTTTTGGGAGTCGAAGTTTTGTGACTCCGATTACAACTAGTACTCGACTAGGTCAGAGAGGTAGGTGGTTGTGACTCTGATTTAGGGTTTGGACTAGTCGGAGTGGGGATTGTTAGCTCTAACACTAGTGCTTCAATGGGTGAAGACATAGTGTGGACGATGCTTGGAGCACTTTGGGTTTCATGATTTTCAGATATGATCAAGTTTTGTGAGTTGAAGAAAAAGGTGTTTGGTTTGAAGAAGAGAAAAGAGGAATTTTGGATTTTTGATGTAGATAGTTGTGAAATTGACTGAGAGGCTTTATTTAATAGGGGTGAGGGACCGGTTAGGAATGAGTGACAATTTGGGTAGTCGGGTCGCTTCATAAAGGGGCGAGACACTTGGGTTCAAAAAGCAGGATAGAAAAGAAATTGACAATTTGATGACGTGGCATCGTTTCAGCCATTTAAAAACTATGCATGATAGAGGAACTACTAACCTGTGTCAAGAGAACCAAGTTCCCTGATAGGTTTTGCAAAAGTATGCCTCATCCTTTGACCAACGTGCAACGCATTACCTGCTTCTTTGCTCTATAATAGTCATGTGTGTCTACCTGTAACAGTATAGAGATGAGTTAGACTTTACTAGAAAACACTTTTTATCTATTTTACATGTACATTTCTTTCGTAGCCAATCATCACGGGACCAAGTTCTCAGCTTTATTTCATCAATCCTAGTGACAAGTGATTCCTTTCAAAGTGCTCTCTACTCAGTGCTTTGGTGAATATGTTTGCAATTTGATCTTCTGTGCTGCAAAATTTCATACAGATAAGCCCTTTTTCAACATTGTCTCTAAGAAAGTGATGTTTCACATCAATGTGCTTTGTTCTCTTATCTTGAACTGGATTTTTGGCCATGTTGAGAGCACTGATATTGTCACATAGTAAGGGCACACAATTAGAAAACATACCAAAATATTCTAGTTGTTGTTTAATCCATAACAGTTGAGCACAATAAGAGGCAGCAGCCACATAATCAGCTTGTACAATTGAGAGGGCCACTGAGTTATTTTTGTTGTACCCCATGATATCAGACATGAACCCAGAAAATGTGCCATGCCAGAAATGTTTTTCCTATCCGCCAGATACCCAGCATAGTCAGCATCGGCGTACCCAATTAAATCAAAATTATATCATGAGGGATAGTAGAGAACTAGGTCCTATGTCCCTTTGGGATATTTCATGATTCTCTTGGATGCCTTCAAATGAGATTCCTCTGGATTAGATTGAAACCTGGCACAAAGACACAAACTAAAAATCATATCTGGTCTACTTGTTGTTAGATACAGGAGTGACCCTATGATACCTCTATACGTGGTCTCATAGATAGAGGAACCAGGCTCATCCATGTCTAGACAAGTGGCTGTGGCAACGGGAGTATCAATGATTTTTTATCCTTCCATGTCAAATCTATTCAGCAGCTCCTTGATGTACTTCTGTTGACTTACCATTGTCCCCTTGGGAGTTTGCTTCACTTGTAAACCCAAGAAAAAAAATTAGTTCCCCCATCATGCTCATTTCAAACTCATTCCCCATGAGTGTTGCAAATTCCTCACACAAAGAATCGTTTATTGCTCCAAAAATGATGTCATCAACATAGATTTACACAATGAGCAGGTTCTTTTCTCGTTTCTTCGAAAAAAGGGTGTTGTCAATTTTTCTTCTTGTAAAACTATTTTCTAAAAGAAATTTTGACAACCTTTCATACCAAGCGTGAGGAACCTTCTTTAGCCCATACAAAGCCTTGTCAAATTTAAAAACGTGATCATGATGCTCATGATTCTCAAATCCAGGTGGTTGCTTGATGAAAGCCTCTTCCTTTAGAAAACCATTCAGAAATCCACTTTTGACATCCATTTGGAACAATTTGAATTACATATGAGATGCAAAGGCAATGAGAATTCTGATAACCTTCATTCAAGCAACTGGAGCAAAAGTTTCATCATAGTCAATCCCTTATTCTTGATTGTACCTTGAACTACTAGTCTTGCCTTGTTCCTTGTTATGTTTCCAAACTCATCAAGCTTGTTACTAAATACCCACCTAGTTCTTAAAATAGTTCGGTCAGTAGGTCGTGGAACCAGGTGCCACACACTGTTCCTCTCAAATTAATGGAGCTATTCTCGCATAGCTATAATCCAATCTTCATGTTTCAATGCTTCCTTGATATTTTTGGGCTCTATTTGAGAGAGAAAGGCTGGGAAGGCAAGTGAGTTTCTTGTTTTCGATCTGGTTTGAATTCCTGAATCAAGAGGAGTGATTATGTTTTCAATAGGGTGTGAGCTTTTGTTCTTCTAGTTAGACACCTGAGTCTTATTGTTAGAGGATCCAGGTATTTCAGATTGTGATCCTTGGCTTCTTCTTATCTCAGCATGTGGGGTACCTTGGACAGTATCAAAAACTCTATTCTCAGCTTCAATTGTTGTGATTGAGGGACCAGGTTCCTCTCCATCAATTGGAGATATGGCTGCACCATCCCTATTTGATTCCTCGACGTGGCTCATCATATCAGCCTTTCCATTTTCCATGTCAATGACTTCACCAGGGATAATTTATTGTTCTCTATCTTGATCATTTTTATCATTCAAATCTTTTCCACATGAGTGATAAGATTCATTGAAGATCACATGTATGTTTTCCTCAACACATTGACTTCTTTTGTTGTATACTTTGTAGGCTTTTGCTTTGTGATGAATAAGCTAGAAAGATTCCTTCATCGCTTTTGGCATCGAGTTTTCCAAGTGATACCTTGCCATTGTTTAGGATAAAACATTTACAGCCAAATGTTCTTAAATGTGTCAGCTTGGGCTTCCTTTTATTCAGCAGTTCATATGGCATTTTGTTCAGAAAAGACCTGATCATGCACTTGTTCACCAAGTAGCATGTAGTGTTGACGGCTTCTGCCCAGAAACCTTTTGCAATGCCACTGTAAATCAACATTGTTTTTGCCATGTCTTCAAGTGTCCTATTTTTCCTCTCCATAACACTATTTTGTTGAGGTGTTCCTGGAGCTGAAAAATTATGAGTGATGCCATTTTCAGCACAGAATTCATCGAATTTGGCATTGTTAAATTTTGTCGCGTGGTCAGACCTAATACATACTACGTTATGGCTCATCTTCACCTAGACTTCTTCACAAATGCCATAAACACTTGAAAGGTTTCATCTTTGGTTCTGAGAAACAAAGTCCAAGTGAATCTAGAATAGTCGTCCACTATAGCAAAGATGTACTTCTTTCCTCCTCTACTTGGCACCCTCATAGGTCCACATAGATCCATATAGAGGAGATCACATGGTCTTGAGGTACTAACTTCCTTTTTGGGCTTGAAAGAAGATCTGCCTTTCTCTCCTTTTACGCATGCATCACACACCTTGTGATCCTTGGACAAACCACGAACCAGGTCCTTTTTGACCAATTTGTTCAGCAACGTGAAACTTGCATAACCCAGCCTTCTGTGTCATAGTTCAGCATCATCATCAACATCACTCAGACAGTTGACATCGCCATTTTGCAAGGACTCAAAGTTAGCAACGTAGATATTCTTGTATCTTTTGGCCACTAACACCACTTCACCAGTCATAAGATTAGTGATTGTGCATATCTCGGATACCAATTCCACTTTGTTTCCCTTGTCACAGATTTTGGAAATACTCAACAAGTTGTACTTCAACCCGTTCGCATAGTACACATTTTCAAAAGATACAAGTCAAAGGAAATTATTTGTACTTCCAGTCATGTGCTTCGAGTAGCCACTATCCATGTACCATTGTTGGTTTCTCCATTTCACTATTCCTTGATAGTAGTTACTTTTTTAGTAAAAACTTTATTTTTTTTGTTGATACTGAAATCTGGCCTTATAGGTTTCCTTAAAGTGCCCAGTGTTACCACAGTGAGTGCAGAGCCAGTTATCAGGTACAATAACGTACTTGCTATGAGGGTTGTAGGGAGTCTTTTCCATCTAAAACCTTATTCCCTGCCTGTTTCCCCCACTGTTTGTATATATAGCAGTGATTGCATCAGAGGACCGGGTCCACTTAAGAGATTTTTCTAGGTCACTCTTCACTTTGCCTAGATCTTCTTGAAATTGTCTGTTTTTCTCAAGCAGGCACACAGACTAGATTTCACTTATTTTAACTCATTTTCAATCCTAAGATGTGCCTCACTTATAACTTCCTTTCCTTTTTGAGTGTTCCCAAGCCTACTCTCTCTTTTTAGTTCCTTAATTGTTTCCTTTAGGTATACAACCATTACTAATAGGTCATCTTTCTCATTCTTAATGTTAGCAACCCTTTCTGTTAAAACTTTTTCTCCTTTTTAACACACTCAATGGTCTCCTTTAAGTCTACCACAACGACTACTAGATCATTTGTCGATTGTTCTGCTTCTCCTAGTTCCACAGTTAATGCATCTTTATCATTTATATGACTTTGATAAGTATCAATTAAAACATTTGCCAAAGACATAAGTTTTTTTGAAGAATAAGACTTTAGATTTCTTGAACATCTAGAAAGTTTAGCTCATCATCATCATCGTCATTTTTATCTTGTTAGATTTTCCCATTAGTGCAAATATTAAGTCATACTCAGCCACTTCACTTTCCATTGTCATCATGGAGCTATCACCTTGATCATCATCTTCTTTAGATTCGCTGGACGAGTCTCCCAATCCAGCAAGAGCTTGTTTCATAACATTGTCAGCAACATCTTTTCTCTTGAATTATTTGTCAGGAACGGGGTTCCCTTAGTTGCTTTGTTAGTGTTGTGTTTGTAATGATCTTGCTTGAGGAGAGGGAAATCATTAATGAAGTGTCCTGGCTTGCCGCACTTATGACATAGGTCATAACCTTTCGTCTTGCTGGAGCTGCCCCTTTTTGGAATGCCTTCATTTTTGCGAACCATTTTCTGAAACCTTTTTGTCAGGTAGGCCATATCAGCATCCTTACCACCTGAGTCATTGCTATCCATTTTAAGGACGAGGTTCTTCTCCTTTTTGGGCTCTCTTCTGTCATTATCCTTCTTCTTCTTCATTTCATAAGTCTTCAAGTTGCCGACAAGTTCATCAATGGTCAGCTCCTGCGGATCCTTTTCCTCTATGATAGCATTTATTTTGCTTTCCTAGGAACTAGGTAATACACTAAGTATCTTCCTGACAAGTTTGTTCCTGGGATGATCTCTCCCGGTGAGTGAAGCTTATTGATGATAGATATGAAGCGAGTGTGCATATCTTGAATGGACTCATCGTCCTTCATCTTGGAAAGATCATACTCTGTGGTTAGCATGTCAATCTTGGACTACTTTACCTGTGTTGTCCCTTCATGAGCTATTTGGAGTGCTTCTCAGATCTCCGTAGCAGATTGACATGCTGAAATCCTATTGTACGCATCTAGTCCAATACCACAGACAAGGATTTTCTTAGCTCGAAAGTTCTTTTCAATAGTCTTGCGGTCAGCATCATTATATTCCTTTCAAGTTTTAGGAACTGTCACTGTGGGGTCTCCAATGTTCTTCGTCGGGAGGATGGGTCCATCGCAGATGATATCCTAGAGCTCTAAGTCTTCAGCCGTGATGAAGTCGTGCATCCTTGTCTTCTACCTCATAGTATTGGCCATTGAATCTTGGTGGTCTGTAAGTAGATTGACCTTCTACGAAGTTTGGCGGAGCATCCATGAGGATCATTTCTAGGTTTTAGCCTGATAGAAAGAACCTGCTCTGATACCAATTAATAGAAACTAAGGGTCCACCAAACTATATAGAGAACCAGGTTATCTATTAGTTCCCACAGAACACACGCACACTGCAGGAAGTAAATGACATAATGGAGTTTTACGTGAAAAACACCCAGCTTACGTGATCAAAAACCACGACCTACCCTTGTAGGATTTCAACTTCACTACTGAGCAAACTTTAGATTACAACCTATTGTAACCTAGGAATTAACCTCTTAATACCTCACTAACTTGTAACAACTCTATTACAAGTGACTTTGTAAACTATATTACAAAGACTTACAACTCGACTAACTCTAGCCAAGACATAAATACAAGGGTTTATGATTTACAAAGATTTCCTACTCAATGCTTCTAACTAATATAAGTAGGAATTACAAGTAGAGTGCTTTAACAAAGGTGAAACATAACTAAGGACATGTAATAACTCGATACAGGGAACTGGTCCATTGTTATGTTGTTCTTTATTATTGATGCCCTTGAGAGTCACTTGCAAGATTGATGGAGGACTTGAGAGAATGCTTGATCAATTCTAAAATGTGCAAGTGTTTTGTTTTACCTTTGCTTGATGTTAATAATTCATTTGTGACATCACTTGAATGATGCAAGAAAGTTAGGTAAAGGGCATTCCCCATAAAGTTGACTGTTGCACTATTTTTGCATTTTTGCGTGCAGGCAGCAACTTTACAGCTGGGGGGTTGACTTGTACAGTCACCACGCGAACTGGTATCTATATGTTCCCTTTATTGTTCCTTTGGCTCTAAAGAGTTGAGATGTGTCCTTGACTGGAGACTTGTTGATCTTAAGTAATTAAGGATGTTTACCAGGTTCCTTATCTGGTTCTTAACAGTAAGTTTTTTAGATTAATAAAACATAATAGGGATACACATATAACCTATCAGCATGACTTAAAGATTTAGTGACAGATAAGTTCTTCTCCTTGACAAGGCAATCCAAACCCCTGCTATTTTCACTAGTATATTTTGGATGGCTTTGTTGTGTACTGCCAAAAATCTCATAACAACAATCAAAGCTCAGTGTCGCGTCATCCATGTCAATAGCTTCTAAGAGATTATCTCCTCCTTGAAATCCATGATCCTTAATATTGGAAATACCTAGTTCATTTAAGGAAACAAAACTAACATCAGTAACACATTCTAATGGCATAGCAATATTACAACCACCCTAGTGGAAAGACTTGGAATATATAACATGTATTATTGTCAGTATATTTTAATCTATTGTAGCAAGTAATCTGCCTTATTCTCCAGATCACCAGTTGATAGGTTTTTAATGTCTTTGCCTTATGTTTTGATGATCTAATAAACTTACTATCAAGAACCAGATAGGGAACCTGACACACTTGGTACACATTACAAATGAACGATTTCCAACCTGGACTCCAGCTAATGTGAACTACTGCAAGTGAAGAAAATGGAGAAACAAGACAAGGACCTGATCCCTTGTGTTTCCCTTACAGTAGTACGAAAGTCAACTATGCACAGCTGGAAAGTGACTGCCACAACAACAGCGCACACAGTGTAGCAGTTTTGCAGTCATTTGACTTTGACCTACCAAGTGCTTATATCATTCAAGTGATGTCATCAAGGGTGTATTAACAAGAGCATTATAACAAAACATCACTTGAACACTTGAGAATTCACTTCAAGCATTCAAGTCTTCTGCAAATAGTGAACTCAATTCTCAAGAGCTTGAAGAACAAAGTTAAACGCTACTATGGACTAGTTCCTAAATCTAGTATTTTGTTGTCCTTAGTTGAGTTGTAACTTTGTGATTGTTCTTATTGTAATTCCTAAATTGGTTAGCTAGAAGCATTGCTTAGGAACCCCTTTGTAAAATCATAAACTTTTTGCGTTTGTGTTGTGACTAGAGTTAGTCATAACTTAAAGTATTGTAACTAGTGAGTGACAAAGTGGCTTGTGGTAAGAGTATCACAAGTTAGTTAAGTTGAAGTCTTTGTAATAGAGTCATTACAAAGTGGCTTGTAGTAGAGTGTTTACAAGTTAGTGAATTTAAAAGCCTACAAGTGTAGGTCTTGGGTTTTGTCCCCTTGAGTGGGATTTTTCCACGTAAAAATCCCGTATCTCATTTACTTACTGTTTCATAATATTCTCAGTGGAAACTCATAGAGGACCAAGTACTTTATAGTTTAGTGGACTCATATAAATTAACAATTGGTATCAGAGCGGGTTCATCCTATCAGGCTAACACCTAGGAAGGATCCATATGGCTGCTCCACCAAATTTTGAAGAAGGTCAATCTACGTACAGACCACTCAGGTTCAATAGGCAATACTATAGGTGGTGGAAGACAAGAATGCATGATTTTATCATGGCTGAAGATTCTGAGTTGTGGGATGTCATATGTGTGTTGATACCCAATTTTTTCCTATATTTTTTTCAAAATACAAAATACCTTCAAAATAGCATGTATATGTATATATAAGCATGTCCAAGGGTTTTATTATTTTTCCGTAGTTTTAAAGGTTTTAAATTGACTTATTTTCTCCCTTTTTATCCATAAAATCCCCAATACTTATTCCCAAAATTATTATTTTGATAATTCACCTATTGGATTTCTATATTTATGCCAAAATATGGCTAAGATAATTTTTACGTATTTTTATAATTATATTTAGTATTTTTAAAGCTAAATTGCACACAATTGCAATATTAGCCCTTTTAAGATTTAATTATGTTTTTTATGCATAAAATTTCATCCTGTATTTTTAAATTGTTAACTATGTATTATAAATCATTTTCATACTTTAAATTAGTTTTCAGAAATGAATTTCTATTTTTATAAATTAAATAGGGAAAATGGCTATTCAAAATATAGCCAAATTGGCTTTCAATTGTAGCCCAAAATTGGAACCCAATTTCTCAGCCCAATTTTAATTAAAACCCGACCCACGCCCTTTTTACCCATGCCCAAACCCAAAACCCCACCTACCCTCTCTAATCTTGATCGTTGATCTCCCAAATCAACGGTCCACATTGCCTCTTACCATTTTTAACCCAAACGACGCCCCTAACCTAACTCATTTGTTACAAACCGCCTCCCTAGAATCCCCTTTCCTCCCCAATTCTCTCTGAGGCCTAAATCTAACCCTAGCCGCTGCCACCCAAACCATCCCTAATCCCCTTCGATCCTCACTCAATCCATGGATTTCCATGGTTGTTTGAGACGTATACTTGTCTACTATGTCTCCTGGTTGCCCATTTTTGTGATTTCGTGGAAATATCTCGAACAGATCTAGTCCAGATCTTATTCAACTTCTGCCCATGGTCTTTTATGCTACTTTCCAGCCATCCATGGTTGTTCGAGTAAGATCCATGGCCTTTCCGGCTAAAACCGGTAACGATCTAATGTTTTCTCATCTTTTTTGGGTTCTCTAAAACCCTAACCCTTGAGATTTTTCACTTTTCTATAAGATCTGTCTTAGATCTAAGTATATCCATGAGTTTTAAACCAATCTTTCCCCATCTTTACTATTTTACGAAACCCTAAAGTCGTTATTGTTCGATTCTTCTCAAATCTTTCTAGATTTGAGGTGATTCGAGTATTCTTAGGCGTTTCCCTACAAAAACCTCCTGTTTTAACCAACTATTTTTATTTTTTTTAAACTTGGGTTCATTATGAGTTGTTCTTTAAAAACGCTTTCTGACTTTTAAGTACTTAATCGACTCTCCTTTACCTTCGTGACTAACTTTTACCAGAGTGTTCAAACCTTAGTTGATATTTCGATTTTTTTCTAACCTTTGCCTCGATTCTGGGTATTTTCTATGTTACCAGTCCTATTACTTTGCCCTATTTCTAGGACATAA
Source organism: Nicotiana sylvestris (assembly GCF_000393655.2). Taxonomy (NCBI): domain Eukaryota; kingdom Viridiplantae; phylum Streptophyta; class Magnoliopsida; order Solanales; family Solanaceae; genus Nicotiana; species Nicotiana sylvestris. The sequence goes on along the minus strand of NC_091063.1, from coordinate 29,254,269 downwards.
ACGTTTGCTTTGTCAAATCCCTTATTCTATGATTTTTTGCCCTAATTAATCTCTATTAGGGTTCGCCTATATTTTCCAGCTAATTTCTGTATTTTTGTGAAGTTTGCTTAGCCTATTTCCTATTTATGGGAGTTGATATTTCTTTCCAAAAATTAGTATTATTTTTAAAATTTTGGTTGCCTGGTTTGTTCTGTTAAAGATTTGTATGCATGAACTTTATTTGTTTCCTTATTTATCACACTTGTCTTAACTGTCCGTCAACATGATTTTTGGATTCTTACTGATCCTTTACTTTGTATGATTGGGATTCTTGCCTTAATTAAAGTCTCTTTTTATTACTATTAATCAATTACCCCTAATTAAGGGGTCTATTCCCGACTCCCTTATATTAATTGGTTCTATGATTGGTTGATTGATGCTTAATTAATTGAACTCTGATTCTCTTTACCTTATTAGTTCTACTCCTAATTACTGCTTGTCTAGCCGACTGAAAGCCAAGGCTAGGCTGTGGAACTCTACTTGCTTTACTTTTTTGCACTTTGCTTCCTGAACTGGTATGTTTCTAGTACAATTCTAAAACTCAACTCTATGTGCTTCATTGTTTGTCAATCCCTGTCTCGTTCTTTACTGACTTAATGGCTCATGTTGTTTAAATGCATTTCTTGTTTATTGATTTCCACCGCATGCTTAACGTTATGCCCTCTCTTGTTAAAATGTAATCAGCATGTCTACTTGTTCTTGTTTATGTCCCTCAACTAGTATGTCTCCTAATGCACTTGATTAACACTAAGTCATGACTGATTATGTGCAATAAGCCCATGCATGACTACTCCCATACCCTGTCCCTATGTCTTATTACTCTTCTAATTTTAAGCAAGATTCCCTTATTAACTCTTTGAAGTAATTGTTTGTGTTCTAAAATCAGTCCCTATTTGTTCTTTGTGCTTGTTGGTCAATATGCTTCTCTTCTCATCCATGTTCATGTGTTTCTAACTTGGGTCCTCTATGTCCCCAACCCTTTACTTTCCTGCTTGTGAATGTTAGAATGATACTATTCTTTGGATTTGTTCTGTGTGTGTTGGTCTGTTCCAAGTTGTTGTTGCCCCTATTCCCTTCTCTTTTCAAAGCTGTTTTTTCCCTAAGCAACTCTTCGGTTGTTTTGCAAACTTATTTCAAACATGTTATTCAAAACTGTTTTCCAACTCAACTCTTTTAAATATATGTCAAGCATTCTCACATATACTCTTAGACTACTAGGTTCTTCCCCTTTTATGTGAGCCTTGCCTTGGGAACCTTGAGCTCCCTCGGAACTTGGAAACATAAAAGTTGTCCTTTCCACACTGCACTTATTCTGTCTTAGTTATGTAATCTGGGTGTGAGCACTGCCCGGGATTCCTTGAGGTCCTTAGGGAACTCTGACACACTTAGATATGAGAAAGGCTATGGGACAACATTGGCACTTGAGGTGATTTATTACATAACTTAGAGAGGAAGTCCTAATCAGGCTTCCTATAGTGTAACTTATTATTTTCATTATGTAATTTATTTCAATGCTGGTCTGTAATAATTTTTTGTAAACAAGTATTGGGGTTGGCTAGTGAAAAGGGATGGGGTAAATATACATGCTATAGTCGTTAAGGGGTAGAAAACATGTTATTAGGTTTACATTCCTAGTTGCGCAATAGAAACCATGCTTAGGGTTCATACATGCATTATAAATCATGCTCTTAGGTCTCATGTTTATTGTTTCCGCATATGCACCTTTACAAAATCATGTGTTAAAATCTGCTAATAATTAGTACTTTACTGTTATGATCTATGCTACCATGTGCATTTAGAAATCCTGCTCTTAGTAAATTCTACAATCTTGCCATGTGCATTTAGAAACCCTGCTCTAGGAATTCTGCATTACACATGCATCTTAGATACCATATTTTAGGATATCATTCGTACTTGCATTCACATTTAGTGTAAACTACTGATTATAAAAGAGGTAAAGTCAGCTTCACGCTTGATTATCCTGTTTAAAATAACTGGTAATAATCTCTGCATTCATATCAACTAGAACAGCATGCTCCTAGGGTAAAATAATTTCCAAACTGTCTTTTAATAATTCGTAATAACTGCTGCACATTACTTTACACCTAGGCAAACCTTAGGTAATTGCTTAAATAAAAATAGAATTGTCCTTGTTTAACTGCCAGTATGTTAAAATCAGTAGGTAAACCTGATTCGAACTTCTTTTCTGAGTCATGTAATAAATCTGGTTCTGCTGTTATCACTTAGATACCATGCATAGAATTTAAGTTCAGACTTTAATTGTGTATGAGTCATGTTGTTTATGTGCATTATTTGTGGAGGTATACCTGAGCCTTCTGTCTATTTTCTGTGTTTTCCCCTTTAAATACAGTCCTATGTGTTCTTTTATGTCGCCTAGTATTTTACCTTTAAACCTGAGGGTCCACCTAGAACCTTCCCCCTTAGGATAGGAGTCCTAAAGTTCCTCCGGGACTGATAGGAAAGGACGGGTAACAACATGTAATAGGGGTCGATACCAACCTTCGCTTTAATTACCTTCACGGGGCGGGAAAGGGTAGATATAGATATGATGACCGGTGCATTAAAGTGTCATACCGGGTATTGCATTGATGTGATTCATATTACAAACAAACCTAGGACACCCCTTTTACATTCATAAGCATGCTTTAGACTGTAATTCTTTTCAAAATTTCGCCTTTCGCTAATTGTTTCCAAACACTCGTGTATTTAAACTCAAATCCCCTACTAATTGAGCCATACTTGTTTATTTGCTAATTGCACAAATTCACAAAAAAACTGTCTGGCCGGGAACCACCCTAGTGGATCCTGAGGGGTGCCTAACACCTTCCCCTAAGGATAATTTCAAGCCCTTACCCTATCTCTGGTTACCAAAGGGTAGTTGTAAATGAACCTTATAGGTGCCCTAACGCACCTTAAAATTGTTAGGTGGCGACTCTCCAAAATTGCAAGAACCCCTTTCCAAAAGGAAAGAGTTGTCCCAACCAAATGTCATGAACCCGATTCCGCGATGAAAAAGGGGGTGCGACAGTATGACGACTCTGCTGGGGATATTTAGGCTTTTACCATTTCATACCGTTTTGTGAATTTGTACCCCCTCCCTATGTGCAATTACTTGTTTAATTTATTTGAGCGTTTAATTTCTTCTTCAAAAGGAAAACTGACATATCTTACTTGTTTCCCTCCTTTAACTGTTGCTTTAAATTATAAAACTGCTGTATTTATTACTTTCTTAACGTGCAAATACATGTCAACATGCTTTTAATTATTGTATAATCATGCTCAACATCATACTCCACTCGTGCCAAACAAATACTATAGCAACGCTTGATGAGTGGTTGCGCTCTTACTGTATCATTACCCCCTAAATTCGGAAAGGCATATTTGCGGTAAAACTAGTCGATCAGTAGTGCAGTCGACAATTCCGTGCCTTCCACCTTGAGTTGTCCGCTCAAGGGTTCCAGTCTAAGACCCTATAGAAACCTTACTCTGTTTGAATTGTGCATGCATCATGGTCAAACCTAGCTGGGTCAGTTATGTTGTCCACATAATGGTCCTTTAAGATAGCTTTGTCCAAAAGTCCACCGGGTTTTCCTAAACCCAAACAGACATCATCACGTTCTGTGCATTTATTTGGAGAACTAAGCAGTTCATGCTAATTGTTGATATTAATTAGTTGAGTTTGGTGGGGGTAAGGGCCTAATCGTGTCTGTCTTGCAGAAATATGAGGCATGAAGTCCCCAGATTCGGCATGGTCACCAACATCCACCCAAGATTGCTGAGTTGGTGGGAAGATTTACATTCTAGTGACAAAACCGTCATCAGAAAATATCTGGGCAACCTACCATCCCTCCTAGAGGTCCAGCCTAACAACATGATCATAGAAGCTGCTACATTATTTTGGGATTGTGAAACGTCCATGTTCCGCTTTGGGGACATCAAAATGATACCTTTGCTAGAGGAGATAGGAGGACTGACTAGTCTAGTGTGGGAAACTCCGGGTTTGCTAATGCCTGAGAACCACACAGGCAAGTGTTTCCTTAAAATGATGAGTTTGAAGAAGAACGCAGAATTAGCATGCCTGAAGAATCATACATCCCTTTGACTACCTGTATGAAAGGTATGGTCACAGCAAATCATACCGTACCTACCCTGACGAGTTTGCCATCACGTCCTTGGAACACATCCATCGTAGGGTTTTCATCTTTATGTTTTGTTTCCTGGGTCTGATCGTGTTTCCAATGAAGAAAGGGAGAATCCATACTAGGTTGGCTATGGTAACTAAGACCCTAATGGAGGGGATTGGTGGGCAGACATTCAGCATTGCGTATGATCATCGATACATACAACGAGCCTTGGAGAAGTGTCAATAAGGAGCAAGACACTTTGAAGGATGCAATATACTACTTCAGCTTTGGCTCATGGAACATCTCTAAAATGGCGAATACCAACAAGAAATTTAGCGAAGGGTCTGGGATGATCACATCGCTTTCCACCACCCAAAATGAATGAATTACATCCCCGACATGTTTGCTCAGCCTAAGAATGCCAAAGGATGGGTTGAGCTCTTTGATAATTTGACTGAAGAACAGGTTCAATGGATGTTCGAGTGGTTTCTGACAGAGGGGTTCATCGCCCGATCCAGAGATGCACCTTTCCTGATACTGATTGGTCTAAGATGAACATACCCTTACATCCCTCTTCGAGTTATGAGGCAGGCAGGTAGGAAGCAAGTCATACCCAGGGTCGACAAGATGATCCATTTCCGAGCTGACTTCCAAAATGATGATAGTCCCTACAAGTGTCAAGCCCAACACATGTGGTACTGCAAGATCGTAATGGGGAAAGACACCATCGAGCCAGACAGATATCATGTCGGTTGTACTCCTTTCTATTCAGGATGGTTGGAAGACAATTGGGATGGTTTGGGCCAGCCAGGGTTCGTTCGATGTCACAGAATTATAGATGAAAAGGCCGAGGCACAAGTCAAGTGCAACCAGCTGTGCAAAAGGATTCGTGAATGCGAAAGCGAGCAGCGCGAGATACAAGAGTCCAATCAGAAGCTGATTGAAGAATGGAACGACATGGCTATTAGTGCCAACAAAAAGCTAGGATACTTGGAGGGAGGCATAGTAGAACTGGAGGGAAATTTCTCAAAAGGGTTTAAGACTGTCAAAAAGCTGGAGGGACCGAATGTGGACATCTAGCCAGAGCATACTTGTTGCTAGGACTTCGCGATTTGGGGAAGCTGTTCGGCGTAGCCAAGGATGCCAAATCTGGGGAAGGTCCTTCTGGGACCAAATAGATAGAAATTTACTTTTTTGCTTTATGAATGTAAAAGACCAATGGCCATTAGTGACTTTTATTTCTTGTGTCATTTTAGGATTCGTCTATTTTTATCAATAATATGAGGCATTTGGCATTCGAAGTTCTCCAAGTTTATTTTTCTCTAGGCCTACCTCGGGCACAAAGAGGTTCCCAAATTTGGACACAATTTATATTCCCGCACTATGTGTTTAAATATTGCAATATTTTTTATAATCCTCACTAACGTGATTACCTTTTGTTTTTATTTTTGTTTTATTATTCCCCCTCCCCAAAGGTTAGTTCGTGTACTCTGGCATCATCATCCTATTTCACAAGATCCAGGGGCCCTCCACCCACTCCTCCTGTTAGTCCTATTAAAAGCAATAACAAAGGCAAGATGAAAGATTTAAACAACATCAGGAAGGAGAACACATTTGAACGGATAGAGGCCACTGATGGACAGGGTATTTGGGTTCCTAACGAGAATGTGTCGCAACTTGAACAAAAACTGTTGAAGTTCCAGGAAGAGTCAATCAGGTTCGGAATCTGGTAAACCTGTCATTTTCCCTTAACACCCCAGATATCAACTTCCCCAACACTCAAAACCCCATACCTCCTCAAAATATCCCAAAACAACAGAATCATCTCGTTCCTCACCATCACGTTGCTCCACCAAAGAACCAATCTAACACCCGCCATACCCTAAACAACATTCCATTACTCATCCTAGAACATTAAAACTCCGCAAACGACCATTTCCACACCCATACACCAAGCCACCATAACACTCCTATCTATGTGGAAACCATGCCACAATCCACCCAACCTATCTCATGCACACCTGAGTCTGATGAAAAGGATCTGTTTATCAGGAACTTGGCCGAGGAACTTAAGAAACTGACTAGCCAGATTTAGGGCATTGAGGGAAGCAAAGGAATCAAGGGGCTAAACTATGATGATATTTGCATACAGCTTGATGTCGAACTGCTTGAGGTGTACAAACCTCCTATGTTTGAAATGTTTGATGGTATGGGTGATCCAAGGGTCCATCTGAGGACATATTGCGACAAGCTAGTTGGAGTAGGGAAGGATGAAAGGATCCGCATGAAGCTGTTAATGAGAATTTTGAAAGGAGATGCATTATCTTGGTACATAAGCCAAGATCCCAAGAAGTGGTCAAGCTAGGTAGGCATGGCATCTGACTTTATGGATAGATTCAGGTTTAATATAGAGAATGCACCAGATGTGTTCTATATCCAGAATTTAAAGAAGAGCCCTACGGAGACGTTTTGCGAGTATGCTACTCACTGGAGGTCTGAGGCCGCTAAGGTCCGACCCACCCTAGAAGAGGAGCAAATGAGCAAGTTCTTTGTCCGGGCTCAGGATCCGCAGTACTATGAATGGCTGATGATGATTGAGAACCACAAGTTCTCCAACATTATCAAATTAGGTGAAAGAATTGAAGAAGGTATTAAAAAATGGTATAGTTACAAAGTTCAAAGCCTTACAAGCTACAAATAAGGCTTTATAGTCCGGTGGTGTGTCCAAGAAAAGGGACATAAGGTCCGTGATGGTTGCACAGAGGACCAAATCTCACCTCAAATACCAAACTTATCCAACACATCCACTCACACACCATCCAACCCCAAATTACCAAGCACCCTCACCTTCATACCAAGCTCCGCCACTAACTTATCAGTCATCTCCACCTCCTACATATCAACCTACTTCACCCAGATACTCTCAACCCGCTCATTCTACCAAACCTATAATGCACAACCATCCCATTATCAATTACCCCCTGGATGCCAAATTTTCCCTAGACCCTGACCTAATTTTGATCGCAGACCTCCAAAATAATATACAACCATCGATGAACCCATTCGAACATCTGTATGAGAGACTCAAAGTTGTTGGTTATATCATCCCTCATCCCTGCTGCAACCCTTGAGAATCTTTTTTAGTGGGTTAACCTAAACAAATCCTGCGCATACCACTCCGGCATGAAAGGGCACACCATCGATGAATGTCGTTACTTGAAAGACAAGATATAGTCTTTGATTGAGAACAAGATCATTGTGATAAAGGAACCTGCTCCAAATGTCCGCAACAACCCTCTACCAGACCATAAGGGTGGAGGTATTCACATGATTAAAGTAGAAGATGATTGGGATACCGAAGGATCAATCGGGTTGATCGCAGGAGGTGATGACCCAAAGAAACCAACAATAACTCTCAATCCAATCATAGTCCAGGTCCAATCGTCTGAGGACGCTATGGTGAATATGTTTGTACCTCTTGAGTTTGAAGCAACCCCATATGAAAAAACACCAGTACCAATTGAGGTTGAATTCGTGTCTCCGGCAAATGAACCCGCACCATTTGAGGTTGTAGTCTTGCCACCCAAGGCACATTTTCTGTTCGAAGTAAGGATAGTTGCGCCGATCCTAGTGGCGATGTCTACCATGACACCATTCAAAACAAATGATGTACCCTGGGACTATATAGCTGAGGCAAGAAGTAAGGGCAAGATCAGGATTGAAGAAACTATAGCAGCATAGGATATGATAAGAACTGGTAGAGTCTATACCCCTGAACATCTAGCTGAATCAAGCAAGCAAGCCTCCAATCAGCCACCCCTCATTGAGACAGGTCCGGACGACCTTTGGAGGAAAATACAGCCAAGGAATATTCGGTCACCGACCAGTTAAACAAGACGCCAGCACAAATATCTATTCTCTCTTTGCTGCAAAATTCTGATGCACACAAGAATGCTTTGTTAAAGGTGCTGAATGAAGCATACGTACCAAGTAACATCACTAGCAGGGAAGTGGCTAATATGGTAGGACAAGTGCTGGAAAGCCACAAGATCACCTTTCATGAGGACGAGTTGCCACCTAAAGGGTTGGGGCACAAGAAGGCACTACACATCACCGTGCAATGCGAAGATTATTTCATCACCAGAATCCTGATCGATGGAGATTCCAGTCTTAACATTTGTCCGTTGGTAACACTCAAGAAGTTATGTAAAGGACTGTATGAGATAAAGGATGGAGCGATCAATGTAAAAGCCTTCGATAGTTCTTAGAGGTCCACCATTGGTGAGATTATCCTATGCTTGCAGATGGGACCAACCTGGTTCGATGTCGATTTCCAAGTAATAGATGTACGAGTGTCTTACAACTTGCTGTTAGGACGGCCATGGATTCATGTTGTTGGGGCCGTAGCATTAACGCTACATCAGGCAGTAAAGTTCGAATGGAATCACTAGGAAGTGATCATTCACGGCGATAGTAGCAACCCTATATACAGTCGCCAGACCATTCCGGCGATCGAAGGAAGAAGGAAGCTGGGTGGACAAACTTACCACCACATTGAACAGGTCAATGCTATCGACAAAGACAAATGGTGGGACAGTAAAATCGAGAGTATACTGAGTTGGAGTGGGTATGAACCTGGCAAAGGGCTCGGCAAGAACCTCCAAGGAATCTCTAAACCCATAAAACTCAAGAAACATGGCACTACCTTTGGTTTGGGATATGAATACACTTGGGAAGAATTCAATAACTGGTCATCGCCATGGAATGGTCCTTACTACCCACTAGATCAGCCAATACCACATCTGGAGCAGACTTTCCAACATGTTGACATTATTATGGGTCAGATGAAGAAGAAGCATTTGCAGCAGTAAAGAACCTATTTTTAGATGACAGTGATATAGACTGTTGTGTTGCTCTCGAAGAGGAGGGGGAAGGCCCTTCCATACAGGCTATGAGCAGAGGGGCACATCTCAAGAATTGAACCATCAGGATAACCAAAACACGATGTGCCTCGGGGTAGCAAGGCTAAAACAAGCATTATTCACTGTTTTTACTAAATGATTTTCTTTTCACTTTTTTCAATTCCCATAATAAGATCTTCGGTGTTCAAAATAGTTATTCAGTCTATCAAAAGCATGTTTGATTTTCTTATGAATTAATATTTATTGTTATCGTTTTCCTCCTTACTTTGCCTATACAGCATTACTATTACTTATCTTGATTAACCAATGACTGTGACATGCAATGAGACAACGCAACAAACGGACATTGATTTAGAGGAAGATGACATACCTTACGAGATTGTTAAAGAAGTTGAGAACTTTGAGAACAAACCTAAGTCCAACCTGGACGAGACCAAGATTGTCAACCTAGGAGATGCAGAAAACACCAAGGAAATGTGAATCTGTATTCACCTATCGCCATCAGAGAAGAAAGAATACACAGAATTTCTGAAGGAGTATGAGGACATATTTGTCTGGTCGTATGATGACATGACTGATCTATGTACGTCTATTGTGGCTCACAAACTGCCAATCGATCCAATGTGTCCACCGGTAAAGCAAAAGCTCAGAAAGTTCAAGCCAGATATGAGTTGGAAAATCAAGGAAGAAGTCATCAAGCAGATCAAAGCTAAGGTTCTCAAGATAGTAGAATACCTAACATGGTTAGCCAACATTGTGCCAGTACCAAAGAAGGATGGGAAGGTCAGAGTCTATGTCGACTACGAGGATCTCAACCGGACCAGTCCAAAAGACGACTTCCCTTTGCCAAATATACACATCCTGATTGACAATTGCGCCAAGCATGAGTTACAGTCATTCGTAGATTGCTTTGCTAGTTATCATCAGATTTGGATGGATGAGGAAGATGCTGAGAAAACGGTTTTCATTAAGCCATAGAGAGTGTACTGTTACAAGATGATGTCATTCGGCCTGAAAAATACAGGGGCCACCTACATGAGGGACATGACTACCATTTTTCATGATATGATACACAAAGATATAGAGGTATACGTAGATGATGTTAGTATCAAATCCAAGAAGGCCACTGACCATATAGAAGATCTGAGGAAGTACTTCAATAGACTACGGAAATACAGCCTGAAACTAAACCCCACAAAGTGCGCATTTGGGGTCCCTGCTGGGAAATTGCTTCGATTTATTGTAAGCCGCCAAGGAATAAATTTGGATCTATCGAAAGTCAAAGCCATTCAAGAACTACCACCTCCAAGGAACAAGAAGGATGTGATGAGTTTCTTGGGAAGGCTTAACTATATAAGCCAATTTATATCACAGTCTACAGTTATCTGTGAGCCAATCTTTAAGATGTTAAAGAAGTACGCCACCACCAAATGGACCGAGAACTTCCAAAAGGCCTTCAACAGAATCAAGGAGTATCTGTCAACACCACCAGTCTTCGTCCCAACCGAGCCAGGTAGACCCTTATTACTCTACCTTGTCGTGATGGATGGAGCTTTTGGGTGTGTTCTGGGGAAGCATGATGAAACAGGAAGGAAGGAACAGGCCATTTATTATCTCAGTAAGAAGTTCACCCCGTACGAGGCCCGGTATTCTCTATTGGAACGCACCTGTTGTGCTTTGACTTGGGTAGCTCAGAAGCTGAGACATTACTTATCTGCCTATACTACATATCTCATATCGAGAATGCATTCCTTAAAGTACATCTTTCAGAAGCCCATGCCCACTACCAAGATAACCAAGTGGCAAATCCTGTTGAGTGAGTTCGACATTGTTTACGTAACTTAGAAAGCGGTCAAGGGACAGGCACTGGCAGACCACCTCGCTAAAAACCCCGGGGATGGAGGATACGAACCCCTGAAAATGTATTTTCCTGATGAAGAGGTATTATTCATATGAGAAGACATTGCGAAATCCTATGACGGTTGGAGAATGTTCTTCGATGAAGCGGCAAACTTCAAAGGAGTTGTCATAGGAGCAGTCCTAATATCAGAAACCGATCAGCATTATCCGGTGTCTTCCAAACTTAGGTTCCCCTACACCAACAATATGGCCGAGTATGAAGCATGCATCTTAGGACTCAAAATAACATGAACGTTCAGGAGCTACTAGTGATTGGAGATTCGGACTTACTTATACATCAGGTACGAGGAGAATGCACAACCAAGAACTCCAAGATACTCCCGTATCTACATTATGTACAAGAATTGAGAAAGAGGTTCATGAAGTCGGAATTCCAGCATGTTCCCAGAGTCCGAAATGAGTTTGTCGATGCATTGGCTACCCTATCATCTATGATACAGCATCCAGACAAGAATTTCATTGATCCCATTCCAGTGAAAATCCATCATCAGCCAGCTTACTGTGCCCATGTCAAAGATGAAGAAGACGGAAAGCCTTGGTTTCGTGATATCAAGGAATATTTGGTAAAAGGAGAGTACCCAGAGCTTGCGAATCCTACTCAGAAGCACACACTTCGGAGATTGTCCAACAACTTCTTTCACAGTGGAGGAATCCTGTATAGGAGGACTCCTAATTTGGGACTATTAAGATATGTCGACGCAAAGGAATGTCCAGGCTGCTAGAGGAAATTCATGTTGGGACTTGCGGTCTACATATGAACGGTTTTGTCTTAGCAAAGAAGATACTTCGGGCTGGTTCTTTTGGATGACTATGGAAACAGACTGCATCCAGTATGTCCTGAAATGCCACCGCTGTTAGACACATTCAGACATGATAAAGGTACCTCCAAGCGAGCTTCACATAACAAGATCACTGTGGTCGTTCGTCGCCTGGGGAATGGACGTTATTGGACCAATCGAGCCTTCCGCTTCCAACGGACACATATTTATCCTAGTATCCATCGACTATTTCACCAAATGGGTCGAAGCAGCATCTTACAAAGCAATGACTAAGAAAGTCGTGGCAGACTTTGTCCGCGACCGCATTGTTTGTCGATTCGGAATTCCAGAGTCAATTATTACTAATAATGGCTCCAACCTCAACAGCGACTTGATAAAAGCTATGTGTGAAACTTTAAAGATTAGACACAAGAATTCCACAGCCTACAGGCCTCAGATGAATGGAGTTATAGAAGCCACCAACGAGAACATCAAGAAGATATTGAGGAAAATGATAGAGAAGCATAAGCAGTGGCACGAGAAGTTATCATTTTCTCTACTAGGGTATCGCACCACAGTCCGCACATCAACCGGGGCAACCCCTTACATGCTGGTTTACGGTACAGAGACTGTCATTCCCACTGAGGTAGAAATTCCTTCCCTAAGGATCATACAAGAAGTCGAGCTCGACGATGAAGAGTGGGTAAAAAGTCGTTATGAGCAACTAGCCCTTATAGACAGAAATAGAATGAATGCAGTTTGTCATGGTCAACTCTACCAGAACAGAATGTCCAGAGCCTTCAACAAGAAAGTTAAGCCAAGACGGTTCACACCGGGGTAGCTGGTGTTAAAGAAAAAATTTCCACATTAAGATGAAGTCAAAGGGAATTTCTCTCCCAACTGGAAGGGTCCATACATGGTTCACCGGGTTTTGACAGGAAGAGCCCTCATACTTGCAGAAATGGATGGAGAAGTCTGGCCAAAGCCGATCAATTCAGATGCAGTCAAGCGTTAATATGTGTAATCTTTATGCTTTCCTTATAAGATGTAAATTGAACTATGCCTTACCTGATTCCCGTTTAAGAGAGGATACATAGGCAGCCCTATGGGTTTGGTCATAATGCAATAAAAATTTAATTTCCCCCCCCCCCCCCCGCAATTGGAAATTAAGGCAGAATTTTGAGAAGGACCCTCAAAATTCCGAAGTAACTTCAGCCGATCACCGTACGAGAAACAGTCAGAGGCGTCAACCCATCAAACTGGGGCAAAATTTTGAGGAGGACCCTCAAAATTCTGCAACGGGAGAGGTTGCAATGTCCTGAACTACGTCACAGGCGTCGGTTTATATAAAAGCTATTTTTAATTTATGTAACACCTTTACAAAATCATGCATGTTTATTATGGGAACTTCTTTGTTTAGCAACGCTACACCAATAATACAGACGATATCACCAGATCAAAGCCGAACGAGTCAAGCAAAGCCAGCGAGGACACGAACTAACCTCCCCCTTGTTAAAGTCACGACCTTTTCTTTGGATGTAGGCATTAGGATAGCGAAATCATCAAACATATTGTACGCCCATGGAACAAACATTGTTCAAGAATACGATTCCCAGAATCGTTGCACTTGTCAACATTTGTTGTCAGCTCACACCAGTAATGCTCCGTAGTCATAATGCTCCCAGTAATCACAACGCTGCAATCTTCTCTCGGCTAAGAAAACTCCATTGTCATTTGTTATTTCATTTCTTGCATAAGGCTACTATTCTGTTTTCCGAGACTAAACGTTGTCTCCCCCTGCATCTGCATTGCATAAGGCTACCATTCTACCTTCCAACTTGCATAAGGCTACTATTCGACCTTCTAAGACAAAAATCCGTCTCCCCCTGCATCTACATTGCATAAGGCTACCATTCTGCCTTCCAATTTGCATAAGGCTACTATTCTTCCTTCCGAGGTTAAGCTCTACCTCTATCTGCATCTACATTGCATAAGACTACCATTCTGCCTTCCAACTTGCATAAGGATACCATTCTGCCTTCTGAGTTTAAGCTCTACCTCCATCTACATCTGCAATGCATAAGGCTACCATTTTGCCTTTCAACTTGCATAAGGCTACTATTCGGCCTTCCGAGGCTAAGCTCTGCCTCCCATTTTCTTCGAAACTCAGCATTGTCCCAAGCACTTTTTATCTCGCTTCTCTTACGGGCTAAGCTCTGCCCTTCAATTCGCAAGACTAAGCCCTGTCTTGTCCGCATCATACTACTGCATCTTTCATGGGCTGAAATATCGCCAACTCATCCAAAGGCATCATCGTTCGGAGGCACCATCTTCATATCCCGATAACACCATGCCATGGCTTGAGGATCTCTTTCAATCTTTTGCATATCCTTATTCAAAGGTATCATGGTTCGGAGGCACCATCCTCATAGCCCGAGAACATCATTTCATGGCCTGCAAATCCCTTATTATACGCTTCATGGCCCAGGACATCATGGTCTAAGGACATCATTCTCATCGTCCGAAGACAACTTTCATGGTCTGACGGGAATTTGCATCATGTTTAAATTTATGCATAGTATACACTTCTATTGTTTCTATTTGCAGGTAAGCCGGCGAGCAACGGCTACCCTAGCAGGAGTGATCCCACTCCAGTTCCCTCAACCATATCAAACCCAACCATTCCTGTAAACTGCTCACTCACCCGGCCCTAGACGTTGCGTCCGTTCTTGGAATCACTTCCTCGGTATACTCCGCCGATGGATTCTGAACTACATATGGCCTGAATCCTATGAAACCAGGGATATGTAAGCAGCTTAAAAGCCAGGGTGCAGCCTGGCCTCTTCAAACCGTTTCGCTCGGTCAAAATTGGCTATCATTTCTTTACTTGGTAACTCTTTCATCCTTCCCGGGTAAAGAGAGACAGCTGTTGATACCCAATTTTTCCCTATATTTTTTTCAAAATGCAAAATACCTTCAAAATAGCATGTATACATATATATAAGCATGTCCAAGGGTTTTATTATTTTTTCGTAGTTTTAAAAGTTTTAAATTGACTTATTTTCTCCTTTTTTATCCATAAAATACCCAATAATTATTCCCAAAATTATTATTTTGATAATTAACCTACTGGATTTCTATATTTATGCCAAAATATTGCTTAAGGTAATTTTTACATATTTTTATAATTACATTTAATATTTTTAAAGCTAAATTGCACATAATTGCAATATTAGCCCTTTTAAGATTTAATTATATTTTATATGCATAAAATTTCATCCTGTATTTTTAAATTGTTACTTATGTGTTATAAATCATTTTTTTACTTTAAAATATAGCCAAATTGGCTTTCAATTGTAGCCCAAAATTGGACCCCAATTTCCCAGCACAATTTCAATTAAAACCCGATCCACACCCTTTTTACCCATGACCAACCTCGGAACCCCACCTACCCTCTCTAATCTCGACCGTTGATCTCCCAGATTAATGGTCCACATTTCCTCTTACCATTTTTAACCCAAACGACCCCCCTAACCTAACTCATTTGTTACAAACCGCCGCCCTAGAATCCCCTTTCCTCTCAAATTCTCTCTGAGACCTAAATTTAACCCTAGCCACTGCCACCCAAACCATCCCTAATCCCCTTCGATCCTCACTCAATCCATGGATTCTCATGGCTGTTTGAGACGTATACTTGTCTCCTACATCTCCTGGTTGCCCGTTATTGTGATTTCGTGGAAAGATCTCGAACAGATCTAGTCCGGATCTTGTTCAACTTCTGTCCATGGTCTTTTATGCTACTTTCCGGCCATCCATGGTTGTTCGAGTAAGATCCATGTCCTTTCCGGCTAAAGCCGGTAACGATCTAATGCTTTCTCATCTTTTTTGGGTTCTCTAAAACCCTAACCTTTGAGATTTTTCACTTTTCTTTAAGATCTGTCTTAGATATAAGTATATCCATGAGTTTTTAACCTATCTTTCTCCATCTTTACTATTTTACGAAACCCTAAAGTCGCTATTGTTCGATTCTTCTCAGATCTTTCTAGATCTGAGGTGATTCGAGTATTGTTAGGCGTTTCCCTTCAAAAACCTCCTGTTTTAACCAACTATTTCAATTTTTTTTTTCAAACTAGGGTTCATTACGAGTTGTTCTTCAAAAATGATTTCTGACTTTTAATTACTTAATCGACTCTCCTTTATCTTCGTGACTAACTTTTACCAGAGTGTTCAAACCTTAGTTGATATTTCATTTTTTTTCTAACCTTTGCCTCGATTCTAGGTACTTTCTATGTTACCAGTCCTATTACTTTGTCCTATTTCTGGGACTTAAATGTTTTCTTTGTCAAATCCCTTATTCTACGATTTTTTGCCCTAATTAATCTCTAATAGGGTTCGCCTCTGTTTTCCAGCTAATTTCTGTATTTTTTTGAAGTTTGCTTAGCCTATTTCCTATTTATGGGAGTTGATATTTCTTTCCAAAAATATGTATTATTTTTGAAATTTTGGTTGCCTGGTTTGTTCTGTTAAAAATTTGTATGCATGAACTTTATTGTTTCCTTATTTGTAATCTTAATTAATCACACTTGCCTTAACTGTCCAACAGCATGATTTTGTGATTCTTACTGATCCTTTACTTTGTATGATTGGGATTCTTGCCTAAATTAAACTCTCTTATTATTACCGTTAATCAATTACCCCTAATTAAGAGGTCTATTCCCGACTCTCTTATGTTAGTTGGTTCTATGATTGGTTGATTGATCCTTAATTAATTGAACTCTTATTCTCTTTACCTTATTAGTTCTACTCCTAAAGTACTATATATACACTCTTGTTTTACCTCTCAACACACGAACAATTAGTTCAAAAGCATACACACACACACACACACACTCAAACCCTCTCTTCTTTCTCTGCTACTTGTGCTACTGCTTGTCTAGCCAGCTGAAAGCCAAGGCTAGGCTATAGAACTCTACTTGCTTTACTTTTCTGTACTTTGCTTCCTCAACTGGTATGTTTCTAGTTCAATTCTGAAACTCAACTCTATGTGCTTCATTATTTGTCAATCCATGTCTCTTTTTGCACTGACTTAATGGCTCATGTTGTTTAATTACATTTCTTGTTTATTGCTTTACTCTGCATGCTTAAGTTCTTCCCTCTCTTATTCAAATGTAATCAGCATGTCTACTTATTCTTGTTTATGTCCCTCAACTAGTATGTCTCCTAATGTACTTGATTAACACTAAATCATGAATGATTATGTGCAATAAGCCAATGCATGACTACTCCCATACCTTGTCCCTATGTCTTATTACTCTTCTAATTTTAAGCATGATTCCCTTATTAACTCTTTGAAGTAATTGTTTGTATTCTAAAATCAGCCCATATTTGTTCTTTGTGCTTGTTGGTCAATATGCTTCTTTTCTCATCCATGTTCATTTGTTTCTGGCTTGGGTCCTCTATGTCCCCAACCCCTTACTTCCTTGCCTGTGAATGTTGGAATGATACTATTCTTTGGATTTGTTTTGTGTGTGCTAGTTTGTTCCATGTTGTTGCTGCCCCTATTCCCTTCTCTTTTCAAAACTGTTTTTTCCCTAAGCAACTCTTTGGTTGTTTTGCAAACGTATTTCAAACATGCTATTCAAAACTGTTTTCCAACTCAACTCTTTGAAATCTATGTCAAGCACTCTCACATATACTCTTAGACTACTAGGTTCTGCCTCTTTTATGTGAGCCTTGCCTTGGGACCCTTGAGCTCCCTCTGAACATGGACACATAAAAGCTGGTCTTTCCACACTGCATTTATTCTATCTTACTTAAGCAATCTGGGTGTGAGCATTGCCCGGAATCCCTTGAGGTCCTTGGGGAATTCTGACACACTTAGATATGAGAAAGGCTATGGGAAAACATTGGCACTTGAAGTGGTTTATTACATAAACTCAGAGAGGAAATCCTAATCACGCTTCCTATAGTGTAATTTCTTATTTTCATTATGTAATTCATTTTAATGTTGGTTTGTAATAATTTGTTGTAAACAAGTATTGGGGTTGGCTAGTGAAAAGTGATGGGGTAAATATGCATGCTATAGTCGTTCAGGGGTAGAAAACATGTTATTAGGTTTACATTCCTAGTTGCACAATAGAAACCATGCTTAGGGTTCATACATGTATTAGAAATCATGCTCTCGGTCTCATGTTTATTGTTTCAGCATGTGCACCCTTACAAAATCATGTGTTAAAATCTGCTAATAATTAGTACTTTACTGTTATGTTCTATGTTTCCATGTGCATTTAGAAATCCTGCTCTTAGGAAATTCTGCAATCTTGCCATGTGCATTTAGAAACCCTGCTCTAGGAATTCTGCATTATACATGAATCTTAGATTCCATGTTTTAGGATCTCATTCGTACTTGCATTTACATTTAGTGTAAACTGCTGATTATAAAAGAGGTAAAAATAGCTTCACACTTGATTATCCTGTTTAAAATAACTGGTAATAATCTCTGCTTTCGTATCAACTAGAACAGCATGCTCCTAGGGTAAAATAATTTCCAAACTGTCTTTTAATAATTCATAATAACTGTTGCACATTACTTTACGCCTAGGCAGCCGTAGGTAATTGCTTAAATAAAAATAGAATTGTCCTTGTTTAACTGCCAGTATGTTAAAATCAGTAGGCAAACCTGATTCAGACTTTAATTGTGTGTGAGTCATGCTATTTATGTGCATTATTTGTGGAGGTATACTTGAGCCTTCTGTCTGTTTTCTGTGTTTTCCCCTTTAAATGCAGTCCTATGTGTTCTTGTATGTCGCCTAGTATTTTACCTTTAAACCTGAGGGTCTGCCTAGAACCTTCCCCCTTAGGATAGGAGTCCTAAAGTTCCTTCGGGACTGATTGGAAGGGACGGGTAACAGCATGCAATAGGGGTCGAGACCAACCTTTGCTTTAATTACCTTCACGGGAGGGGTAAGGGTAGATATGAATATGATGACAGGTGCATTAATACCACTTGTAGCCCCTCTTTGAAGAGTTTTATACCGGGGATTCCATTGATGTGATCCATATTAAAAAAAAACCTAGGACACCCCCTTTACATTCATAAGCATTCTTTAGACTGTAATTCTTTTCAAAATTTTGCCTTTCGCTAATTATTTTTAAACACTCGTGTATTTAAACTCAAATCCCCTACTATTTGAGTCATACTTGTTTATTTGCTAATTGCACAAATTCACAAAAAACTGTCTGGCCGGGAACCACACTAGTGGATCGTGAGGGGTGCCTAACACCTTCCCCTTAGGATAATTTCAAGCCCTTACCTTATCTCTGGTTACCAAAAGGTAGTTGTAGATGAACCTTATAGGTGCCCTAACGCACCTTAAAATCGTTAGGTGGCGACTCTCCAAAATTGCAAGAAACCCTTTCCAAAAGGAAAGAGTTGTCCCAACCAAATGTCATAAACCCGATTCCGCGAGGAAAAAAGGGGGTGCGACAATGTGATGGTTCTTACATCCCATCAAAGGAACTTATAGAACTTCCATTCTCAATGCCAAAAACCAGAAAAGAATACACTGACGCAGACAGGAACACTATGGAGAAAAATTTTCGTGCCAAAAAGATTTTTGTATGTGGAATATGACTTGATGAATACAATAGAATTTCTGCTTGTGAAACTACAAAGGAGATATGGGAAGCTCTGAAAACAGCACATGAGGGAACCACTCAACCATATCTGCAAACTGCAAAGGAGATATGTGAATATATGAACTCTTTAGGATGAAGGACGATGAATTTATTCAAGATATGCACACAAGATTCACCTCCATCATAAATGAGTTACACTCACTTGATGAAACCATTCCTAGGAACAAGCTAGTGAGGAAAATTCTCAGTATCCTGCCCAGTTCTTTGGAAAGCAAGGTGAATGCTATTACTGAAGCAAAGGACCTGCAGGAGCTGACCATAGACGAGCTGGTTGGAAATCTGAAGACCTACGAGATGAAGACAAAGATAGACAGTGAAAGAAGAGAACCAAAGAAAGAAAAAAACATTGTACTAAAAGTTGATAGCAATGACTCAAGTGAGGAGGACAGTGATACGGCTTACTTAACCAAAAGATTTCAGAAGATGGTCAGAAGAAATGGAGGAATACTGAAAAGGGACAGCTCTAGCAAACCAAAGAACTATGATCTCTGCCATAAGTGCAGAAAGCCTGGGCACTTTATCAAAGACTATCCTCTTCTGAAGCAAGAGTACTCCAAGTACAACCTTGAGAAAGCAGCCAAGAGGAACCCGGTTCCTGACAAGGACTTCAAGAGGAAGAGATCTGCTGACAATGTGGTGAAACAGGCTCTTGCAGCATGGAGAGACTACTCTAGTGAGTCTGAAGATAAAACTGATGCGGGTAGCAGCTCCATGATGGCATTTGAAAGTGTGAAAAATGAATATGATTCAATATTTGATTTGATGGACCAATCAGATGATGATGAAGATGATGACAATAGTGAGGTAAATTTCAGGGATGTTCAGAGAAATCTGAAATCCTACTCTCCTAAGAAACTCATGTCTTTAGCTAGTATATTGATTGATGCCTATCATAGTATTGTGAAGGATAAGGATGCCTTGACCTTAGAGCTAGGAGAAGCTGAACAAACTAGAGATGATCCGGCAGTATGTATTGTTGATCTAAAGGAAACCATTTGTGAGTTGGAGAAAGAAAATTTTGTTTTAACCAAAAAAATTGCTAACATAGAACATGAAAGAGATGACTTAGTGGTTGTAGTTGTTGATCATAAAGAAACTATTGAAAACGTCAGAAAATAAAGAGAAGCCTTGATGAAAAGAGTGACTGGGATTGAGGAAGAAAGAGATGATCTCTTGGTAGTGATTGCAGACCTAAGGGAAAAATAGAGGGACAAGGGACTGAGTCTAAACCTAGAAATTCTGGAAAAGGAAAAGAGGTAGCAAGTGAGGAACACATTAGGCTTGAAAACGAGTTGAAGGCTGTGAGAACTAGTCTGTGTGTTGAATCTGAGAAAAACAAGCATCTCCAGACTGAACTGCTCCTCAGAAGCTATCACCGCCATGTAAGTTAATAATGGTAGAAATAGGCAGGGAATAGGGTTCCAAAGGGAGAAAACTCCTTACAATCCCCATAGCAAGTATGTTACTGTACCATATAACCGGTTGTGTACCCACTGTAGGAACAATGGGCATTTCAAGGAAAATTGCCAAGCCAGGATCTAGTCCTTTCAGAAAAACAAAGTGTTTGCTGAAAATGTAACTACTAAAAAGGGACCAGGTTCCACCCACAAAAAGCGCATATTACCTGCATGGACTAAGAAAGCTCTTATTCATCCTCTTGCCTACTATAAAGGACCCAAACTTGCTTGGGTTCCTAAAACTAACTCTTGATCTCCTTGTGCAGGGAACAGTGAATGGAAGCAGTCAACAATAGTTTATGGATAGTGGATATTCAAAGCACATGACTGGGAATACCATGGACTTTCTTTTACTAAAAGCCCTGCAAGGAGGGAGTGTATCCTTTGGCAATGGGAAAAAGGGGTACATTCTTCGAGTTGGAAAATTCGGGAAATCACTCACTCACTCTATTGAGAATGTGTACTATGTCAATGGTCTTAAGTACAGTCTCTTGAGTGTCTCTCAGATCTGTGATATAGGAAACAAGGTGGAGTTCTTGTTCAAGATATGTACAGTTACTAATCTGGTAACAGGTGAAGTGGTACTTATGGCCAAGAGATACAAGAACATCTATGTTGCTGATTTCGAGTCCATACAAAGTGGTGATCTGAGCTGTCTGAAAGTTGTTGATGATGATGTTGAACTTTGGCATAGAAGATTGGGGCATGCAAGCTTCTCTCTTCTGAACAAACTAATTCAAAAGGACCCGGTCCATGGTCTACCCATGTCAAAGTTCAAAGTACAGAAAGTATATGATGCCTATGCTAGAGGAAAGCATGTGAAGTCCTCTTTAAGTCTATAAAGGATGTAAGCACCTCAAAGCCACTCGATCTTCTGCATATGGATTTATGTAGCCCTGTAAGAGTGCAAAGCAGGGGAGGAAAAAGATACATATTTGTGATAGTGGATGACTAATCCAGATTCATATGGACTTTATTTCTTAGAACTAAAGATGAAACCTTTGAGATGTTTGTGGCTTTTGTAAAGAAAATCTAGGTGAAGATAGAGTCTAGAATCGCATAGATCATGGAACAGAATTTGACAATGCCAATTTTGATGAGTTCTGCAATAAAAATGGCATTACTCATAACTTCCTAGCTCCAAGAACCCCCCCTAGCAAAATGAAGTAGTGGAAAGGAAGAATAGAACTCTTGAAGAAATAATGAGAACAATGTTGATCGACAGTGGGATTGTAAAGAACTTCCAAGCTGAAGCTATCAACACTGCCTGCTACTTGGTGAACAGGTGCATGATCAGATATCTCCTGAACAAAACCCCCTATGAGTTGCTGAATGGAAGGAAACCCAAGCTGACCCACCTAAGAACATTTGGGTGCAAATGCTATGTTCTCAATAATGGAAAGGATCGGCTTGGTAAATTTGATGCCAAGAGTGAAGAAGGAATATTTCTGGGGTATTCTTCTCAAAGCAAAGCTTACAAGATATAAAACAAGCGGACTCAATGTGTTGAGGAAAGTGTTCATGTTATCTTTGATGAGTACGATCCTTCCTGTGAGAAAAGTGCTAAAGATGATCAAGATGGAGAGCCCTTACTGGTTCCTGATGAAGTCATTGACATGACAAATGAAAAGGCAGATATGATGAACCAAGTGAAAGAGACGAGTAGAGATAATGCTGCCTCTTCTTCAATAGAACATTACAACCACTGAAGCTGAAGAAAGAGTGTTTGTTGCAGTACAGGGTACTCCACTAGTACCTGAGAGAAGAACAAAAGAGAACCAGTTACATATACCCACCTCCTCTACAAATGAACCCCAAATGTCTAACTGGAAGCACAAAAGTCCTCATCCTCTTGACAACATAATCACTCCTCTAGATTCTGGAGTATAAACTAGGTCAAAAGCCAGAAATTCACTTGCCTTCTCTGCCTTTCTCTCCTAAATAGAACCCAAAAATATCAAGGAAGCCCTGAAAGATGCAGATTGGATTACAGCCATGCAAGATGAGCTGCATCAGTTTGAAAGGAACAATGTCTCACACTTGGTACCTAAACCCTCAGATCGAACCATTATAGGAACTAGGTGGATATTCAGGAACAAGCCTGATGAACATGGAAACACTACAAGGAACAAGGCCAGGCTAGTGGTTTAAGGCTACAATCAGGAGGAAGGGATTGATTATGATGAAACATTTTCTCTGGTCACTCGCATGGAAGCTATTAGAATCCTAATAACTTTTGCATGTTATATGGAATTCATCTTATTCCAAATGGATGTCAAAAGTGCATTTCTGAATGGACTTCTTAAGGAAGAAGTCTATGTGAAGCAACCTCTAGGGTTACAGTATAAAGAAGAGAGTAAGAGACTCCAAGAAAGCAAACTAAATCATAGATACGAATGTTTCCCTACAAAGGGGCTGGCTTCAACAACCTATAAGGGACGGCTTGCCAAGCTACACAAATAGTTAATTTGTTTATAGTCGCAAAAGTTTTCCTACAAAGGGACTGGCTTCAATAACCCATAAGGGACGTTTTGCCAAGCTACACAACTCAAAAAACTTTTGTACTATAACCAACGTTAGCTGTTTATAACTCAGAAAATTTTCATACTACAATAAGCTAACTTTCAAAGAGTATTCTTACTTTATTTTCATACATGGACCGGCCTTTCCATCTATTCGAAAGAAAGAACAAGATGGAAATTTAGAAAGCACTCATATGTAATATATCACAAAAGATTTACAAAGGTTCCAAGATGATCTTTCAACTACTACAAGGCCTCCTTTATATAGGAGTAGAAGGTTATTACAAGACAAACTTACATAATAAAATATACCTATCTTACATTTCAAACTTATCTACATATGGGTCCTTCTTGGCATGTGAAATACTTTAGGCAAAACAACTAAAAAGCTCCTAAAAACATGTGAAAGGGGTGAAATATACATGGTGTAGCATGTGAAAGTATGAGGGAGCATGTGACTACATGTGAAAGTAGGGTGTTTCATGTGATGAAGCATGTGGAAGCATGTGAAAACAAGTGGAAGTGGGGCCCGGATAATATGGAAAGATGTAAAAATTTGTCTTGACATGGGTAGATGATTTTTGAGGATTTTTTGGTAGGTAATGTAGGATTATGGTGGGATAAGTAGGGATTTAGATAATTATCCTTCATTGATTCTAGGGTTGTCTTCTAGGCATCTTTTCAAAGACCATGTGTAGTAATGCCTGGAACTTGACGGTCCTTCTCCACTGTGTTCTTTCTCCTTTGGATTGAGAGATGTAATCCGCAACTTTAATCTGGAAATGTCGTGAGTGATCTTTTCTCGGATGACTTCGTATGGGGTTTGATATTCTTTTGCTGCTTCCCGGACTCTTTCCCAGTGAGGATGAGTGTTGGTATAATTTCAGCTTGCCCAATCTTTTGGCCATATCTCTCTCGGGATGCACCTATTTTGTTGGAAAAGGATTCTTTGTGTATCACTATATTCTTCTTCCATTGATAAACATGACACGGGAAATTTCCACCAGAATGATGCTTCTGATTGCGCCTGGACTTTTCCATTAACAATCTTCACTGGGCTATGGAACATGAAAACCTTTGTTGTGTAGGAATCGCTGAAACATTTCATCCAATATCCTCTAGGCTTGAACCATAGTAAAACTACTTTAAGAGCTGGTTCAATGTTATCAAAATCCTTGAAGACGTTGCATTTGAATCCCATGAAATATAATACTGATGGCATAGGTACCAGAAAAACCATAATAGTTCTTGTGGAAAATCCTTGGCTTGAGCTATGAAGATATGGCAGAACGGATATTCTGGATTGACCCCATAAGGCTTAAGGATGGATCCTCCATGTTGTCGGAAAACTTGGAGCTCATAATAAGTTCTTCTTTCCATTAAAATTGATGGATCAAAGGGATCCATGAAGTTGAACAACTCCGGTGGATGATCTATTGGTTTCAATGAACTTGTTCCTGGTACATTTGAAAACATGAAGATGTGGCTGATTAGCTTCTGTTTTGACTTCATTTTTGCGGGGGAAAATCTCTTTGAGAATTCTTCCGGTCGAGACAGAAAATCTGCAAGAATATTATCCTTTCCTTTCAGGTGCTTGACTTGAAATTTGTATGGAGAGAACCATTGTGCCCATCTGAGAAGCTGAGGATCAGGAATAATTTTTGCATTATTTTGGATCATCTTTGGGAAGGCCTTCATATCCATTTCTATCAGAAATTCTGTATTTATCAAGAAAAAGTTGAATTTCTTGATTCCATTCCTTACTGCAAGAATTTTCTTGAAAGTGGAGTGATAATGCTGCTCCGCATCTTTGAACTTTCCACTGGCGTATCCGCATATTTTCCTCTGGCCTTCTTTTTCTTCAAATAGAACAGCACTCCAATATTCATTGTTGGATCAGTTTGTAGTATCTTTTTTCCATCTGAAGGGATGTAGAGGGACTTGACATTTTTAGATATCTCCTTTATTTTTCTGACTTCTTCATCCTGTTTCTCTCCCCATGATGGAGCATTTTTCTTGAGCATTTCTATGAGTGGTGAAATGTATGTAGATATATTTGGGATGAAATCTCTTACATAATTTATTCCACCCAAGAACTGTTGGATCTGCTTTTTTGTGAAGTTGGTATCCGGAAATTTGAGTAATTATTGACATATATGTGGTCCTGGACTGTATTCACCTTTGGCAAAATGCATTCCGAGAAAATCAATCTCTTTTTGAGCAAGAACCATCTTTTTTGCAGAAAGCATGATCCCGTATTATGTTACCAATGCCTCAAATTGACGAAGCAAGTTGACATGTTCCTCCCATGTATCACTAAATAACAGGATGTCATCAATGTAAACTAAGGAGGTATGGAGGATGGGTTGGAAGATTTTTATCATGCCTTTTTGGAACAAGGAGGGTGCAGTTTTCAATCCAAAGGGCATGACATTCCATTGGAAGTGGTGATCGGGGAAGCAAAATCCCATTTTGGGTCTTTCTTTAGGGTGGATTCCCAATTGCCAAAATCTAGATTTTAAATCAAACTTGGAAAAATATTTGGCCTTGGCTAAGTGGGAGAAAAGAGTGAGTTTATTTAGGATGGGGAATTTATCATCTTGGAGGAAATGGTTAAGTGGCTGGTAATAAATGACTAACCTGAGTTTTTCCCTTGTCTACTCAGCTCTTTTGTTGACATAAAATGCTTCGCATGCCCATTATGAATCTGACGGCTCTATTAGATCAAATTCTAAAAGTTCTTCACATTCTTTCTTTGCAAGCTGAAGATGATTTGGATTCATGCCTGAATGACTGGCTTTTGTTGGATTGATGTTTTTATTTCTTTTGAAATGGAACTTGATAAAAAAAACTCTTTCTTTTTCCATAATGGGATTTTCCCTTTCTTCATGAAATCCTTGTGGGACTCAGAACATGAATGTTCAATTAGATTTTGCTCAATCTCTTTGATTTGTTCATCATTGGTGATTTGGAATAGCCTTGGAATCTCAGAATAAGGTTTGAACTGCTTTTTAAAAGCTATCCCATTAGACTTGATATGGATTTGATCTTTAAGTTGTCTGTAAATATTGAATCCAACAATAAGATCTTTTCCTGGTACATCAGACCCTATCAGCTTGGTTTTATACTTCAATCTTGGAAAGAACTCAATTGTGATCGGATGCTTTATAATGACGGTGGTAGTCAGGATTCCATTTGATGTACTGTTAAAATCCTTAAAGTGCAGCACCCATTGATCTCCAGGGAGAACAGTAGGATTTATGAGTGAGGAAGCAACTTCGGTGTTGATGAAAGCAATAACTCGAGTTGGTTTCTCCCATTTGGATGAATAGATCTTGAGTTCTACTTGAGGAACAACTACGAGAGCGTTTATCTCCTCTCAGGCTTCAATCACTGGTTCTGAAATTTGGTAGTGATCATTGCCTTGATCTTCATAGATAGCAAGAGAGTATAAAGTTTCTTCATTAGTTTCATCATCCACAGAGAATATGGATTCAAGGTCCTCCTCTTTTCCGAGATGTATGCCAGAGTAATCCTCAATCTCTTCAAGGAGTTTGACAGATCTTCTCGATGGGGGACAGTTTTTAGCGAAATGTCCAATCTTGTGGCAAATAAAACATCTATTTTTCTTATGAAAATTTCCTGGCCTTCTACGTCTGAAATATTTTGTGCGTCTCTTGGACCTTGATTTCTCGTCTAGAATTCTTGGTCGTCTGAACTTCCTGAATTCTCTTTGTCACCTAGATGTGTGGCAGGAACATCCTGATCCGGTGATTAGATCAAATTTGTGGCATGCTTTGTCAAGCACTGGATTGTGTTGGATAATTTGTTTTAGGGCAGAACGCTTCATACAAATATCATCTAATGCAACGAAAATAGCTTGCCTGATGTAACCAAATTGTGGGAATATCATAGACTGAAACTTTTCTTCGATGATGGTCATGGTTCGGCATGCCAACAACTTTGTAAGGAAAGAGACAAAGGCTTGCTTTAGATTGATGTCTCCACCGATCTCGAAGTATATCTTCGCCATTTTTTAAAAATGTTTGTCAATGTCATTTCTGTCGAATGACACACACTTTATCTCGAAGAGTTGTCTTCGCATTCTCTCCTATCTTTGGTCAGTATCTCCGCAGAAAACTTCATGTAGGATCCTGATGTTGAAGGCAAAATCTTGGGAAGTAAGAAAAGTATTTTTGTCTTGAATTCCAAGTGAGTTCCACCAATCTCTCAAATTTCCTGAGAATCGTGAAGTAAGTTCTGACAGGATGATATACTTTTCTCATTCCACCAAATTTTTGGTCACCATCCAAGTATAAAAGTCTTGGATCCTTTGAAGCCATCTTGAAACTTTGACGTCATCTAAGGTGAAAGTGTGGAAGCCAATTCCAACTGGTTTTGACGCCATGGGCTCATATTTTCTTTCTGGGATTGGTTCATTTTTCATGCCTTCTTGTTCCTCATCTACTTCCGATACTTCTGGGTCTCTTGGCTGGTTTACAAATATTGGGGGATTGTCGTCTTCGGAAGAGTTTGTTGTGGATCCATTGCTTGATTAAGAGCTATCTTCCATTGTTTCATCGTCTGATGAATTTAAAGCCTCCGACCATGGAGTATCTTCTTTTGATATGTATCTTGGCTGGGAGACATAGAGATCTGGAGCCTTCTGGTCAGAAATTATCAGATTTTCGGGGTTTGATCCTTTTGAACTTTCTCCTTGGTCTTGCCTTTTCTTGGTTTGTTTATGTGCTGCAAGGGCATCTTTCCTTTCCCAGACCATTTTTGCGATATCAAAATCATGTTCTTATTTTAAGGGTTGGGTGAAAGGGATTGGATTTTGTGAGGTAGATGGAAAAGTAGAAAAGGTGTAGTCCAATT
The DNA here is from genome assembly GCF_000393655.2 of Nicotiana sylvestris. Lineage (NCBI taxonomy): Eukaryota > Viridiplantae > Streptophyta > Magnoliopsida > Solanales > Solanaceae > Nicotiana > Nicotiana sylvestris. Next base: position 29,225,930 of record NC_091063.1, on the reverse strand, counting down.
TAGGTGAGGAATATGCTTGTGGAGACATAGGGAAGAAGGTAGGTTTTGAAGGGAAAACTAGGGTCTTTTGTGTCTCAAAGTGATCATTTCTTAAAAGTTGAATTTGTTCCTTGATGGAAATCGTCTCCTTTTGTTGTTGTTACAAAAATTGGAAAAGTGAAGTTCCTAGCGGACAAATCTCGTATTGTAAATTTGCCAACCTTAGTTCCACGACTTTGATTAGTCTGGCATTGTGAGACGATGCCTGCTCCATCTTTTTCTCAATTGTTTCCACTTTGCTCATCATTTTGTTTTGTGTATGGGCCACGTTCTTTATGGTGTTGCCAATGTTGTTCAGCACCTTGTTTTGGCAGATGAAGTTTTCTGATTGCCAGTTCATTGTTGTTTCGATATCACTTGTTGGGGGGTTTTCTCCAGTAGGTAGTACTATGTTTTTCTTAGGAATTTTTGGAGCATGGCTTATACCCTCTTTTTTGAAAGGTTGAAGTGAAGGAAAATCTTGGGTATGACTAGAGCTTGAAGGGCTTAGCATTAATATTTGTGGTTGTGTGGGATTTGTGATTTTTTGAGTTGGTGAAGTTTTAGGTTCAGGTGGTTTTTGGATTCTGGAGTATGAGCTGATGGTGATTTAGATTTGGCTGTGGTTTCACTATCCTCCCAGCTTGGAGTGAATTTTTCTGGTAATTTTGTCCATTCCTGGGGTTTGTAACTGACAAGAAATTCATATTTACCTGGACGGCTTAATGAGCCAATTGAGGAGTCTTTACTTTCGTATTTGGCTCGAAAATGCTTTTCGGTGGCTTTCCCTTTTTCTTGGATTTTGGTTTGGTCTTGTTGAGGCTAAATCTTTCCCAGTGATGCAGATGGTGTTCATCATATTCTCCAACTAGGTCATCTAAACAGTATTGGAAATGACAGCCAAGATCCCAAGGGCAATGTCCCGTAAAGGGGCATTTGAACCACCAAACCCTTTTTCCTTCTTTGTCAAAATTTTGACATCAGTCATGTTCTTCCATGATGCTTTGTATATTCCAAAAGAACTCTCCGTCAGGTTCAGGGTATGTATCTGTTGTATCTTTGGGTTGAATCATTTGGCAAGAGAAGATGGTTTTATTGGGGTTTTTGAGATGAGAATGGTCAAAGCTTATGCAAACGATTTTGTCACTTCTTTTGGTAAAAGTTGGTTCACCAGATTGCAGAGATTCTTCTAGTTCTCTTAATTTTTTATAATTTGTGATCCAGGAATCAGGAAGAATTTTGACAAGCTCATCTCTGGAAATTTTGTCTGGGTATTTGGGTGCACATGGTATTTCCTTTGGTAGCATCAATATTTAAGAGTAAAGCATTTTCTCCTCCGGGAAGGCAAAGATCTATGGCATGATTTTGGACTCGCCACGCCATTTGTGATGAAGTGTGGCTTGGACGGAATCTTTGGCTTGAGGGACTCCTTGGATTTGGACTTGTATTTTTAGTGCTTCGGTTAGATATGGATCATAAAGGGACATGTTGAAATTTGGAAAGATAGTTATGAAGACAGTCCCAGCATTCAGGGTAAATTCTGCAGTACCCAAATTTGCATATTGGTACTCCAAGTATCTTGTATCTAGAAGAGAAAGTCGAGCTACAATAGGTTGACCTTTTCTTCTGTGGTATGTTAAAGTGATTCGGATAGCACCAACATGGATATGGGTAAAACCATGATCTCTCCATTGCCTGGGAAAATCATCTGGGATTTAAAGGGTGATAAATTGTTCCTCTCGAGTGGCAAGAATAGGATGATGGTCAAGTTTTGAGGCAGCAACATATTCTTTGACTCCTTTTGGTCTATGTTGGACTAAGGAACGAATTTGGGTCCAGGGTGCAAACGATTTTTTGGAAAAAGCTGAGTAAGGGTTTATGAGGGGTAGTTCGGTAGAGGATACTTTTTGTTCATCGGGTAGGATATCTACTTCATAGAGGTAATCATATTTTTTGAACAAGGTTTTATATAGAGTAGGAGACATATTCATTTTTGCTAGGGAAGAGGATGATGGGGATGACTCAGATATATTTAGTAAGTTGTTCCTCCCTCCGAAAGGATGGGCTGGCTCTGATACCACAGTATAAAGAAGAGAGTAAGAGACTCCAAGAAAGCAAACTAAATCATAGATACCAAAGCATTGTATGGATTGAAGTAGGCTCCTTGAGCTTGGTATGAAAGGCTGTCAAAGTTCCTCTTAGAAAATAGTTTTACAAGAGGGAAAATTGACAACCCCTTGTTCCTAAAGAAATGGGGAAGGAACCTGCTCATTGTTCAGGTCTATGTTGATGATATCATTTTTGGGGCAACAGCAGATTCTCTCTGTGAAGAATTTGCAAAACTCATAGGAAGTGAGTTTGAAATGAGCATGATGAGGGAGCTGAATTTCTTCTTGGGTCTTCAAATGAAGCAGTCCACAAAGGGTACGTTCATTTGTCAGCAAAAATATATCAAGAAGCTCTTGAAGAGGTTTGATATAGAAGCATCAAAAGTGATAGACACTCCCATTGCCACGGCTACTCGACTGGACATGGATGAAACTGGATCTTCTGTGAATCAAACTATGTATAGAGGCATTATTGGGTCTTTTCTCTATCTCACTGCTAGCAGACCCGATATTGTCTTTAGTGTGGGGCTATGTGCAAGGTTTCAATCAAATCCCAAGGAATCTCATTTGAAGGCTGCCAAAAGAATTTTGAGATACCTTAAGGGAACACAGGGCCTGGTCCTATATTACCCCTCAGGTGACAGTTTTAATCTCATTGGGTATGGTGATGATGACTATGCATGTTATCTTGTGGACAGGAAAAGCACTTCTGGAATGGCTCACTTTCTAGGTTCATGTCTCATCTCTTGGGGAACAAGGAAGCAAAACCCAGTGGCTCTTTCAACAGTTGAAGAAGAATATGTAGTTGTTGCATCCTGCTATGCTCAACCCTTATGGATTAAGCAGCAACTGAAGGATTTTGGGGTATTTACTAAGTCGGTGCCTCTTCTATATGATAACACCAGTGAATTCAACATGGCCAAGAATCCAGTTCAACACAAAAGAACCAAACACATTGATGTGAGACATCATTTTCTAAGGGACAATGTGGAGAAAGGGCTGATCTGTATGAAGTTCTGCAGCACAAAAGACCAAATTGCAGATATTTTCATCAAAGCATTGAGTAGGGAATATTTTGAAAGAAACGGGGTGAAGCTAGGGCTATTGAAGCCCAATTGAGAACCTGATTCCTCATCAATTGGCTATGAAAATCACCTTCAAGTAAAACTAGCTAAAGTGTTTTCTGGCCAAGTCTAACTCACTTCAATACCGTTACAGGTAAACACGCATGATGAGTATAGAAGTTGTAGATGCATTGCATAGATGATAAAAGAGTATTGAAATTTTCAATAACAGGTCAAGAACCTGGTTCTTGTACCAAAGGTTAGTAATTCTATGCATCCTTTAATACATGTCTTGAAAAGGTACATATATCAACTTCCATGTCATCCACCTTTTCAGACCCTGCTGTCATGTCCCTTCACTTAAAATCGTTCCATATCCCTCTAAAATTTTGCATTTCTCCAAGCACAACCGCCGTTTCAGAATCGGCTCCTATCTCTCTTTTCATAATTATCCACTCTCATTAAAACCTTTCTCCTTTCTTCACAAACCACAGTCCTCAATTAGAACTTCTCCAAAAAATATTCTCTCTATCTCTTCAATGGCTGACACAAACTCCGAAATCCCTAGTCCTCCGTCCCCAATGAGTCTTCTATAACCACTTATGTTCTTATCTCTAAAATCACTCCTAACCCAGATTCCCCGTCTCCCTCCAGTTCTAAGTTGACTATCCTAGAAACCCCTAAAATTGTTGATCCTTCCTCTTTATCTTTTGAGTTTCCCATTGATCAAGGAAAAAGTGGAGAACAGGGTAAAAGTCCTGAGCTCGCAGAGGTTTCTGCCATTATTGCTTCAGATTTTGTAGTGGCCATGTAGCCTATTAAGGAAGAAAATGTCATGACCATCTTTGTGGTATCTGCTGATGGCGTCTTACATGAGATAATTTCTCAGATGAACGAGATACAAGGTATGGGGGAAGAAGGAGCCATGGTGGTTGTTGAGGGCTCTACACTAGTAGAAACTAATGGGCCCTCTCGTGAGGAACCTGACCCCTCTCCGGAGGAAACAGGTCAGGGTTCTCACTCTCAGGCCAGTTCTGCTCCGCATTTGCTTCTGTGCCCTTGGACATTCAAGTCCCTGAGATGAGGTCTAGTAATGAGGAGGATCTAGACAACATTGCTTTTGATGCTCTCATAGTCAAGCGAAGGGTAGTATTCACTCCTGAGTCTTCTACTAAGCGACCTACTACTAGGTTGCAAGCAAAGGTAGCCTATGAATCTGCCCTTCAAAAGAGCAGAAAAAGTTGTAAGAAGAAAAAGAGGAGACTGGTGAAAGACAATGTTATAGTGTGTGATAAGGTTGTTCCTGTGGTGGAGGTTTAGGAGGAAACAACAGAGGAACCTAGTTCCCTAGTGAGAAGGTCCCAGAAAAAGAAGGAATTTGCTTGTATAGAGAATGTTACAACCCCCAGTTCAAAGTTGAAGGATGTTGTGAGTGAGCTCTACCTTTCTGATGAGGATGTGTTAGTCAAGTCTAAGGGAAAAGCAAAATCAAGTGGTGTGAAGTCTTGCAAATGAAAGGCTGAAACCGTTAAAGAACATGGTTCTCTGAAAAAGATGAGGAGTGAAACTAGTTCTGCTTCAGAATGATTAAGGCACCAAAAGGTCAAGCTGGGTTGCACTTTTGACCCAGTAATTTCTGATATGGCTGGTATGCATCAAGTTCTTGCAATGGTTGAGTTTCAACGTTGGGGGCATCTGTTCCAAATGGATGCACCCAAAGTGTATCAGGATGAGGTTCAAAGCTTTTATGTTAGCCTCTTTCCCATTGATACAGACCATATCTATGCCTTGGGTGAATGAGGTGGACATTGTGTTTGACGTGAGTCTATTCTAAAGGTCCCTACGGATGGTGTGTCTAGTGTGAAAGATGTGTGTCAATATAATTTCAGGAATGTTGTGGTAAAAGATAATGCGAACCAAAAGGGGAACCAGATTCACAAGAAGGCATTACTCCCTGTTCATCAGTTGCTCTTCGAGTTGGTAAACAAAGTTATGTTGCCTCGTGCTGAGAGGAGGTCCATGACTTCTAAGTCTGACCTATTTCTAATAGAGCAACTGGATGGCTTTAAACCTTTCAACCTACCTATTATCATGATTGAACACATGCAAAAAGTAGCAACCTTCAAGGATGGTAATCATGGTTTTCCATATGGGTTTCTGCTTACGCAAGTGTTTAAGTGTTTCAAGATGCCGCTGGGGAAAGGCAAGGTAGGAACCAAGAAGTAGACCTTCTCACAAACAACATTGGAAGAATGTGGGTGCATCGAGAAGAATGGGGGATTAGGCAGTACATCAACAATCTCACAGCTCATTAATGCTCAAAATAGTGCAACTGAGGAAATTCGAAGTTTAAAGGCTAGGAATGCTATCCTGGAAGGTTAGAAGGCCAAAGGGGCTCTGGAGTCAAATAAGAAAGTAGCTCGTTTGACAAAAAAAAATGCTAATCCCAGGGCGCAAGTGGAGAACCTGAAAGCAGAACTGCTCAATGAGCAGGTGTAACGACCCGATCGGTTGTTTTGAGCTTTTGCACTTTGATCGCTAGTTATTGAGAATGAATAGCCCTGTGTGATGTATTATGACTTATGTAAATCATCGGTTTTGGTTTTCAGGGTAATCAGAGTGAATTTGGAAGAACAGTTCTCAATTTGAAGCTTAAAATCTGGAAGGTTTGACCAAGATTTGACTTGTTAGTAGATGACCTCAGATTGGAATTTTTATGATTTGGATAGCTCCGTTAGGTGATTTGGGACTTAGGAGCATGGTCGTAATGTATTTTGGAGGTCCACGGAAGGTTTAGGCTTGAATTAGCGAAAATGAGATTTTGGTGTTTTCTGGTTGATAGGTGAGATTTTGATATAGGGGTCGGAATGGAATTCCAAAAGTTGGAGTAGGTCCGTTGTGTCATTTGTATGTGAAAAATTTTAGGTCATTCGGACGAGGTTTGGTAGACTTTTTGATCGAAAGCGGAATTTGGAAGTCCTTGGAATTCATAAGCTTAAATTCGATGTGATTTTGGTGTTTTGATGTTGTTTTGAGCATTCCGAAGGTTGGAACATGTTTAAATGAGGTTATGGGATATGTTGGCATGTTTGGTTGAGGTCCTGAGGGCTTTGGGTGAGTTTCGGGTGGTCAATCGGATCATTTCTAGATGTTGAGCATTGCAGAAAACTATTGTTCAGTGTTGCAGAGAAATGACCTTCGCGTTCGCGAAGGGTTAGTTGGTGAGGCTAAGGATTTAGCCTTCACATTCACGAGGAAGGCTCCGTATTCGCGAAGGGCTTGGGTCTTGTGCATCGCATTCGCGAGGTTCATGCCGCGTTCGCATAGAAGTAAGGTGAGCAGCTGGGTCTAGGGTGGTTTGTTCTTCGCGTTCGCGGATGTAGTGTCGCGTTCGCGGTGAGTTAGAAAGCTAAGCTTTTGCGTTCGCGTAGTGATAGATGCGATCGTGATGAAGGAAGAATTGGTCCACTTGAGTTTGTGCTTCGCGAACGCGAGGCTTTGACCGCGTTCGAGAAGAAGGTTTTTAATGCCTGGGAAGAATGTTTAAATAGCCATTTTCCGCGATTTTGGGGCTAACTTTCACCATTTTTGGGCGATTTTGGAGCTTTTTGAGAGGATTTGAAGAGGGATTCAAGAGATAACACCTGGAGGTAAGATTTTTGAACCCAATACTCAATTCTATATTGATTCTCACTTGCTTAAACATGAAATATGTGGAAATTAAAGCCTGAAATTCGGGAATTAGGGCTTGAATTTGGAGAGTATAAATTGAGAATTTGAGGGGGCATTTGAAGTCCGATTTTGAGGTTCTTTGTATGGATAGACTCATGGGAGGATGAGGATTCTATTGATGCAATTTTTATCGAATTCCGAGATGTGGACCCGGGGCCGGGTTTGAGCAATTTCGGGATTTTGATGTAAATTGGATATTTTCGAGTGGGCTTTGTTCCCTTAGCATATTTTTATGGTTATGTACTGATTGTGGCTAGATTTGGAGCATCCAGAGGTCGATTAATGAGGGCAAAAGCATCATGGGCTAGAGTTTGGACCGGATCGAGGTGAGTAATGATTTTAAATGTTGTCCTGAGGGTATGAAACCTCGGATTTGCACATCGTTGTGCTATATTGAAGTGACACACACACTAGATGATGAGCATAGGGTCGTGCACTATTGGGGATTGTGACTTAGTCCATCCCGAATAATTTCTTTACCGCGTATTTGACTGAAAATTATTTGATATCAACATATTTTGGGATGAATGCCATATTTGGGCCTTGTGCCAACTATTTGAACCCTTAGGGGATTTTTACTGATATTTCCTCACTGTTTTGACTTTATGCTTGAACTCAGTTATGCTATATTCTACTATTTTCATAACTCAACCATGTTTACTCTGCTTTAACATTTAAAATGATATTTCAAATGATATTTTGGGCTGAGCATCATGTTTTACTGTTGCCCGAGTGGCTTGTGAGATTCTGACTGAGTAAGGCTGAGGGCCTATGTTGTGAGAAAACACTGATTATGATTATGAGGCCGAGGGCCTGAGATTTGTATGCCACGAGGTAGCTTGTTGATATGAGGCCGAGAGCCTATGTGATTATGCCACGAGATGGCTTGATATTGCGCTTGGGTCGTAAGGAGCCCCTCCAGGAGTATGCACACCCCTAGTGAGCGCAGGTACCCATTGTGATATGAGATATAGCCCGAGGGGCTAGTGATTGTTCCATGATATTGCCCGAGGGGCGGATTCTGTTAGCATTGTGCCCGAGGGGCGGATTCTTATGTGCATATCCGTTCTAGCTGCTTTGCATTGAATAGGTTAACTATTAAAAAGGCATTTCTAAAGAAATTTAAACTGAACTAAAGTGACTTTACATATTTCCACTGTTTCATTGTTTTTACTGGCTTTTACTACTTCTTTATAGCCTGTTGACGTGCCTTTACGTGATTTCTTATCTCTCAGTCTTCATTTACTATTATTACTCACTGAGTTAGAGTACCCATATTACTCCATGCACCTTGTGTGCAGATTTAGGTATTTCTGAACACGGTAGCGGGTATTGGTTGATCAGAGGCAGAGTCATCGAAGTTTAGCAAGGTAGTTGTCTGATATTCACAGCACTGCTTTTCTCCCTCTTGATTTCATTAGACTATATTTAGTACATTTTCAGACTTTCAGTTGTATTTAGACCTTAGTAGATGCTCGTGACTTGTGACACCCCGATATCGGGCAGTATCTATTTCGGTACTTGTTCTATTTCGCTAAATATTTGGGATTTATTCTTATAAATGACTTGAATTGACTTATTAAATTTGTTAAAACTGAATTTGGGAATTGTGTCGGTTGACCTTGTCTTCACGAGAGGTGCCATCACGACCGGGTCCGGTTTGGGGTCATGACAGCAAAAGTCGGATAATGCCCGAATAGATTTAGTTCTCCAAACTCTTGCTGCAGCTTCCAAGCCCTCTACTCCTAGTGCCCCCTAAGTACCCCCTTCAGTGACCAGTTTCTGGATTGTCTCTTTTAGTTTTTATGACTTGGCATATGTTTTTTTGTTTCTTTTGTTTTAATGTGGTTGGGATGTATCAGTACTGTTCCCGTTTTCAACAATCCAATTCTGCCTTTGCTTTTTAATCAAAGGCATATGTTTTATATATAAAATCTATCCTCTTTTATTATCTCATAATTGCTTGTATTCTCTGTATTTCTTCTCTATTATATTGTGTGTACATATGTGGCATGAGTTAGCTAGGCTAGACTTCTTTATGTTGTTTGCCTGCTTGTGTATTTTTAATGATGCCAAAAGGGGGAAGTATAATTGAAATAGGGGTCTAATTAAGGGGGAAGCATAAAGTCAGAGGGAACTTGTGAAGTTCATGTTACTTCATCTGGTTATCTTTGCTCTAAATACATGTTATCAATGCCTAAGTTTGTCATCATCAAAACGGGGGAAATTGATGGGTTTTCAATGTCTTTGCCTTATGTTTTGATGATGTAACAAACTTACTATCAAGAACCAAATAGGGAAACTAACACATTTGGTAAAAATTACAAATGAACGGATTTCAGCCTGGACTCCAGCTAATGTGAATTGTTGCAAGTGTAGAAAATGGGGAAACAAGACAAGGACTTGATCCCTTGTGTTTCCCTAACAACAGTACGAAAGTCAACTATGCACAGCTAGAAAGTGACTGCCATAGAAACAGTGCACACAATGCAACAGCTTTGCAGTCACTTGCCTTTGACCTACCAAGTACTTACATCATTCAAGTGATGTCATCAAGGGTGTATTAACAAGAGAATTATAACAAAACATCACTTGAACACTTGAGAATTCACTTCAAGCATTCAAGTCTTCTGCAAACAGTGAACTCAATTCTCAAGAGCTTGAAGAACAAAGTTAAACGCTACTACGAACCAGTTCCTAAATCTAGTATTTAGTTGTCCTTAGTTGAGTTGTAACTTTATGGTTGTTCTTATTGTAATTCCAAAATTTCTTAGCTAAAAGCGTTGCTTAGGAACCCCTTTGCAAAATCATAAACTTTCTGAGTTTGTGTTGTGACTAAAGTTAGTCATAAGTTAAAGTCTTTGTAACTAGTGAGTGACAAAGTGGCTTGTTGTAAGAGTATCACAAGTTAGTTGAGTTGAAGTCTTTGTAAAAGAGACATTACAAAGTGGATTGTAATAGAGTGTTTACAAGTTAGTGAAGTTGAAAGCCTACAAGTGTAGGTCATGGTTTTTGTCCCTTTGAGTGGGATTTTTCCATGTAAAAATCTCGTGTCTCATTTACTTACTGTTTCATTAATATTCTCAGTGGAAACTTATAGAGGACCAGATACTCTATAGTTTGGTAAACTCATATAAAATAACACTAGTAGTTACTTTTAATGATCTGACTCTTTTTATACGGTCAGTGCATAAAATTTGCGAGCAAAAAATTACATTTCCCAAAAAAAATTAAAATGAAAAAAAGAAGACAAGAAAAGAAATATTTAACCTTAGGGATACTAGATTCATCTGAGAGGACTACAAAATCTCTATTTGAGGGTGTGAAGTAAGTGAAATTAGTGAGGATGAGGAGAGATAGTGTAGGCACCAAGGAGATTAATTCATTTCCTCTAAGCTCCAAACACGCAATTGAGGAATTATTTTCATTGATAATAAGTGAGCCACAAGAGATATCAAAGCTAACACTACTATTAGGAATTTCACCAACTCCAGCCCAAATCTTAGCAAACTCAGCACTAGAAGGACAACCATTATACGAATTCAACTTCTGGCTTCCATGTCATCTACCCCTACAGCTAATTCCATTGGAATCACAGCACTGGCATAGGTACATTTCATCATCCAAGCATTTTGTAGTAGCTGACTATGAACTACATTTGTCACAAATAAGTGAACGAGGGTGCCTACATGGTAAAAAAATTTGTTGAATGCACCAATCCATCACAATCCAAACAAAACCTTGCTAAATCTGACGTGCAATACGCCACTGCCTTCACTACCCTACAGAACTGATATGAAGGCTCCATTTAACTAACATAATATGATATCTTCTTTTTTTTTTTAACTTTTCACCAGATCATCACTCCAAAATCCTACATCATTCAGATACATTTTTGTGATTATGTTCAAACAATGTTAGTATCAATCAGAAAAGTACATACATCGAGAGATGAATATCTTACTACTGAAATAAATATGAAAAGTGCCGCCACGTAAGAGGCAGTGGGTGCACGTGAGCAAAAACATATAATTTGATACCGTAGGATGCTAGTAGTTTGATGCAGAATAAAATGGAGCAGAGCAAAATAGCTGCAGATAACAGTTGGCAATAATAATAATTTGAGAGAGAGAGTGATCTGAAGTCCATTTGTTTGGAATTTTCAGAAATGATTATTTTTTAGTGGCTATTAACTTCCTATAGCTATCATATACATAATTATTTTTCGTAGCTACCTTTCAGTTGTTATGGTAATGTATTTGATGTATTCGAGCTACTGTATTCATGAATACAGTAGCAAAAATCGGCTAAAAAGCAGGGTAGTCCAGCTTGCAGCCGTTGTATTCACTTGTATTCATGTCATGTATTCATGAATACAATAACGATAATCAATGTAATAATAGGTCTCTCCAGTTGTTTAATAACGGAAAGCTGCTAATTTAACGGGATACACTCCTAATATAACTCACCTAAATTAATCATAACACACAACTTTATCAATCCAATTAATGAGAAGATTTACCAGACGTTAAACACCAAAAAATAGAGCATTCTTCAGAGTTTCAGTCCCCCTTTTTTTTAATACAGTTCGAATTTATTTTTTGAATACATCATGTATTTATGCCGGATACAACATGTAATAGTAACCTACTGCATGCATTGTATTTTGTTGTATCTAACAGTTGTGTTCAATGTATTCAAGTTTATTTTTGTATTCATAATATTTTATTTATTCCTAATATATGGTATTACTGCTTTATTGAGTATATTTCATTGGTCGTATTCATTGATTTTGTATTTGTATTGAAAGTATTTTATTGTATTTCACTGTATTATTATTTTAAATAGAGTTAGATACAGTTAGGTTGAAAATATAGGTGAATACAGTAAAATTGAATGCATAACTAATTGATGAATAACATCAAAATGATAGAACTAGCAATGTATTTAAAAATATTATTGTATGAACTCAAATACATATAAATACATCTAAATACAACAGTCAAAAATCAATGTACAAAATATAAATCAGTGTATGCCTTATCTAATACATATAAATACATCTAAATACAAGAAGAGAAAATCACTGCACAAACGAAAAATCAATGTATGTGTCACGACCCGTATTTCCCACCCTCGGGAGTCGTGATGGCGCCTACTCGTAGAAGCTAGGCAAGTCGCGAAATAAAGAATCGCTAACTCTTTCATTTTAGCCCTTGTTAACAATTTTAATTAACAGGTAATCAACATTGAAATATTAACAATAAATAAAATCAAGTAGAAGACTTAATCTGATAAAATAACCAAAGCCAGTACGACAATGCTAACATACATCTCTACCTGGAATCCGGTGTCACAATATCACGGACTGTCTATGAATACGACAACAAATGTAAGGAAAGTACAATCTGTAAACAAATGAAAATAGAATACATAATAAGATAGAAGAGAACGTCGGGCCTGAGGACACCTGCAAGACTACCTCAAGATATCTAGCTGGACTGAAGGCAGCCACCCAAATGCTACTGGCCAAAAGCTGCTCCGGGATCTGCATATAGTGCAGAATATAGCATCAGCACAACCGACCCCATGTGTTGGTAAGTGCCTGGCCTAACTTCGGCGAAGTAGTAACGAGGCTAGGACTAGACTACCAAATAAACCTGTACAGTTATATAATATGCAACGGAAAATAAAACAGGAACAACAAGTAAAGATGGGAGGGGGGCACATGCTGCGGGGGTATATCAATATCAACAGTAAATCAAGAAAAAGGCATAAGGACAACTTAGAATTTACAACAAAACAATAATGAACTTGTATCCAATCTATAAACACTTTATAACATTACTTGTTGCGGCGCGCAACCTGATCCCAACACATAACAATACTGTTGGGGCATGCAACCCGATACATATCATTTATCACTGTTGTGGCGTGCAACCCGATCCAATTATATCCTTGTTGCGGTGTGCAACCCGATCCAATTATATCATTGTTGTGGCGTACAACCCGATTCACATATACAATCAATAACAATCACAACAAGAGCCACGGCAAGGGATCAATAAAGCACTACTCTATCCCGGCAAGGGAATCGACAGTATAAGTAACTACGTCTCGGCAAGGGAGAAATATCCGTAACCAAACTTGTTCTAACATCTAACTACCTCAGCTAACACCAATACTTAGTCATAAGTAATTTCTACGAGAATAACCATAATCTTTGCTCAATACAGAGAATCATCAACTTAAGCATCTGTAGTATTATTTAAGAACACAATAAATTTCATTTCAAGACTCACGGTCATGCTTGACACCAACGTATAGATACTCGTCACCATGCCTATGTGTCGTACTCAACAAGAAACAAGTAGCAAATAGGACACAACTCCTAATCCCTCAAGCTAAGGTGAGGCCAAACACTTACCTCAAAGCCACGAGCACAATCAAGCTTCAACTACCGCTTTACCTTTTGGTTCCACTTCCAACTCGCTTGTATCTAGCCACAATTTACTTAATAACACTAATAAATGCTAAATATACCAATTCTAATGCATGGAAATAGGTTTTCTAGTGTTTTCTCCAAAAAGTCAAAAATCTCCCCCGGGCCTACATGGTCAAAACCCAAGGTTCGAACCAAAACCTGATTACCCATTCACCCCCGAACCGGATATATGATTGGTTTTAGAATCCGACCTCAATTGAGGTCTAACTCCCCAAATTCCAATATTCTTAGGTTTTTCCCAAAGTTCCCAATTCCACCATGAAAACCCTAGATTCTAGGATGAAATCTTGTAAAAAGAAGTTAAGGAGTAAAGAAAATGAGTTAGAAATCACTTACCAATGTTTTGGAGAAGAAAGGTTGTTTGAAAAATTTCTCTTATGTTTTTGGGGTTTTGAAAAATGAAAAATAACTGAAAATCTCGTTTTTAATATACCCCTCTCAGACCCCCTGTGTGGACCGGCTGCACAACTCTCCATGTGGACTGCAGTGACATGCTTTCGTATTTTGGACATAACTTTCTCTACAGATGTCCAAATTGTGATTTCTTTACCTTTCTGAAACCTAAACACGAAGTACTATAATTTTCGTTTTTGAATCGTCCCAAAATTCCTTGTAGATCAAACGATATAGGCTTCCGAAGTCAGACCAGCGAACCTGTGCGAACCGCACAAAATCGAGTGCGGCCGCACAGCCCCCACCGCGGACAGCACCAAAACCAATGTGGTCAGCACTGGCGGTTCAGAGATTTGCACTTCTCCGAACCTACAACATCCATGTTTTAAGCCTAAGACATCCCGGAACCTACCCAAAACTCACCTGAGCCCTCGAAACTCCAAACCAAGTGTGCATACTAACTCAAAGACATCATATGGACCTACTCGTGCAATCATATCATCAAAATAACATGTAAAATCATGAATTAAACCTGAAAACTCAACATTTTCATCAAGAACTCTCAAAGTTCATAACTCTTCAACCGGAAGTCCAACTCATGTCAAATAAACTCCGTTTTTCACCAAATTTCACAGTTATCTTTCAAATACTATAACAAGTTTGTACCGGGATCCGGAACCAAAAACGGGTCCGATAACAATGGTTTCAAACATTAAATATTTTCTTCATTTCTTAGATAATGCAGTAAAATAATTTCTTTCAAAAATTGATTTCTAAGGCTTGGGACCTCGGAATACATTTCCGGGCATACGCCCAAGTCTCATATTTTACTACGGACCTCCCGGGATTGTCGGAATACGGATCTGGGTCCGTTTGCTCAAAACATCGATCAAAGTTAACCATAATCAAATTTTAACTCTAGAAATTCTTATTTCTCATATTTTCACATAGAAGGCTTTCCGGATATAGGTCCAGACCACGCACGTAATCAAGGTGAGGTAAAAAGGAGGTTTTTAGGACTCGGAACACTGAATTTACTTGCAACACAAGTGATGACCTTTTGGGTCATCACAGTATGCGAACCCGAATACATATAAATATATCTACAATTAGGATAATTACGTATTTTTGTTCTCCTTTCGGCTTCAATGGTTGCTGATGAACCTGCAAATATAAGTTCCTATTTAGTGATTTGCAAATCGAAAGATAGCCTTCGAAATTGAGTGCTTTAGTGGGTATTCTGTAGAAAACCTCACAATGGTGAATATTTAAAAAAAACGTTGAAGAGAAAAAGAAGAAGCTTTAAACGGCCAAAACCCAAAAACTTTAACACTTACCATAATTTTTTGAAGAAAAAAAAGTTAAAATTTAAGAGAGACAATGGCGCTGTGAGAGACTATAAATCTTGGGGAAGACAATGAGGAGATTCGTGGTTCAACAATGTGGAAGACAAACTTGTTGTGAGAGAGAGATTATGGAGAGAGAAATTAGATATATTGTGCGGTGATTTTGGGGGAGAATAACTGAAAGAATGAGAGAGAAAAATATTAGACAGTGTATGGGTCAAAATATACCCGAGGAGATTTAGCACGAGGAAGGTAACTATCTTGAGAATTGCAACATATCATAGATAGTGTGGCCGAGGTCGATCTGTGACGAACGGAATGAGGTGTTAAGTGGTTCATCAGGGTCGAGGTCGAGCAGCAAGAGATAGAAGTAACAACTAGTATAGCTTTGGAACTAACAAATGGAATATTCCATTGAATATTCCTTCTGTTGTACCTATTAGGGTTTTTTTCATGAATATCTCATATAAATAGTTGTGAGAGAAGGCAAAGGGTATGTAATATTCCATTTGAAAAGAACATTTTTGAAAATCAAGCTCTCTAGATAAATACAAAGAACAACTTCTTGAGAGAGATTCGATTTTTACATTCAATCCATTGTCATTTCCACCAGATCCGAGAAAGTGTATAATATTCTCTCATATTCTTGTCTTACATCATTTTCAGAGAGAAGAATCATCCACCTCATTCAATATTGGGTAAATCATTCTCTCTATTTACATTTGTTGTCATTTAGCATATTTATTGCTTATCATTATTCCTCGCTCATTAATAGCAGCAACATTTATTATATATTGTATTAAATCGGTTTTAATGCACTCCCACATTATTCGTACAAACATTCTTCAAATCTAGAAGTTATTACGTTTAACTAGGATTTAACCTTTATCTTCTTATTTAATTAGTTTAACAAAAGGTCTCATACTTTTTGATCAAACAGACAGTAGAAAATAATATTTTGCTATAAAAAATAAAAGGTAGTTATAGAAATAATATTTTAAAAAGAGTTTTATTTATAATAATGTGGTGTAAACCTATGCTATATGAGGTAAAAATTTCTTTTCACCCTGCCCCAAAATTTGGGCTAGGGCCAAGATTCTTCCTTGCTCTAAATACCTTTTGATTCGTAAATTAATAGAAACTAATCCAAGCTGAAAAACTGGACAATAGAGAAAAAAAAACTACATTTAAAATTATGCAATTTGACTATATTATATTCTTCCTCATATATGAATGGATTCAAATCTGGTAGGACTTAGCAGGTAACCCCTGAAATTAGTCGAGGTACACACAAGTTAGCCCGAATACCATGGTTATAAAGAAGGATTCAAATATTAGATTTTACTTATGATCTACGAAAGTAGAATATGTCCCGCTTTTGTTAAACTACTAACAGAAGCAAAAGCACATTAATCAATGGATATGTTCTTGAGATACAAGGCATAAGGTTGCAGAGAATAGGAAAAACAAACAAAAAATCTAACAGAGATGTAGAAGCAATGTGTTTGTTTTCCAAACTCGTTTTACTTTTTTGTTTGTTTATTTTGAGGTCTTTGGGACTCTCAAGTGTTAGTGAGGAAGGATTTGTTGTACAATACAATGACAACTTGGACCGGTGGCACATCGACAACACTCTTTCATATGACATAGTTTTGCAAAATGTTTTTCTTTTAATTTTGCAAATAGTATTCCTATAGTGGAGTATTTAGTTTGACGTCACTTGACGATAATACAAACACACACATATATATATATATATATATATATATATATATATATATATATATATATATATATATGGATTTTCAAAGAGAAAGTAAAACTCTAAAATTATCAATATCACAATCCAAACATACAAGTTGAATTGTGACAGTAGGCAATCCCATACCCAAACAGGCCAAATAATGACAAAGACTCGTAGCACTTGCACAAAATCTATCTTACGCTACTAACTTGAATTTGTGCACGATCAAGTAGGAATTAATTACTCAATCATTATATAAGGTTATACTGAATATGTTATTGTTGTTGTTGTACTGTTGTTGTTTTTTTTAGCCTAATTGGTCCTTGTAGGAATACTAATAACAACTTGCAAAAGTTCTACAATGCTAATCTTTTAATTGGTGTTTTGTATTCACAAGTTGATATCAATTTCTATTAAGTGTAAACGAATACCCTCATCTACCTTAGATTATTTCTTTTATAGCTCAAAAATATGTTGTACAATAATCAATACGGCCCGGCCCCTTTTAGTTTTGAGGTGAGAGACAACATAAGTTTCATTATGATATAAATCGATGTTAAACCTCAAAACAATGTAACAGCTAAAAATATAAATAAAGGAGACGATAATGAAAACAGTTGAGAAAAGAGAAATCATTGAACCCACCCCATTACCGGTTAAAGGAAAAACTTTTGATCTAGGACCTTTTTAGCATAGTTGAATGATAAATAGCCAAAAGTATATGATTTTAGATGTATTTTCATCTCATTTGTCGTGTGAGTTGTGAGAGACTATATGATATTTGAAGTGAATTATACGCATTATGTATTTCTTACTTGTAGGAGTGAGCTTGAATGATAAAGGAGCAAAAGAAATCAAATTATTGCAAAAAGGAGAAAAATTGAAGGATTGGGAGCTCGTCTATCTCGTGTGTGGCACGAAAACGGACGCGAAAAAGGAGAAAAATGAAGGTACAAAATAGCAAAGCGAAGCAAAGGCACGGATTGCTTTGTAAAATGGAAAAAAATTCAAAAGCTGAATCTGCGTCCATGGGCGCGCGAAGGCAGACGCAGATTCCAGATTTTCCCGTCCGAAGTGGTATTGAAAAATTCCACCCCTTAGCAACCTTAGGTGATATAAATACATCAAAGAATGACTTTTTGAGGGTTACACAACATCTTTGAAGTCAAGAACAAGCAAGGAGCAAGACGGATGATTCGGAAACGAGTTTTTATCTTTCTTCTTCTCTTTTTCTATTATTGGTAAAGAATTCTTATACTGTAGTTATGAAAACAATTATGAGAAGCTAAACTCTTTATTCTATGGTTTGATGGAACCTCTTGGAGTATGAATTTTTATTGCATTTAATATAAATTTGCCATTGGATTTTCTCTACTTGTTCAACTACGTGATTATTGTTGTTGATTGAAGGGCCCTCATTTGGCTATGCCTATTTAGTTTGTATTACTTGAAAAAGGGTGCATATTTAGGTAGTTTTTGAATAAAATCACTCCTAACGTATATGATGGATCAATACGGAAGGTTTAATGGTGGAATTAGGAATAACGAAACATTGGTGCGATCTTAGTGAGCAGTAAACTAGTGCCAGCTAGCGTAGTTCGGAAGAATATGTTTAGTAAATTGTTGTATTTGCTCGGAAGAGAATTACGACACCTAAAGTGCTCTCGATCGGTAGAGAGTATCTAGGCGAATTTATACGAGATGTATATTGGAGGATTTCAATAAGAGTGGAAATTGTAACCCTAGACCTTTCCAAGCTTGTCAGTTTTAATGCACTCCCACATTATTCGTACGAACATTCTTCAGATCTAGAAGTTATTATGTTTAAATAGGATTTACCCTTTATCTTCTTATTTAATTAGTTTAACAAAAGTCATACTTTTTGGTCAAATAATTTGGCGTTGTCTGTGGTTATTTTTTTAGTTAAAATTTTAGTTTCCTCTAGATAAAAAAAAATGCAAAAACCCTACACTTGTGTACACAAATCTTACATGGTAGGCACTGGAGAAGAAAAGAGGAAAGCAATAGCCGACCTCAGCACCAACCTCCTTCATACCATCAATGAAGTCAATGAAATGGAGGGCGAAGACATAACACCAGATACCTCTCCCAGGCGAAACAGCTCGCCCCCTCCTCATGACAGCATCACAGCCTCACATGGTAGAGGGGCCTCTACGTCCACAATGGAAGAGGCACAATCGGTAGTAAAAAAGTTGCTAGAGACTGGGTTGACAAACATGTTGACCAGCATTCTCGACAAGCCCGCTTGAAGGCTGAACCGAGAAGATGCAAGAATTGGCACTGCATCAGAGGCAGACGAGCAACACCCCCCCCCCCAATGTAACAGGTATCACTCACAATGTTAGTGATGGAGGTAAGTATACCCTCACAACCATTTTGAGGAAGATGGAGGAGATGGAGAATGAGAATAAAATGCTCTACAACCAAATAAAAGAACATCAAGAAAGGGTAGACAAAATACCGGGTGCCCCAAAACTCCTACCAAAAAGGGACACCGGTCGATTTGTTGAGAAGCCATATAATGACGAAGCTGCACCACACACAATGCCCAAAGCCATAAAAATGTCGTCGTACCTGAAAATATACGATGGCACAAGATCATGTGACTCATTACGTCACCACGGTAAAAGGCAGCGACCTTGCTGAAGAGCAAGTATCATCCATCTTGTTGAAGAAGTTCGGTGAAACCCTCATCGGGGGTGCTTTAACTTGGTATTAACAGCTGCCCGCACGCTCGATTGAAACATTTGAAGAAATAGTTGGCAAGTTCATAACAACCCATGTCGGAGCAAAAAAAAAGTGGAGGTGAGGGTAAATGACATATTCACCATCAAACAATCACCTGGAAAGGGACTAAGAGACTTCCTTGCCTAATTTAACCGAGTAAGGATGACCCTACCAAACGTATCGAAAGGAATGGACATAGTAGCCTTTCAAAATGTGTTGAACAGAAGCGGTTTGAGGGCGATTAGAAAATTGTTAAGCCGCCTCATAAAGTATCCCCCAACCACTTGGGACGAGATACACAATGCCTATTGTGCCGAAGTACGAGCCGACGAAGATGACCTGAATGGGACAACCCAACGACTAACTTCAGTATAAGTCGAGTCCAGAAAGGACTGGAGAAAGGACAATAGGAGAGACCTAGCAGGACCATGGCCTAATCAGAAGAGACATCAGCCCTATGTTAGAGGCACCCTCATGTCGCCCCCTCGCCATGACGAAGGCCCATCCAGGCCAAGCACAGGAGCTCACCAAGGTGAGAGAGGTATTTCCCCTTACTATCCTCTCACAATATTTGTGTCTCCCCCTTAAAAATAGTCTATGCACTGGAGAAGCTCGGCCCAAAAGTGAAATGGCCGCAGAAGATGAGATCCGACCCAAGCACGAGAAAGTAAAATGCCCTCTATGAATTCCACCAAGAGCGGGGTCACAAAACCAAGGACTGTATTGCCTTAAGACAAGAGGTCGTGAACATGCTTCATCAAGGGCACTTGAAAGAGCTGATGAGCGATCAAGGGAGGGCCAACTTCACCCGCGGACGTGAACAGCACCAGAGACCACCCAAACTACCCTCCCCGGCTCAAACCATTCAAATGATCATCGGAGGGGGTAACGATGTGTCAATCAACAGCATGAAGTTCACCACCACCCACAAACTCAAACGGTCGATCACTCATGAACAGTATGACAAACTCGAAGAAAGTATCATCTTCGATAAGTCGGATACCCACTGTTTGGTTTTTCCTCACTATGATGCCCTTCCCATTACTTTACGCATCTTAGATACTTATGTAAAATGTATTATGGTCATTGACGGGAGCGGCGCGTGCATCATCCACCCTCGAGTCCTCACACAAATGAAGCTCGATAATAGGATAGTGCCATACTACATCACACTGACAGGTTTTAATAATGTAGTTGTGCGGACTTCCGGAGAAGTCACGCTACCCGTCCTGGCCGGCGGTGTCACTTTGGAGATCACGTTCCACATCATGGACCAGGATACAGTGTACAACACCATTATTGGTCAACCTTGGATCCACGTCATGAAAGTCGTCCCCTCCAGCTTATATCAAGTTATCAAATTTCCCACTCCTTAGGGGTATTCAAACTCAAAGGAGAATAGTGCACTGCCCGGGAATGCTACTGCATCGCCCAAGACTGCACACACACCCAATAGTAAAAGGGTAAAGCCAAAAAAGCATATCAATCAACTAAGTCGAGGTCGAGTGAGGATGAGAAGGATGTGATCAAAGATCCCGAAGTCGTAGAAGCCGCAGGATCTACCATAGAAGACCTCGACCCTGTCCAACTTGATGATAAAGACCACAGCAAGAAAGCTTTTATCGGCCACAAGCTCAAAGAACTAGATAAATTCCGCCAGTTCTTAAAAAATAATGGAGACCTATTTGCTTTTTCCCATGCAGACATGTCGGGCATCCCAAAGCAGATAGCAACACACAAACTAAATGTCGACTCATTCCACCCCCCAGTGCGGCAAGTTAGAAGAAAATTTAATGCCGCGATAAATGATGTTGTCCATGAGGAGGTGGAAAAATTTCTTGAAAATGGCTCCATCAGAGAGTCAAATTATCCCCAATGGGTTGCCTACATGGTCATGGTAAAAAAGAAAAATGGGAAATGGTGTATGTGTGTAGACTTCACAGATCCGAACAAAGCATGCCTGAAACACTCGTTCCCACTTCCCCATATCGACCAACTCATTGACGCAACCACCGGTCACAAGCTATTAAGTTTCCTAGATGCATATTCCGGTTACAACCAGATCCTCATAGAGGAATAAGATCAGAAAAAACCACTTTTATCACCCACTAGGGGACGTACTGCTACAGGGTTATGTCGTTCGGGTTGAAAAATTCAAGGGCGACATATCAAAGGCTGGTAACCAAAATGTTTCAAAGATCAACTCGGTAAAACCATAAAAGTATATATAGACAACATGTAGGTCAAGTCCAAAAGGAATGAATATCACATCGACCACTTTAGGGAAGCTTTCGACATACTTAGGAGGTATAGCATGAAATTGAACCCCGAGAAATGCACCTCTGGAGTAACCTCGGAAAAGTTCATCGGCTTCTTAGTATCGCAACGAGGCATCGAGGTCAACCCCGACCAAATCAAGGCTATAGAGGGAATACTAGAGAACTTGACCAGCAAGAAGTAGGTGCAGAAGCTGACCGGCCATATAGCCGCCCTGTCAAAATTCATCTCACATTCCTCTGATAGGTGCCACAAATTTTTTGGTGTACTCAAAAAAGACAATGGGCTCCAATGGAATTTTGAGTGCGTCGACGCCTTAAAAAGCTAAAGGCATACCTGTCTTCGCCCCTACTTCTCGCTCTGGTGAAACCCGGAGAACGTCTCATCATCTATATGGTCGTGTCCGATGTTGTAGTAAGTGCAATCCTGGTACGAGAAAAATAAAGGTATGTAGTCTCCAATCTATTATATTAGTAGAACTTTGGTCGATGCAGAAACGAGGTACCCCCACCTCGAGAAGCTAACCCTAACCTTGGTCGTAGCTTCACGAAAGCTTAGACCCTATTTCCAGTGCCACCCCATCTCAGTGGTCACGAGCTTCCCTCTAAGGAGAATCCTGCACAAACCCGAGTTGTCGGGTAAGTTGGCCAAATGGGCCATAGAGCTGAGCGAGCATGATATAACCTATCAGTTGTGAACATCGATAAAGTCGCAAGTACTTGCCGATTTCAGTACAAAAATAATGCCCGAAGTTGAAAGGGAAGCTGTCAGCACTTCCCCCAAAATACACGACCTATGGATTCTGCACATCGTGGAGCCTCTAACGCGTCAAGATCTGGATTGGGACTCGTCTCGAAGTCCCAACAAGCGAAACAATTCGCCAATCCATAAGTTGCCCTGATATGACTAACAACGAGGCCAAGTATGAGGCTGTGATTGCAAGTATAAAGCTAGCACTCAAGTACGGGGCAAAGCGAGTCGTCCTACGATGCGACTCCCAACTCTCGTCAATCAAGTCATAGTGAATTTCCAAATCAAGGAACAAAGACTGCAAAAATACCAGGTCAAGATCTGTAGACTGTTACGCGAGTTCGATGAATGCCAACTCGACCAAATCCCACGAGCAAAAAATATCGAATCAAACGGCCTTGCCAAACTGGCAGCGACCACCAAAAGCATAATCAGAAAAGGAAATGTGGTCACTCTCCTCCACTCATCGATCTATCAAATCGAGGTACGAACAATAAACTTGACTTAGGACTGGCACAATCGTATTGTCACATATTTGCAGGACGGAGTGCTCCCAAACGATAAAAAGGCCAAAAAGCTTCGAATGCAGGCGGCAAGGTACAACGTCATCAATAACAACCTGTACAAAATAACATATGGCGGACCCCTAGCAAAATGCTAAGGCCCAAATCAGACGGGGCGCGTCTTCGAGGAAGTTCAAAAAGGTCACTTCGGAGCTCATACCGACAATCGAGCTCTCGTTAGATGCCTCATTCCTTCTGTTGTACCCATTAGGGTTTTTTCATGAATATCTCATATAAATAGCAGGAGAGAGAAGGCAAAGAGTATGTAATATTCCATTTCATAAGAACACTTTTGAAAAGCAAGCTCTCTAGATAAATACAAAGAACAACTTTCTGAGAGAGATTCGATCTTTGCATTCTATCCATTGTCATTTCCACAAGATCCGAGAAAGTGTATAATATTCTCTCATATTCTTGTCTTACATCATTGTCAGAGAGAAGAATCATCCACCTCATTCAATATTGGGTGAATCATTCTCTCTATTTACATTCGTTGTCATTTAGCATATTTATTGCTTATCATTATTCCTCACTCATTAATAGTAGCATCATTTATTATACATTATATTAAATCGGTTTTAATGCACTCCCACATTATTCGTACAAATATTCTTCAGATCTAGAAGTTATTATGTTTAACTAAGATTTACCCTTTATTTTCTTATTTAATTAGTTTAACAAAAGGTCTCATACTTTTTGGTCAAACAGACAATAAAAAATAATATTTTGCTATAAAAAATAAAAAGTAGCTATAGAAAATAATATTTTAAAAAAGTTTTTATTTATAATAAATATGGTGTAAACCTTTGCTATATGAGGTAAAATTTTCTTTTCTCCCTGCCCCAAAAATTGGGCTAGGGCCAAGATTCTTCCTTACTCTAAATATCTTTTGATTCGTAAATTAATAGAAACTAATCCAAGCTTAAAAACTGGACATGGACAAAAAATAACTACATTTAAAATTATGCAATTTGACTATTATATTCTTCTTCATATATGAATGGATTTAAATCTGGTGGGAGTTAGCAGGTAACCCCTGGAATTAGTCAAGGTGCACACAAGTTAGCCTGCATACAATGGTTATAAAAAAAAAAGATTCAAATATTAGATTTTACTTATGATCTAGGAAAGTAGAATTCGTCCCGCTTCTGTTAAACTACTAACAGAAGCAAAAGCACATTAATCAATAGATATGTTCTTGAGATCCAAGGCATTAGGTTGCAGAGAATAGGAAAAAACAAACAAAAAATCTAACAGAGATGTAGAAGCAATATGTTTGTTTTCCAAACTCGTTTTACTTTTTTGTTGGTTTATTTGGAGGTTTGGGACTCTCAAGTATTATTGAGGAAGGATTTGTTGTACAATGCAATGACAACTTGGACCAGTGGCACAGCGACGACACTCTTTCATATGACACAGTATTGCAAAAAGTTTTTCTTTTAATTTTGCAAATAGTATTCCTATAGTGGAGTATTTAGTTTGACTTCATATATATATATATATATATATATATATATATATCGATTTTCAAAGAGAAAGTAAAACTCTAAAACCATCAATATCACAAACCAAACATACAAGTTGAATTGTGACAATAGGCAATCTCATACCCAAATAGGCCAAATAATGACAAGGGCTCGTAGCACTTGCACAAAATCTATCTTACGCTACTAATTTGAATTTGTGCACGATCAAGTAGGAATTAATTACTCAATCATTATATGAAGTTATGCTGAATATGTTATTGTTGTTGTTGTTGTACTGTTGTAGATTCTTTTTAGCCTAATTGGTCCTTGTAGGAATACTAATAACAAACTTGCAAATATTCTACAATGCTTATCTTTTAATTAAGTTTTGTATTCACAAGCTGATATCAATTTCTATTAAGTGTAAACGAATACCCTCATCTACCTTAGATTATTTCTTCCATAGCTCAAAATATCCTTGTATAATAATCAATACGGCCCGGCCCTTTTTAGTTTTGAGGTGAGAGACAACATAAGTTTTATCATGATATAGATCGATGTTAAACTTCAACATAGTGTAACAGCTAAAAATATAAATAAAAGGAGACGATAATGAAAAACATTTGAGATAAGAGAAATCATTGAACCCACCCCATTACCGGTTAAAGAAAAACTTTTGATCTAGGGTCTTTTTAGCATAGTTGAATGATAAATGGCCAAAAGTGTAGGATTTTGAGTGTATTTTCATCTCATTTGTCGTGTGAGTTGCGGGAGACTACATAATATTTGAAGTGAATTATACGCATTACGTATTTCTTATTTGTGGGAGTGAGCTTGAATGATAATGGAGCAAAAGAAATCAAATTATTGCAAAAAGGAGAAAAATTGAAGGATTGGGAGCTCGTCTATTCTCGTGTGTGGCACGAAAACAGACGCGAGAAAGGAGAAAAATGAAGGCAAAAAACAGGGAAGTGAAGCAAAGGCACGGATTGCTTCGCAAAATGGAAGAATTTCAAAAGCTGAATCCACGTCCATGGGCGCGCGATGCGCGAAGGCAGACACGGATTCCAGCTTTTCCCATCCAAAGTGGGATTGAAAAATCCCCCCCCCCCCTAGCAACCCTAAGTGATATAAATACATCAAAGAATGACTTTTTGAGGGTTACACAACATCTTTGAAGTCAAAAACAAGCAAGGAGCACGAAGGAGGATTCGGAAATGAGTTTTTATCTTTCTTCTTCCCTTTTTCTATTATTGGTAATAAATTCTTATATTGTAGTTGTGAAAACAATTATGAAAGCTAAACTCTTTATTCTAGGGTTTGATGGAACCTCTTGGAGGATGAAATTTTTTTGCATTTAATATAAATTTGCTATTGGATTTTCTCTACTTGTTCAACTACTTGATTATTGTTGTTGATTGAATAGCCCTCATTTGGCTATGCCCAGTTAGTGTGTATTATTTGAAAAGGGATACATATTTAGGTATTTGTTGAACAATATCACTCCTAACGTACACGAGGGATCAATACGAAAGGTTTAAAGGTGGGATTAGGAATAACGAAACTATGGTGCGATCTTAGTGAGCGGTAAACTAGTACCAGCTAGCGTAGTTCGAAAGAATACATTTATTAAATTATTGTATTTGTTCGGAAGAGAATTACGACACCTAAAGTGCTCTCGATTAGTAGAGAGTATCTAGGCGAATTTTTAGGAGACGTAGTAGGGAGGATTCCGATAAAAGGGAAAATCGTAACTCTAGACCTTTCCAATCTTGTCTACAACATTTGCTTTGTTAGTAATAAAATTCCAACTTTTTAATTACCTTGTTGTTAGTTAGTTAACATTCAACTCATGATTCAATATTTTTGGAAGTTGATTACTTGAATTCTTGCGAAACTAGCAGTCGTGATTAGTACTTAATTCTCTGTGGAATTCGACTTCGAACTTGTAAATCGGATTATATTTGCAACGACCATTTAGTCCTTTTTAGGATTAGAGTTGGGCATGATCATTGAACTCATGAAATGTTGTTTTACTTCATAGAATTTTATTAGAAATATTCGTAAAATTTTCTTTGTTGATCTCCTCATTAAATATACTCAATTCTCTTACTTATAATTGATAAGGATAATCCAAATCCTAACAGATCATTCTCACCAAACGTGATCCATTTACTTTAAATTATATTAGCTAGAGTCCTAGTCATAATCACACTCAAACTCTAGTGAATATATGTTGTACTTATCTATTTAGATTGAAACCTTTCGAATGTGCTATATAAATTGTACATAGTTGAGGCAATGAACACAATCCTTTTCCTGCAGATATTGAGATTCATTATGGTTTCAGAGTGTTGAAAAACTCTAACGAGTAGCTTGATCTTGGGAACCTCATTTTTTCCCCCTTCAATTCACTTCATTTTGACTTTTCTCAAAACCAAACCAATTGCAAATCAGCTAACACTAATGGCTCCTTCAAACTCCGAAGCCGTTGTTATCACTGCCACTGGTGGCAGCAACCATCCACAACAAACTCAGCTCATCACCATCAATCCTTCCTCGCAATTGCCTCTCAAGCTCACTGGCAGTCACAATTTTTTGACATGGAAGAACCAACTTTCTAACCTTCTCATCGGATATGATCTGATGGGATATATCGATGGCATAGAGAAGTGTCTTCCACAGTTCCTTACTGCAACAGATGGTTCAAATACACCCAACCAAGCCTACAAAATTTGGATGAGGCAAGATAGCCTTCTCCGAAATGCAATCATGGCTTCTGTGGACTGTACAATAGCACCAGTTATTGCTAATGCCACCACAGCAACAATTTCCTGGCAGCGCCTTCACACTACATACGCAAACAAATCCCAAACTTGAAATTTTAGCCTGCGGGAACAACTATCCACACTTCGAAGAAATTTCAGATCTATTGCTGACTTTATGGGTGAAATCACATCTCTAGCAGATTGTAACAACCTGACCGGTTGTTTTGCTTTCTAGAACTTCATTCCCCTAAATAAGACTTTTCGTACTTACTTTTACTTATTTATGACTTGCGGGGATTGTTGGTTCGAGATTTGAAAGAGTTTGGGATGAAATCGGAACACTTGGTTCCTTAAGGTTGGCTTAAAAGGCCAAGTTTGACTTCGGTCAACATTTTGAGTAAACGACCTCGGAATCGGGATTTGACTATTCCAATAGGTTCGAATGATGATTTCGGACTTGGACGTATGTTCGTATTAGATTTTGGATGATCTGGGAGCGTTTTGGCGCATAATAGTGAAAGTTGATTCTTGAAGGTTTTTGAAAGTTCTTTAAATTTTGTTTAGAGCGGGTTTTGATGATATCGAGGTCCAAACGGAATTTCGAGATCGGAAATAGTTCCATAATGTCATTTAAGACGTGCATGGAAAATTTGGTGTCAATCCGAGCAGTATAAATGTATTTCGTCACATTGGAAGTAAATTGAAGAACTTGAAGTTCATAAGTTTGAATCAATTGGTTTTAGGGTGTGATTCCCAGTTTTAATATTGTTTCTGGTGTTCTGAGGGTTCGAGCGAGTCCATTTTATCATTCCAAACTTGTCGATATGTTCGGGCGGGGCCCCGAGCGTCAATCAGACGAGGCTCGAGGTTAGTTGAAAATGTGAGAAGAAGCTGAAGCTCCAGACTTCTGTCATAACCGCACATGTGGTTGGCCAGCCGCGGGTGCGAGCCCGCAGAAGCGGGTAAGCCATTGCAGATACGGCCATGGGTGGCCAGCCTAGGAACCGCAGAACCGGCCTTCTCTACGCAAAAGCGGTTGGCTTTCTGCAGAAGAGGCCCAGCCAGCCCAGTGGAGTTTCACAGAAGCGGACCCTTTTATGTAGATGCGGTAGGTGCAGGTGCAGCCCAGGACCGCAGATGCAGAAATCACTAAAGGCAGTGACCTTCATTTATTGCGGGAGTTAGACATTTTTGGCTCATTTTCACTCCATAGTTGGGCGATTTTAGAGCTTTTGAGAGGGGTTTTTCACCAAGCCTTTGAAGGTAAATTCCTACTATATGTGAGTTAAATACTTGAATTTTGGGTTGATTAACATGTAAAGATTAGTGAAAATCATGGGATTAGAATAAAACCTAGGTTTTTGATAAAACAAGATTTAACCACGAAATTCATTATGAAATGAAGTAAAAATTATATATTCTTGATCCTTAGGTTATGGGTAACAACTTTCTTTGAAAGTTTTTTGGAATCCAGGCACTTGGGCCTGGGGATGAATTTTAGGAACCTTGCATTTAGGGTTGAAAAATTACTTTAATAGTTAGAATATGAACTCTTGAGCACGTATTGACTAGTTCTTACCCCATTTGAATAGTTTTGGATCGTTCGGCTCCGATTTGAGGATTTGAGCGCATTCTTAAATTTGAAAGTAAGCTTTAGGAAAGGTAAGTCTCTTTTCTAACTTTGTAGGAGGGAAATTTCCCTTAGGTGAACTTAATTAATATGTGATTAATTGTGGGGCTACATACGCACGAAGTGACAAGAGTCCGTACGTAGCTACTATTTCTATTATTGTCCGGGTAGTTCTAGATTTACACCATGCTTTGTGGACCCTACTATTTGATTATATATGCTAATTGTAAGAAAGTAATTAAGTTGAAGAAAATCTAAGGATTTAAAGGCTTCAAGAGAATTGTTTCATTTTTGAAAAAGAATCAAACAAATGTTGTGTTTTAAATGATAAAAATTATGTATTACCACGCCGCACGGATGATTCGCGAGCGGGGCTATGCTTTTACCGCTTCACATGTATGATTCGTGAGCGGGGTGAATAGATGCATCTATGGTTCGCGTCGTTCGACCCTCAGAAGTGCACATTTTACTTTTATGTTAGATCGGGCTGAACATCCTCGGTGGTAATTGTGTGTGATAATAGAATGGGAACTCTTTGTAGTTGTATGCTTTATTTCTTGATATGCCACTTGTTTTAAATAAAGAAAGTGTCCTGCCTTCTTAAATATGATGGAGGAAATTCCTCGGTTATTGTTCTGGTTTAAGCTTGACTATTATCTACATACATTATGCTTTAAGAATTGGAACTTCACATTATTATATTGTTGGCCCTAGTAAGTGTCGGAGTCGACCCCTCGTCACTACTTCTGCGAGTTTAGGCGATATACTTACTAGGTACATATTTTTATGTACTCACGCTACACTTTTGTACTTGATTGTACATGCTTTGAGGCAGGTGCATCTGGCCATCAGTCCGGCGCGTAGAGTGGACTACTCAGTTTGAGACTTCCGGTGAGCTGCCCTTTTGAGCTATTCTGCAGCAGCTGGAGTCTTTCTATGTCTTTAATTTTCCGGTCTATTTCCTTTCCAGATAGTAGGGTAGTATGATTTTGTACATTCTACTAGATTGCCAACATACTTGTGACACCAGGTCTTGGCACACACATTGGTAGACTTTATGATTTTTGGATTACTATCATGATATAAGTTCGTAATTATTACTTTCCTCTAATTATGCTTAAGTTTCAAACTCCTAATTTGTTCATCAATAAGGAAAAGTTTTCACGTACTAATTATTTAAATGAAGATTTACTAGTTGATTAGTGTTGGCTTGCCTAACAATGGTGTTTGGCGTCATCACGGCTTAACATAGAATTTGGGTCGTGACACAAGTGAATTGGCGGCGACTGGATCCCCTATTACCAGTGAGGAGTTGATCATCAAAGTTCTCAGTATTCTGGGCACAGAATACAAGGAAATCTCAACAGCCATCCAAGCCCGAGACACACCCATCAGCTTTAAAGAACTATATGACAAACTACTTGATCATAAAGTGTTCCTTAAACATGAAGATGCCAAAAAGAAACACTATCACTGCTCAACTTAACCAGAGAAGCTCCTCGAATAATCGACCTCGTGGTAATAACTTCAATAGCAACCGCAAGTCATCCTCCATAATTGGACAGTTGGGCAACCAACATAGACAACAAAATGGATATCCGCCAAGGCAATCCAATAATAAATGGGTGCAATGTCAACTTTGTGATAAATTTGGCCATATCCCCAAAGTTTGTCGCTCAAAGTCTCACTTAGCTACCGAAATGCAAGCCAACTTTGCTGCTCATAGCAACTTACCAAATAATCATTGGGTGATCGACTCGGGTGCTTCTCACCACATGAAAAATGATCCACAAAATCTTATGTTTGCATCTGACTTCACTGGGACGGATGAAATCATCGTTGGTGACGGTAAAGGTATCCCCATTTCACATATAGGACATACTACTCTCTCAAAATCTAACTAATAATCCATTGGTGCTAAATAATGTCTTGTGTGCACCTCACCTATGAAAAATCTAATTTCAGTAGCCAAATTCTGTCCACAAAATAATGCCTCTATTGAATTATTTTCATATTCTTTTCTTGAAAAAACCTATATATTGTCTACTTCAAACTCCCCGTGCTTGGTACATGGAGCTTCGTTCTTACTTGTTGTCTTGTGGCTTTAATAATGCTCGATCTGATACTTCACTATTCATCTATCATTGTGATAATTCTCATCTCTTCCTCCTAGCGTATGTAGACGATATTATTATCACAGATAACTCAAAGTCTAATGTCTAGTCTATCATAGCGAAGTTGGCAGTTGGATTCTCTCTTAAAGACCTTGGCAGCCTCCACTATTTCCTTGGAGTAGAGGTTACTCCCTACAATGGTGGTTTAATTCTTACACAACACAAGTACATTTCTGATATACTGGAACGCCACAACATGTTAGATGCAATTTCTGATGTACTGGAACTCCACAACATGTTAGATGCAAAAGGGGTATCCACTCCATAGGTTTGCTCATCAGCTTTGTCTCTCAATGATGGCTTCTCTCCAACAGATGCCAAAGAATATCGAAGAGCTATTGGTGCCTTGCAGTACCTATCACTCACTCGTCTAGATATTTGCTTTAAACAAATTAGTTGAATTCATGCATTCTCCAACAGTTACCCATTGGCAAGTTGTTTAAAGGCTTCTTAGATACCTCAAGCACACTATTACTTATGGCTTACACTTCAAGAAGTCTACATCTCTATCGCTAACAATATTCTCAGATGATGACTGGGCTGGCAGCCATGACGATCACATGTCCACATCAGCGTACTTAATTTTTCTTGGCTCTAATCCGATTAGTTGGTCTTCCAAAAAGCAACGCACAGTTTCTAGATCATCCACTGAATCAGAATATAAACCAATGGCTACAACAGCTGCAGAAATAAATTGGCTATCTAATCTTCTTCATGAACTTTCTTTGAACCAGCTCAAGTTACTAGTTGTATATTGCGACAATGTTGGTGCCACTTATCTTTGTAAAAAATCCGTTTTCCACAATAGAATGAAGCATGTGGCTATTGACTTTCAATTTGTGCGTGACCAAGTTTCCAAGGGAGAAATCGTAGTGAAACACATACCAACAGGTGAACAGCTAGCCGATTCACTGACAAAGGCTCATCCTAAGCGGCAATTCTTCCAACAAGTCAACAAAATTGGTCTTCTTTCCATTCAGCCTATCTTGCGGGGGGCATGATAAGGATAATCCAAATTCTAATAGATCATTCTCGCCAACGTGATCCATTTGCTTTAAATTACATTAGCTAGAGTCCTAATTATAGTCACACTCAAGTTCTTGTGAATACCTGTTGTACTTATCTATTTAGATTGAAACCTTTGGAATGTACTACATAAATTGTACATAGTTTGTGGCAACGAACACAATCCTTTTCTTGCAATATTGAGATTTATTAATAATCTCCGCCTTTTATTTGTTTGTCGTTCGTGAAGTATTTGTAACTTTTAATTTTCTATATTTAAAAGGAAAATAGTAAATTAGATTAAGCAGCATGTAGTACGTCTCAGTTTAAGCTCTTTGTAAGTACAGCTTGATTAATCTGCTTCTCACTATAATCATCGTCAACTCCAGAAGAGGACATTAGAGGATACATTTTACCACATTAGAACTTAAATGAGAAATTGTAATAAAAAAGTTACTGCAAGTCTGTGTCACGACCCGGATTTCTCACTCTCGAGATTCGTGATGACGCCTACTCGTAGAAGCTAGGCAAGCCAGGAAAATTTAGAAATCTTCAACAGCTTTATTTTAAGCCTTTTAACAACTTGCATTAACAGGTGATAAATATTTAAATGATAGCGGAAGATGAAATTAAACGGAAGACTTAAATGAATATAATACCAAAATCGATACGAAAAGCCAACATATGTCTCTACCCAGAAACCGGTGTCACAACATTCACGGACCGTCTATGACTACTACATACAAATGTCTGAAGGAAAGAAACACAGCATGTCTCGGATACAAGTGATAACAGAACATGATAATAGATAGAAGAGACGCCGGGCCTGCGGACGCCTGCAGGACTACCTTGGAATCTCTGTGGACTGAAGGCTGGCTCCCAAGCTACTGATCCAATGCTGCTCCGGTATCTGCACAGAGTGCAAAGTGTAGCATCAGCACAACCGACCCCATGTGCTGGTAAGTGTCTGGCCTAACCTCGGCGAGGTAGTGACGAGGCTAGGACCGGACTCCAGATAAACCTGTGCAGTTATATAACATATGGCGGAAAATAAACAGGAATAAGCAGTTTAAATGGGAGGGTACATGCTTCAGGGAACATATCAAATCCAACAGAAACTTAATAAGATATGAAAGGACAGTTCAATAGCTACAACAATACAATAACAATACTGTTGCGGCGCGCAACCCGATCCCTTATCATTTAATATTGTTGCGGTGTGCAACCCGATACACATATATATAACTGTTGCGGCGTGCAACCCAATCCAATATAATATCTGTTGCAGCGTGCAACCCGATCCAATATTAATATTTGTTGCGGCATGCAACCCGATCCATAAATATATATAATAATGTTGCCGCGTGCAACCCGTCCCAAATATACAGTCAACAGTGATCATAATAACAGTCCCGGCAAGAGGTCAACAATAAACTATACTATCCCGGCAAGGGAATTCAATAGTACAAGTATATGCGTCCCGGCAAGGGAGAATCAGCTATAACCAATCTTAACTCAACTCCTACTCATCTCAATTATCACCATTTCTCAATCATAAGTATCTTCCACGAAAATAAACTTAAGTCTTTACTCATTATCAAGAATTCACCCACTATAGCATTCGTAGTATCATTTAAGAATACAACAAGTATCAATTTAGGACTCACGGTTATACTCGACACCAACGTATAGATACTCGTCACCATGCCTATACGTCGTACTCAACAAGAAGCAATTAGCAAATAGGACTCAACTCCTAATCCCTCAAGCTAAGGTTAGACCGAACACTTACCTCGATGCCTCGAACACAACTCAAGTTTCAATTATAGCTTTATCCCTTGATTCCACCGCCAATTCACTCGTATCTAGCCACAAGTTACTTAATAACATCAATAAACGCTAAATGAATCAATTTGAATCCATGAAAATGAGTTTTCCAAAGTTTTACCCAAAAAAGTCAAAATCGCCCCCGGGCCCACATAGTCAAAACCCGAGGTTCGAACAAAAACCTAATTACCCATTCCCCCACGAACTCAAATATATAATTTATTTTGAAATCAGACCTCAAATCGAGGTCTAAATCCCCAATTTTTGAAAAACCTAGGTTCTACCCAAAACACCCAATTTTTCCCATGAAAATCATTGATTTGAAGTTGAAATCATGTGAAAAGATGTTAATAATTGAAGAAAACTAGTTAAAAAAATGACTTACAATTGATTTGGAGAAGAAAGGTTGTTTGAAATATCGCCTCTTATGTTTTTTTGGAATTTTGAAAATGAAAAATAACTTAAAATCTCGTCTATTATACCCCTCTCAGACCCCTGTACGGACCGCACAAAATGGACTGTGGCCGCACAGGCCTTCCTGGGGTACTGCGGTCCAGTGCCCTGTGCGGACCGCACGAAATGGATTGCGGCCGTACAGGCCTCCACCGCGGACCGCACTTCCGCGGTCGCACGCATTTTTGTGCGGACCGCACTGGCGGATTAAGAGACCTGCAACTTCTCTGAACCTGCCACAACTATGTTTTTAAGCCTAAGGCATTCCGGAACCTACCCAAAACTCACCCGAGCCCTCGGGGTTCCAAACCAAGCGCGCACAAAACCTCAAAAACATACTACGGACTTATTCGTGTAATCAAATCATAAAAATAACATCATGAACATCAAATTAAATCTCGAGATCAATGAAATTTTCTCAAAACTTCTTTAAATATCAACTTTGCGATTTAAGTCCGAATCACGTCATATGACATCCGTTTTTCACCAAATTCCACAGAAATGTCTTAAATCATATATAAAACCTGTACCGAGTGCCGGAACCAAAATACGGGCCCGATACCATTATGTTCTAAGCAAATTTCATTTCAATTTCCTTAAACAATTTCAGAAAATAATTCTTTTCAAAATTCATTTCTCGGGCTTGGGACCTCGGAATTTGATTCCGGGCATACGCCCAAGTCCCATATATTTCTACGGACCCTCCGGGACCGTCAAATCACAGGTCCGGGTTTGTTTACCTAAAACATTGACCGAAGTCAAATTTATTTATTTTATAGTCAAAACTTATCCATTTTCACAGATTTCCACATTTAAGATTCCCGGGTACGCGCCCAGACTACGCACGCAAATTGAGGTGGTGCAAAGGGAGGTTTTTAAGGCCTCGAAAACACAGAATTTAATTTAAATCAAGTGATGATCTTTTGAGTCATCACATTCTCCACCTCTAAAATAATTGCTCGTCCTCGAATGGACAGAAGAAGGAAGTACCTGAGTCAGGGAAAAAATGGGGATAACGGCTCCATATATCGGACTCGGACTCCCAGGTCGATGCCTCATGAGGCTGACCTCTCCACTAAACATGAACAGAAGAAAAACTCTTCGACCTCAATTGACGAACCTGCCGGTCTAGAATGGCTACCGGCTCTTCCTCATTAGACAAGTCCTTGTCCAACTGGACAGTGCTGAAATCAAACATTTGGGATGGATCGTTGTGATACTTCCGAAGCACGGACACATGAAACACTAGATGCACAGTTGATAAGCTCGGCGGCAATGCAAGTCTATAAGCCACCTCTCCCACTCGATCAAGAATCTCAAATGGACCAATGAACCAAGGGCCAAGCTTGCCCTTCTTCCCAAATATCATCACACCCTTCATAGGCGACACTCGGAGCAATACCCGCTCACCGACCATAAAAGCCACATCTCGAACCTTGCGATCTGCATAACTCTTTTGCCTGGACTGAGCTGTACGAAGCCTATCCTGAATAATCTTGACCTTGTCCAATGCCTCCTGAACCAGATCCATACCCAACAACTGAGCATCTCCCGGCTCAAACTATCCAACCAGAGACCGACACTGCCTACCATATAATGCCTCATAAGGAGCCATCTGAATATTCGGTTGGTAGCTGTTGTTGTAGGCAAACTCTGTAAAACGCAAAAACTGATCCCACGAGCCTCCAAAGTCGATGACACAGGCTCGAAGCATATCCTCCAAAATCTGAATAGTCCGCTCGGACTGCCCGTCTGTCTGAGGATGAAATGTTGTACTCAACTTAACCTGACTGCCCAACTCTTGCCGAACTGCATACCTCTATCCAAAGTGATAGACATAGGCACACCATGAAGACGAACAATCTCTCGGATATAGATCTCAGCTAACCTCTCGGATGAATAGGAGACTGCCACAGGAATGAAATGTGCTAACTTGGTCAGCCTATCAACAATGGCCATACTGCATCGAACTTCTTCCGAGTCTGCGGGAGTCCAACAACGAAATCCATAGTAACCTGCTACCACTTCCACTCGGGAAGCTCAATCCTCTGAAATAAACCACCAGGCCTCTGATGCTCATACTTAACCTGCTGACAATTCAAACACCGAGCCATATATGCAACGATGTCCTTCTTTATTCTACGCTACCAATAATGCTGCCGCAAGTCCTGATATATCTTTGCGGCGCCCGGATGAATAGAGTACCGGGAACTATGGGCCTCCTCTAAAATCAACTCTCGGAATCCATCCATATTAGGCACACAAACTCGACCCTGCAATCTCAAAACTCCATCATCATCTAAGGCAACCTGCTTGGCACCTCTGCGCTGCACCGTGTCTCTAAGGACACACAAATGGGGATCATCATACTGCCGATCACGGATATGCTCCAATAACGAAGAACGAGAGACTGTGTAAGCTAGCACATGGCTGGGCTCAGAGACATCCAACCTCACGAACTGATTGGCCAAAGCCTGAACATCCAAAGCAAGCGGTCTCTCACCGACCGGAATGTAAGCAAGACTGCCCATACTAGCTGACTTCCTACTCAACGCATCGGCCACCACATTGGCCTTTCCCGGGTGATATAAGATAGTGATATCATAATCTTTCAACAACTCCAACCACCTCCTCTGTCTCAAATTCAACTCCTTTTGCTTGAACAAATACTGAAGACTCTTGCGATCCGTGAATACCTCACATGCCACGCCATACAGATAATGCCTCCAAATCTTCAATGCATGAACAATGGCTGCCAACTCCAAATCATGAACCGGGTAGTTCTTCTCATGAATCTTCAACTGCCACGAAGCATAAGCAATGACTTTGCCATTCTGCATCAACACTGCACCAAGTCCAATACGAGATGTATCACAATAGACTGTATAAGGCCCTGAACCTGTGGGCAAAACCAATATTGGTGCCATAGTCAGAGCTGTCTTGAGCTTCTGAAAGCTCGCCTCACACTCGCCCGACCATCTGAACTAGGCACCCTTCAGTGTCAACCTGGTCATCGGGGCTGCAATGGATGAAAATCCCTCCACGAACCGACGATAGTAGCCTTCTAATCCCAAGAAACTCCGAATATCTATAGCTGATACTGGCCTAGGTCAGTTCTTGATTGCCTCAATCTTCTTCGGATCCAC
The DNA here is from genome assembly GCF_000393655.2 of Nicotiana sylvestris. Lineage (NCBI taxonomy): Eukaryota > Viridiplantae > Streptophyta > Magnoliopsida > Solanales > Solanaceae > Nicotiana > Nicotiana sylvestris. The sequence goes on along the minus strand of NC_091063.1, from coordinate 29,188,213 downwards.
CTGAATACCCTCTGCTGATACAACATGACCTAGGAATGCAACTGAACTCAGCCAGAACTTACACTTCGAGAACTTAGCATATAGCTGACTATCCCTCAGAGTCTGAAAAACCACTCTGAGATGCTGCTCGTGCTCCTCCCGACTGCGGGAATATATCAAAATATCATCAATGAAGACTATCATGAACGAATCCAAATAAGGCTTGAACACTCGGTTCATCAAATCCATAAAAGTTGCTGGGGCATTTGTCAACCCGAATAACATAACCAAGAACTCATAATGCCTGCACCGAGTGCGGAAAGCTATCTTAAGGACATCGGATGCCCTAATCCTCAGCTGATGGTAGCCAGATATCAAGTCAATCTTTGAAAATACATTGGCACCCTGAAGCTGATCAAACAAATCATCAATCCTCAGCAATGGATACTTATTATCGTAACCTTGTTCAACTACCGGTAACAAATACACATTCTCATCGACCCATCCTTCTTCTTAACAAATAACATCGGCACACCCCAAGGCGAAACATTGGGTTTAATGAAACCTTTCTCAAACAAGTCTTGCAACTGTTCCTTCAACTCTTTCAACTCAAGCGGGGCCATACGATATGGCGGGATAGAAATGGGCTGAGTGCCTAGAGCCAAATCAATGCAAAAGTCAATATCCTTGTCAGGTGGCATACCCAGCAGGTCTGAAGGGAATACCTCAGGGAAGTCACAAACAACGGGCACAGAATCAATAGATGAAACCTCAGCACTGGAATCACGAACATATGCCAAATAGGCCAAACACCCTTTCTCGACCATACGTTGAGCCTTCACATATGAGATAACATTGCGGGTAGAATGATCAGGAGACCCTCTCCACTCTAAACGATGCATACCCGGTAAAGCTAAGGTCACATTCTTGGCATGACAGTCCAAGATAGTATGGTAAGGTGATAACCAGTCCATCCCCAATATAACATCAAAATCAACCATGTCTAGAAGCAAAAAATCTACACGAGTCTCAAGACCCCCAATCACCACAATACAAGAACGATGGAATCGATCTACCATAATAGATTCACCCACCGGTGTAGATATATAAACAGGAACACTCAATGAATCACTAGGCATGATCAGATACAGTGCAAAATAAGATGATACGTACGAGTATGCAGACCCTGGATTCAAATAACACTGAAGCATCTCTATCACAAACCAGAACTGTACCTGTAATAACTGCATCTGAAGCCTCAGCCTCGCGCCTGGCTGGAAGAGCATAACATCGAGGTTGGGCCCCACCACCTTGAACTACATCTCTGGGATGGCCTGCAGCTGGCTGGCCTCCACCTATAGCAGCCTGAGCTCCACCTCTAGCACCTCTACCTCCACCTCTAGCACCTCTTCCCCCACCTCTAGCTGGCTGGGCGGTCTGTGGAATACCTGGTGCCTGAACCATAGCGCGGGAACCCTGTTGCTGCGACTGAGTACCCACTAACCTCGGACAAGTCCTCCTGATATGACCATACTCACCACACTCAAAACATACACCTGAGTGTTGTGGCTGAGGAAACTGAGACTGACCCTGGCGACCCGAATGACCACCCCGAAAACTCTGGAGCGGCGGTGCACTGATAGGAGCTGGTGGTGCACTGTAGGACTGCTGATCAGAATACTGCATCTGCGGACCACGGCTACTTGAAGCACTATGAGAAACCTGAAGAGCTGGCTGAAAGGGCCCAGGAGGATGGCCTCTACCATATGAATCTCTGCCTCCAGACGAGGCACCACTGAATCTACTCGAATTACGAGGCCTCTTATCCGACCCATGACCACCTCCCTATGACAGAACCATCTCCACTATCCTGACCACATTGGCCGCCTCTTGAAAAGTAATCTCACTCCCAGCCTCCCTAGCCATCTGAAGACGAATCGTTTGAATAAGACCATCAATAAACCTCCTTACCCTCTCTCTCTCCGTCTCTCTCTCTCGGTAGGAAGGATGAGAAGGGCATGGCGAGCTAAGTCGATGAATCTGGTCTCATACTGGGTAACCATCATGAAACCCTGCTAGAGACGCTCAAACTGCCTCCGGTAGGCCTCCCTCTGAGTAATGGGGAGAAACGTCTCCAGAAACAACATTGTAAACTACTCCCAAGTCAAAGATGGCGATCCGACTGATCTGGCCAAGCAATAATCTCTCCACCAAGTCTTGGCGGATCCAGACAAGCGAAATATAGTAAAATCGACCCCATTGGTCTCAACAATACCCATGTTCCTGAGAACCTCGTAGCAGCTATCTAGATAATCCTAGGGATCCTCAGTAGATGCAACGCTGAAAGTAGAAGTGAAGAGCTTGGTGAACCTATCCAGCCTCCACAAAGCATCAGCAGACATAGCTGCTCCACTGCCGGGCTGAGCTACCACACCCGGCTGAACTGCTCCAACTGGCTGAACCACTGGAGTCTGAATTTGGGAAGCTACCTGCTCCGGAGTGCGGGTAGCAGGAGTCTGGGGCCCTCCTCCAGCCTGGGAGACGACTAGTGCCATAGGAAGCAAGCCTGCTCGGGTGACACTCTCCATGAGACCCACTAATCGGATCAGAACATCCTGAAGAACTGGGGTAGCAATAAACCCCTCTAGGACCTGAGCTGGGCCCACCGGAATTGCTGGGGTCGGAACTTCCTCATCACAATCAACCTGAGACTCCGTCACTGGTGCTGCTGCTATGGGCTGAGCTCTGCCCCTACCTCGGCCTCTAGTAGGGCCTCGGCCTCGCCCTCTGCCCCTCATGGGAGCTGCTGCTGGGGGTTCGGGCTGCTGAGCGGTAGATGAGGAAGTGCGTGTTCTCACTATCTGCGTAAGAATATAGTAGAAATTCAATTAGCATTGAGAAACAAAATCGCGCGACAGGAAAGAACAAATGTGAAGTTTTCCTAACTCTATAGCCTTGGGGATAAATACAGACGTCTCCGTACTGATCCCTCAGACTCTACTGAGCTTGTCCATGAATTGTGAGACCTATGTAAACTAGAGCTCTAATACCAACTTGTCACGACCCGGATTTCCCACCCTCGGGATTCGTGATGGCGCCTACTCGTAGAAGCGATCCAAGCCAGGAAAATTTAGAAATCTTCAACTACTTTATTTTAAGCCTTTTAACAACTTGCATTAACAGGTGATAAATATTTAAATGATAGCGGAAGATGAAATTAAACGAAAGATGAAATTAAAACCAAAATCGATATGAAAAGCCAACATATGTCTCTACCCAAAAATCGGTATCACAACTCACAGACCGTCTATGACTACTACATACAAATATCTGAAGGAAATAAATACAGTCTGTCTTGGATACAAGTGATAACAGAACATGATAAGACACACCGGGCCTGCGGACGCCTGCAGGACTACCTCAGAATCTCGGTGGATTGAAGGCTGGCTCCCAAGCTACTGATCTAATGTTGCTCCGGCATCTTCACAGAGTGCAGAGTGTAGCATCAGCACAACCGACCCCATGTGCTGGTAAGTGTCTGGCCTAACCTCGGCGAGGTAGTGACGAGACTAGGACCAGACTCCAGATAAACCTGTGCAGTTATATAACATATGGCGGAAAATAAACAGGAATAAGCAGTTTAAATGTGAGGGGGTACATGCTTCGGGGAACATATCAAATCCAACAGTAACTTAATAAGATATGAAAGGACAGTTCAATAGCTACAACAATACAATAATAATACTATTGCGGCGCGCAACCCGATCCCTTATCATTTAATATTGTTGCGCGTGCAACCCGATCCACATATATATAACTATTGCGGCGTGCAACCCGATCCAATATAATATCTGTTGTTGCGTGCAACCCGATCCAATATAATATCTGTTGCGGCGTACAACCCGATCCAATATAATATCTAATATCAATTACGGCGTGCAACCCGTCCCAAATATACAGTCAACAATGATCATAATAACAGTCCCGGTAAGGGGTCAACAATAAACTATATTATCCCGGCAAGGGAATTCAACAGTACAAGTATATGCGTCCCGACAAGGGAGAATCAGCTATAATCAATCTTAACTCAACTCCTACTCATCTCAATTATCACCATTTCTCAATCATAAGTATCTTCTACGAAAATAAACTTAAGTCTTTACTCATTATTAAGAATTCACCCACTATAGCATTCGTAGTATCATTTAAGAACACAACAAGTATCAATTTAGGATTCACGGTCATACTCACACCAATGTATAGATACTCATCACCATGACTATACGTCGTACTCAACAAGAAGCAATTAACAAATAGGACTCAACTCCTAATCCCTCAAGCTAAGGTTAGACCGAACACTTACCTCGATGCCTGGAACACAACTCAAGATTCAATTATAGCTTTATCCCTTGATTCCACCGCCAATTCGCTCGTATCTAGCCACAAGTTACTTAATTACATCAATAAACGCTAAATGAATCAATTTGAATGCATGAAAATGAGTTTTCCAAAGTTTTACCCAAAAAAGTCAAAATTGCCCCTAGGCCCACATGGTCAAAACCCGAGGTTCGAACCAAAACCCGATTATCCATTCCCCCACGAACTCAAATATATAATTTGTTTTGAAATCGGACCTCAAATCGAGGTCCAAATCCCCAATTTTTGAAAAACCTAGGTTCTACCCAAAACACCCAATTTCCCCCATGAAAATCATTGATTTAAAGTTGAAATCATGTTAAAAGATGTTAATAATTGAAGAAAACTAGTTAAAAAAATGACTTACAATTGATTTGGAGAAGAAAGGTTGTTTGAAAAATCGCCTCTTATGTTTTTTTGGAATTTTGAAAATGAAAAATAACTGAAAATCTCGTCTATTTATACCCCTTTCAGACCCTCTGTGTGGACCACACAAAATGGACTGCGGCCGCACAGGCCTTCCTGGGGTACTGCGGTCCAGTGCCCTGTGCGGACCGCACAAAATAGATTGCGGCCGCACAGGCCTCCACCGCGCACCGCACAAAGCCGACCGCAGACCGTACTTCCGCGGTCGCACATGTTTTTGTGCGGACCGCATTGGCAGGTTCAGAGACCTGCAACTTCTCTGAACCTGCCACAACTGTGTTTTTAGGCCTAAGGCATCCCAGAACCTATCTGAAACTCACCCGAGCCCTCGGGGTTCCAAACCAAGCGCGCACAAAACCTCAAAAACATCCTACGGTTTTATCAAATCATCAAAATAACATCATGAACATCAAATTAAATCTCGAGATCAATGAAATTTTCTCAAAACTTCTTTAAACATCAACTTTGCGATTTAAGTCCAAATCATATGACATCCGTTTTTCACCAAATTCCACAGAAATGTCTTAAATCATATATAAGATCTGTACCAGGCGCCGGAACCAAAATACGGGCCCGATACCATCATGTTCTAAGCAAATTTCATTTCAATTTTCCTTAAACAATTTCATAAAATAATTTCCTTTAAAAATTCATTTCTCGGGCTTGGGACCTTGAAATTTGATTCCGGGCATACGTCCAAGTCCCATATTGTCCGTTTACCCTAAACATTGACCGAAGTCAAATTTATTCATTTTACAGTCAAAACTTATCATTTTTCATAGATTTCCACATTTAAGCTTCCTGGCTACGCGCCCGAATTGCGCATACAAATCGAGGCGGTGCCAAGGTAGGTTTTTAAGACCTCAAAAACACAGAATTTAATTTAACGCAAATGATGACCCTACAGTCTGCAACCCAAGATTCTATATATGACAACCATATCCACGACTACTTCTACATCTTCTATTTTGAGGTGCATTTACTAATGAATGATACACAACCTAAGTGTTGTCTTATTCAGTGACACGTGTCCAACACCCTACGATGGAAAATAACTCAACGGGATAACGGGGGATCGAATTCTATCCAATTAAACAACCAAAGCCGCAGTCATGAAATTTCCTCATGAAACAGTAAGCGGTATAGATGCTAGACGAGGGCGGCAGCGACGACTTCCATCGCCGGCCAGAGCCGCCGAGCACCGCCATCGACACAACCACTCCCAGGGTCCTAACCATCTTATCCTACGTTCTCGAAAAGCTGGTTGCGCGAAATGACCAGCTAATGCTCGACCACCACGATAATGGACTCGCCAGCAACGGCGGCGAAGTCGGCGCGGTGTTGGGAAAGAACTTTAATGCTTTTCACGGAGTGAGAGCGCCGAGCATAAGTATACCGAAGTATTTGGAGAGGTTATACAAATACACGAATTGCAGCCCGTCTTGTTTTGTGGTGGGGTATGTGTATATTGACAGATTGGGGCATAAGTATCCTGATTCGCTTCTCGTTTCTCTCAATGTTCATAGGCTGCTTGTCACCTGTGTCATGGTTGCTTCCAAAATGCTTGACGATGCGTAAGTGTTCTTTCTTCTCAATAATAATATTCACTGTAAGAAATATTTACACAGTTATGACAATTTAAAAAGTAATTATTCATAACTATTTCACGTGCTAATTGGTAGTAATTTAGAATAAATAGTAGTATAAGTATATATACTATAAAAGGTTTAAGTTATGTTGATGATGTAACAAGTTTCTATACTATAAGTGTGTATATAGTTTATAATATTGAATTCGTTCTAATTTGGATTTAAGTTATTTTTTACTTCCTTTCATTTTGTACGATTTTGCAACTTTCAAAAACTCATGTTCATTAGATTATTTAAACTGTAAACTTCATTGTAATAGCTCAATATCAACCTACCTTTCAATCATTATTTTTGCATTTTTTTATAATAAGTTATTTTAAAATCTTGAATTTAGCGTTCATACAAATTTTAAAATGGAATGATGGAGTACTTAATTATTATCCACTTATGTTTCCTAGAGTTGTGTTAGTGGAGGCAGCAATGCATAGGAGAACCAGGTAAAATTATATTGTGTAGTAACTACTTAAATATAGGGTGTGTGTGTGGAAAGTGGAATGACAAGCTAGAGGGCTTGATCTCCCTTTTAGAAACAAAAGGTAAACTTATAAGAGTACAAAATATTACGTATATATTTTATATGACGTTGTTTGACTGGACATGAAATTTAAAAGAGAAGAAAAGATGTTTGAAAGTTATGGTCAAAAAAGTTAAATTGTTTTTAAATATAGAAATATATCATTTTTCTTGCGATAAATTAAAAAGAAAAGTATGTCAAATAAAATGCGATAGAAGGAGTATTGAATAGCCTATGATAACTTATTGAAAAGAAGTGAAAATTCAAGTTGGAACAATCACTCGTAGACCATTAATTATTTCCTGATATTTTTGCTGTTATAATGTACATCAGACACTACAACAACGCATTCTATGCCCGGGTTGGAGGAGTAACAAATGCAGAATTGAACAAGCTAGAATTGGAACTGCTTTTCTTGTTAGATTTTGGAGTTAATGTGAGTTCGCGGGTTTTCGAAAGTTATTGCCAGTATTTGGAGAAGGAAATGTTGAGCAATGGACCAAGCCTCAAGATTGAAAGGCCAGTTATTAATAGCAGTAGTACTGTTGATGATGCCACTGAAATTTCAGTCGAGGATACTCAGACTTCTTCACCATCCCAATTGCCAGACTGATTTCACCTCTCCTATTTCCTTGTAACTTAACATTTGTGTTACTGTCACAGTGCGACAGCTTAATTTGTAGAATATGAGTTTTGTGCATTAGGACAAAGCCTATTGCACATACAACACAATTGAATGATTCTTACCATCACAGATATAAGTTTATAAAAAGGAAAAGAAAAGATATATGATTGCTATTGTTTTTTTATTTAATTTTTGAAAAGAGGTTTAAGTTACATATAGTTGCAGTGTAAACAATTTTACATAAACAGTGTAATTTAACTGACTATAGCATGTTATTAATCAAAATTTCTAGTTTATTAAGCTTGTTATGAGAAGTTATATGTTATTGAGTCAATTTAACTTGATGATGTAAAATATGTGTGTGTTATCATGCATAGAATTTCTTTGAGATTTCATCTGAATATAAATTCATAGTAATAAACTAATAATTGCAAGACTTCGATAAGAGCTTAGACATCAACAGCGCGGTTACTAATTGCATAGAGTAGGGTTCGTTATGTTAATTAATGGTCTGTTTGACTTGGATTATCAAATATTCTTTCTGGTTAAATATAACTAGTATTAGTACCCGCGCGATGCGCAGACATAAACAACGTCAAATTATGATTTGAAAAATTTGAATTATGTGCAAATAACCTTAAAATTAAACCTTCTATATAGAAATTATAGATATTAATTAAGAAGCAGACATGAAATCATTTTTCAGGTCTCGTACTGGATAACATATTATCTTTTTCTATACCGTAATAATCCAACCCCTTGATTTTGGTACTTTGTATTTTATTTTACGGACAATATTAAAGAATATTAAACATATAACATTGTGATCTATCTTGTTTGAGCACAATAAATCATATTAGTTTAGCAAAATTACTACCACTTTGTTTTACATCTCAAGTTCAAATAAGTCTTATCCTTCTATATTTTTAGACAAATTTTTTTTCCTTTTTGTTCTTTGCCTATAATTATTGCATTATTTATTACTTAATTGTTATATTGTAATGTAATCTTATATTAGCTTATAATTTGACTTAATGTCTTGCTTATGACCCTAATAATAATCATCAATAAATATAAAAAATTATGCTTAAAATTTAGTGTATTCTTACATTGTTATTCTCTTACTCAAAACTCTTTCATCATTCAAATTTACCAATAAAATTTTTGAGTATTATTTAATAATTTACTTCATATATTTTAAATAAATTTAAAATAAAAGCATCATCGGACTATCTATATTTTCCTCTTTATACATTCCTTCCCTACTAAAAATTTTTAATTAGCTTTTACACAAATTCTTTTGGTCGACTCTCAAATAATATCACGTTTATTTAAAAAAATAATTTTTAATTAGTCTAAAATTAATACATAAGTTCTTTTATTGTTTCAATTTTATTGAATTTTTTTATAATTATTTTTTGTATTACGTGCAATTAAATTTTCTTTCTCTTTTATTTTCAAGATAAAAATTTAGCTTTTAATTTTCATTAGTAAAATTACCTACATGAGATATTTATTTAATATATTAAATTTTTAATTTGATATCAAATTCTTATTTTTCTTTATCTAGCAAATCTTGAATTTTGTGATCATGCCCATATTTTGAGTATTCTGATTATAACTTTAAGAACTTTCTAATCTCAAGTTCAAATAGTCTTTTCCTTACTTTTGCTATAATGTTATCTAATATGTAATATTATCATGTTTTCATGTAATTTTTTTTATTAACTTTATACTTTATTTAATATTTCTATCCACTATTATTTTTTAATATAATATAGATAGATATGTAACTATTTGATATTAAATTAAATATTTATTTTATTTTTAAACTATTGATTGAAAATTTTAAATTATTTAAATTTATCAATAATATTTTTAAGTGTTGTATACTTGATTTATTTTATTTTCTAAAGTAATTCTTGGTATAAATATCCTCACATTATTTTTAATTTATTTTTATTATTTAATAATTTTCATTTTTCTTTTGTCTATTAGACTTTAGTTATGTGGTCTTATCCACATGCATGCCATTTCTTATCATACTTAAACAAAAATTTCACATCTCAAATTTAAATAAGTTTTAATCTTCTTTTTTGTATGATGAATTTTTTGACTTTTTTCTCTATTTGTTCCTTAGATTTGCTGTTATATTATTCAATACTTAATTTTATTACATTGCCATATGGCTTTACATTAGCTTGTCTGAAATTAATATCTGTTTTTATCATGTTAAGATTTGTTCTTATTAAGTTTAAAATTTTAATTATATAAAAAATATTTATTACATATAAAATAGTGGTTTGCCTAATTTGTCAATACTAATATGACTTTATTATTATTGTTATTAAAATATTTTTTACTGATTTTTTTTATTTTTAAAGTCATTAAATATTTAATATCTTAAGCAAATTATAGGGTTTTTTTGTATTGTATCTTACTCCAAAGTATAAGTAGTCATAGGTTATCTTAGTTTAATGTCTTTCTATATTTTTTAATTTCTTACCTCCATATTTCTAGCTAATATAGAAGAAAATCTATAAGTGGATCAATATATAAATATAGATATACATATAAATATAAATATAGATATATAGATTAGATTTGTCTAAGATCAATTTAGATTATGTAGAAGATCTATTTCATTCAACTACTTCCATTAATTATGTTTTTATTTATATTTTTTAATTATTATTGTTATCCTAAAATTGCCAAGTAGCTTCATTTTAGCTTGCCACTTGGCTTAACCACAATGCAAACTACTCTCCTTTTAATATAATATAGATAGATTAAAATAGACTACAATAGCCATACACTCTCAACTTCTTCTTTTCTTTTCTTTTTTTCTTTTTCTTTGTTGAAATAGCCGATTTTCTTATAGTATTATTTTGTGCACATTCTCTTTTGCACCTATCAAGTATTGACACTTGTTTTGGGTAGGATGGGGTAGGGAAAGGGCTAATGAAACTAAATCTTACATCTTATTAACAAACTGCTTAAAGGATGTTATGCTTTGGTAAATTGGAAATGCGTGAAAAATGAAATTTGAATTTCACATTTTTAAGAAGGCCAAGACTTTTCTAAGCTCCACTGTCAGGACTTTTCTATTATTTTTTTCACGTATTTGATCTCAGTTATTTTATCATGTGATTTTCTCATTTTAAACTACCATCATATATTTACTTAAGATCTCTATTCTAAAATCTAACCCGTCCAACAATAAAAGCATAACCTTTTACAATTTAGCTTAAAAACTTATCCTACAAAAATCTCTTGAGTCTTGTATTCTATTTTCAAATGCTCCTCCTATAAAAAGATTGGTGAGGTCGTAAAATATTAACAAATTTCATAGCAAATTTGGGCATTGATTTCTCAAATTTTTCAAAATAAATAGAAAAAAATAAAAAGTATTATATATAGATTTGGTCAAATGGTGCTAAAAGATAAAAATATTTAATTTGACTCTGGGTTTGCTGTCTAGCATCGAACAATTAGAGTCCGAGAAATTAAGGTTCGAATCTCAAAAAAAGTAACACTAAATTAAAAAAAATCATGCATTTAAAAATTTTAGTGGAAAAGTTATTCAAGATGTATACAAGTGAAAAAGTGCCACATACTTCAAATTATTCGAGGTACAATCAAAATAATTCTAGTAGCACCGTTTTAAAAATAGTTAAATGTTGTAAATCTATATCTATATCTATATCTATATTATATTAAAAGCATGAAGGCTCTTAGCGAAATGTCGTTAATCTTTTTTTCCCTATTAAAAATAGATTTTACTTTGGATAAAATCGTAATTAATTATTTTCCTTATATTTAGTACTTCAAAATTAACTAAAATTTAGAGTTTTATATTTTTCCTTCTTTGGACTAGGTAAGAAGTCCTAATATAGGACGTAAATTAAGGACTTAGAAGGTAAGTATTTTAAATTTAAAAAAAAAAAAAAAGAATTAGGTTCACGTACATAAAATTTGTACTCCTTATAGAGTCCAAGTCATCATAGAATATGTTTACTGATGATAGGCTATAATTGCGTATTTTAGTCATTTATTACACTCTAGTTTACAACACTTTAATTGAGTTTGAACTTTAATCGCTAGTGTTTTGCACTAATTATGTGTTTTATGCCTTGTAGGAGTGATTACAACCTATGTAGGCATTATGGAATGAATTCAAGTGATTTGGAGCTTTGAAGTCTGAGTAAAAGCCCAAGAAATTAAGCTGGGATCGTGTTCGGGGATCAATGGATGATAGTTAAGAACGAAACAAAGAATCGAGCGGGCATACGGCGCATTGTCTAGTAAAATGCACATAACTTTTCAGAACTCCGTTTGGGCTCCACAATATATCGTTGGAAAGCTATTTGAAAAGGTTACAACTTTCATGTTTTGCATTTTCGCAAATTCTCAATACCGCGCTTCACAGTGCGTCGCAGGGTTCGTGGCAGTGCAATTTCACGACAGGCATCAGAAACAAGCTCTCTGAAGTTTCCCACTACTGCGTCGCACCGTGCAGCGCAGCGTGCGGCACGCCTGCACAAATTTTACAGAGTGATTGTCCTAATTTGCGTGGGAGAAGGTGTTTTTGTCTAGGTCCGGCCCTACTTGGTATAAATACATATAAAAACACTATTTTGAGAACTTTTGACAGATCTTAGACCTACGGAGACTATTTTGGAGAGGAGACATGGGGGAACACACACCACGCTTGGAGGAGGCTTCTAACTAGTTTTTCTTCTCTTCTCTTCCTTTAATCTCATAGTTTATTAGTTCTAGAGTTTTGGATGCTACATGAACATTGTAGTTTGAATCTTGAATTGTTCTTATTATTTTATCATATTGGTTTATTTATTCAATCTTGCGCTAATTAATTATTTGATTGCTTGATCACCAATTGAATACTCTCTACGAATCTAGGATTGAACTCGGGAGAGGGAATTCTAGATTACAAATAAGATTGAGTAGAGCAAGATCTTAACTCCGAGGGGGAGCGAATTTGCGGTTAGGATAGGAATAAACCTAATCGCCTTGCTTGGTTACTATACAGGAATTATTAATGTGTTCTTGTTAATTTTAATTCCATAGGAATATAGGCGTTAGATTAGCTTGAATAGGCGAGTTGTACTTCGGGAGAAGACTACGAGCAATATTAACCCTGTCAACCAATAAACCAGATAAATTAATTAGATGATTTAAGTGGAAAACTCAACGGGATTGTTAGCTAACTCATAGCTATAGAATATTCACCCATATTGAATTCGTCGTTACGCTTGTCGTTGTTTTCTTTAATCTCTTAATTTGTTGCTTTAGATTAATTTTAGTTAAATATTCATACGTTAGGATTCGCTTGAATAGATTAATTGTTGGGTTTAATTTAGTTGATAGTTAATTACAAGTCCCTGTGGATACGATATTTGGACTTACAATCCTATATTACTTGTCGATCACGTATACTTGCGTGTGAGTTTGGGAGCAACAAGTTTTTGGCGCCGTTGCCGGGGACTTAGAAATTAACTAGCCTACGAGATTAGATTTTTACTCTTTGTCTATTTAAGTTTTTAAATTTTTGTCTTGGTTTAATATTTACTATCTTTGTTGATATAGCATCTTGGAATGATAATTGGTCGAATATTGGTTATTCTTATTTTGGTGATTCATGTCTATATTGTGGAGGATTACACTTATGGCAAAATTGTGAATCTCAATCTTATGGGTGGAATATTTGTAATATGTGTGGTGGTCAAGGTGGCCATTGGGATGGTTGTCCTAATTCTTTTCATCATTTTTTGAGCCCTTTATATGATCTTTCTAACAGTGTTTGTGAGTTTGATAGGGGCAATGAAGTGCAGGATATGGAAAGTGATGCATGCATTAGGGATATTCTGAGGCAAATAGCCGAGCAACAAGATGAAAATCGAAAGGTTATACAAAGAATTAGTGAAACAATCATGAGAATGAAGGCCGAGGCAGAGGAAGTGGCTGAAGAGAAGCTCAACTGATAAAATCTCATGAGTTTCTCCGTGATGGTCTTTCAAATATGACAGAACAGCTGATAGACGAAAGAACTGAGCTCAGGAAAGAGATAGACCAATTTGGCTCATATATTCATGACCTGCAGGCTCAATTGAATAAAAAGGTTGAGGCGTCTGATGCCTTACAACAAATTGTTGTTGATACTGGCCAACTTGTGAAGAAAAAAGAGGAATCCCAAGTATTCGAACAAAATATTATTAATGATTCCAAGAATTGAGGATGCGAAAAATAATGCAATTTTGGAGTTAGAGCGTATTGGACCTCATTCTAAATACTTTTCAACATTGTATTTGATTGGTGAAATGGGAATTGATCCAGTTGATCATATGGAGGAGTCAATGGATGAGGAACAAAGTGTTTATATTCTGAAATTTGCCACACCAAGGAGACAAAATGACATTCCTCACTTAAAGGCCAAGAAGTACAAGATGTGATACCTATTACTTGGTTTCTTTATTTTTACACCACCGCCTCATGAACGTGATAGAAAAATTGATATAAAATTGGGGGCGCAATTCATATCCTCAAAGTGAAAGGAAAAGTGGTGAAAGTGATGGCGTCGTGCCGTGACGTTAAATCAAGTGCTTGTTGGGAGGCAACCCAATTCTATTTTTTTCTTTCTTTTTCTTCTATTTATTTATGTTTTTAATTTTTTTATTGTGTTATTTTTTTTTTTGTAATAATATTTTTGTGTTTTGTAGGAGTAGGAGCATGGAGTCAAGCCAATAGGCGAGTGCAAAAGCGAGCATATGTTTGAAACTGTGTGTGAGGTACCCGCACAAAGAGTCATACCTGGGAGAAGTCTGAGTATCCCGTGAGCTACTAATATTTCGGTCTTTGGCCTACCAGGGAGTCTCTTTTACCCTCTTGTTACTTATAGTGTGCATTGAGGATATTGCACAATTTTAAGTGTGGAGTGGGGAAATTGTTTGAGCGATTTTCTATGCTATTTTAGCTTAGTTGTAGTACTCGTTCTTAGTGTAGAGTTTTTGTTAAAAAAAATAAAAAATAATATAAAAAATTGGACTTTTCCTAAGATGGATCTCCTAGACAATTTTTTTGAGGGATTTAAGTCTAAAGAAAAAGGACAAAAAGATTTTCTTTGTAGGTAGTGTAGCAATTCCCCCTTGGTTTTTCTTTGTGCCGCGGTTCTTTTCCAAGGATTTTGTTTGAACCAAGTACAGTTAGTTTTTATTTTTTAGAACTAGGAAAACTTGCTGAGTATTAAATTGAAGCAATATCTTTTAACTTTGTTATGCCTTGAGAATAGTGAGTACTTTGGTTGTGACGCTTAGGCTCAGTTTTTGACTCTTGTATGAGTACCTTAAATCGTATGATCTTAAATTTGCTTAACTTATTTGACTAGAGTGTCTTGATGAGTCCAATCCTGAGTGAGTTATGTGCCATGTGTGTGTAAAGTTTTGTGTTATTCTGTGCATTGCATTTGATGTCTAGAACTTGCCCTGTGTGTTTGCAAAGCGAAATAGTAGTTTTGTTCAGTCTTGGAAGTGATATAGGTGTTTCTTTATTGAGCCAGATATGTATATTTTACCCGCCTAATTGTTATGTGTCGTAGTTATCATTGTTATGTATCATAATTAACCCATTTGAGCATGTAATCATGTTTCTTTGGCAACCACATTACAAGTTTTACCCATTTGTTTGAATTAACCATCTATTTGAACTTTTTCACCTCTCATGAGCACTTGAATTGTTATGAACTGTATAAAAATTAAAGTGTGGGGTGGTTGGGTTGGCTTTTGAGTGAAACTAATGAAATAAGGAAAAAGGTGCACTGTTTTGAAAAAGTAAGAGCTACATGAATTGAAAAGAAAAAAAATTAGTTGTATGGTTGTGAAAATTAATTCTAGATGGTGGTGGCTAGTGATATACTTGTGCTTAAAGAAGTGGGGAGTTAATATATATTGATGTGAAGGTGGAGTTATGGTTTGACATAAGTATGGGGTTTTAAATATAAAAGTGTATGAATTAAAGTGCTTAGGGAGGTGTAGTCACTCTTATATCTAAATGTATCATACCCGCCCATCGGCCTACATTACAACCAAATAAAGTCCTACTTGATCCTAGACTGAATGAGCTCGATTAGTAGAGTAATACATTATGGGCAAGCCTATGGTGCATCTCTTGTGACATATGAATGTTATTTCTGAGAGTGAGTGAATTCTTTCTATCTTGAGTTCCTAAGTGTTCTTAAATTTTATTGTGTGGAACTACTCTCTTTTGTTGTGTGAGGGCACTTAATTCATGAAGGAAAGGTAATTTCAATGACCTCTATGTTAGAGTAAGTGGGTGAGTTGCGAATAATGCATGGTACTTGTGAGTCAAATCTTGAGGTGAAGATGTTACACTCTTGTGCTTAGTCTATTTTAAATATTCTTGGTGTGATGAGTTAGGAGAATTATTTAAAGAGGTCGTGACTATATGAAGTGTAGTTTGATTGCTCGAGGGTGAGCAATAGTTTAAGTGTGGGGTGTTGATGATAGGCTATAATTGCGTATTTTAGTCACTTATTACACTCTAGTTTACTGCACTTTAATTGAGTTTGAGCTTTAATCGCTAGTGTTTTGCACTAAATATGTGTTTTATGCCTTGTAGGAGTGATTCTGATCTATGTAGGCGTTATGGAATGAATTCAAGTAATTTGGAGCTTTGAAATCTGAGTAAAAGCCCAAAGAATTAAGTCGGGATCGTGTTCGGGGATCAATGGATGATAGTTAAGAACGAAACGAAGAATCGAGGGGGCATACAGCGCATTATCTAGTAAAATGCAAATAACTTTTTCCCCAGAACTCCATTTGGGCTCCACAATATATCATTTGAAAGCTATTTGAAAGGGCTACAACTTTCGTGTTTTGTATTTTCATAAATTCTCACTACCGCGCCGCACAGTGCGGCGCAAGGTGCGCCGCAGTAGTGCAATTTCACGACATGCATTAGAAACAAGCTCTTTGAAGTTTTCCACTACCGCGCCGCACTGTGCAGCACAGCGTGCGGCATGCTTGTACAAATTTTACATAGTGATTGTCCTATTTCGCGTGGGAGAAGGTGTTTTTGTCTGGGCCTGACTCTACTTGGTATAAATACATATAAAAACACTATTTTGAGGATTTTTGACAGATCTTAGACCTTGGGAGCTATTTTGGAGAGGAGACATGGGGGAACACAAACCACGCTTGGAGGAGGCTTCTAACTAGTTTTTCTTCTCTTCTCTTCCTTTAATCTCATAGTTTATTAGTTCTAGAGTTTTGGGTGCTACATGAACGTTGTAGTTTGAATCTTGAATTGTTCTTATTATTTTATCATATTGGTTTATTTATTAAATCTTGCGCTTAATTATTTGATTGCTTGATCACCAATTGAATACTATCTGCGAATCTAGGATTGAACTCGGGAGAGAGAATTCTAGATTGCATATAAGATTGAGTAGAACAAGATCTTAACTCTGAGGGAGAGCGGATTTGCGGTTAGGATAGGAATATACCTAATCGCCTTGCTTGGTTACTATATAGGAATTATTAATGCGTTCTTGTTAATTTTAATTCCATAGGAATATAGGCGTTAGATTAGCTTGAATAGGCGAGTTGTACTTCGGGAGAAGGCTACGAGCAATATTAATCCTCTCAACCAATAAACCAGATAAATTAATTAGACGATTTAAGTGAAAAACTCAACGGGATTGTTAGCTAACCCATAACTCTAGAATATTCACCCACATTGAATTCGTCGTTAAGCTTGTCGTTTTTTTCTTTAATCTCTTAATTTGTTACTTTAGATTAATTTTAGTTAAATACACATACATTAGGATTCGCTTGAATAGATTAATTGCTTAGTTTAATTTAGTTGATAGTTAATCACAAGTCCCTGTGAATACGATATCTGGACTTACAATCCTATATTACTTGTCGACCATGTATACTTGCGTGTGCGTTTGGGAGCAACATTTACTATATCTTAAAATACGTTTATTATTTTTTATCCAAAAAAGTGTAATTATTAAAAAATAGATTTACGAGATTTCATTGTTTCTTTTTTACTTTAGTCTTGATTTTGCCTACAACTTTTAATTTTCTAATTAATTTAATCTCTAAGAATCAACATCCACGTTCTAAAAGAAAATTACTCGATCGAGAAGTTAGTTTAATTAACTTCTATTATCAACCATGCAAACCTTGATAATATTCCTAAGGCAAGAATCAATTAAAATATTGAAGACTCTATTTTCATTGCGCTCACTTTACATAACACGATTAGTCATTTCGAAAATTTATTTAACAAATAGAGTAGTTCATTGCAATAGAACGATAATTTACTCATCCCACGGAATTAACTATATATTAAAAACTTGATTCTCCTAAGATTACAATCTCAATGCCAGGACTCAGGAGCAAACATTAGCAATAGTGAGTTAGTGCCTGATAGCCGGAGGAAACACAAT
This sequence comes from Nicotiana sylvestris, assembly GCF_000393655.2. Taxonomy (NCBI): domain Eukaryota; kingdom Viridiplantae; phylum Streptophyta; class Magnoliopsida; order Solanales; family Solanaceae; genus Nicotiana; species Nicotiana sylvestris. The sequence goes on along the minus strand of NC_091063.1, from coordinate 29,170,112 downwards.
GAAAAGGTTGAGACCTACATGATTTAAAAGCTTTTAACAAGGATATTCTAAAGATGGATGAAAAGCTGATACAATTCGTTTTATACTAACAGTGTATTTGCTTAACTAACAATGACCAAATTAAACTGACTACTATGACATATCTATAAATTCCGTACGAAAATTAACTTAATAAATATGATACACATAATTAGTCCATACACATAGAAAAATTCATATATAGTATATGGTACATAATACGTACTTAAGTGTTAATTCTTCTAATTAGATAAATATTTATTCAATACTATTTCTTATGAGTATAGATCATAAGTATATTAAAAGACACATTAAATACTATATAGCGAGTCTTAGTCCTTCTCCCTTTTCTAACATAAATTTTGTATGAATTATTATGCGACTCACATAATGGTATTTGACAGTTATGACGGGTTGGTCACGCCCAACTATGCCTTATAAAAAGGACACGCGGACGTTGCAAATATAATCTGAGTATTTAGCCTAGAGTTGAACTCACAAGGAATTAACCTATCAATTACTCTTGTTAGACTCACTAAATTCTGCGGAATCAACTTCCCAAACGTTATGAATAACAATTGAGGATATTTCTACTAACTATAACTGACTACAATTAAGTAACTAAAGACTAACTATGATTAAGTTATAAGCAATTAAGAGAAGGATCTAAGGTTATGATTTCCCCTATTGATGGAATCCCGTCCTGTTACGTTTCATACAGATTTGCCTAATCATCTCTATCGATCATGAGCACTCTTATTACCGTAAATCTCTCCCGAGTAATTACGATAATTTACTAAACGCACTCTCCCGAGTTACGCTAGCTGACCTTGATTTCAGCTCACTTTAGATTATACCCAAGGCTTCGTTATCCCTAATCCCGCCTTTAAACTCTCGGTTATTGATCCCTCATATACTTTGGGAGTGGTGATGTTCAACGATTACCTAAATATGCACTCTCTCCCAAGTAATACATACTAAATAGGCACAGCTAATTGAGGATCCTATCAATTAACTACAACAAGAACGTAGTTGAACAAATAGAGATTAAACTGGGCAAATTATATTAATATAACAAGAAGTTCATCCTCAACAGGTTCCATCAAAACCCTAGACTAAGGAATTAGCTACTCATAGCAAAGCAAGATAAAACTACAAAAGTATTCATAATGTGCAATTGAAATAATAAAGAGAAAATTGAAAAACTTCAATGGTTGATTGCTCTTCTCACACTTGTTCTTGCCTCCAAATCAGTCTAAAAACAAGCTTAACTTTGCTTGGGCGAGTTTGTTGGGTTTATAAAGGGTTGGGATAAGTTTCCTCCGATTTACACTTTAGTCCCAAAATTCCTGGGCAGTTACACAGTCGACCGCGGCCGCGGCAAAACGCGGCGCGACCGCAGTGAAACACAACTATTCTGCCTCGCTTTCTTGGCCTATCGCGGTCCAGCCACGGTCGACCGTGGTCGCGGTGGCATCCAACCCAGTCCTCATTCTGCCTCTTCCTTGCTTATTTTCGCTCGGTGCTTCTTGATTGGCCTTTTATCCACATTATTGACTCCAAAACACTCCATAGTCTCTTCCTAACTTGGATTAGTCCATGCGAAGGAAAAGAACACCAATTAGAATATTTTGTTATCATTTAGCCTTTAAAACAACAATAAAGCATGGTACATCTAGAGTGTAAATATCGTCTATATAGCCTATTATCAACACCCCACACTTAAATCATTGCTAGTCCTCGAGTAATCCACCACACTCTATAAAGGTTCCTTCACTAAGCTTTTCCCCTAACTTATCATACCAAGAATAACTCACTAAAGTTGCGCCTAGTAGTGAACAATCTTTGCCTCAAAAGTCGACTCTCACGTGCCGTGCAATATTCGTACTTACTCAAACTACTCTATACAGAAGTCAAGACTTACCTTTTCTTCGTGAATCACATGCCCTCACATCACACAAGAGAGTAGTTCCACAAATAATAATATTAAGAACAATGGAACTCAGATAGACAAACTTCGCTCACTCTCAAAAAGAACATTCACATGCCACAAAGATGCACCATAGGCTTGCTCGTAGTGTACTACTCTACTCATCGAGCTCATTCAGTCTAAGATCAATTAGGACTTCACTTGGTTGTAATGTAGGCTAAGGGACGGGTAGGATATATTTGGATATAGTGACTAACCTTCCTAAGCACTTTTAATACAATCACATTAACCTTCAAAACCATACTTATGTCAACCAGACCTTCCACCGCATTTTTATTTATAACATCCCACTCCATTAGGTGCAATTGTATCAAGTCACCACTTATCAACTACTACGTTTACTCATTTTTTGTTACTTTTTTTTAGTGGTGCTTATTCTTTTATTTTTCCAAAAACTGCACTTTTCCTCTATTTCATCGGTTCCACTCAAAAGCCAGACCACCACCCCACACTTTAACTTTTACATATTTCAATACCATTCAAGTGCTCATGGGAGGTAAAGGGGTTCAAATAGACGGGCCATTCAAATAATTGGGTAAGGTTCGCAATGTGGTTGCCAAAGAAACATGCTTATAGGCTCAACAGGGTTGACTACGATGTATTACATTTAGGTGGGTCTACTTTATATATCTGTCTTAAACAAGAAATGCCTATATCACTTCTAAGACTGAATAAAGCTACTATTTTGCTTTGCAAATACACCGGGTAAGTTCTAGGCATCAAATATAAAGCATAGAATACAATACAACTCACACACACATGACACATGACTCACTCCAAATTGGCTTATCAAGACACTCTTGTTTGAGTGTTCAAGTCAGTTACAAACATACAATTTAAGGCACTTTAGCAAGAATCAACCACTGAGACTAAGCGTTACACTCTAGTGTCTACTGTGTTTAGGTATATCAATGCCAAGGGTTTTTCTTTCTATTTCAGCTCGTAACCCATCAATACTAACTAAAAACTAAAAACAAAATTAACAAAAACTAACTACACCCGGTTCAAGCTAAACTCTTGGAAAAGAACTGTGGCCCAAAGAAAAACCAAGGGGAAGTTACTACACTACCTAAAATAAAAAAAAACCTTTTTGGTATTTTCTTTAGATTTACTTCCCTTAAGAAACTGTCTAAAAGATCCGTCATCAGGAAGAGTCCCCATATTCCTATTTTTTGTTGTTCGACTTATATCCCTCAAGAGACCTGTCGAGAAGTGTCCGTGTTCGGGCCAAGTCGAAATTGACTTAGGTGTTAGAGGGGTCGGATGTGAGTTCCGATGGTTCAGTTAGTTTCGGGAAGTGATTTGGGACTTAGGAGTGTGATCGAAATGAGTTTTGGAGGTCCAGAGTAGATTTAGACTTGAATTGGCGAAAGTAAATTTTTGGCAATTTCAGGTTGGTAGGTGAGATTTTGATATAGAGGTCAGAATGGAATTTTGAGAGTTGCAGTAGTTATGTGGTGTCATTTGGGATGTGTGTGCAAAATTTTAGGTCGGAAGTGGTTTGGTTGGGTTTTTGATCAAAAGCGGAATTCGGAAGATTTTAGAAAGTTTGGCTTGAATCCGATGTGTTTTGGTTGATTTGATGTTGTTTGAGGTATTTTGAAGATTGGTACAAGTTTGAATAAGGTATTAAGATTGGTACAAGTTTGAATAAGCAGCTGCTGAACCTTGTTGCTTCTGGTATTTCCGCACCTGCGGATTGGGGACCGCAGGTGCGACACCGCAAGTGTGGGAGATCGGCTGCAGAAGCGAAAAGGGGCTTGAGGAGAAGAACCATAGAAACGACTAAGAGGACCGCATCTGCGAAGTCGCAGATGTGGGTATGGGATCGCAGGTGCGGTAAAGGGGCACTAAGTGATTTTCGCATAAGCGGAGGAAGAATTGCATATGCGGTACCGCAGAAGTGGTTATGGGACCACAGATGCGAAAAGGTCTGGGCAGAAGGTATAAATTGTGGCCTTCGCAAAATTTGAGCTATTTCACTATTTTTGACTTCGGCCTTGGAGCTTTTTGGATGATTTGAAAGAGGGATTCAAGGGAACTTCATTGAGGTAAGGAATTTGGACCTAAAACTCGTTCCTATGCTATTATTACACGGATTAAAGTTAGAAATCATGGAAATGAAGGGTGAAAGTTGGGGGGAAATTAGGGCTTGAAAACTTAGACCTTTGCTTGGGGATTTGAAGGACCATTTGAGGTTGGATTTCAGAACTTTTGATATGTATGAACTCGTGGGGAGATGAGGAATCTATTGATGTAAAAATTATCGAATTTCGAGATGTGGGTCGGGGGTCGGATTTTGGTAATTTCGGGATTTGTGTCGTATTTTGATTATTTCTGCTTGGGCTTCGTTCCCTTAGCATATTTTGACGTCCTCGTTCTGATTTTGGATAGATTCGACGTGAGTGGAGGTCGATTCGAGGGGCAAGGGCGTCGCAAGCTAGAGATTTAATTGGTTCGAGGTGAGTAATGAATGTAAATGATGTTTTGAGAGTATGAAACCCCGGACTTGCACATCGTTGTGCTATATTGAGGTGACGCACACGCTAGATGACGAGCATGGGGTCGTGAACTGTTGGGGGATTGTGGCTTAGTCCGTCCCGAATGACTATTTTACCGTGTATTTGACTGAAATCTATTTGCTATCATAATTATTTGGGCTGAATGTCATATTTGGGCTTCGTGCCAACTATTTGAACCCTTAGGGGACTTTTATTGATATTTTCTCACTGTTTTGACTTTATACCTAAACTTAGTCATGTTTTCACTGTTTTCGTACTCAGCCATGTTTACTCTGTTTTAACACTTAAATAACCTTTTAAATGATATTTTTGGCTGAGAATCATGTTTTACTATTGCGGAGTGGCTTATGAGGATTTTGACTTGTCACGACCCAAACCAAAGGGCCGCGACGGGCACCCGGTGCCTTACTCAACCGAGTACCAACGTAACATATCTTTCTTATCATATTATCATGAGTAAATGAGCCAGAAAACCCGTCATGAGATAACAAGAATAAAACATAAGGGAATACTCAACATATGAAAACCCAACATGATATACAAACTTATATATGTGACATACGGGCCTATAAGGCCGACATGACCATTAGTAAACTCGAAATATAGGCCGACAAGGCCATATCATTATCCATACACCTGACATCTGTCTACAAGCCTCTAAGAGTACATAAAATCATAAAGGTCGGGACAGGGCCCCGCCATACCAATCAATACATATCCAAAGCATACTGACCAAATAGGCAACTTCGGAGCAAGTGGAGTGCACCAACACCTTCGCTGAGCTGATAGACTACTAGGAGGACTGTCAACCTATCAATCGGGACCTGCGGGCATGAAATGCAGCGTCCCTAGGCAAAAAGGACGTCAGTACGAATAAAGTACCGAGTATGTTAGGCAGGAAAGCATAAACAAGAACAATAATGTAAAGAGAGAGATAGAGGAGATACAACTTGTAACATCTGAGTGCCTCTAGGGACTATGATATGAAATGCATAATACATATATATACATAAAAATTTAAAAAACATTCGCCTCTGTGGGCATCATCATCATATCGTACCCGGCCTCAAAGAGGACTCGGTAAAAGCGTACCTGACCATCATAAGGTTCGGTAGAATCGTACATGGCCATGTGGAGCTCGGTAAACCAACTGATGAGTGGTTGCACAATATGTGCCGTACCCGGCCGACTATAGCGCGGCTCGGTAGAGTAAAATAGATACATATACATAATGCATGCTCGACTCATGGAATCACATTCTAAACCTTTTGGAATGACTTAAGAACATTATGGACATCCCTACCATCAATATGAACCTTAGTAGGATTTAAGTATCATACACACTTGTTTAGAATAATTTTATAAGGAAAGAACAATATGGACAGCCTTAGTTGCTAGGAGTAGAGTTATTATGCAATAGCGTATCGTTTATGTTCATTTCATTTTAGATCATGCCAAAAGAAAGAAAAAAGTGTCTTAACATACCTTAAATCCGTTGAGTCCTTAATCACTTCCAAGCAACTCTTCAAACAAGTCAACTCAATCTATCACAGTATAAGGAGATTAAAAATCAGTGCTGAGCAAAGGCTAAGTCTATAACTTAAGCTAGTAGCTCATTTACGTAAATTTTGGCAGCATCTCCCTTGTAACAAGGGCCTCCTCCAATACCATATACAAACAACAATGACCAGAGCAATCCATCAATACATAATTATCAATATCAAGACACCATATAACAACAACAAGTCACAACTACATTACGACGAGCGGCAAGCTCCGATTGGAATCCGTATACCCCTTATCAATCCTTATAGACTTCTTACTTCAACATAAAAGTATCATTAACTTGATAATGAAGTCATTAATCAATGATTCCAGCCTTATACCATATATTTATAACAACGAAAATAATCCACAACTTCAACTATCCCCAACTAGCAACTTTATTCACTAGTTCAGGTCTAGCCCATCCATTTAACTTAATCAATATCAAGATAACCTTAGGCACAAGCAAGAACACAATATACATACCTCCTACAGTAACTTCAAGTCAAAATCCAAGTTATATTCATTTTACAACAACCCTTAATAGCAATACAACACCATAGAAGTGACTTAAGCTAGTCCAAGTATTATCTTGTAGTTTATCATCCTAACAACTTAATCAACATACAAGAAAGCTTAATCACAATTAGTAGGCAGTTATACTCACCTTAGACAGCAGCAAAAACTTGGAATTTCATCCAAATACAGCCCACAACAATCCTCAATGACAACACAACCTCAAAGAGGTGTTGTTCTTCACTAGAACTAAGTTTTGATGTTGAAATATGGTGTAATCACTTTGGAATCACTTCAAACCCTTGTGGTATATGTTTAGGAGGGTTAGGAGAAGTTTGGAGACGAATATTAGTTGAAAAATGAGCAAAAATAGGCGTCCAAATCGTTTATAAATTGAAGTAGGTCAACCACCGCCTAAGTGGGTCCCATTGGGAGCTGCTTGCGCGGTCTCGCGAAAACACGAATATCTCTCTCTACTCCGATGTTGTATTGATGAATGGTTTAATGAGTTAGAAACTAGACTCGTTGATCTTCAATTTTGTAGGTAGAACACCCCATGATTCCAAGTATATTTGGAGAAATTCTCAGATACATTTGACCTAAATTTCAGCAAATTTATGAATGTAACTTGTGATGACCTTTGCCAACTCTTGTTCCACAACTTGCTTGCCTTCAAAATGTAGAAAATGAATATCATACGACTAAAATAACTCATAGAATAACCTCCTTATCATGTAAGAACCCTAGTCTCACCCCAAAGTACATGTTATAACATTCCAAACTTGTCGACTTTTGACGAAACTTATTTTCTTCAATTGGTTTAGCTTCTAAGATTTCCAACCCTCTTGGTACTCGTTATTCATGATCTTAAATATTTGTAACCTCCAAGGTAACATGATTAACTTACTTTATTTTCTTCCAAATATAATCTCATTTCCGAGCTTACATCAATGACTTACGACGTACTCTCACGTATGAAAACTTGGGGTGTAACATCATTCCCCCCTTTGGAACATTCGTCCTCGAATGTTGACTGATGCGCTTTATCAGTTTCATAAACTATGGCTCTTACGAATACTTTAATGCTCATCTTTCCATCTAAGCAACTGTTTTGTGAATAAATCCAAATGCTTGGGCATTCCCCCCTTTTAGGCCTCTTTGTCACACCATGACATATGGTTGGAATTCTTCCAACATCTTAACATTTGATACCTTATGTCATGCAGTATGTACGACTGTGTCCTTGTATGAGCGCCTAGCGACTCGTCTTCTCTTTTTCCTCCATCTTTTAGCCAATCTCTAAGCCTCACTTTATGAACATATACAGAATTATGACAAACTGTCCCTCTAGGCATCTATAGGTGTACTGATGTCTTTCGCTTGGTACTTTATCAAACTTAAGACTATTTCTATCTCTTGTTTCATAGCCTTGTATATCTATCCTTATGGATTTACTACATCTAAGTAGGTTATACTATACCATAAAACTTACTTCGGTTTATTATTACCGAGGTTTGCTACCCAACTCCAGGTTACTCTCTCGTTGCTTATCCTATATGTATAAATCTAAGTCCTTTAGTGCTTCCTCATTATTATTCATCTAAAAATAACAAACAAATCTCATCTCTTACTTTGGAACTTGTACCCATCTATTGTTTATTCGTCTTAATGTTGATCTATAATCTATCACTGATAACTTGCAAACTCTTACGTAATACACTGTCACTAGGGCTCACATCTTATCGGGGAATATATGAAGTGATTTTCCCGATCCACCTAGGGATAATACTATACTTCAATAACCGTATTTCATTGCATCCCAACGCGATTCATCTTATGGGGGGTATTCTAATCCCGTGCAATTAATGAAATCCCTTTCTCGTTTAATCGTTACTCAATCAAAGGCCTAAGCATCATCCTCTTATCTATCACAATTAGACCCTTATTCTACTGCCAGGGCAGCATTCCATCTCTTCCAAATGCACCTAGTCTCAGACTCCTCTGTGTTCATTCAAGCTGTACCGAGCTTTTTATTACATATGGAAATCATCAGCTCCCTTGTTTTGATGGGTTTAATCCCGAGGACATACATATTCTCGTCACCTTCTCACTCACCTTTTCATATCCTTACTCCTATCAACCTAAAACCTTGTTGCTCTACAATACTTTACCTTAGGACCTACACCGATCTATTTATACTACTCGCAACCTTCCTTTAACTTGCTAGCACCATAAATTTCCTTTCGTGCCTTCTCAGTTGTCCTTAAATGTAAGCAATTACTTTTGCTGGTCGTTCTATCACTTGTTGCATGAATACTTGGCTTGTCATTTTGCCCACGAATACTATAATTTCCTGTACCTCATATGATCTCAAACATCACCTTTGATGGCTTTTTTTTACCATTCATTAGCCATGATAGGTGCCACTTTCTTATGGAGTGTATACAATATTGTAGTGAGACTGTTGTTACAGGATCATTTACTCTTTAGCTCACTATGCTTAGGTGGAAACCTTCTTCCTTATTTCCTCAGCTAGTCTTTCATTGTAGTACTTAGGGAGACCTTCTGGCTCTTGTAAAGTTGCGAGCTTGATATATCGTACACCCGAAGGTAATTTTCGTTATTCTTACTCGCCTATAATAATCCTTAGTTACATAAATTTATGCCTTTGTGCTCGTAGGGTTACTTCTAAGCTTAAATTTTTATTGTCTCCTTAGTGACACTCTCTCTTATTTTCATAAACCTTAAAAATGGTACCTTTAATTGTCTCAACTCCTATCTGAAATTTTTTCAAATGATTGCGATCTCGTATCTGCGAGACTGAATTCACTATGCTGTGGTTCACTACATTTATCTTGCATGATCTATTGATTTATCTGTGACCTTTTGTCTAGCCATAACTGGGCTCTTCCTGAATCAACTACTAATTACTCGTTGGTCCATTCTCATATATATATATATATATATATATATATATATATATATATATATATATATATATATATATATATATATTCTACATAATCCCTCTTGGGATATATCCTTTGTCTTAACTTATCTCTCGCCACTAGCTCTTAATATATCAAGTGTCCATTCACACTTATTTATCAATAACATCCTGGCCAGAAACTTTTACTGCCTCTCTCCGGTGTCGTGCTTGTATAATGTTCTGGAGTCGCAACATATCTGCAGGAACTGAATAAATGCAACATCATCCCTTTCTCCTTTTTACCACATTCTTTCTTTACCATTCTATAGTTAACTGAACCGCTTAACTCCGACTTAATATCATCTCACACCATATTCCCCCCTTTAGGGGAGTACTAAGATTTAGTACTACGACCATCTACATATAGTTGTTTTACCTTTTCATATTTGGCGTCTTTTCACATTATCAATGAACCCTAATCACCTTATGGTAACCTTCTGTACCAGGGATAACTAAATTTCTTATGCACGAAGGTGACACCTACTGTAACTGGCACACTTAGTCCCTTAAGATTAACTCTGCTTAGAGTGCTTGCTTTAGGTAAGCGACTTCCTAAATGGCCTTTAAAGGTTATTCGTCTGTTGTCTATTCTATTATTGTTGGAGCACGATCTTTGAAATTCTCACGATGTCGACCATTATCAAATCCTCCGGTCCCTAATTCATGTTCGGTTTTATCTTGTTCACCAGCCCATACTGATTTTTATTACTCTGGGGTCTAACCTTTCCTCCTGGTAATCACGTTGAAGTCACCAACTCATTTCTCGAAATAAGAATATGACTTTATGGCTTATACTCTTTTATTGCCTTAAGGCTTGTCACCTCTTGTATTTTCCTTCACTTGACTATAGACTCTATCATCGTGTCATATTTTGATTTACTGTTATCACCCATATATCACATCTTACTCATGATGCTTCATTTATTTTCTTCTTATTCTCCGGATAATATTTCTTTTGTCTATCACTTTATTCTGAAAATTTCAACAAAAAGTTCTTTCCCTTTAAGCTCCCCTAGCTTCATCTCACTGGCTCGTTGGAATGCCTAACATTCTTTTTTTTACTCGGGGCTAGAGTCATACTAAGGTAAATATTTGTCCCTTCTAGGATCTCACTGCCTATCTTCTGAAATTTTTGAATATTCCAGTATTCGTATCTGATTGTACTACTCTAGAGTTCACCATCTGGGTGTCTTAGAAGGAGATCTATTACCACATTTGCACCATCTTTCGGAAACGTTAGTTAATGATAACAACCTATCCACAATTTTTGGGTTACTCTAACTCCAACTGGATCCTGATATCCCATCTTTCTCTTAAATAATATCTGTTAGCTCCCATAGAACATAACTGAGATGGGTGTGGCCAATTGTACTTACCTCTGTCATTGATGAAGGTACCAAAATGCTTATATTTCTCTGCCTGATTTGAAAATATTGATAATCTTCATTATCTGGGTGCCTCGTACCCCTCTTCACCTTACTTCTTTTACTTGTTAAAACTTGTATCTAGCTTCTGAATTCCTCATAGATTTTCACCATATTCGTGAATAGATATCCGTGCCTTAAGGCTCCTTATTAAGAAGCATACACATCTTAGTACACACATGATCTGTTGAAGACCTCATATTTACTCATCATAAGCATGATGTGAAATCGAGTTCCTCTGACTCAACTCTTCCACATCCACATGCAATCTCTTACCAACTGTCTTTGTGGATGTAGGTATCGTTGTATTACGACTAAAGTCGAATTTAGGAGTTTGAATTCTTACAACTGAGCTCTACTGCACGATCTAGAGTAAGAAGAAAGAGTGACAGACCTAAATGCCCTGTAGCCTCCTGCTTATAAGTGTGGTGCACAACACACCCATAAACAAGACTCTACTAGACACGGCTTGTAGACTCCCTAGGACAGAACTGCTCTGATACCACTTCTGTCACGACCCAAACCGAAGGGCCGCGACGGGCACCCGGTGCCTTACTCAACCGAGTACCAACGTAACATATCTTTCTTATCATATTATCATGAGTAAATGAGCCAGAAAACCCGTCATGAGATAACAAGAATAAAACATAAGGGAATACTCAACATATGAAGACCCAACATGATATACAAACTTATATATGAGACATACGGGCCTATAAGGCCGACATGACCATTAGTAAACTCGAAACATAGGCCGACAAGGCCATATGATTATCCATATACCTTACATCTGTCTACAAGCCTCTAAGAGTACATAAAATCATAAAGGTCGGGACAGGGCCCCGCCATACCAATCAATACATATCCAAAGTATACTGACCAAATAGGCAACTCTGGAGCAAGTGGAGTGCACCAACACCTTCGCTGAGCTGATAGCCTACTAGGAGGACTGTCAACCTATCAATCGGGACCTGCGGGCATGGAATGCAGCGTCCCCAGGCAAAAGGGATGTCAGTACGAATAAAGTACCGAGTATGTTAGGCAGGAAAGCATAAACAAGAACAATAATGTAAAGAGAGAGATAGAGGAGATACAACCTGTAACATTTGAGTGCCTCTAGGGACTATGATATTAAATGCATAATACATATATATACATAAAAAATTTAAAAACATTCGCCTCTGTGGGCATCATCATCATCAGATCGTACCCGGCCTCAAAGAGGACTCGGTAAAAGCGTACCCGACTATCATAAGGTTCGGTAGAATCGTACCCGGCCACGTGGAGCTCGGTAAACCAACTGATCAGTGGTTGCACAATATGTGTCGTACCCGATCGACTATAGCGCGGCTCGGTAGAGTAAAATAGATACATATACATAATGCATGCTCGACTCATGGAATCACATTCTAAACCTTTTGGAGTGACTTAAGAACATTATGGACATCCCTACCATCAATATGAACCTTAGTAGGATTTAAGGATCATACACACTTGTTTAGAATAATTTTATAAGGAAAGAACAACATGGACAACCTTAGTTGCTAGGAGTAGAGTCATTATGAAATAGCGTATCGTTTATGTTCATTTCATTTTAGACCATGCCAAAAGAAAGAAGAAAGTGCCTTAACATACCTTAAACCCGTTGAGTCCTTAATCCCTTCCAAGCAACTCTTCAAACAAGTCAACTCAATCTATCATAGTATAAGGAGATTCAAAATCAGTGCTGAGCAAAGGCTAAGTCTATAACTTAAGCTAGTAGCTCGTTTACGTAAATTTTGGCAGCATCTCCCTTGTAACAAGGGCCTCCTCCAATACCATATACAAACAACAATGACCAGAGCAATCCATCAATACATAATTATCAATATCAAGACACCATATAACAACAACAAGTCACAACTACATTACGACGAGCGGCAAGCTCCGATTGGAATCCGTATACCCCTTATCAATCCTTATAGACTTCTTACTTCAACATAAAAGTATCATTAACTTGATAATGAAGTCATTAATCAATGATTCCAGCCTTATACCATATATTTATAACAACGAAAATAATCCACAACTTCAACTATCCCCAACTAGCAACTTTATTCACTAGTTCATGTCTAGCCCATCCATTTAACTTAATCAATATCAAGATAACCTTAGGCACAAGCAAGAACACAATATACATACCTCCTACAGTAACTTCAAGTCAAAATCCAAGTTATATTCATTTTACAACAACCCTTAATAGCAATACAACACCATAGAAGTGACTTAAGCTAGTCCAAGTATTATCTTATAGTTTATCATCCTAACAACTTAACCAACATACAAGCAAGCTTAAGCACAATTAGTAGGTTGTTATACTCACCTTAGACAGCAGCAACAACTTGGAATTTCATCCAAATACAGCCCACAACAATCCTCAATGACAACACAACCTCAAAGAGGTGTTGTTCTTCACTAGAACTAAGTTTTGATGTTGAAATATGGTGTAATCACTTTGGAATCACTTCAAACCCTTGTGGTATATGTTTAGGAGGGTTAGGAGAAGTTTGGAGACGAATATTAGTTGAAAAATGAGCAAAAATAGGCGTCCAAATCGTTTATAAATTGAAGTAGGTCAACCACCGCCTAAGTGGGTCCCATTGGGAGCTGCTTGCGCGGTCTCGCGAAAACACGAATATCTCTCTACCCCGATGTCGTATTGATGAGCGGTTTAATGCGTTAGAAACTAGACTCGTAGACCTTCAATTTGGTAGGTAGAACACCCCATTATTCCAAGTATATTTGGAGAAATTCTCAGATACATTTGACCTAAATTTCAGCAAATTTATGAATGTAACTTGTGATGACCTTTGCCAACTCTTGTTCCACAACTTGCTTGCCTTCAAAATGTAGAAAATGAATATCATACGACTAAAATAACTCATAGAATAACCTCCTTATCATGTAAGAACCCTAGTCTCACCCCAAAGTACATGTTATAACATTCCAAACTTGTCGACTTTTGACGAAACTTATTTTCTTCAATTGGTTTAGCTTCTAAGATTTCCAACCCTCTTGGTACTCGTTATTCATGATCTTAAATATTTGTAACCTCCAAGGTAACATAATTAACTTACTTTATTTTCTTCCAAATATAATCTCATTTCCGAGCTTACATCAATGACTGATGATGTACTCTCACGTATGGAAACTTGGGGTGTAACATGACTGAGTAAGGCCGAGGGCCTATGTTGTGAGAAAACATTTGATATTGATTATGAGGTCGAGGGCATGAGATATGTACGCCACGAGGTCGCTTGATTGATATGAGGCCGAGAGCCTAATGATGATGCCACGAGATGACTTGATATTGTGCTTGGGCCGTAAGGGGCCCCTCTAGGAGTCTGCACACCCCCAGTGAGCGCGGGGTACCCATTGTGATGTGAGATATAGCCCGAGGGGCTGGTATTGTTCTGAGATATTGCCCGAGGGGCGGATTTGTGGATACTGTGCCCGAGGGGCGAACTGTTATGTGTTTATTTTCCTTAATTGCCTGTCATTTACCTGCTTAAATTGTTGAAAAAGGCTTTCGTGAAGTTTAATTCGAGTTAAATGAGTTTCACATATCTTTCACTGGTTTTACTGCTTCATTATAGTCTGCAAACAGGCTTTACGTGATTTCCTATTTTCAGTCCTTATTTATGTTTATTACTCACTGAGTTGGAGTACTCACTTTACTCCCTGCACTCCGTGTGCAGATTCAGGCGCATCTGGTCTGGCTCCCGAGTGCTGATCTTTCCAGCTTAGGCGGATCCGAGGAGTCTCTAGGTAGCTGTCGGCGTTCGCAGCCCGGAGCTTCTTCTTATCTTATTCTCCATGTTCTTAGTTACTGTATTAAACTCTGTAGATTTCTCTGAGTATTACGGATTGTTTAGATGCCCATGACTAGTGACACCCCGATATCGGGCTGTGTTGGGTTGTATTCCGCAAATTATGCTATTATCTGCTTAAACTTTGGTTTATTTTATCATGCTTTAGACTGTTTCTTACTGTTTAACTATTAAATACTGAAACGAAAAGTGTTGGCTGGCCTTGTCTTCACGAGAGGCACCATTACGACCGGGTCCGGGTTTAGGGTCGTGAAAATAACATGTCAAATTTCAGTTATATCATGTGGCACTTACATTCCAAGTATTTAAGCAGTGTAAATCACGAAAAGTTCCAAATAAATATCATGCACACATCATGCCGAGGTCATACGGCCCTATCCAACGTAATATTAAACTGTGCACTGCCAGAGAGTCGAATGGCGCGAACCATAGATGCATCTATTTACTACTGAGGCAATCGGCCCGATCCACAAATAGCAATTTAATATCAAGTAAGCACACATTGCTCATTTATAGTCAAGTAATTCATACAAGTTCTCAAGTAAGTGAGTATTACCATCTATATTTATTTACCAATATCTAGTATGTCCTAAGTGATCTCAATAGCAAGTAAGGAAGCAAACATTTGCAAGTATAGCATGATACAATACTAAACTACCTGGACAATTAGCATAACAGTAGCTACGTACGGACTCTCGTCACCACGTATGTACGTAGCCCCCACAGATAGTCACATACATTTATTAAACTCACCTATGGGGTTAATTCCCTCTTACTAGATTAGAAAGGAGACTTACCGTGCTTCACGGTCTACTTTCCGGTCTAAGCTTATGCCCAAAACCTCAAATTGGCGCCAAATACTCCAAAACTATCCAAATAGCATAAAAACTAATCAATATAGGCTTAGAAGTTCATATCCCAACCATTAGAGTGATTCCCCAACCCAAATTACAAGATTCCTAAAATTAATCTCCGGACCCACGTGCCCGGATTCCAAAATTTTTTGAAGAAAGTTGTTATCCATAACCTAAGGATCAATAATATATGATTTTTACCCCATAATAAATTTCATGGTTAAATCTTGTTTTTATCAAAACCCTAGGTTTTACTCTAATCCCATGATTTTTAATAATTTTTGTATGTTAATCTACCCCCAAAACAAGTATTAAACTTACATTGAGTAGCAATAACTTACCTTGCAAATGCTAGGTTGAATTCCCCTCTTTGAAAGCTCTCAAATCGCCCAAGGATGCAATAAATGACCCCAACTAAGCCTAAGTCCCGATTTTAAACTTACTACCCAGCTGCCCCCTTCATCGCAACATGACAGGGGCCTCGCGTTCGCGAAGGCCATTGTCTCAGGCCCTCTGATGGCCCTTCATCGCGAACGCGACCATGGACTCACGAACGTGAAGGCTATCTTGGCTAAACCTATGCAAACGCGAGAGTTACTCCGCGAACACGAAGAATAAAGCTGGCCAGGCCCAACTACTCTACTCTACGCAAACGCGAGTCCCCTCACGCAAACACGAACGTCACTGACCCAGAACTTCGCAAATGCGGAATAGCTATCCCGAACGCGAAGTGCATTCCCCTCCCAGCCCAAATCCTTCCACGCGAACGCGATGGTCTCTTCGCGTTCGCGAAGAAGGAAACCAGAACTGGGCAAAATCTGATTTTATGCAATTAGCTCCGAGGGGTCCGAAACTCACCCGAGCCACTCGGGATCCCGTCCAAAGGCACTAACAAGTCTGTAATCATAATATGGACTTGCTCGAATTCTCGAAATGCGAAAAATAACAATGAAACCAAGAATCATACCTCAAAACCCAAAATGAATCAAACTTTCAACTTCAAGTTTTCAAAATTCGCCGAATGCGTCGAATCATACTTAGACTACTCGGAATGACACCAAATTTTACGTGCAGATCTTAAATGATACTTCGGAACTATTCCCAGTCTCGATGTCCGGACCTCGATATCACAAAAATATGCTCCAAACCAAATTTCAAGAAGTTAAAAATTCTTAAAGAACCAATTTTCACTATTACGCGCCAAAACGCTCCCGGATCATCCAAAACACGATCCAAACATACGCCCAAGTCTGAAATCATCATACAAACCTATTGGAACCTTCAAATCCTGATTCCGAGGTCGTTTACTCAAAATATTGACCGAAGTCAAACTTGGCCTTTGAAGCCAACCTTAAGGAACCAAGTGTTCCAATTTCAACCCAAACTCTTCCAAATCCCGAACCAACAATTCCGGCAAGTCATAAATCAGTAAAAGCAAGTATGAAAAGTCTTATTTAGGGGAACAAGGTTCTAGAAAGCAAAACGATCAGTCGGGTCATTACATTTGTTCACTCATTTTTGTCTATATTTTGAATTGTAGAAATGTTGTGCTCTTACTTTGAAACAATTTAATTTTTTCTTAGAAAGTGCCAAGTTTATTTTTAATTCTATATAAGAAAAGAACCATCCGTACTTCTTTATAAAATTATTTTTAACGTGAATTTATCCACAAAACTCAGAATATTATAATTCAAACAATTATTTAAGGATGTCCATATTATTGTAATGTTGACATATTCTCTTATGTCTTACCCTTCAATTATGTACTACTTCTTTACAACAATATGCATATACAATAACAAAACTATTTACAGTGAATGAAGTAATAGGTAAAGCTAAAGCATACTTTTAGTTTGCAAATTAAAGTTAAGTTGAAAAGGGTATTTGAAAATTATGTTTAGACTTACCATTTTAAGTTATTTCCTAAAAAAGTTTAAGAGTTATAGACAAACTGAAATGTTGTTGTAAGCATTGTTAATACAAATTAATATATTATACTTACTCTGCTTGGACTTCTGTGGCGTAATATTTATTTTTTATATAATTAACTAAACAGAATTATATATATTATTTTTAGGAAATTATATTATTTCACTTAAATTTTTATAATTCAATACACTTTTCTTAATAGTATTTATGCGATTTTTAAAAAGTTTTTACTCATGACACAGGGTACACGCGCAAACGCGTACTCTAAAACTAGTACAGTAGTATCATATAATACAGAGTAAGGGTAGTAGTTATTATAAGGAGAGAGAGAGAGAATAAGAAGGTACTTTGTGTTTGGTACCGAGGAAAATATTTTTCATGAAAAATAAGTGGTTTTATAACTTGTTTTTTCTTGTTTGGTTGGTGAGTGAAAAACTTTTTTCGGAAAATATTTTTCAGTATTTAGTTAGAGAATATAAAATAAAGTACTTATTTTGTTGAAATGAAAAAAAAATATTTTTTCTACATCATGAAAAGAAAATACTCATTTTGTTAAAATGAAAGAAAGTACTTTTTCTACATCATGAAAAGAAAATACTTTTTTTGTTGAAATAAAAGAAAATATTTTTTCTACATTATGATTTTTTTATTGAAATGAAAGAAAATATTTTTTATTATATCATTTTGTTGAAAGGAAAAAAAAATACTTTTTTCACATTATGAAAAGAAAATAATTTTTTGTTAAAATGAAAAAAAATATTTTTTTATATCATGAAAAGAAAAATACTCTAATGCAAAAAAAAAAGTACTCTATATATAATATAAAAAAAGTACCATTAGTAATATTTCTATTTAGGGTGGGAATTAGGGAAAGGGTGAGGTTAGGGCAAGGGTGGGTTGGATGGGGGGGTGGATTAGTGGGGATAAGAAATAGGGTGTGAATGTTAAAAAGTATTTTGGAAAGTATTTTCTTTCTGGAAAATAAATTGATAAATAAAATATTTAAGTCAACCAAACATGAAAATATTGAAAAATATTTTTCGAAAAATATTTTGCAAGTACCAAACACACCCTTTATCTGTTTTCTTTTATTTTCGGGGAAATAAAAAGAAACTATAAAGAGAATATGCTATCCCCATTCTCCTCGAAGGTTGTGTCTTTTTGCTTTCTAGTTTACCTGGAAGGCTGTCAATTTCATATTCACCGCTTTCGATCAAAACTTGGACTACAAAGTCACGGTAGAGACCACCGGAAAAGCTGAAAGCTTGATTCATTTATCATCGGAAAGCTCAACCCGACGACGACGAGGAACCAAATTTGCTGAATTGATATAGTAATAATTACTAGTACAATAAAACATGGCTGATAAAGACGATTTCCTTCAGCTCATCAAGCGATTCGGTGCTTTCTTGACCGTCAAGATTTCTAATCTCCTCCACTCTCTGGTTCTTCCTCTTTCTCTTTCCCCCTCTCCAATTTTAATATGTTTTCCTTGTGAATTAAGCACTGAATAATTTTAATTGATAAAATGTAAGGTTTTAATATGCTTGAAATCCAGTTATTTATGTTTGATTTCTATAAAGTTTAGAAATTCTATCTGGAATGTGCTAGTTAGGTCACTGAAGTTCTGTTTTGCTTAACGTAGTATTGTCTCTTTTGGATGAGAAGTACTACTTAGTATTTAGGACCAGCGTGAGGAGTGTGCCTGTCTTATTCTATGAGTTAATAGACGCTTGAATTGGGGAATTCAGATTACGAAGGGTTAATTTTGAAATGATGAAGAGATGATTATGATCAAATATCGCTAACAATAGTAGCTCAAATGTTATAGGAGTAATATTAAGTTATAATTGCGATAAGGTTGTTTGTCATTTCAAGCTTAGACTAATGTAGATTTGGAAAGCGACCTGTTCATAGAGTTTAGGAGCCAAAGGGTTGGTAGAGGAGCAGGCTCATTATTTCATACCGTACGCGAATGGCTTGTGGAGATTTCTAGTTAACAAAAGAAAAAATCTTGGTTAAATGTAGTCCCCAAGTTTCTAAATTGATTAAGCTTGAAAATGTCTAGTGAAAGTTGTTCCTTATTCTTGGTACTAATACTGCTTTCTATTCTTACTGCTAAGTTGTGATTTCTGGTTAAAGACTTACGGTTCCAATAGAGTTTCTCCCATTTTTTTTTTAAAAAATAAAATGCATCTCATTATTTGATGGGTGTTTGTTTTCTTTAATTTTGTGTTTTTTTCTCCACGACTATTGGTCTTTCCATTGTCTTCTCTTCTTCCAGTTCTTGTCTCACGTTGTTCTCTACAGTACTATTTCTTGTTCATCTTCACACGTTCTCATGTTTAAGCATTTCTTTCAAATGCCAAATCCGTTCTTTCTTTATCTTCATGACCTCATTATATCCCTATGCATAACCTCTCCGCTACTTGCGTTCTGGCAATTTAATTAACCTTCCACAATGACCTTGATGCTGGCCAGGCTGATTTGGATGCAAAGATTACGATTTTGTAGCTGCTAAAGGCAGTTTAAGCTGCCGAAGCTGAGGGTGGAGGAGAAAAACAAGTAAGGGAAAAAAGTTGAGAGACTCGGGTTTCCAATCGTGCGTCATTGGCCCTTGGGAATTTCCCGGTTATAAAAAAAAAGGAGGAAAAGAAAAAACTGAGAAACACTGGCTTATCTGATAACATTGCTGGTTTCTGGTTTTAGTCTCACAGATTAAGAGATCGGGTGAAGTTATGATTACCAACTATTTTCTTGACTATGATACTTATTGTAGCTTTGTTTGTTCATCAGATTGCAAATAACTTCTTGTTTTGTTATCTATTTAATTACCACATCCTGAGGTAACCAGAGAATGATGTCACTCAACAAGGACTCTCTAGTATGTTCATGTTAGATAGTTATGCGTAAAAGTGTCTTAGTCCCATATGTAGTAGGGTAGAATATGTATTATATATAGGGCTCATTGTATCATTTATTAATAGATTTTTCTCCCGTGCATTCTCACATGGTATCAGAGCTTCAGTGAGAAAATTATCATTGTGCGTCATTCTAGCGACATCCGGGAAGAAAGATCTCATCGCCGTGCAATTTTCCGGCAACTTCATCTTGTTCCCGGGATTCATCACTGCTAAAATGTTACTGTACATATACCCATACCACCATCAGATCCGAAATCCTTATGCGACCAAATCCCAGAAATCTCAGTCCCATCAAAACAGAAAAGTCAGTCACCGTGCATTTTTCCGGTTGACGACTCAAGATTGATTTGCATTATCTCCGCACCGGTAAGTGTTATGCGAAAACCAACACTACCATCTTGTTCGAAAAAGTCAAGTGACAAAACCCCAGTCAATCACTCCGGCAGAAAGTCCCTCACGCGCTGCCAGAACTAGGGTTCCGACGAGCTACAATAACTTTTCTGGTGCGTGTGAGCCATTCCGGCCACTTTTTGACAAAACTTCTTCCGGACAACTTACTCGTCCATTGATTCCGAGCCTACTCATATAAATTACATCAAATTCTGACAACTTATTTTTCCGGCGTGAACAGTGCACTTTTCCTGTGTGAATAGTGATTTCTCGGCATGAACAGTAATTTTCAAAAAAAGTTTCTGTTTTATAGTGGTGTTTTAGAATCTATTTTGTAGTGTGGAATTTGGCGTAGTCTCGCTATTTTCAAATTTTTCGGGAGACTTTTCGGCATCAACAACCATCTGGTTTTATTACTTAGGGGGAGTCTAGTGGCCTTGTATGTTGAATGGTCAGCTTGCAGATATTTTCACCAAGTCCCTCACTAGTCCTCGTATTGGTTACATATGTAACAAGCTCGGTACATATGATTTGTATGCACCGGCTTGAGGGGGAGTGTTAGATAGTTATGTGTAAATATGTCCTAGTCTCATATGTAGTAGAAATAGAATATGTCCTAGTCCCATATGTAGTAGGATAGAATATGTATTATATATAGGGCTCATTGTATCATTGTCAATAAATAGATTTTTCTCCCGTGCATTCTCACAATTCAGTTGATTTTTATTTTTCATTTTCAATTGCAAAAGTATAGAACTTCAGTTCTGCAATAATATTAGTATGAAATTTTGGTTTGGGCCAATATGGATGGCCCCCTATTTATCTTTCCAGAGTTTCTTTTTTCCTGGACCGTTTCAATTGTCCTTTTTCTTTTGGGTCGCGGTTTCCCTGTTAAGTGCATTCTTTTGCAATTCTCAGATTAAACATCATCATTAAATGAAATAAAAATGATAGATATTGAAGGGTCAATTAAGCAAGTTACAAATCAAATGGCATGAAGAGTTTTAACTCTAAGCTACACTTTTTAAAGTGTGACTCGCCAAATCGTTCATACATCTTGAAGCATTCTCGAAGGCAGTGCATGTAACATAGGATGCAGAAAGGCAACACTTCTAAAGTGTGGCTGCCCAGATCATTCACACCACTTGCAGAGCTGGGGAAGGCTGTGGGTGTTAACTTAGCAATTTGTGTTCTCCACAATCCAATAATCTGTTATTTCCCTAATTTTTTGCAAATAAAGACTTTCTGGATATAGGTTGCTGTATAACATTTAATATACTCCTCCTAGCATTTTGAATAGGTTGGTCTGTTCCTTCATCACATGAAGGATCTATCAAAATATTGTACTGCTTTTTTCTGTAATATGATGGTAAGAGCTATTTGGTAAATGCAGGATTCAAGATCCGTAGGGGCTATAGCAGGTCTTGCATTTGCAGTAGTTTTCACCTGGAGACTGTGGAGATCACCTAGTGGACCACAAAGGAGGCTTCCAAAGCGACAAGCTGCTACGTCTAGTAGTTCTGGTGTAAGAAATCATTCAAGTGCAAATGTAGCAACTTCAGGAATTACCCCTTCTTCTGAGGATTCAAATGCTCAAAATGTTATTGATGAGTTCTTTCAGCCAGTAAAGGTAGATATCAACTGTTCTCCACAATACCACAGTATTAACCAATTGTAATTGGTGTATAACTGACTTTTCCTTGTCTTTTTGCAGCCAACACTTGGGCAGATAGTTAGGCAAAGGTTGAGTGAAGGGAGGAAGGTATATTTTTCCTTATTTCTTCTATTGTTATGTATTAAGTGATTGGATTGAGTACCTCATATTGCATTCCTTCTTTTGTTCCACAAATAAATAGAAAAATGTATTCGAAATTATTTAATGCATCCAGCCCTTTCAGCTAGCATACAGGTGAGAATGCATTACTCTATTGGAAATCCAGGTTTTGCTTGCTTATGATGGATTGGTGATGACAGATTTTTTATGTAACATACATAATATGGATTAAAGAGACAGTCCGGATTGAGGAGCACATTCTAAAATAATAGCAAAGAAATATGGGAATGTGGAGGGGGAACGGCTAGAGGACTAAAAACATCACACCCCCTTTCGGGTGCGGCCTGTAGAGAAACATTTCGAACGGGTGGGAAGAACTTAGAGGTGACATCACTCTCAAGGTAGAGGAAGGGAGCAGGGTCAATTTTTGGGGACACATGTGATGCTGGAAAAATTCGGAGACTTCGCTTTCGAGCATCTGTAAAATTTATGCCAGGAGGAGATGACATTCCAACAGTCCAGTGGGACTTAATGTTTAACACGAATCTTGAAGACTGTAGTAGCGGAATTCTGAAATGTTGTTGAATTGCTGAATTAATTAAATTTTTTCCCCATGACAATCCAGGTTCTTGGAAGTTGGGGGAAGGGTTATGGACTGTTCTGTGTCATCCTTTATCTTTTTGTGCCCTTATAGGAACATTGATAAGAATGCTTATATAATTAGTGAATCTGCTCCTGTTACATCTTGAAGTATGTGGTGGGATTGGTCTGTACCTCAATTTGAAGAGAACCATATATTATTCGACCTAATTTTTGGAGAAAGAATCAATCCAGAACTTCTCTTCAGGCTTAAGTAGATAAAAATGTTTCTTAATAATTTGTTTGCTAATGGTGGATTCTAATGGATTTCTGAATGGCAGCACCGATAAGACACGTGATTTGGATATGGTTTTTAATTACAGGTGACATGTAGGTTGCTTGGAGTGATCTTGGAGGAAACTAACCCAGAGGAGCTTCAGGTAATTATTATTTCAGGTATTGATTATGGACCGGTGTATAGATGCTGTTGACATTGTTTACACTTTGTCTTGACAGCAACAAGCTACTGTACGATCCTCTGTGCTTGAAGTGTTGCTCGAAATCACCAAATTTTGTGACCTTTATCTCATGGAAAGAGTTCTTGATGATGAAAGTGAAGTAAGTGCTCACTCTTTTGTATATATTCTATTTGTTAATTACTGATTGTTACTGATGCAACCCCTTATTATATCCTGGTTGCCTGTTTCAGAGAGAATAATGTTATGGAGAGATTAGAGATGCCATTTTATGTCCTTTTTTCAGAAGAAATTGTGTGTGTGTGTGTGGGGGGGGGATACCAACTTTTGTGGGCATGATTCATTAGCTTTCTGCACAGAACAACTTAGCTCTCTAAAGTCATCCTAAATTGAAAATCTGAAGAGATGCAATTAGTTTCTTTCAGCAAGATAAAAAAGTCTACAGTTCGACAATGGTCTAGATCAACCTAGATTCATCCTGCCGTGCCTTTATAGTGGCAAAGACTTCACTTATTGTTCTTTGTTAATTTTCATAAATTTCTTTTCTAGAGCTCAAACTTGAGACCATGTTGTTCTTGCCTAAGTGCCCTACCATGAAGCACCATGCAAGATTGGAATCAGAGCCAATTGACTCTGAGATGGCATTGTATTTGGCTTTCCTTTTGGGATTTCTCATTTGCAAATTCCTGGTCATGCAACTTTTCTATGCCTGCTCGGAGTTTGGAACATGGACCCATTTCTTTCTTTTTTTTGATAAGGTAATAAATTTCATTAATAAGGGCGAAAACAAGCCCATATACAAGTATACCCAAAAAATAGAAAACCTTACAAAAACATGGACCAAATTCTTAAGAATGAGACTTAGAGAAATCCTAAAAGGAGAACCAGAACTCAAACTCTATTTGGGGATGCACAACTTAAGTTTTTCCAATTAGCAGGTACAGTACGTTGTGACTTTCAGTATTTTGCTTTGTTAAACTTGCATGAATCCTCAAACTGGAATTTTAAGATTTATGTTCCCTTTTTAGGATTTCCTCAAGCAAAAGCTTAAATTCATGTTGGGTTGTATATCTTGCACTATGCTTGCTAGCCACTTTGTCATTTTTAGCAGCGACAAATTCTTAAACATGTGGACATTATTTCAGAATGTGTAAATGCTTTGTATGATGAATCTGCATGTCTATCAACATTTACATTGTTTATTTCTATACTTATTCATGGTATAAGCCAATATGTGCAGAGAAAGGTCCTCCTGGCTTTAGAGAATGCTGGAGTATTTACATCTGGCGGCCTGGTCAAAGACAAGGTAGTAGCTAAATAGCTTTTAACCATCTGTAAGAAGCAAACCGTGTCGATACATTGTTAACCTTTCGGTTTCTCTTGCGAGAAAAGATCGACTTGTTCCCTTTTCCAACTGTTTGCTGCACATTTAGGGATGCATAGTTGCTTGTGAATGTATGTTCTTTCTGTAATAACCTGAGCTCATCGAAGTTTCATCTATGGTGTGGATAGGTGAACTTTTTTCCAGTTTTGTTTGGCTGGCGACAATCTATTTTTCCTGTTCCCTTTTCCTTTTTCATCTGAGGGATCTTTTTCTAGCCAGGCAGACATGTTACCTGAAATCCAAGAATGATGAAATCCCTTTATGATCCACCAAAAAAAAATGAAAAATGAAAACAAAAAGAAAGAAATAACAGAATCCCATGAATGTAAATGAATTCTCTTAAAAAATGTTGATGATGGAATGTCACACATTCAACTTATGTGTTGTTTCTCTTAAAACTATTTAGTGGACTAGTGTGAGTTAAACTTTACAGAGTAAGTGCAAGAAGAATATGAATTAACATGAAATTGAAATACACTCCAGATGGCCCAAAGCCCATAGGGCTTTGGTCTAGTGATACGAGCGCAGTGTATGATGTGTGGGTTAGGTGCAGGTCACGAGTTCAAAACCTACCGTAGACATATGGCAGGTATTTAAGTGGAGATGGCTAGATGGATGGGTCCATTATCCACCGAGTTTGCAGATACTACATTTTAAATGCAAGGGAATATGTAGAATTGATTACCAAGAAGAAAATGTGTCCGTCTATGTGTGAGTGAGGATTGAATATTTGCAAATTGAATCATCTGAATAGTAATTGATGGCTATTGGCTCAGATGCCATATTAACTTCTTAACGCAAAAGTTAAGGCGCCATAACCTAATAAATGATTGTCAACAGAGTTCATTGGACATCCTTAGTTGGCAGGTACATACCATTGCTCATGTGAATATGTTGGTTTGCAGCTAGGAGGAAGCAAAAGAAAGTCTCACAATTTTCACCATATTAATAGTTAAAAGAAGCTCAGATTTTGCCTTTTTTTTTTTTTTTTTTTCTGTTGTACTGCCCTTCATCTCCCTAGTAATGACCTAGTGTGATGCAGATTAAGAATAAATGTTCTAATTGATTATCATGTCAAGTTTGACATAGAAGAGTTAAAAATATTGGTTTGAAATGTGAAAAGGTGCAAAAGTAAGTCGGCAGGATGTCACATCAAGAATGTAAATTGCGAGGGAAATTCCATTTCAAAAAAGATTTCTTTTTTCCATTTGAAAAATGTAGATTGCGAGGGAAATTCTGATTTCCCTTGATGCTTTGCATTTTACAAATCTCTATCATCTAATTGATGTCCATCAAGTTCTTGGTCAAAGTAGACTTATTTTTGTCCTCATAATTTTTTTGTCTAGTTTTATGCATCATATGTTACTGATAATACTGAAATGCAGGTTCTATTTTGTAGCACTGAGATTGGACGCACATCCTTTGTTCGACAACTAGAACCTGATTGGCACATAGATACAAATCCGGAAATCACTTTTCAGCTAGCGGTACTCTTCATTTCCTTTGTCTAAGAAGTTGATAAATGAGCTCTTCATCATGTTAATTGTTTGTTCTTTCAATAAAAGTAATTAATCAGCTTAAAAGTGTAAATAGTTCTGATGATAAATCCAACCAATTGATATGTTATGTGTTTCTTCTCCGCTTCTCTGTTTGTAATGGTATCATTCTACTACTGCTCTAATTAATTTTGCAGTCTCTTTCTACTATTCTACTACTGCTCTAATTAATTTTTGCAATCTCTTTCTACTATTGCTCAAATTAATCTTTAAAACTTCCTTATCTTTCCGTACCTTCTTGTTAAAGACGCAGTTTGCTAGCAATTTGGATTCAATTCATATTGTAATTGCAGAGTTTATCCATTAGCTATAATTTGTGTTCCATGCTGGTTGTAAATGAAATATGTCAGTGCGGGATAAGCATAAAATTTTGAGAATCTCTTGTTTTAAGAACCTCTAATTTGTTTTAATGGATAATTATTGAGTACCGGAATGAAATAGTTCAAATGTTATGGAATGGATGCCAAGGATCTATAGCCGATCCTACTAGTTTGAGATCAAATAAAATGTCAATGCAAGGATAAGTGTAAGATTTAGAGGACCTCTAATATTTCTTAAAAGATAATTATTGAGTATTGGAATGAATGGTCCAGCTAGAATGAAATGAATATAGGCACCCAAGGGTGTGGCCGATTGGTCAATTCAGTGGGTGAGAAATCTCAGGTCCAAATCCCAGCGGAGGCAAAAAACAGTAGATGATTTCTTCCCATTTGTCCAAGCCTTGGTGGATACCTGGTACCTGTTGATGGTGGAGATGGCAGGTATCCCGTGGGATTAGTCGAGGTGCGCACAAGTTGGCTCGGACACCACGGTTATAAAAAAAGAATGGAGTGAATGTAGAGGATTTGTATAGTCGATCCTAGCTAGTTTGAGATTAAAGTGATAGTTGTTGCTCGTCGTAAATGAAGAGACCATGATGAAGGAGATATTGGGACTAGATGAGAGGGATAGTTTAGTGGTTTTTGCATTTGAGTATCTTCTTTTACGGGAGTGCATGCTGACCAGCAGGTGTGTGCACTATTAGACAGAAATGTTAAGATTGGTTCCTCAACGTGAAATATTCGAAGACTCAATTTTTCATTTTCTTCCCCTTACCTGCTACCCGAAACTTCTTATGCAAATAATGGCACTTTTATACAGTTAAGATCATTGATATCAAGTGGCATGTGTAACGCATGCATCTATAATCAATATTTTAGGTAAGTTGGGAGAAACATGGTTTTATTTTGGATGTATTAAAAACAAAGCTGGTGTTGGTGGAGCTGGAGCAGAAGCAATTTGTTTAGTCTTACAACGGTTCCATAGTACCATTGCTAATACATTGGTGGGGCAGATAAGCTGCTAAGAGTTAAAAACATATTGATATTTTCCGTCTCTACGGCTTACAAACTATTTTGTGACAATGTGAATGCCACATTCGTGCAGGAAGTTACTTGTCTTGCTTCTTTACAAAGCGTGTTTGTGAATATACAGTGGCTTACTATAAGATAGATTTTTGAGGTCAATTCTGTTGTCAGGAACCTTCTAATTAGATGGATCATTCTAATGATCCAATGTCTCTTCTGTTTTGTTATACTTAATGATGTTTAATTCTTTAATGGTTGCAGAGATTCATCAAATATCAGTTACACGTTTCAGCTACCAAGCCAGAAAGAACAGCAATCAATGTCTTCAACTCAACATCATTGGAGCAGTTCTTTGGAAGTGTTTAGATGCAACCAACAAGAGCTCTAGCAAATTTCGTTTATTTTAGTTTTTTTTCTTTTTTCTTTTCCTTTTCTTCTCCTCTTAACTCTCTTCGGCATGTGAGAAATTTCCATATGTTTGATTTCTCATTTTAATTGCTTTTCTTGGTACCTACAGCTTCATAGTTTGAGGTTAAAGGGCACTATTTGTAACACTGGTATTGTCTGAACAAATCCATCAATTTGCTGTGTATCAATATCTCATCTGTTTTCAAGCATAGACGCGAGTGCCATTATATTGTACTACTATTTTGCGCGTACTCTACAAAGTCCTGAATCAGCCTACGTTGCTCTTGAGCTTGTTATTCCGTTTGTTTAAAAGAAACAGAAAGGGTATCAGCGAAGAGCTATCTATCTAAATGATTTGGAGACCGTAGCTCCACTCTCTCAACTTTAATGTTTTTCCCTTTTAAATTTTCAATTTTAAATAATTATCCCACTAGTAGAATTTTAGTTCCGTTTGTTTCAGGAGCCAAATCTGTATGTTTGAATTGACTGAATAGAAAATGTATTTTGTCGGACAATGCAAGTTACAAAGCTGGCATAAAGAAATAATTCGACTGCTATTTCCCTGTAAAAAGAATTGATCAGGTAGAAAGCATTGAAGGCTAAATGGTACGAGTATAATATGCTACGGTATGTACAAGTACCACTAGCGCCAAAAACATTCAGGTATTTATTTTATTTTAGCCACTAAATCTTATCTTCAGTTCCACAGAATTCTGAAGTATTCACTTTGTTCACTGAATCGATGACCAGCTGCAACCTTATTCCGCTACCCTCAAAAACCAACCTAAAACATCCTCCAAATTCCCAAGACCCTCGCTCTTTTCGTACAAATAATGTAAACAATCTACGTTTCTCTCGTCACATAAAAGAACAATCACCCCCCCAAAAATACCCAAAACACAACAATTTGCCCAATTTATTATCAGTCCACACAAAGAACCCACATGCCATTTACAAAGACATTCAGAGATTTGCCCACCAAAACAAGCTCAAAGAAGCACTTACTATTCTTGACTATTTAGACCATCGTGGTATTCCCGTAAATCCCACCACATTTGCTTCCCTTATAGCTGCTTGTGTTCGTTTGAAATCCTTAAGTGCTGCTAAAATTGTGCATACCCATATAAGAATTAATGGCCTTGGAAATAATGAGTTTCTACAAACTAAGATTGTTAACATGTATACAGCTTGTGGGTGTATTGAAGATGCGAAGAAGATGTTTGATGAAATGCCTGTTAGAAGTGTGTACCCGTGGAATGCGTTGCTTAGGGGTAATGTGGTATTGGGTGGACGTAAGTATCGTGATGTTCTGGGTACATTTTCGGATATGCGGGTATCGGGAGTGGAGTTGAATGTGTATAGTTTCTCTTGTTTGATCAAGAGTTTTGCTGGTGCTAGTGCGCTTTTTCAAGGTTTGAAAACTCATGGAATTTTGATCAAGAATGGTTTTTTAGGAAGTGACATAATTAGGACTAGTTTAATTGACATGTATTTCAAGTGTGGCAAGGTTAGGCTTGCTCATCACATGTTTGAGGAGGTCGAGGAGAGGGATGTAGTTATGTGGGGTGCAATGATAGCTGGTTTTGCTCATAATAGGCTGCAAAGGGAAGCGTTGGAGTATACAAGATCGATGATAAAGGAAGGGCTAGAGGTGAATTCTGTTATTCTAACAACTATTCTTCCGGTTATTGGAGAAGTATGGGCAAGAAAACTTGGCCAAGAGGTACATGCTTATGTGATCAAGACAAAGGAATACTCTAAGCAGTTGTTCATTCAATCTGCCTTAGTTGATATGTATTCCAAGTGCGGAGATATAGTATCAGGAAGAAAGGTTTTTTATGGGTCAAAAGAGAGGAATGCAATTTCTTGGACTGCTCTAATCTCGGGTTACATCTTAAACGGGAGACTCGAGCAGGCGTTGAGATCAGTTGTGTGGATGCAACAAGAAGGTTTTAAGCCTGATCTTGTAACTGTTGCCACCGTCCTCCCTGTTTGTGGGAAACTGAAAGTATTAAAGGAAGGGAAAGGGATTCATGCTTATGCAGTGAAAAATGGTTTTTTGCCTAATGCATCTGTAGCTACTTCCCTAATGATGATGTACTCAAAGTGTGGTTTGCTTCAATATTCATCTAGAGTTTTTGCGAGCATGGAGAAGAGGAATGTTATATCATGGACAGCCATGATGGATTCATATATTGACTCTGGGTGTCTGGAGGAAGCACTTGCTGTTTTTCAGTCAATGCAGTTGTCAAAGCACCGGGCAGACTCTGTTGCAATGGGAAGGATTTTAAGTGTTTGTGGAAAGTTGAGACTTTTGAAACTTGGGAGGGAAGTACATGGTCAAATTCTGAAGAAAGATATAGCATCTGTACCTTTTGTTTCTGCAGAACTTGTGAAAATGTATGGGGGTTGTGGTGCAATTGATAAATCGAGGATTTCCTTTGATGCAATAGCTGTCAAAGGATCTATGACTTGGACTGCTATTATTGAGGCTTATGGATTGAATGGCCAATATGAAGAAGCAATAAGCGTGTTTAAGCAGATGATATCGAAGGGTTTTAACCCAAACCATTTTACCTTTAAAGTTGTTTTTTCTATTTGTGAGGAAGCTGGATTTGCTGACCAGGGCTGCCAATTCTTCACCATGATGACACGAAAATATAAGATTAAGGCATCTGAAGACCATTATACTAGCATTATTAACCTTCTACATCATGTTGGTCGCATTGAGGAGGCTGAAAAGTTTGTGCTTCTTAAGCAATCCTTAGAGTGAGGTAGAGGAGAAAGATTGGCTTTATTGCATGTTGATTAGACGCGGTTATGCATACAGTAGATCCAGACCAGTGGCCTGCAGTGGATTTGCATCTAGTGGGAGATGTTAATACAGATTGAAATGGTGCTGGTCTTACCCTCCCATAGCGCCACTCTACCAATTCTTGCTTTGAAAAGCTTTGTTGTATAAAACTCTGTATATCTAAATCTACTGAGTGATGGCTTAAGGTTATACCTTTAAAGGCAGTTCAGTTAAGATCAAGGGAAGCGAGCTCAGAAAAATCAGAATAGCACCATGATCATATTCACTTAATTTTGCTGTGAAAACAGCAGGTTGTATAATATTTGAAATCCACAATGTCATTCATCTAAGTTGTGGCGACATCTCTATCATTTTATTCATGCACAATGTTTCATCTATCCTCATTTTTATAATAGTGTGCGAAATTTCAAAATGTGCAACTTTTTTGTTGTGAAAGTACTACGGTATCTCTTTTTGAAGGAGCAACACCGCAGAGATGATTTTCATAATAGTACGAAGACGACTAAAAATATCGATAATTACATTTAGATAGTAATGATATGTACCCATTTGAAATATTTTGTTTACAATAAACAGAAAAGGTGATAATAAAATAAATTAAAGTAGAAGTTAAATAGATAGTAATGATATGTACCCATTTGAAATATTTAGGTGACCAAGCATGGGTATCGGTGGAAAAAAAATACTAGGTGACTCAAACCTAAGTACCGATAAAATAATTGAGATGAACACAAGTTAGTGAGCCCACTTCGTGTCCACCCACCAACTGTAAATCCTATAACATTAGAGGAAGTCTACTCAATTTAGTGGGAAAAACGAGTGTACAGTTTAAATAGGAACTAGGGGAACCGCCGTCATACATTAGCAGCAGCTAAAAGGACACTGCTTTGTCTGCAAACTCCACAATTCTCTGCCGGAGTCCAATCGATGGAAATAATATGCCCAATCGATAAGCAGTTTTCCGACCAAATTGCCGCATTTCTCAAGCCACCTCCTCCTCACGAAGTCCAGGCATCAATTCTTGTCTCCTTTTTCGCTTTATTCTGGAGTAAATGTTTTAGTTCAAGTGTGTTTTAGTCTGTTAACTGTTTGATAAATGTTCACAGAAATATTTTGAGGAGCTATTAGCCACTAGACAATGCCGCCGCCTCAAAGTTAAACCTACTGCATACCATGGAAAGGGTAATTCCTTCTCCTTTTCTTTGATTACCGCTGGATCAGTTTTATCAACAGAAAGACTGGATAAAAAAGTTTCATTTAGTGTTGAGACACTTATTTTATCTTTTATGTGTGTTCTTATGCTAGTAGGAAATATTGAGAGCTTCTATTACTTTTCATTTTTTTTTTATTTTGTACAATGTTGGCATGATATGAAATTAAATGAGGAAACATGTTCAATGAGAATTCGTATAGCCGAGCCCAACTTGTT
The DNA here is from genome assembly GCF_000393655.2 of Nicotiana sylvestris. Lineage (NCBI taxonomy): Eukaryota > Viridiplantae > Streptophyta > Magnoliopsida > Solanales > Solanaceae > Nicotiana > Nicotiana sylvestris. The sequence continues at coordinate 29,137,375 of NC_091063.1, read as the reverse complement.
TGTGACCGAGACATAGTTGTTGTATTGTTGTTTGTCCATGGACACAAATAGAGCAGCATGGATATAGAGGATTGATATAGGCACACAAACTAGTTTTGTGTTGAGGTGTATTTGATTGATTGATTGTCTAATGTTTGATATGCGACTAAAGTTAACCACTGGATAGGGAATTTCAAAATGTGGGTTTGCTTACTAATATTTGGTTTGTCATCTGCTAGTAACATGATGTGGTAGTTACTAGAGTTCAGTTCTTTTGTGAGTTTTATTATTAATGAGCACTATATTGAGACTAGTGGCGCCACAGGGGTTTATGCTGAGACAGACTTCAAAGAGTCGGACCTTGTTTTGAAGGATCAAATGCTTGCTGGTGCCCAACATTCTTCAAATAAGGTATTGGTGATTGAACTAGCAATACACATGTTCTTGCTTGCAGTAATCATCCAACTTTTGTATTTTTTTCACTCCCCTTTTTGACAAGCTTCACCTTGATCTTTTGCATGTGGCAGGTAGACTGTTTGGTATGTAGTTATTGCTTCTGCTTTATTGGGTCAATAGAACTTCAAATTGGGAGGAAACTTTATTTAGCACAGCTGGGTGTCTCCCGAAACAGTGAGTCTCACATGCAAAAAGATTGTTATAACTCTGGTTCATCTGTTGGTGAAGATGATTCTGATGTAGAAGATCAGCAAGTTTCTGGAGAATGTGCTTCTAGCCCTTCAAAAGATAAAATTCCTCTCCCTAAGGATGTGGTCGAGTCATTGTTTAATGGTGAGATGCAACTACCATATTCTGAGAAGTTCCCATTGCCTCCAATTGTTTCTTGTCCTGGTGGATGTAAAGAGCACTACTATTGCAGGTAGACATTCAGCTATTTTTCCATAATTTGCATAAAAATTTCATTGAATACTACAAAGCATCAAAATTTCATTTTCTATTGAAATTTGAAATTATACATTCTCAAAATACAATATACATATACATACATACATACATACATATATATATATATATATATATATATATATATATATATATATATATATATATATATATATATATATATATATATATATATATATATATATATATGTTCAGTCAAAATTAACTGTAATATGCCAATGGCGCTGCATGGCATGACATAAAAAGTTCTTGGCACATTTTTTGTCTTGTTTAAGAGGATCTTTTCAACATCCTAATGCTGCCATCTTGTGTCAATTGAAGGTTTTTTCTCTCTTCAGTGTGTTTCCTTTTCATCGGCTCCATTGAGGAACAACTTGTTTTTTTTTTTTAATTGGTAACAGTATTATAGATCTTCGGCACAAATGCTGCTCTGATAGGAACAACTTGCATGTTGCTATATGAGAATCATTGTTGCAGGGTTTTCTCAGGTGTCTGCCTCAGCCGCTAAAATTAGAATATTGAACTGTAACTGTAAATGATAAAACAGATGAACACCTCTCGGTGCTGCATTGTCTCTGGTTGTATCCATATGCTATTCAAAATGATAGATAGCTTTAGGTATTGAAAACCTCTTCTGTGAGATGAAGTTGTTTCTTCATGTTTTTGCTCCTCATAGTACCACCTAATGACTCTTGTTGTTAATTTACTTGACCGTCACTGATTGAATAGTGTGCTATCCTTTTCTTCTTCATTTTTTCGCAGCAAATCATGCGCTGAGGCTGATTGGGAGTCTTTTCATTCTTTGCTATGTACAGGGGAGGGGTCAAAGTCATTAAGCACAAAAGCGCTTCTGAAATTCATGGAACATGCTAATGGTAAGGCTCTAATGTGGCTGCTACCTGTTATGTAGTCTAGTTTATAACCTGCCTACCCGTATATCTTGTTGTTCAAGCTGTTTCCTTTTCTGATTTCTTCTGCCAGATACAAATGACATTTTCCTTCTTGCAGCAAAGGTAAGTCCTTTCCTTTTCTTGTTTCCTTTTCCTGTCAATCTGCAAAGTGTTTTAGAAGAATAGATCATTTCCGGTCTTTCTTATGTCTTGCATCTTTCCTCTTGTTAATTTTTCATGCTGCAAATCTCCTTAGGAAAATGAGGTGCATATGTGAAGGCATAGACCTCTGTGTTTGCATGTCTTACTACGTGCTGGAACCTGCTTAAGCAAGTTTTTTTGCAAACACATTCTTGTGTTATAGGTGATTTCTTTCACCATCTTGAGACACAGGAAGTTGAAAGAAAGTCGTCATGAGGGAAAAGGGAAGCAGGATATTTCGGAAAGCAGGGATTTTTCTTTACTGCTGGAGGCGTGGAAGCCAGTGTCCGTGGGATACAAGAGAAGGTACTTAAAATCTTTTTGTCACTCTTCACAAGTTGCCATAAAATGAAGCTTGACCCCTTTGATGCAAAACCTATGCGGTCTTAATGAAAGTGCGAATTATAATCCAAATATTAATATCTTATTTGTCTTACCTGAATTACATCCTGCATGATGACGGCTAGCATGACTGCAGAACTTGCAGCTATATCAATCCACTTTATGGACCACCTTTCCTAAAAGATCGACTCATAGTCTCCTGCGCAACAAAGTGTTGAAGAATACTATTCTCACCTTTGATGGTAACATTGAAGTAGGTAAATATTGCAAATTTGAAATAGCTCAAAATTTGGTCAAGTCTCTGAGGGATTAATCATATTTGGTAATGAAACCATTGGCTCTTTTAGTGGGCCTTTTCAAGAACTTCTACGGTTGCTAATATTAGTCCCTTGATAGGCTTTTTCCCTTGGTTTCCCTTCTATAAATTAGGGCAATTACAGATGTCTATACTGGCATACACTTGATGCTGATACATATATATAAAATTTACCTTTTCAACAAACCAAAATTGGCCACAACATGAATCAACGTAGAAGCCCTTCCTAAATTGTTTCATAAGGATAATAACAACAATGAGCCTATAAGCTCCAAGTCAAAATTACTTGTCTTTTAAGGCTCCTGCATTTTTGTCTATGATGAATAACTTGAATTTTTTTGGTGTAACTGTGTTATAAGGGTGACACGTTTATTTTTTATTTTTGTCTTTTGAAATGGTAAAATGTATAAGGGTGACACATTTTTTATAAATACAACAACAACAGCAACAACAACCCAGTAAAATCCCACAAGTGGGGTCTGGGGAGGGTAGAGTGTATGTAGACCTTACCCCTACCCGAAGGGGATAGAGAGGCTCTTTCCGATAGACCCTCGGCTCAAGCAGACAAACATTTTTTATGAATATTATTATAATAAGATTCAGAGTGCCACAACTTTCTAAAACTGAAAAGTTTTGTTTAACTTTTTGAAATAGAATAATCTTTCTATGAGGAATATCGGGGTTATGTGCCAGGCTGATGCATGATTATCCTACTTGTCAAGTTGCTCATGGTGTAAAGTGACTTTTTGTGTAGGTGGTGGGATTGCATTGCTTTGCCAGACGATGTTGATGGTTCTGATGAAGCATCATTTAGAATGCAAATAAAAGAGCTGGCGTTCACGGTCATCTTCCTTTGTAAATTCTGTCAGCAACCTGCTTGCGTTTTTAACTGTCACTTCGATCTGCTAGTAATGTGCTGAAGTATCTCTAATTTGTCAGCTTCAGCCTCGTAAGAGTAGTATTGCTACCTGTCATCAATCATCAGTAAAAATTGTTATACTGCCCTTCTTGGGGTGGTAAATGGACTCTTATAGTAGACCAAAAAAGGATCTGATATCTTCTATTTTGGCTGAAATAGATGTATGTGTTGCAGCTCTCCTCTTTATAAGGTCTCTTCCATCTTTGGCCTTCAGGGACCAGTTCGAGCAGGAAGAACCTTCTTCCTTAATTTTATTTAGATGTGAAGAATAGACTGGTTTTTTGTTCCGGAAGATAATGGAGCCTACTATTCCTACAGTAATTGATGTGAAAGCTGCGTGCTACAAACCTCATTCTAAATAAATGTGCAAGATACAAAGAGATCATAAGCTAAAATTGCATGGATGAATTTTCATTCTGATTATCTCATGCATCATCAGTTTTCTCCTAAGAATCAAGATTGTTCAGATGTTGCCTGGAGTAAACTGTGTATCGCCTAATCTGAGTGTCAGTTTTGACAGAGCTATTGTTCAATTGCTTTCCAAGGATGTAATAACACTATGGTCTTAATGTAGCGAGTCAATTGGAAGAAAAGGCTATGATGTATAAGTCCTGCTTAGAAGTTAAACTTTTGTGCTCTGTTACTGCGTTATATATGAACCTTAGTACCTGTATATTTTGTTTTCTAATATATCTGCATTTCATTGGTGTTGCTTCTTTGCTTTCTATACTGAAATTTGATTTATCAGTTTGTATTATCCAGTCTCTGCAGCTCCTCAAGGCAGCTATCTTTGACGAGGAATGCAAGCCATGTATCCTGATTACTTTTCAATCAGTTGACTGCTCCTCTTATCTGTAGTGTTGTTCTCGGTACTTATGTGGTTCAATATGGAATCCTTGACTCTTACCAGTACTCTCCCTTGAAATGTATGGTCATATTATTGGCATGTTTGAGCTGAATAACCTGTAAGTTCATGATCCATCAAACTACCGCCTTCATGTTATTTTCAGCATGCGTGCAATAAACCTGATGATTGTTTCACTTTTCTGCAACTCTGAAGCATACAAAATAATATTTTACCTCTTCCAAAATGAATCTCCTAATTTGAGTTGCCAAGTTTATTACTATGGCAGGAGAGTTTTTGTTTTATAACGTATTCTTTGAAATTATTAGGGCCAGAATAATTAAAAGCAGCGGTGAGAAGTATACGAGCCATGTCCAGATAATATTTTGGTTTATATAGTTTGCTCCTTCTCAAAAAGTGGACATTAATTTGGAATAGCGTAAATAGACGGATGATGAGCTTGCACATATGATTTTTGACTGCTAGATGTCCTTTGGAATGCTGCGTTTTTATACTTTTTTTTAATTCCATTTAAAGTTTGTTCTTTTATGAATTGTTGTGAACTTACTTGTAAAGCCTTTGCTTGTTAATAGTGATTTGGTGGTAGAGTCACCAGTGGAGGATTACTTTCTCTACATTGATGATCTTCCTCTCCCTGGAAAGGTTAGAACCAATTTTTTTATGTGCTTGTGAAGCTTAGTAGCATGCAGAAATTTGACAGCATTACTTTTACGATAAATTGGCAGGAAGAGGCTGAGCAAACTACAAAGCCTATCCTGGATGCTCTTGGTGATGACTATTCTATTTGTTGTCAAGGTAAACTATGATGTGTGACACAGAAAGTAGATATAGAGTTTTTTTCTTTTTTTTTCTTTTTTCTTTTATCTGGGCATAGGAACTGTCATTTTAGGTCCTTATTTGAACACAAAGCTGCCCCTGGATATCTTCCATACTTTTTTTTCTCTTTGATTAATAAAAATATCATCCATTGTTAATATCTAAAAAGGACAAAGTTGTAGTTGGGAATAAATATATGGTGCCAGGGGTGGAGTCTGGAGATAATGTACAATTACAGATAACTGTGATTACACAAGCTTAAATATCTGAGTTCTATTTAGAAAGGAGACATCATGTTTTGGAACTGTGTCTGGCTCTTGCATTTTGTGACAATCTCTTAGCTGATATGGTGCATTTTCTCTGAGCTGCATTGGTTGTTGAGTTGTGCATTGCTTTTGAATTCTGCAAGATACAAATATCGTTTGTATGCCCTAGGCAATCTTAGAAGTTCGTCCGGGAGAAGGGATAGACCTTTGCTGCCAGCATTTCAATTGATACAGAAGTTGACAAGGCATGATTAGTACAATGGCGCTTCCTTTCTCCTTCTGCAATATGATAAAGAATATGAAACCCGATTTTCTCTATTTTATTAATTTGGAAGTGTTTATACATGTTAGTTGCTTTATTTAGAATAATTATTTATTGGGAAGTATGTAACCTGCTGCAGGGAATCTTTTTTCAAAGTTATGCATGTAATTGTGTCAATTATTTTGCTCACCATGCCTACTCTTTGCTTTTCTTGTGCTGAATCATAACCACAATCAATCTTTGATTAAAGGTACTGCATTTTTCCCCTTGCAAAGCTGTATGAACCATTCGTGCAGACCTAATGCAAAAGCTTTTAAGCGAGAAGAGGTATGTTCTGATATCTGCAAATTCTGACTTTCTTTTTCTTTTCTCTCAATGGAATAACCACTTCAAATAGGAAGAAAGAACTAGACGTACAAAAGAAGACTTCATTACTGGCAAAAAATGAAACCTATGAAGCAGAGAAATTATTAGTGAATTTAATTTTCTGCAAGCAGGCATTGCGTTTGCAACTTGGTTGGGGCTTGTTGCCCCTGTTTCGGTGTTGTTTCCGACATTCTTGAAAGTAAAAAATTTATGGACAAATCATTTTCTGAACACATATCGAAGTTAATAGCAGAGGTCGGAAAGTTATTCTTGGATACAGTACTTTGAAAATACCTTTAATTTCTCTTCTATTTAGTCAAAATCTGGCTGGATCTTTGTAACCTATGCTTAAACAGGCTTCAAGTTCTTAACCATTTGCAGTTGATGTTGCTCAGTAATATATTCTGCAAATATCGGGAAACATATTTATAAGACGATTGTGAAAATGTTTTTATTAGGATCGGGATGGCCAAGCAACTATAATTGCTCTTCAACCAATTGCCAAAGGAGAAGAGGTAGCTTTAACTTGTTTTTATAGTTATAAATCTATTATGCTTTGGAAAATTCTTTGTAAACTCCACAATCCGCAGGACAAGGGAAGAGAATTCTAACTATCAAAAGGTGTTGATGTATGCAGATAACTATTTCATATATAGACGAAGACCTTCCTTTTGAAGAGAGACAGGCATTACTCGCAGACTATGGTTTTCGATGTCGATGCTCCAAGTGTCTAGAGGAAGCCTAATTAAAGATTAAAGGCAGCTTCTTTGAGAGAATTTCATATAGTAAAGGGCTATCTTTTACCCTTTCCCATTAAACAATTTTCCTTGATATAACTAGTTAAGCATAAAATTTGATTAACCTATTGTTTGTTTCCTGAGAAAATTGAAAGGTAGACTGGAGAAAATTTTGTCGAATGAGTTGATTGCAGGAAAGCATATTGGCTATAAAATTCCATGAAATTGTAGTAAATGTCCGGCTAAAGTTGTTTAGCGAAAAGACTTCAAAGATGTAAAACCCCGGATTTCGTGATTCTTTCTTATGAAATACTTTATTTTCGTACAGTTTAGAGTTGGGGCATAATATTTGACCAATTATTTAAACGGAAAATACTGTAATAAATCAGAAAAAATACGTTGAGAATCCATACTGACGAGTGACGACATACAGAACTAAGATAGACATTGATAAACAGAAATCATGATTCATGGGGTATAATGAATAAAAAGGGGAAAAAAGTATGTCCTCAACATTTTTATATAGACAGTTTTCCTTGATCGGAATAAATAATGGTCAAAAATACCTGTCTTTGTTAGTGGAAATATTGAATTGAGACTTTTTTTAACAATAGGGTCAGATTAGATACAAAGTTTCGAAAGTGGAAGTTGCTCAAGTTTTCATATGATAAGGTTTTTTTACACTAAAAATTAAAACTTATTTATTTTCGTTTCAAAAGAAAACTTGACACTCTGGTAAGGTATGAGAGCACATAATCCAATCAGAATCGGTTGCCACGTGTCGCGAAAATCCAATCGTACAAGTAAGGCACAATAAGAGCCGAACAACGGTTTATTTTATTGTAGCAACGCAACTGAAAAACCTCCATATGCATCGATTGACTCGTAATACACTCACCTATCTCAACTCGTCCGAGTCACAACGATACTACTCATTCATCGGCGATTCCCGCCTTCGCTTTTCAACCATCAAATCTCTCGCCGTTCCATTCTCCGTCACAAACCTCGGCCACAAGTCCTCCTCAATTGCCTCAAATTCCAAAACTTTATCCGCCGTACCCGGCCGCTTTACGCCGGCGGGAATGGATTCGGATCGGCTTGCGGCGTCCGGATTCGAGGATTTTGTTCGAGTCGATGGAGAAATTGTTAATTCTACAAATTCAGAAGGTTCTGATGAGAGCGTAGTGGAAGAACGAGGGGTTGATGAGGTTTCGTCGGTGAATGAAGAAGGTGAAGGTCAAAGTCAACCATACGAAAGGAAGGTTTTGCCGGAGGAACTTTCGAGGAATGTAATGACACTCACTTGTGAATCTTCTGCCGACGGAGGCATTTGCGATGTGTATGTTGTTGGCACAGCTCACGTTTCTGCGGTAAATTTCGCGTTTTCCTTCCATATGTTTTAGAGCCCGTTTGGCTTAGCTGATTTAGAGTAGCTGATAAGCATTAGGTGCTGAAAAGCATTTTAAGTGCTGAAGCTGATTTAAAAATTAGCAGTTTCGTGTTTGGATAAAAATGCTGAAATTAATAATAAGCAACTGGGCATACGAAGAGTTTTGTTTTAAAAATAAGTATTTTAGGGATAGAATAGTAAATATTTTGATCAAACCTAAAGTGCTTATAAGTTGAAATTTGATAAGCTGGGGAGACCAACTTATGACTTTTGGCTTATTTTTGGCTTATAAGCACTTAACTTATAAGCACTTTTAATTTTACCAAACGCGTAGATAAGCCAAAAAGTGCTTATAAGCAAGTTTGACCAGCTTATAAGCTTAGCCAAACGCCCTCTTAGTAAGATAAAGTTATCTTGAAGCTTGAATATAATTTATTGTATTTATGCGAATTTCTTTTTGAGAAATGAATTCTCAGAAGTTAGTAATTTTGAACTAATATCGATCAACTTATATTCCTCGAATAGTTTTGTTCATATTATTATTAGGAGTACCATTCATGGCTCATATTGGCAATTTAGTGTATTCATCGAATTATAGAATAGAATGAGCTTATAGAGGGTTGTATAATCACATAAGTTTTCAATGCATGGTCACAGGAATCCTGCCAAGAAGTCGAAGCCGTGATCAATTTTTTGAAACCGCAGGTGCTTCTTTTGACTTTGTATTGAGTAATTGGTAGCAGCCTGCTTTAGCTGCCAATTTTCTTCTATTTTAGGCTTCCACAGTATAGTTTTTGTTGATTCTGGTTTATTGATGATAGGTTGTTTTCTTGGAGTTATGCTCGGGTCGTGTGGCTGTACTTACACCTCATAATTTAAAGGTTGGACTTTCATCTCTGACATATATCTTTATCCCTCTCCAGATACGTAAAGAGTTCATCTGAGCCAGACATGAAGTTTCTATTTTTTGAGTTTCTTTCACCATGTAGAGAAGTTTCCTCTGTTATTTATTTTTCTTCTCGGAATTTTTACTAGTTTTCAATTTGATACAGACCGTTAGTGTGCTTTTTGTACCTGTTGCCTTCTCTTTATAATTCAGTCCAATTGTTTGCTTTCTCATTGCAAGGTACCTACTTTGGTTGTCTATCTTTTTATTGTGCTTTGGTGCTTCAAGAACTACAAGTTGGTCATAATTTTTTTTTTTTTTGATAAGGTAAAATTTACAAGTTAGTCATAATTGGGAATCTGTTTCATATTTCTGAATAAAAAGAAAAAATCTGTTATAAAAGTAATCAAGGTCCAAAATACAAAAATTCCTTGAATGGGGAAAAGGAGTTTTTCTCAATGACACTACTAATACTGGGAAAGGGAGGGGATTGTGGAATTTCTTCATACAATGAAGTGAGTGGCCTATATATGATGAAGTGGAAGATAGGAAGGCGTGGAGGGGAAGAAGGGCAAAGTCATTTATGGCAAGTTTCTATTTTAAGGAGCTAATAGGTATTTAGGGTAGGAGGGGGCTTTTGAAGATAGTATGGGAGAATAAAGCACCAGGAAAAATAGCTTTCTTTAATTGGTGCACATGTGAAATGCAATATTAGTGAGATAGTGTAAGAAAGAGGAGGAGAACTATGGTGAGTCAGTGTTGTTTGTTGGAATGGGGGAGGAAACTCATGGTGCATAGGATAGGTATGTTGAAACAAAATTGATCAGTGGCAAAATAGAAACCTTTGAGTGAGCTTTCCTGCAAAACTCATTTTATTGTTTGGAATGCGGAAGGATTTATGGATGGGATCATGGGACATACTCATATAAAAGATAAATTTCCTGGTTTGGGTAAATAACGTAAAAAAGAAATATGCTGCCAAGAAGAACTAAGAGGTCCTACACCTATCAGTAAAATATACTATAATTTTATAAAGCTAAAAATGCTTTATGTAAATGCCAGTGGAGACTAAGAAGAATGTTATCATCTGGTCACTAAATTCAAGGACATCTTTTTTATTTTATTTTTAAGTTCTTATATGTTGGGACTCTTATCCTGGGATTTTTAATATGAATCCCCTTGGAATATAGTCCCATATATTAGGATAACAGAAAGCATAGGACGACTGTGGCTGGCCTACCTTTTGGCATCAAGGATATGATGAGATCAGTCACTCCATACCTCCTAATTTCACCCTGTTCCCCGAAACCACTGTACAGTATGAGATGATATTGCTGGTCTTTATCTTTCACTTCTTTGGATTAATTTCTAATACTGCCGCTCCTGATTGTGCCAGGTACCAACTATGGGGGAAATGATGGATATGTGGAAGAAAAATCAAAATCCATTTGGGATACTCTATAGCTGGTTTCTTGCTAAGGTATCTTTAACCTCTAAATGTATTGTACTGGTTTGAAAATTTTACTTTACTTCCTATATAGTGCCTTTCATCTTGTATTCCCCACCCCCACCCTCCACCCCCTCTCTCTTGTTTCCCCTTTTGGGTTGGCATAGGGATCGTTAGTTTGATTTTCTTCATGTTTTAGGTTGCTAACAAGCTTGAGGTTGTGCCTGGGGCTGAGTTCCGTGTGGCCTATGAAGAAGCAATGAAGTACGGCGGAAAGGTGATACTTGGTGACCGTCCCGTACAAGTAAGATGCTTTGCACAATTCGAACGTTTGAAGATATTAAGCTTAAATTCTGGTTCGTTCTATAATATCTTAAGTTTGTCAAGTGTATGGCGTCTCTGGTGGACAAATGACTTTGCATCAAATCTTAAAACATATCCCTAGTAATCATGATCTAAATTGGGTTGCTGTCCTTTTCATTTTAGTGAAATCATAACTAAAATAAATTACGAAATGCTCCATTCATGTCTCTTGGTCTCTTTCTGTGGATAATACAATTGAATAACAAGTAATTTAGTTTCATCTAATAATTTGCTTTTATAGTAGATCGATTAAGGGCAAAAAGTAATTTACATTAAGTGGTTTTGGCTTTTACCGGAAGAATGCTGCGTGGTTTTATGGCATTATTGCTTCATTGGGGATTTATTAATTACGGGGAATTACAGTTATGAAAGTCTTTCAAATGTTTTTTGATGTGTAGCAAATCTTTTGGATCTAACTCAAAATAACATTCTTGATTGATTTCTAGCAATGTGGTATCATTTAGTCGGTATTAACTCTCTGTTAGGATTGATAGTACTTTTTCATCAATAAATATCAAAACGTTCTTCCTTTGATTGAAAAAGAAAAAGGAAGCTATTCCTTCCATTCCATAATCATTTTCCTTTTCGATTCCCAAGAGTTTGCCAAGAAAATTAGCTGGAAACAATTGTAAGTTATTAAAAATTTCATGTATTTTGAGTACATAAATTGATCTAGTATTAGACTAAAAATTGATCAAGTTAAAAAACAATGGATGCTATTGAAATTATAGGACCGAGAAAGTATAAACCTCGGGAATAGGTGCATAATTAAAGCCCCAGTAACCTTAATAACTACCACGGTCTCTCTTAATTGGTTTCTCCAACCATTAATTTGTGCGACAAATTCTAGTTAATGTTAAGTTTGACGGAATGAGTACTATCCAACTCAATAACTAACCTTCTGATAATTTGGCTTTTCCAAAAACTGCAGAACCTGTTAATCCCCCGAAATCATTCGGATCCTTTTTTCTTATCAAAAAAGAAAAAAAAGAGAGATTGCAGACCTGTTATTGTTTCTTATTTATTGTTTCTTGACCATCCTTACTATTTGGGGAGTCTAAACATTTTCTTTAACCAAGAATTGTTAAATTACTTTTCTTGTCATATATTCTAAGCATTTTTTTGGACTATGTAATTTCTTAAGTCTATAATTTTGTTTCCAAAAAAAAAATCAAATACCAAAAAGAAAGAAAAAAGAAAAAAGATGGACTACTTCACTTGTGGAATTGGAGCTGTAAAAAGATAAAGCTTCCTGATACTCTAGTGCTCTTGCAGGACTACAATTACGTTCTGTTTTGTCGAGTTTTCCCAGTAGGAGAAAGCATATTTATAGTTCCTGTTCAATGTCTTGCTTTCTTGCAAATGTGAAACCTGGTTTTCATCTTTATTTTATTGAAGTAGTTTATCATATATTGAGTGGATTTCTCTACTTGTTAGTTCTGAACTTCAGTTTGAAGCCTAATCCTTAATCCCTATCTGATGCTATAACCATTTAATGACTCAAATTACGCAGTTCGGTTTTTTATTAACCTGTCAAATGTTACCAATTTTATGAACAGATAACATTGCGAAGAACATGGGCAAAAATGCCGCTTTGGCACAAAACAAAATTTTTGTTCTCCTTATTCTTCCAAGCATTATTCTTACCAAATCCGGAAGATCTCAACAAGATGGTAGGTTTCCTTGCATAATATTTTATGGGGTTTCCCCTCTCTGCATATTGGATTTGTGAAGAATATCTTATGTTACTTACATGGTATTGGACTTCTGCTGTTGAGCAGCTGAAGGAAATGGATGATGTCGACATGCTGACTCTTGTAATTCAGGAAATGAGCAAGCACTTCCCCACTCTTTGGACTACCCTAGTTCATGAGCGAGATCTGTAAGCACCTCTAACTTACAAGAAAACCCACTGCTTGTAATTAAAATGCTCTTCTGCCCCTAGCTCTCTACCCCCACTCCTTCTCCTTTTTGTCTGTATGGTCAAAAAATGTTGCTACCTGCCATAGGCTTATGCTATTTTCTTGTTTTTTTAACTGGCATGGGTCTAAAATCAGGTACTTGTCATTAAGTCCTGGCCAGTGTTGCATCAGATTTAGAGAGCTTGTTGCATTTGTCATTCAAAACACAAATTTGGAAAATTTGAATCTGATTTGTTACTCCACATACTCGAAAGTGAGTTCTGTGTCTAACTATCTGGCTTTCTACATGTAGTTTGGCACTAATAGAACTTGCAATATGTGTTTAGAGGAGGCCTATTTCCGTTTAATAATGTATGGAACAATGACGATACATTTACTTATATACTTTTGGGAGAAGTAGCTTCACATATATTGGTGTTAGTCTCTTTGTAAAAGTCAAAGAGAAAAGGAAGTTTTAAATAGGAATAAGGGCTACCTTAATATAAGCTCTATTAATTTTCTGGTCAGTAGTATTTTCTCAAGCTGTTCATGATCTCAATATAGGTATAATCATCAGTTATTGCATATTATATCCTTTGTTCACTTCCAGTTTTCCTAAGTAAAAGCAAGCATTTAATTGGAGGTCACGGGTTCAATCCGTGGAAGAAATGCAGGGTAAGACTGCGTACAATAGACCCTTGTGGTCTGACCCTTCCCGGGACCTCGCGCATAGTGGGAGCTTAGTGCACCGAGTTGCCTCGGGCTTAAACAGAATTTTTGTTTTTGGGGGCTAGCTAGAGTAGAAATTAGCATGAGAAGGTATGCTAAGTTAGTCAAATGAATTAACATGCTCGTTTAATTTAAATAGAAACTCCGTCCTATGTTGTTGTTAAGTGTAAAAAATGTCTGGTCAATAATTAGCCAAGTGAAAAAAGACTAACTCCTTGTATCAAAAGTTTCATCACATAATGTTGGATTCAATGTTGTCAAAATCGCGCTTAAGCCATGGAAAAAAAACATGTTGAGCGCTTCGCCTTGCTTAGTGGCACTTCAGTGTTGTCATCAGGGCTCTAAGGCATATTTTTCTTTGCCGATGAGCGTAATCTTGAAAAGGCGACACAAAACAATTGATATAATTATTAGTCCATATATTTCTTATTCGTGCTTATAATTATTAGTCCTGGACTACACATATATTGTATTTTTTCTCCATTTGCGCCTTTCTTCATTAAAGCGCATGCTTTATTTGCGCTTTGCGCTTAAAGCCCCAACGGACCTTATTTCTGCGCTTTTCGCTTTTGATAACACTGGTTGGATTATGTGTACCAATGTTAAGGGGTGGGTTCTGGGGTGAGACGGACTATTATTAGATGAAACATTTCTTGATGTTGTTGCAACTTAAGCTAACAAGATACATTTTAAGCTTATCAGATTACTTATTTTTTATCGCTATCAATCACTAGTATTCAACTGCGGGAGTTTTTATAATTGCATTTAAGCCCACGCGCTGTACTGTTCATATGTTTCAAACAGTATTATTTGCCGAGTCAAATTCTGGGGATCTATGGTAATTTTGGTCTTCCTTGCATTTAAGTCAAAATCTTTGAAGGATGACATTGAACCTGACACTTTATTTTGTCTTTTGATGATCGGTGTAAATACTGTTTTACAAATGTTAGAGATCTGCCTTTTTCTGTTCTTCCACAGGTACATGTCATCGACATTACTAAGAGTTGCTGGTGAACACAACTCTGTTGTAGCAGTCGTAGGGAAGGGTCACCTGCCAGGAATCAAGAAGAACTGGAAACAACCCATTGAGGTGATAAAAGTTGTTGGTAGTGTAGTTAGATTGAACTTATGCTTCCTCCTGTATATTGCAAAGCATCTGGAAGCAAAAATTTGTGGCTTTCCTGGTCGCATATTTAAAGTTTACAGGCTGAATTTGAACCTTGTACTTATTTATTGACATTCTTTGTTTATAATTTGCTGCCACAGGTTAAGGAACTACTCACAATTCCTTCACAGAAACCTGCCATCTCTGTCACAAGAATCTTGTCAATGTTCGGAGTTGCAGTCGCAGGAGTGGCCATAATATCTGGCATTTATACTTCAAGCAAGAAATAAAATCAGTGGTTTCAGATCGAAGTGTCTCTAATTTCATGTATTTTATAGAGGTCATACAAGTTTGATACGCTTAGGTGCTGAGGTCATAGATTCATCTCTTATCTGTCCTGCTGCTGGAAATGGAAAATTATTGTTTTTGAAAAATTTCCTGGGGAGAGGATGGTAAGTCAAATTTGACTTTGAGAAAGATTCCTCAAATTCTTGAACAGCAACAGGAATATTGATGCTAAAATTTGCCCGCTTTTCATCTCTCTCTAACTTGACTCGATCTATCGTCTCTCTCTAATAGCATCTACTTCTCTACGCATTTCCTGCAGTGCACATTTTTAATTTGATTTAGTTGTATTTCCGTCATTTAGCCATCAGTTGTCAGGCGTCGTAGTTATTTTTGGTGAAATGAGAGAGATACTCGGCAAATCAAATCCTAAGAGATGCTCGAAAAAGGAGTTCGAGCCAAAGTGTTACTTTTTTGGACTTGAAGCACCAAAATAGGTGAAAAAAATTACTGCCTGACTTTTTTTTTTAATGTATAGCACATTTAATACATGCGCTTTAGCTTAACATGTTTGTTCGTTAAGGTATAGCGCATTAATTGACTGACCCACAATAATTGGAGAGTATAGCGCATAATATATATATATATATATATATATATATATATATATATATATATATATATATATATATATATAGCGCATTTATACCCTCCCATTATTGTACCCCTCGCACAGATTTTTTGCTTATCTAAGGAGGTTCATTCTTTCTTCAAAAATTTAGTCTTCGGTATCCTTTTTATTTTCCTTACTCATTCTGAACTATTTGTTTACTTAACTTTTTCTGCATTTTGCCATAATGTCTGAAGAGCGAAAAGTTAGGGTTGCATTATATTTGGAGCGGGGTGGGTTGGGAGCGGGTGAGGTTGTCGTGGAGAATAACTCAGTACACTATAGTTATTCTTCACCGTGTATTGTTAAGTTGCCACTCACATTAGAGTACGATAGATTGGTATCTTTGATATGTAAAAGAATGAGTGTGAGCAAACGCTCGGTTAATATTAATGTAACCGAAAGATATCCATATTTGCTTACTCCGCAAGGGGTTGCTTGTTATGTTATATTTAATATTGAAGACGATGAAACTCTAAAAGATTTTTTGAGGACTCCGGATGAACACCAGGAACTTCTTGTGATAAAAATGCTGAAAATGTACGTCAAGTCTGAAGAGTCCGCAATATTGAGGTTCCGCAAAATAGGGATAACCCTCAATCATCTGGTAGTGTTTTTGGAGCAGTTTTATCCAAATTAGGATCCATTTGAAAGAGTCTGGCCAGATCTACACTTATCTCCACGGACGAATGAGGAGCAAGGACATAATTTCTCCCCAAGTATACATAATTCACATGTTGAGTTATAAATTTTAATTTTCCTTTTCTTAGTATTATTTTTGTACGTATCATATTCAGACTAACACTCATATATTCCAAAGGAGGTATCGGCCAGATATGAATTTTACAATTTATGAACCAGGCAATAGTTGGAATATGCTCAATTTTAGTGGTTTGGATCATGCTGGTCCATCCGGGAGTCATCAGCAACTCGACTATGTGCATCATGGGTTATTAACAGATTATAAATTGTAAGTTAAGAGATAAAGTTAATATATAATGTTGGGATGACTTTGAGAAACTCATTTTTTTTAATTGTTGTGTAGTGAAAACGAGCAACATAAAGGTCTTGTCCTTACTTAGTTGGCCGAAGACGATATATTTAATCAGGATCCATAGAGTCAGGAAGATGATACTGATTATGACAATAATGATAATGAGTCTGGAGATGATATACCCTTCCCTGATGAGGGCGACAATGATGAGGAAACGCGCTTTGCTGATAAAAATGAGAATGAACATCCTGATTTGACGAGGGAGCATGATGCCACTAATGAGCATGCTCCATATATGCAGACTTCACCTCCCCTTAGACCTAGAGTGTACGAGTCCCATGTGCGCTTTCATTCAAGAGCGATTTCCTACATTGATCAGTTACCCTGTATGTCGGATGTGGATATCCTCACAAGGGTTCTTGATGACATTCGAACAACAATGTGGGATGAATCAGATCAATGGTGTTGTCCAAAAATATGAATTTTTTTTATAAAGCGCACCATAGCAGGGGGTGCGAATTTACATCATAAAATAGTGTCGTGAGATCGAGGCTCATGAGTCATCTCCAGAAGTATATAAGGTTATTTGTGGTAGATGGTTTCAAGGTTGTAGATGGATGTTGTGTGCGAGAAAGTTGAAAATAAATATGTGGATTGTAGGAAAATACACTGGCAGCCACACTTGTGATATGGACATATTCAATGAGAATCATTTTAACTTGAATGTTGACTTGAGTTCTCATTTCACACATTGAATCGTCCATATGGTACATGATTAAAGAGTGTATAACATCTGTCCACCTGGTATATGGTTGTATTATTACCAAAAGAAAGATATTTCTCGGGCGTAAACGTGCGTTTGAGATTATTTATGGTAATTGGATAAGTCATTTGCCGCTCTAACCTGGTACACAAATATTTTGCAACACTTTAACTCCGGGAATATTGTTGAATGAAAGCTTAAGCGGAGTCCCAGAATACCAGAATTCATATTCAGATATGTGTTCAGGCGTTTAAACCGGTCATTGATTGTTTTGTGCATTATCGGCTGGTAATCTCCATATATGATACTCATGTCTGTGGAAAGTTTGATATTAAGATGTTGATTGTCGTTGCAGTAGATGCTAGTGGAAGCATATTTCCCCTTGCATTTGCTATTTTTGCCAATGAAAGTCAAAAGACTTGGACATGATTTTTGAACCACTTGAAGGAGCACGTTGTCAGACAGCGTTCAAGTATTTGTCTAATATCTGATCGGCATGGTGGAGTTTTAAGTTTTGAATAGACTGGATGCATAGAAGGAACTATATGCCTACCATTGATACTGTGTTAGGCACTTGAAGGCTAACTTGCAGCGGGCTCATCCGAACAAGAGCTTACATGATTTATTGGGGATGGCTGTAATAGATCATCAAGAGTATAAATTAAGGAGGTGAATGGAATTGATTAGGAAGGAAGACCCATGAGTTTATCGTTGGTTGATGCAACATGAGCTTGATAAGTGGACTTTGCATAAGGATGGTGGCATAAGGTGGGGAATTTTGACTACAAACGTGTCAGAGTCTTTCAATGAGTTGTTGAAGTCTGCCCGTGGATTGCTTGTCACTGCCATGGTGCGGATGTCATTCAAGCATACAGCAGAGAGGTTTGTTGAAAGACCCCCAAGTTCTTCGTCCTTGTTGGAAATGAGTGTTCAATTTATGCCACAACCGATGAAAGGATTTGAGAAATATAGGAAGCGAGCACTGTGGTATACATATTTGCAATATTGCAATGAGCGAAATATTTTTGAAGTTCGCACTAGTTTGCATCAAAACTGCGGTAATAATACCCACACCATCAATGAATCCAAAAGATTATGTTCGTGTGGGAAAATGTCGATCTATCGCTTGCCATGCTCACATGCCGTGAAGTACTTTCAACATGACGATTTTGGTGCGATAAAGGTATGTTGATAAAGAATATAGTGTTGTTGCATACGTAAATACCTATAGCGGTTACTTTCCATTAGTAGGTGCCAAGCATTATTGGCCATCGAGTGCAAAAAGAACGCGGATACGGAACCAAACGGATGTTGGTGATACCATTTATGTGCGTAAATGTAGTATATGTTCCCAAACAAGACACAATCACCGCTAATGTCCTTCAGTTTGTTTGGGAAGCGGCGGTAATTCAGCTCTCGGTTGCAGTTCATCCAATGTGCCCAATTTTCAAGGATAAACTTAATGATTTGTTGCAGTAATTTTGTTGTGCCAAATGTCCATAATGGTGTTGTTTGCAATATTTATGAAATAAAATTAAGTTTTCAATAGTCTTAAATCCTATTGACAATTAGCATTGAAGATTCAATACAATAATTAAAAAAAACTTCAAGAAATAAATAACGATTTTCATTTCCCATTATCATCATTGTTTGGCACAATTTTATTGTCATTATCTTCATCTTCTTCATCAACATCCTGTACATATCTGTCCAGACCGAGAGCATCATAATCTAGGCCTTAGTTGACACACATTTCCCGTATTTCATCGCTATCATCAATAAGACCACTTGCTTGATTTATACAACAATATGGGACTCCTAAGTCTAACGTCTACGGTAGAAATTTTGGTAGTCCCTCCCACTTGAAAACTGTTGGAAATACAGGATAATCAATGTCTCTAAGTAATTTTTTATTCTCTAATAAATCTCAATACTGATCCTCCGTTCCTTGCAGGTAGTTAAGATCATCCAGTGCATGAAGAATGGCTTGTGCCTTTTCCATCTCTAAAATCTCCTTCATCAAATGCCGAATCACTTTTGGTTCATCTTTGTATATGTTTGTTTGGAGTGTTGCAGACAGTGCTTGTGGTACTACAACCCCATGCCAATGGCATAGTACTTCATAATCACACCTTTTTGGGTAAAGGGGAACCGATTGTAGTTTTTCACCCCAAATTCGGATACCTTCAAGCTTTGTAGAATGCGCTTCCTCCTCAATAATATGCCCTGCAACTTTGAGATCAGTATGTATATTGATAAGCTTATTTTCCAAGGGACATAGAATACCATACCACTTGTCATCCACCAAATTGGTATAGCAACCTACCATTTTTTTAAGGTAGGGATCGATTATGTTATGACGTGTTCCATGTAGATCTGTTGAACTACTTTCACCTTTTTGCCTCTTCTTAAACCACTTATTAAATGTTAGGGCATTTCTGAAATGGATGTTATAATGGTTTTTGAAATGGTTTTTGAAAACTGGAATATTGGTCAACTTAAAAAGAACTATATTGCACGAACTTGTACATTAAACATAGCGCATCAATAATATATGTTATGTGTATTGTCATGTCGACCTGAAAAAACTGTACGAACTTGTACCGTAAAGAATCGTTAGCATGCGAAACATAACGCATCAATATATACGTTATATGTATTATCATGTCGACCTGAAAAAGTTGAACAGACTTGTACCGTAAAGAATCGTTAGCATGCAAAACATAATGCATCAATAATATGTGTTATGTGTATTGTCATGTCGACCCGAAAAATCTGCACGAACCTGTACCATAAAGAATCGTTAACACGCGAAACATAACGCATCAATAATGTGTGTTATGTGTATTGTCATGTCGACCTAAAAAATCCGCACGAACTAGTACCGTAAATAATCGTTAGCACGCAAAACATAACGCATCAACAATATATGTTATGTAACCTAAAATCACTCATAGCTGCCTATAAAAACCTCGTGCATTTTGCATTAGTATTTGCGGCTTGACCTAACGAAGAAAACAACTTTCCATAAAATTTTCAAGTTCGAGCATTACGACATGTCTGGACGCAATGACATACTAAGGTGTTATTGTGGCAAATGTGCGATTTTGAATCCATGTTGGTCAAATTACAATCTAGGTCGCAGATGTTGGACGTGTAAACAAATTGTAAGTTATTATTATTGAAAGTTATGTTGGTTAATAGATTGTTTATAACATGTTAATTAATAGCCTTTTGTTGTCATCCCCATTTGTAGAAACAAAATCAATATGGTTTTGAAAAATCATATGATCCTATTAATCAGGAATACTACAAATCATGTTTGCTGAACATTTGGAATTTGACCAGTGAATACGAACTTCAGATCTTGAAACTCCATGAACAACTTGCGGCAGTGAAGGAGAAACTGAAAGAGGCAGAAGAAGAAAATAATTGGTTGGAAGAAAAAATTCAGTGGTTGAAGCAGAGAAGAATGGGCGATAGTGACTAAACAAACACATGGATGCGTTAAGTGTAGTTTTTTATATTTATGTTATATGTGTCATGTATTATGTGTATTTTTTTAACGAAGTTAAATTTATGTTAATTTGTCTTATTTTTGTGTGTTCTAGTTTTAAACTAATAAATAGCTCAAAAAATAAAAACATATGCGCTTATTATGTAAAACATCAATAATTTTACTATTAGAGATTTAATGTCATATATACAAATCAAAATACATATTAATGAGTCTCATAGTCTGTCTGCTTTAAAGCATTAGTTGGCCTGAGGCGCATACCATCCCGCCCGGCTACGGTATCGGGATCATCCTAATCATATCGCCTCTTTATCTGAGGATGCTTTGCAGCATGATCGTTAGAAAAGCTAGCAGACTCAGTAGAAGCGACTGTTGGGCCATCAATGGAGGTGGTGCATCTAGAGCGATTAGTGGGATAGCTGGCTGGATCTGCATGAACCGCTCCCAGGCCCAAACCTAATATTGATTATGGACGTAAAATTTAAGTGATTTTGTACTATCCCTATTATAATCATGAAAATAATTGATAATGTTTTCACCTGCAACAGTGGAATAAAATCGGCTACGTCTCTCATGGTCAGGGGTGGATTTATAGGCTTAATTATGGGGCATGTGAACCCATGGTCTCTCCGTAAAATCAGATATTTTATGTACAATTTTTAAAAATTAGTATAATATTAACTGTTGGTACCCATGCTTCAAGAAGGTTTAATGGTGCACTTGGTTTGAAGGTTGTGTTTATTTTACCAAGAGGTATAGGGATCAATTCCCACTAAGTATATTTTTGTCTCTTTTTTTTCGTAGTGCACCCATGTACTAGAAATCCTAGATCCGCCTCTACTCATGGTTCCATGGACGGCCGACACATCTGCCTATAAAGGTAGGCTAGAACAGCTCCACCCCAGCTGTAAATAGGTAACTCATCTAGTCACTCTAGATGATGTAGAAGTCGCAAGCTAACTAGGTTTTCTGAGGTGTTCGGGAAGAGAATACCATCAAACATCAGCAGTAGCAAAAGCCTCGTCTGACGCTCAATAGCCTTTACTGGTGAGTCATACATGATCTCCATATGCAACGCCACCAGATGCTGCCTAACGGGTGACAGCTGCAATCGACTAGCACTGTTGATAGCAATCGGCTCCGGAGGCTGGAAACCAGAGAGCCTCTGCAACATATGTAGATAGTCCTCTCTCGTATAATCCCTAAGCTCTTGCGGGTAGCTGACAACCATATCATCAACGGGAAACCCGAATAGAGCTTCCACATCCTCTAGCATGATGGTAGCCTCTGCGACAGGTAGATGAAATGTGTGAGTCTCCGGTTGCCACTTCTCTATCATAACCGTGATCAGGGGCCAGTCAAACTACAACCGGCCGATCTCTATAATCCGGTAAAACCCCGTCCGCTCAAGGCTTATAACTGTATGGGGATGAAGTAGATGGTCCCTACTGAACTCCCAAAGATTGTTTATACGTCTGGGGTAGACGGTATGGGACAGAAATCGTCCATCCCAGATGTGTGAAGACTTATGACCACACTGGAGCAACAATATCTCTCGAACAACATATCAAGGATGCACATGGGAGGATCCATAACGATGTGTGTAAATTGAATAATATTAATTAAAGTATTTTTCTCATTAATCGTCTAACATCTTTAAATAAATTGCAATATTTTAATATTAATATTTCATCGATAAATTTTCTATATTATTACTTAGGTTGATAAGAAAAATAATTATTTATATGTTAGTTTCTTAGATTTTTTAACTAAAATTTGGCAGGGTTTTGTTTGAACTGTCATCTTTATTTTAGATATTTTTGGGTTATAAAAAATTAAATATTTAATTTTCTTAACTAATCTCGATATATTTAATAATTTTCATATAAAAAATACTAAAAACTTAATAATAAATACTTAATTTGTTTAACTATTTGATATTATTTTAAAAAATTTACTGTGAAGTATTTATTTCATTCGTAATGATTTTGTTTGTTAACTTTTTTATTTTACACAAAAATCCAGCATCGTCTCTTTTGTACTTGTATGGGTCAAAATCCGACCTAGAAAATTCGACACGAAGAGGTGATTATCGTGAGATTTGTAACTTACCGTGGGCAGTTTAGCTAAGTTCGATCAGTGGTCAACAAAACAAACCGTTGTGTGGCTCATCAGGGCCGAGGTCGAGAAGCATGGACATAAGTAACGTCTAGTATAGCTTTGGAACCTTCAAAGGGAATATTCCCTTTGTCGTACCTTTTAGGGTTCTTTGGGAATATCCTATATAAATAGTAGGAGAGATAAGGTAAAAGGCATGTAATATTCCATATTATAAGAACACTTTTGAAAAGTAAGCTCCCTAGATAAATACAAAGAATAACTTTCTGAAGAGATTTGATCTTGATATTCTATCCATTGTCATTTCCACCAGATCTAATGAAGTGTCCAATATTCTTTCATATTCTTGTCATTCATCATTATCAGAGGAAGGAATCGTTCACCTCATTCAATATTAGGTGAATCTTCCTCCTTATTTATATTTAGTGTCATTCATTGTTATTAGTTACTAGTCATTATTCTCGGCGTGGTCCGATGTTACCCGCATAAGCTGATATTAGATCTAGGATCATTATCTTTAACCAGGATTAACCCCTTATATTTTTGCTTAATTAGTTTAACAAAAAGTTTTATACTTTTTGGTCAAACAATTTGGCAGCGTCTGTGAGGATTTTTTAGTTAAAATTTTAGTTTCCTCTAGATCTATAACACAAAAAAAACGCAATAAACACCTTTCCTTGTTCACACAAATCTAACATGGTAGGTAATGGAGAGAAAAAGAGGAAAGCAATAGCCGACCTCACCGCTAATCTCCTCAACACCATCAACGAAGTCGATGAAACAGAGGGTGAGGACATAACACCAAACGCATCTCCCTGGCAAAACAGCTCGCCCCCTCCTCCTGGCAGCATCACAACCTCACACGACCTCTACATCCACAAAGGAAGAGGCACCACCAGCAGTGAAAAAGCTGCTTGAGGCGTAGTTGATAAACACGCTGACCAGCATTTTTGATAAGCCCGCCCAAAGGACGAATAGGGAAACTGCGAGAGCCTGCGTCACACTAGTGACAGACGAGCAGCACGGCCCTCCTCTCATGATAGGTATTACTCACAACATTAGTAATGCAGGTAACGACACCCTCACAACCATTTTGAGGAAGATGGAGGAGATGGAGAATGAGAACAAAATGCTCCATGACAAAATGAAAGAGCATCAAGAAAGGGTAGACAAGATAGCTGGTGCCCCAAAACTCTTACCAAAAATGGACATCAGTCGGTTCGTTGAGAAACAGTACAGTGAAGAAGCTGCACCACACGCCATACCTAAAACTTTCAAAATGCCACCGTACGTGAAAATATACGATGGCACGATGGACCCTGAGGATCATGTGACTCATTATGTCACCACAGTAAAAGGAAACGACCTCTCCAAAGAACAAGTGTCTTCTATATTACTGAAGAAGTTTGGCGAAACCCTCAATGGGGGAGCACTAACTTGGTATTCACAGCTACCTGCACACTCAATTAAAATATTTGAAGAAATGGCCGACAAGTTTGTGATTGCCCATGCCGGGGCTAAGAAAGCAGAGGCAAGAGTTAATGACATATTTGCCATTAAACAATCACCCGGTGAAGGACTAAGAGATTTCCTCGCCTGATTCAGCCGTGTGAGGATGACCTTACCAAATGTATCAGATGGAATGGAAATAACAGCTTTCCAGAACGGGTTAAACAGGAACGGTTCGAGGGTGACCAAAAAATTATTAAGCCAACTCATGAAATATTCCTCAACCATTTGGGACGAGATACACAATGCTTACTGCGCCGAAGTGCGAGCTGGCAAGGACGATCTCAACGGGCCAACTCAATGGCTAAACTCAGTACAAATGGAATCCAGGAGAGGCCAAAGAAATGATAATAGAAAGGACCATGCAAGCCCGCGACTCAACCATGAAAGACATCAACTATATGTCAGAGCCACCATTATACCACCTCTTCGTCATGGCGACGACCTATCTAGGGCACCAACAGGGACTCACCTAAGCGAAAGAGGTATGCCTCCACTTCTATCTGCTTACTATTTCTGTGTTTTTTCCTCAGAAATAGTCTACGCCCTGGAGAAGATCAGCCTAAAAGTGAAATGGCAACAGAATATGAAGTCTGACCCAAACACCAGAAAGTCAAACATGCTCTACAAGTTCCATCAGGAACGGGGCCACAAAACTGAGGATCACATCGCTCTTAGGTAAGAGGTCATGAACATGTTTCACCAAGGACATCTGATGGAACTTTTAAGCGATCGAGGAAGGAAAAACTTTGCTCGAGGATGCGAACAGCATCAAGGTCCACCAAAACTACCCTCCCCAACTCAAACAATTCAAATGATCATCGGAGGAGGCGACGACGCGTCAATCAACAACGTAAAATACATGACCACCCACAAGTTGAAATCGTCAACTATCTTGAACGGTATGACGAAGTCGAAGAGTGTATCATCTTGGATAAGTCGGATACCCACAATTTGGTCTTCCCTCATTATGATGCCCTTGTTATTACTTTACACATCTTAGATACTAACGTAAAACATATTATGGTCGATGATGGGAGCGGTGTGTGGATTGTCCACCCTCTAGTTCTCGTACAAATAAATCTCGAGGATAGGATAGTGCCACGCTACATCACACTAATGGGTTTTAACAATATAGTTGAGCGGACATCTGGAAAAATCACACTACCCGTCCTAGCCGGCGGCGCCACCTTGGAGACCATGTTCCACATCATGGACCAGGATACGGCCTACAATGCCATTATAGGTTGCCTCTGGATACACGCCATGAAAGTCGTCCCCTCCAGCTTATATCAAGTCATCAAATTTCCCAACCCTTGGGGGGTATTCAGCATCTGAGGAGAGCAACACACTGCCCGAGAATGCTACCGCATCGCCAAGAATGCATATACACCCAGCAATTAAAAGGCAAAGTAGAGGCCGCATAGCAATTAACAGGGTCGGGGTCAAGTGATGATGAAGGAAAATATGTCATCAGAGACCCCAAAATCATAGAGGCCATAGGGTTGACTGTGGAGGATCTCGACCCTGTACAACTCGACAAAGATGACCATAGCAAAAAAGCCTACGTCGGCCACAAACTTTAGGAACCAGGTAAATTCCATCAATTTTTAGCTAACAATGCAGACTTGTTTGCCTTTTTCCATGCAGATATGTCGGGCATCCTGAAAGTGATAGCGACACACAAGTTGAACGTCGACTCATTTTATCCCCCAGTGCAACAAGTTAGGCAAAAATTCCACTCCGCAATAAATGATGCGGTTTGCGAGGAGGTTGAAGAACTACTGGAAAACAGCTCTATCAGAGAATCGAAGTACCCTCAATGGGTCGTTGTAATGACCCGACCAGTCGTTTTGAGCTTTTGCACTTCGCTCGTCAGTTCTCGGGCATGTCTAGCCCCGTGTGATGTATTATGACTTATGTAAATCGTCAATTTTGGTTTTCAGGGTAACCATAATGGATTTTGAAGAACAGTTCTCAGTTTGAAGCTTAAATTTGAAAGGTTTGACCAAGATTTGACTTGTTAGTAGATGACCTCGGATTGGGATTTTTATGATTTGGTTAGCTCTGTTAGGTGATTTGGGACTTAGGAGCGTGGTCGGAATGTGTTTTGAAGTTCTGGAAAAGAGTTAGGCTTGAATTGGCGAAATTGGAATTTTGGCATTTTTCGGTTGATCGGTGAGATTTTGATATAGGGGTCGGAATGGAATTCCGAGACTTGAAGTAGGTCTGTTGTGTCATTTGTGATGTGTATGCAAAATTTCAGCTCATTCAGACGAGGTTTGGTAGACCTTTTGATCGAAAGCGGAATTTGGATGTTCTTAGGATTTTTAAGCTTGAATCCGATGTGATTTTGGTGTTTTGATGTTGTTTTGAGCACTCCAAAGGTTGGAACAAGTTTGAATGAGGTTGTAGGATATGTTGGAATGTTTGGTTGAGGTCCCGAGGGTCTCGAGTGAGTTTCGGGTGGTTAAACGGATCAAATTCTTGTTTTGAAAGTTGTAGATTTCTTCATATCAGTGTTGCAGAGTTTTGCTCTTCGCGTTCGCGAGAGGGCTCATGCGTTCGCGAAAAGATGTTGAGTGAGGTAGGCCAATTGACCTTCGTGTTCGCGATGTTGGTCCTGTGTTTTTGAAGGTTGAGTCTGATTGAGCATCGCGTTCGTAACTGAGGTAACGCGTTCACGTAGCCTAAGCTGAGTAAGGCATCGTGTTCTCGTTCGCGTAAGAGGAAAATTGAGCTGTGAATTATTTGTGCTTCACGAACGCGAGGCTTTGATTGCGTTCGCAAAGAAGGAACTATTGGCTTGGGCAAAATGTTTAAATAGCCATTGTCCGCGATTTTGGGTCTAACTTTCACCATTTTTGAGCGATTTTTGAGCTTTTTGAGAAGAATTGAAGAGGGAATCATAGGAAAACACTTGGAGGTAAGATTTTTGAACTCAATACTCGATCCTATGTTGATTCTTACTTGTTTAAACATGAAATATGTGGGAACTAAAGCCTAAAATTGGGGAATTAGGGCTTGAATTTGGAGAGTGTAAATTGGGAATTTGAGGGGCCATTTGAGGTTTGATTTTGATGTTCTTGGTATGAATGAACTCGAGGAGTGATAGGGAGTCTATTGATGTAATTTTTATTGGGATCCGAGACGTGGTCCCGGGGGTCGAGTTTAGCCAATTTCGGGATTTGTGTTGTAATTTGATTTCTTTCGAGTGAGCTTTGTTCGCTTAGCATATTTTAATGGTTTTGCACTGATTTTTGTTAGATTTGGAGCATACGGAGGCCGATTCGAGAGGCAAGGGCATCACGGGCTAGAGTTTGGACCGGATAGAGGTAAGTAATGATTGTAAATGTTGTCCTGAGGGCATGGAACCCCGGATTTTACATCGTTGTGTTATATTGAGGTGACGTACATGCTAGATGACGAGCGTGGGGTCGTGCATTATTGGGGATTGTGACTTAGTCCATCCCGAATGACTGTTTTACCGCGTATTTGATTAAAAACTATTTGTTATCATCATGTTTTGGGCTGAATGCCATATTTGGGCCTCGTGCCAACTATTTGGACCCTTAGGGGATTTTTACTATTATTTCCTCACTGCTTTAATTTTACTCAGTCATGCTATATTATACTATTTTCATAACTCAACCATGTTTTTTTTGTTTTAACACTTTAAATGTTATTTTGGGCTGAGCATCATATTTTACTATGCCCGAGTGGCTTTTAGAGATTTCTAATTGAGTAGGACCGAGGGCCTGTGTTGTGACAATTATTATGGGGTCGGGTTGCACGCCGCGACAGTGTTGTACTGATTATCATTATGAGGTCGAGGGCCTGAGTTGTACGCCACAAGGTGGCTTGATATGAGGCCGAAAGCCTATTGATTATGTCACGAGATGGCTTGATATTGCGCTTGGGCTATAAGGGGCCCCTCCCAGAGTCTATACACCCCCAGTGAGCGCGAGTACCCATTGTGATACGAGATATAGCCCGAGGGACTGGTGTTGTTTCATGTTATTGCCCGAGAGGTTGATTCTGTTGACATTGTGCCCGAGGGGCAGATTTTATGTGTTTGTCTTTTCTAGCTATTTTTTATTTGTTTGTTTAACTGTTGAAAAGGTGTTTTAAAGAAACTTATTCTAAACCAAGGTGTTTTATAAGATTTCACTATTTTATTGCGTTTATTTGATTTTACTCTGCTTCTTTATAGCATGTTGTTGTGTTTTTACATGATTTCTTATCGCTCAGTCTTCATTTATTGTTATTACTCACTGAGTTGGAGTACTCACTTTACTCCCTGCACCCTGTGTGCAGATTCAGTAGCTTCAGGTCCTGCCAGTGAGGGTTGATTGCTCAGCATGCTATTCGGAGTCCACTAGGTAGCTGCTCGGTGTTCGCAACCCAATGTTTCTCCCTCCTATTTTATTTCCCTTGTTCTAGTTATGTAATAGATTGTATAAACTCTTTCATACTCTTAGACTATGTTAGATGCTCATGACTGGTGACACCCCGATGTCGGGCTATGTTTGGTTTTTCGCAGTTGATATATTTCACTTTATTATGGGATTTATCATTTTTAATGACTTAATTATGAATTGTTATCTATTAATTTAATTGGCGGTTTGTGTCGGCTGACCTTGTTTTCACGAGAGGCTCTATCATGACCGGGTCTGGGTTTAGAGTCGTGACAAGTTGGTATTAGAGTCTAGGTTACATAGGTCTCACGAGTCATGAGCAGGTTTAGTAGAGTCTCGCGAATCGGTATGGAAACGTCTGTGCTTATCCTCGGGAGGCTGCAGAACTTTTAGGAAAAACTTCACATTCTTGAATTCTTATCATGCGTCTTTGATTCAGCTTGAAATGTAACTCTTTGAATTCCTTTCATGCGTTCGTATGCACACATGAGCGCTCAGTATTAGATGTGCATCGATGGCTTGTGTTCCCTGATCGAGGGGCGAAATGTGATCTCTATGTGTTGATGTTGGGCCAGTCGGGAGGACTTGAGGCCAGGTTTTGCCTATAGGTTGAGCGGGGAGGAGTTGGTTATATGAGCATGTGCTT
Source organism: Nicotiana sylvestris (assembly GCF_000393655.2). NCBI lineage: Eukaryota > Viridiplantae > Streptophyta > Magnoliopsida > Solanales > Solanaceae > Nicotiana > Nicotiana sylvestris. Next base: position 29,107,754 of record NC_091063.1, on the reverse strand, counting down.
TTGGATTTGTATGTCTGATAGTGTCCCTATTGGCGGGAGTGATGGCTGGATAGCTACGTAATGAGTATGATGTGACTGCGAGATGTGTGCATATGATTTGAACGAGAAAAGAAGAGTCTGCTTGGGGGTAGTAAGAACTATCCGGTGCTTGGTTTCCATCATGATTTAATGTTTAGCCCGAGTTGTGGGCGTGTTGAATGACCTTTTCATGTTACCTAGTTGGGAAGTGAAGTGGATTTCACGTTGTGATATGAGTTCATGTTAGTTTGAGGCGAGGCAGGTGGGCTATCTCCTGCGAATTGTTCTGAAGTTTGTGTGATCTTTTATGTCGTTTATTGGAAGATCTCTATTACCAGGGAAATATATGTGTTGCAATTTGAATTTGGGTTGCCTAAGAGAGTGGACTTGACTGTTATGAGGGTGAAGGCGAGGATTGCAGAAGATTTAAAGTACTAGATGGTCTGTGTTTCACGAACTTATGAAGGATTGAGTTTAATCTCACTATGGTATTATGGCAGTAATAGAGTATATGCATTATGAGTTATTGCGTGTTTTGATCTATGGATTTGAGTCAAGTGGGGGAGTCTGCTATTGATTAGTTGATTGCACGGTTATGTGCTATATTGGTTCCAGTTTGAGGCGTACTGATGAATCAGTTATGGCTTAAGGAGGTTGAGACCGAGGATGTCTCGAGTAAAGGAAACTTCAATAAAGGTTATGTTATGCTTTATGGTTATATAAGAAGAGTTTTTATGAGTAAAGGGTGTATGGTGTATAGAACAAGAAGTTACTTGGTTGTATTATGGTGAGGTTACATTTTGCGGTGTTGGAGTGCTAATGGAGCATAGGTCGTCTGGTCCGTTTGATCGGTCTAATTGCAGTTTGAGTAGAGTGGAGGGCTCTCGGAAATGGTTCTAATAGGTTCAAGATTTTACATGTAATAATTGGAGATTTTCAGGTAGTGTAGTTGGTTAGAAACTGAGGTTTGCATTGGAGGGTGTCAAGACTTGTGGTATTTCTATATCAATTAGGGAATTCTATATATCAGTATCAGGAAGGCGAAGGTAATGACTTTAGATTCATAGGAAGTTTCGTCATGGTAGGTATTTTGAATGTTGTGCTTTTGGAAATATTTCAGAGAATATTCAGTGGCTTATGAGCCTTAGACAGTGTGATTTTATGCTTGGGTCTCGTGTGATGAGTTTGGGTTGAGGAATTGTGGAGCAAGAAGGAGTATCAATTTGAAGGTAAATCAGAAGGAAACTCGGATAGATGGGATAACTTGGTAGTAGGCCGGATCGGCATGGTAAGGATATGATTAGTTCTTTGGATGCTTATGAGGTAATGAGTTTATACAAGTGTTTCACAGCAATGCTCTTGGGTTTTAGTGGCCTGCGTAGCTTGGTCGAGTTAGAAGGATTCAGTCCTGACGGTTTAGTTTTGTGCAAATGGAATTCAAAGAATTCTTGATGGTTTCTACCACGGTTAGAGATGTATATTTTCTACGAGCATGAGAAGCATGTGATGTATAGTGATTTTCTTCTAGATAGGGTCAAATGGAAAGTTCTCGAGTAGTTGAGTACGTAGCTTCTTGTGGCTCATAAGGGGTTATGAAGTCATTATATTTATCATAGGATGGCATAGTATATGCTGTATGTTGTGTAGGGTTGAAATTTGCATGTGTAAGGTCACAGTTCAGTTCTGAAAGGAAAAGTCATAAATTCTTAAATAGCACGGGCAGCTTCAGATGATTGAGAAAACGATATTACTAAGTAGTGTAGCTTGATGAGGGTATACACTTCAGAAAAAGGGCAATGTGATTGAGTTGATGATACTTCATTAGTATTACGGCACTCTCTTGTTGGATCGACTGCTGATATTTGAGTTTGCTTGGTGGCACATAAGAATTTTAGGAGTACCTCTCGTGGAATGATTGGGTATTAGAGGTGTGTTGTATATTTGGACGGTGGAGTTGGGATCGGATATGGTGATTCGCGTTCTGTATGGATTTGGAGACTGGGAGTTCTCATAAACAGGGTAGGTCATGGTTGTGGACCGCGTATATCGATCTTGTGTGGTAACTATTGGAGGTTTGGAGGACCGAGTGGATCCTTTGTGGCTTGGTATGTTAGATTTTGGATGTGATATTGGGTATAGACTGGTTGCCTCCGTGTCGTATTATTCTGGACTATTGTGCCAAGATGGAGATGTTGGCTATGCCGGGGATGCCACAGACGGAGTGGCGAGCTTCAACGGGTTATGTTCTCAGTAGGGTGATTTCATTGTTGAATACCCAGCTGATGGTTGGGAAGAGTTGTCTTTCTTATTTGGCCTTCGTGGTGGATGTCATTGCAGAGACTCCTACCATTGATTTAGTTCCCGTGATGAGGGGTTTTTCGTATATGTTTCCTGCTGTTGGGCATGTCGCTAGACGGGGTTGTTGATATTGGTATTGATTTGGTGCCGGGTACCGTAGTGTATGGAACTGATGGAGTTAAAAGAGTTGAAGGAACGGCTTCAGGGACTCCTTGATAAGGGGTTTATTGGTAGACCTATATGGATGTGTGTTCAGCATCGAGTCGGCTTGGTTGACTCCGAGTTGTATTGTTAAGGGATGTGTTGATTCAATTTTTATTGAACTTATTAGTGCCCTAGGGAGATCTATGAGTTACCTTTCCATTTTGCGAGGCATTGGGAATTGTTGGTTATAGGCACATGTGGTGCGGTTTTATTTGGGGTCTCTCAGTGGAATTCGAGGGGGAGGAGTATTGGGTATTGCTCGACTGATGGTGTATCGGTTGTGTCCTTTCGGGTTTGTGTAATTTTATGTCAATTGCTTCGCATTGGTTATGATGATTTACTTTGGTTCTAGACATCTAATTGCACGTGGTTGTCGGTTTGAGCATAGCGACTGGAGGTGTTTCATATGGAATAGTGTTTGGATAGGGTCGCATATTGCAGCGAAATTATGTGGAGGTATGACCTTCGGGTTAGATTCGTGTGTTCTAGTTCTATGATGTGTGATGGGTTCTCAGCATTGTGTGTGGTGGTACTGGTGAGCTTGCGATATAGCTCTATCATTGGAGTCATTCTCATGATTCGAGTACGTTCGGATCGTTGCTTATTGGTGCGCGAATTGCACAAGTTGTGGCTTTAGATTGTATTAATGTGTCATGTCACCATAATAGTTGTGTTGGTATTAGATGAGATTGTTGGGATCTAGAATGAATACAAACGAATTCAGTTTCAGTGTGTTGGAGGGATAATATCGATGTTCGGCTCAGAAATTTGCTATGGTCCTTACTAAAGGAGAAGTGGCTTCCAGAATGGTTGATCTGAGGAGTCGTTATGACTTCCTATGTGTTTCATTTATCATTGGCAGCATACGGAAGTGTTGGAATGAATCTTTATGTGATAAAAGGCTTATTATCGAAATTCGAATGTTTTAAGCAACTGCTGTAATTAGAAGTTGTCGCTATAAGTGTTTGAGTTATGTGGTACGTCATGTAATTGCACCTGAGGTTGCAGGTATGGGTTATTACTGCTGGTTCGGGCTTACCGAGAGTATAAATGTGAGATTCTGATCTTGTAGATGGTTTCAGAAGTAGAAATGTTATTCTAAGGTTTATGGGCTAGGTTGGATTGTGAAATTTCAGTTACATTGTGTTATCGGACCTATATGAGATAGAGTGACGTGATATCACCCCCGGGTATCTTCATGGTAAGGTTATATAATGACTTGTTGGCTTTTGGAACAACTATGGGCACGTTCGAGGACGAACGTATGTTTAAGTGGGGGAGGATGTAATGACCCGATCGGTCGTTTTGAGCTTTTGCACTTCGCTCGCCAGTTCTCGGGCATGTCTATCCTCGTGTGATGTATTATGACTTATGTAAATCGTCGGTTTTGGTTTTCAAGGTAACCATAATGAATTTTAAAGAACAATTCTCAGTTTGAAGCTTAAAATTTGAAATGTTTGACCAATATTTGACTTGTTAGTAGATGACCTCGGATTGGAATTTTTATGATTTGGTTAGCTCCATTAGGTGATTTGGGACATAGGAGCATGGTCGGAATGTGTTTTGAAGGTCCGGAATAGAGTTAGGCTTGAATTGGCGAAATTGGAATTTTGGCCTTTTTCGGTTGATAGGTGAGATTTTGATATAGGGGTCGGAATGGAATTCTGGAAGTTGAAGTAGGTCTGTTGTATCATTTGTGATGTGTTTGCAAAATTTCAGGTCATTCAGACGAGGTTTGGTAGACCTTTTGAACGAAAGCAGAATTTGAAAGTTCTTGGAATTCTTAGGCTTGAATCTGATGTGATTTTGGTGTTTAGTGTTGTTTTGAGCGTTCCGAAGGTTGGAACAAGTTTGAATGAAGTTATGGGATATGTTGGCATGTTTGGTTGAGGTCCCGAGGGCCTCAGGTGAGTTTCGGGTGGTTAAACGGATCAAATTCTTGTTTTGAAAGTTGTAGATTTCTTCAGATCAGTGTTTGCAGAGTTTTGCTCTTCGCGTTCGTGAAGAGATGTTGAGTGAGGCAGGCCAGTTACCCTTTGCGTTCACGATGTTGGTCCCGCGTTCGCGAAGGTTGAGTCTGATTAAGCATCACATTCGCGACTGAGGTAACGTGTTCGCGTAGGCTAAGCTGAGTAAGGCAGCGCGTTTGCGAGGGTATGTTCGCGTTCGCGTAAGAGGAAATTTGAGCTGTGAATTATTTGTGCATCACGAACGCGAGGCTTTGACCGCGTTCGCGAACAAGGAATTTTTGACCTTGGCAGAATGTTTAAATAGCCATTGTCTGCGATTTTGGGTCTACTTTCACCATTTTTGAGCGAATTTGGAGCTTTTTGAGAAGAATTGAAGAGGGAATCAAAGGGAGACACTTGAAGGTAAGATTTTTGAACTCGATACTCAATCCTATGTTGATTCTTACTTGTTTAAACATGAAATATGTGGAAATTAAAGCTTAAAATTGGGAATTAGGGCTTGAATTTGGAGAGTGTAAATTGGGAATTTGAGGGGTCATTTGAGGTCCGATTTTGATGTTCTTGGTATGAATGAACTCGAGGAGTGATAAGGAGTCTATTGATGTAATTTTTATCGAGATCCGAGACGTGGGCGGGGGGTCGGGTTTAGCCAATTTCGGGATTTGTGTTGTAATTTGATTTTTTCGAGTGGGCTTTGTTCCCTTAGCATATTTTGATGGTTTTGAACTGATTTTGGTTAGATTTGGAGCATTCGGAGGCCGATTCGAGAGGAAAGGGTATCGCGGGCTAGAGTTCGGACCGGATAGAGGTTAGTAATGATTGTAAATATTGTCCTGAGGGTATGAAACCCCAGATTTCACATCGTTGTGCTATATTGAGGTGACGCACACGCTAGATGACGAGCGTGGGGTCGTGCACCGTTGGGGATTGTGACTTAGTCCATCCTGAATGACTGTTTTACCGCATATTTGATTAAAAATTGTTTGCTATCATCATGTTTTGGGTTGAATACCATATTTGGGCCTCGTGCCAACTATTTGGATCCTTAGGGGATTTTTACTGCTATTTCCTCACTGTTTTGATTTTATATCTGTACTCAGTCATGCTTTATTATACTATTTTCATGACTCAACCATGTTTATTTTGTTTTAACACTTTAAATGATATTTTGGGTTGAGCATCGTATTTTACTCTGCCCGAGTGGGTTTTAGAGATTTCTGACTGAGTAAGGCTGAGGGCCTGTGTTATGAGGATTATTATGGGATCTGGCTACACGTTGTAGTAGTGTTGTACTGATTATGATTATGAGGTCGAGGGCCTGAGTTGTACGCCACAAAGTGGCTTGATATGAGGCCGAGAGCCTATTGATTATGCCACGAGATGGCTTGATATTGTGCTTGGGTTGTAAGGGGCCCCTCCCGGAGTCTGTACACCCCCAGTGAGCGCGGGTACCCATTGTGATATGAGATATAGCCCGAGGGGCTAGTGTTGTTCCATGTTATTGCCCGATGAGCTGATTCTGTTGACATTGCGCCCGAGGGGCAGATTTTATGTGTTTATCTTTTCTAGCTGTTTTTTATTTGTTTGTTTAATTGTTGAAAAAGTGTTTTAAAGAAACTTATTCTGAACTAAGGTGTTTTATAAGATTTTATTGTTTTATTGCGTTTATTTGATTTTACTCTGCTTCTTTATAGCATGTTGTTGTGTTTTACGTGATTTCTTATCGCTCAGTCTTCATTTATTGTTATTACTCGCTGAGTTGGAGTACTCACTTTACTCCCTGCACCCTGTGTGCAGATTCAGGGGCTTCAGGTCCCGCCAGTGAGGGTTGATTGCTCAGCAGGTTATTCCGAGTCCACTAGGTAGCTGATCGGCGTTCGCAGCCCAGTGTTTCTCCCTCCTATTTTATTTCCCTTGTTCTAGTTATGTAATAGATTGTATAAACTCTTTCATACTCTTAGACTATGTTAGATGCTCATGACTGGTGACACCCCGATGTCTGGCTGGGTTTGGTTTTCTGCAGTTGATATATTTCACTTTATTATGGGATTTATCATTTTTAATGACTTAATTATGAATTGTTATCTGTTAATTTAATTGGGGGTTTGTGTTGGCTGGCCTTGTCTTCACGAGAGGCGCCATCATGACCGGGTCTGGGTTTAGGGTCGTGACAGTTGCCAACATGGTCATGGTAAAAAAGAATATTGTGAAATGGCGGATGTGCGTAGACTTCACATATGTGAACAAAGATTGCCCGAAAGACTCATTCCCACTGCCCCATATTGACCAGCTCATTGATACGACTGTCGGGCACAAGCTATTAAGCCTTTTAGACACGAACTCGGGCTACAACAAGATCCTCATGGAGGAGGAATACTAATAAAAGACCACTTTCATCACTCACTAGGGGACGTACTACTATAGAGTGATGCCTTTTGGATTGAAGAACGCGGGGGCAACATATCAGAGGTTGGTGACAAAAATGTTCAAAGACCAGCTCGGTAAAACCATGAAAGTCTACATCAACGACATGTTGGTCAAGTCAAAAAGGAAAGAGGATCACATCGACCACTTGAAAGAGGACTTCGTCATACTCAGACGTTACAGTATGAAATTGAACCTCGAAAAGTGCACCTTCGATGTAACCTCGGGAAAGTTCCTCGGCTTCTTAGTATCACAATGAGGCATCAAGGCCAACACCAACCATATCAAAGCTATAGAAGGAATACCAGAGAACCTAACCAGTAATAAACAGGTACAGAAGTTAACCGACCGCATAGCCGCCCTGTCGAGATTCATCTCACGATCCTCCAACAAATGCCATAAATTTTTCGGCATGCTCAACAAAGACAATAGACTCCAATGGAACTCTGATTGCATCGAAACATTGAAAGAGTTGAAGGCATACAAATCTTCACCCCCACTGCTCGCTAAGGCAGAACCTGGGGAACGTCTCCTCATCTACCTGGTCGTGTCCGATGTGACTGTGAGTGCAGTCCTGGTCTGAGAAAATAAAGGTACGCAATCTCCCATTTGCTACATTAGAAAAACTCTGGTTGATGCCGAGACGAGGTATCCACACCCTGAGAAGCTGGCCCTGGCTTTAGTCGTAGCTTCACGAAATCTTAGATCCTATTTCCAGTGCCACCCCATCTCGTTAGTAATGAACTTTCCCCTGAGGAGTATTATACACAAACGCAAGTTGTCGGGCAGATTGGCCAAATGGGCCATAGAATTGAGCAAGCACGATATAACCTATCAGCTGCGAACAGCGATAAAGTCGCAAGTGCTCGCCGACTTCGTCGCCAACTTCAGCACAAAAATAATGCCTGAAGTCGAAAAAGAAGTCGCCCATACTTCCCCCAAAATACACGACCTATGGGTGTTACATATAGATGGCACTTCTAACGCATCGGGATCGGCACTGGGACTGGGACTCGTGCTCGAGGTCCCAACAAACGAAGTAATTTTCTAGTCCATAAGATTCCCAGATATGACTAACAACGAAGCCGAGTACGAGGCCGTGATTGCAGGGCTAAAGTTATCACTCAAGTACGGAGCAAAGCGAGTTGTCCAACGGTGCAGCTCTTAGCTCATCGCCAATCAAGTCACAGGGACTTTCCAAATTAAGGAACAAAGACTACAAAAATGCCAGGCTGAGATCTGCAAGGTGTTACCTGAGTTCGATGAATGCCAGCTCGACCAAATCCGCCGAGTATAAAATATCAAAGCAAACGGCCTTGCCAAACTGGCAGCGGACACTAAAAGCATAACCGGAGAAGGGAACGTGGTCGCTCTCCTTCACTCATTGATTGATCAAATCGAGCTACAAACTATAACCTAACTTGGGACTGGCACAATTGTATTGTCACATATTTGCAGGACGGAGTGCTTCTAGACGATAAAAAAGAAGCCAAGAAGCTTCGAATGCATGTGGCCAGGTATAGCATCATCAATAATGACTTATACAAAAGAACGTACGGTGGCCCCCTAGAAAAATGCTTAGGCCCAAACCAGACACAGCGTATTCTGAAGGAAGTCCATGAAGGGCACTACGGAGCTCATACCGACAATCGAGCCCTAGTTAGATGCCTCGTACAAGCAGGTTACTACTAGCCCACAATGAAAAAAGAGGCCGCTAACTTCGTGAGAAAATGTGAACTATGCCAGAAATATGCCCCCATGATCTACCAAGCGGGCGAGCAGCTCCACTCAGTCACCTCGCCATGGCCTTTCATTAAATGGGGATGGACATCGTCGCCCCCCTCCCAACAGGGCGAGGTAACGTACGATTCCTTTTGGTTTTAACTGAATATTTCTCTAAATGGGTTGAAGAAGGAGCGTTCGCCCAGATACACGAGCAAGAAGTTATCGCCTTCATATGGAAGAATATTGTATGTCGCGTCGGCCTTTCCAAAGAAATCGGTTGTGATAACGGACCTCAATTCATTGGGAAAAATATCGCCGAGTTCTTTGAGAAATGACATATCAAAAGAATACTCTCCATGCCATATCACCCCGCGGGCAATAGGCAAGCGGAGTCCTCTAACAAGTCAATATTGAATATCATAAAGAAAAAGCTCGAGAACATCAAGGAATTGTGGCCGGAGTTGTTGCCGGAAGTGTTATGGGCATACCACACAACGCCAAAAACAAGCACACAAAAGACACCATACTCACTAGTCTATGGGACTGATGCACTAATACCAGTCGAGGTAGGTGAACCAAGTCTAAGGTACTCACACGAGAGCAGGTCGAGAAATAACGAAAGTAGGAGGCAAGACCTTGACGAGGCTGAAGAATGAAGAGACATGGCATACATAAGGGTGGTCGCCCAGAAACAACAAGTAGAGCGATACTACAACAAAAAATCTAAGATCAGACCGCTCAAAGTCAGAGACTACGTACTCAAAGCCAAAATACAGGCAAGCAAGGATCCACGAGAAGGAAAGCTAGGGACTAACTGGGACGGCCCATATAAAGTTACGGAGGCAGCAAGCAAAGGTTCATTCCAACTGGAAACGATGGAAGGAAAACTACTACCAAACAACTGGAACATCGCCCACCTCAAGTACTTCAACTTCTAAGGAAAGATGTTCTCCGAGCCGTACTCTTTTTCCCTCACCTGAGTTCTGTCCCAATTGGATTTTCTTGAGAAGGTTTTTAACGAGGCGACGTGGGGGAAATTTCGAAGTTAAGCCTGAGCAGGTGAGTTTACAAGTTGGCAAGTTCATTGCTCGACCCCTCGAATACTTCTCTAGGTCGAACAATAAAGGAACTAGATAGACTGGGATTGGAATACTAGCCCGAAAAACGTGTAAACTTCGCCAATGTATATATGTAAGCAAAGCATACAAACACATGATATTCGCCTATGTCTCCACCAAGTTTTAACTCTTCACCAATCAATGTACTCACATTCAACCTCGTTCGAATCAACTACGAGTAACATTCGACCTCACTTGAATCAACTCACATTCGACCTCGTTCGAATTAACTGTGAGTAACATTCAACCTCGCTCGAATCAACTCACATTCGACTTCGTTCGAACTAATTAAGAGTAAACATTCGACCTCGCTCAAATTGACTCACATTCGACCTTGTTCGAATCAACTATGAGTAACATTCTACATCGCTCGAATCAACTCACATCCTACCTCGTTCGAATTAACTGCGAGTAACATTCGACCTCACTCGAATCAACTCATATTTGACCTCTTTTGAATTAATTAAGAGTCAACATTTCAATCTCGCTCGAATCTACTCTAAGGTTGTTATGTGGTCCAGGCCCGGGCCTAAATGGGCTAAACGGGCTGGGCCAAATGGTCCCGAGCTTTGTCGGGCCGGGCCCAAGCGGTCCTGGGCCAAACGATCCCGAGATTAACGGTCCTGGAGGGTGGAACCGACCCACTATGGGCCTAATACCACATGGTCCCGAGCTAAGTGGGCCGGCCCACGGGCCTAAACGAGCCTAAGTGTTCCGGGCTATTCTTTTTTTGAATTATTTTTATCTAAGGAAATTTCTTGTAAATTATATTATATAATTGTGATTTAAATCTTCTAATTCAAATTTAAACACAAAAAAATTATAAAGAAATATTCAAGGGAATGACTTATAATTTTATTATTATGACATTAATAAAAAATGGCAATATTTTTCTTAGTCTTCCTCCCCCCAATGGAATGAGCACAACAAGGTGCTAATACCACCATTAAAAGGAAAAACAACTAATGAAGATGTGCCAAAATACAAGTTACATATTAGTCTACATATTATCTCTAATAAATTTCATAAATCCTTCAAGGTTCGGAGGAATTTCCGTTGGTGGTGACAAAAAAGAAGCTTGTTCATCACCGCTTCCGGGCGAAGCAGCATCCTCCGCAAGTTCCGCTAGCATTTCTTCATAAGTTTCGTCTATCTCCGGTTGTGATTCAGCAAGTCCAAAATTTCTTCTTTCCGAACGGATCCAATCTCTGAAGAGTGTTGATTTTTCCAAGCTCTCCCTCATAGACGCTCTATGATCATCGATTTGAAGTCTCGCTTGACTGAAAGCACTCACCGATTCCATTGTTAAAGCTTGAATACTTAAAATATCTCGAGTCATCCTTGAAAGAACCGGATAGTATTTTTCTTTGTCCTTCCACCATTCCAAAACGTTAAAGGAGCCGTCGGGATTCTCTGATTCAAGTCCCTGCGACAAATAAACTTGAAGCTCATTTAGTTGTGAACTATCACCTATATTATCACCTTGAGAACCCCTGAACCCCGTCCAAGAATTAAGTGTTTTTAGGCCCGCAGTTCTTTTAGATGATTGCGAACTAGACGAAGTAAGAGTTGGAACATTTGGTCTACCATGATCTAAGGCAAGTTGATAAGCATTATAAATTGTTTGAGCATTTATTTTAATTGAGGCTTTTGCATCTGCAAGTGTAGAAAATTCCTCATCTGAAGGTGATAAAGCCTTATAAATATTTGTATACCAAAAGTAAGGACCTATTAATTTCATGGTAGGATTTAACATGGCAGCAACACCATAAATAGGGGATAGGAAAAAAAATATTTTTTAAACTTATCTTTCATAAAATCAATAACAAGTTGATAAATTACCCCACCCTCTGAAAATTGAGTAAACAAATTTGCAAGTTCTGCTATATAAACTAAACAGTTAGAAATAGTAGGATAATATTGCCCAGATAATTCATTTGTAGCAATATGAAATTGTTCTAAAAATTCTACAAGAATTTTAACATTAGTCCAATCCTGATTTATAAGGTGCTCATCATGATCATCATCACCACCAACACGAGCATTAAAAGTTGTGTTTATTGGATTTCTATAATCATATGCAACAACTAAACTTTCATACATGTAATTCCATCTAGTTGGACAAGGTTTAGGAACCTTTCTTTCTCTAAGGCCAAATTCATCACATTTTTTAAAATATTCTCTAAGTCTACTTCTACGGTTTGAATAAAAAAGCTAATTAAGAGCCATTTTAACCTTTTCAATTTCAACATTTAAATTTTCATACCATCACCGACGATTAAATGGTAAATATGACGAATACATCTAACATTAGTATAGTTGTAAGCAAGCATATAGCATTAGTGCTACTAGAAGCATATCCATTGAAACTGAAATTATTTTATCTCTAATGCAAAAATATGTACAAATATCTGCAACTATGTTAGCAATAAACTTACTTGTATGACGTGAATTAATTATTCTATAAGCAATAATGCGCTTTTTTATTATCCATTCCTCATCAATCCACTGAGTGATAACAGTAAGATAATCACAGTCATTACCACTTCTACTAATATCAGTAGTAATAGCAACGCAACAATTTATATGAGTAAATAAATAGCGCAAATATTGTTCATATTCATGTTTATATCTATAAATATCGCTCTTTACGGTTGTGCAAGGCCATCCTTTATAAGTAGAATTAAAAAGTCTTCTAATATAATGCACAAAGTGGGGGTTAGAAGGAAAAGTATAAGGGTAAGCACATAACAGTAACCATTTTTGCCAATTCTTCACGATCTTTATTTGGATCGTAATATAAAATGTCGCCGGTAACAGTGTTAATTCCCAGTTGAACTAGATTTGACCGGTACTAGGGTTAACCTGAGTACCTACACTTGTCTCATCTTGCGCAGCTTTCATTTGAAGAAATTTAGCTTTATCTTTAGGGTGTGTCTTTATGTGTCTAGTCAAACTACCAGTATCGCTACGGTCTCTAGTAAATTTATGAGCCATCAAAGTCCCACAAGTTTTACACTTACCCTTATTTTGATCTCTTAGTTGAATAAAAAAGTGCCAAACAAGAGATGTTTCGCACCGTCTAGAAGGTTGTCTATTAAAAGTAGGGGTTACTACGGAAGGGTCGGGCGGGGCATCATTTGGATTATTATCAGTTGGGTTAACAATAAGACTAGTAGGTGTATCATCTAAATCCGGTTGCGTTTCATCTAAATCATCATTTTCCTCATCATTTTCATCGATAGTTGGATTACCATAAAGAACATTCATATATTCATCATTTAATTGTTGACCTGGTGCAATACCGTGGTAAAATTGACTATCAATAAATTAAAAACAAGGGTTATCACTATCAAGAATAATAGGTGGAGGAGGACGGTTAACAGGTCTAGGTCGGGGAGCCGGGGGAGGAGTAGTAGCTTGGCCACTAAATTCACCAATTTTAGATTTTTCCTTACCACCAAACATTTTTTTCAAAGAAAATACCATATTAATTAAAATTATACAAACTAAAACAAACAAAACTATAATATTAAAACTTAAGAGTTGGAACGAGTTTACCGAATTGACGAATAACTTCTTGAAAATTGTATATCGTTGAAGACTTGAATACTTCAATTCACCAACTTCATAATTTTTCACAAATTGCAATAATAAAGTAAGCAATTATATAAGAAAATTAGCGAGAGGTTGATGATTTTGTGAGTAAAAATGGAAGAATGGGGGGTATTTATAGTTGAGAATAGGGAAAAAGTATAATTATAAAAAGTTTGGGGTTAAAACAAAGTTTGGGGGGCAAATGGCTATTTTTTAAAAAGCCAAACAGCTAAATTGGCAGGCCAACGGCTAGTTTTTAAACTTCCAACCGTTGGCCAATTTAAAAAAAATTGAAAAATAGCCGTTGGGACTGGTTGAACCGGCCCAGGCCTGCCAGCCGGTCCTAGGCTAAACGGTCCCGGGCTCATGATCTTTCCATGCTGGACCGGCCCACAGTGGGCTCTTAGGAACGCTTGGACACGGAACACACGGGCCAGACCATTTAGCCCAAAGCCCATGTGGGCTCGCGGGCCTGGGCTGGTCCCGGGTTGGGCCCGGACCACAATACAGCCTTAATCTACTCACATTCGACCTCGTTCGAATTAATTAAGAGTTAACATTCGACCTCGCTCAAATCAACTCACATTCGACCTCGTTCTAATTAATTAAGAGTTAACATTCGACCTCGCTCGAATCAACTCACATTCAACCTCGTTCGAATTAATTAAGAGTAGCATTCGACCTCGCTCGATCAACTCACATTCGACCTCATTCGAACTAATTAAGAGTTAACATTCGACCTCGCTCGAATCGACTCACATTCGACCTTGTTCAAATCAGCTACGAGTAACATTCGACCTTGCTCAAATCAACTCACATTTAACCTCGTTCAAATTAATTGCGAGTAACATTCGACCTCGCTCGAATTAATTAAGAGTTAACATTCGACCTCGCTCGAATCAACTCACATTCGACCTCACTCGAATCAACTCACATTCGACCTCGTTCGAATTAATTAAGAGTCAACATTCGACCCCGCTCGAATCGACTCACATTCAACCTCGTTTGAATTAATTAAGAGTTAACATTCGACCTCGCTCAAATCAACTAACATTCGACCTCGTTCGAATTAACTACGACTAACATTCGACCTCGCTCAAATCAACTCATATTCAACCTTGTTCAAATTAATTAAGACACTCACACTCGACCTAGTTCAAATGAATTGAGTGACATTCGACCCCGCTCGAATTTAACTTACATTCAGTCTAGCTCGAACTTGATTCATAGTTAACCCCATTCGAGTTAATTATGGCAATGTTTGACTTTGCTCGAACTAATCAAAGACACTCGATCACATTCGAGCTAATGCCTACCAACACAATTCCTTTAATCAAAGCAATCAATTGAGAAAAATATTCAAGAAAAAAAGAGAACACTCAAAAATAAATAGCAAAAATAACATTCCAAATCAAGAGGTATCTTGCAAGGGCCGAACTGACGCCCACAAAAGTAAAAACAAAAGATTATAAAAATTACTACTCGGCAGCATCGCCCCCACTATCGTCCCCACCATCGTCCTCCCCATTGGAGTATTCGTTATCAAGCCCCTGAATATGTCTAGTTGTGCCTCGGCATGAATCCACTTCTCGTACAAATCCTGTGGAACATCGGGATAAGTGGAAGCACGAGATGAAGATGGTTGAGCCAGTAGCTGCCCCTTTTCGTCCTCAAGAACGGCGATCTGCTCATTTAGGTCAGAAATCTCTTTCTCAAGACACCAATCCGTTTGTCAAACTTCGCCTCCCTGAGCGCGGTCGTCTCCACATCATTCGCCCGCTCAGATTTGAGGACACAGATGGTATCCTCTAATGCCGCCACCTTCTCCAAAGTCGTCGTCCTGGCCTCCTCGGCCCTCTCTAACTCTGCCACTTTTTTGACCAACTCATCACTTAAGTCATTGGCTCTGATCGAGCTCTGTTCAAGCTCGGCCCGCAGGGATGCAACTTGAGCTTGAAGGTCGACACACTCGGCCACAACCCCTTTGCTCACTTCGAGCTCATTCTCATTGACCCTAAGCGCTCCCTCGAGCTCGCTGCATTTGCCAATGACCCTCACAAGTTCATCGTCCTTCTGCCTCAACTTATCTCTGAGAGATTAGAAATTACCATCCACGCTGAATTGAGCATGCATCTTATGGTACCTGTCACGGTACTTGTGATATTTCAAACCCATTTTCAAACTACCTTCCACTTCTCCTCTCGGCGGATGCTCTCGATCTCCAAAATGAGGTTCTAAGGGAAAAAGAAAGAGCCAAAAAGAGTCAGTAAAAACAAAAAGGAGAAAGGATATAAGGTAGAAGAATAACAAAAACAAAAATACAAACTTACCCTCAAAGCCGTTCCAGATATGCCTAACAATAGATCGACATCCTTAAACGACCGTAAAGTCCTATTCTCGGTGCCAGAGCAAAGAAGGACCAAATAAGGGACTACACTTTCTGTGTTCGTCAACAAGCGCAGTCCAAGGTAATGACAATAGATCAAGTAGATCCGTCCATTCTCACCTCTACCCGGGTAAACCCCTCATCGAACATCCTTTCCTCTTTGGGGTCGACGTCGAAACCAGACTCATAGCCATCTACGGCCACACCTTTCTCCCTCTCCTCGGCAGAGAAAGGAACGTCGGCCTGCTCTGATGTCGACGGATCACTCCTTGGAATGCCTCGAGTGCCTCTAATCGCCCTCCTCCTTTCACGGCGACATCTGAAAAGGGAGCAATCACTACATCTGAAGGGGATGCAGTCTCTGCTTCCAAAACCATGCCACCGTCGAGTGCGACCATGTCCAGATCGGGATCCTCCCTCGTTGGCTCTTCGTTCCCTACAGCCTCGCCGCCGACCCCTACTCTCCACTTTTTAAGCGGAACTACTTCCTCCTCGCTCGACGACGACTCATCCACTTAATGTAGTATAGGAGAAGTCAGAGTCTCTGCTGATGGGACAACCGCCCGATGACCAGGTCTACGTAGGGACGGGACCTGAGAAGAAAAAGCAGTCTGTGCGGACTCACCTACAGTTGCAGCGAGTAGAGACCCGATCGAGGTACCCGATTGACGAAAAGCGGGGGTGGGAGCCTTCACTTTCCTCGAAACCCTTCGACCTAACAATAAAGGAAAACTACATGAAGTGAAAAAGAAGACGATATTCATGTTGAAGTAGCTGAAGATCAAAACTTGACTCATTGGTCGAAAAAGTTTTACGTCCAAACTTCTTGTTGAACGACGACCACTCACGAATCCCCACCGTGTGGGGTAAAACTTAAGTCACCCAGTCGCGAATATCGGCGACAAACGTATGAGGTTCTTTCTCGGTTGCAAAAAAAAGGAAGAAGAACATTTAAGTCACCGAAGAGAGACAACAAACAATCAGTTAGCAAAAACACTTACGGGCGAGTTCCGCTCCTCAAGGAATCCTCTGGGGTTTGCCACCACATGCTCGGTTTTGATATAGAAGAAGTTGAAATAAAATCGATGATTTGTCTTATCATCCATTTTCACCACCAGTCCCTTGGTCCCACGGTGGCGGAGGTGTATCATAGTACCCCTATGAAAGCTTAGCGCGAAAAGATGCAGCAGATGGCGGATGGAAATCCCACGGTTGGCCAGCTCCGCATACTTTATCAACATAAGAAAGAGTTTGTAAATATATGGGGAGAGTTGGGCCGGACAAATGTTGTAGTAGCGACAGAATTCCTCCGCCAACGAGGGAAGGGGAAGAGAATAGCCCACTTGGAACGGGTATGCGTAAAATGAGCAATACCCAGGATGATGAATTTGGATTACGTCGTTCCCAGCTGGGACCATATCGATGTGAGCAGGAATATTGTACTTGGTCCTAAGCTCAGCAAGATGGGTTGCTTCCATCTCAGATATTACAGGCTCAGGCTCGTCCGCAGGTGACTTTGAGAAGTCCGACCTGGAGCCTGAATTACGAGGAATGATTTCCTCCATAGTGGGAAAGCTTTCATCCTCTGCAACAATGGCTTCCCCTTCATTATGAGAGGGCATGACTATTGACAACGGAACCAGGTCAAAGGTCCCTTCAGAGTTGGAAGATGCAATATCCATCTTATGTTATGTATATGCGAAGGAATTGAAAGTGCAGAAGTGATAATGGCGAAAGTTATTGAAAGTAGGAACACAGAAAGAAGAAGAAGAAGAGAAGAAAAGGTGCAGGTTCAAAAGATTAGAAAATGTAAAGGTTCATTCAAAGGGTTTCCCCTCTTTATTTGTAGAGAACATCGGTGCTCAGGTCGAGACAATTAACCGCCAAATGCATAGGGATCGAAATGATAAGGGTACGGGAAATGATGCAACGCATTGGGAAGACGTGTAATGATGACGCATAAGGCTATGACGTCACTCTGAAACAACGTCATTAAGTGTGGCTCTCAAAACGCCATGTCACCATCTCAGCTGCGATTCTCAATACTCAACCTCCCCATCCGAATTTCTCAAAATGTGAATAATGAAGTCCACTCATTGAGGTCGACAAAAAGATGACCTTGATAAGCGGAGAGACTAACTGTATGGGTCAAAATCTGATTGAGAAAATTCGACACGAAGAGGTGATTATCGTGAGATTTGTAACTTACCATGGGCAGTTTGGTCGAGTTCGATCAGTGGTCAACAAAACAAGTCGTTGAGTGACTCATCAGGGCCGAGGTCGAGCAGCATGAACAGAAGTAACGGCTAGTATATCTTTGGAACCTTCAAAGGGAATATTCTATTGAATATTCCTTCTTTTGTACCTTTTAGGGTTCTTTGGGAATATCCCATCTGGGAGGGGTTAGATGAGATGGTGCGCCAGGTTCCACCTGCTGAGAAGTTATTCATAGGAGGGGATTTCAATGGTAATATTGGGTCGACTGCAGGTGGTTATGGCGAGGTGCATGGAGGCTTTGCTTTTGGGGAGAGGAATGGATGAGGTACCTCGTTGTTGGACTTCGCTAAGGCTTTTGGGCTGGCGATTGCGAACTCTAGATTTTCGAAGAGGGAGGAACATTTGGTTACTTTTCAAAATGCAGTGGCAAGGACTCAAATGGACTATTTCCTCCTTAGGAGGTGTGATAGAGGGTTGTGCAAGGATTGTAAGGTGATTCCAGGTGAGATACTCGTGACACAACATAGGCTCTTGGTGATGGACATTGGTATTATGTTAAAGAAGAGTAAAAAGCTTGCTCGACGAAGACCGAGAATCAGGTGAGGAGCCTTAACTAAGGATAAAGCCCAAGAGTTGGAAGGGCGATTGTCAGCTATGGGAGCTTGGAGGAGTAGTGGTGACGCGAACACTATGTGGACAGCGACAGTAGACTGTATAAGGGAGGTTGCGATAAAGGTGTTAGGGGTCTCGATGGGTGTCCCCGGTGGGCACAAAGGAGACTGGTGGTGGAATGAAGTGGTCCAAGGTAAAGTGGAAGCGAAGAAGGCGGCGTACCTGAAATTAGTGGGGAGCATATGTGAGGAAGAGAGGCGGGCATGCATGGAGAGGTATAAGGTAGCTAGGAAGAAAGCTAAGATGGCGATCACTGAGGTTAAGACTACGGCTTATGGTCGTATGTACGAGGAACTGAAGGGAAAAAAAGGGGAGAAAAAGTTATTCCAGCTGGCCAAGTTGAGAGAGAGGAAGGCTCGGGATTTGGACCAAGTGAGATGCATCAAGGACGAAGATGGTAGATTATTGATGGAAGATGCCCAGATTAAGAGGAGATGGTAGAGTTACTTTAATAAACTTTTGAATGAAGAAGGGGATCAAGATATTGTGCTAGGCGATTGGAGAATTTCGAGAGTCACCGTGACTTTCGGCACTGCAGGCGTATTACGGTTGAGGAGGTCATGGGAGCTATGCGTAAGATAAATAGGGGTAAAGTGACCGGGCTAGATGAGATACCTGTGGAATTTTGGAAGTGTAAGGGAAGAGCGGGTTTGGAATGGTTGACTGAGTTGTTTAATATTATTTTTAAGGCGAAGAGGATGCCAGATGAGTGGAGGTGGAGTACAATGGTTCCGTTGTATAAGAACAAAAGGTGATATCCAGAGTTGTAACAATTATAGGGGTATCAAATTACTAAGTCATTCCATAAAAGTGTGGGAGAGGGTGGTTGAAGCGAGGGTAAGGATAACAGTGTCTGTATCTGACAATCAGTTCAGTTCATACCGGGTCGTTCTACTACCGAAGCTATAGACCTTGTTAAGAGGTTGGTAGAACTGTACAAAGAAAGGAAGAAGGATCTGCACATGGTATTTATTGGCCTAGAGAAAGCGTATGACAAGGTTTCTAGAGAAGTTCTCTGGAGATGCTTGGAAGCAAAAGGTATGTTGGTTCCCTACATTATGGCGATTAAGGGCATGTACGATGGGGCTAAGACTCAGGTTAGGACAGTAGAAGGCGACTCTGAGCATTTTCCAATTGTAATGGGGTTACACCAAGGTTCTACGCTCAATCCACTCTTATTCGCCCTGGTGATGGACGCGTTAACATACCATATTCAAGTGGAGGTGCCATGGTGCATGCTATTCGCCGATGACATAATTCTGATTGATGAGTCGCAAGCCAGTGTTAACAAGAGGCTGAAGGTTTGGAGACAGACTCTTAAGTCTGAGGGTTTCAAACTGAGCAGGACGAAGACGGAATACTCAGAGTGTAAGTTCACCACTGAGCTAGGGGAAGTGGGCTTGGATGTGAGGCTTGAATCGTAGGTCATCCCAAGTAGAGGCAACTTCAAATACCTTGGGTCGACTATCCAAGGCAGAGGAGAGATCAATTCTATGTCACACACTGTATTGGGGTAGGATGGATGAAGTAGAGATTAGCATCTGGAGTCTTGTGTGACAAAAGAGTACCACCGATACTCAAAGTTAAGTTTTATAAAGCAATGGTTAGACTGGCCATGATGTATGGGGCTGAGTGTTGACCTGTTAAGAACTTACATATCTAGAAAATGATAGTAGCAGAAATGAGGATATTAAAGTGGATGTGCAGACACACTAAGATGGATAAGATTAGGAACTATGATATTCGAGAGAAAGTGTACATGGCTCCCATTGATGACAAGATGCGACAAGCGATGCTCAAATAGTTCGGGCATGTTCAGAGAAGAAGCCTAGATGCTCCAGTAAGGAGGTGTGAACGGCTGGTTGTGAAGGGTACGAAAGAGGTAAAGAGCAACCTAAGAAGTATTGAAAAGAGATGATTAGGCAGGATATGGCAAAGCTTCAGATTTCCAAAGACATGACACTTGATAGAAAGATGTGAAGGGTACGAAAGAGGTAAAGAGCAGCCTAAGAAATATTGGAAAGAAATGATTAGGCAGGATATGGCGAAGCTTCAGATTTCCAAAGACATGACACTTGATAGAAAGATGTGTAGGTCGAATATTAGGATTGTAAATTAGGAGATAGTCGAGTATTACCTTACTTTGTACCTTTGTAAGATTATGTCTAATAGGGTTTTTATCTAAGATAGCTAGTAGAAATATTGTATCTTATTATTTTACTTTTCAGTACATGACCTATTTACTAGCTATTGTTTCTTTTTGTCTTTTTTTTTCTTGAATTTTGCATCTTTCCTCTGAATTTAATGTTATCCTTATTTTTCATATAATTTCTATAGTGATACGAATATTGTCTTTATTTTCTTGAACCGAATTTTTTTTTTGAAAACAATCTCTCTACTCCTTCGAGGTAGGGATTATTGTTGTAAAAATACATGATGCACAATTAACACTTTGTTTTTAGTATGATACATATTCACATTAGTTATTTTAGTATGAATAGCTTGATTTGGGTTCAATATATTCAGTGGCAGCTCCGCATTGGCATATTTACGCTTTGAGACAGAATGTTTCACAGCCTAAAACACACGTGATTCCTGAAAATATTATATATTCCATGTATTTTTTCATGTGAATTTATTTTCTTTTTAATCCTTGCCAAAGGATGACTCATTTTCTTTTTTAGAAATAATTTATCTTTACAAATTAATTTATAATCACACAAAATATGTGTCATATTTCCACCCAAGGTTTAAAAGGCTTCTCTTTATCTTAACATAAATGTGGCACATCTTCCAAGCTCAGTAGATACTAAACCATCATGAGATACGAACGCTTCTGATTCTCTGAGGAGTCTTTACTTGTAGGGTTAAGACAAATTAGAGGTTCCCAATTTTTCAAGGACAGTTTCTAGTGTAAATAGAAAAAAATTCTAGCACAAATTTTTGGTCCAAAACTAATTCAAAGAGAAAAACGCTTGCCCGAACGAGACATTTGAGGTAAAACGATATTACCAAAAATTTTAGAACTATTACTGCTATATATTTTGTATAAAGTATTCATTTATCAAATTTATATGGAAGTTCCTATGCTTAGTTATTCCTCTACTTCTATCAGAAAGCACATTTCAAATTTAAATCGTCCTATAATTATCAGCTTAATCACATTTCTTTGTTCTAATAATTGATTTTGCCCAGCCATTGTTGACATAACAAGCCAATTGGGAGAAGAAATGTAAGTGGCGTTTCCAGGATAGTATGGCACAGGTAAGAGTCCATCAATCAGGATATAACCACTTCCAATATGGCGCCTAAGCCATTATGCCTGAGAGGAATTGTTTATCCCCCAGAATTGGTAATAGGCGCAATATATTCTTCTAATAATTCCATCTACCTAATTCAATCCAAAAAGATAAGAAAAACAATATGATTTGGGAAATAAAGTTATGCTCAGTGGAAGGAGAAGTCGTTAATTAAATGAGCTCACGGAAAAGGCTTTCAAAACCTTCTTCCACTGCCCTATTACACCCCTACGGTGCTTTGTCTCATCACTGCATGATCTTTCCCATTAAATCTCTTATTGAAGAAATCCAATGAAATTATAATAAATACTGAAAAATATAACTTTTGAGATACTTATTGTAAAACATTTTCAAGGGCCTCAGTGTGTGTAACATTCAGATCATTGATAATTAAACCTCACTGAAATCCGCTAAGATAATTTGATTTATCATCATAAGCCCCTAATTTAAAACAACTAACATATCAAAAGATAAATCAAATAATAAAGACTTTAACACGAACATAAAAATGTATTTCAAAATATACAATTTTTTGATTCAGGAAAAAAAACAAAGAAGGATGAAGAAAGTGTGTGCTCAGACAGCCAAGGGTTTGTCTTCAACCAAAAGGGAATGAATCCCCAGGATCAGAAACTCTAGTCCACATAATTTGCTTCCTCACCACACACATATTTAAGTAAAAAACAAAACAAATTTTAAGAAGAGATGAATAAAGGAAAAAAGAAACTGAAAATAAAAAAAAAAAAACACATGACAAAGGAACTGAATCGAGAATGAATCTTAGCTACAAGGAAGAAGGAAACGCAGCAAACAGCAGTACCAGAAATGGGCCAATGAAAGATGTAGAGGAGAGGAGATGTATATATAGGAGGTATCAGTATTAGACGCAGCTAGGGTTTTGTTTACAGTTGGGGCGGGGTGAACTTTCGCTAGGGTTTTGAGTGAAATCAAATGGGCCTGTAGAAATACGAGCTTCGTCTGGAGTTTGGATCGCAATTTAGTTGTTGGGTCAATAGGCTTCGCAGCACTGGGCCAAATAATTGCACAAATATGACATGTCCTTAACTTTGGGAGGAAACTACACCTTATACCCACAAAAACCAAAATATTTACTCGCTTTTACCCATTTTGAAAATAGTTACAATATCTACCTACCCCACCTATATTAATTACCCGGCCTCCCTATCACTGTTTCTCTATAATTTTAAAGTTTAAAGTTTTCTTATATGTTCCCCTGTTTTTCTCCCTATTTTCTCTTTCTTCCTTTTACAACATTAATTCTCATATTCTTCCAATAAGCAATTCCTTTTATTCTTAAATTCTCTCATCCATATATCATTAGCAAGAAAGTTAAGTAGGAAAAAGCTTTCAGTGAGTCTTATCCTTTATCCAATAGAGAAATATTACAAAGTAGTGGATCCAAATTTAGGTCTGAAGAGAAAAATTGGAACTTTATGTGTATGAGTTCAAACTTTTAGGTCTGAATCTTCAATAGATCGATCTTCATTAAGATGTTCAATCCAAGCTTCCCTTATACTTTTTGTGTGTATGAAGACCCACCATTGTTGAGCTTGAAGCTTCTAAAACGAAAATTTTATTTTGAAGATTTATTGTTTGATTTGATGTGGGTGCTATAAAATATTGCTTAAAGTACCTTCGTGTAGCTTCCCAAATCTGAATTTTTATGTGTGTTTGAATATCTACCATTGTTGGCTTGAAGCTCAATTTTTGTTTTTGAAGATTTCTTATTTTATTCAAAGTGGGTGTTATTAAATATTGCTCATAGTATCTTCTAGAAATTCATACTGAAATTTGATCATATTTGAAGTTGATTTGAGATGATTAAGATTGAATATTTTCACTGAAAATAGAAGAACACAGTTAATTAATAGTATACTGCTACGGTATACGATATGTTGTAGGGGTATATAGCTATATTGTAACAATATACTGTATTGTATACCCAAATAGTATACAAATATACCATTTTAGTATACAATTCATTTCAACTATATACCCTATTAGTATAGCTATATACTATATTGGTATCATATGTTAGTTGAATTATTTTTTGGTTATGTTAGCTGCATTTAATTGGTACAATATTTGATTTTCTTTTAATAATAGTAATATAGTACAATATCTTGAAATACCTTATTATATTAATATGTGATACCCTATTTTTTTTCTCTTTATGCATGTGTGTTATGTAATAGTAGTATAGTTATATAGTTGCCGAAAATTAACTAGTAAAAAGGTATACCATGTTGGTATAGTTATATGTCATACTGGTATCATATGGTAGTTTGAACATTGTTTTGGTTGTTTTAGTTGCATTTTAAGTGAATTGTATTAGGAAATTATTTATATCAACATGAGTTGCAGTAATGCTAGATTTTTTGTGTGCCGATGGACATAAATTATGTGTATTAATAGTTTTTATAGTTATAGGTAATTGTTGGAACGACCCCATACAACTATATACCCTCTTAATATACGAAATGAACAAGTTGTTTTGTGAATATTTAGCTTGCAATACGAGCATGTAATTTTCTCATACTTTTATTGGGTCCTTTAATGTTTTGGTAGAGTAGTATAATCGCAGATAGTTGTAGCAATATTCTAGAGAAATCATATGCTCTGTTGGTATACATATTTACCATATTGGTATCACGTGGTACTAGAAGTATTTTTCGCTACTTATACTTTTGTTCTATTTTTAAATATTTTATTATCATTTTTATTCTAACGAGTATATATGGAGATTTGGTTGCCGTAGATTATGTTTTCTTGCTCTATAACTGGTTGTATTACTTCTAATGGTAGAGTGTGTACTGATATTTATAGGGAAGGAGATCAAGGTTTGCATGGCAATCACGTGTTGATTCTTAAAATCTGATTATGTAATTTATGGTGCTCAACAACAGTCAATGTGATTCTTAAAATATTAGATCAAGTGACAACTAATATTATTTCAGTTTAATAATTAAATTTAAAAAATGAGAAAGAAAAATAAAATAAAAGGTATATTGTACTAGTTATATTTTAAAAAATGTGAAAAATATTTACTAAATATTTCTTATCGTATAAAAAACAATAATAAAAAATAGTAAAAACGGTAAATAAAATTAGATTATGAAGAAAAAAGCAATATAAAAAAATTAAATAAGTTAGAAAAGGAAAAAAAGAAAAAAATAAGAAGAAAACTAGAAAAAAGAAAAGCAGAAAAGAAAAGAAAAAAGAAAAAGAAGAAGAAAAGAAGCATAGAAATAAAAAAGAATTGGAGAATAAAGAAAAAATTCCCTACAAAAACTACTATGGATAGGAAATGTAATTAGTTTATGGGTAGAAAAATAAATGGGTAGACAAGGGTAAATAGTTTTGTTTTTGTGGGTAATTGTGTCAAAACCCCCTTTTGTATCTATATCCGATTTTGGGGTCACAATTGAACATATACCCACTTTGCTAATAAGTTTGCAAGCGCACCCGCTTTACGTTCAACTTCAAACTTATGGGTCTGAAGTTATAAAAAAATGCCTGAAGTGAAAAAATTGCACTTCAAATGCACTTAAGGCCAAATAGGTCTGAAGTGCAACCAATGGTTTCATGCACTTAAGGCTAATAAATCTGAAGTGAAAAATTGCACTTCGGATGCACTTAAGGCCAAAAAGTCTAAAGTGCAACAAACGTTTTCATTCACTTAAGGCCAATAAGTTTAAAGTAAAAATTGCCCAGAAACGAAAATTTATTTTTCGAATTATAACAATTCAGTATACGATTTAATACCTAAATCTACTCCAAATGAGCTCAAATTTGAAACATAACCTCCAAATATCATCAGGAACAAACCCCAATTATCAACTTGTCAAAACAACAATAAATCTAATGAGCCCATTTTGCAATTAAGAAAAATAAGAAGAAAAGACCCTAAGCAATAGTAAAAAATAAAACGTCATAACAACTCACCATGGTAAAACGTCATAAACTACATTAAAATATATTCACAAGAAGAAGAAGAAGAAGAAGTTCAAGAAAAGGAAGGAGAATGAGAAGGAGAAGAAGAAGGAGAAGAACATGAAGGATGAGGAGGAGAAAGATGTCTAAAGTTGTTTAAAAAGTGGGTACAAGTTAAAAAAAATAAAAAAAATGGATATAAGTTAAATGGGGACGATCAAATATGACGCCTCGTGCAATTTTTACCTTAACTTTTGACTTCTGCTTGCCCATTAGCATAACTTCAAGATTAACAAGTTAGATAAAGTGGCACCAGGTGACAACACGTAACAGGAATTGACAATTTTTTGCCTTATATTAAGTTTGACAAATACATCCCCAAACAATTGGTATTATATAGCCAAATTCTAAAAAAAAAAAAATTACTCTCTTATATATTCTCTCTCAAACAATTGGCCCCAAACTGTCTGCATCCACCCCTTTTCCACCATTCAATTCTCTTATTGTTCATTGCTTCCCTCCTCATTTTTCTCCTTGTATTTCTTCTTTTATCTCTTCTCTTTCGCTCTCATAGTTTAGTAAAAATTCTTGCAAATTATAAAAAAAACAGTAAGATGAAAAGGTAAAGTTGATCTTACATCAGAGAAAATCAAAAACAAAAACTAAGAGAGAAAAAATACATTTCTACTTATTTTTCTTCTCTCTTCTTTTTTTGGTTGGATTGAGCAAGTGAGTATGATTGAAATTAGTTGAAAATACCTAGACGAGGCTATATACAAAATTTGAGCAAGATTAGAAGTGATTTAGACTGATTTTAGGTAAAACAATCAGACCTAAAAATTCAACTATGATATGTGTATATCTCGTTGTATGTCGTGTACATCAGTGTATATCACACACAGGTTTTTAAGGACATATGTGTATATTACTTTGTATATCATATATACAACACACTTTTTTATGGGTACCCATGTATATCACATTGTATATTGTATATATAACACAAATTTTCATGGATATACACAGATACACATGATATACATGAGATATCACTGATGTACATAAAGATATACACGGGATATAATAGGGGATATACATGTGGAGTCATCTTGAACTTGAGTTTTCAATCTGAAATGTGATATACAAAGAAGGAAAATAAAATTTTAATATACTTTTTTGATATACACATTATTATTATGTTATACATTGTGATATATAAATAATATAATTATTATTGTGTTATATATTTGGATATACAGATAAAGAAATTAGAAAAATAATTAAAAAATATTTAGGAGTTTTTCAGATACTACTGAAAAAAATGGAACCTAATTTCTAAGATGATGGTTGCTGTGAGAGAAGAGAGAGAGAGGATTTTAAATATTTTTTGTTATTTTTAAGAAAAATAATTTTGATGGGGCTTATTTTTAAGATGGTGGTTGAACCATTAGGAGAGTGATAATAACTTTACGCTATCATTGCCAAATCCTAAAAGGTTGGCTTTTTTATGCCAGTTGTTGGACCTAGTTGTTAAATCATGCCAAACCCCCAACTAAAAGTTAAAAATACTGCCCATGGAGTAAGAGAGAGGCAACATTTGTTAAACTTGAAGTTCTACCTATGGAACAAGAGGGGAGCAAAAATATAAGATCATCCTCTTTGGGGGTTATTTGTGTACTTCACCCACACTAGATAGCCTATAATTCTAAGTATATTTTGGATAATCTATATTATATTAAAAGGAGAGTAGTGAAACATGTGGTTAAGCTAAGTGACAAGCTAAAATAAAGTCACTTGGCAATTTTAAGACAACATTAAAAATTTGAATTATAAATGAAAATATATTTAATGGAAGTAGTAGTACAAAATTTTCAATAGGTATCTTTAATTAAATTTGTGTTAATTCAGTTATGTTAGGTATCCTTTTTTTGAGCAAGAATCAATTAAAATTTCGTTGAAAATCTTATACACTAATTTTAAGTTGAAATAATAATTCTTTATTTAGTACAAGTTTTGTATCTAACTTTATTTGTGAACAATATACATTATTATAAGTATCTTTAATTAAATTTGTGTATAGTTCAGTTATGGTAGGTATTCTTTTTTAAGAAAAAAATATTTACATAAACATTTTGTATCTTACAAAATCGATAGTTCATATCCAACAATCTCTTACTATTGAAAATATATTTATTATAAATTTTACTTTAGAGCTAAAAACATTTTTTTTAGAAACATGTGACGTAATTAAATTATTGAATTCTAATTGTTTGTTAATGCAGACTTTATATGATGAGGTTTAAATTTATTGAAATGAATCTTGCAAATGTTTTGAAAAATGATTTTTAAGGAAAAAAGACTCCTAAACTGCCATATCTATTGGATATCTTTTAGACTATTATCCTTAACAAAAAATAGAGTTAAATAATTACTCAGATAATTAATTAAGAATAACAAGGTAATCAACCACGTCAAGTGGTGTGATAAGAAAAGTTAAAAGTAAAAGTTAATAAATATTATAATAAAAATATTGAATTTAGATTAAAACATATTTAAATTGAGATAAAGAAAATTTAAATTGAAGGATAAAAGTTTTTGAATTGAAATCTTAAATCTTGAATTGAAAGATAATCTTTTTTGAATTGAGATTCAAAAATCAAGTTTGATTCAAAGAAGCATTATGATACTATTAAAAAAAAAATTGCAGATCTTATTGATTTTTCTTCGTGCTTCATTGTTGTTGGATTTTCTTTTATGAATCAAGATCTGTAAATGTGTAAATATAGTATTTATATATTGTGTATCTATATTTGTTAGAGATGTGATACTATATGATATATTATAGGAATATGATATTATTAGAATATTCTTAGGAGAGATTTTAGGGAGTATGAGCTTAAACTCATGTATATATAATCTTCTTTTTGGAAAAGAAAAGGCAAGTCCGATCCATCTAAAAGTTGTGCAATCTCTAATGTATTTTTTTTGCCATTGAAGTAGTGGTAGCATGGTGAATTCTCCGTTTCTTTCTTATTTATGAAGCTTTGAAAAAAATTCTATAACCATGATATGATATTGTTCTTAATGTTTAATTCATTCATTTTCCAGAAGTATATCATCATTTCTTAAAAGTAATTAGAATGATTTTCTGGTGAATTTGAATATTATAAGGTTCAGCAAGTTGATATAAAATGAAGGTATTCTACGTTGTTCATAATTGTATAATGTGTATGCACTATATGTAATTACAGATAATTATTGTATTTAAATTTTCAGTCAAATATTTTATAATATCATCTATCATTTATTTTGCCTATTTTGATTTCAATAGACTTCCTGTTTGGTTAAAGAACATAGAAAATACTCTTTAGAATATTTACAAATAAATAGTAATAGCTACAATTGTAAAATTTAGAGAACCCGAGATCTTTGTATAGTAATTATCTCGATTGATTGGATCCATTTAATGCATTGTTCTTTAAAATAGAGCACCAAGGACCAAGAACAACTTCTTTGTAATATAAGATGATATCGATTATCTCCTGAGTTATTTTCTCATTAGTGTACGCATTGAAAGAACATGATTTGAAATGATATATATGTCTAGAAATAATGTCGAATTGAATTGTACTTTGTTTTTACTATGACTTAATTCTCATTTGCTTATTTTCAAACCTTTTTATACACTTTTTTTTTTTGCTTTTGCAAATAATAGAAGATGTTATTTGTATGGTATGCCATGAATACAATTATTCAGATTTTTTTACTACTTTTATTTATTTAAATAGTAGTAATTTAACAGTTACAAAATTATTGAATATTTAGAAAAATAAAAATCAAATTTCTTTTAAACAAAAATTATTTTGTGTTGTTTTGTCATAGCTAAACTTAATTTTATTCTTCTTTTACCACTTTTTTGACTTCTCAACCGATTGAATTTTACTGAATCAATGAATTCATAGTTATAAAATAAGAGTGTGAAAACAAATTAAATTTAAGAGTTAGACTAAGTATTGCATAATACAACAACGAACTAACATGGTTTAAAAGGTTGAAAGAATAATACTTATTTTAGTTTGAGATGAGGAATTATTTTTGATTTGTGAAGAGCAACGATCTATAATAAATAATGTTACACATCTCGAATCTCATTAAGTAAAGTCATAATAAAAATATGTAATAATAAAAGTCCTTTGAGCAACACAGTGAAATGTTAAAAATAGAAAGAAATTTCTCATGTAGAAAGTTTTCAATAATTAAAATAAAATAGAAAAAAATATCGTTAATAGACGTAATACAAAATAAAAAATATTAAAACATTAGATAAAAAAGTAAATGATTTGGGGAGTTTGGCTTATTTACTAGCATCGGAGAGGCCTATGGCGTTGGATGTTCGGGCCTTAGCCAGCCAGTTTGTGAGATTGGATCTTTCGGAGCCCAGTCGGGTTCTAGCTTGCATGGTTTCTCGGTCTTCCTTTTTTGATCGTATCAGGGAGTAGCAATATGATGACCCTCATTTGCTTGTCCTCAAGGACAAGGTCAGCACAGTGATGCTAGATATGTGACTATTGGTGATGATGGGGTATTGAGGATGCAAGGTTGGATTTGTGTACCCAATGTTGAAGGGCTTCGGGAGATGATTCTGGAGGAGGCCCATAGCTCGCGGTATTCCATTCATCCCGGTGTCGCGAAGATGTATCAGGATTTGAGGCAGCACTACTGGTGTAGGCAAATGAAGAAGGATATAGTTGGATTTGTAGCTCGGTGCCTCAACTGTCAGGAGGTGAAGTATGAGCACCAGAGACCGGGTGG